>NC_139344.1:472687480-474087659 GCF_055883805.1 Amblyomma maculatum | reverse complement strand
AAAGAAATTTAACAATGGAGATTACGCACGTTCTGTATGTGGAAACTCCAGTGAAACAATTGACTATATTATACTCGAATGTAATGGTATCCATCCGGAAGTTGATGCAGGCGCAATCGCTGTTCCTGAAGCTCTGGGGTTTAGAGATAACAGTGGCCGGGTGAATAAACCGGCGGTGGAAACTAGCAAAAAACGACTGGAAGATTGGTGGCTTAAAAGCAGAGAAGTGACATAACGTTAGTATTGTAGGAATAAAAATTTAATAAATAAAATGATGGTTTAGTTAACCATTCTAAATCAATAATTAGGATATAGGGAGAAAAATGAGCAGGATAGCTATACTGCTACCACCCTTTTTCAAAGGGGACGCTCCTATATTCCATCCATCCATCCATCCATCCATCCATCCATCCATCCATCCATCCATCCATCCATCCATCCATCCATCCGTCCATCCGTCCATCCGTCCATCCGTCCATCCGTCCATCCGTCCGTCCATCCGTCCGTCCGTCCGTCCGTCCGTCCGTCCGTCCGTCCGTCCGTCCGTCCGTCCGTCCGTCCGTCCGTCCGTCCGTCCGTCCGTCCGTCCGTCCGTCCGTCCATCCACGTATTAGAAGCGCGCGCACCGCAGAGAAAACGTTCGGGACGTCTGTTTCTGTGGCTCATGTCCAGCGTTGATTTCATTGTACTGCGTTCTCTGCCATATTGTGATGTATTGTTGATGATTGGTCAAACAGGAAAACACGTGTCTGCAGAGGGCATATAGCACAGTTCTAGCGCATGACGCCCTGTTTTTCGCTCTTTCTTTTTTTCTTGCTCATTGCGCGCTTTCTGCTGTCTTTCCCATTTGAGCCCTTCCCTTCTCGAGATACACTCTCTCCGCACACTGGGGGAATCACATTAGCCGTACAAGCGAGGAAACCACCTAGCTTCTTTCAAGCCCAGTTGATGAACCGCTTGGCTGACGAGGGAAGGACCCGGCTGTTGTGTTTCTGCCGCAGCATCGTCAAGGGATGATTTCATCATATGGAATCTGGATTGTGATGCGGTGACACAGAGGGAGAACGTGAACTCTCGCGCTCTCCCTCGAGACCAACCGTGCCTTCTTCCGGATGATCATATCACTATCCACAGTTCTAGCAGTCTCATAGCTTACATTGCAGTATATGTGGCTCGAAAGTTCAAGCCCAAATCAAAATGCAGTACTTGTTTTGCGTATCTCATTTCGAGCAAATCGTGCGGGCACAAAAAAAAAAATCATCAAACTCCGACCATGGAGGTCTTCTTTACCTACAATGAAACACGGGGCCAGCAGTATTCCCCAGTACTTCTTTACCTATCGCGGAGCTTAGCTCGGAGACACGCTAGAAGAGTCTGAATTTTTTTTTTGTTCAATGCAAATTAATGCAAATAGCATGCATGAATTTGGGATGATTTTGCAATGCGCAGAGGTTTTCAAGATTGGATGTTTGACAGAAATGACACTTCTCATAGTGAAGTCTACGTCCTCATGCGATTCTCGTTTTTTTTTTTTTTTTCTAAAGTCGCTAAACCAAGTACATAGCTCTAAAGCAGAGCGTTTATAAAAGGCCTGAGGCTGAGTAGACGCAAATAATTGTTAGAAGGCTTTAATGAATCTGCCTGTCTTCAAATTTAGCAGCTTAATTCACGTTCTCGTATTAGTGACATTTCCATATAATTCCGCAGTGTTTTATTGTTGTACCATATATGCTTAAACTATTTATTTATATTCACTTAAGCAGCGAATTGTTCATCCTGCTGGTTTTTGAAGTAGTCTGCTGCGAGGTTTTCGTGCATCTGTATAGCTCTCGTTGATCTATTTCGTTTCCTATATGGCTGCCACTTCATATACGTATCCGCCCACATTCAAAAAAGCATGCAACAACCCCTGGCATAAGTTCTATCTCCAAGCAATATTTGCATACCCTAACTGTATTTTGGGCAAAAAAGTATGCCAGCTAGCTTAACCACACCCTCCATTTTCATTTTTAGTGCAAGCGAGCATCGATGGAAGATTTCAGTCTAGCCCGCGTAAACCGGCGCATCCGATAATAGAAATTTGTGATCATAAAAATACCATAAGGCATCATCATTGCTAAACTTTGAAAGAGCGCAAACACACACGACCACTAAGTACAAGAGACGAGACACAAGCGCCGAACTGTAATCGGGAAAAGGCCGAAAAACCTTTGGTTGTGCCGTACCTACACAAGACCACTCACAACTTAAAAAAAGTGGCCAACAGGCACGGTGTGCCGGTTGTGTTTTCGGCACCCAGTAAGCTGGGAGGGCTATGCCCCCGCATCTGTGGCCAGAAAAAGAGTGGGTGCCAAATTAATCATAAACGTCGGTTTGTGACCTGTTCCACGGGAGTGGTCTACGCTATTTCCTTGACATGCGGGAAGGTGTATGTCGGCCAAACCGGCCGTTGCATCAATAGAGAGTTGCGCATATTAGTGATTGCAGTGGTTGCGTGGCCCGATTTAATGAGACGAAGATTCTCGGCAAGAGCATTGATAAGACAGCACGTCTCAGCTTGGAAGCCTTTCATATCACGAAATATGGCAACAGATACATTAGCAAGCCTTCGATATCCGACTAATATGTTCACCCCTTGAGCATCTTGCTTTCTTGGTTTTTCGTTTTTTTCCCAGTGTCTCTTGCTCGCACGTGCGTTACTGAAACTTCTTATCTTATGTAAGCTGCTGTGTATATAGGCGTTGCCTTGCTCCAATAAAAATCAGTTGACAGTTCGGCGCTTGTGTCTCGTCTCTTGTCCTTAGTGGTCGTGTGTGTTTGCTCTCTTTCAAAGTTTTCCAAAAAATGAACCAACTCGCCCAAAAAGAAGTGTTAATAAAGGCATCATCAGTCATTGAACCTCCCGTTAAAGTCGAAGAAAAAAAATTCAGGGGGCACTCACTAAAGTGCTTTAAGGCGGATGCCTGCGTCTATTTCTGTGGTGCGGCATTCGAGCAAGCGCTAAATGAATGGCGCCGCACGGACGCTTAGATCGAACGCCCGCAGGGGTTCAGCTTCGTATAGACCAACACCGTGTTTACAAACAAAAGGGGGCCGCTGCTGACTGGGGGACATGGAACCGAAAGATATCAAAGCAGTTTTCTCTTTTCACGGGGCATCTATGATGTCATTCGTTATTCGACACAGAGCAACCATGAGCATCCTAAAACAGATAGCGAAAATATAAAATCTTATTACCGAGGCAAAGTATTTTTTAAAACACCGCGAAACATGTGGAGGTGCAACCCCGCCGGGGTGGCGCAGTGGTTACGGCGCTCGACTACTGTTCCCAAGGACGCGGGATCGAATCCCGGCCTCGGCGGCCACTTTTCGATGGAGGCGAAAAGCAAGGCGCCCGTGTGCTGTGCGATGTCAGTGCACGTTAAAGAACCCCAGGTGGTCGAAATTTCCGGAGTCCTCCACTACGGCGTCTCTCATAGCCTGAGTTGCTTTGGGACGTTAAACCCCATAAACCAACCAACATGTGGAGGTGCGAGTTGGGAGGGCAACCCGTAGAAATAATGTAAACACAACTTACCGGAACAATTTTCTCATTTCGCAGAGCATCAGTGGTGGCCGGTCGTTAAACGTTGACCAGCGCTTTGAGGAAGTATGGGATAAAGTATGGTGCGTCATTGCAGTCTACTTTTAAAACTCCCTGAATAACCTGTGTTATGAATCCAGACACCGCTAAAACGCTCATGTAGCGAATCACGTAGTTCTGTTTACAGTCTGATATGCTGCCGCATGGAGTAAATTAGCTTGATAATACTGTTGCTCCAGTGATACGCCCTAGACAGATATTACATTTAAAAAGCAGTTGTCGAAGGGCATACAACATTATGGACCGTACGAGATTCGCGCATTGCAGCAGACGACAGCGCAGTTGCATGGCGATACCCACCGCGGCCGCCTCCAACTCCGGAGCGTCTGCTAGCGACAGCGCCGGTGGTGCATGATCGTCTGCAACTGTGCGCGGTCAGTTTATCGTGTTGTGAACGGTCCCGCAACTCTTAGACTTGCAGTACTTGTAAGGGAATGTAGTGTGCCATGCAACATGACGTCGGGGCGTCGTACAAGACGTTCACCAAAAAATGAGAAGGGTTCAACGCTGCTGAACCGAGCAAAATGTTGCGGTAAGTTGTGTTTACATTTGTTTCTATGGGATCGCCCTCTCAACTAGCACCCCCCATACGTTTCGCGATGTTTTAAAAATACTTCCCCTCGGTAATGAGATTTCACACTTTCACGATCTGTTCCAGGGCATTCATGGTTGCTCTGTACCGAATAACGACATCAAAGATAACCCGTGAAATTAGAAAACTGCTTTGGAATATTTCACTTCCATGTATTGCTATGGGAACTAAGCCTACTTTTCACCCCCAGTTGGCCCACGCTGGCGATAGAAGCGCCACCGCATCGTGATTACGTCACAGATCGGTGTTGTTTATAACCAAGACCGACTGAAATACATACCTGCACAGATAGCACTGCTCCAGCGCGCACCTTATAGTTCATAACCTTCGCCGCTAGGGAACGAACACTACGGGTAGCCTGGCGCTACTGTAAACCTGTTAATAATTAAGAAAGGTCTATTAGTTATGTCATTTTTCTTCGTCGTTATAGTTTAATTATCTGTCCACGCTGTAATGCACAAGCACCTGTTCTGCGCATGTGCAGCGAGTAACTGCAGTGCCGTCGCACAAAGCGGAATCGCGGTATGTCTTCTGGCGAGAGAAAAACGTTTTAAAATAAACACTCTCCGCTAAAATACAAAAAAGGAAAATTTTCAAAGTATAACTCGGGCAAAGATCTATTTCTTTTTTAATTTGAGTACAGTTTGTTTATATTAATTTGTGATTTGATGATGATGAAAATGACAGACGAACAGGTCAACCGAGCGTCCTCAACGGCGAGAAAGGTAACGAAAGTTGGCGCACGAGGTACCATAGGACCCTGTTTTCTGCGCAGGTCTGTATTTCAGTCGGTCTTGGTTATAACCAACACCGATCTGTGACGTATCTGTGACGTAACTGCTTTTTAAATGTAATTCTGTCTAGGACGTATCACTGGAGCAGCAGTATTATCAAGCTAATTTACTCCATGCGGCAGCATATCAGACTGTAAACAGAACTATGTGATTCGCTACATAAGCGTTTTAGCGGTGTCTGGATTTATAACACAGGTTATTCGGGGAGTTTTAAGAGTAGACTGCCTCCGTAATGACGCACCATACTTTATCACATACTTCCTCAAAGCGCTGGTCAACGTTTAACGACCGGCCACCACTGATGCTCTGCGAAATGAGAAAAATGTTCCGGTAAGTTGTGTTTACATGTATTTCTACGGGTTGCCCTCCCAACTCGCACCCCCACATGTTTCGCGGTATTTTAAAAATACTTTGCCTCGGTAATGAGATGTTATATTTTCGCTATCTGTTCTAGGATGCTCATGGTTACTCTGTGTCGAATAACGACATCATAGATGCCCCGTGAAAAGAGAAAACTGCTTTGATATCTTTCGGTTCCATGTATTCCTATGGGCGCTAACCCTACTTTTCACCCCCAGTCAGCTGCGGCCCCCTTTTGTTTGTACGGTGTTGGTCTACATGCATGAATCTCCTGGTGACATCACTACGTCATGACCGGATGTGACGTCATGATGTCACATCTGGTCGACACCACGGCAGATGACGTCACTGTGTGATAACGTCATAGTCAGTCAGCTGTCATTACTCTCGACGAAGTAGTTGACTAGCTAATCATTAGTGCTGGTTAGTGACTAGTTAGCCATTAGTACTGGTGTGTATGAAATGGCTATGGACATCTCGAAACGTCTAACGGTCATCATTGGTTAGTGATAGTTAACCATGATTTACACTTCCTGAGTACTAGTTAATGTCTGGTTAGTGTTAGCAGGGGGCGGCAGAAAGTTAGGTGGGTGGATGAGGTAAAGAAGTTCGCGGGGGCCAAGTGGATGGAGTTAGCACAGAACCGGGTTAAGTGGAGAAATATGGGAGAGGCCTTCGCCCTGCAGTGGGTATAGTCAGGCTGATGATGATGATGAGTGTTAGTTAAGCACCTCTTAAGGCGGGGGTCCCACGGTGGCCATCTTGGAATTAGTTCAAATTCTGCCACTAGGCTACGCCACTGATTCAGGACTGAGAAAGTGCCTATCGGCCTTGCCCCCAGTTGGCCGAGGGACCCAACCTTTGCTTTGTAGAGAAGCTCTTTTGTTGGAGGGTGGGTTTTCAAAGCCCCATTCTTCTCCCCGCCGTGCGCAGGGGGAAGCGTTCACCTGTTCTTAGCTTGACTATAGGGACCGGGCGCCCGTTGTATGGCGCCACCGTCGCCTCGGTAGAACAGCACCGCCCGCGGCGGAGTGCCGAAACAGCGGAATGGCGGGGCAGCTGAGCGGCGCAGTCGTTTCCGTTCTGCGAGGCGTTTCTGAGCCTGTCCCTACCCGCCGTTTTGTGGTATGGCTTTGAGAGCTTTGAGCTGCTTTGAGTAATCGCAAGGAGTATTTTGTGACGGGGAAATCTTGAGAAAGGGCCGTTCTCGGCAGGGCGTGCGTGTTTTTTGTTGTTTTTTTTTTAAACCGCCCGGCGCATGGTATTTGTTATATACTCGAAAATGCCGCGCGCGTGATTTCACCATGCGCTAGGAACACCTTCGTTAGGCACTTGTTAAGGCGACTTCGAAGACGGGAATCGCCTGCACTGCGCGTCTATCTTATATTAGGTCTAGTCGGAATCTGCCTGAAGATCAAATACCGCCGAGCCGTGTAGCCGTGTAGTAGTGGTAGTTGTAATGGTCAGCGTTCATGTAAAATGAAAAAGATGCTGCACCTGTCTTTTTTTTTGTTAATAGCTAGGCTCAAACGATTAAGAGCAGAATAATAGCAAATGACATTCCAGTTTCAACCTTGCAACGAGAACTGTAAAAGGAGAAAAATAAACAAGCAAGACAAAAGTAGGATCCTATTTATGGTTGGAATAGCAAACACACATATACTTCCAGGACTTCTTGCACAATAACGCTACAATAGCTCACATAACCAGGCCTTGAGACCATCAAACTTAATCATAATATAAGCCAAAGGAGTAATACCACCTCAGCATCATTTTTACATATACGGCAATGCTCTTGTTGAACACGTCGGAGCTGCTACATATAATTGACTTAGAAAATATTATACTATGCATGCCTTTCTCCCGACATGCTGTGGAGGTTGTGAAAAGAAAAAAAAAATTTCCTGCTAGCGTTCTCTCAGCGCAGGAAGTTCAATGCGATTGACCGCACCTGCTTTGAACATCTGAAGGCAATAGTCCAATATTGTCGAACTGTTAAATACAATCGAAAAAAAAAACACAGTGTGATGTGTTGTAAGATAAGCCACCGACACCTACGAGAGCGTTCTATTGTTAAATGAATCCCTCTGATGGCTCGTTCGCTAGGGTGGTCTACTTTCTCAGCGTATCACGAACTTGCGGGGCCGATACCTAGCTGACCTCGATACCTGATGAGTGTGAGGGGACACGACCATGTATGTAGTTTTCAATTTGCACGTAAAGGAATCCGGATAACTGAAAGTCATTCCTTTTACAACTTTGTCACTGCAGCTTGCCGGGCTACTGCTAAATCTGTTTACATTGGCCATACCTAGAAGCAATTTCTGAGAAAGATAAAACGGTCTTGTCATACTACGCCACAATCAGGAAATCTCACGTTCACTAAAACACCGATGAGAAACACATGTATTTAGGCGGGCCAGGAAATGAACAGTGCTGAGAAAATACGTAAAGCCGTGTCAGGTGCAACGTGAATGCGAAAAAAAAAACTGCTACACGGCCTTCGCAATTAAAAAAAAAATCCTACGTTTATGCTCGTTTCCACAAATTAAATTGTATTTTTTTTCTTGTTCTTTTTTTTCTTTTTTTTTCTTTTTTTTTCTTTTCTTGTTATACGAAGCCGATAGCAGAGTTTGTGACCATTCGGTATTGATTGAGCTGTGAAATGAGTGATTTTATTAGGCGAAATGGACATGCCACAAACAAATGTTAACAAATTCTAAGAGTATCAACGCAGAGCTCTCAGCGCATTTTCATTGCTTGACAAACGAAAAGAGGAAAAATGACAAGATCATGGCAATAGGAATTGTTCATGTCTCTATCTGCTTTTTCTGTTAAGAGAAAAAAGTAAATTATCTTTGACTATGTCAGCGAAAGTATCCGCACAAGCATTGTCTCTGCCCATCACTGAAGATCGTAACGCAGCCCGAACGACGATGGTGGAGCTGCCTTTTCTTTTTCCGTGCTGGGGTTTTTTTGTGCACAGGCGGGGAATTGCTAGTGTTGTAACTTACGCTGTTGGATTACTTCGATTTCCAATTGTCAATAAAGTGACTACAGATGAAGGAGTGCGGCTTCGGCTCCGAGACTCGTGCCGTCACTCCTGGGGAACAGAAGGCACAGAGCATCCGGTAGCAAGCGGAATTTTAAAAATTCGGCGCTTTCCATGACCACACAGTTACCAAATACGTAGATTCGTGCCTTTCCCTTTTAAAGAACTATACTTAGGTCACCCATCACTCATGCTTCTGTGGAAACCCGTATAAATGAATCGACTTAAAAACGTCCGACGAGTTTGCGTAGCTGCCAGTGGAGCCAACAACGCACCACGTTTCGCCAGCCTTGTTCGACCAGACTTCATTTCACTGGACATATTCACACAATTAACTAGACCAACTTTCTGTTCTGTTGAGGATATATTCAGGCACAACGTCATCTAAACCTTAGGATTTCCAATTTCCACACAAACCAACGACAAACAGTACCCTCCAATGCGCTGGCAATGCGCCGGCCGGGGCCGGCGCATTCCGGCGATTGAGCGATGCGCTGAGAGGCGGCGCCACCCGTTCAGCTGTCCGGTCCCTATAGAGGATAGCAGGACTGCGGGGTGCTAGCTCGCATTACCACGGCTGAACTTGAGCGGCGACGCGGACCGCCGCCGCTCGATTCGGCCATGACCGAATGTGCGTAACGTAAATGAAAAGTACCACCTCGTTTTGTTGTTGTTCACTGTTCTGGATAGAGTGGAAGCTTGAGCGAGTTGATGATACATCGTCGACATATGTTCACGATAGCTCAAGTGGATGCCAAAAATGGAAAGGTGCGATATGATGGAAGATATTTATGTGGCCCTTGTATACTATACTTTGACTCACAAGAGATTTGCACCACTGCGAAAGGCAGGGGCTCCCTGGCCCATTCAAATGCGCACTGTAATAGGTAATTGTGCTCCGACGCACCCCTCGAATCGGCAAGGGCGACAGTGGGAGCACAATTGCCTATTATAGGTGGTGTGGATAGTGGTTATTCAAACAAAAGGAAGGAAAAGAGTGCTGCCGGCCGCTTCAACTGCTATCTAAAATCTGAAGCGCCCAAGCTGCAGCCGGCGGGAAAGCAAAATGATGGGGAGAGGAAAGCGAGGGGAAGTGCAGAGGGGAGCTATTGGCCTCGAGATCAAACAGAGTAGCCACCTTGCGGCTCAGCAGCGAAACCTACTCAGTGTGGATGCGTTTTCGCGTCGCATGCCAGCCCACAGTGATCTACGCGCGCGCATGCGGCGTGTACAAAAGTGTTTTTGTTTGTTTCGCGGTTCCTGTTAGCTTTTGCTTACCTATATGCCGCTTGCAAAATAAATATGAACAGTCTATAACCCCACGCTTCATTAAAAAAAATATACTTGTCCGTATCGAGCATGTCATGCTTGGATAAGGACATCATCCATCGCGGTTTTCGGCGCTTGAGATCCTTTGACATGCAATGTCTCAAACGAAGTGGTACTGTCGTTACCGCCGTGTCAAAGCAAAACAGGTTGTTGCCGTCAATAAAAGTTAATGCAAACGCTCAGAAATCCCATATTTCCGTTTCTATTTGGAATACCGCAGCTACTAAAACATATGCCACCGCAGACTGCTTCATATAGCAGAATGCAGTTTGAACAGACCACTCTTTGCCTACTATGCCGCCTGTATGCCCGATAGAGTTGTGTGAGTACTTTTCTTTTTTTTTTTTTTGCTTTTAGACCTCTGTCGCGGTGTCTCAATGGTAAGGGCGCTCGACTGCTCATTTCGAGAACGGGGGATTCAATCACAACCGTTTCGAAAGGCGTTCCTCTGCTGTGGGATTTGGCTGCACAATAAACAAACCCACGTAGTAAATGTGGTGTTAATAATGAAAAAAAAAACGACACCAAAACCAGTCTCTGCAATCATCTGTCATAGCCGATGCCGCTTTCATGCGTTAAATCCGGGCCAATATGCATTTCTTTTCGTTTTTTTTTTTTTTTTTTTTGTTGTTGAAGGCTTCTGTGCATCCATAAAAGTTTTAGTGAGCACATTTTGCTTTAGAGAAATGCTCGAATGCTTGGGAAACATATTCACTGCACCTAATTGTTACCCTAAATATTACATAATACACCTAGATCAATGTACTTTACTGGTAGCCTATTATAATCAATATAATCCCTTTTTGTCCAAGTACTCTCTTTCGAGCAAACTCGTCATTTCTGACAAAGGGAGTAAAACAGCTTCATGCGGGCTTAAATATGTGTTCAGTTCGCGAATAAATACATTTTATAGTCGCATGATAAGATGACCTCCATTTCTTTCGAAATAGTTTTGTATCCGGCATCTGTTTTGGAAGCACCCCTAATATTTTACTTCGCATAAGATTTAGTCACTGCTAAATAATTTGTGATAAAGAAATTTTCAGCCTGTAAAATTGCTTCCCAGTACATGACAGTGCCCATGCGCAGTTTATAACGATGTCTTCGAAACGAGTGATTCGTAGCTTGCACTTTAACGTTACTAAAAATTAATCGCTGATTATTGTAAATTCTGTCAAGTGTGTAAAAATTCTCTCACACGGTGAAATTTATTCGCATTACAAAACAAAATAACTATACTACTAATTTACCGTTATATATTAACATCACACACATCAAAAATCCCTTATACTTTCCTCGGTTTCAGGAAATCATTTACAGTTAGTGGCGCATGCAGTAATACACTATCACGTTCTATGACAGTGACCGCAAAAAGCATCTCGGCAAATTCAATCCACTCAGTGCGGTACACGTGAACAATCAACTTTCCTGTGCGGTGAGGTTTCCTGTATAGTGTCGGCGTGATCTCATTTTTGGGGAATACTTATGCGTGGTTGTCTGGGCCAGAGTTGATGTGCACTCAGTCTAAAGCAACTCGCCATGCAGTGCGCTGTCAATGCTACATTTAATCTGCTTAATCCTCGGGTCAAGTACGATATAATGAACCAAGCTTTCTCGATTCATTCTAAAGTACTGCAGGTCAGAGCATGAACCTTGTATCTGCGTGGGCTTGACACTAAATTCGCCGGTCTCACTCGCGTGAGACACGCGCAAACTGTTTAAAAGCCGATAAGTAAAACAAAGCTGTCATTAGGCAGGCCCAAGCATTAGGCGCGTGAGCGCGGTGCAGCGCCAGAAACGTGCAAAGTAAATCTAGAAGTCTGGTGGCTGCGTGCTTTGTTTTCCTAAAATCCGCTCTTCTGCTGCATCCTTGCATGTTTTTCTGCAATATTGCAGAAATACTGCAGAAGACACGTTTTCATCGCCAACAAACCCGCCGTAAACTCGGAAGCAGACCTACGCAGCGTGCGTGTCTGCGAGCGCCGCCGGTTGCCGATCCACACTACCGGAGTGACGGTGGCGCCACCTCTAGGTCGATCTCGCGGCAAAGTACAGGGGGAGCTTTGTACATTAGTTACAAAGTACAAAAAAAAAGGGAAACGCGTTTGCCTCGCTCGCGCGCAAGTGTCTAAGTGCTCTTGGTCCATGGCACCCCGGCCTTTCGCAGTACTAAAAACATTTTGTGAGACGAAGTATAATTTTTTGGTGGTTTCGTCATGAACTCTGGCTGAAATCGACACCTGTATTGTCTTTCCTTTGATACCCATCTTTTGAGCTGTTATCACTTTTGAAGTTATAGCATTTATAGTAGGATATTCTTGCAAGCTCTCTGGCGCAGAACTACTTTTATCAAACGTTATTGCAAATAACAAAATTGCAATAAAGTCAGTTTCAATCAACAATAATCATTTTCTTTTTTCTTTTTTTTTAATTCGGGCTTTTCTAACCATAGAAACTGACGTTGGTAACCTAATGAGCTGAGAAAAGGGCAATGGCCAATTTCATTTTACCTTAGAGAGGAGAGTCGGCATTGCGAAATAGGCGTGAAATACCTACCAAAAGGGGTAAGCACCACGCAGCTGCCGCAATGCATTCAGGCTGTGATGTTATATATGGGCCCAGGTCCGTTCAGGAGCTCTGGGCAGGTAGCAGAGCAGGTTCACAGACACACGGACGCTTTTCTTTTCTTGACCAATTAACGTAACTGGCACAGACATGCATACAGCCTAGCTTATCCCAATAGGATATGTCCCAACACAAAACCGTCCTACTTCTGGTTTGGGACTTCCAGTCGCCCGAGGACTCGGTAGCGCGGCAGGCCACGCTCCGGCGTCTGTATCCGGCGTCTGCTTCACAGTCCGGGGTACGGCGGTGTACCGCGGGGTACCGCGTCACGCCCGGGTACTGCAAAGTGCGGCACCAGTGCGGCAGCACAAGTGCGGCGGCCAGGCACGCTGGAGCGGTTGAGCTGTCTCCGCAAGCTGTTCGCCGGATGGCGAAGCGCTGGGCAGTACCAGACCTCGGACCAGGTGCCCGACAGGTGCTGGCGAGCCGGCCTTGAACGCCAGGCCCAGGACGATGAACTCCGCCGCCAGCGACGCCCAGGAGCGTCCGACCCGTTCGCTTGCCGGAACAAACTCACGCGCACTGGCACGCCCCGCACGCGGCCACACTTCACTTCCTTTCGAGCCACCCGCACGCTCGCCACAATCACCATCATCACAACCTCCCCCCGTTTCAAGACAGTTTCTTGCAACTGTTCTGGCGCCGGGGAGGGGGAAAACGTGGCGGGGAGAGAACAAACTACAACAATAATAAACCCAAATCAGAAGCACACAAAACTTCACAATGCAACACACGAGTTCGTCTTTTTTAAATTTTTGTTCGGACACCAGAAACACACTCCCACACCTTTCACACGCTGCTCATGTAACATAGACACAGGACTTAAACACTAACACAAGAAATACAAGGCTGCAGAATGCAGGCTCAAGTTCACACACGGCTTACGTAGTCAGCGCCCACATTGTCAGTTTCCTTGACATACTCTTTCGCACTTCATATGGAAGCAAGTTCCCATAGTTTGCGACACCTAAGCATCAATGGTAGTCCTTGCGTGGCACAAACTTAATAGCGGGATACAGTCACTGTAGTCACATTTCTTGCCACAGATGGGATGTGTGTTTGACATGTTTCCTTCTACAGCGGCGACAGCCACGGTGGGGAAACTGGTACGCAGTTTCTCATATTTTTTCAGCATGTTGATGTGGAATTGTTCCTTTGCACCTCCCAAGTCAGTGAGGTAGTTAACCTCGTTTCTCACGCCCACAACTTCAAATGGACCTCGCCATTACATGAATAGTTTGTTTGAATAGGCCAGCAGGAAGATGAGCACTTTCTCTCCAGGCTGTAGCTTCCCCGGCCGACTCTTGCGGTCGTAGTATGTCTTGTTTTGTGCGAGCCCTTTCTAGGTGGTGGTGGTGTTTTGATGCCAAAAGGCATATATCGAAAGTGGTACAGTCCAGAAATACTGGAAAAATCCGTTTTTTTTTTTCCTGCTTCCAGCAACCATAGTGACCTTCCAATGACGTACCCTTCGTAAAATTGAACTTGGAGAAAAACGTTTTCTGTCCTGCAAGGATGAAGACGGCATCAATGCGCGGAATGAACCCACAGTCAGACTTCAGGACGTTATTGAACTCCCGGAAGTTACTGTACAATCGTATGCGTTGTCTGACATCTTAACAAACACAATTGGCGCATGGTAGATAGATTTCGACTTCTCGATAATTCTAAGACGCAACATCTTCCGTTATTTCACAAGCTGTTTTTTTTTTCCGGCAGTGAGTACGATGCCACTGTTTTATGACATGTGGTTTCATTTCCGTCCTTGGCTTAAACCGAATGTGCTTGCGGAAATGAGCTTTGCACGTCGAGGTTCTTCGCGCACTTCTGCACTTTCTCGCACAGCTTGCTTCTCGTAGGGGGTGTTCTTTCCGGCCACCAACATTCTTCTTGAGATGAACCATCACTGATTTTACGGCTTTGGGAACATGGAAGATCTGCGGCCAGTCTTTCGCCTCCGCCTGTTCTCCAGATAGTCTAGAAACATCAGAATATGTACTTTTCTTGGTATGCCTCGGTCGCCCACCTTTCCGGCGGCGATCCTCACCAGGCGTGTGAGTCGCTGCAGCTGTATCTAAAGTAAGACAGCCATCTCAACGTTCCGGAGAATTTCCAGTGCTGCTCAACAGTCCATTTGCGAGCTTCTCACGCTCAACATTTCGTAGCAGCCTTATATAACCTGGGCCAGCCACAGTCTTGACTCTTAAACTCTTGTTATGCATTTTCTCATCTTCACGCATGCTCACATTTCTGCTCACAACGACTTTATTCTCAACCTTCTCATGGATGCATAGTCCTTCCCTGTGATCCTTTATCAAGGTGCTTACGTTTTCAGTATTACTGTGACAGTCAGTAAGGCACCTTTCCATGCAGACATATGTCCTTATGGAGCTCTTAACCTCGTTAAGGACAGAGGTGAACATATTAGGACGGTGTCCAACTGTATCTATGTCAAAACAGAGCACATGTAGCGCTGAAGGCTTCGTAAGGTCTTTCACAGCTTTGTACTCATGCTCTAGATGTGGTCTTACACTACTAGCAGGTGCTGCGGCCTGTAATGCCCCATGTGCTTCATTAAACAGTAGGGTCACTTTGTCAGGGCTGCTCCGATCCAACCCAGTAGCTCTATCTATGTAACGTCCAACACCATGAAACGAGGCGTTTTTCTCCTCCGCTGTCACGCGTTTTCGAAGCTCTAATAGTGTTTTTTCGGTCGCCTTCAACCACTGTTCTCTTTCACGGAGTTCTGTAACCTCATGCAAATGCTTGGGTTCGGCATTAGGCGTAAGCCGCCCATCCATTCGCGTTTCTGCCCAGTCCGCTTCTAATTCCTCTTTGTCAATGCTAAGCTGTTCTTCGTACCAGCCGAGGAATTCTTTAAGCGTCATACCTAGCTGCTCGCTCATCAGCACCAACGCCTCGAGCTCCATCTTTGCTCAAACGTCGCGATGCGTGTGAACCCGTCCTCGACTCTCTGCCCTCTCTCTGAATGATTAGTTCCTTGAATCTACTAATTTCTAGGATCCTGGCAGGCTCGCCAAATTGTGATGTTATATATGGGCCCAGGTCCGTTCAGGAGCTCTGGGCAGGTAGCAGAGCAGGTTCACAGACACACGGACGCTTTTCTTTTCTTGACCAATTAACGTAACTGGCACAGACATGCATACAGCCTAGCTTATCCCAATAGGATATGTCCCAACACAAAACCGTCCTACTTCTGGTTTGGGACTTCCAGTCGCCCGAGGACTCGGTAGCGCGGCAGGCCACGCTCCGGCGTCTGTATCCGGCGTCTGCTTCACAGTCCGGGGTACTGCGGTGTACCGCGGGGTACCGCGTCACGCCCGGGTACTGCAAAGTGCGGCACCAGTGCGGCAGCACAAGTGCGGCGGCCAGGCACGCTGGAGCGGTTGAGCTGTCTCCGCAAGCTGTTCGCCGGATGGCGAAGCGCTGGGCAGTACCAGACCTCGGACCAGGTGCCCGACAGGTGCTGGCGAGCCGGCCTTGAACGCCAGGCCCAGGACGATGAACTCCGCCGCCAGCGACGCCCAGGAGCGTCCGACCCGTTCGCTTGCCGGAACAAACTCACGCGCACTGGCACGCCCCGCACGCGGCCACACTTCACTTCCTTTCGAGCCACCCGCACGCTCGCCACAATCACCATCATCACACAGCAAAATTTTGGGGGAAATGAATTGGAGAGGGGAGGGTAGCAGGCAGTTATGAGGCAACGTCGCCAGTAATAATAATAATAATAATAATAACTTTATTTCACCACCACAGAGTACATGGTGGCAGGATGCCTACAGTAAAAGCTGCCTCTTGGGCAGCTTGACAAGGCCACAGGCACCCAGCCGTTTACTTTGGCAGCAAAAATAGCACACAATATTTAGAAAAACGACAATACATGTATTACACAAAACTACATAGGCACATGACAAGTATTCGTCACAAAAACAAAAATAAAACCACATACATAATTATTCACATGCAAAATAAAATAAAATCACCATGTACAATTTTCACTTTCATAATGGAGTGTCACTGAGTAGGAAATATTCAAGCAGTTTTTTGCATGAGGTATGTTCAAGTGAGACATTATTGAAATGAAGAGAATTCAGGAGACGTGGCAGCGTATTTTCCAGTGTTTGACAGCCGTATGTTGTTCTGTATGTTTTATTATGCCACTTATTGATCTTTCTCGTTTCGTAGACTTTGTAGCTGAGTTCAGTGTTAGCCAGTTTATGAAAAAAAGACGTGTTATTAGTAATCTCGCGTTTTAAAGCACGGCATAAATGAAAGTTATACTGTTTAGTAATCGGAAGTATTTTATGCTTAGAAAAAAGTTCCAGTGTGTGGTATGTTCTAGGGACATTTTCAAGTATTCTTAAAAAGCTTTTTTGTAAGATATGCAACTTTCTTAAGTTTTCTTCTGATGTTTTACCCCAAACTGAATTGCAGCAGCTGAGGCGAGAATGAAATAAAGAATGATAAACTGCGAGCATTGCTTTTGAAGGCAAGATGTGACGATGGCGATATAGCAACCCAATTATCTGCGAGAGTTTGTTTGCAATAAAATAGATGTGATCATCCCAGGTCATTTTTTCATTGAATACGACGCCCAGCGTCTTAAATGTTGGTACTATATCTAAAGGAACGCTATTGAAGTAAATATTTTTTGTTAGTTTAACTGTCTTATTCTTTGCTTTAAAAATGACTGCTTTAGTTTTTGTGGCATTAACTTGTAAGCCATTTTTTTCTGTCCAATCGTATAAATGGAAGAGTGCAGAATTTACTATATCTATTAAGTCATTTACGTCAGAGTTAAGTTTGCGGGCTTCGCACAGAAGCGAGATTCCGAAGGGGCCACCAAGGTCAAGGGGCAGTTTGACGCGGGCAGATTTATGACGGTCGCGCGGGCGACCGCTTCTCGGAAGTGAGCCCAGAACACATGGCAGCGGGCGACGCCGCCGGCTCTCTCCGCCCCGTGCCGCGAGGGAGGCAGAGCAGTGCAGTTAGAGCGCACAGCATAAGCGCAGTGGTTGTGGGTTCGGCGCTAACTGCGGTGTCTCCCGGTTCGAGTGGAGAGGGCGCGGAGGCCATAAATCCCGAAACGCGGCGTAACACAGGCCTGGGGAGAACGCGCTGTTGACATGTCTTCCCGGGAAGACGCCTGTGTGTCCCTGTGAATCCACCGCCCGCGCGCAGCCGACCAAGAGCAGGGATCGGAATGTTTGGGCCTGAGGTTTGCGCGTGTGTGTTCTTTTTATGTATTTTCGGAAGTGTAACCGTCGACGCCGTTGAGTTTTGCGACTGCTTGGCGCCTCTTGCGTGGGAGGATTTTGGAGAGGGAAAAGTTGCAGATGTATGTGTTTGTGTGCGCAACCACTCGCCGCTTAGTGCGTGCTTTGTGTGTGTTTTATGGATATGCGTAGGAGAGGGTATATGTGGCACAATGATTGGCCAACCCATTTTAAAGGACTGCATGTTATTGGCCACAGAGTGGCGTACGTTGATTGGTCAACGGACACAACTGGAATTTTGGGTAACGCTAAGAAAGCGAGCGTTGGACAGTTGGGCCCGGAGGAGAGTTGGGCTCGGAGCAGAGTTGGGCTCGGACGAGAGTCGAGGGCAGACGGGTTGTTCGAGAGGGAGGCTAGGCTGACGGAGGTCTCAAGGGACTCCGGCCTAAAGTGTAGCAGGAGGCCAAGGCCTGATTCTGCTAGCCTCTGACCTCAGATCGTTCACCAGTCGCAGTTAGCCCTCTACGTTTGATGTCGCATCCGACGACATTTGTGTAAATACGCCAATTGTAAAAAGTGTAAATAAACGTGTACAGTCCGAGAAGAGAAGTCGTCATCTCCGCACCGCAATGTGTCACTGAGCCACGGACGCAGCGGTGGTCACCAACACCACTCGGTACGAGCGAAGGCAGCAGAAGAAACAGCAAGAACACCTGCTGTACTGGGAACAGTAGTCGAGCGCCATAACCACTGCGCTACCCCGGCGGGGCTGCTGTACTGGGAAGCCCATCGATTCCCCAAACTTCGCACCGTTGAGTTTAACTGGCGCAGTCGACAGGATCGGCCCAGCGACTTCCTGCGGAGTGGCGAGAGATCGACGACGCCGCGGACTGATGTACACGGAGGGTGGCACACTACCTCGGTGAGCCAATGCCGACCAGGTAGAAGACAGAAGTCGGGGTGCCCCGTGAATCGACGCTACCGGCCCAGAGAGGCAGCGACAGTGAGGCGACATCCAAGTGAGAGGCCTCAGAAGCCAAGACTTCATTCACGACAGCGCCGGCGAGCATGAGGCTGCCGTGAAAGGGAGCAGAGCGCTGCGACAACGAGACGACGGACCCTGTTCTGCGCGGC
The DNA here is from genome assembly GCF_055883805.1 of Amblyomma maculatum. Classification (NCBI taxonomy): domain Eukaryota; kingdom Metazoa; phylum Arthropoda; class Arachnida; order Ixodida; family Ixodidae; genus Amblyomma; species Amblyomma maculatum. Next base: position 474,068,890 of record NC_139344.1, on the reverse strand, counting down.
ACCTGCGTGTGGGAACTTCGCAAACTCCGTGGTTGACACCCCGGCAATTGAGTGAGTTTCTCCACTCTCACTTTACTTGTCTCAGCGTATGCGCATGAGTCGCAGGGTTAATGTAAAGTAACGCACAATGGCTACATTGGGTTGGTGGAGTGATTATGACTGCGCATACGACGCTTGGTATGCGCCGATGTCAGAGGCTGAGCGAACTAAGGAAAAAAAGGAAAGGGAGAGAAGAGAAGCGCAGATCCACGAACTCCTGCGGCGGATAGCCATAGCCGAGGAAGAGCTAAGGCGGGAAAGGAAAAGGCTCGAGGAGGAGGAGCGCTTACGGAGGGCAGCGCGCGAGCTACCGGAGCCGGTGCAAATTCAGACGTACGCTCCCGCAAATCGCCCTGATCAAACGCTGATCGAGGCAGTCGGCGAGCTGAGCAGCAGCAGCGGCATTAAGTCCGTTCTTACTGAGAACGTAAAAGAGGAATGCCAGATTCCTGCGGAGGATGTTGTGGTTTGCGCTGCTGCTGAGGGAGCAGTTAAAGTTCGCGTTGAGGAGACGCCAGTTGTAGAATCAGCAGACGTTGAGAGAGAGGAGCAGTCTCATATCCCTGAGGTAGAGGCGTGTTCTACGGAGGCGCCTCTGACAGGGAATGTCATTAGCCAAAATGAGCAGGTCAAGTCTGGCGAGGTAGCCGAATGTGCTCACCATGCTAATGACGCGAATGTGAGCAAGGACGCGAAATGCTTGGTTGGCGCGAGCGCTGAACTTGTGTTCCCGACCGAAGCGGCAGAGTGCCAGGCAGGCTGTGTCGAGAGCGCCACAGTCCAAACAGTGATCGCTACACCAGTAGTAGCGTCCGAGGAGCCAGCAGCCGCAGAGCTGGTTAGGCGAAGCGATCCCGAGCCGAAAAACACGGGTTCGTGTAAAGATGCAGATGAGCGCAGTCTGGGGCATGGTCTGAGCGATGGCGACGGAAATTGCGTCCCACGCTTATAAAAGAGCAAAATAACATTGTCACATGCAGTGATGGACCATGACCAGCGTTGTGACCTCGGTGCGCATCTGCGTAAAGGAAGGACAGCTAAGGCGGAGCCTCCGGAGAATGAGCTTTCTGAGACAGGCACAATAGTCTCAGAGGCACCTTTTGGGTGCATTCTTGTTCGTGCTTCCGAGGAAGCGCGTGTGTCGTGCACGCAGGCAGCTAGCGTCTTATGTGATGCAGGAGAGCGGCACAGCCGGAAAGCAGGGCGCGTGCGATTATCTTGCATGCTACGGCTCGTCTGTGCTGTGCGAGCAGTAAATGTGTTTGATCCCGGTGGGTAGCGCTGAGCAATTATGTTCAGTCTTCACCCACTCTGCCACTGCCAGTTGTGACAGGTGTAAAGATCCCCTGTGGCTCGACCACGCGCTGAGGCAGTGAATGGGAGTGGGGGAACGTTGACTCATCCAAGAGACTTTGAGCACGGAGTGGACAGTCATTCCTGTGCCGGACTGTGTGTCTTGTGTGAACTCCGGCTTTGTGCTCTATCATGCTGTGTTTATTGCCTTGTTTCGTGCTGTATACGCCAAGCAGTGTTACCTTGTATTGCTTTGTGTGGTGTCGTATACGCCAGGAGTGTTGTTCAGAGTTTGGCGCATGCATTACTTACCGTTTGCGCATATGCACACCGGTTATTGTCGTTCAGGGCGCGCACGCCTATGTACGGAGCGGTGCACTATTGTTTGCATGCTGCGTTGGTTTGTTTTGTTTGGTGTACGCCACACCCCAATGCCCCCCCCCCCCCCCCCTCTTCCCCCTGTTAGAGGAGTTTTATGTTGAGCGTACAGCAAGTGTACGCGCAACATTCTCGATGGGGAGGAGTTAAGTTTGCGGGCTTCGCACAGAAGCGAGATTCCGAAGGGGCCACCAAGGTCAAGGGGCAGTTTGACGCGGGCAGATTTATGACGGTCGCGCGGGCGACCGCTTCTCGGAAGTGAGCCCAGAACACATGGCAGCGGGCGACGCCGCCGGCTCTCTCCGCCCCGAGCCGCGAGGGAGGCAGAGCAGTGCAGTTAGAGCGCACAGCATAAGCGCAGTGGTTGTGGGTTCGGCGCTAACTGCGGTGTCTCCCGGTTCGAGTGGAGAGGGCGCGGAGGCCATAAATCCCGAAACGCGGCGTAACACAGGCCTGGGGAGAACGCGCTGTTGACATGTCTTCCCGGGAAGACGCCTGTGTGTCCCTGTGAATCCACCGCCCGCGCGCAGCCGACCAAGAGCAGGGATCGGAATGTTTGGGCCTGAGGTTTGCGCGTGTGTGTTCTTTTTATGTATTTTCGGAAGTGTAACCGTCGACGCCGTTGAGTTTTGCGACTGCTTGGCGCCTCTTGCGTGGGAGGATTTTGGAGAGGGAAAAGTTGCAGATGTATGTGTTTGTGTGCGCAACCACTCGCCGCTTAGTGCGTGCTTTGTGTGTGTTTTATGGATATGCGTAGGAGAGGGTATATGTGGCACAATGATTGGCCAACCCATTTTAAAGGACTGCATGTTATTGGCCACAGAGTGGCGTACGTTGATTGGTCAACGGACACAACTGGAATTTTGGGTAACGCTAAGAAAGCGAGCGTTGGACAGTTGGGCCCGGAGGAGAGTTGGGCTCGGAGCAGAGTTGGGCTCGGACGAGAGTCGAGGGCAGACGGGTTGTTCGAGAGGGAGGATAGGCTGACGGAGGTCTCAAGGGACTCCGGCCTAAAGTGTAGCAGGAGGCCAAGGCCTGATTCTGCTAGCCTCTGACCTCAGATCGTTCACCAGTCGCAGTTAGCCCTCTACGTTTGATGTCGCATCCGACGACATTTGTGTAAATACGCCAATTGTAAAAAGTGTAAATAAACGTGTACAGTCCGAGAAGAGAAGTCGTCATCTCCGCACCGCAATGTGTCACTGAGCCACGGACGCAGCGGTGGTCACCAACACCACTCGGTACGAGCGAAGGCAGCAGAAGAAACAGCAAGAACACCTGCTGTACTGGGAAGCCCATCGATTCCCCAAACTTCGCACCGTTGAGTTTAACTGTCAGTTCCTGAAAAAAATATGCTCGTATCATCAGCATATATTATATATTTTGCAGGAGCAAATATCTGCACAATATCATTGATAAATATATTAAAAAGAAAAGGACCCAATATGCTACCTTGAGGAACGCCACGAGAAACCGGTTCTATATCTGATACATATTCTTTAATGCTGACAGCCTGCCTTCGATTTCTTAAATAGGACTCTACAAGAGATCCTGCGTGACCTCGAAAACCATACCTATGAAGCTTTCGGATTAGTAGTTCATGATTCAACAAATCAAATGCTTTTGTAAAATCTATGAATATGCCAACAACAATTTTATTTTGATCCAGCTGTTTTAATATGTATTCTTTCTGATCTAATAGTGCATGCTCAGTAGAACGGTGTTTACGAAATCCATATTGTGAATCTGTTAATATCTGTTTTGCCTTTTCAAACTTCGCAAAGCGTCTGAGAATTAATTTTTCAAGGGGTTTCGAAAATACTGGTAGCACTGAAATAGGCCTGTAATTGCCCAGGTCGTTTTTATCACCTTTCTTATATATCACGGATACACGAGCAATCTGCATTTTGGAAGGAAAGACAGCATCAGCAATGCATAGATTAAATATATGCGTGAGGGGCGGAAGGAGAATATCAAGGGCAAACTTAATAGGTTTTATCTGCATGCCATCAATGTCTATACTTGTAGTATTATTAAGCTCTTTAAACACGCTTTGTATTTCATTATCTTCGATGGGGTCCAGAAATATGGTTTCAGTGCTCAGAGGGATTTTACTGAGGTCATTGTACCCGCAGGGGGGATTAGGAAGGTTAATGAAATGCTTGTTGAATTGGTTAACTAATTGTTTATCTGATATTTTAACCCCATTTTGGTTTATAACGATAATATCGTTATGACTATTGTAGGTAGAGAAAAGATTATTTAATTTTTTCCACATAACATCCGTACGACCTGTAGTAGCTAGCTGGTTTGCATAGTACTCTTTTTTTGCTCGATCAAGTTCTTTATACGGTATGTTTTAAATCTCTGCAAATCACTGCATTCTTTCGTTTTGATAAATTTATGATATAAATTATGCTTCTCAGTAATTTTACTCATAAGTTGACGATTTACCCATGGTTTTCGAGTAGAGCGGTTGCGCCTTGCTACTTTTATGGGAAAACTTTCTTTATATATACGTTTAACGATGCCTAAAAACAATTCATATGCCTTGTTAGGGTTTGTTTCGTGAAGAGTACTAGTCCAGTCGACATTTTCTAGTGTTACTTTAAAGTTAAGGAGAGTTTCATCATTAATTACCTGAAAGTGGTCTTTTGAACTACGAGGCTTAATTTTAGTGTTTTTAACACAGAGAAAAACAGGTAAGTGGTCACTGATATCATAAGTAATGATGCCGGATGTAAGACAGTGAGCTTCGAAATTCGTTATGAAAACATCTAGTAAAGACGAGTGATGCGTGAATTGATTACATTCGAGAGACCGTGCGTCTTCAAAAGAACGTGTAGATTTTTAGCATGCGTATCCGAGACTAATAAATTAATGTTTATATCACCACCAAACACCAACTTTAAACAGTTGTCATTAACATACGAAAATAATGATTCAAGAAAATGAAGGAAATTGGTAATGCAGCCATGAGGGGGACGATAACACACAACAAGAATAATATTGCCGAGACAAATGGACAGAATTTCAAAATCGCTTGTAGATGTAGTGAACATAGGTAGCAACTCTGGCTGAAATGTTTTCCTAAGCAAAACGCAAACACCGCCTCCGCGGCCAGTCACGCGGTTTAAAAAAAATGTTTGATAACTATCTAACCGAGGAATATCTATAACACTGGTGCACCATGTTTCAGAGATCATAATGATATCAAAAGATTCATTGCAGGACTGAAGTAAAATTGATAACTCTAATTCCTTGTTTCTGATTGATTGAGCGTTAAAATGAAGACACTTCAAGCTCTTTGCAAACCTTGATCCGATACGGCTTTTAAATTCGCCAGGATGAATGTATTGGGTAAAAATGCTAGGGTCAATGCCAGCCATGTAATGTATATGTAGCCCTAAGTGAGACGTTCGAGGTCACACGCTCTGCTTATGTGAATTGCTGACATACCATCAGACTTTCTTAGCAATACTTTTCCGTTCGAGTGCCACACATACTTGTGATTGTGTGCCTTTGCCCACTCTTTTACATCTTTTAACAGTTCTCGATTTCTTTTAGTCAAGTTTTCCAGCAGGTGCAATCCATTGCCCGAATCGGCCACTTTCCTCCTATTTAGCCACCACGTGTCCCTGACGCTTTGCTTAGTGAATCGGCAAATAACGCCAGGAATCTTATCACGCCTCGCTGGCAATCGATGAACTGCATCTACGTCTTGATCAGTGAGCGGTGGCAGCTGGATTTTTTGGGCGATAGTGTTAAGTTCTGTCAAAAGGTCTTCATTATCTCTTTCCCGAATGCCATGGAATTCCAAGTTTGCTCGCCGATGTCGCCATTCCAGTTGGTCGATCTGGTCTTCTAGGCACTCAGTGTTTTTCTCCTGTGCCTCAAGTTTGTCTACTCTGCTCCTTATTTCCTTTATGTCACGTTCATTTTGTTCTACGCGCTGCAGCAAGTTGGATATCTGGTCGGACATGAACTGTACGGCATCCTCGATGCCATCGACCGTTTCTTTCAGCGGCATTAGGATGTCAAGTTTTTGATTGATTGTCTGAAGCATGAGCCATGTATTACGCTGTTCTTGTTCAGCATTACCTTCGGATTTCTCAGGTTGTTGTGACCGAACTTTCGATCCTCTACACTGCTGGCACCTCCAAGCTTTGCGATATACGTCGCCTTTTGATTTTAACGTAGTCTCAGAGACGCCAGCGCATTTACCCATATGGTATATAGTGTGACAAACAGTGCAGCATACACCATCATTTGACTCTGACACATTCTCATTACATTCAGGGCACTCAGAGATTTTAGACATGGCAAATGTTTTGGCAGCAGCAGCAGCAGCAGTAGAAGCGGATTAGTTTCGCAAGCGCGTTAGACCGCTCCTTCTCGACCCTTCCCCTTTGAATCTCCTCTGTACTCTTCATTGGTTAGATGTACGTCTTTGCTGCATTGCGAATCCAGTGTACTTTCTATATATTTATTTACTTATTTATTTATTCACTACCAGCCTCACCAGCTTTCATAACAAGCATAGAACGGCAATCACTCGCGCTAACCATGATAAAATGCATAACTGGCTGCCACTGAGGCATTCTTTGGAATCAAAGGATTCGTTTCTGTCGTTGTATGTGCAACAAAAGAATAATGCAAGACGTCTCTTCGGTTACTTACTGCCCCTAGAATTTGTCCGGACATGTACTTCATCGCGCTGCCCTGATGTGGCCATTTGGCGTGCTGAACAGCTTTTTTTTTTGTTTTTGTTTTAGAGCCCAGCTCCTTGGCGCCCGTTCCTGCGTTTCGCGTCGCCGTCTGCGTTGTCCCTCGTAACCAGCTCCGCAGCCAGGGCAGCGCACGCTCCTGCCACCATTCGCCGCTGCGTGTAGTAGTTCCCTTCACCCCACGCCACTTCTACCCCCAACATGACGCAATTTTGGATGTACTTTGGGGAAGTGGTATGCCTTTATACTTTCTTCAATCGCCACACTGAGAGAAAAAACATGACGAATGTTAAGCAGCACAGGCATCGGAATGTGTTCATTTTCATGTTAGACAAAACATTTTCCCAGTGCATGCCCCGATTATTGTGGTCAATTTTGGTCAATCTAGTCTGAATTTACTAGCTTTTGTAGGCTTACAAAAAGCGGCTGTGAGCTTTTAGGTACACTGTCTCTCTGCAATGCTGTTTCTTGGGCTAGTTGGTGGAGTTTGCTCATTTTGACAAAGCGCAAAAAAGAGGCAGGGATGGTCGAAAGACATGGAACAAAGCGCTTTGCTTGTCCCTCGTGCCTGTATATTTTTAGCCCTTGCCCAAAATGACCAGTCCCTGTCCTTCTCTCTTCCTCTATCATGAGATCAATCATGGTGGCAATTCGTTGACCTCACCCCAATGTTTTGTTGTTTCACTATGCCATGCAGCGTTTCAGCAGGATTAGAGTTGAACAATGGCAGAGATAGTTCAGGGCCACTTGTTGCACCTAACCCTTATCCTCCTGCTTTTTTTTTTGTCCACACAAGAACTCCTTAGAATGACTTTGCAATCAGTCGGCTGAAGTATGCTCGTGGACGTTCAAGATGCAAGTTGATAGACCCTTGAAGCAATTTCTCTAAACCAAGAAAATGGCAGATGCTCCGAATATTTATGCAGTTTCTTCTGCGGCGATGCTGTTTCAAGTAATTTTGTTTTTTGAACATTATGGTTCCATTCTCTCCCATTTATTTCCGATTTTATCATTGCAAAGGAGTGGAAATTTGCCTTCCTATCACTAAAAAAAAAAAGTAGTCTGCAAGGCGTGGTCGCCATTTGTTATCTGTGCACAGCAAAAATGGGTGACGTTCGCTACACGTGGAAACGAAGCTATAGCGATAACTCGACGCGGTCAACTGTGGGTTTCACCGCAAGGTCTCGACATATAGCAGTCTACATCGAATTGACGTGGTATTGTTATCAAAAATCATTTCGAAACGGATTGAACAGGTTCAGCCCAGTTCGTAAATGTGCCTTCGTGCAAGACTCAGGCTCCTATCTCCTGAGGGGAGCAACGACTGCTGCCTTGGTAGATCTTGCCGCGTGTCTTCTGCATGTTTGCTTGGAATTGCTTTCGCACTGCTAGCTGTGCTACTACGCTTATATTTCTGAATCTTTTTGAGTAAGACCACGTGGCTCCTTGATGCTAAGCAGTAAGGATTACAACTAGCGTTAGTCTTTGGTTTTATTTTCTTTTACTGCTTTGCATGTTTGTTATCGGAAATGCTTTCAGTAAAAAAAGAAAAATGCCGCTGGTGACCTCGACGTCAAAACTGCGCGCCGAATCAGACTGTCATGTGATTTCCGCTCCACACATCGTCGCATATTTCATTTCGGTGGTGTCAATAATAATAATAATAATAATAATAATAATAATAATAATAATAATAATAATAATAATAATAATAATAATAATAATTGGTTCACAGGAAGGGAAAGGCACAGTATCTGTCACACTTGTGTCTGTGGACACCTGAACAGCGCCGTAAGGGAAGGGAGGAAGATGGGAGCAAAAGTGGAAAGAGAGAAAGAGGAGCCGTAGTGGTGGGCTACGGAGTAATTTCGACCACCTGGGGATTATCGTACAGCACACGAATCGACATTCAGCCATTCGGAGGGAAAAAATTCTGAGCCTCCTCTACTTACTTTACTAAAACCAACTGACGTGTTCGAAGGTGTGAAGAAAACGATGTCCTATGTCAAAAACAAACGCGACGTTTATTTACTTTTTTTTTCGGTACAAAACCGGAATGAGGTGCAAGAAACACCCAAAAAGCTTGGAATTTCACCGCGATGACTAATCAGGGATGACCATGTGCGCTCGTAAAGGGAGGCTGTCATTGTGCTAATAAATACGTTCGATTTTTTTCATTGCGGCAGTCTAAAAACAGTGGCGATGTAAGTGTGCTGCGATGGATATCAGTACTCTGTTCTGCACGACCGCCCGATACAGACACGCGCTTCATTCCGTCAACCCACCACATGCACTAAATGTCCGCGAAAGCGTTTACGGTGCATTGCATAATAATAATAATAATAATAATAATAATAATAATAATAATAATAATAATAATAATAATAATAATAATAATAATAATAATAATAATAATATTTAATAATAATAATAATAATAATAATAATAATAATAATAATAATAATAATAATAATAATAATAATAATAATAATAATAATAATAATAATAATAATGTTTATTGCCACTTTGTAGATGATGCAATATGGTTCAGGCCCGTCATAAACCAACAAGAGGCTTGAGGGACTGGGCCCTACAGTTACGGCCAAGACTACAAAAAAGGCAGTAGATATAGCAACGCTTCTCGTTACACCCAAGTGAGAGCAAAAAAAAAAGTGAAAAAACAGGTTAACAGCATGAGTATTGAGAAATTCAACTCTAAACCCAGAGTAGACGTCAATATAAAAATAAATGAATTAACCAATATATTTTTAAGCATAACTTCACTCTGACAAAAGAATGCAAATATCAACAAAGGGCTTTCACATGCATCTTTAGGCTACGCATAGAAGTTACCGCAAGAATTTCATCCGGTAACTCATTAAAGATTTCAGGAACATAAGCACAGCGCCTTGCTTTCCCGTATCTAGTTACACTCCGTGGTATATAATAACGCAATGTTTTCCTTAACTTCCGTTCAGGAGTACTAATAATTAAAAAGTCAGAATTCCAAAAATGCCGGTGAACAACGATCTGCACAAAAAGAGAATGGAATGAATAATAATAATAATAATAATCAATCAATCTTTATTTAATGTGCGCAGGAACAACCATGTGGTCTTTGTGCTGCAGCACAAATAAAAAAAAAGAAACAAAAATGAAAAGCACGAACATGTTTACACACACAGAGAGAACACAAAAAAAGAAATAAATAATACATGAAATGAAACTGAGACGAAAAGTATCACGGAAAGTAAGCAAACAATGAGTAGCATCACTTATATACACAGTGAGAGAATTTTTGAGCACACCAGGAAAGAAAAAAAAAAAAAGAACGGTAGATTGAAGAGAAAAAAACAACAACAAATAACTGACATTGATTATAGTAATATAGAAATATACATAAAATAAACAACCATTCCAGGCGCAACAAGTGCATAGTACTTAAAATACAGGCTAGAAATACAGAATAATACAATAAAGAAGTAAAATTGAACAAGGGACAGTAAGATTCGAATATAAAGTTTAAAGTTGAAATATAAGTAGGAAACGGATAAAAAGTAGTTCACGATACAGACAGCATTGAACAGGAGAAAACGCAAAAAGTGAAGTAAATACAATTTAAGGCTAGAAAGTGGGAATTATATGTGATAAAGTACTATTTAGAATACAACGCTACGAACATCCAATGTAAATGAACAGAGCGAGTTTTGGAAGATGTCAAGGTGAGGACAAAAAGAGTTAAATAACCACTGCATCCTGTCCAGAGGGGAGTGGGAATGAAGAGGAGAAACGTGAAATGGTCTGAATTCCCTCATGCTCTTTCGCGGAACGCGCAGTAGGATGTACTCTAAGAGCTGAGGGCACATAATGTGGCCATGAAGGAGTTTGTACAGAAATATGATATCAAGTCTGATACGACGGCAGTGAAGGGAGGGAAGATTCAGTTGGGCGCTCCTGGTGGAGCGAGAGGGGGAAGTTGCGCAAGGAAAGCGATAATGAAATATCCGTAAAAATTTTTTTTGTACTCTGTCAACCTTGTCCAAGTTCGATTTGCAAGTGCTATTCCAAACAACCGACGCATACTCCAAGACCGGCAAGCATATGGACAGGTACAGTTTTAGGAACGGAAGTGGAGTATGGAACTCTCTCGAAAGTCTGCAAACGAATCCGAGTGTGCGCATAGCCCGCTGAGCAATGCGTTTAGTGTGAGAGGAGAAGCTCAGGGTGCGATCAAAAAGTACACCAAGGTCATTAATTTCATCAACCCTATCCAACAGCACAGAATTCACAGAATAAAGGTAGAGAAAGCTATGTGTTTTACGAGTAAAGGACACAACCCTAGTTTTGGAAGAATTGAGGGTAAGTCGATTCATCGCACACCAATCAGAAAAAGCAGATATGTCCGATTGCAACAACAAGCAATCTTGAAAAGAATGTATTACCTTGAATATTTTTATATCATCAGCATAAAGAAGAAACGAGGAGTGCTTTATCGCCGAGGAAACATCATTAATAAAGACGGAGAAGAGAAGCGGGCCTAGTACTGAACCTTGAGGAACTCCACTCGTTGCAGGGTAAACGAAAGAAGTCTGTCCATTGACACTGACAAAGCAGAAGCGATCAAGGAGATAGTTGCGTAGGAGGGCTACGAGGGAGACTTCAACGCCAGAGAGTAGAAGTTTTTCAAGAAGTAGTGAGTGAGTAACAACGTCGAAAGCTTTGCTCATATCACAGTACACAGTGTCAACCTGACCCCTCTGAAGGACAGCTGCAGAGGCATACGTCATAAACGTGACTAGGTTGGTAGACGTAGAGCGACCCGATATGAAGCCATGTTGATTCGGTACTATGATATGTTTGAGATGGAAGGAAAGTACGCTGTGCAAAGCTAATTCGAAAAGCTTAGAGGTTGCACATAGAAGAGAAATCGGACGATAATTGGAAACATCAGATTTGTTTCCAGAGTTGAAGACAGGAAACACGCGTGCCATTTTCCACACGCGAGGAAAGGCAGCATTTTTTAAACAGTTATTAAATATGGCAGTCAGTACTGGTACGAAGATATAACTGAAGACTTTCATTATGGCAGCTGGAATGCCATCAGGTCCAGGAGACAAAGATGGTCTCAGACGCTTAAGACTCTCAGTCATCAACTCCTCGTCAAAGAGAACGGAATTAGATAGTGCACCAGATGGGAGGCAAACGGAATCACAATGTGGATGTTTGTAAACGGAGGAAAAATTTTGTGCAAAACTGTCGGCAACATCCCGAATTTCCGAACCCTGAGAGTCAACTAAGCTGATACTTAAATCTGATTTAATGGAACGCTTGCGAACGTAACGCCAGAACTGACTAGGACGATTTGAGGCACTCCTCTCTAAAGACTCAAGATAGGAGTCGTAGTCCCGCTTGTATAAGCGTTTGCAAAGAGAACGCACACGGCGAAACTCATCTGCCCAATTGTGAAACCCAGGGCGTTTCGCTTTACGATGGGCCCGTTTCTTGAGTTTTAACGCCGTTATTAGTTCCCTTGAAAACCAGGAAGGGAACTTCCTACGCGTAGAAGTATGCAAAGGTATGTACCGACGCATACCATCAAGAACTATTTCTGTAAAGCGACTGACTTGTCCATCTGAATCATTAATGTCACTTAAAAGGGACCAGTCGACGGAAAAGAAGAAATTGAAAAGACCGACATAATCACCACGTGCATACGCGAAACGGGGCGAATTCCTCACCCGATCTGAATTAGTAGAAGGTGAGGCAGAGACAGCAGTAGTAACTAGAAGCGGAGGGTGAAATTTGTCACAGCGAGTCAGCGGTATGTCTGAACTCGAGACTCGAACACTTTCAAAATTCGATAGACAGATGTCAAGAATATTACCACAGCAGTTTTCAATGAAATTGTGTTGCTGCAAAGAGTTAAAGGCTATAAAATCAAGTAGAGCGTTACAGTTACTTAATATGTAATGATTGTTGCGAGAAGAAATAAGTGAGTTCCAGTTGATACCAGGAGTATTAAAATCACCTAAAATAAGAAGTAATAATAATAATAATAATAATAATAATAATAATAATAATAATAATAATAATAATAATAATAATAATAATAATAATAATAATAATAATAATAATAATAATGCCTTGAAACATGAATCCACGGCTTCGAGGCTTATTATTTTGAGCATAGCGTAGACGCACAGAGAAGTAGAGAGTGCCGGCTGCGCACGCGCATTAGCCCTACTTGGCCCCACTAATGCCACTGCGTGTGCGCCGAAGGAATCTGGCAATTCGGTTTACATGTAGGCAAGCACTTTTCTCTTGTCACAGTGAAATGCGCCCAGCTGCCCTCTCTGCGTCACTTTGTTTATGTTACGCTGTCTGCAGTCGAAACTTCTCTCTTTCCACGCAGCGTAGTGCGGTCAACTGTCCCACCTTTGCGAAGATGTCCATACACGCTTCGTAAGTGACCAAATACAATTAGACAGACGTACAACGGCTGTTACAATTCATTATCGTTTCATTACGGTGATTATCGGTGATGACGTCTGGTTTTTGATTATCTATGAGCACATATTTGTAACGTTTATAAGCATGAAAAGCACTGAACCAAAGCAGTGTACATTCTCATTTCAGCTAACGCTCGACATTCGGTTCAGCAGCGTCGAATTCCTTCGTTTCTTTTTTTTTTTTTTTTTTTTCATCTGTACTCCGTATGCGACGTCGTCCTTTTGCAGTTGTGTTTCTTGTAGCGGCTGCGAAGCTACATTCAAAACGGTGCTTTCCGAGAGGACAGCTGCACCTAAGCACACGTGTGCCACTGAAAGCTCTAGGGAACAGAGCACGCACCAACGAAGATGTGAAGGAGACAACCACTCGATACCGCTGGCCGAAACTATTTCTTTTGGTCTACTGTCCTATTCCTTTTTCGACCAATATTTGAGAGTCGCATGACGCACATAACATCTAAACGGTGGATCATACACGTGGTACTCCAGCTGGCGTATCGTGATGTCACGTGCGAGCATTTTGCCAGCACACCATGCAGCATAACGTGGCGATATCCGTAGCACTCGCTGTCAAACACATAATGTCTAGATTTTGCGAGAAATACCACTGGACCAACTGCGCGCACGGATGAAGAACCTCGTCCAAGCAACCTGCATTCTGTCAAGGCATGTCTTAATTTTGATAAATTTGCACTTTTGTCGCCAGCCGAAAAGCAAGCCCGATACATGTAAATTTACCGGAAGATTCTGCGCATTCTGTTTGGTTTTTGCAAGCCGTGTCACTTGCTATCCGAGCCTGAAGCGCCTAGCGAAATACGAATGCGTGAGGGAAAAAGTACAGGGCCAGAAGTGTATTCAGAAAAGCGCAAAATAGCGCGAAGGCTCCCCTTTCTCACTCTTTCCACTTTCACACCCACCTTCCTCCCTTTCCTTACGGCGCGGTTCAGGTGTCCACAGAGCAAGTGCGACAGATACTGCGCCTTTCCCTTCCTGTGAACCAAACAACCAACCAACCCCTCAGCGATTGGGCGTGAAGGCTTAGGACTGCAGGCGAGCGTCCACTGTTCGCACACAATGCAGGGGTGCAAAGGGTGATGCAGTGACCATGTGCAGGTTCTTCGTGCGCGCGAATAGCCCCCGCATAAACCACAGTGTGTGCGCGCAAAATATGTGCACGCACGCAGTGTGAGTGTCATGTCTTGTCACTTAAAAAAAACTTTCACTCCGCGGTCCTTCCCTAATCAACTGTTTCTGTTTCCACTTTGGCCCCGCCGGGGTGGTGCAGTGGTAAGACGCCCGACTACTGTGCCGGAGTTCCCGGGTTCGAACCCGACCGCGGCGGCTGCGTTTCGATGGAGGCGAAACGAAGAGGCGTCGTGTGCTGTGCGATGTCAGCGCACGTTAAAGATCCCCAGGTGGTCGAAATTACTCCGTAGCCCTCCACTACGGCTCCTCTTTCTCTCTTTCCACTTTCATTCCCACCCTCCTCCCTTCCCTTACGGCGCGGTTAGGGTGTCCACAGAGCAAGTGTGACAGTTACTGCGCCTTTCCCTTCCTGTGAACCAATTTAATTTAATTTTTTTTCCACTTTGAGTAGATGGGTCTCCTTGTGCTAAGAACCAGTGGTGTCTCGCACCACGTGTGTCACTCAGAGAGTGTCACTCCACTGACACTCTCTGTTTTCCTAATAATAATAACAATAATAATTGGTTCACAGGAAGGGAAAGGCGCAGTATCTGTCACACTTGCTATGTGGACACCTGAACCGCGCCGTAAGGGAAGGGATGAAGGTGAGAGGGAAAGTGGATAGAGAGGAGGAGCCGTAGTGGAGGGCTACGGAGTAATTTCGACCACCTGGGGATCTTTAACGTGCGCTGACATCGCACAGCACACGGACGCTATAGTGCCTAGAATATACTTATTCTAGGCACTATACGGACGCCACTTCGTTTCGCCTCCATCGAAACGCAGCCGCCGTGGTCGGGTTCGAACCCGGGAGCTCCGGGCAGTGGTCGGGCGTCTTACCACTGCACCACCCCGGCGGGCCTCTCTGCTTTCCTCTAGATCATGAATTGTAGCCTCTGCATCAGGTGAGAGAGCTCTCTGCTTTCCTCTAGATCATGAATTGTAGCCTCTGCATCAGGTGAGAGAGTTGTCGAAATTCTTCCTCTATGGAATGTTTGAAACCGGATCTGCTGCAGAAAGAAGTTGTTTCGACAGGCAATGAATTTTTGAAAAGTGTGACACTCACCTCACAAACAGCAATGCAAATAGCAACAAGCAAAACACTTCACAGCACAAAAGTAGTATAGACAAGCGTCATGTTTGTAAACAAAGGTGGCGCTGCGATCGGCGGCGACATGGGGTGTAGGCAAAAACGCAGCGTGCCTACACTGCGCAAAGCCACGCTGCCTTCGGAACCAGTTCGCGCGTGCGAATAATCTGAAGCGTAAGCTTCGCTTGTGCGTAGAAATAGTTTGGTTTATGCCTGGAGAGCATTTTTGCACGTTATCAGCCGATTACTGCTGGAATTACCTGGCGAAGAGCGCTGCATTGGCTCCCTTCTCCGTGGCCTCAACAGCGCGCGGCTACGGTACGTAGCTAGGCGACTGCCGTGAGTGATTAAGTTAAATAAAAACGAGAAAGAACAATGTAGAAGAAAGACTAATGGTCAACACTATTCAACTTACGGGCTTATTCCTAGCGCATGCAAGGAGGACGACAATATGAATGACTGGAAGTGCGTTTTTCATATGACGACTCTTTTGACTGGCTTTCTGCTGCTTCAAGCACTTTCACTCTAAAGAACAATATTATCGGCAACTATATAGCAAACTAGAAATCACATTTCTAGCTCACTCTACTGGCAACTGAAGTCATATAATTTCATATTTGGTAAGAACTCAATCTTTTAGTTCTTTGTAACATGTTCGCATAGTACGCTGCCAACTTGTTTTCGCCTGCTCAAAAAAAAAAAGACGTTTGACGTCTGTCTCATCTTACAGACGTAGGTTATTCACAGGTTAATATGTACATGAAGGCCCGTAAGAATGCTCTCATTTTGTTCTCTTGGGGAGACGCATGAGTGCAGCGTTCTCCACGATCGCTTGCAGCGAAATTCTTGCGATCTGCTGAGCTTTTGTAATATACTTGGAATTTTTTTTATTCAAACGCGTCATCTTATTCTGCTTATTTTGCACCCCTCATAGTCAATTCCTCTTTGGGACATTAAACTCCATGCACCATATATACTTAAATATCTGCTCGATCAGAGCTAGGTTGTACGTGAATATTTATAATTTGTTCATCTGGATCTTATAATGACCTCCAAAAATAAAATTAATAAATATGAAAAATAACGCTGCGGGACTGCCCGGATCATTACGATGTTTACTATTATAGAACCGGTGATGAAGAGTGACTCGTTGAAACTCGCGAAACTAAAAACAGAAAAGCTACTTTGCAAGTCCGGGCCTCTTATTTCGGCAATATCGCACTGGAGTGACCGCTCAAGGTAATTGCAGTTACCTTCGCAGCAGCTTTTGTGTGCTTTTCTGTGTGAACATATACCCGGGCAGTACTGCAGGTGAATGGAACTCACAGTGCAGCTTCCCTGCGGGATCATACGCACACGGAATATCGCGTCTGAACTTCTTATGATTTGAAAGTATATCAAACCGGGCACGAGCTGCAGGCGTTTGTTCTTGCGCTAGTCGTCGTGCCACCGAAAAACAATCATGTCAATTAAGGGTTGCAAACGAACTGATCTAGTTTCGGTGCAGAAGTGCAACGCACGTCAGCCGCGACGGCGGTCCGTCGCCAAAGAGTCTACTTGTCGCGCTCAACGCCGCTGCCCTTCGCTCTCATCTTTATTATACCGCTAAAAACATGTTAAAACAAGTGCCATTTTGCTTTTTCTGCCTCGGGGCGCAATCAACCGCAACACAGCTTACAGAAATATTGGGAATTATGCCCGAAAACACAGCAAGCGCCGCGCGTCCAATGCAGACGGCCCGCGCTTTTGCCTACACCACGAAGGTCACTGCTGTCGCCAGCGCCACCGCATCTCTACTGACGTCACGGGCTGACGCTTGTCTATAGGTGGGTCGCAGAAACCTACAAGTCAGCAGAGCAAAACCCCTTCACCATGGCAGCCAAACCTGTTTTGAGGGCAGAAGTTGGGTGCAGCGCAGAATACTTCTATGTCCAGCCTGGTGTCATGCGCAAATGTGTTGAGCAGAATTCCTTCACTATTGAGAGCCTGGAGGAGGTAGGGGCAGGGGAGGTGTTATGAATGGCACTCACAAACGGAGGGGTTCTTAATCCCATAATTGCGACAAGAAGAGGGGTGCAGGAAATGGACGTGGCCATTATTGCCACAATTGATGTCTCCTGCACTGCATCTGATTTCTGCCCCCAAAACAGGTTTGGCCGCCATGGTGAAGGGGTTTTTGCACTGCAGAGAAGCTGACTTCTAGGTTTCTTGACTAGCTTCAATACTTTGAAGGAGCGTAGTCACGCGCGCCTCTCCTGGTTCATTCATTCATAAACCTTTATTCATGAGGATGACCTGAGTGATTGAATGAACTCACAATTTAGCTGCTTTTACCTAGATGGCGCTAGCAGTAAAAAACTTTAATGAGCGAATACAGGTGTATATACTAGTTATCACCATGGTTTGTGCTTCTTATTTTAACTTTATTTTACAGTAATACAATATTAAAAGGAAGCCGACTCAAACAAGGCTCACGTTGTTGAGTAAGGCGGCCTTCTCGATTGAATTATAGTGCTCTAGAATATTGGGCAGTGTGACGGCCGGCGCCGGAGAGCGGGCCGCTTTTGCGATGACAGGAACCGACTACCGCGAATTGGCGCGACGTGCAACAGGGTATAGTATAGTGTTCTAGAATTCTAGAACACTATAACAGGGGTGCCACGTTCGCCGCTCTATGCCGCTCGGCGCGTAGCGGCCGCGGGGATAGCGGGGGTACAGAGAAGGGGCGCGGTTCTCTTTGGAGCTATTTTGACACGCTACGCAAATGGTGCGATATTTAATAAAGGGGCTACTTATTACAAGTGCTTAAACTTATCCCTGCCATTCCATTACGTTAATCTGGAGACGCCGTGCTCGCTTGAGCAGTCCTACGGAGCAGCGCGCGATGTTTGAATCGCTATTTCAAACTCTTTCAACACTCCTTCCTGCGGACAGCCATAAATCGTCCAGATGAGCTTGTACTTAATGTTTTCAACGAAGCGTGGTGCTTTGCATTCGTTCTTCCAGTAAGGGAATAAAGGCTGCGGAGGAGCGCTACTAACACGCGGAGAAAAACAGTATACATGCGAATCAAAGCTTGTGCTTCGTAAGGTCTCTTAGGAACAGCTTATTTTTTACGAACCTTATTTACGAACACCTGCTTACATTTTGCAGCTTGTGCTTATTAATACACAACAACGTTTATTTTAAATTGTCAGTAATTTGTAATATATCTCTTTAATAGGTGTTCTTTAAGTGCCCTATATCACCGCTTATAGAAATTACAAATACAGTGTGCGAGCAAAACACATTTATTTATTATCGTTCTAATCTAAAGCACTGCAGTATTTAGCGGCAAAAAGAAATAAAAAGGAAAATATACTTGACTCAAGCATTTATTCCATGGTAGAACAAATGGTAGCGCAACTCCCATAGAAGCATAGAAGCCTGCGTGTCGACTCTGAGCGAGGCTTTAGTTTCCCGGCGCCCCCTGCGAACTGTGAGGCACAACAAACACGTGACGTTGCTTGTGACGTCACAGTGACGTACTTTTTGCGGGGATTTTGATTGTTTTTTTACTTAACGAAAAACAAGGCCAACAACGACGGAGGCAGAACGATGCTCGGATAAGGCAGAAAAATGGACACCGTAACTGTTCAGCCAACTTTACTTGACATGGATTTCTACTGTCAAGTTTTACGTTAACTGAAATGTTACGGCATCTTTAACCACCTTATCATAGCATCGTTCGGCCTCCGTCGTCGTTAGCCTAGTCTTTCGTCGCGCGTCATGTAAACGCATTCTGGGGCTTATTTCTTCGGGCACGTTTGTGAACAAGGGCCTTCAAGTGAATTCGGCAAGCACATGGATAGAATCACATGGCTTGAGGCATTTCACTAAGGGCATAAATGAGTGAAACTGTGCTGCATAGAAAGCCAGGCTTTATTAATTCACGATTACTTACATAGGCGCTTCACGACAATGAAATCTGTAAGTGTAGGAAAGCGACCACCGCTCGTTCCTCACGGTCTTCATGAAATCCTCGTGATAACAAAATGACCTGAGCGTAGGTCTCCAAACGAGACGCGGTGAGATTATAAAAGGGTAAAAAATCTTGCTAACAAACAAAGTACATATCAGTGTCAAAGAACAACAAAAACAAACGAACCGAATAACTAACGCTAGCGCTAGAACGCCAACCTGTAAGAGCTTAGGTAAGCAATTCAAATTGGAATTGCTAGTATTTAGATGTTAATGCGTCTGAGAAGTGAAAATATCTACGATATAGCTTCGCTCCAATAAATCTCGCCCTGTTCATGATTCCATTATTTTACTCGCGCTTCATTTGCCACTGAGAGGAGTCAATGTGAGGCTACAAATTTACAACTTAAGCATTTAACATGTTAATGAGAAAGATCCCATTGACAATAGGAACATCACTGTAATAACAGCTAAAGCACGTTCAGCGAACGTTGGTGCGGTAATACGACGCAGTAAGCAAAACACGCAGCAAAGGGAGCGGAACGGAAGGCTTTGAGCAATGCGACACGCGTCTTGGGGGCAATAAAATCTCACCTTCATCGCTCAATTAAAACATGCAGCGATACGCCGCTCATGCAGACGTGTATCCGTAAAACAAGCCACCACTTTTACGACGTGCCTGGGAGGCCGAGCCGAGCCGCCGAGCTGTGACGCAGCATTGCCCCATCGTCCGGAAATGCGCACATGCAGCGGCAATAAGTTTCTCATCGAGCACAGACAGTCTTCGCCTTGCAGTAAAGCTCTACCAAAACCAGCAGAATGAAATACTGACTGTTTGTTACAGATAACCCACTCTGTACGCAGCACGCAACGATGAACGTTGAACCGCGGCCGATGACGCAACCATTCCGCGGATGAAAAAAGCTTTGGTCTGAGCCATATCTGAGCTTTGGATAATAAGTGGCCGAGAGAGGCCGTTAGAAACAAGTTAAAATATTATTAAAAAGGTGACACGTTTTTTCTTACGCAAGAAACAAAAAACTGCATTCATTCCTGAGCTCGAATATTATGTTTACTTTCTAGTTCTTTGGAGTTCTGGCAGATCTTATTTTCTGTGCGTTAGTAATTTGCCTCACAGTTCGCAGGAGCCCTCATCATCGAGTTGATGCCGCTGGCAGTAGGCAGCTGCACGCGTTTTCTTCCGAGTTGCGCGACCAGTTGTACATTGACCTTGTTTATTCTCTGTTCGTGATTAACAAATACATAAATTCGCAGACATTTGTTTACGTGCCGCTGACCAAAGGATGAACCAGCTAGCTGTTTATATTTAAAAATTTCACGTACAGCTAGGGCAATACTTCAGATAAAATATGAAAAATTAAACCTGTCACATACGTCATAGAGTTAATACAAATACAAAGTCTTTGTATTAACTCTATGACATATACGTATACGAGGGAATACGTTCATAGTGGGCACTTGAGAGCGGACGTTTTACTGGCATCAAATTGTACCAGAGCAAAAAAAAAAAAAAAAAAAAAACACTATAATTGCGCGTCGTATTCGCAGCTATGATGCACTTCTTGGCGCGCACCGCAAGAAAACGAAAAATGCGAAAATGGTGACGGGCGCCAAATGCACATGCAATTAATATAAAGCCGAATTCCGATGCGGACACTAATGCGTGTTTATTCTTCGAGTATGTGGTATGAAATGTGAGTAATCGACTGGATATACTCGCCAACTACTGCTTGCCGGACTATATAATCGGGCTATTTTCCGCGGGTACTATTTGCAGAACTAATCAGGCTATAATTTTGATATACGTGGAATACTTCCAAGGGAATTCAATTATTTTCCCTTTGAGAACTCTTGTCGTGGTTCGCTTACTTTGCAAAAAGCGAAGCTGCAAAAACACATGAAATTTCATTACTTAATTCAAGTGTGAGCTTTCTGGTGCTCTAAGTAGGTAACATTTTTGAACCTCACATTTTAGATGAAGGTTGCAAAATCTGAAGTGCAAAGGCGTCTAAAAGGATCGTACACCCGAGCCAAAGTTTTGGGTAAATTGCGACTATAGCTTGGAGCCTATGGCGCAGTTTTTGTTCGTGGCGAAAAACCGTGCCGGCCTCACAACCTCTCTTTCGCTGAAGGATTATGTAGCAAGCGAATTAGGCGTATACACTATAGTCTCTGCGTCCTCTATTTTCCATCGTTCTTTTTTTTTTTTTCATTTTATTTGTACACCAAAACAGGACTAGAGCGATCTTCTGGGGTCAATGACTTACATATTACCAGTTGCTTGAGCACGCAGAATAAAACTACCTAGAATGAAAACATTTTCTGGAACAATTAAGTCATTGTCAAACTGTAATGCTTGAGATTAAATGTCAAGTATAGCGCGCATCTCTGGGTACTTAAGGTGGCGGTCCCACTCCAGCGGTGAAGAGACGACATTTTTGGCGATATTCATACGCCTACTGCGCCTCACTAGTTTAGTTTATAAATATGACTTTAATATATTTGTAAAGTTTATTTCCTCTCCTTTCTAACGGTGCATTTGATTTATAAATAGCTGCACCGATGTTTAAGCTGTAAAGGAAAACACAAAGGTAAGAAACGGCTTTTCAGCTCTACTTGTCTCGGGAAAAGCAAAATTGTGCAAAATCTTTTGCACTTAGGAAAACACCGTTTGAGATGTTTTGAGATTAGATGTTAATGAACAAATTTAAGCATTTTTATTACTGTGTATCGTATAGTTTATTAGCCACGCGCCTGTGAAAAGTGTATAAAACAGGTAATTATACATACAATAACTTTCAAGATACGCATTCTGCTGCGGAGATTTTTTGCGCAGTTGGAGGTCGTACATATTTCGCTTTTTCCTGAAAATATCATCTGTCTGCTTCATTTAGTGTAAAAGTTATTCGTGATCAAACTTTGCGTTTTTTGCAAAATGGCTAAAAGTATATGCTAAACTGTTCAAGTCATAAGCTTTTATCTGTGCTGAAATTTCGTGTGGAAAAACTTTTCACCTCGCTGTCAGAGGATAAGCATCGGTTTTGTTCTACGACTCTCGAGGAATGTGCACTGTCAGGATGATTTCAGCTAATTTTTTCGTGGTTCACTTGAAGCGCGCGAGCTCTTCATGAAATATTTTAAGCATGATTGAAATGCTCCATGGATTGTTTGTTTCTGGCGAATATAACTTAAAGGTTCGGGCTTTCGTTCCCTTATTCAACCGGTAACAATTATCAACTACAAAGTGTACAAAAAGCAAATAATAGTAAAATAACAGAGCCACGTGTGATAAACGTAGTAGGTAGCGTCACCTATGAAATTTCATGTGCACTAAAATGTCGCAGTTTAGAAAAATTACGAGGATGGCGCCACAAACACCCTGAATCGAGGGGTATTTACGAGAGGGTATTGTGCTTCAACAACGTTTTCCCTCTGCCCTTTCCTTTCCATCGGGCGAGAGAGGTAAACACTGGCGAGTCGGGTCGAGTGGTCGGGTCGAACTGAGGTGCAGGTGCTTCGCGCACTCAGGTGCTTCGCGCATGCACAGTAGCGCTACTTGAAAATGGTCCCTTGACAAATGTACACTTGCTTGCTTTGAGATTTATTTATCGCCTCGAATTAAGTGTGTCATACTGTTTGTGTGCCGAAACGTTGCCAGCTAAGGCTCTCGCGCTACTTACTTACTCTACTTACTCAGCAAGATATAATCGTGGCGGAGATATTGAATTTTTTTTTCTGGTTTTGTTTTCTAGTCTTGTAGCGCCCCTCGCGCCGCGCTTTTATCACAAACAACGGCACGGCGCTGGACAAAGAAGAATTTGGCACTAAGCGTCTCAGTGCAAGCAGCGAAAAAAAAAAAAAAAAACTGTTCGAACTTGAACGCTGTCGGAGCTGGTTATTCCTCGTCTTAGCTCCGCCACAAAGCTATCTTGAGATGTTCGCGGTGTTAGCATATATTGTGAGGATGTGGAATTTAGACTTTTTTTTTTCCAGTGGCAAGAAGGAAAAATATCTTCCCCTTTCTACGATAAAATGAATAGTAGGGCACGGAACTATAACACTGCATAAATTAATATAATTTCAAAGAGCGTCTCCCTAGGAGAAATTGCACGAATACTTGTACCCTCTGCCACTTTACTGGTACAGATAAAATGTTTCGACAGTCTGCCAAGTGCAACTTGAAAACCTGAACATGCACAAGCATGCCTCTTCAACATTCCCACTGAAGTTTCTATATAGCGCAAGCAGTGCAGGCGCCAAAGAAAAGGAGAAAAAAAAATGATATAGTGGGCAGCCGAAGATAATCACCAGCGTTTCAGTCATGTTTTTTTTTTTTTTTCCGAATGTTGCGTTCCGGTGATGATAGTAAAAGTGCCGCAGTAGCTGCCGGGGATGTTTTCGGTGAATGGGCAAGTAGGAAACAGCCATGTGAAGCTTCTCCAATACAAAAATGTGATGTTGAATCGGGTTTTGCCACTGCATTTCCGTCATGCCCCTCACTAAAAATTAAAAAAAAAAATGATGAGGCTCAACGCTGCTGAACCGAATGTCGAGCTAAGCTCAAATGAGAGAAACCACTGTAATCAAGAGTTCGACGAAATGCAGTCTGATCAGGTGGTGGCATAAAAAAATATACAGGCTCACTGACCAAGTCAAAGTTTCATGAAAACACACTATCGTTTCGACAGCCCTACAGCTTCCTTGTTCGAGAAACCAGACAAAAAGCATTCGTTTATATCTTCTTCAAATACTTTGACTTGATCAATGGCCCCATATATATATATATATATATATATATATATATATATATATATATATATATATGAGAGAAAACACTGAATTGGTTTCCCGTTTGATGCTTTTATTTGCGCTTTTATTTATTTTATACGTAGATGATGTCCCGTCCTCTTCCCAGCTAATTCCGCTTCTTGGAGGGGGATATACCGCGGATTGTCCGAAGCATTACGGCGTCTAGGGTAAACCGTTGATGCATTCGGCAGGGAAGCTGGTTTGGCGTTCATTTTGCTATAATGCTATACCTGCCTAGCATCGCCTGCTACCGCGCTTTGCCGCTGTGGCCGGGGGCTTGGAGCGTTCGGTCTAGTTTGCCCGGGCGCAGTGAAGACGGCGATGTTGCTATGGTGATGGCTCTGTTTACGATTCTTAGAAAAACGCGCCACTCGCGCAAGTGAGCAACAGAGCTAACGCTCTAAAAGCCCGTCGGCAGGCAGAAGAATGGGGCCCTTATCTCGAGTAAGGTAGATACCGTGTCACCCAGGCGTCCACACACCCGCCGTCTCAACGCCCAATTTGTTGACTTTATATTTGAACCCTGTTTGAAGCAACTCGACTTCCTGTGCTCTGAAAGGTATCCGACCATGTTAGCAAAAGTGGCATAGAAGCGTGTGAGAATTTCGAAGCATACAAAGAACGTGCTTCCATTTGACCACATGAAGCAAAACCGCTGTACTGCATTGGTATGGACAAATTCACAAATTATAGCACATGCCAAATCTGACCGAACGCGATCTGATCGATGCGTCTAATCGTTTGGCATTTCAGCATGGGCGCTCTTGCATGGAGTAAAAATTGGGCTCTGATTATTATGTTGCAAATGTGTACAAGTGCCACATCACGAAATTATTTACTACCATGAAGCCGAAAGGCGGGCTCAACAGTATACTTGTTGCATACGTGTACGTGTGCCCTGTAAAATGAGTACAATAAAGTAGGCTACAGTAGTCCACCCAATATATTGGTTCAGAAAGCGCATACATCATCACGGGAAGCTGCAGCAGGACAGGTCAGCGTCTTCCATAGCATGCTACTTTTCACATCAGATTTCAGTGTCGAGTGAAATTCTGCAGGAGAAAAATATTTCTAGGGGATTGATTGTTAAAATTTTATTCTAATTGCCTGAAAATACTGTGTTCCTTTAATTGCGCACACACACACACACACACACACACACACACACACACACACACACACACACACACACACACACACACACACACACACACACACACACACACACACACAGACGCAAGCACGCACGCGCGAGCGAATAAATAAAATGAAGACTGTGGAGCATCCAACTGGGAGTGGGGAAGTGGCCGCCGTAGGTCCTTTCTTCTGGTAACCTTCCTTTACAACCCCTTCTCCCCTTCCCCCATTTCCCACATAGTTTAGTTCGAATGCGCCTCCTCAGTGCCGAAGGGAACATGAATACATGCCGGCCTCCTGCGCGATACATGCCTCTTGGTGGATTTCACATCTATTTCGGAATATCGATTCATCTCAAAAGGAAAAAATTGGCAATCATTCGCTTATTTGCACATTGTAACTTACCAGCTCTAGTTTCCAAGATTGCACAAGCACGAATAAAAAATAAACAAGGGCGACTGTTGACTGAAGTTCAGCTAATTATAGCTATATCATCATATTTGTTCTCACGTTTGATAAAGCAAATTTCTGGTGACCGCAAGAGCTGACAGCTTCCACTACAGTCAAGGAGTGTTCCGATCCTTACTATATCTATGGCATCAACAATAGGGAGGTTTAGAATATGGTACCCCTACCGCTTAGGGGGACAGGGCAATAGCGCTGGTGACAGTAGGAGCACAATTCTCTATTATAGTGCGCACGCTCCGCTATTCCTCTATCCCACTTACGGATAGGGTCGCCGTATTCTAAAGCTCGCTAATGATCACTCGATTGCACAGCCCAAAAGACGAGGATCAAAAGAACACAAGACAGGCGCCGACTTCAACTAAGGTTCATTGACGAAGTGTGCAGAAATAATGCCATTCGCTTTTCCTTTTCACTCGTACTAAGATTGCACTGTGCAATCATGTTGACACCCTGTTTTATTTGTGTTCAGTCAAGCTAGCCTACTGCAGTCCAGTCCAACCCCCTCACGCTCGGCGGGTAGGAGCAATGTTCGTGGCTCAGCGGAAACTATACCTCGTCTCACAAGATATCTGCAGCACTGCGAAAGTCAGAGGAGCCCTTTCAATTGTGCTCCTAAGTGCCTCTCGCCTGTGCGCACTATAATAGAGAATTGTGCTCCTACTCTCACCCCCACCAATTGGGGGGGGGGGGGGGGGGGGGGGAGGCGCTTAGAAGCACATTTGCCTATTGTACGCGTGATCCTGGTTGGACCGGCTGGGGTGCCTCTGCTTTTCGCTGTGCTGCAAACATCTTGTGAGACGAAGTATAGGCAAGAGAGGGAAGCCTCTTGTCCAATTGTCAGGGCGCGTATTGTTCGAAGTAGTGGTGCGGTGGGGTGAAGAGGGGAGTTCAATGGGGCATCTCATGCTGCGCAGTACGGGGACAAAAATCCTCCCCTTCTCTGCCTGGACACTGCTGTGGAGCCGCAAAAATCTTTGAAAGTCCAAGCAGCAACACAAGAAAAGCGTTCAGGCAGCTCAAGTCGAGAGGGCTGAGTGGCTGGGTACTCAATTCCTCAGTCATGGATTAGTGGCGTAGCCTGGTGGCAGAATCTGAACTACTTCCAAGATGGCGACCGTTACAACAATGTTCCAATTACAGTGCCTAGAATTTACTGGCTAGTGTGACGAGCGCCCGCACTTCCCTGTGGGCGAGGATGGCGCTGTTTGCAATGAAAGCCAATCGTTAGCGGCAGAGGGCGCTGCTTGTCGGGAGGGTACCACCTGAGCAGACGACGCAGTTTTCTCTCTTCAGAATACGGCAATCTGTTGGTGTTGTGCCTGCGTGGTAAGCCTCCTTCTGCGCCTCTTTTGCTTTCACGAAGGTGCAGCAGTTTATTTACGGTGTAGGTGTTTGCTCATGCGAGTCGTTCCGCACTTCTACCAGCTCGGCGACGATTGCATCGGTTTTTTGTTTTTTTTTTCGCGTTTTGTGCGCGCGTTCTGTGCTCGCCTGTATCCCTTTTTTTACTTTGTCGCCAGTGGTGAAGCGCGGTTCCTGATTGTTGTTTCCCCAGTGCCTCTCACTAAACTGCAGAGAAAAATGCCTAAAAGAAAGCGGTGGTGCACAGAGAAGACTTGCTTTTTGGGCAAACGGGGCTACCGCTAGAACAAGGAGCGTACGTATTACTGCGCTATCTGATGCTACGTAAGTACGCATTCTGTACAATGGGAACGAAGCATCGATAGAAATGACGGAAGGTAAACGGCAACTGCTTTCGTTGGCGAGAAAAATTTTTAGAGCGTGCAGTTATATTCACAATTAGGATGGAAACTTGAGCGAGTCGGTAACGGTGCTCCATGACAGTGTGTAGCAAAAGAGTGTACACAATCAGGCGCTACAGACAGCACCTGTGTTGTGTACCTTTTCTGTGTCCCTCGATTGTCCTTTTGCGCTACACATATGTCATATGGATGTAGTTATATATTCGTTGGTAATGCCGCGCATGTTTCACCGTAAGCGCGGCAAATTACCAACGAGCTTCCTCGCGATGAACCGGCCGCGTCTCGTGCATATTGTGTATCTGAGAAAAAAAAAACTTTATCAGCTTCTTCATTCAAAAGATGGCAACTTCGGCAAAACCTTCTGTGCAATCACAGGCCGCGATGTACCTTAGCCGCTGTAAGTAAAGGTTCCTCGTTTGTGCTTGCTGTTCATGCAATTCTGTCACATGTGCCAGTGTTTGTTATTACATATACATAAGAGGAGTGTTGCATGACTTTGTTTCCTGTGTTGTTCGCATATACAATATATAAATAAAACTGCGCTTACGTGTTTACTTGTCAGCAAGTGTACAGTGCGCAGAAAGAACTATATGTCAATAAAAATGAAGCATTTCACTTTGTTCAAGAGATTACAAATGTATTTTATATCAATAAATGCCTATGCTTTAATTGTTGTTAGAATAGAAATTCTGGGTTTCCCTTTGTGAGCACGGGATGTCCGGGACTAAGATGCTCAAACTTCGCAGAAGCCTTCGCAAGCAAGAAGCGTTAAATACGTGCGCCGCTCCCAGTCCAAGACAAAACACACACCCTGAAACTTGTAGTCAGCGGCTTCAGTTATAGCTGAGGTCTGTTGCGACCTAATGAAAGCTGAAATGCAGTGCAAGCAGCCCTCTTGCCGAAGATGGGAGAGCGCGGTAGGCAGCAGACAGTGCGGCTGGTACCCACCCTGTTTGCAGCGCTCCTGGCGGCGGCCGCCGGCATACATCGCTCAAGGTGCCACCCAGGAGGCCTCGGTCGGCACACTAGCCAATATATTCTAGGCACTATAGGACCTCCTTCATGTTTGTAAACTATAGTGCCTAGAATATACTGGCTAGTGTGCCGTCCGGCAGCGCTTCCTTATGGGCGAGGGTGGCACCATTTGCAATGAAAACCATTTCATAGCGGCAGAGGGCGCTGCTTGTCGGGAGGGTACCACAGGAGCAGACGACGCGGTTTTTTCGTTTCAGAAGCCAGTCTGTTCGTGTTGTGCGTGCATATGGGTTTTCAACTCGGTTCAAGCTGAATCTGGTGCTCTTTTTTTCACGGAAGTGCAGCGTTTGTTTTTGTGAGTGGGGAACTGCATATGGGAGTCGTTTCGTGTGCTCTTGTAGCAATTTCGGTGTGACTGAATCCGTTGTGTGCGTGCGCTGTGTGCGTGCGCTGTGTACGTGCGCTGTGTGCGCCTTTGGGCGCTGTTTTTTTTTTTTTTTTTTCATCATATCTACGAAGAACAAAATGAGTTCTTGATTGTAGTTTTGTCTGCACGGAAATATGTCGA
The DNA here is from genome assembly GCF_055883805.1 of Amblyomma maculatum. NCBI lineage: Eukaryota > Metazoa > Arthropoda > Arachnida > Ixodida > Ixodidae > Amblyomma > Amblyomma maculatum. The sequence goes on along the minus strand of NC_139344.1, from coordinate 474,039,968 downwards.
AACCAAAGCGGCAGTTCAAAGAGAAGGCTTGCTTCGTGCCTTTCTGCAAAAGCGGTCTCCGGTCGAACAAGGAGAGAGTTTCAATGTTTACTGCACCATCTGATGCTACGCGGCTCGCAGAATGGGAACGCCGCATCAAAAGAAAAGACAGAAAGTTATCGTCAATGGCTGTGGTGTGCGAGAAACATTTTGAGAGCGACTATATTGAGCGCGTGTTCCGTGTCACCGTGAACGGCGTTACAAATGAGCTTCCCCGCGATAAACCACGTCTGAAGCCCGACGCCATACCTACTATATTCCCGGATTACCCTAAACATCTTGCGCGCAAATCGCCAGCAAAAAGGAAAAGTAGAAATCTGTGCGAGAAAGAGCCTCCAGCAAAGCGTTGCAGGCGTGGTGAGCCAGAAACCTCCAAGTTGAGTTCAGCCATTGGGAGTGCCGAACCAGTGATCCTTGAAGAGTCTCGGCCCGCCAATGGAGGTGAAATGAATGAAAATTGCTCCAAACTTTGTAGTCCTGAAGTAGCAAGCGCTGCTGCTGCTGAACAACCCCCTCCAATTACCAGCGAGAGCATGCACCCATTCCTCAACATATCTATTCCAATAACTTGGATGAGAGTACCAACGTTTTCCGCGGAATCATTGGCTTACGCCTACTGTGAAGCCGAAGAAAATAATTTCGCCATCATTTTCACGGAAAAAATGGTAGTGTTTGAAAGACCTTCACCTGATGGACAATCAGTGGCAACGGTTTACCTGAGGGGAAGAAAGAAGTCAGAACAAATTGTCATTACATGCGAAGAGGCCGAATCCTTGATCGAGGAAGTTTCATTGACAGCTCTTTGTGGTGGATGCGGCATAAAGCCTGCTTCTGGAAAGTACACTTCCTACAGGGGCATGATTTTTTCTGAGAAGTGTTTGCTATCAGTAAAATCCGATGGAGAGTCCTGTGCTTTCTGCAAGTACCTGAGAATTCTGGCTCAAAACCAAGCATGCAGACAAAAGAGAAGGGAAAGTGAAATTGCGAGGAAGTCTGATGAAAAGAAAGAATCAAAGAACATATCTCGAATTCTATCAAGGACCAAGAAAAAGTTGGCAGGCGCAATGATGCAAATGGCTCACATGAAAGAACAAAATGAGGCTCTTTGTGAAAAAACATTTGACAGCAAAATTAAGTCCCTTCCCACAAAGCAACAGCTGGCTGTAAAAAATTGTTTCCTGGCTGCACGACGAAAGTCGCATAAAGGCATGCGATACGACGACGAATGGATTCTAGAATGTATGTTGATGAGGATGCGAAGTCCGAAGTTATATGAGCACCTCCGAAGAGAAGCCATTATGGTCCTACCAGGGCGAACTTGCCTTCAAAAGTACCTGAAGCGTTTCAAAGGTGGTTTTGGCCTCAGCGCTAAAGTCTTCAATGCCTTAAACGAAAAGACGAAGACCATGGATGTTTACAGTCGTCATGGTGGCCTCATCATTGACGAATTAAAGCTATCGGAGAACCTAAGTGTGAAGTCAGTTGGTGAGTAAAGTTTTTATTAGATTCTTGGAATGCTCTGTGCCATATACGGAAAATGAGGAGTTTTGCTAAGCATGTCTACACATGATTACAGGTATGCGCCCACAAACAGCCGGAAAGGAGGCTTTTATGTCTGTCTACATTTCAGGGGCGGTCAGCGTGCGTGAGCGATACAAACGTCAGTTCACTGAACAAAAACTAGGCTGAATTTCTGCTAACAAAAGTAGGAACGATTTGCCACTCCCCAACATAGATCTAGAGAAGTGATAAAAGAATACACTGGAATATTCCTGGAGCTCGTTCTGGCGCGAAAAAAGGTGATAAAAGAAAGTATATATATATATTCTGAACTGTGTTGAAATATGTTTGGACATTAAGCAGTGTTCCTTCTGGGTTTCTTTTTCAATTAAGGCGACATCGAAGGCTTTGTTGACCTCGGCGATCATACACCTGCCGACCAGAAGAATGTGCTGGCAGACCATGGCATGGTTTTGCTGTTTCAGCCATTTACTGGTAAGGTGTGTTTAATGCTTTGAAATATTGTCACCAACCAAAATTAAGAGCCCATGTTTTCGCGTCCGAGTTGTTTTGTTTCTTCAGATGCGGCGCCAACAGGAAATGTTCTTCTTTTCCCCACTGATGTCATCTGCAGCGTTTCCAGGTTATCGTATAGGCCTTTTTATCGGGCGAGGGAGATTCGAAAAGCCTCCTCTCTGGACTTTTGAAAAACCGGTTTCCAACGACCCAGTAAAGAGGCGTCATCCTTCCCGCCCGCCGATGCAAAGATATATAGTGTACTACAATTTATAGTTTCAAGAAGGCTCCCCTCTGCATATATGTGAATGGCCTGTGTCACTTTGCAACAACGGCGAACCAAGGCCGCTGGCTCCTCCAAGCAACTTCTTGAAAAAAAAAAAAAAAAAGTCTCAAAGCCTGTTTGTCCGCGCCATTCGGTTATATGACTTCGGGTGATTTGCAGCGAGTATATTTAACCGCCGGGCCACTGAACGCAAAGCGTGGGTGTGTGAAGTGAAAATCGCGAGTGGTTCCACAGGGCGATTATCATTCCCCGTGTCTCGAATGTGTCATATGACACAATTGAAGCTCCTGCGAGGATTCGATAGTCTACACCGCAACAACTACCTCCATTAAAGTCAATTTTGTGCTTCTATTGCTTAGCACCGTGCTTCGGTTGCGGTACGTTATCCTAACAGGGTTGGGCTTTTTCATTATTTTCTTAAAATTCTTCATTTAATTCAGCAATTGGTACGACGCCGAGCCTTGGGTGTGTTTTCTTTAGGTTGACGATTTTTCAGCCTAAGGTATACTTGGTTCGCATTTTTACTTGATTTAAACTCTTGCTTTCTCAACCAAACTTCTATCGAATATGTTCACTTCCTAGAGACGAAGGTGGCCTCGAAACGCGTCAGCTCCTAATAAATTTTGGTTGTAGCCAGTACTTCAACCCTAACCAGACGGTCTTCCATCGAAGATGTGCTCTTTTCAATAACTTTTTCTTTCTTCGTTATATCGCAACCTTAAATATATAAACATACGCACATATCTGTGAGCGATAACTTCTGCCTTTCTGCAGGAAACTGGACTCAGATCCTAGGGGTTTTTGCCTCAAAGGGAAATGTTAAAGCCCCGACCTTGGCGAAAATTATCTTGGAAGCCACTGTCCTTGCGGAAAAAGCTGGCCTCTTCGTGGATTCCATAACATGTGACGGCGCTAGCTGGAATAGAGGAATGTGGCGGCTTTTTGGAATACAGGGTAAGAGCAAGAATGTAATTTCACGCAAGATACAAAATTGCTCTTTTACAGTGTTTTGCTATTTTGAAGCTTTAGGTTTGCATTGTTTAAAATGTGGCGATGGAATAATACCAGATTTTATCATTTTGGATTTATTTGATTTTTTCCCAGGTTCTACAAGCCACGTCCGAAATAGCACCAAGCACCCAGTAGATCAAAAGAGAAAGCTGTATTTTTTCTCAGACTTTCCACATTTGATTAAGAATGTCAGAAACGGGTTTGTTGCAAAAGGATACCTCACACCAGCTGGACATGTTCACTGCGGCATCATACAAGCAGCTTTCGAAGTGGATCGGGAAAATGTGACCCTCAAGGTGATGCCAAGCATAACAAATGCACACATCAAGCCGAACAGCTTTGAAAAAATGAAAGTTGACATCGCTTTTCAGCTGTTTGGTGACCAAGTCATCAAAGGACTTTTCATTTACAAAGAACAAATTCAGTCTTCATATGGGATATTGCAGCCGACAGTAGATTTCGTGCAAGGTATGAACCGTCTGATTCGTATAATGACTTCGCGAACAAGCGAGAAGGCACTCAAGCCTAATAGTCCGAACGAACAATATATCAAAGGCTTCTTAGAGTATCTGCAGGAATGGGAGCAGCATGCGAAACCAGCTGGCGGTGGCTTCCTTACGGAAAACACATCGGCAGGATTAAGAGTGACGATCAAGAGCACACTTGACTTGTTGTCGTTCCTGACGTCGGCTGTGGGGTTCAAATATCTGCTTACGTCCCGATTAAGCCAGGATAAAATTGAAAACCTTTTTGGGATAATTAGGCAGTCGTCGGGATGCAACGACCACCCCACCGTTTCACAGTTTCTCGTGACTGTGAATCTACTAGCGTTCTACAACCTGGCGAAACCGCCTAGAGGAGGAAATTGCACCCCAGAGGTGATCAAAGCACTGCTAAACCCAAATGAGCTGTGTGAAACAACGAGCAGTTTTCTCTCAGAGAAAATAGATGACCTACTTGACCACGGAAATCTCAGCGAAGCTCATGACGTTGTTGAAGTAATCGTGTCTAGCAGTGACCATGAATCATACACAGAAAAAAAGAGCAATAGTGCTCTAATTTATTATACTACAGGCTATGTGGCAAGAAAGATGATTGCCAGGAGCTGCTGTCCACGGTGTGCAGACTATCTTTGCGTCAGCAAAGCAGAAGCTGGTGCCGATGCTTCTTCATACTTTACTGCTCATTTTGATAATGGGGGCCTGGTGTACTCTAGCCAGAGCTTGTTAACTGCTGTAAAGGCCATGGAGGATGCCTTTACAACGTTTTTTAGTAAAAACGAACTCCATGAAGGAAGTTTAGTTGAATTCTTGACCCAGCTACAGCAGGTGTCTTTTCCTGAACTTGGCTGTCCAGAGCATGAAAAGGCAATTCTCACTGCAGTTGTAAAATTTTATGTTCTCTTAAGGTTTCGTTTTTTTGTCAAGGGGCTAAACAAAGAGAGGGAAGCTCGAAGGCAACGACAAAGGTTTCTTAAACAGCGCCGCTGCCAGTAAATGCTCCCCTTCATGCTCTGCATCCAACTGTCTGCGTCTTGTTATTGTAGCAATAAAAACAAGTCTTGTATTGTTATTTCCTGCATTATTCACACACACACACACACACACACACACACACACACACACACACACACACACACACACACACACACACACACACACACACACACACACACACGCTATGACTAAACTGCACGTATTTGCTTGTCAGCAAATGTAGAGTACACATTGAGAACCACCAATTACAAATAAATCTATTACTGATCTATTTCAGTTGAATTAGTGTAGGTAAAACACATGTACACATATGATCCTTACATTTTGTTAGGAAAAAGCTACCAAAATGACATTACACCAATAAAAGCCTATGGTGCTACCGTCGCCCGGGTACATATTCCGTTTTTACTTTGTGAGCACCGGGGATGTTCAAAACTCGAAGTTACACCGAAGCGGCGATGATTGAATATGCCGCAAAATTCTAGTCTAAGTTCAAAACAAACCTTTAAACTGGTAGTCAGCTGCCTCCAGTAGAACTGTGGTCTGTTACCAACTTGACGAAAGCAAAGAAATGCAGCGCGCGCCTAGACCTCTTGCCGGTGTTGCGAGAGCGCGGTAGGCTGCGGGCGTCGTGACAGGTACCCACCCAGTTTGCAGCGCCCCTGGCGGCGGCCGCCGGCATTCATCGCTGGCGGCGCCACCCAGGAGGCCGCGGTCGGCACACTAGCCAGTATATTCTAGGCACTATATTGTAAACAAACAAGGCGATCGAGGTGGCGCTGCTCTCGTCAGCGATCCCACGGTAGGCAAAAAGCACGACCGCGGCCGGTGTACAGTGGCTAGCCGGGGCACTGTGGCCGAGCTTGTCAAGGCAGTGTTATTGTGATTTGCAGGCGCCTTCTAGGCAGACGAAGTGACCATGTGCTAGTATTTCGTGAGCCTCAGCGATGAGAACAGAAGCGATACACTGAAAAACTCTACGTACACGGCGTGCAGCGTACGGACCCGCACGCCGTACCGATGGGGATTGGGTTCAAGGCGCACAAGAGAAGCGTTGCTGCCAGCCGAGGAAAATGAGCGACGTTGGCATCTATTTTCTCCCAGAAAATTATGCATGGAACGCATCGAGAATTACAAAGCTTCGGATGCTTACAACTACTTTGAGTCGAGTAAGCTGACGGCGATTTTTCTCGCTCATAAATAGCGCTCGCAAACCGCGTACGAATAGTCCGCTCGAAGCATCATAGCATAATCGGAGGATTCTTCACACCGAGCGGCAAATGAGCGTTCTTGGTAAGCACGAAACACCTCGCTAGCGTCGAGCGGCTGTATGGTTAAGATGATTTAGGTCAGCGTGGCAACGGTAGCCTTGAAACCGCACGGTTTGCGTATCATTGCGTTATTGGTTGAGATCACAACGCGGCTGTCGTCGTTAAAGGTAGCAATTTTATTACGGGTAGTCGCGCTGTTAGCTTGCATTACAATTACGAGCTGCAGCGGCCACTGTGGTTCCGTGGGTTCCGGTAAAAACGTCCCAGGAACAAATGGCCCCGGATAAAACCTCTCCAAACAGATGCAATGAAACGTACTGCAAAGCCGAGCTTTCCCCTTGCCTGGTGCTTGGCTTGTCAGCGATGAATTACGCTCATTGTAATCAATTTTCACTGTTTTTATCTTACATTGTGTTTATTGTTTTAGCGAACATTATGTATATTTTGAACCCCGCCGTTTTATTTTTTTTTTTTTTACGTTCTGTAGTTCTGTTTACTAAAAACGTAGACTGAGTTTCCTTGTGTCTAGCCGTCATAATGTATGCTACAGTGCTTTTTTCTACCCGTCCGCTTGAAATTTGCAAAACATGGCACTGATGCCGTGTGTTCGCAAAGAAAAAAAAACGTTATGGCGCCGAAATTTGTGCTGTCGATGGCAAACACGTCTCTCGAATGTGTAATATTAGCCGGGTGATTAGACCTATATTAAAGAGCGATATTTCCCAGTTTGGAAACTGGGAACTATGCACTGTATAATACTCGCTGGATGTTATAGTGGTGGGTTTTTTTTTTTCTTTCGTTTTTTTTTTTTCTTTTTGCAATGCTTTCTCGCCAAGCCTTCTCCAGTTCCTGTAAACCTGTAAAACACCCAGAGGGCATACTGCCCAAACAATAGTTGCATCTATTCTAAAAAAAAAATAATAAAAAAGGGCGTCCAATAAGATGTTCAATTTTTCGCGGAGTGAGTTCCGGGCAGATTTTCAGCCAATTTCTTCGGTGACATTTTTTCCTAGTGGCCGCTTCCTGATAGGACCTTTCTGGACGATTATTCCGGGGCTATATATTTCAGGGACCTTTTTTTCGGGACTGTATCTTCTGAGGAACTCTTTTCTGGGGCCGTTTTTACCTTCACCCGTGATTCCGTAGTTAGGGCGGCCCAGTTCGGTCTCGGCCACTGTGACCGCGTTTCAATGTAGGATAAACCCCACAACTCGCATTCACAATCAGCCGCTGTGAATACGAATAAAAGCGCTCGGCATAAATACAAAATGCAGCTCCAATCCAAATCAGTAGCTGTCAACGTGAAGTGGCAATCTTCATCAGGAAGTAGATTAAAATAATTTGGAGTGAACGCGGCGAAGTTTAGCCATGCAATATGGTACATCACGGATCGAGGAGTGCTACACAGATCACTTGCGTAGCAGCTCACTGCGCTTACATACACAGCGAAAAAAACGGGCTTGAGGAACAGTTTACAAAGGTAAAACATCTACGCATGCTCCAACAAAGAAACGCGCAGGTACATATGTTACCTGCGCACCCGAGCCCGCACCAGCACTAAAACAGTACCAAGATCCCATCACGCGTCGTAAAAAAGCCAAACTCGAGATATTCGCGACCTTCGATCCGGTAGACCGCTCTGGCGTAAAGGTGAATAAGTTTCAGCTTAGCCATGACGAAGTATTTGCCACATATTCGATGAGCAGGCATCGGTATCCAGCCTTGGCGCTTCACCGCGGCGGCCCACCACTGTTTACGGCGACCATTGTCGGCAAGAAACCTATGCAAGCTTACTAAACTTCCTCTTGTGTGTCTTTCAACACATGTCATAGCGGCGCGATTAGTCGGCATGGTGCTCTGCATTCCCCGGCAGCAGCAAGCCATCGCACAATCACGGTAGGCAAAGCGACTGAAGCGTGTTTTTGCCTACCACGCGAAAGTCACTAACGACGACAGCGCCACCGCATTTTCGTGACGTAGCCGGAGTGAAGGAGGTCTATACTGGCTAGTGTGCCGAGGGCGCGCGCTGGCGTGTCCGCCGCGGTGATGCCTTCCCGCCGCCACCGCGGGGCGGCGCTACCAATAGCTAAGGTGCTATCGCTCCGCGTTCGCGGCCTCGGCAGCATAGGCGGCATGTAGGTCCGGATAGCGCGCTGCGCTTTTCACTGCGAAACCTGTCTCTTGACGGTTTAAGCGCACTTTGTGTCTAAAAACAGTCTTGGTGGAAGACATTCATACCGTCCTAGTGCTGTGCGGAGAAAATCATACGCTCAAATAGCGCTCGAGGAAGCGTTTAACAAATACTGTCTGGTCCATGTCTGCTATATATCTGTTTTATTTATTCAGCTGAAGCGGATAAGGTCTTAAGCAGAACACATATTGACTTCCTGATATCCAGCGAGAGAAGAAATTTGAGAAAACCACCTAAAGTTGACACGTCGGTTGCAATAGTTTGTTAATCTTTGATTAAACGATCGAGTCCGGGCCAGATTCAATATATTGCTATGAAATATTCCGATGACGATTTTATTTGATCTAGAGCCACTCGATTGCGATCCACGCATCGCGATTGCGGATGTAAGGTATCGTATGCATCTTCCTTCTGAGTGAGCGCTCAGTCAGCCCAGGTGGTTGTCCCGAATTATGGGAACTATTCTCAATCGCGATCTAACCCGGAACGGATCGACGACGACTGTTATTGTCCGTGTGACACAGGTATCAGAAAATACCCTTAATATTTTACACTGTTCATTAATCCAACTTTGAATTTTATTTACTCTTCGGTCTTTTCTTATGGTCCATGGTATATCGCGATGCCGCAGTCAAGTGCTACGAACGTCATACGTATACGGGCCTCATGCTTTCGGATAGGTTACGTCGACGTTCCTGCAATTCAGTCATGCTTATTGCTAAGGTGATATATATCAGGTTAGTGACGTTTTATAGCGTCACATATATGCTACAGAAAAGAAGGGCGATCTTGCTTTTTCGTAACATATATTGCACGCGCGCATGTTTTCAAAGATCGCATGCGACAATAAACACAAGCATTCTGAATCTGACTTCAGTTTTTGTTCTTACTCTTTATTAATTTGTTTTATTAGGAAGTCACTTAATTGTTGCTTCATACATAAATGATTATTATGCGGTGTGCTTTCTTTTGTAACAGAAGGAAAGGCACGAAACAAAAGTGGTGATTGTATCACTGATTCTTTTTTTTTTTTTTTACAAAGTCTACGATATAGTAAAATTTGAGCAAAAAGGCGCAGCAACAATAAACAAGTAAAAATATAGAAATGCACCGCTAAAGGTTTTGGAGAAAGGCCGCACATATGACACCGCAATAATTTTAAAGTAGTCTGATACCAATTTTTGGTGGTATTTTTTTTTTCACTTGCTAATGATGCGCTAGATATTCCTGTATAATTCTCCACGTGGTTTCTCCTTACCACCGCTAAGTAATTTATATATAATTTTACTTTCTTCACCAGTTTCGGCTTCGCGGTTTCAGCAGCCGAGCGGTTGTTGTACGGTCACAATTGTCTAGGTCACGCGCGTGATTAAAAATAAAAAAAAAAAACAAGCTTTAACCACAGACTCAATTATTAGCTCCTCACTTTGCGCTTTCAATAGAGCCACTTGTTCTGCGCTCCATGCCAGTTTTCTCTTAGCTCTTCTCAGAGCGCGAGAAATGTTGCAGCATTTATTTGGCTAGTTGCATGCTTTGATTTTCCTTCTTTCTGCGCATCTTGTGTAAGCCTCCGCTGGTATTTGCATTCAGCGCAGCTAACCCCTTCAGAGTTGACGGTCAAGCGACACCTTTTCTGCAAAATATATTCCCATGAATGATACATGTGCTTCCTGAATCAGCTGGTTGCAGGCCACATTCGGAACAAAGACCCTCCAGTGCACTCTACATAGCTCTATCTTCAGCTTTAGATATTGTTGTATTGTACGCGCTTGTTTTTTTCTTTTCCGAGAATATACACTGTAGTCTCCACAGAACTGCGTTCAGGCTTCCAAAAGTTATCACTTTTTCTATGTACAAAGTGACAAAGTTCTTTTTCTTTTTTTAGGCTCGATAACGCGCGTAGGCTTCAGATCCAGCAGGTGCTTCGGTTAATTTGGTCCAAGTTGCAGGTATGTAAATTGAGTCAAACGGATCCCGAGGCTCAAAGCTGCACGTCTGCTGCTGCGGGCATGAGTTCTCGCTCGGCTCTTCTGCTGCCAGCTCCTTGGAAGCATTGTCAAACATCCTTGACGGTGCGTGCATGGCTGTGACGTCTGCAGTCGTTTAGCGGCCAGTTGGTCACAGAGGTTCCTCAACTTTCTTTTCGATGTCTTCTTAGGCAGAAGATGGCTCGGATAATGGTCGAATAGCGTTGGCACGGTTTCGGGCTTAATTCGTGGTCTATCTCTAGCGAGCTCGTTGACGATGCCGTTTACTGTCACTTTGAACGTTCTCTCGATGTAGCTCTCCTCAAAATATTTTTCGCAGACAACACAGGGAGACGCTGCGGTCGCCGACGAGAGGGGACGTGCTTCTCATCGGCCCCTGCTATTATGCCAATTAACGCAGTGTTAATTTACAGTTACCGCGATATATTTGGTACCAAAGTGTGCGCGAAGGTGCGGGGCATCGACCGGTACCAGTTTTGACCAAGCGGTACGTGATTATCCCGATTTACGAGGACTTTTCTCTGGTGCGGTGCGGACTTTTCTCTAAGCCTAACGTCGGCCTACCACGAGTACGGCCACCGGTGGTGACGGGCCCGGCCGCTAGGCCTAACCCGGCGACGAGTACGACCAAGATGGCGTCCGAAATGGAAGCGTCCGAAATGGAAGTGGCCACGTCGATGGGAGACAACATGACGTCAGCACCGAGCATCGGCAGTCTCGGCGGGCGTACGTGCATTGAAGTTCAAGGAGAGGACATTACACCGGAAGAAGTCGAAGGCTGGTCGGTCTCCGGCAAGCGCGTCAAGCAGATCATGGCCGGCAAGGAAAACGGTGAGTCCGCCGCCATTACTCGCCAGTCTAGACCCAAGACTAGGGCCAGCTTTGCTAAGAGAGTTGCAGCCTCGGTAACGAAAGCGGCGAGGATGCCGATGGACATGCCGAAGGAAGACACTAAGATAGTCATGAGACCACGGGGAGGTCTCAACGTAGCGAGAACTGAGGTTTCAATAATTATGTCGGCCGTCATGACGGCGGCTCGAGTAACGAAGGAAGAAGCCAAAGCAGACACCATCTGCACGAACGCGCAGCAAAACATCATCGTGGTCAGCACCCCGGACGAGAGGCGTGCCACGCTGTACTCTAAGGTCAAAACCCTTAACGTAGGAGACAGGCCATACGAAGTCAGCGCCTACCGAACGGCGCCGGACGGCACGGTCAAGGGAGTCATCCGAGGCATAGCCGTAGACGACACCCCGGAGGAGATAGCCGAAAACATCGTGAACCCGTGCAACCCCCTAGCGGTGGAGGCGCACAGAATCGGCAATACAACCACGGTGATAGTACTCTTCGCAGGAGAGAAAGTACCGAACTACGTCAAGTATGGCTCGATATTAGTCAGGTGCGGGCTTTACCGCAAGCACTTTGACGTGTGCAGGCAATGCGGCAAGATCGGCCATAGAAGAGACGTATGCCCGAATCCCAACACCATAGTATGCTTCGGCTGCGGAATCGCGAACCCCAGCGAGGATCACAAACGCGAATGCAAGCCCAAGTGCAGGCTCTGTGGGGGACAGCATCCAACGGGCGAGAGGGAATGCAAGAACAAGTACAAGATGCCGTATGTGCTCAAAAAACGGCAATGGGAACGCAAGATGGAAGCCAAGCAGCAACAACTGGATCCGAAAAGCTTTCCGCCGCTGCGAGAGCCGTCTGCCGAGAGACCCCGCGGAGATTCGAGGCAGCGCGACAGCAGCCGCAAGAGGGACAACAGCAAGGGAGGCAGGAGCGCCAGCCGCCACAGACCGTCGCAATCGGGGGAAAGAGTCGCCTGGGCCGAAACAGTCAAGGCAAACATGGCAGAGAAGAGACAACCACCGGCCCAAAACGCCACGAAGAACTTCCAAGAAGAGAACGGGGTGGTAATAAAAGCCCTAAGAGACGAGAACGAGAAGCTAAAGCAGAGAATCGCCGAACAGGACGCAACCATCAAGGAAATCAACGCGAAGCTAACGACATTAATTGCGATGCAGCAAAAGCAGCAGCTGCTGCCGAAGCCCGCACAAGAGAGGAAACAAGAAGAGATAACCGAGGACGAACCAGAGGTCGAGGTGGACCCGAGAGCCACGAAAGCGACGGGACCGGCTCCCAAGAGGAGAGCCATAGAGGGCGCCAGGGAACGAAAGACAATGGAGAGAATCGAAAAACAGGACGACAGACTCGACCGTCTCGAGGCGATCAGCAAGGTAACCAACGAAAGCCTTACTGCGCTCACGCAAACGGTTCAGCAGATGACAACGAACATACAGAGCACGATCCAGAACATGATGGCGCAAACGCAAGCACAGCTGCAGACGCAGATACAGGCACAAATACAAGGTATGGAAGCACAGATCACCGCCAAACTGCAGCAATCATGGACGGGACAGCACGTGCAGCAACATCCACACCACCAGTGAGAGACCTCTTGGTCTGGCACTGGAACTGCAACGGCTTTACCGGCAAGAGAGCGGTGCTGCAGCAACACTTGCAGCAACTAACGAGGAAACCAGACGTCATAATGATTCAAGAAACACACAGCGAAGAGACGCCGAGACTGCCGGGCTACCGGTCGCACGACAGCCCGCCGAGCAAAAGGGACACGTCCAAGGGCAAGGGCAGAGGGGTCTGCACCTTCGTTAGGAAAGGGATCACCTTCGTGGAACACGAAATGATCGGAAGAAGCGCCATCGAACACTGCACGGTGGAAGTAATCACGGGCAAGAAGAGGAAGGAGAGCACTTTCCTGGTGAACGTCTACAGCAATCCGTCCCACGGACAACAGAAATTCAAGGCACTGCTCCACAAGGCAACTTCAGTCGCGGGGAGCAATACGCTCGTAGTGTGCGGAGACTTTAACGCTCCGAGCCAAGACTGGGGCTACCACAGAACGACAGTCAAGGGGAGAGAGCTGATGCAAGACGCCACCGACGTCGGACTGAACCTAATCACGGATCCGGCCTTTCCCACCAGGATTGGCACTTCTGTTACGAGAGACACAACTCCGGACCTTACCTTCGTCAAAACTGACGGAGGATCAAGAGAAGCGAAATGGAGAAACACGGGCCAAGAGCTGGGCAGCGATCACTACATCGTGGAGGTCGTCGTACCGCTCGAAGGCCAAGGCAACACCGGCATAAGGAAGCATCGCATTACGGACTGGGACGCCTTTCGAAAAGCGCTATCCGCGGTGCAAGAGGACATTACGGACATCGAGCAATGGGCGGCCAACGTCGTTGAGACGACGGAAGGAGCCACCAAAGAGCTAGAGACGGACGAACGGATAGACAAGATGGACAGTCGGCTGGCCCACCTGATAGAAGCCAAGCAGTCCATAAAGGCGAGGTGGCAGAAGCGACGAACCAACCGAAGTCTAAGGAAGAAGATCGCCGAGCTCAACAGGCAGATCGAGGTCCACTGCAGGGTGCTATGCACCCAACAGTGGAACGAGGCCTGCAACGAAGCCGACGGACAGATGCACAAGGGCAAGACGTGGAACATGCTGCGGAACCTCCTCGACGAAACCAAGACCAAGGGCCACCAACACAACAACCTGGCCAGGATCCTACACAAGGCAATCTGCGAACACGGGGAAGACGAGGTCAAGCGGCGCTTGGACGCCAAGTACCTGCCGACCACCCCCACGGAAAGACACCCGGATTACCAAGGCAAAGAGAACGAGACGCTAGATCGCGACATCCAGACCTGGGAAGTCAGAGTTGCCCTGCAGAATCTCAATGGAAGGTCTGCCGCGGGTCCCGATCGAGTGACCAACAGAGCGCTCAAGAACCTCAACGAAGCGGCCATCGAAACGCTCACGAACTTCTACAACAAGTGCTGGCAAGAAGGAAGGCTACCCAAGCAATGGAAAGCAGCCAAGACGATCCTCATCCCCAAGCCTGGCAGGCCACCCAACATAGAGAACCTCAGGCCGATCTCGCTCACTTCGTGCGTGGGAAAGGTCCTCGAGCACGTTCTCATGAACAGGTGGCAGCGTTACCTGGAAGAATCGGAGTTTTACCCAAATTCCATCATCGGGTTTCGGAACAAACTCGGGACGCAAGACGCCATGATCTTACTGAAGAACGAGATCATCGACGATACGACGGGCACCAAGGACAACAGAGCCGTACTCGGGCTGGACTTGCAGAGCGCTTTTGATAAAGTGAGGCACTCGGCTATCCTGGCCCAAGTATCCAGGCTAAACATGGGCAGGAGGACATACCAGTACATAAAAGACTTCCTGACGGAACGGACCACCGAAATCTGTGCGGGAGACCTGCAGCTCGAAGAGAAGAAGCTGGGCAGCGTCGGAACTCCGCAGGGGTCGGTAATCTCCCCGCTACTCTTCAACCTCGTGATGATCGGGGTGGCCACCCGGCTAGAAAGAGTAGCGGGAGTCCGGCACACCATCTACGCCGACGACGTTACGCTATGGGTACCGGGAGGAAGCGACGGACACATCGAGACAACGCTGCAAGAAGCGGTCAACGCCATCGAGGAGCAGCTGGACGGGTCTGGACTCGTTTGCTCTCCGGCCAAGTCAGAACTGCTGGTGATTCCCCCGAAAGGATCGGGCAGGAAAAGAAAAAATATGGAAGTCAAGTACGAGCGTCCCAAGATCACGGTCAAGACGGCAGGAGGACAAGTAATACCGGAGGTCGAGAAGATTCGAGTACTCGGGCTGCTCATCCAGCGAAACCGAGCCAACGGTGAAACGGTCAACAAGCTCGCGGGCAAAGCGGCTGCGGCAATGAGACTCATCAAGAGGGTGTCCAACAGAAAAGCGGGGATGAAGGAGGAGAGCCTGACTAGGCTCGTTCAATCCTTCGCAGTTAGCCACATAACGTACGTGGCCGCCTTCCACAACTGGAGGCCGAGTGAACGTAACAAGATAGACGCCACCATACGCAAGGCATATAAGGCGGCACTCGGTCTCCTCGGGAGCACGAGCACCGAAAAATTCATGGCGCTGGGAGTCCACAACACGCTGGACGAAATAGCCGAAGCACAGAGAACGGCGCAACTCGAGCGTCTCTCTGAAACGAGAACCGGAAGACAGATACTGCGGGACCTTGGCCTCGAACCGAGGGAAGGCAAGCAGCAGAAAGACGTACCTATACCAGATAGCATCAACAGAAAGCTCAGGGTCTTCCCGATCCCGAAGAACGTGAACCCCGAGCACAACAGGGAGCGGAGGTTGGCGAGGGCCAGGGCTCTCGTAGACCTCCACGCCAGAGAAGAAGGCGCCGCCTACGTGGACGCGGCGGAGTATCGAGGGAACACCGACGCATACGCGGCGGTGGTTGTCGGGGCATCGACGGGTGCAACGAAGACCGCGGTGAGCGTCCGGACTCGAGAAGCGCACCGGGCGGAGGAGGTGGCCATCGCCTTGGCCGTTTCCGACCCCGGATGCACTACAGTGTTGTGTGACTCTAGAACGGCAGTGAAGAACTACGCCAAGGGTAGGGTATGTAGTGAGGCCGCGCGCATACTGCGCAAGGCCGAAGACATCGAACGCAAAAGTCCTGTGGTGATCAAGTGGTTTCCGGCCCACATGGGCAGTGACGTGTCGGAACGCGGAAACGTGAACCACAACGAGACGGCCAACTCGGCCGCGCGAGGACTAACCAACCGCGCGGCTGCAAGCACGGCCGACTCGGAGTCTTGGTCGCGGCGCAGTGCCAAGGACAAGATGACCACCTTCAACGAAATAGTGAAATGGTACAGACTGAACAGACAGACTATGCCGCCACCTCACCCGGGGCTTACCCGGAAGGAGGCAGTGTTATACAGACAGTTACAGACAGGGTCCCTGCTTACCCCGGTGCTAGCTAAGCACATGTGTCCGAGTGTGCACGCGAGCGACATGTGTAGACTATGCGCGAAGGAGAGAGCCACCGCGGCTCACATCCTTTGGGACTGTAGAGTAAATCCGCGCGAAGCCAGCGAGAAGACGACGATCCCGCCGCAGCTAGAGGCTGCAACGAGGAGCTGTGATCAAGAGACACAACTCAAGGCCGTCCAGCAGGTCTCGGCAGCTCTAGAGAGGCAGCGACCGAGCGAAACCGAGGAGAGGGGGGGCAGCACCCCCAAGAAGGGGGCGGCGGCCCTCTCGAACCCGCGGAAGTAGCGAGGGACGTAACAAGACCTCAAGGAGCACAACGCACGAGACTGACGTAGTGGCCGCGTCGCGGTAAAAGCTTGTCCTCCCTGCGTGGAGGGAGCCTAACCGATTCTGCAGGCATTTTAAATAAAAGTTGTTCTCTCTCTCTCAGACAACACACGTTGAAGTCAACTTGCGGTACTGTCTTTTAATCAGCCGCTTCCACTCAGCAAGCTGCGCAGGGTCCGATGGCACACTGAACATAGAAACCTAGTCCTGATTCGAGCGGTAGCCACTCCGACAGAGCGACACGAAACATGTCTTTCCCTGCCCTGATGCTTTATTTTTAGCATCATTAGTCGTTGCAAATTTAATTATCTCATATGAATGCAAGAAACAGAACGACTAAAACAAAAGAACAGCGTAGACGCGTCCAAAGCGCTCGAACCCACTGATGGCTCGGCCAGCGCAGCTGCGGCAAATCAAGGGCGCGCCGGCGGCCGACGGCGTCGACGGCACCTTTACGATGAGCAGCGCCCCTAGCGGCCAAAGTTGGAAGGCATCGCCGGCGCGGACACCTCCTCCCATTGAGAGAGCCCTCCGCACGGCACACTAGCCAGTATATTCTAGGCACTATAGTTCCAACTTATGGAAAGAAAATAAAATGGTTTGTTCTTATCTTAGTGTACAGTTTTACAAAGTTGTTGACTTAAATTTTGATGCTTATATCTACGCGTTCGATTGCGGCCTTTTTGTGCACTGCTTTCTTCTTAATTTCCAGGCCTCCATTTGGTTCTTAAGCTCGATTGTTTCCCTTTTTTCATTGCCTGTCATATTTCTCCATTTTTCTTCGTCTTTAGCAGCCTGCTTTCTTCTCCGTCGTGCGACAATTCCAAACCTTTGTTCACATTCGCGGTCGCGCTTTTCACGGCGCTGCGTGCCTCCTTCCTCGGCCCTCCCTTGTAGGCGACACGTTTCTTTTTTTTTTTTTCTGTGCATCCTTTACTTCCACTTCTTCCATCTTTCCTGACCCACTGTGTTTAGTTATTTAGTAACCGTTTACCTGGTGTAGTGTCATTCGTTTTTTATGTCTCTACCTCTATGCGGGGTAGTCCATATTTAATTCATTCGAACTGAATGCCGACTTTTCTTGCGGCTTCAGGTAACTTACTGTAGTTGGCATAGTCTGCGCGTGAAACAACGGAGTATACCATTTTTGACTGTTTTGATAATGGGCTACTGTGGCCAGCTTTAGTCAGTGCTCGAATGCACATGTTGCATGTTTGACTACTTCATACATCCTGTCTCCACACTGCCCTTTTCAAAACGAGTGCATTTCTCGACGTCAATTAGGTGCTTCAGGAATGCTAAAGCAAGCTGTACGGCGAGTGAAACGTGGTGTGCGAGTCTGAATTTGTACGCCCTCACCAAGCTGTTTTCTTCGGAGCCCAGCTCCTGTCATGTTGCTTCCGCGAGGTGTTGCCGACGGCCAAAAGGGAAAATTATTTAGGTGGTTGCTAACGGTACTGAGCCCCATTAACCGGCATATTTATAAAATCTTGTCGCGAACAGCTCGAGACGACGCACAAGCAAACAAGAACGTACAGTGCGCGGTATCCACCCTGCTGCACAGCGCAATTAGCGTTGGCACAGCGCGCATACGCGGGCGCCCTGACGGCTGACACACCAGTTGCTGGTGGCGCCCTCTGCGCTGCGGCGCCTCCGTCATCGCAAAAGCGGCCCCCCGCTACCATGCATTTCGCGGCGCGGTCGACACACTGCCCAATCTTCTAGAGCACTATTCGCAACTTTCACGGGCTATAGGCGGCGCCACTGGAAATCCAATATGGCTGCCCTTAAGGTGATCCGGCTGTCACGCTTCAAGTGCGTTGTGCTGGGACGCTGGGCTACGTTTCCTGAAGTGTTCTGTGGTGCGAACGTATGCACGGCGTTGTCAGTCAGCGTATGCAAGCCCTTTGTGAGCATGCGTTGCAGGGGTGCGATACAAAGGACCCCTCGAGTGTGGCGGGTCAGGTATGTGAAACATCCTACTGCTGACTGTGTTGTGCGCAAGTACAACAGGTTCCCAGGCGACTCTAATCGCGCCACAAAGTGCTACATAGAAACGTTCGACAATAAACAAGCATATAGATAAAACTTTCCACTTTTATCCAGGGACCACGGGCACTCGCGAACTGCAGCATTTCAAGAAGTCGTGCTGTGCATTCACGCGCGTAGCACAGGCATGCCGAGCAGCCAACCCCGAATTTTATGTGGCCAAAGTTTTTCCTTGACTTCAAAATATACGCCGTCGCATCGAAGTATCTACTACCCTGTTTGGGCACAAGAAAACATCACTACAAGGTAATAATGATGGTCTACTGTGAACATCTTAACCAACCTGTTTTACTTTTCTTTCTTTTTTTTTTGCTGCACCTCTGATAGGCAGTGATTTTGACTTTCGCAAGTGATGACCCAGTGCTGACACAGACAATTTTTCGGGAACAGTTACTTGAAAAGCAAGACAGCTAGAGCGCCGGCTTTGAGAACAGTCTCAATGTGGAGTGCGAGTGTATGTTCCGTAACGTTCAATACATGCTCCTAGTCTAGCGTTCATATGGCAGATGCTGATTGCAAACACTGCATTCATTCAACCGGGTAGGAAACAAACATTCTTAATTTCTCAAACATGTGTGGGCCATGAATTGGTCGGCATCAAAAATGATATCAGGCAGGTATGGCTCGCAACTTACGCCAGTCTAACTTCTCACATCAAAAATGCGCACCGAAAACCGTCATCGCTTTAGTCGCAGTTTTTTTTTTTTTTTTTTTGCGAAACTTGGTTCTGCTCAGAATTTATAGCGGCAATGAAAAACGAGGCCCATGCATAACCCCAGAAATGAGATAGCTACGCCGCTCATACTGTCACTAAGGGGGTGTTTCTTTGTCGACCAGGATTTATCACAATGCTTTTCACGATAAAGTAACCGACTTGATCTTACCGAAATCTTAATTAACTTAATTATCCCCTCCTTCCGGGGCATATAATCTGGAGGTAACATGTGAAAGTTTATCCCGCCTTTGACCGTGCAGTCAGAACACATCGGTGTACGGAAGATTCGACTGCTTTTATGTTTTCCCCTCATACTACGCGTGCCCCACATACCAAAATAGAAGTTATAATATTAATCTATTGTCATGGCTGCGAGCCAAAGTCGACTCGAAAAGCAGTTACACACTACAGGAGCTGCAGTTCCGAGCTCCACGTAAAGAATTTTCGCGGGAGACGCAGCAGCAAGCTGGAGGAGCACGAGCCGTTTTCCGAGTATCACCTTAAGGGCGGTACCGGAAGCGGCCGCGTGGCGGCGGCACTGTACGTGAAAGTTGCGAATAATTGAATGTCGTGTAGGAAAATTTGATATTTGAAGGCTCAGTATAATCGTGCTAATTGTATAAATCGCAATTTGCGCTTATTTTCACAAAGAACTACTATTCTAGTTTCGCCATGCATGATTCCTAGGCTGTACAAGAGCGGTTTTTCTGGTCAAGCTATGCGATGTGAGGCAGTATTACGAAAATCTTCAAATTGGAAAGGTAATTAAAAACGAACTAGCGAATAAATTTCGATGAAGCTTCGTACACTCAACTATTATAATGTGCGCCCGAAGTGGTAAACATTTTACTGCTGTGCACGTTGATAAAGCGCAGATATTCGTGCCCAAAATAGCCAAACTTTACCATGTTTAAAAGGCTGCCGATCAAATACTGAAATAATTAAAACTAATTACACGTTATTTTACTGAAGATAAATACCCATTCTATGTGTAGGCCAAAGGAAACTGTTCTAAGTGCAGCAGTTTCTTCAGCAAATTAATCCGAAGTAGGGTATATCAACAACGCTAGCGAATTTGTCATCTGCAATACCACCTCCCATGCAGTTGATAACGTTGGCACAGTAAAACAGCGCACATCATTTGATAGAGCGTATGTTAAGCTTTCGAATGATGCCTACATTGTGATGTTCGAAAAAGAACAACGCGCAGAATGCTCACGCAAACATTGCCTAAAATGGCACATTCGCGCTGCCGGAGTGGGACCCCCGCCTTAACTAATAAGTGATGGTTAATGATAGTTACGATGACCTCTAAATGCATGGGTTCCTCTGAGCATCTGCTTAACTATTATTATTAGTCATAAATTATGACATCTTGAAAATGCCTTAAATCATGGTCCGATATCATCCGATTGCTATTGATTAAGTATCAATTCAATGGTGATTGGCATATGCCCATATAAGGCATGCAGCCAAAACGCCGACACATTTGCTGACAGTATGAGGCATTAAAGGCTTTCGCCACAATAAAGTACCTAATAAGTCCACAAAATTTGTTACCATTCGTTGTCAGTTAATCGGCAATCTATATCTTACATTTCCTGTATGTTTTTTGCCGCATGTACATATTTTCCCTGACGATGGCCGCTTTTATAGGAAACTATTTCCTTTATTCATGCACAGAATCGGTTTAATACACTTAGTCAAGTGTGTGGGAGCTAAAGCGACACAATTTATTTTTGCGCGCCTTCGGCGTCCGAAGAACTAGCGGTGACCGAGACTTCGCCCAGCTGTCTGCTCAGCACTTATTGCTCTCCTCTAGTGTTCCTGTATATGCTCCCGCAGGGAGCAGAGTTGCGCGTCTGTTTTCCCTCGCCGCTCCGTGCACCATTCGCCGAGACGCGATCACGTGACTTTTGTGACGTCAAGTGTTCAGTTTTCTGCGGGGGAGCCAACTTGCAGGCACAACGCCGAACGAACCCTCGTCTGCCCTCGTCAGGTCGGCGCCTCGTGTGACCACACGCGGTGTGATACGGTTCACACATTTTCCGTGCGCACCTGTGGCGTCAAGTTATCTGTTCTAGTGTTAGATACAGACGCAGTCGTCAGCAATGACTGGGTGCAGTGCGCCTAACTGCACCAACCGCACTGGAAATGGCAAAGCGTTTTACGCAGTGCCATGTGGAAAGTCGGCGGCTGAAGTGCGTCGGCGACTGAGGTGGCTTTTGACAATGGGCCGCGATAAGCGCGCCCCGAAAGGAACTCGAATATGCGAGGTAAGCAGTTCGTCTTATTTACTCGGAATGTAATGTTCATGTTCTGTTAAGCGGCTGTGTTGAATCAACTGTAGCGCTACTCATTGATGTACACAGGTGAGCAGACTTGTGCGCTGGAGAAGTATGTACGGTTAATGTGAAATCATGTCGCATCTACCTTGTTGCGAGCACTGCGCTTGCGTTTTGATCGTTCGTGTAGGTATGCAGCAGTGCATGGACTCAAGCATTGCCTGTGAAAACCACTGCCTTCTGTATAATATCGCTTCTTGTGTACGCCGAATCTCGAGCGCCTACTCCTCGCTTCTGTATACATGTCCACTTCTTCGGAATTGTTGGTCGTTTTCCACGGCGGACCTAAGAAGTGATTTTTTTTTCTGACGAAATAAGAGTGAAGCAGTAAGTTTTACTTGCAGCGTAACATGCCAGGAGTTTGTAGCAGTTTCCTGCTTTTCTTGCGACTTCCGTGACTTTATTTCGCAGCGCATACGTTGATTCTCAGTCAACTTATCACTGGTATTCTGTGCGCATATTTCGCAACTGACTTATCGCTGATAAACAGCTGTTCTTACTCAGGAAATGACAAGAACATTATAAAGCGTTGTTATTCAAGTGTAGAGATTCGCATGTGAGCCGAGGCTCACAATTTGTGCAATAATTTATATTTCCGCTGTAAAGGCTGTTTCTCGAACCGATCGCACGGTTAGCAGGTGCGAGGCATCTTTGGACCATTTATTTATAGCATTTGGTTTTCCTACCGACGGTTTTGTCAGTGGTACTGTACTGCACATGCGGCTTACGTCGGCGCGAAACTGCGATTACAGTTTTAATGCTGGTGAGAAAATGTGCGGCACGGAAAAAAAAATTGCGCGGAATGTGCCAATGCAAATAAATGCTGTTTTTACCTGTTGCATTGTGGCAGCTGTAGAAACTTGTCATGAATGGGCATATTCAGCACTGCTGTTTATGGCCAAGTTGGCTGGTGAATAGTTCTTGTATCTACCTTTTCATTATGGTTGCCTTGTAAATACATGCAGGATCATTTTATGGCAGACCAATTTGAGCTGTACATCAAAAATGGAAGAAAAGAGCTCAAGCCAGATGCTGTGCCTACCATATTTCGCAGTGAGTTCTCAGTGCTGAAGTCTCTGATGTGCTCATAATATAAATGAACGCCAGTAATACAAACTTTTTTCATGCAGGCAAAGAGGCACTAGAAGATAACGCAGTCATGGAGTCGACCTCATCAATGCCAGGTGCAGTCTCTTTGGTCCCTCAAGAGCTTTGTTTTCTGTAACAAACAGCAGTCACTAGTAATTTTTTGCTATTCCTATTTTATCCTTACAGCTCATTCTTTCAAGGATTATGAGCTATGTACGTTTAATGATGCATGCAAGGAGGCTCAAGGAAACGACACAGCCATTGACTCGATCCCATCTACGTCAGGTGCAGTCCGCTTAGTCAATCACGAGTTTTGTTTAGCGTGACACATAGCAGGCATTAATTTTTGTGGTATATTTTTTTGCCTCAAAACTTCTGTGACAGATGAATCATTCAGCCTGTGTGCTACACCTGAACATACCAAGAACTTGTCTTCAACATCATGTGAGATGAATATCTTTTAATATCCAGCTGAGAACATAGAGAATAATAACAATCATTTTCTTCGTATCATCCTTATTCTGTAGGCTTGGAAACAGCAGAGTCACCCAGAACCCCTTCCCCTTTGCTTGAAGAGCAGCCTCCTCCAGCTTTTGAAGGTGAGACAGGAGGCCATGTTCTGAACTGGGCTTTGCTGATAGTAGTAGCATGTGTAACAAGTTTTTAGCATGTCACACAGATTCGCCTTGTGCCTGATCTGAACAATTGCTTTTTCTAACGGCCATGAAGCATGGAGTGAGTACGTCTTGACTCACTAAGAGTGGAGAGCTGGGCTTGTTGGTTTCTGATAGAATTGTGAGCCATGCTGTTGTGCCCTACTGGCATCAGGTGTCACACTATCTCAAGAAGGTCGGCGACAAGTGCAGTGTACGTGTTGTATTCTCAGCCCCGGAAAAGCTGGGACGGATGTGCCGCCTGTTAAATGACCTAAAGAAGAAGACTACCGGCAAAATCAAGCATACTAAGCCCCTCATTAAATGTGAAGTTGACATGGTGTACAATATCCCTCTCGCCTGTGGCAAATATTACATCGGTCAGACCGGACGTTGCATTAATGGACGCTTGCTTCAGCATCGCAGGACAGCTCATTCATTAAGTGGCGGAAGTCATTTAGCTGACCACATTTGCCGTTGCTCGCACGAGCCAGCATGAAAGACATTTTTCAAGGAGACACAAGTGCTGTGCAGGTTTAAGACACTGAAGAATCGAGAAATTTTTGAAGCATTTTGCATAGCTAATGATAAAGAGAACTGCGTCAGCGACCCTTCTGTGGTGCTGCGCAAAAAAGAGATGAATTATCAAAAGGCAAACATGTTGGGTCAGCCAAGTAGGCGATGTGAAGGCGTGCTAATGTATTAGGACGGGGGGGGGGGGGGGGGGGGAGGAATTGGTAGTTATCATGCTAGCTGTCACCGGTTATCATGCCAGATATTTTTTTCATCTGGTCGTGATAAACTTGTGATAAACCAGCCCTCTGTACATAAAAAGCCTCTTTGTGGAATAAACCTCAGTTGAAGTTCGGCATTCGTGGGCTCTGTATTTGTCCGTGTGTGTTTTTGTGCACGGGTACAATGGCTCATATTTCTGTCTTGATTCAGCTTTTTTTTGGGGGGAAGTCTCAGTGTGCCAGTAAAGTATCTCCAGATTGTTTTACAGTGTATTGCTAAAATTGCAGGTCAAACAACACTGGACCAGCCTGTTTTCTCCGACTCGTGGCAACTGCCACCACCCACAGGTAATGTGGCCATTTCTTTTTTCAGGAGAGGCTGGAAAAGACCTTATAGTTTTTTTAGACAGGCTTTTCTCTAGTATTTGCGTCTGAATTTCTCTTCATTCACTGCATAATTGTATGAGGAACTGTCGCACATTTTACAAGCTTCACCTCGATGTCAAATTTGACGTGCCTGTAATTCTCTTGGTTTTTGTTTCTGACATCACAGCTTCGAAAACAGCACAGAATTGGGTCCCAGCTTGTCAGGCAGTGTAGGGTTACAGCATGTGAGGTCTTTCATCACCATTTTATAGCAAGCCATTTATTGGCATCTTTCTTATAGTTCTCCCAACCCCTTGTAAAATTGCAACTGCTCACTCATGGGCACTGGGACAATCTCGGTTAACCAGCAAACTCAAGCTTACTCTGACCCAGGCTGACCCGAAACTAATGAAGTGAAACTTGTATGGGCTTACAACTCAGCCGTGCTCACTCAGACAAAGGACTTATCTGCATATTCACTCTCTACGGCTTACGTCAACATGAAATGGCGGTTGAAGTTTTGTAATCGGTAAAAAAATGCGTTAAGCGGAGAAATTTGTGTGGAATGTGCGAGTGTAAATGAATGCTATCTTTGCTTTCACCGATCGTGAAAATAGCAAATTTTATGGCTCATCTGGGCTCACTCAGTCATTTCGATTCAAAACTCTTCTAGGGTCCTTCACTCATTTCGACTTGCGACTCGTCAGAGGTCACTCACTTGTTTTAACCCACAACTTATCTGGTATTGATTGTTCATTCACACTCTGTGCAGGGCATTCAAAATCAAAAAGAGAGCTTGACCTGGAGCGGCGACTGAATGTCGAACAAAAGCGGCGGCGCAAAGCTGAAAAGGAAAGGGATGAGCTCCGTGATTCACTTGGCCGGATTCTTTCTGATGATCAGCTCAAAGCACTAGAAAAGGGGACAATGAGGGGACACTCATAGTCTCCAGGCACACTCCAGAAAGCACTCCACCTCAAGGTTGCTTGTGGAAGCAAGGGCTACGAATTCGTAAAAGAAAACGTTGTTCCCTTGCCTGCGACGAGAACACTGCAGCAGCACACGGAGCACCTTAAGTTCAAGCCCGGTAAATGTTATACGTTTGCCTCCAAAGCTTACAAAAATCTCACTCGTTTTTTTTTTTTTTTTTTTGCTTGCGCAGGGATTTTGGAGGAGGTTTTCACGGCACTGAAGGACAAAGTGGCCACATTGACCCAGGAAGAGCGCCATGCCTGCATCTTAATGGATGAGATGCAAATTTCCCCTGGCTTGGATTACGATGCATCATCAGGATGCATTATAGGTAGAGCAAATAATTCATTCTTTGCATTGATGTCAACACTCTTTATACAGTCTTCTAAACCTGAAAAACTGCTGCATGCTAGGACTTGCCAAAGGTATCTTAGGCAAAATGCCTATCACTAATTACTGTGCTTTTGGTTATCAAGACATCTCCGTTTGCTGAGTATTACCTCGTGCGGCATAATGAATGCATTTAGCACTTGGGATAATAACATCCTCTGAAATGCTCAATAGGTGTACATGATTTGCACAAAAAGTGACTTAAAATTCATAGCTCCTTCCTTTTGTTCCTACTGTATGCAGCACTCTAATTTTGAGTCTCTGTGCTTGCATTTTTCAGGTCATCCAACAATAGGCCCTTCAAATCTAACCGCCAAGGAAGAACTCGCCACGCATGCATTGGTCTTCATGCTAGCAGGCATAACAAGCAGATGGAAGCAAGCTGTGTCTTACCATTTTACATGTAAGTGATCAGATAGTTTCACTTCATGGGTTAGTTTTTCCAGAAAGGTCTGCACACGCTAAAGTGGATTGGGGCAAAAAATTGATTTCAGTGAGGTTTGCAGGAGACCGTTTTAGATACTTCTAAATTTTGAAATTATATTCTTTTGAGCCCTGCAGCAGCCCTTAGCCAATGCTTATTTAAGTGGAAATTACAAGATAATAGTTGTAAGAATGGCAAAGCTGCTTCTTAACTATTTCAAGGCATGTATTTGCCCATTATGTTCCGTACACATTGGGCTCGTGTGACAGCCGCACAGATATTTACTCCTAGGAGAAGCCTTTTGGCAGGGTGTACTTCTACTTAATAGTTACTCATCAAGACAGTTAAGTCACATTGCACCTTGCACGTGTTGACACCTGTGTTCTAGCAAAGGGTATGCTATTTTTTTCAGTAATGCACTAGAAAGCTATGTTATCTGACAGTGTCGCTTTGGTCCTTTCATACATGAGGCCGCATGGTAGTGATTTTTTATTCTTGCAGGCTCATCTTTCAATGCAGAGGAGGCAAAAAACTGCCTTTTCGAGATTATTCGTCGCGCAGAAGATTTGGGCATCACCATTGGTGCAGTTGTGACTGATATGGGACCAGGAAACTTGGCCATATGGCGCCTGTGCGGCATTCAAGTCACCAAGTATGGGAAACCTAGTGTGTCTTGCTCTCACCCCTGCGGTGGAGGAAGACGACTGTACTTCTTAGCCGATGCTCCACACCTGCTAAAAAACCTGAGGGGCCATCTTGTTCGAGGGCAGCTCATCATGCTGGACAAGTCCACAGTGGAGAAGCACAACCTGCCTAGCAATAAGGCAAGACTCACAAATTGTTCTCAGACAGTATTTGCTGTGCATTAGAGTGCCTAGATTAAGGAATACAAAATAAGTCATAATAGAACAAGCTTAACTTTAGGCTGTCGACAAACCTGTGACACAGCTGAGCATTTTTCTGCACCTTTTGCTTGGATTTACTACTTCTTATTTTGTTCAGCCAATTTAATTTTTAAATCAAAACACAGCTCTTGACTGTGGTGCACATGACTAGCACCAGTTGCCACAATTTTGATCACAAGTCATTGTTCGTTATTTTCTGTCACTGTTGCTCTTAATTCAGCTTAACAATTTATCTGATGTTCCTAAAAGCACGGGCACTCAAATATTGACACACGATAAAGCAAGCATCATACTTGTAGAAAGCAGGAATAGTAAGAATGTGCTATCATGCAAATTGTGACGGTCATGGAGAGAAACGTAACTGTATTATGTTCTCTCTTGTAGATGTTCGTATTTCTTACGTAGCAGGCTTTGTTTTGTGTGTCTACTCACACTCGCTGACCTTTACATTCAGCCAAGGAGTTCAGAAGTATTTCCGTAATAGGAAATGCAGCAGTGTAACCATGCATGCACACTTTGTTGTCAGGACCTTCAGGCTTTTTCTGATTTCTGCAGGTTTCCCTGGAGTATGTGAAACAGGCATGTGAAATTGATGCCAAAAACAAGCTCAAGCTGATGCCCCATTTGAAGCTGCGGGACTTGGACCCTAATCATTTTGAAAAAATGAATGTAGCATCGGCACATGCCCTTTTGCACCACGCCACTGCTGCGGGTCTGCGGTATCTGGTTCAAAATGACCGCCTGCCTAAGGAAGCCCTCACAACAGGTTTTTTCATAGAGCAGGTTTTCAGATGGTTCACCATCATGAGTTCACGATCAAGGAAGACTGCTCTAAGTGAAATCTGCCCCCAGAAAGCTGATGAAGCTAAAACCTTCCTTTCAGGATTTCTGGCCATGTTTTCAGATTTGTCCATCGTGGACAAACTTGGAAAAGGGTCGTGGAAGCCAGTTCAAACCGGTGTTGTACTCTCAACCTTGTGTGCTTTGCAACTGAGGGAATACTACATTGTGGAGCAGGGGTTTAGGTTCTTGATGTTGAGCAGACTGAGCCAGGATGCTCTAGAAAACTTGTTCAGCACTGTAAGACTAAAGTCACCAATTCCACGGGCAAGAGAGTTCAAGTGCACATTAAGGATAATTGTTCTTGCACAGTTTTCGCAGCCTAGTCGGCATGGTTCGTATTCAACTGACGACTCGCATGACCTCCTAGCTTTTTTGATGAGTAGACAGGAGGAAACTGAGCCTTCTGTTGACAGTATCGTGGACACCAGTCTAGATGGAGTGCTAGAGTTGTGTAAAGAGGAGGAAGATAGCCTACAGTACTTTGCTGGTTATGTTGCGTATGCTTTGGTGCACAAGTACAAGCTGTGTCAGCAGTGCCATACCAGCATTATAGACCAAAACAAGGAGGTGCCTGAGCTAGTGGCGCTGAAATGTTATACAAGGCAAGGAAGAAACCCTCTTAAGGTTCCTTCGGACTCTCTGCTGAAACTGCTGCTCACGTGTGAGCAGCTGTTTCGTGCTAACGAGGCTGGCCTGTTGGAGTCTAAGTGCACTGTGGAGAGCTTGAAAAAGGCAGTTGAAGGCAACTGTGAGTCTCAGCATATTTCCTTCGTGTCACAATGTAGCATCAAAGGCAATAAGCCATTTTTTTTTTGTGCAGAATGAGGTTTGCCATTAAAGAAAGGAATGCGCAACTTTTGTCTAAACTGCGCCAGCCTGGCAAGTGTGGCTCAAAGAGCGTAGGAATGCGCATTCTAAGCCAGACTGTAAGTTAACCTTCTCATTCCTTACATAGTAATCCAGGAGTGGCTATCTGGGGGCTCAGGCGAGGCAATATTTATCTTTTAAGCGGAAACCGCATGAAGCGATAATCCCTGGTGATCCGTCATGTGACACCGCCGCCAACGCCCGTGATTGCTCCTGGTGCATACCGCACGCAGCAGTCGGACCCGGCGACAGATGCGCTCTTTCAGCGTTGCTCTATTACTGCCGCCTCGTCGTTCGGTCAAGGGGAGTACAGTTGCACTATATCCCATTTCTAACACTTAACGGCATGAAGTGCATCGCGTTTTAAAGAGGTCACAGCGCTACGGTGGGCTACTACACTGCGCTGCAGACTTGCATTGCAAGCAGTTACTTTCTCTTGCTCCTTCCAAAAGTGAACAATATCTAGCCACACTAGACTTTTTCTTTTCCTGCCCTACCAATCTTTCACTGAACTGTCTCGATGCACTCATATATGCACAGATCGGCCAAAGTGAGTGACTGCAGGCAATAGGTTCTTCGCCCAAACTGGACTAGGAAAACAAACTTCACTCGCAAAAGAAAAGCCAGAGCGGAAGTTGAGCACCCCCAAAGCCTCCTGCGATTGGCAGCCTTGCGAGCTGCTTCTGGGCGACACGCGAAGATTTCTAAAAACCCAGAACCTGAGCGACAGCGACGAGCGGAAATGCTTTGGTGGCCCTCAGCCCGCCACGTGGCATGTAGCCGCAATTTGTCGCCTCGTGCGGTTAACGTCTTAAGTAGCTTTCCAGGTTGCAGATGAGATTTTTACTGTAGCTACCTGACCAACTGAGATGCAACAGAACAGTGAATCTCAAGCCTTCGGAACAGTAAAAGTAATTAGGGTTCAACATCCTGAGGTGGGACGTGTTCATGGGAATTTTCATGTATTGTGCAAT
The DNA here is from genome assembly GCF_055883805.1 of Amblyomma maculatum. Taxonomy (NCBI): domain Eukaryota; kingdom Metazoa; phylum Arthropoda; class Arachnida; order Ixodida; family Ixodidae; genus Amblyomma; species Amblyomma maculatum. Next base: position 474,010,133 of record NC_139344.1, on the reverse strand, counting down.
GTCAGGGTACGGTAAAGAACCTCAGGTGGTCGAAATTGTCCAGCGCCCTCCTCTACGGCATCCCTCATAGCATGAGTCCCTTTGGGATTTTAAACCATATACACCAATCAAAAGAAGGATTTAGGATTGAGAGCACGTGAGGTGTACAAAAACTGCAAATAATTGCTGCTTTGGGGTATAAATGGACATCAGCTGTTCATGGGCTAACAGCTGTTCATCAGCTGTTAGCCCATTGGAGGATTGGCAGTTACAGCAAGAGAATAAATAGGTGTGATATTGCTTTATTACTTGTATGTCTGAGTGATGCATTAGGAAAAGAACAGAATATTGCACTTAGATTTCTGTACTCCAAGTATTCCAGTTTGATCAGAGTGTCACAGCCCTCTGCTATCAAGCGCAATTACATATACTGACTACTCGGTGAAACTGCTTATTTGATGTTTCTTTTCCAACTTTACTACAACCAAATTAATATTATTAAGCATGACTGCTTAAATCCGCCGAACCACCATTCCAGCAGAATGAATCACACCAAATGTGTTCAACCGTTTCAGTCGCAATGTAACAAGCACTTTCCGTTTTCTGTTGAATTGTGCAAAAGTTTGCCCAACGACATTGCCGAAGCAGTCTGCTAAGGCATTTGTGTCAGGGTTAGTTTATTTCAAGTCTTTGCCTGACTGAAATAACAGTGTTATTTATGGCTGGATCTAATGATAAGTACCATGATCCTGAATATCCTTTTTTTTGCTTTCATTGTGGCCTACCAACCACCTGTGTTTGCATACTTAGCATACTGTTGCGTTTTTTATCATTTTGTTTCTATCCATATAAGCTGTATTCTTACTGCTTGGCACCAGAAGTTGTCTGAAATGATCCTTTTATTCCTGTATGCCCTCTCCAGTTTGCACCTGTATGACAGTATTGCAGTATTGATAAATAAAAATCTATAACATGTCCTCAGATCTACCTGAGCCATCACGACCAACATTTGCCTGTTTCAACAGCGAAATCAGAATTGAATTGGAAAGAACCATTTTTCAGGAAGAGGCAGACTGCATGTGCCGATGTTTGTTTACCTTAATCAAATCACCTTTTTTTCTACCTTGCAGATATCAAATAAAACACAAGTAACAAAAATCTTGTTTGTTCATTCATTTCACTTCATTTCCTTTCTTGGATACTAGTGCAAGTCTATACCTGTACCTCTGAGCAATATTTGTCACATATTGTCATCCCATCCTATCTGTAATAATATTACTGCATTAAAATTTTACCGAATTTGCAGTTTGCATCTGCTACTCTTCTACATTTCACTGGTGTATCCTCTGCTTATTCTTCTGCTGCTTCAAACCTTCTGCAACGATCATTTAAGATCAGATATAAGGGACAATAAATCTTGAAAAGGCAAATTTCATGCAGAAAGTTTTGCTACATTTGGATGCTAGTGTAATTTCCGTATAAGCTTCGTTTGACTATGCCATAGTGTTTTGTGGTTAGTAAATATGACCTTAAGAACCATCTGGCAAGGATTCTGTGAGAGGTTTGAGGGTACTAGAGGCAAAAGTCCCATCTAAACAAATTTTGCAAATCCTAAATTTGCGAATGATTTCAACTAAAGAAAGCAGAGGAGCCATAACCCCTGCTTAAAAAAAAAAAAATCCAGGAGTCTCGAAATGTTTTTATACTGCAACCCAAGCCGAATCTGTGAAGAGTGAGTACTAGTATGCGAAGGGAACTTTAAAATGAATTGTCATTTTTTTGGATCAAGCAGGCAGAAAAATCTCTTGCGTTAGGAAATTTCTGCGTTAAGTCAGACTCGCCTCCTCAGTGCACTGGTCTGCTGAACTGCTTGTAACATGCTGCATAATCATTTTAATGCAGTTCTAGGGGGATGCCTTTCCATATTTTCCACGAATAACTCTCAACACATGGCGGTGCTTGCGAAAAAAAAAAAAAAAAATTCACCGCAATACTCTTTTTTTTTTCTTGAGACGAGCACGCGGAAAGACAGGACGGGACAGACACTGTCCCATTCAGAATGGGACTCCCTGTTCATACCAAAGTACTTGATTCATAAAAAAAAAACGCATGTTTCCAAGTATCTTTTCGTGACGAAAGTATTTTTTCATGCCGCTTGCACACGCTCGGCAAATCACAGATTAGTTTTCGACGTTATGTTTAAAAGCACCATCCAGTGCAATTTGTACGCAAATAAAAAACAAGCCCAATCGCTCTACGCGGCCAGCCCATGAACGCAGCCCCTGGACGCACGAGCAATGGCTTTCCCGCACAGCTTGGAACATGATGGCGGACGTTCGCGCAACTCTGCTCCCTGCGGGAGCATATACAGGAACACTACTCTCCTCCTACATACAGCGCCCTCTCGTATCGTGCAGAGCAGTCATCCCTGAAACGACCAGCTCGCCGGTAGCAGATGGCACACTTCTCAATTCTCCAACACTATAGTGCCACCGCGAAGAGCTGATCGATTGGAGCAGAAAAGCGTCTGCCAGCATCGCATGCGAAGGGAATGAAAATGTATTCTGCCTAGAACGCTGGTGAACTTTGATGTATTCAACAGAATGCTGGTTGTGTTTGTTGCAACGCTCGCCTGTCTACAGCCAAAGCTTTCACATCACATTCGGTTCAGCAGCGTTAAACCCCTCTAATTTTTTAGCACACAGTATCGTTAAAATACGATACACAAAATGTATCTAAATATAGTATCGAAGATACATGCATCTTCGATACTGCTTATGACAGGCCAGTATCCTAACCTTTTTACAACTTGTTCCGCAAATACACGCACCCGGAAGAATGCTTCAAACTAAAGGGATACTTTATTTCTGCTTTCGCCATAAATTAGTACTGTTAGGGTGAAATATAATTGTTTGTATAAAAAAAATTGCTGGGGTTCAACCCCGTGTAACCTAGTTGACGAGCGTAAGTTTCATTAAGCATGGTGTAGCCATCGACAGCTAAGCACCACATTATCCATGGCTTGACTGAGGAACCGAGCAGCAGTAAGCAGCCTTCAAGTGGTGGCGAGAGCGCCGGTTGAAAGCAGCGGTGAGACATGCCGCTGGTGGTCATGTGACAGAGAGGCTGGCGTCCCTCAGGGTTAGGCCGATGACGAGCCGAAGCAGCAAGCGCGCAACTGTGGCGAAGAGTAGGTGCAGCTGGCGCATGTGCAGTACCTTGCTTGCATGTTAACAACAGTATCCATAAAATAGTGGTAATATGCCTTAAATGTATATGAGAATACTGGGGAATACTGTGCTACTTGATAGACAGAGACAAGTGAAAGACACACGAATTCCCCAGTATGATCAACCAACTGGCCCCCGTGTTTGCATTGTTGTATATGAGAAACATCTTCTGTTCCTACAACTCAGCATATCCTTCTGCATTTTAAGCCAGCTGTATAACTGAAATTCGCACACAAAAGAGGGCAAAAGAATAGAACAGAACATGAGCGCTACTATCAACAAACATTCTGTTGCACGCGAAGAGATACACAAGGAAATCAAAGCACATCAACCAAGCGCACGCCTACTCAAACACTACCACACACAAATTACGGTAGGTACAAAAATTCTAGCAATGTCACTGAAGGAGCGCTTATTATGTTTATTGTATTGAACAAGCTTCAATGATCTTGCATGTAACTTGATAACGATTCTCCTTCATGATATTGCATCCAGAAAGATTGGGTTTGCATTGTCCATTCTGAGCTTCTGCAGTGCAAGGTGAGATGAGAGATCATTGAAGCTCTTTCAAAATGTGAACGGAGTGGCGATTGTGTAAGCGCTCATTCGGTGGCATTTCTAGAAAGAGGGACTGCCTATCTGATGGGACAGAATTTTCTTCGTCGTCGCTTGTCTGCACCTGGTGTAATTTGTGTGTGATGGCATTTGAATAGGTACGTATGCGCTTGGCTGATGCGCTTCATTTTCGTTGTGTCCCACATGCAATAGAACGCTAGTAGTACCACTCACACTGTGCCGTTCTTTTGTCCCGTTCTGTGCGTGAATTTCAGTTACGCTGAACAGGAATCAACTAGCCGAACTTCAAGACTTCGTAAGCTGGCTGTGGTGTAAAAAAAAATCATCGCTTGCATTGGTTGACTCTATTACCACCTGTGCAGCCGGGCAATTCTAAACATCATTTTTTTAAAACATTCATGCTCGAATATAACTGCAAATTAGCATTATTTCAAATACTGTGCACAGTGAAACTGTACTGACTAGGTCTTCAGAACTCCTTCAATATTTCAGTAAAGTAGAAATTGGGCCAGTTGGTAATAATTCATAATAAAACGGCGCTCATAAAACACGAACACACAGAGAACAGGACGGACAAGAGCGCACTAGCAACTGATGAGTGGTCAAAGAAACACAAGATACTTCAGAGGGCTCTGCCCCAGCCCTCCCCGGGTTCGAACATCCTTGGACTATTTGTATATTTAACTGTTTTGAAATATTGCTGTTCATACACCCCTACTTCTTGGTCATCATCAGTTTCTTTAGCCATTCTCAGTAACCTTTAATTTTGCTTGGTCGTCGCCTATTATAGCTATCCAAGTCATTCGGTGTATACACACCACATACAGAGGCCCTCTGACCACGCTTGCAGATGGTGAAGACTTAAGGCAGAAAAGCTTTCACATCCCTAGGCCACCCATCGCCTCCCATGTCATTCTTCCTTCTCACACTTTCTATCACCCTCCTCAGCCCCTAAGGTTGGAGAAGGGGATTTCACTTGCAATTCCACGAAACTATTTTTAGACTCGAAAATGAAATTCAGAACGAGTGAAATGGTGGCAAATCATCTGGGCTTATAGTGAAGGCAGCCGAAATTTATCCCAAGCCATCTACTACAGTGCCTATTTATCTTTCTTTCACGTCCCGTTGACATGTCTGGCTAACACCCAACTTTGACAGCTCTGGCTACTATACTACATTCCATATGTTCCTTTGAGCCCTATGAATGCAAGACTTGTCCCAGTCAACCCAGTCAAAAAAAGACAATTGAAAACATTCTCATAGTTTTCACGTGACAACTAAAAATACAAACTGGCAGTTTTCCTTTTACTCCATTTGGTATGTCCCATCAAACCCACTGTACGCAATGAGTCTCACCCATTGGCTCTAATTGGAAAAGGACTGAAAACACAATTGAAATGACCAGTTGATTGCCATTGGAAATATCCAAATGGTTCCAATTGGGTCTTTTTAACACAGAAACATAGTGGGAACCACTTCATCGCAAAGCAAGCACATCGCAAGCACACTTGGCACAGTATTTTGTCTTAAAATGTTTTCAACATATCTGCGCATGAGTGGTGACCCAGAATAGAGGGTCTGCTCTGTGGACGACAGTGTCTCAGGGATATTAACAAGTGTCTTATCACATTTCCAGCATCTGATCAACACATGTGCACATTGAAACGCATTATCTCACAAGACCCCATGGAAATTTCATAGTTGCATCACAGCATCCTAATGTCACCTCTACATTCATCTTGGTCTTGGCAGTGCTGCAATGTAATACTGAGATAGAGTATATGCATGGGACGGGAAACTTCATCTTAGGAGCTCTAAACACCGCTGTGATTTCATCATAGCAAAGCAGCTTCCTTGCACTTGTGACTCTCCAAACATTCACCGCTCGCTAGACACTCACGGCAGACGGGGCACTGGAGAGGCCCTAGGCCGCTGTTGTGCACATGCAGCAGATGATTCCGTGCGTTTCCTCTCTGGGTGAACCGCTTTCCACACACAGAGCACTGAAATGGCTTTTCACCGGTGTGAGTTCGCATGTGGGACTGGAGAATATCGGCCCGCCAGAACCTGCTCTTGCACTCGGGACACCCGTACGGCCGCTCGCCTGTATGGCTCCGGACGTGAGTCCGAAGTGACTGTTTCGAAGCAAACGAAGCGGGGCAGTGGGGGCACACAATGCGTTCAGCCGCTCCATGGGCACGAAGGTGAGAGTCCAAATCAGCCTGCATAGCAAATACTTTAGGACAGAGGTGGCACTTGTGAGGTTTATGGCCCTTATGTATCAGGATGACGTGGGCACGCATGTTAGACTTTTTGGAGAATGCCGCAGGACACAGGTTGCAGGCGAATGGCCTTTCACCTGTGTGCACCCTGATGTGCTCCACCAGAGATGACCGCCTCCCCAGTATCTTCTGGCACACGCTGCACTGGTATGGACCTTCCCGACCGGGCATCGACTCATGTTTGGGCGGGGCTAGATGCTGGGCTTCAATGTGACCAGAAGCGGAATCCATGAGCTCTCTGATGAAGTCAAAAAGGCACCGGATGACGATTTTTGGCTACGTATTTGTCTATTCTTTTCTACAGGCCTGTTCTTGAGCATTCTTCCACCGTTCCTCCTGCATGTCTCACCTACAAAGTAGCTCCTGTTCGAAGCACGTTAGCACATCTCAGTCATCCGCTGAAGAGTTCTGTAAACGAAAAGAGATCACGGATCATGCACGTGCACTGCCCCTGGATAAAATTGCAGTGCATATGCTGTGAAAGCCAGTCACTGCTGTTTTCTAGCAGAACAAAGTTTTGCAACAAAAGGGTTGAATCTCCAATGCTAAGTGCCACAAACAAAAGTGTGCTGCTAAACATATGCACACACACACAAAATGCAAAGCGCCCACGGCCTGAATGATAGAAAACCGGCCAACTCGTCACAGTACAGGATCCTGCAGGTGTTACGATGACAACAGCCGAGCCACTGACTGGCTGGTGTTAAAAATATAGCAGAGGCACTTAAAAGGAAACTGCGCCAGGTTTAGAGCTAAATGAGCTTGAAGGCCAATGCTTAAAGCTCATAATCACAATTTAAGCATGCAAAAAATTAGGGGGTCTCTTAGATGTCTCTTAAGAGGAGAATGGCGGTCTACCCTTCCTCTTCCATCATTTGCCTCTTATCGGAATTCGTTGCAGTGCTACATATAATTGGTTTATAGGAAAGGAAAGGTGCAGTACCTGTCACACGTTTTCTGGCAAGTGTGGGTTTAGACTGTGCACCATAACTCCTGTCGTGTGGCGTTCCTTGGCGCACGTTCAAGTGTGGGATGGCAGATGGCAGGAATGCTAGACAAGGAAAACACATCTCGTGAAATTTCGTGCACAGATCCAAAGCCTCCTAATAGGAGGCGTTGACATGAGTCTAGAAAGGCTTCAATAAAGCATTTTAAACAGTGGCGAAATTGATTCAAGCTGTGACAGTGCCAGGTAGAGGAATGATGGTGAAGGTATTTCACGCTGAAAGCAAAACCCTCAAACCACTGATGGCCTCATGGTGTGGATGAAAAAAGTGAAAACTACAAATTATTTTACCATCTGCAACATCATCGCCCAACATTTTTTGTAGTTCTTTGACGTCATGAAGGTACATTAGGTAGCGAAGTATTGGAAGTAGTAGGTGAATATGTCTACTTAGGACAGGCAGTAACCGCAGATCCGGACCATGAAAAGGAAATAACAAGAAGAATAAGATTGGGATGGAGCGCATTTGGCAAGCACTCTCAGATTATGTCTAGCAGCTTACCGGTATTGCTCAAGAGGAAAGTATACAACAGTTGCATCTTACCTGCACTCACCTATGGGGCTGAAACGTGGAGACTAACCAAGAGGGTTCTACTTAAGTTGAGGACAACCCAGAGGGCTATGGAACGAAAAATGGTAGGGGTAACATTAGGAGATAGGAAGCGTGCAGAGTGGGTCAGAGAAATAACTCAAGTTATCGACATTCTAGCGGAAATTAAGAAAAAATGGACATGGGCAGGACATGTAGTGCGAAGAAAGGATAACCGATGGTCGCTTAGGGTAACAAACTGGATTCCAAGGGAAGGAAAGCGCAGCAAGGGGCGGCAGGTTACACAGTTCCTCAGTCTTGCTTCGTGCAGCCTTCCTCGATCTGACAATGTACTTCAGATCATTAGCTGCCTCTGCCTTTTCAGCATACGTATCTGCTGAAGCCTGGAGGTCAGCTATTGTTGCCTCGAGTTTCTTTTTTTTTTTTTTTTCATCACATCGATCTCTTCTTCGATGCAGTGCCTCTTTGATTCTCTGAGATCATCACACTGCTTCTTCTTCACTGCCTCCAGGTGTGCAGTATACTGCTGCTGGGCAGCTGATACAGCACTCTTTAGGTATTTAATAATAGGGACCTTAAGAACGCCCTCTGCCTTTTCCACAGCGTCTCATACAATACGTTGCAAAATACACGAGAGGGCCTTCAGCTTTTCTACGGCAACCTGGCGGCTCACACTAAACCCACGCTTCACAGTGGCCTGCCCGTGGGTGAGCGCAAGAAAAAGTTTGGCAACTTTCCAGTTCTTCATATGATGAATTAAACTTCATCAGCTCAGACAAGAACTCGTCTAGCCTGTTTACATTCTTCTCAAACATTCGCAGGTTATGCATCTCTTGCTGAAGGAACTCTGTGTGCTCCCCCTGTACAGTGTCTCTTTGGTGCTCAGACATTCTGCCTGCTGTAATGAGGGCATCCAACACTCTTCTGAAGCTGGCCAGGAACTCATCTAATTTAGTACACATTTGTCGTGGGTTCAGAGAGGACAAACTAACGATTGAGAATCTCAGTGGGCTTCTTTTAAGCACCTTCTTTGTCACACTGATCAAGAAGTGTTTACATTCCATGCGGAACTGGAACACATCCTTCTGGCTTGCTTTAGTATTCCTGACAGTCTGTTCAGTGGCATGGCATACATCCACCTTTTCAAGCGAAGTGTGGTTCTCGGTGCTTTCAATGTCCATCGTCAGGAGACCAGTTAACTCCTTTTGCTGAAGACAAAACCGAGCACTTAAGGAACTTCGTCAGTAGCTTCCTGACTACTGCTTCCAAGTCCCTTGCAAGAAAGAACACCATGGACTGATCCGTTTGGTACTCAGTGAGGAATGGCTTGAGGGTCATGGCCGCACCTAGTGCAAATTGAAGCTTTGCTAGCAGCAATACATCACTGGAAAACTCGCACAAGTTGTGAAATGATCCACATTTTGGGGGGCTTACTTCCTTCTTTGCAGCTGTAGTAAACTTTTAATATCGCACCACAATAGCAAGGCTCTCTCTATCAAGAGGGACATTCTCCAACCACCGGTGTGCAACAAAGCTCAGGGGAAAAGTCTCCTGACCGGTAACTGCAGAGAGATCTTTCCTGCTTGCAAGAGAATCACGAAAAAGCACGCTCAGACTGGAGAGCAGACAGTCAACTACCCACTCACTTGCTGTAACACCTGCCCTGTAGGCGTTGTGCATGGTGTGGAGGTCACAGGAGGCCAGACATTGAACTTGGTATGCTTGATGCCGGTGCTCTTGAAAATTCTTGAGTAACTAAGGCTAACATTGGAACCATCCATTGAAATCTGAAGAATGTTCAAGAGGGAAAGGCTCCAGCATACTCAGCAGCTTTCCTTGGATGTCCTCGGATGTGAAGTGCTCCATAAACACCAAGGTGTTGCCACATTCTAAGACGAATTCCAAAACCGGATGTGAACATCCATTTGTTTCTGCTGGAGATAGTCGTTCATGGACTCGTCGAAGAGTACCACGTAGTAATCACAATCTTTTATCTCTTGCTGCAAAGCAGATAAAAAGAACGGCCTCAGACCATGGCATGTCACGTAGGCACATTTTTTTTCTCCGCAACAAAACGCTTTGGCCCCGTCCCAGTCCGGGAACATACGCTAGAATAGCTGGCCTGCTTCCGATGATGACCGATAGGAGAAATGGGACGTGACAATCTTCAAAGTCCACAGAATCTCTGCGTTCATCACCAGCTCGTGTGCCTTGCAAGCATCATCTAGCTTTCCCGACTGCGAAGGAGGCGGGACGGCTGACTGTTGGCTCGTACTTGGAACTAATTAATTTTGCATCGAGCTGTTGGCTGCAATCTTCATGACACCAGCATGCTTGGCACTCTTCATATGGCTCTTTAACACCGACTCGCCCATGCTGGTGATATCGAAGGTCTTGCTGCAAGGCTTGCATCTTGCGTGGTGCTCACTCGTCGTATCTGGTGCAATCCAGTCTTTGTAAGCGTCGTTGTGAAGCCATGCACCTTGAAATTTGCATTTCCCAGGCATTTTCTTTGCAGTCGGAAGCTTCAGCCGCAATACGTCGGGTGCAGAACCGAAGTAAACAAGCAATGCCGTCAACCGGGGAGCGATGAAAGCTATAAATGGCGCTAGTTGCAGCTGGTGTGCAGCCGTCGCGGCGGTTGGAGGGGGCGGCACAGGGCACCAGGCGCGCGTGTCTCGTGAATTTTGCGTCGCGTTTGAATTTTTATTCTGGTGCAATGCCAACACGATGAAATGTTTGCAGATCGGAGATGAAAAGATGCATTGTTTTTTCCATCATCATCATCGTCAACCTGATTATACCCACTGCAGGGCGAAGGCCTCTCCCATATTTCTCCACCTAACCCGGTTCTGTGCTAGCTGCATCCACTTGACCCCTGCGAACTTCTTAATCTCATCCGTCCACCTAACTTTCTGCCGCCCCCTGCTACGCTTTCCTTCCCTTGGAATCCAGTTTGTTACCCTCAGCGACCATCGGTTATCCTCTCTTCGCACTACATGTCCTGCCCATGTCCATTTCTTCTTCTTAATTTCCACTAGAATGTCGGTAACTTGAGTTATTTCTCTGACCCACTCTGCACGCTTTCTATCTCTTAATGTTACCCCTACCATTTTTCGTTCCATAGCCCTCTGGGTTGTCCTCAACTTAAGTAGAACTCTCTTGGTTAGCCTCCACGTTTCAGCCCCATAGGCGAGTACAGGCAAGATGCAACTGTTGTATACTTTCCTCTTGAGCGATACCGGTAAGCTGCTAGTCATAATCTGCGAGTGCTTGCCAAATGCGCTCCATCCCAATCTTATTCTTCTTGTTATTTCCTTTTCATGGTCCGGATCTGCGGTTACTACCGGTCCTAAGTAGACATATCGCCTACTACTTCCAGTATTTCGCTACCTTTGTAAACTGCTGTTCCTTCCCGAGGCTGTTGAACATTACCTTAGTCTTCTGCATATTGATTTTCAAGCCTACCTTTCTACTTTTTCTGTCTAGGTCATCAATCATTATTTGCAGTTCATCCCCCGAGTTGCTTAGCAAGGCAATGTCATCAGCAAATCGCAGATTACTGAGGTATTCTCCATCTACCCTTATCCCTAACTGCTCCCATTCCAAGTCTCTGAATACTTCCTCTAAACAAGCTGTGAATAGTACTGGGGAGATTGTGTCTCCTTGCCTAACACCTTTCTTTGTGGGAATTTTGTTACTTTCTTTATGCAGAACTATGGTTGCTGTGCAGCCACTATATATATCTTCCAGCACTTTCACCTACGGCTCGTCTACCCCCTGATTTCGCAATGCCTGCATCACCGCCGAGGTTTCAACTGAGTCAAATGCTTTTTCGTAATCAATGAATGCTATGTATAAAGGCTGGTTATATTCCGAGCATTTTTCTATCACCTGATTGATGGTATGGATATGATCGATAGTAGAGTACCGTTTCCGAAACCCTGCTTGATCCTTTGCTTGATTGCAGTCTAAGGTTGTCCTGATTCTATTAGTGATTACCTTAGTAAATACCTTATACGTAACAGACAGTAAGCTGATTGGTCTGTAATTTTTAAGGTCCTTAGAGTCCCCTTTCTTGTGAATGAGGATAATGTTTGCGTTCTTCCATGGTTCCGGTACCGTCGATGACACCAGGCACTGCGTATACAGGGTGGCCAGTTTTTCTAGCACGATATCCCCCCGTCCTTCAGCAAATCTGTAGTTATCTGATCCTCTCCAGCTGATTTCCCCCTTTTCATAGTTTCTAGTGCTTTCTTGACCTCGTCCTTCGTCACTGGTGGAACGTCTGACTGTTTTTCCCTACCGCCAATCTCATTACGGTCCTGACTACTTTGGCTACTGTAGAGATTTGTATAGAACTCCTCGGCTACTTTGACTATCTTGTCCATATTAGTGATGACGTTGCCCGCCTTGTCCCTTATCGCATACATCTGGTTTTTGCCTATGCCCAATTTCTTCTTTACTGCTTTAAGGCTTCCCCCGTTTTTTACAGCATGCTCAATTTTGTCCATGTTATACTTCCTTATATCGGCGACCTTGCGCTTATTGATTAGCTTTGATATCTCGGCCAATTCGGTCTGGTCTGATGGATTGGAAGCTTTCATACTCTGGCGTTTCTTAATCAAATCTTTCGTCTCCTTAGACAGCTTACCGGTATCCTCTCTAACTATCCTACTGCCTACCTCTACCGTGCACTCAGTAATGATATTTCTGAAATTATTGTTCCTTGCCTCTAGGGTAATGTCGCCATCCTCAGTTAGAGCTGAATACCTATTCTGTAGCGAGATCCTGAACTCTTCTGCCCTCCCCCTCACCGCTAATTCGTTGATGGGTTTCTTTCTTACTAATCTATTGCGTTCCTTCTTCAGATTTAGGCTAATTCGGGACCTCACCATCCTGTGGTCACTGCATTGCACTTTCCCGATTACCTCTATATCCTGCACAATGGCGGGGGTTGAACACATTATGAAGTCGATTTCATTTTTAGTCTCTCCGTTAGGACTTTTCCATGTCCATTTCCGGTTCTTCCGTTTGCTGAAGAAGGTATTCATGATTCGTAAGTTATTGCGCTCTGCAAACTCAACTGTTAACTCCCCCCTGCTATTCCTAGAACCAATGCCATAGTCACCTACTGCCTTGTCTCCTGCCTGTTTTTTCCCTACCTTGGCATTGAAGTCGCCCATTAGTACAGTATACTGCGTTTTTACTTTTCGCATTGCCAATTCTACATCTTCATAGAAGCTTTCAACTGCCTGGTCATCGTAACTAGATGTAGGTGCATAGGCCTGTACAACCTTCAGTTTATACCGCTTATTAAGCCTAATTACGATGCCTGCAACCCTTTCATTAATACTATAGAATTCATCTATATTACCCGCTATATACTTATTGACAAGGAAACCTACTCCTAGTTGTCGCCTCTCCGGTAAACCTCGATAACACAGTACATGCCCATCCTTCAGAACAGTATATGCCTCATTCGGCCTCCTAACCTCACTAAGCCCTATGACATCCCATTTCATGCCCTCTAGTTCCTCTAACAGCACTGCTAAACTAGCTTCACTAGCTAGGGTTCTAGCATTAAACGTTGCCAGGGTCAGTTTCCAATGGCGGCCTGTCCAGCGGAGCCAGGCTTTCTTAGCACCCCCTGCTGCGTCACAGGTCTGACCGCCACCGTGGTCAGTTGTTCCGTAGCCGCTGGTGACTGAGGGCTGGGGTTTTATGGAGCTTATCATAGGAGGTTGTGGCCAATTACTGCACCAGGGTGGCCAACTCCTGTTCTGGTGAGGGAGTGCGTTGCCGAAGGTGTTCACCGGCATCACATCGCACCCCAAACCTATGTATGCAATTCCATCGACACGCGGATTTTTTTTTTTTTTTTCCCGGTGGAGAATTGCGCGGCACCGGGATTTGAACCCCGGTCCACTTGCATGCGAGGCAGATGTTCTACCGCTACGCCACCGCTGCACCGCTCCATCATGCGTCGCTAAACTCCATCATTGCGCGCAAATGGAATTTAGCGACGCAATTTAGGAAAAGCAAGCTTTAATAGAACGCATATCGGAATATTAACTCTGTACGCGTTAAGTTTTCACTAAAAGCTTGATAGCACAAGTGAACATGGACAACGAACACGGACAATTCAGAACTCTGACTGGGAGCTTTGGAGTTTGTCTGCAGCCGCGGCAAATATAGAGTGGCCACAGAAAAAAAAAAAAAAGGACGTACTAGCAAATTAGTTCTCAGCGCGCTATGACCCGCTAACAAGTAGACAAACGTAAAACAGACAGGACGACAAACAGAGCGCTGTCTGTTCGTCGGGCTGCATGCGCCAGCAACATGCAGTTTATGGCTACGTTACCTGAAAGCTGTAGCTCATAAATAATAGGTGCACTTGTGGATGTTCTGGCGCATCTCATATCATGCACTAAATATTTTCCATCACTGCTTTTGCTGGACAAATCCACAAGACCAAAGGAAACACTTCATTACAATTAAGGCAAAGAAATAATTTGCACAAAATGTTCGCGAGAGCATAAATGACGGTTATTTTATTAATACAATATACAAATGCAGACGTCACAGCGACCGAACAACGAATTAATGGCTCTGCTTCGAATTCACTGTTGTGTATCGTGGTACTGCCGCTCCAACTGTGTATCGCACATGCTGCCGCTCCAAGCGCCGCTTCCCGTGCTGTACTTTGTCTGGCCTGAGCATCGTATTTCGCTCAACACCTCATCCCCGCGTCCCCGCAGCTCTTCGGTCCTAGCATGTACGAAGTTACGCGAGGACACTGAACTCTCTTTACTCCCTCTCTCTCTCTGTCTGGACTGTCTACCCTGCTTGTACGCTTTCGCTGGAATAAACAGTTTTGCCTCAGACTCCGACGTGAGAACACTTCACTGGCGACGAGGATGGGATCGCCGCGATCCCGAGTGCGCAAGTTCAGTCAATACTGACCGCCTCAGGCAAAGCTCCTGGATCCGCTCCAACCCTGCACAGCCGTCGACATGGCAGCGCTTCTGCCTTCGGCAACGATCGGAGAATTCTCGCCCGCCGAGCCTTCCTCCTGGCCAGTTTACTTAGAACGCCTTGAGTTCTACTTTCAAGCCCACGACATCCAGTCCGATGAGAAGAAACGGGCTTTCCTCTGCAGCGTATGCGGTGTCGACGCGTATACCCTGCTTCGCTCGCTCTGCGCACCCAAGGCACCTTCGGAGGTTCCCTTCTCAGAAATTGTTTCCAGGCTCGACAACCACTTCATCGGGAAACCTTCCGTCACTATGGAACGCTTCCGCTTCAACAAGCGAGACCAGCACCCTGGCGAATCGGTACCGGATTATCTCGCCGCTCTTCGACTCTTGGCCCGCCACTGTGAGTTCGGGGATTGGCTGGATCGACTTCTTTGCGACCGCCTAGTCTGTGGCCTGCGTGAA
This sequence comes from Amblyomma maculatum, assembly GCF_055883805.1. Lineage (NCBI taxonomy): Eukaryota > Metazoa > Arthropoda > Arachnida > Ixodida > Ixodidae > Amblyomma > Amblyomma maculatum. Next base: position 473,995,068 of record NC_139344.1, on the reverse strand, counting down.
GAGCCTATTCAAAGACGTCTCCTGGCTGAACCAGATCTAAAACTCTCTAAGGCCATCCTACTGGCACGTGCTGCAGAGGAAGCGGCCGCCAAGACAGAAGAGGTTCGCCGCTCGAGGGTCCCCTCGGAAACTCATCAATTGCAAAGGAACCCCAAGCGCCCGGACGTCAAGCCAGCCAACCATCCTCCGAGTCAGCAGTGCTGGCGTTGCACCGGCGAGCATGACGCTCGTACTTGCTCCTACCATTCCGCCATCTGTCACTACTGCGGAAACAAAGGACACCTCGAGAAGGCCTGCAGGAAAAAGGCAGCAAAAGAAAAACCTTCCAAGCCTGTTCAGAATCGAAAGGAGTTTTCCCGCAAAAACAAGCACTCTCGTGGACGCAACCACCAAATCTTGCAATCAGCTGATCCGGCTCAAGACGTAAATTCTACGACTTCGGTCAGTTTTCATCGCGAAATTCAAGACCACAGGTCTACGGGTAGTGCCAACGTCACTTCTCCGGCAGTCTGCGTGGACGTCTTGATAAACAGTAGGCCTCTGACTATGGAAGTTGATTCCGGGGCCGCCTGCAGCATCATCAGCGAGAACACCATGCAGAAACTTCGGCTGTCAAGGCAAGACCTAAAGCCATCTTCTCTACAGCTGCGCTCTTATACAAGGGAATGCTTAGAGATTGCGGGATCATTGGAAGTCACTGTCTCATACAGAACGAAGAACGCTCGCTTACACCTTCTCGTTGTCCGAGGAAATGGCACCAGCCTGTTAGGGAGAGACTGGTTTTCGGCGTTGGGCATTTCACTCTGCGGAATAAACCACGCGTCTCAAATCGAAGTTCCGCTGACCTTGTTGAACGCTGTCTCTGAATACCCAGAAGTCTTCGCTGAAGGACTAGGGAAGAGCAAGGGACCATCCGTTCGCATCGAGCTCAAGGCTGAAATCAGTCCCATCTTCATGAAAGCACGTCAAGTTCCGGTGGCTCTACTGCCCAGAGTGGACGAAGCCATCGACGGTCTCGTACAAGAAGGCGTCTACCAGCCCGTGCGATCCTCCAGATGGGCGACACCGGTAGTCTGCGTCGTTAAGAAGAACGGCAAGATCAGGCTTTGTGGTGATTACAAAAGCACCGTTAACCAAGCAATCAAGATGGAAACTTATCCTCTTCCAACCATCGATCAGCTTTTTTCGAACCTTGCTGGATGCACTGTGTTTTCACAACTAGACCTCAATCAAGCCTATCAGCAGCTTGCCGTGGACAATGAAACAGCCGATCTCCTGACAGTCAATACGCACCGGGGACTGTTCAAAGTTACTCGCCTGCCGTTCGGAGTGTCGTCCGCCGTAGCCATATTTCAGCGCTACATGGAAGAGCTCCTCTTGGGACTACCTGGAGTTCACGTGTACTTGGACGATATTATAGTGGGAGGTCAAGATGCCTACGAGCATAACAATCGCCTGCGAGCTGTGCTGAAACGCATAAGGGACGACAACATTCGTCTGAGCCGAGAGAAATGCACCTTCGGCACGCCGGAAGTCACCTTCCTTGGATACCGCATTGACGCCGCCGGTATTCATCCGACCGAAGAAAAGGTCGAAGCACTTAAAGAAGCTCCCAGTCCAAAGAACAAGCAGCAACTTCAGTCTTTTCTCGGACTGCTAAACTTCTATAACAGATTCTTGCACGGTGCAGCTCACACCCTCGAGCCTCTATACCGCCTGCTTGCAAAGGATCAGTCGTGGAGATGGCGCCAAGAAGAAGCCGACGCTTTCAAGCGCGCCAAAGAGCTCATACAGACATCCGATGTCTTAGTCCATTACGACGTGCACAAGCCGCTCACGCTTGCCTGCGACGCATCTGCCTACGGCATAGGATTTGTCCTTAGTCACGAGGATACTACCGGACACGAATCTCCTATTGCCTTCGGTTCCCGTACTCTCAGCTCCACCGAAAGGAACTATTCTCAGACAGACCGAGAAGCTCTGGCTGTCGTTTCCGGCGTCAAGAAGTTCCATCAATACCTTTATGGAAGGCATTTCAAGGTCTACACGGATCACAAGCCTCTGCTGGGTCTGCTGCATCACAGTCGTCCAATACCTAGCGTGCTTTCACCGAGGATGCTTCGATGGAATTTGCTCCTTGCACAGTACGACTATGAGCTGATCTATCAACCAGGGCGTCAAATGGGCAACGCTGATTCACTCAGCCGTCTTCCGCTGCCCTCGACAAATGCTGAAAGTCCCACTATGGCAGACGTACTGCTGCTCGAAAGCCCACCAGAAGCCTTCGCGGATGCATCCAAGATTGCTCAGCTGACAAAAAAGGATCGTGTGTTGTCTCGAGTACTCAAGTGGATTCGTACTGGATGGCCAACAAAAGTAGAGGACCAGTTCCAACCTTACTTCGTGCGCCGCGACGAACTCTCCGCTTATCGTGATTGCATTCTGTGGGGCTCCCGGGTCGTGATTCCACCGCAACTCCGCATGGAAGTGCTTCAGCTACTTCACTCATCACACCCAGGAATCGTTCGCATGAAGGGACTCGCGCGAGGTTACGTGTGGTGGCCGAAACTCGACAGCGATGTGGAGAGCACCGTACGTGCGTGTGAGACCTGCCAAGAATCCAGGAACGCTCCACCACGCGCTGCAGTCCATCCCTGGGAGCAGACTACGAGACCGTGGTCTAGGCTGCACGTGGACTTCGCTGGACCAGTCCAGGGCAAGATATTTCTTATTGTCGTGGACTCGTTCTCGAAATGGCTAGAGGTCTTTGTGGTGAACACTACTTCAGCTGCAGTCGTCATCCGAGAACTCAGAAGGCTGTTCGCCACACACGGACTTCCTGACGTCGTCGTGTCCGACAACGGTTCTGCATTCACCTCAGCTGAGTTCCGACAGTTCCTCGCCAGGAACAATGTTCGTCAAGCTTTAGTCGCGCCATACCATCCATCTTCTAACGGACAGGCCGAGCGCTTCGTTCAGGAAACAAAGAAAGCCCTTAAATGACTGAAAGGAGGTGACATCGAACTTCAGCTGAGTCGTTTCCTGTTCCAGCAGCACTTGCTGCCCTGCACGACTACAGGAAGAAGCCCGGCGGAGCTACTGTTCTCACGTCAGCTAAAGTCTGCCCTAGACTACTTGCACCCTGATTCCCAGGAGGGCGACCCGCGACGTGACCAGCTGTCACAGAAGTTCCGCGCTACACCGGTCCGCAAGTTTGTGCCCGGTGACTCAGTTTTCGCTAGGAATTTTTCGCCATATGGGTCTCGGTGGCTTCCTGCTATCATCTGCTCCTGCAAAGGGCCTGTGTCCTATGAAGTCAGACTCCTCTGCGGTACGTTATGGCGCAGGCACGTCGACCACCTTAGGAAGAGGGACTACAACCTACCCGATATTTCTCGCCGTGCACCTGAACTCGAAATGCCTGAGCCGCACTCCGAGTCGGAAGAGCAGAACGAACAACCTTCTCGCACTTCCCTGCCCGAGCCAGACGCCGACTCACCAGAACCCGAGCACAGCCGCTCCGACTCAGAGAACGCAGATGCCTCCGACGGAATTCCTCCGGCAACCGGCACCGTTCTTCGACGCTCCGCCCGTGAAAGAAAGTTTCCTTCTCACCTGCGAGACTACTACGTCTAGCAAGGGGGGAGGAGTGTTGTGTATCGTGGTACTGCCGCTCCAACTGTGTATCGCACATGCTGCCGCTCCAAACGCCGCTTCCCGTGCTGTACTTTGTCTGGCCTGAGCATCGTATTTCGCTCAACAACTCATCCCCGCGTCCCCGCAGCTCTTCGGTCCTAGCATGTACGAAGTTAAGCAGGAGACACATGTGCGAAAGCTTGACCGGCGTGCCGCAGCGAACGCCGCATGCGAACTGCCGTCGCAGTGCCAGACGGGACACATGGAGCCCCGCGCGTCCGGCGAGCGAGCTCCCTCAAGCTCCGCCCACAGCCGTGCCACTGCGCAGCGGAGACGGAAGGCTGCTTGGCTTGATAAACTTCACATGAATTCACGCTCGTACAAGAAATGACAAAACAGCGATGTTATCAGAAGGATTGTCTGCTGTACTCGTGCAACAACAGCAAGCCTGCACACGTACGAAGCTTTCGGCAACGATGCCACTCGCGGACGCGCTGGGCGACGAACTTCACCGATTCATGCTTGCCCTAGTCGTCGCTAGGCCTAGCCGGTGTCGTACCGAAGAGGCAGCGGACCGCGCTTCGGAACGGGCCAACGCTGTAATAAAGGTTCGAATTTCATCACCAGGGTACTGAGAAGGCCATCTTATAATAGAATGAACATAAGCTCGATTTGAGCGGCGCATTCGGCAGCGGAGCGAGCAGACGTTTGGCGATCGACCGGGCAGCAGCAGTTATTGGGCGAACAAACTCGCTTGTGTCGCAATTATCACTCGTAGCAGCTCTTCAGTATTGGCTGGCGATCTTCACAATTTACTTGTAGCTGACAGTCCTGTATTTAGTGACTTTTTATGCACACGAAGAAACAATACTGAGGGGTTTTTCAGATGCCGGCGCGTCCGCGTCGTCTGCTCGGTAGTACCTCGACGGTGGAGCCGAGAGTTGCTCCACCGCACAGCCCCCCCTACGTCACCGTGACGTCGCCGCTGTTCGCGCTCGTATTGGCTGCAGCCACCCGCCGGAGCGTCGCTTCGCCACGCTTCGCATGCGGACTGCCGGAGACATCTGCCCGGTTGGACGCGGGCGGCGAGCGCCGGTTTGCCGGATCGGACTCGTCCGGACGCGGCGCGCCGGAGCAGATCGCACTCGCTTTTCGGACATGTGTCCCCGCCTTTACGCGAGGACACTGAACTCTCTTTACTCCCTCTCTCTCTCTGTCTGGACTGTCTACCCTGCTTGTACGCTTTCGCTGGAATAAACAGTTTTGCCTCAGACTCCGACGTGAGAACACTTCATTCACTCTGTTTATAACTTCAAATGTTTCTGGCGCTCATTTTGAAGAGCCTTGTCCTTTATTCAAAGAGTAAAAAAAAAAAAAAAAAAAAAAAAAAAATTCATAGTTAGCACCACAAACTGGAAACATTTTGCAGTAACCTCTTTATGATGAACATCGCGCATCCCACTTGGTGGAGTTCGTTAGAATGCTGAGAAACTGCGCGAAACCATGCACACTGCAGTATGCATGATTTCGTTACAGCAGGGGGCGGCAGAAAGTTAGGTGGGCGGATGAGGTTAAGAAGTTCGCAGAGGGTAAGTGGATGCAGCTAGCACAGAACCAGGTTAATTGGAGAAATATGGGAGAGGCCTTCGCCCTGCAGTGGGTATAGTCAGGCTGATGATGATGATGACGTTATGAGCAGGAGCCCAAGTTTTGTCGGCTATATCATCAATGTGAATGCTATCGCAAAAAAAAAGCATTGCATGCATTACTTCCGTTTTAGCTACAGAAAGCATTTGACAAAATACCTCACTCCTGCCTTCTGTTAACTATCTCGATTAAACCTTCATCCACTAGTTTTCAACTGGATTCAAGGCTTTCTAACCAACCGCATGCAATTTGTCTTAGCCAATTACAGTGGCTGGAATATGGGAAGTGTGCTGAAGGCGCGGCCGCTCGCGTGTGCTTCCGCGATGCAACCGCGAGGCGGCGCTGGCGACTGCTTACACGTCGCTTCCTACGGGCCTGCTATGCGTGCGTTTCGCGCTAGAAATGCGAGTTTGTAATGGTTCTTCGGGTTCATAGAATAGTATATCCGGACTGCAATTCGTTCACTTGCATGCTACAATGGCAGTGACTATACATGCTGCGCTTTCCATCAGCTTTCGTTCGATTAAACTTGCTCTCTGCGGCCGCGATAGTTGCGCTGAAGTTGCTGCCTGAGCACAGTCGAGATGCGCTGACGCTGTATCACGATCAGATTTTGCCGCTTAGAAGACTATGCAGAATGCGAAAATCGCGTGTTACGGGGTTTAATAGGGCCTTCGCGCACTCGCACATTTTGCCATAAAAATCGGCTTGTAGTGTACACCTCTATTACAAAACTTTTGCACAGCGTGAATGTAGCAGTCGCATTCGTGATTATTGATTGTCGTTAAAGAAATGGCTCGAATTAAAGTGGATGTCCAATGCGTGTGAAATTATAACTAGAGGTTTCTATGAGCGCTGATCATTAATTGTAAAATAAGCACTGTGCTTGACGTAACCAAATAATGTTGTTAGTTTCATGCAAATAAAAGTAGAAAACATATGGTGATGGAACTGTTGATTGCTTTCACACTGAACAATAATTCATATTGACTTGATAGCAGAATTCATGCTGATTTGGCATTGCTTTAATGTCACATCACATTAGTTTAAAATAAGTAACATACAAAACACAATTGAGAAAAAGTTCAACAAGACATAGCTGAAAGCACATCTCCACATGGTCCTCACGTTGTTCTGCTAAGTTTCAAATGCTTTTTCTTCTCCCTTGTGGTAGTGCGGTCTTTGTTCAGGGACTTCATGTAGAAGTGAAGACGTGTCATTATGAGAAACTTTACAATGCTGCTTGTAAGTGCTTCCTTGTGGTTATCGCAGCCAACATGTGGCAGTTGTTGCATGTGCTGCATAATCTCTGTAATGCTGTCTCTGTGCAGCTTATTCCAGCTAAACCAAATGGTGAAAGAGTCCTCCAGTGCTTCAACAAAAGCGAACAGCTCACGTGTTGGATACAGCAGTCCCCCTTGGTCACAGAATGCTGTGAAGGATGAAAGTTGCTTTTCTGCGTTCTCTGGTGATGTAAGGAGAGCATCGAAGCAATCTTGGCATTTTGTTGTGAGGACCTTTCGTCGTGCAACATATCCTGCTAGGTAGTACACCAGTCTGGCGTCACTTGTTTTCTCTGGGTATATGTGATCAGGTGCTAATGAAGTTGGAGAGGTCTGAAGAATTCTTGATGCTTCGTCCAGTTTACCAGAGTCCAGCAGGGTGTCGACGTGGCTAGCTAATTCAGTGGTCCCAACTACAGCATCGAGCATTCCGCCTGCACAATTGCCAGTACTTGGAGCTTTTACCAGATTATAAAAGCTAAGGCAGTTCACTGCTGTGAGGAACTGTGCCGATGTCGGGTGATCATTGCAGCCATTAAATTGGCGTATTATGCCAAAAAGCTTTTCGATTGCATCTTGACTAAGCCTTGAAGTCAAAAGGTATTTGTAGCCAATTTTTTCATTGAGGTAGGTCAAGAGTTCCAGAGTGGCTTTCAAGGTTACTCTAAGCCCTTCCGCAGTGCCAGGTGATAGAAAACCAGCCTTAGAAGGCCCTGTGTTGGCTTCCCACTCATCAATATACACAAGGGCTTTTTTTAAACATCTTTTTTCGAGTTTGCCCTGAGTGAGCTTGATGGCTCTCTCGATGTCATTACATCGATCAGATTATGCATGAAGGTGATGAACTTGGCTGTAGCATCGGTGTGGTCACATGAATGTGCAATTTCGTTCTTGTACAAAAACAATCCATGCAAAACTTGTGGGCTAAAAAGGTGGAATGCCAAATTGACTTTCATTTTTTCAAAGCTATTAGGACTCAAGTGGACATTAGTTATTTTTGGCATTGCTTTCAATGTGACTTGGCACTTATCATGGTCATGGGCTATCTTGATGGGCCTTACGTCCACATGTCCCTCTGGCGTTTTGAAGCCTGCCTTGATGAAGCCATTGCACACACATTTTACTAAGTGCGGAAAGTCGGACAAGAAGAAAAGGCGTCTGTCATCTCCACAAGGATGGTTTGTCGATGGTTTGATAGCTTTTGAGCTTGCTGCAATGCCAAAATTGCGCCACATTGCCCGATTCCATGACGCGCCATCACAGGTGACGTAGTCAACCTTCAGACCGGCATTTTCGGAAAGCAGCACAGCTTCTAAAAGTATCTTCGAGAGCAACGGTGCTTTAACGTTTCCCTTAGAAGCAAAAACGCCAAGGATTTGATGCCATGACCCTGAAAGAGGCTGAAACATGATAACCAGACCATGGTCACATGTAACTGTCTTGTCAGCCTCAGGCGTGTAGGGGCCAAGATCAACGAACCCGTCCACTTTACCAGAGCCGCTTGCAACAGCAAAGTTTTCTGCAAGCTTCATCTTATCGAGAATGAGACCACCATGGCACTCAAATTCAGTCATCTGTTGCATTTTTCTTGATATGCCGGAAAGCACTGCTGTATTAAATCCAAATCTGCTCTCATACTTCTTCATATATTTCCTCAGACAGGTGGGGCTAGGTAGCACAAGTATTTTTTGCTTTCGCACATGTTCATAGAGACGTGGACTTTTCATGTGCATTATAATACATTCTAATATCCACTCTGGATTACAGCGCATCCCTTTCACAGATTTGCGACTTCCAGCCTCAAAACACTGCATGATTGCAACTCTTTGTTTTTGTGGAAGCTTTTCAATCTTTTTTAGCACAGTACTTTCTTCAATATCTTCATTTTCCTGCTTCATTTTAGCGATTGTTTGATCCAAGCTTTTCACTTTGACTCTGAGACGTCGCACTGCTTCAGTTCTGGCCCTCAACTTCTTTCCATAATCATACCTGACATTTCGTTTCTTTTCCCGACACCGTTGATTAAGTAGAAGCCTTCGCACATACTTGCATGCGATGCACCGCATCTCATTTTCTTTCACAGCACCTTTGCATCGTATATGATAGAAGCCTTCGCCCCACTTTATCATTTGCGAACAATTGACATCGAAGAACTCCGTCAGAAGACCCGCTCCTGAGCAAACCTGCATTCTGTCAACCTCTTGCAGCAGGGACGCTGGATCACATTTGTTGTCTATCGCCGCAAGTTCCACACCACGGATGAACACCTGATGCTTGACAGCGCTGCCCTCATTGCGCGGAACAAAACAAGCTTCTGAGCGTGAAGGAGCCCCATGTTCGGCCCTGGTAGGCACACACTATACGACACTGTAAGCGGATCTTCACAAAATACATGCTTTCCCCATTTATCCGATGGAAGGGGAACGTATCTGGCATCCAAAGTTCTTGGTGGCCCCGATTCGGCAGACGCATACCCGGGTATGTCAGACGCGGAAACGTCAGCTGATATATCGCTGGCGGGCGGAACTGTTCGCCGCCTCTTCGAAGGCACGATCTGGGGGTCCAGTCGCTCTTTTGGCTTCCTCTTCTTCGGTACGGGCTTGGACAGATACTTGGGCACGTTCGGGAAGATCGTAGGAACGGCATCCGACTGAAGGACTGGTTTGCTCCTTTCCAAACGCACTGTCTCATCTTTTATGTTATGTTCGAAGTGCCGTAACACAAACTGGGGATCAAAATGAAGTTCGCAAACAGCGGCGTTCCATTCGAGGGGCTTGTCAGCTCTCGGGATATTTCTCTGCCACTTCAGAAAAAACTCCTCGTCCTTGGGTACACCGAAAAGCGACAGCTTTTCTTTGCACGATTTGTACCCGGTTGTGCAACCGGGCACAAAAAAAATGGCTTTGACGCCGGCTCATCATACACACGTTTTTAACAAGCCAGACAAAGCGTACAGCGTGCGGAATCCACTCAAATTCACACAAAAAGCACCGAAAACGTGAGCATATAGGCTTCCCACGCGTTCAGCTACTGTTCAGCTTGACGTGTAAACGACGGCGAGCGCCACCTCGCGGATGCATGATGAGGCTGCACTGTGCTTCCCATAGGAGCCGCTTGGCGGTAATCACACTTCAGTATTCTAGGCACTGTATTGCCAATAACCAATCCTTTTCCTTTTCACGTGTTCTTTCAGGTGTGCCCCAAGGCACTGTCCTTGGCCCCTTACTGTTCCTAATTTACATTGGTCTCCCTTCAGTATCTTCTACCATCCGCCTTTTCGCTGATGACTGTGTACTTTACCGCCCTGTAACTAACTCCTCCGACGCTCCTGCCCTCCAGAATGATCTAATTCGCATACAACATTGGTGCGCTACGTGGCTGATGTCACTGAATACCCCTAACACTTTCCTGATTTCTTTCCGTCGCCGAAACTACACTCCTCCTAATTACAAAATTAACAATAGTACAATAGCTTCAACCAATTAGTTTAAATACCTTGGTGTTCACCTCACTCATAACTTCCTTTATACTCTGTGCCTGGCAACTCCGCGCTCCGCGGCCGTTGTCCCCGCTTTTCCTCCGTCAAGAAGTTACGCCACCGGCTGTAGAGAAATGGCGACAGCAACGTTGGGTCACCTTCGCCAGGCGAGTGCCGGGTGCGCCGTGTCGTAAAGCAGTCCGTATAGCCACGTGCTGTTGCCCTGGGCTATTTTGTAGTGTGCAAGGTCTTGCTTCTATTTTTCTCTGCCGTCGAATGCTGCTGGCATACAGCATTGACCAAATTGTAAGTGCCAGCCTTGCTTTATCCTTCCGACGATCGCTGCGTAGTGTTCAGCTGTATTCAGGTCTGTGAAAAATAATGACAGCACCAGAAACTGCATTTATTACACGTCAGTAAGGCAATAATGATATTAAATGTGCAGATGTATTTTATGGACTGCGGTGCTAATTTCCTCCTTGGTTAGCTCGTCTGTGTGGTATGTTGCAGTGCTTCAGAGCAATATTTTTGTTTTTCCAGTGCATAGGCTAATTGCGAAATTCTGTGATAAAATAAGACCACAAGCTTTACCTATTATCACGATTACTTCGGAGTGAGCGAAACCAAAAGATGCAACGCGTGTATTTGTTTTCCTAGTTTTTCAAGTTAGAAGAAAAAAAATTGTTTGTGCGATGCACTGACTCATTGAACGTAATAGCTGATACCGAAATTGTTCTCCTTAGAGATCCCAATGTTTCTTACAGAGACGCTGCAGCAAAATCCACTGAAAAACTTGACCGATGGAGCTGTTCCAGCCATCTGTAACTCAAGCTTGCTGAAGTGCCCTGTCACTGACAGTAGTCACCTAGAACAATTTTCTCTCCTTGTAGCAACTAGATTCACCACGGCTGGTGAACGACGCCTCTTCTATAACAGACAAGAATGATTTGCATAAGCCACCATTTCGGCAGAAGCCACTCTCATGAAAAGTCATGAAGCTGTAAAAGTAGTTACTCTTGTAGCACAGCTGCTGTTGTGAAATGTGTAAATAAATGCTAGCACCTTTCTTCTTAATATTTGTTTTACCGCAGCGTAGACTAGCATTGTATTTTTTATATTACCATCGACACTAACGGAGCAGTAATGTAGTTTGTTTAGCCATGCGCACATTTCTTGAAACTGCCTCCCATAAAATGTCATAGTGTTGGTGTCATTGCCTAACAAGTATCGTGACCACTTGTTATGCTTAGAGGATGTCGGCCTTACAAGTAAATATACTGAATATGTATGATTCATGCTTAATAGAAGTTATCCCGCTAGCGAATAGCGACGCTCCAGCCTCCGCGCCGACATTCAGACCTATGTGCCTCAAAAAAAACGTCAGTAGCGCCCTCAAAAACGGGAGCGCAACTTTGCCCGACAGCACCGCTGTATTGTTTGCGCAGTGCATAGACAGGCATGGAGAATGACCTCACTAATGATTTAACATGGTCTTGCCACATAAACCACATAATTCCTCTAATCGAACTTTTGGATACCTCCGCCGTAACCTGCCAATGGCACCTTCTTGTGTAAAACTACTAGCTTACAAAACCCTTGTGCGACCTCAACTAAAATATGCCAGTGCTATCTTCGATCAACACCATTCTAACCTTACTAAAGCTTTTGAATCTATTTAAAACCGTGCCACCTGTTTCATTCTTTCGAACTACTCGTACACTTCAAGCACCATCGCCACGAAATCTCAGTCGCAACTTCTTACTCTCGCTTCTCGTCGCTGCACTTCACGCCTCTGCCTTTATCATATGTTCTTTTATGCATTACCACGTGACAGTCAATTCATCCAACCAGTGCATCGAACACCTCACACAAGCCATTCTAACAGCATCATTCCACCATGTGCCCGCATAACTACGTTTCATTCTTCGTGCTTACAACTGGAATGGCCTTCCCAACCATCTGGCACTCATCGGTGATCCTGTACGCTTCAAGGCTGCCACTGAGGAAGCCGTCTTATCGTAGCCAAGTAGAACACAAGCCTGTCACTATTTATGGCCGTACACAAGCCCACCCCTCATGTAAAGTCCCATATTGGGGCCCTTGAGGTATCAATAAAGAATAAATAAACAGAATATCATAAAATACCCAAAAATTGATGCACCTGTTCTCCTGCGGATGCCTTATAGTCTTGCAGGTCAAACGTTTTGTGGGGCCCTGCTCCACGGACCTTTAAAGCTAGCGCCGCACCACATTTGAAGCACGCACCACTTTTCAACACTCCCTGTGCACTGCCCCTCTCCTCTCCCGCTGACGTGGGAAACCAGTCCCCTTCGCTCTTGGATTTCCTGCTGCTCTCCCAAAGAAGATCACCTGACCCCCCGCATCTGCATGTTTCTTCTGAAATGCGGATTTAATAGATGGTTTGAACGTCTAGCGCTGCCTGCAATTCGGGCACAGCAGGGTCGAATTGCCAGCCGCAGGGCACAGCTTCAGCGCGAGAGATGGGCGCCGGAGACAAGCGATGGTGATGGCGATGCCGCAGCGTTTTCTGTTTTTTGTCTTCTTTACATTTCCCCCACGTGAAGAAGTCGCAATCCTGGCGACTCAGGGAGAAGAGACGACCAGGGGGTTGTAATATGGCTTGAGGTGGCTAACGTGGACAACCTTGCGGCCGCGAGGGCGGTGGTCGGAAGAAGGGGTGGCTGGCTCGATGACGTAGTTCACAAGGAATGTGTGTTCCAAGACGCGATAAGGTCCGTGGTATTTGGTTTCTAGTTTGTTGGTGGCAGGAATGCATAGCCAAACGAAGCTGTCGGCCAGGAACATGGGAGCAGGGGTATCGCTATCGTGCTTACATTTCCGATAGCCTTGAGTGTTGGAGGTAAACGTGCGAGCTAGCTGACGGCGTTCCTCGGCTTTCTGTACAATATCTGACAAAGCACTGTACTCAGAGGCATCTGAATGGTATGGCAAAATTGTGTCCAGAGTACAAGGTGGCTCACGGCTGTATAAGAAAAAGAAGGGCGAAAAACCAGTTGTTGCTTGGGTGGCAGTGTTGTACGCGAGCGTTTACGAATGGCAGTACCTGGTCCCAGTTGGAGCTTCCAGATTCAGATGTAACATACATTGCAAGCATATCCCCAAGCGTACGGTTGAAGTGCTCTGTGAGGCCGTTTGTTTGCGGGTGGTACGCAGTTGTAGCCCGATGTATCGATTTGCAAGACGACAGGAGCTCTTGGACTACTTCGGAAAGAAAGACACTACCTCTATTACTCAGTAGCTCGCGAGGGGCGCTGTGTCGAAGAATGAAGTGATGCAGGAGAAAATGGGCGACCTCTCGGGCTGTCGCCGCGGGAAGTGCAGCAGTCTCCGCATAACGGGTCAGGTGGTCGACGGCGGAGATGACCCATCGATTACCAGCGGCACTGCATGGTAGCGGACCATAGAGATTGATTCCCACACGATCAAACGGGCGAGCTGGACATGGTAAAGGCTGGAGAGGGCCAGCGGGATGGCGAGGAGTCTTGCGTTGTTGACAGGCGGTACAAGAGCGAATGTAGCGCCGTACGAAATTGTACATTCCCCGCCAGTAGTACCTCTGATGAATTTGATCATAGGTTTTCAGCACGCCGGCATGAGCGCTTTGCTGGTCAGTGTGATGGTGGGCACAAACCTCGGAGCGGAGGTGGCGCGGAATGACAAGAAGCCACATTCTGCCGTCTGAGTTGTAGTTCCTTCGGTAGAGAAGACCGTCCCGAATGGTGAAATGGGAGGCCTGTCGGCGGAGTGCCCGAGGATGCGTAGTCACGAAAGTAGTGCCAAGGATATCTAGCAGGTTAGAGACCCAAGGATCTTGTCGTTGCTCGAAAGGCATATCCTCAATGGTGAGTGCAAACAAGGATGCTTGAGGAGGAGACGATGAGTTAGGCGAGTGCATCGGTGACCGAGAAAGAGCGTCGGCGTCAGAGTGCTTTGCGGCCAGAGCGGTACACTACACGGATGTCGTATTCCTGAAGCCTGAGAGCCCAGCGCCCAAGACGGCCAGACGGATCCTTGAGAGACGCGAGCCAGCAGAGAGCGTGATGATCTGTAACTACCTCGAAGGAGTGGCCGTATAAGTAAGGGCGGAACTTCGTTACAGCCCACACAATTGCTAAGCACTCCTTTTCGGTAACGGAGTAGTTGGACTCGGCTTTGGTAAGAGCACGGCTTGCGTAGGCGACAACGTATTCGGAGAAACCAGGCTTGCGCTGGGCGAGGACGGTGCCGAGGCCGACACCACTGGCATCGGTGCGAATTTTTGTAGGTGCAGTAGGGTCGTAATGGCGAAGGATTGGCGGTGAGGTCAGAACATTGTGCAGTGTCGCGAATGCATCATCGCAGGCTGGCGACAAAGAGGAGAGGTTAGGGGTGCCTTTCAAGAGCTGTGTAAGGGGGGCTATGATGGTTGCGAAATTCCGAACAAAACGACGAAAGTACGAGCAGAGGCCCACGAAACTTCGCAGTTGTTTCAAAGTGGTCGGTTTCGGAAAGTCAGCGACGGCGCGCAGCTTCTCAGGATCAGGCAGAACTCCATCTTTACACACAACATGTCCGAGTATTGTGAGCTTGCGGGCACCGAAGCGGCACTTTTTGAGGTTCAGTTGAAGACCAGCGCGGGTTAGGCAGGTGAAGACCTGGCGAAGTCGAGTCAGGTGGGTCGGGAAGTCTGTTGAAAAGACGACGATATCATTGAGGTAGCATAAACAGATGTTCCATTTCAGGCCGCGCAGTACAGTGTTCATCATTCTTTCAAATGTGACTGGGGCGTTACAGAGTCCGAATGGCATAACATTAAATTCGTATAGTACGTCTGGAGTAATAAAGGCGGTCTTAGCACGATCCGCCTCTGCCATGGGCACCTGCCAATACCCGGAGCGTAAATCCAGTGAGGAAAAGAATTCTGCACCTTGCAAGCAGTCTAGGGCATCGTCGATTCGTGGGAGGGGGTACACATCTTGACGAGTAATTTTGTTGAGGTGGCGATAATCAACACAAAATCTTATGGAGCCATCCTTCTTTATAACTAGGACCACAGGATAAGACCATGGGCTACAGGATTCTCTAATTATTCCGCGTTGCAGCATGTCATTGACTTGTTGGGCAATAACACGGCACTCAGTCGGGGACACAAATATGGCCGCTGATGGAGAGGTGGATGAGCGCCAGTGTCGATGAGGTGGGAAACGGTCGTCGTGCGGCCCAAGGAAGATTGCGGGATGTCGAAGGAGGAGCGGAATTGGTGTAGAAGGTCAAGAAGTTGCTCGCGGTGGCGCGGCTCTAGAGCGCTGTCTACAGAATGGTCAAAAAGGTCCCGCTGTAGCGGATCGGAAGCCACACGAGTTGGGGTCAAGGCATCAACTTGGCAACCAGGGAATGACTCATCATCAAAGGTGAACAGAAGGTCCACGGGCTAGATGCAGCCAAGGCACTCCCCTTCGATCAACATAGCGGGAGACGCAAGAGGATTGGCTACCAGAAGTGTGCTAGCGCCGTTGTTCATGTCAAGGACAGCAAACGGCAGTGGTAAGTGGCGGCGGCAGACAACGTTAGAGGGCACAAAGAGGACTGTCGCGGCGGTAGTAAAAGAGGCAGTGAGGGGAACCAGAACAGCGTCAACGGGTGGGATGGTTGTGTCATGAGCTACGAGGAGTTTGGCCGCAAAACGAGGACACGGCTCGTGGAGCAGGGCATCAGACGGTGCATCACTCGATTCAATGAGCTCTACGTGAGGACTGGCACAGTCAATGATAGCATGATGCTGGGACAGGAAATCCCAGCCGAGAATGACGTCATGAGAACATGTGGGGAGAACGACGAGTTCGATGATGTACAAGGCTGCAGCAATGACGACGCGAGCAGTGCAGATAGCTGTCGGCTGTACACTTTGAGCGGATGCGGTACGAAGCGATAGTCCCTCGGTCACTTTTCTGATGGAGCGGCAGAGTTTTAGGCTGATAACTGATACAGCGGCACCGGTGTTGACGAGCGCAAGAGTATGAACACCTTCAATGATGACAGGAATAACATTTGCAGGATTATGACGAGGACTTTGAAATTCTGTCGAATACGCAGTTCGTGCCTCGCGAACTGCGGCGGTTAGTTTTCCGGCTGGGTAGCGGGTCGTCGGCGCATTGGCGAAATGGAGCGGCGCCGGGGTGATGGCGAACGACGAGGGAGGAAGTCCGGAGGATCAGGGGGTGCTGTTGGAGGACCTGATAGGACTGGGAACTGGGGGGCCAAATAAGGTGGCGCAGGCCGTGCAGCAAAGGCCATATTTATTCGGCGCCGGCAGTAGTGTGTAGTGTGCCCAGGGATGCCGCAGTGGTAGCAAATAGGCCTGTTGTCTGAAGTGCGCCATGGAGATCGTGTCTGAAGCAAGGGGGGAGCAAAAGCTGTTGGTGCCGACCGCATGGGGGGCGAAGCATAGGCATATGCTGGCTCAGGAGGTGAACTTGAAGTGACTTCGGCATACGTGCGACGCAATACTTGAGGAGGAGCCGGCGCAAATGCTGGAGTGTAGCTCAGTGGCGCAACGCCGGACGATGAAATTGCGGGCGTGGGGAACGGCATTAAGGGTGCGACCGGAGCTGATTGAGGAACAGGATTAGGGACGACTTCAGACACATGCTGCTGGATTGCACGGCGAAGCTCCGGAACAAGGCCAGTTGGTGACGACTCCTTAACATATGGCTGCAGGGACAGTTGTCGCGCGACCTCCTGGCGTACAAAAGCCTCGATGTCTTCAGAGAGGCTAGATGACTCCCTCTCCGTGGCTAGTCCAGCAAGAGATGCATGAGGCTGGCGAATCAAAACACGCTCCTTCCGGAGCTCGTCGTAGCTTTGACAGAGGTCGTAGATTTCTTCCTTGACCGTAGTGAGGCCTTTCGCTATGAGCATGTTGAAAGCGCCGTCATCAATTCCTGTGAGCACATGAGGTATCTTAACGGCCTCGGTCATGGTCGGGTCGACACGACGACACAGATCAACAATGTCCTCAATGTAACTGGTGAATGTTTCACCGGGCAGCTGCAGTCGCGACCGAAGACGCTGTTCCGCGCGGAGTTTTTGGATGGTGGGGCGGCCAATGACATCAGAAAATTTGGTCTTGAAATTCGCCCAGGTGGTAAAGTCTGACTCGTGGTTTCGAAACCACAGATTAGCGACGTCGCTCAAGTAAAAGATGACATTATTGAGCTTACGATTGTCGTCCCAGTTATTGTGACGGCTGACCTGTTCGTAAGTGGTCAGCCAATCGTCGACGTCGTCATCGCTGCTTCCACTGAAGGTAGCGGGGTCCCGTTGACGAAGCGCACCTGTGCAGGTGACGGGCGGAGGTAGGTGCAATGAAGTCGGCTCATTGAGGTAGTCAACGTTCTGCTGCGAAGTTCCAGGGCGAGACGGGTACAGGGAACCTCAGATTGACCTCCACCAAGTGAGATGTGGATTTAATAGATGGTTTGAACGTCTAGCGCTGCCAGTAATTCGGGCACAGCAGGGTTGAATTGCCAGCCGCAGGGCACAGCTTCAGCTTCAGCGCGAGAGATGGGCGCCGGAGACAAGCGATGGTGATGGCGATGCCGCAGCGTTTTCTGTTCTTTGTCTTCTTTACACTTCCACGGCCCGCTGTATGTGTGTGTCTTTCGTCTCCGTCGGGCAGGGGAATCGCCCACAGTTGTCAAGTGAATGCACCAAAGTTATCTCTGCTGATATTGTATCCAATGCAAGCAGCGCCTGAGAGCTGTAATCACTGAAACCTCGGTCTGAAGGAATACAAGTGGCGGTACATGCCGTTGAATTGAATGCCTGGCACAGGATTGTCTGAAGTGATGTTGGCCTCTGTCGTGTGTGTCTGTATGCATTATACAGCTGCTTGATAATGTTACCCGCTGGGATTTTTATGGCCATGTTGTGAGCGTGACAAACACTACAGGCTTTTCTTGTAATGGGGCACGTAATGCTATCACATTAAGACTTTTTACCTTAATCCAGAGCAAACAAGTGACAAGTGCTATGCCTCAGTGGTCCAATTAGTAACTTGGATTTTATCATTAGTAAGAAGCTGGTGCTTGATTGAAGACTGACAACTACATGATGGGAAAAAAATCTTGAGAGGTGTTAAGTTATGCACAAATATATATATGTAGAGTTTGAAGTTGTGAAAGAGATGATATATCAGTTTTTTAAATAAAGAAAAAATACATTCTAAACCTGTTCACCACGAGAAAATGTGATCCTCTTCGCCCCACTAAATCGAAACTGAGCACATTAGATGTGCAGGAAGCTCGATGGAAACATGGCATCCGTTGTTAAACTGGCTACAGCATATTTTGGGATTTTTATGGCCATGTTGTGAGCGTGACAAACACTACAGGCTTTTCTAGTAATGGGGCACGTAATGCTATCACATTAAGACTTTTTACCTTAATCCAGAGCAAACAAGTGACAAGTGCTATGCCTCAGTGGTCCAATTAGTAACTTGGATTTTATCATTAGTAAGAAGCTGGTGCTTGATTGAAGACTGACAACTACATGATGGAAAAAAAAATCTTGAGAGGTGTTAAGTTATGCACAAATATATATATGTAGAGTTTGAAGTTGTGAAAGAGATGATATATCAGTTTTTTAAATAAAGAAAAAATACATTCTAAACCTGTTCACCACGAGAAAATGTAATCCTCTTCGCCCCCCTAAACCGAAACTGAGCACATTAGATGTGCAGGAAGCTCGATGGAAACATGGCATCCCTTGTTAAACTGGCTACAGCATATACATTCTTCTGCTTCACACCTTGGTTCACAGAAAAGGAGAGTCATAGCCAACTGCATGGTCACAACTTTTTGAGAGCAGCTGACCAAAACAAAACTGCACGACTTGGCACGGCGTAGCAGGCAGTGCCACTGCTTCTATCAAGCTTCCTGAGTGACTAGGGCGCTCAGTAAAGCAGATGGTGTGAAAGCACACCATGGGACAGCTGCTGAGCTTCCAAATCAACCTTTCACTCTAGAGCAAGCAATTTATAGAAGCGCTCATCTGAAAGCTTTCTGACCTAATGTGTTTATGTTGTAGGCACACTTCAGTTAATTTGACAAACTGGGCAGCATACACATTCAGTATATCAGAATGTTCAAGGTCCGTGATGAAGCTGCATATGAAATACGATTATCAAATGTAATATATATAAATAAAAAACTAGATTTGTGGCCTACCACGATAATCAGCTCACAAAGTTGTGTTGTGGCTGCAGCCAGCAATGACCAAAGCTTTGTGAACATGCAAGTGTTTTTCACTACCACTAAATTTAGTACTGTACAAAATGTGATATTTTGGTGGTTTCAGCCTGGATGGGCACTTTTTTCACCAAGTTATGCAGAAAGAGAAGGTATGCGCTACAACAAAATTTTCTCTTTCAGACAGGTAGTTTTTAATGCAGGAATGCATTTCAACCTCCCTTTGCAGGTCCACACTTGAAAAAACATTTTCATCTTGACCACTATAGTTGCCATGTGCAGACAGAAAGGAGCTGATGCTGCAACAGATAATCCCCATACCTTCTAACATGTAAATCACAAGCTTATGTATAATTCCCTTGCTCAAATAATAGCATGCTCTCATTTCACATGCACTGAAATGGAAGGAAAGCAAGGGTCAAGAAAAACTGCACGGGAGAGAAATTTTATTGGTTATAAATGCATAATATCCTCATTCAAAGACCAAACAAAGCAAATGTTGCAGCTTTTTATGCTTTTGGAAAACACAGGCTGTCTTTCCTTGTGTTCTCTGTTGCATTTACAAGTTTGCAGCATCCCTCATAGGTACTCTTGACTCCACTTGCATTTGCTTAAAATTTCCATGTTTCTCTATTCAAGTATCAGTTTATGCTCATCTGACTAGCTCGTCACATGCATGAAGTTCATAAATATGTTTGCACCACAGACAGATCTCACAGCAAAACTGGAAAGTAAATAGTTAAAATCGGATGCTTGTACAGCAATGCTGATAACAAGCAATTACCCTAAGCAGCCATGCTGTACACACAAGGGAATTTCTAGGTGTTTACAAGTGGCGTAAAGAAACAAGCACATGAAAGGTTTCTTCAGTGACAAACTTCTTTGTACCTGCACGAGACGAAAACATTGAACAGCACTCCCGTGGTCGGGTAACCTTGACAAAGAACTAAGAGGCTTCTATAAATGCTATCTTGGCAATACAGTAGACTGCCGTTCAGACGAACTCACTTAAGATGAACCCTCGGTTAAGATAAACAGTGGGGGTCGTCTGTTTGGTTCCCCATAGAGTCAATGCAAAAAAAAATCCGCTTAAGATGAACACTTTGCAATCGCTAATCGGTTAAGATGAATTTTCACGGCCGGCCGCACCCCACCCGCGCAGCTTACTCGACCGTCCGAGCAGCGTTTCAGCAGAAAGAAAGAAAAAAAAAAAAAAAAAAAAAAAAAGCTTTTCAGTGCCACGACCATCTGTGCCGCCGACGCACGCAGAGCCAAGCACGTCGGCGTCGGAAATGCGATTCTACGAAGGCGGAAGAGTGCCGCTGCTCGTCCTCTAACACCGCTCCTCGCTCAATCCTTTTGTCCCCGCAGGTTCGCGTTTCGCGTCGTGCCGGCTGTCTTGGTACGACCTCGGGCAAGGACGAAACAGAGCGCAGAGAGAAACAGAGAGAAAGAGAAAAAAAAAGGAGCATGCGCGGCCCATCCAGCAAAACTAGCAAAACGCGGGAAAAGAAACGGTGAGAAGAAAAAGCAGCCAATGACGTTTCCCAATGGTGATCACGTGATAGTGTCGTCATGCCAGTGCTACCGAGCTCCGCGCCTTTGCTGACCGCCAACGACGCCTACTACGCAGTGCACAGATCCATTGTTCGTGGCGGGTGTGCGCATCATGTCCCGCAATTTTCTACCAGGCTGTACGCTGTCATCTCATGGTGTGCGCTGTTTGTTTTCGTGCGCGCCGTGTTCGCCGTGTTGCTACTATGGCTCAGTTCAGTTCAGTCGTGTCCGACTCTTCGTGACCCTATGGACCATGTGACGCCACGCTTTCCGGTATCTCACTATCTTCCTAACATCACATAACTTCATCTGCAGTGCCTCGAGGATGCCATCTAACCATCGCGTTCGCTGCCTACCCCTTCTCCGGCGACCCTCAACCTTTCCCAACATCAAATCTTTCTCCAGCGACTCCTCTCTTCTCATCAGATGACCAAAGTAGCTGAGCTTTAACTTTAGAATTTGACCCTCCAATGAGCAGTCAGGGTTTATGGTCGACAATATCGACTGATATGATCTTCTGGCAGTCCAAGGAATTCTCAAGAGTCTTCGCCAGCACCACAATTCAAACGCGTCAATTATTCGGCGGTCAGCCTTTTTTCACAGTCCAACTCTCGCATCCATACATCACAACTGGAAAGACCATAGCACGAGTTATACGGATCTTGGTTGGCAGACTAATGTCTCTGCTCTTTACTAGGCGGTCAAGGCTAACCATTGCTCTCTTTCCCAGAAGCAGGCGTCTCCTAATTTCATGGCTGCAGTCTCCTTCTGAGGTAATCTTGGAGCCCAAAAAGAGAAAATCTGTCACAGCTTCCACTCCTTGTCCATTGATGCTCCAGGACTTGATAGGGCGAGACGACATGATCTTTGTCTTTTTAATGTTCAGTTTAAGCCCAAACTTCTCCCTCTTTTCTTGTACGCGCATCACAAGTCTCTTGAGTTCCATTTCACTTTCTGCCATTAAAGTGGTATCATCCGCATATCTAAGGTTGTTGATACGTTTTCCAGCAATCTTCACACCAGCCAAAGACTCGTCCAGACCGGCCTTCCTCATGATGCACTCTGCATATAGGTTAAATAGGCAGGGCGACAGTATGCAGCCTTGCCTCACTCCTTTCTCAATCGGAAACCAATCACTAAGACCATGCCCAGTTCTGACTGTGGCCTCTTGCCCTTCATACAGGTTCCTGAGGAGACAGATGAGGTGAATTGGAACTCCCATCTCTTGGAGAGCTTGCCACAATCTGCTGTGATCTACGCAGTCAAACGCTTTTGCATAATCAATAAAGCAGAAGTAGATGGGTTTCTGGAACTCTCTTGCTTTTTCCATGATCCAGCGAAGGTTGGCAATTTGGTCTCTAGTTCCTCAGCCCTTGTGAAGCCCAGCTTGCACGTCCAGAAGCTCCCGATCCACATACTGCTGCAGCCTACCTTGGAGGATCTTCAACATCACCTTGCTAGCATGCGAAATAAGCGTGATCGTGCGGTAGTTGGAACAATCTTTGGCACTGCCTTTCTTTGGAATGGGGATGTAAACTGACCTCCTCCAATCCTGTCGCCACTGCAGGGTTGTCCAAATCTTCTGACATAATGTATGCAGAATGTTCAGCGTCATGGTTGAGGTTTTGAAGCCACTCAGCTGGAATGCCATCAATTCCGCTAGCTTTGTTCTTAGCAAGGCTGGCTAAGGCCCATTCAACTTCACTCTTCAGGATGCCCGGCTCGAGATCAGTAATCACAACCGTCTTATGTTGGGTTTGCACATTCGGGTCCTTCTTGTACAGTTCTTCTGTGTATTCCTGCCACCTCTTCTTTATCTCTGAGGCTTCAGTGAGGTCCTTGCCTCGTTTGTCCTTTATAACGCCCAGCTTAGCACAGAAGCTTCCTTTGATATCTTTGATTGTCTTATACAGAGCTCTTGTGTTCCTTAATTGGCTGTTGTCCTCAACTGCTTGGCACTGTATGTTCAGGAAGGCATTCTTATCTCTCCTTGCTATTTTCTGAAAATCCGCATTGAGAACCATGTATCTTTCTAGTTGGCCAACAACTCGAAAAAAGCTGCTTGAGCTTCGTGAGAAGGCCGAAGTTTTGACCGAAGTTCGCGCCGGCCGGCTTTCAAAGACAGAAATAGCGCGCAAATTCGGCATCGCGAAAAGTACCGTGAGCAGTATCATGAAGGATGAAGTGCGGATTACCAGTGCTTTGGAAGATGGTGAGTTTGCGCCGAAGCGGAATAGGATGCGCACAGCTATGCACAAAGACCTTGAAGACGTTCTGCTTGCCTGGATGAAGAGAGCGCGCAGTGCGAATTTGCCAGTGAATGGAGTGCTACTGAAAGCTAAGACGGAAGAAATTGCCCTGCGACTGAATGTAGAGTTTGCGTGCAGCGATGGGTGGCTCGACCAATTTCGGAAAAGGCATGGACTGGCCTTTCGTTGTGTTGTCGGCGAGGCCGCTGCAGTGGATGAAGCAGTCTGCAGCGATTGGAGGCAGAACAAGACGAATGAACTCATGGACGAATATGACCCTCAAGACATATACAATGTGGACAAAACTGCGCTTTTCTACCAGCTACTCCCAAATAAAACGCTCGCATTTGCTGGTGATGACTGCGTGGCAGGCAAACGGAGCAAGCTTCGAGTAACGGTCCTCGTGGGCGCAAATATGATTGGGACTGACAAACTAAAGTTGCTGGTGATTGGCAAATCTAAAGCACCACGCTGCTTTAAAAACATAAAAACGCTGCCGGTCACGTACATGGCTAATTCAAAAGCGTAGATGACACAGGTACTTTTCGAGCAGTGGCTTCAAGAGATGGATCGCCACTTCCAGAGACAGAAGAGAAAAGTTCTCGTTGTTGACCACTGTCCCGGACACGGCCACGTCGCCAGACTTCATGCCATCCGACTGGAGTTTCTACCAGCGAATACAACGGCGAAGCTGCAGCCTATAGACCAGGGAGTAGTAGTAAGTAGCTTGAAGAGGCATTATCGTCGCTCTCTGCTGCAAAGGATGCTGATTTGCATGGAGAGCAGTAAGGAGTACACAGTGTTAACCTGTTTCCACTTACTGACTAGCGCCTGGGAGCAGGTTACTCAGGCCACTATTGCCAACGCCTTCCGCCATGCAGGATTTGTGGCGTTTAGTGATTGCTCAGTGCAGAATGACTGCGATACTACGAATGAGGACCACACTGCGAACTTGGAGGATAGAAGCATTGTTTCTGCGCTGAGCAGTAAGAGTGTGTTCACTGACATCAGTGCATATGTCAGCATTGACGAAAGTGTGGAAACGTGTAGGGCTGACACACCAAACGCTCTGATTGAAGAAGTGCTTGACCTACCATCGGAAACTGCTGCTGAAGATGATAGCTTGAATGTTACGCCTGAATCTGCACTAGTTACCTGTGATGCAGCTGATGCCTGCCTAGACACTTTAGTGCAGTTTTTTTAACAGTGTGAGGGCACTGAAGGGTATCTTCAAAAGTTAAGCAAGATGTCTGTTTTTGTAGCAGGCCATCGATTTTCACGACAGATACAAAAAAAAAAAAATAACAGACTGGGTAACAGTCAACAATGCTTGACGCTCTACTGCAAGGTGTAGTAGACAACCTTTCCATTATTTACAAAGAAATGCGACGACCCCTTCCTTTTACTGTTCCCGTGCCCACGGGTGTTCTGTGAAACAATTTGCGAGTGCTTCTCTGTGGCGCTGTTATTGCTCTGCTCCGGGGACATTGAGTCCAACCCTGGTCCCAATACGCGATCCGAATCACTTACGGAAATCGACTCATTGCCGGACGATCCTGCTGAGCAAATGAACACTCTTTTTCGTTTACTGAAAGATGTTCACTCTCGTTCACTGCAAACTTCGAAAAGTCACGTTGAATTGGCGGCTGATATCAAAGCTATTAAGAATAGTCAAAAGAACATGGAAGCTAAAATCGCCAGTATTCGCAAAAGAATAGACGACCTAGAAGAAAAAACCGAAGTGTTCGAGCAGTTCGACACCGATTTTTCCGCTATTCAGTCTTCTGTACATGAAATATCAACACAAAATAACCAATTTCAATCCCGGCTCGATGAACTAGAAGACCGATCGCGTAGAAACAATCTAATCTTTCATGGCATTTCAGACAGTAAAGAATCTTGGCAGGAAACTGAAGCAAAAATAACATCGCTTCTAAACTCGTCATTAGTCACATTTTCAGCAGACTCAATTGATCGTGCGCATCGCCTAGGTTCCTTTGCGCCTAATAAGTGCCGTCCAATCATTGTTAAGTTCGGCAACTACAAAATAAAAGAAAAGATACTTGCAATGCGTAGTGATTTCAAAGACAAGGACATTGGTGTTAGTGAAGACTTCTCGGCCTCTACCCGTCTCGCCCGTAAAAAATTAATCGAATTTGGCAACAGTCGGGATGGGTCTCCCAAGTTTAAATTACGTTACAACAAACTACTTCTAAACCACAAGTGCTACATTTACGATCCCATTTCTTGCAGTGTTAAGGAAACCAAGTCAAGCGATAGCAACGTTAATACCGATGCTACCTCGTTTATTGAAGCCGCAACATAGGAGAGAGTGAAGGGTAGTAGCCATTTAAGAGTAGCTCCCGTTTCTGTTCTTTTTACTAATATTAGAAGCGTGGTTAATAAATTTGATTCCTTATCTTCAGCAGTCGACTCTAGTTCTGCAAACATAATCGTTTTGACTGAGACATGGCTTTCTGCACACATACAAGATTTTGAAATTTTCAAAAATGCGCGTGACTTCACAATTTACCGTTGTGATCGAAATGGCCACCGTGGAGGGGGCGTTCTTGTTGCTATTTCAAGCGACATTCCCTCATTGCGCATCCAAATAGACACTAATCTAGAAATAGTCTGGTCACTAGTAACCCTAGGTCATGTGAAAGTGATATTTGGTGCATGTTATCGCTCTCCTTCATATCCCTCTACATTTAATAACGACCTTCATGACGCCATCAACGCGGCTTGTGCATTATATCCTTCGTCCCCCCTATTCTTGCTTGGTGACTTTAATTTTCCAAATATTACTTGGAACGATCCTTTTCCTAGCTTGTTATCCTTTTCAGCCCAAGCCAAAGAATTTCTAGACGTTTGTTCTATTTTTTCCCTAACACAATTGGTATCGCGTCCCACAAGAGTCACCGACCATGTTGCAAACACCCTGGATTTGATTCTAACTAATCGGCCTAACTTAGCTTCTGATATTATATTTCTACCTGGTATAAGTGATCACTCGTTGCTAAACTTCAGTCTCAGCCTGGATTGCCCTAAGCCGAACAAAAAAAGCAAATTGATTCTTGATTACAAAAAAGCCAACTTTGAAGCTATCAATAGAGAATTATCGGCCTTTCTGGACAATTTTTTGACTAACTTTCACGACAGTACTGTTCAGACAAACTGGGATAGTTTTGCAGCCAAGGTAAAAGACTTAACTGAAAGATACGTTCCAATCCGCACCATCATTTCAAATAGTCACGCCCCGTGGTACAACGGTCATATCAGACGCCTTTCTAACCGAAAGAAACGCTTCTATCGTGCAGCTAAAGCATCGCCTACTAATTCACGTTGGACGGCTTATAAACTAGCTTCTTCAGAGTACATCTCCGCCCTAAAAAGCGCTAAGCGTCATTTTCTTTCCAATACTTTGCCTTCCATGTTGAAAACTAACGTCCGCAAATTCTGGCGCGTAGTTAACCCTTCCTCTGAAAACTTAATTATATTACAGAACTCGTGTGGCCAACAGGTTTCCAACACCCAATGTGCATCTTTCTTAAACGATATATTTGTTAAAAATTTTTCAAGCGCTCCTAGTCCTCACTTTCCTGAATCACAGAACTACAACTACCCGACCATGTTCCCAATTTTGGTAGACGTAGCTGGTGTTGCAAAACTTATTGAAAATCTCGACTGTCATGCTTCTCCCGGTTTCGATTCTATCAACGCTAAATTTTTGAAAAACACTTCCACTTATAGTTCCATCATACTAACAAAGATTTTTCAACAGTCTCTTGACACATGTACATTACCTACGCGATGGAAGATTGGGAAGGTGGTTCCTCTTCATAAGTCGGGAAGCAAAAACATTGCCAACAATTATCGTCCCATCTCTCTAACAAGTACATGCTGTAAGTTACTAGAGCACATAATCTTCAAAGCAGTGACAGTATTCCTTGAATCAAACTCGTTCTTTACAATGGCACAACATGGTTTTCGTAAGTCGTACTCATGTGAAACTCAGCTCTTATCTTTCACCCATAAACTGCACCACATTCTGGATCGATCCTCATTCGCTGATTGCATATTTTTAGATTTTTCTAAGGCTTTCGACAAGGTTTGTCATAAACTGCTGCTTCACAAACTTCGTCATCTTAACATTGAACCAAACGTTTTAAAATGGATTGAATGCTTTCTTACTAACTGCTCACAATTCGTATCAGTAAACGGTCATAACTCTTCGCTTTCTGATGTGAACTCCGGTGTACCTCAAGGATCCGTACCAGGACCTTTACTCTTTTTAATTTACATAAACGACCTGCCCTCTGAGATAACTTCTAACATGCACCTCTTTGCCGATGATTGCGTTATTTTCCGTGAAATTAAAAACCCAGATGATATTAACTGTCTTCAAACTGATCTCACTGCGATTGCTACCTGGTGTGAAAAATGGTTAATGCAACTTAATATTAGTAAATGTAAATGCATGCGTGTAACAAGGATTTCTAATGACTCGCATGTTTACTATTTGAATAACGTTCCTTTGGAATCAACAAACTCATATAAGTACCTGGGCATAATTATTTCATCTAACCTCACGTGGACAACCCATATTGAATATGTAATTAACAACGCTAACCGCATGCTTGGTTACTTACGCCGTGCCTTTTCGAGAGCTCCATCGTCATTAAAGTTATTGCTATATAAAACACTAATACGCCCTAAATTAGAGTATGCATCATCTGTATGGGATCCAGGTTATGAAAAACTAATCACCGCTATAGAACTTGTTCAAAATAACTCCGTCCGTTTCATTTATTCTAATTACAGCCGAACCGAAAGTATTACAGCCATGAAGTCCGACCTTCAACTTCCATCATTAAGATCATGTCGCAAAATATCTCGCTTAGTCCTGTTCCACAAGCTCTATCATCATCCTAGCCTGAGTGACGAATTCTTTCTTCAACCTCACTATGTATCCCATCGCATTGACCATCATCATAAAATCGGCCTCGGTAGATGTAATACACACGCTTTCTTACAGTCATTCATACCCCGAACATCGACTGAATGGAACCACCTTCCCGCAGATATTGTTTCCATCAATGATAACTCAAATTTTCGTACTGCTTTAGCTAATATTGTATACTGACAGGACTTTTTCACTGCTTCTTATTGTATCTAATTTTTTGTATTTATTGTTGTATTTTAGATATTTTTGAAATTCATACCCTTGTAAACGATACGGTTATGCTTTTGTTTTGTTGTTAACCCACTCCCCTCTTCAATGCCTTTACGGGCCCTGAGGGTATTGTAAATAAAATAAATAAATAAATTAGTCCAATAAATGCTTGTATTGCAGTTTATTTTCCTGAAAGGCCATTTTATTCATTTGTTCTCATATACGAGGTATTTGGACACACTCTGCATGCTCAAACATCATTTTTGGAAGCACTCCTGATTAGACGAACTTCTGATAAGACGAACAATTTTCATGGTCCCTTGGAGTTCGTCTTAAAGGGAGTCTACTTAATCCATACAGTCAGGTGATAATTACACAAGATATAATCAATTTCTACATGAAGCCTTCGATTAGGAAAATGATTTGACTCGGTTGAATCCTTAGAGTTACAGAGTTATGCAAGAACTTTGAAATCTGGATGCAAAAGGGCTGTGTGAAAAAATACTAGATATCTACAGTGACACACACACACGCACGCACGCACGCGCGCGCGCACACACACACACACACACACACACACATTATAGTTCTCCACAAAGACGGCAATAAAATCCCAATATGAGAGGGTGTCAAGTAGGGAGTGTGCATCTCTCCAATGCTTTTCATTGCATGTTTAGAGGAAATATTCTGAGACCCTGACTGGGAATAGCTGAGGATAATAACTGAGGGGCAAAGAGCAAAACACGATTAATGAAAGGTTTGTGAAGTCTAAAAATTGATGTACAAAAAACTACTGCCCAACAGTCTATGAAGGAAAAGAAACTTTACTATAGTTGACAAGCTGCTGGAAGTAATGGAAGAATTCTCATCTAATTAGGGCAAGCAGAGATCACAGATCGACACTACAAAGGTGAAATAACTATAAAAATATGTAACATGAAGCATATTTGACAGGTATTTCCAGATCATGAATGGTAATTTACATTTTGGGTGAAAAAACAGCGCGAAGGGATGCAAGACAAAGATAAAAAAAAAAACACTGAGACATTCTTTCATCTTTGTCTTGCGTCCCTTCGCGCTGTTTTTTCACCCAAAATGAGTGTGTACCAACTCGCCCAGCTTTTCATTCCACTACGGTAATTTGCAAGTATCTTTCGAGAGAAAAGTATACATAGCAGCTGCATATTACCACTACTTACCCAAGGGGTACAAAAGCGGAAGCCAAAAAAAGGGGCTTAAGTGAAATTGAGGATAATGCAACAATATGTATAAGTAAAAATGACTGGTATAACATTGAGAGAGGGGTCGTTCAGGGAACAAACACATATTAATACATACTACTGCAGCTAAAACGAACAACAAATGGGCATGGGCAGGGCATATAATACAAAGGCACAATAACTAATGGTCGTTTAGGGTAGCGGACTGGATTCTAAGGGATGGCATGGAGTGGCAGAAAAAAGTTGGGTGGGTGGCTGCAGCTGACATAGGATTGAGATATTGGAGAGCCTTGTAGTAGGTGAAGTGAGGCTGGTGATGATGATGATGATGATTATGAAGTGACAAACCATCATCGGTGAATCAAGAATGCTACAAACATTGCTGCAGGTTCAGAGTGAGCACCGAGTGGCCAGATGGTGATCTCTGGATAGCATAATGTCATTGGTATGAACTACAGAGCCTTATCTCTGACCTTACCCGGTGGAAAGCAATAGCATTGTGCTGTGACTGCTGAATGTAGAACTCGGGTAATAAAACGTTCAGCTACACATAATGAAAATTTTAAGCTGTTTCAAAACAAGCTATACTTGAAGAAGGAGAGCAATAAGTTATGAGCAACCAAGAAGTAGTCTCCAAATGCAAAGGGGTCGTGAAACGTTTTCCGGAAATTTTGCACGGCTTAGTTAAATGGAATCCTTGTCCTGCATCATATAATATACCTCGATTCGTTTCATCGCCCGCGTTGATTTAATAGCGACAAAAACAGAATTTCGGTTTCCTAGCGCGCGTCCTCCTCAACTCAACAGAGTACGTCATAGCGCTAAGCCAATGAGAAGCTCCCGTTGCCGGAGCCTGCTGAGCCAAAGTTGACCAAGCTCGGTGTATTTTAGAGGTTCTACTCTACGCTCACACAGGGTTTTTTAATATGGCCGACGCCTAGGTTCCTTCCTGGGTTCCAGCGTCGCTGTGCTGCTATAGTGAACTAGAATATAGTCGCTACTGTTAAAACATGGTTACATCGTGGGCTTTGAGCCTTACGCCGACGCAACTTTTCGGGTGCCAGGTCGGCGAAGATGGACCCTGCGAGCGACCGGTACAGTAACACTTGTGTCGAGAGGCCGCGGTAACCGCGGCACAACTCCGGCTTGCAGAAGCCCCGACCGTCAGCCTCCCGATCCCAGCCGTTTCGGAACTACGCATTGGTATGTATGTCCGAGTCTTGCAGCCTAGCCTACGTTTGACCGTTGCGAGAGTGCGCAATCGCTAACCGAAGCTTTCGAACAGGTGCAGCTGCGGGCGGTGCGTGCCGATGCCGACTGCTCTTGAGAGCATCTGGCGAGATCCCGGCGGCGACTACGTAGCTGAAGCAGCCGTCTGGGTGTTACAGATCATCCGCATTTACTCCAAATGCTTCTTGATCAT
Organism: Amblyomma maculatum; assembly: GCF_055883805.1. NCBI lineage: Eukaryota > Metazoa > Arthropoda > Arachnida > Ixodida > Ixodidae > Amblyomma > Amblyomma maculatum. Next base: position 473,964,130 of record NC_139344.1, on the reverse strand, counting down.
GGACTGCTAGTCGAGAACACAAGGTAAGAACCTTGAGCGAAAGGCGACATAACTTGAACAAGCGGCACCTGTTTTTCATTTTCTCGAGCAAGAAATGCTGTAATGAAATCTATTGCGGAAGGCAGTGTTAATAAAATTAAGCTTCCCCTTTAACGTTACTTACCTGCGATCATCTACACTGTCTACAGTGTTGATATTGCGCCACGTTAGCGCGAACACATCGCTGGTTTTCATATTTTTCTTGTTTTCGTAGAAGCGCATGAGCATGACGTTTCACCATGCAAATTACTGGTTTGCTTAATTCCATGCACGAGTAAATGAGAAAACACGCATCATCTGATAGTGTGAACTTGCTAAATGGAAAGGGCATGCACATTGATGTGAAGTAACGAGGGGGGGGGGGGGGGGGGGGGGACGCTGTCCGGACAAATTTGCTTGTTTTATTAGCCAGTTATGACCTTCAGCAAGTGCAGCACTTCAAAACATAAATACATAAGGAATGCCACAAGAAATGCAGTAAATAAGTACAAAAGCAATCTCATTTCGGAGGACTCTGTGCTAAGTGAAATTGCATGCAGTGAAGTAGCCTGTCTCCTGCGGAAGCTGTGGGAAAATGCACTAAAAAACAACACAGAAAAGAAAAACACACAGAGCAGGACTGGCTTCTGCAGACGATCACTAACTAGCCCGACAACTCTTGTTATAGCCTGTCCCCACTTTCTGCCAGAACAATCACCATACCAGCACTCAAAGTTTTATTTGCTAGTTTTTTTTTTACCCACTTGCATTAGGTGAGTGTTGTATAGTGTGCAAATATAATTAAAAAAATTGACTTCACTGATACCATCATCAACACCTGCACACAGTAAACCTCTCCAAAATGCTTTGACACTGACATTTTACATGTGCTGAAATGTAACAACCAAAAAAAAAAAAAAAAAGAAAGACGTTCTCCCAAAGGCCAGTACACCGAAACTTCCACAGTTTGAGTAAGTGTTGGAAATTTTACAGTTAGCAAATGAAGTTATAGAGTAGTTTTGCGGCACTTGCAGAAAGTTTGGCACGTGCCGTGTTGTGGGAAAACAACGGAGAGCTGTTGACAGAAGTGCACTTGTAGTTTATGGCTCCTTCGAATAGAATGACTCCATGCACAGAGCTGCTTAATGCATAAGTCGCATACTTAACATCTTCGTGCTATGCGGATGATATCAGCGTGGACATTGACATCGGCCACAACACTAGTATAGAGGGTGTAAGACGACTACCAGGTTTTTTCAGTCAAAAGCTGCATTGCCTTCAGGCATTATTTTGCTGCAGTAGCAAATTGTGATTGCACTGGAGTTCTAATATTGGGTGGGTCTCATTCTCTCTCAATCACCTGCAGCAGAATTCAAAGTTTGCCATACTTCCAGGGAGAATAAATTGACAGTGAAAGTTACACTGTACAGCTTCTGTTAGATGGGAATTAATTGTACAGATGCATGAATAACTTTCAAATTTGTAAAAGACCTAAATCATATTTTCATTTTGCTATGCTGAAAAGTGAATATTGCTTTTTCTCTTGTCAACAGGAGGCACCACTACATCTGCTACAGCCAGCTTGCGCACTGGCTTTGGGGATGCCTCGGCAGACATCACAGTAAAGTCCTCCCTATTTGTAATGCAAGCCAAATAAGGGAAAGGTTTCCATCTGACAGTTACACTGGTTTCCAGTTTGTGCAAGGTTTGTAGAGTCATCACCTTATTCATTCTGAAACAAGCCGGAAAATATGAGAAGAGAGAATTGCAGGACAGCTGGACTAATAACTGGAATTTTACTAAAGGATAGAGGCAAAAGAAGACTTGCACAGAGATGCACATGTAAAAAAGGCCCCAAAAGACTGTTGACCGATTTCTTAGCCACACACACGTCCTTAGCCTTTGCAGTATAGTGTGCCTTTGGACTTGGATCTGTGGCTTCCCTTTTGTAACGAGTGGTTCTTGACCATAAGGAATTTGCTTTTTTTTTAGATTTTGATTTTTTAGACCCTTTCTGCTTTCCACGCTTGCACTGCTTTGGGGGTTTTTCGTGCACGTGCATTTCTGTGCGAATCTTCTTTTGCCTCTTTCCTTCAGTAACATTTCAGTTGTTAGTCAAACTTTGTCTTGTGCTCCTCTCACGTGTTTCGTCTTCTGGCTGGTTTTAAGATGAATCAGTACCAACTCATCCAGTTGTTAGTCTTGTTGATATCACTAGCCTGACTGCACCCACTGCTGGGCAAATGCTTCTCCCATATCCATCCGAATAACCCGATCCTGTGCCGGGTGCATGATTCTCGCAAACTTCCTAATTTCATCTGCTTGCCCGAGTTTCTGCCGCCCCCTGCTAAACTTGCCTTCCCTTGGAATCTAAAAGATATATATAGGCTCACTTAGAATGAATTTTGTGTACTCACTCCCTTCCTTTACCTTTGATGGGTAGAATTTTTCTTCTTTTGGAACTGACCGCAGATACATCAGCTGCATCCATATGATCCCCGCAGACTTCCTAATCTCATCTGTCTGCCCGAATTTCTGCCGCCCCCTGCTACGCTTGCCTTCCCCTGGAATCTACAAGACATATATAGGCTCACTTAGAATGAATTTTGTGTGCTCACTCCCCACCTATACCGTTGATGGGTGGAATTTTTTTTAGCACTGACCGCAAATGCATCATAATTGTGCAGTTGTGTATATACCTGCTTGTATAGATGTCTCTCCCATATCTATCCAAATAACCCGATCCTCTGTCAGCTGCATCCATCTGATCCCCGCAAACTTTTTATCTGCCTGCCTGAGTTTCTGCTGCCCCCTGCTATACTTGCCTTCCATTGGAATCTACAAGACATATATAGGCTCACTTAGAATGAATTTTGTGTACTCAATCTCTAACTATACCTTTGTTGGATGCATTTTTTTTTTTATTTAGCACTGACCTCAACACATCATGATTGTGAAGCTGTATATACACATTTGTATATTTAGGAGAGAGGAAGACAGCAAAGAAGCGTGAATAAAAGATGTCTTGCTCTAGGTCAACTTCCTTCTAGCCTAAAAATTTTGTATGTGCTGATGAACCTGCGGCTAAGCAATAAATTATTTTGAAAGCAACATGTCTCTAACACTCATTTGGTAACATTAGATAATGCCCAAATGTACTACAAAGTGGTGGTCCTTGTGGCACTGACAAACCTAGATTTTCTAGTTGCCGCGTTCACCTTTACACGGCCTCGAAAAATAGTGGCTCATGGGGAATAGAAAAATCAAACCATTTTCTGCAAAAGCTGCTTTGAAAGGTGGCCACTATTTTCAGCATTTTGCAGTCTCATTCAGAAGCAAGCCAGCATAATCTGCAATCTGTAGACATGCATACAATAATATGTGCCTTATACTTTGAAATGTACCAGACTTTAACCAGTCATAAAACAGCGTGCTGAAAAGGTATGTATAGTAAAGCCTCCTTCGTTGATGATACCCGTAGTTTGCATGAAAACATCTGCACTAGAACCTGCATGACGTTGAGTTAATTGGCCTGCTGGTTGAATATGCCACCAAAATGCTGGTAATACAATGAACTTTGTCGGTGCTGGGGTCAAGTCTAGAAATATAAAGTTGGGATGATTTAATTGTGAAACCTTGCTGCTGAATTCACTGCAGGCTAGAATGTAACAGGATTAAAGGGCAGCTGTAGACGTAAGGGCAGTCCACATTGTCACGGCATCTTATGCGTCCTAGTACACATCTCTACATACCGTGCATGTTTTGCTAGTAAACAATGTATCCACAGATTTGCGAAGCTCCAAGAATGCTACACTGATGCTGTCTGAGTAGCTGCTTGTGTCGCTGAATATTGTGAAAGCCTTTTGATGGAACGAAAACTGCTTGGTGAATACTTATGCAGAGTGAGGTTGGTCAGGAGCGCAGGTGATATGTACACCCTCGCAATTTAACCATACAAGCACAGACTGTATGATACTCATACAAATTGAAAAATATAAGGGAAGGAACTGAACTGAAGACTTCGCGGTTCGACAGTCCAAACTTCTACTACATGTGCTTTGGGCTGTGTGTGCTAGCCCGCCTGCAATCTGATTGCCCGAGCCAGGAAAATGGTACACACCCATATGAGCACCACTCCCAGTACTCTTTAACATGTACATAGAAGTGCAGGTGCTTGGGATAAACCTTGGCTGCCACAATGCACCTCAAACAATGGCATGTTAGCCAGAATAGCAGGTTGGGCTTGTTGGTTTTCCATCCTGAGGTAACAGCGCAAAATGTGGACAGGAGCACAAGACGAGAAGACGATGAGACATTGTGTCGTCTTCTCGTCTTGTGCTCCCATCCACGTTTTGTGCTGTTACTTCAGAATGTCACGTGCCTGCCCAATATCTACATAATTGTCACCCGAACCACTTTGTGTGTATTTACGACTACTTGCACAACACCATTGCCACCCACTGATGATGAGCAGCTGAACAGCAGTTTTTCACGTACACTCCGCTGCCATTAATTACAAATGCTATCACGCTACGACTTCCCATACCACCCCACCCAACCTCTGTGTGTAATGACTCAACCTTTGGTGCGTTTGCATGCTCTCGGGATACTGGAGAAATCCAAGATATCAATTAGTAGATTCAAGCAACTTAATCTGACATACATCTGGTGAGAATATTACAACTCTATCCATGTATACACAGATCTGTATCACCGCAAGCGTCGCCTACAATTGTGGTGATGCCGCTCAGAACATGACTCATCTTTTTTTTAAGGGCATAATTCTCCACAAACCTCTGCTGAGCTTGTGGCCCCTTGGTAAGAGGCTTTCCACATCTGTGGGAAACCACTTTAGAAGTGGTGTGAATTCACAGTTTCAAAGCCTGCATTACAAATTTTTGGAAGTTTTCAACACCACACCCTTACCACTCTTTGGCACTACACATCACTGAGTTCCTTATATCTACTTGTCCTCAAGGCCACAAGGTAGTGCTTTAGTGGATCCATACCCACTTGCCAATTATATGCCATTATGCATGCTTTCTCCATAGACCATCTAAATGTGGTTTCACACACAAATATTTATACTTAATTGGACAGGCGGACTGCCCAGAATGTTCCACATGTGACATTACGGAGACTCTGGAGCGTGTACTAGTGGTGTGTCCCAGTATATGCTTGCAAAACAATAACTCGAGTTACTTCTTTGAAGTGTTTTGGCAACAGGCCTCTCTCAGAGGACTTATTGGCCGGTTGGCCAGAAATGGAAAGCTCTACAGGCTGTGCAGGCTTTCTGCTGCTTCTTGCATGACACAGGACTTGACTCGTGACTGTGGTGCAAGTTACTATTCCTGTATATATTTTAATTAAGTCATGACCCTCTTTGTTCTTCTCTTTCTGTAGCAGGTCAGATATTAAACTTTTAAGCCAATCTATCCGCCTTTCCAATCAATAACACTTGTGTGAGTGCATTTCTCCTGGATGGTTGATCTGGTAACCACACCATCGTAATGCAAGGACATGGGGCGTATGAGCTTTTGAGGTGAACAATTTTTACCCTAGAAATATCTTTTAAATGATGTGAAGGATTCTGCATATATTTTAATCAAGTCACGACCCTCTTTGTTCTTCTCTTTCTGTAGCAGGTCAGATATTAAACTTTTAAGCCAATCTATCCGCCTTTCCAATCAATAACACTTGCGTGAATGCATTTCTCCTGGATGGTTGATCTGGTAATCACACCATCGTAATGCAAGGACATGGGGCGTATGAGCTTTTGAGGTGAACAATTTTTACCCTAGATATGTCTTTTAAATGATGTGAAGGATTCTGAGCTCTGCTCAACATGATCCTCCTCTTTGGAGTCTTCATCAGGTTCTATGGGGCTAGATGAGTGCTGTGGAAAGAACGTGATCGAAGTGGAACCAAGGGGCCTGTTCTGGGTGGTACGATATGCTGGTAGGGGCACCTGTTGTGCTGGCCTCACGGTATCGCTCAAAATAAAAAAAAATCCAAAATGCGCATATTACTGCTATGAGGGCAATCTGGCAGGAAACAATCAAATAGAACTGGTGGCTTCTGCGAGTCGAGTAGTTCTCAAATAAGCATATCTGTAAGGCTACAAATCGCAACTACGTTTACTGCCTTTATCACGCGACCTACACTTTTTTTTTGCCAATGCACTGGGCCAGCGGTTTTGCGTCGGTACGACGCATCGTTTGAGGTGAGCTTTCTTCGTTTCCGGTCCATGCCGAGCTTCGAATGACGCCGAGGTTCATTTAGGACTTCCAGTAGAAAGTAGTACGAACACATGAACCCAATCGGTGTGCCAAAACTTGTGAAAGCGAACGTTACTTCCACTCGGAGAAGCCGTGCTGCAATCGATCGCGACGTACACGGTTGGCACACGGCCGCTCAATGGAGTTGGCATATCGAGCACTCAAACACGCACAACACGCCTAAACCCAGAACCTAACGGTGACAGGAAAAATAGGCGAAGTCTGAGCACTGTAGACGTTGTAGGAAGTATGCTTCCTCTCTTTTTTTTTTTTTTTTTTTTTTTTTTTTTTGAGAAAGGTTACGAGAGAGGCGTCGGGAAGGTGGGGGAGCAAAGCTGCGACAACGCGTAGGGTGAAAGGGCCACCCAAGTACATTGTAGCAACCTTTTTTTTTTTTTTTTTTTTTCGGTTTCCGGCTTTCCGTGTAGTGCCATAGTTCAGGTCATCCGGCCGAAATAAAGGAAGCGAAGCTCGACACGCTATTCTCAGTGATGCAGCGCGGAGGCGAGCAACTAATATACGAGTACGCGCCGCGGCGCCAGCTCCTGAAACACTCCACCCACCACTCGGATTGAACACACTTGTCGATTTCTTTGACCTGGAACCGTATTTAGATCGTATCTTTAATGACGCCAAGAATTATAATAAAAAAAAAATTACAGCAGCGGCCGCACAACCAAGTTGTACCGGTGGTATGAGACTGCTCAAGACGTTGTGCTCCATCACGAATGTTCACAAAAAAAAGAAAATAACAACAACGAATCAGATTGGAACCATTGTCATTTGGAGTACCCGGCGGAGCGAGGTATAGCCGTCGTTACCGAAAATCTGAACTTGAGCGTCACCTCTCGCTCTGTTCCAGAGCGCAGCGAGAAGCAGACACCACCCGTAAAGTGAGCTTTACCACCCGTCCTGCTCCGCCGCCGCTATAGTGCTCTAGAATATTGGGCAGTGTGACGACCGGCGCCGGAGAGCGGGCCGCTTTTGCGATGACAGGAACCGACTTTCGCAAGAGGGAGCGACGTGCAACAGGGGTGCCACGTTCGCCGCTCGTCGCGTAGCGGCCGCGGGGATAGCGGGGGTACAGAGGAGGGGCGCGGTTCTCTTTGGAGCTATTTTGACACGCTACGCAAATGGTGCGATATTTAATAAAAGGGCTACTTATTACAAGTGCTTAAACTCATCCCTGCCATTCCGTTACGTTAGTTTGGAGACGCCGTGCTCGCTTGGGCAGTCCTACGGAGCAGCGCGCGATGTTTGAGTCACTATTTCAAACTGTTTCAACATTTCTTTCTGTGGACAGCCATAAATCGTCCAGATGATCTTGTACTTAATGTTTTCAACGATGCGTGGTGTTTTGAATTCGTTCTTCCAGCAAGGGAATAAAGGCTACTGCCGAGGAGCGCTATTAACACGCGGAGAAAAACAGTATACATGCGAATCAAAGCTTGTGCTTCGTAAGGTCTCTTAGGAACAGCTTATTTTTTACGAACCTTATTCACGAACACCTACTTACATTTTGCAGCTTGTGCTTATTAATACATAACAACGTGTATCTTAAATCGTCAGTAATCTGTAATATATCTCTTTAATAGGTGTTCTGTATGTGCCCTAATCACCGCTTATAGAAATTACCAATGCAGTGTGCGAGCAAAACACATTTATTTATTACTGTTCTAATATGAAGCACTGCGGTATTTAGCGGCAAAAAGAAAAAAAAAGGAACATATACGCGACTCAAGCATTTATTCTCTGTTCGTGATTAACAAATAGATATATCGCGGACATTTTTTTACGTGCCGCTGACCTAAGGGTGAACCAGCTGTTTAGATTTAAAAAATGTCAAGTACAGCTAGGGCAATACTTCAGATAAAATATGAAAAATTAAACCTGTCACATACGTATACGAGGGAGTACGTTCATAGTGGGCACTTAAGAGCGGACGCTTTATGGACGCGGATGGAATGGTACAGAGCGGACGCGGATGGAATGGTACAGAGCGAAAGAAAACACTTATAATTGCGCGTCGTATTGGCAGATATGATGCAGTCGTTGGCGCCCACCGCAAGAAAACGAAAAATGCGAAAACGGTGACGGGCACCAAATACACATGCAATTAATATAAGGCCGAATTCAGATGCGGACACTAATGCGTGTTTATTCTTCGAGTGTGTGGTATCAAATGTGAGTAATCGACTGGATATACTCGCCAACTACTGCTTGCCGGGCTATAATCGGGCTACTTGCCGCGGCTACTCTTTACAAACTAATCAGGCTATAATTGTTAACAAGGTTGATATTACACGTGGAATACTTTCAAGGGAATTCAATTATTTTCCCTTTGAAAACTCTTGTCGTGGTTCGCTTACTTTGCAAAGAGCGAACCCGCAAAAACACATGAAATTTCTTTACTTCAAGTGTGAGCTTTCTGGTGCTCTAAGTTGGTAAAATTTTTGAACCTCCACATTTTAGATGAAGGTTGAAAAATCTGAAGTGTCCAAAAGGATCGTACACCCGAGCCAAATTTTCGGGTAAATTGCGACTATAGCTTGGAGCGCCTATGGCGCAGTTTTTGTTCATGGCAAAAAACCGTGCCGGCCTCACAACCTCTCTTTCGCTGAAGGATCATGTAGCGGAAGCGAATTAGGCGTACACTATAGCCTTTGCGTCCTCTATTTTCCATCGGTCTTTCTTTTTCAAAGCTATTCTTTTTTTTTTCTTTTTTTTTATATGTGCACCAAAACAGGACTCGAGCGGTCTTCTGGGGTCAATGACTTACATATTACCGGTTGCTTGAGTACGCAGAATAAAAACTACCTACAATGAAAACATCTTCTGGAACAATTAAGTAATTGTCAAACTATAATGCATTGAGATTAAATGTCTTAAGTATAGCGCGCATCTCTGGGTACTTAAAGCTACCCGTTACATTAATGTTCCAACGTATGGAAATAAAATAAAATGGTTTGTTCTTATATTAGTGTACAGTTTTACAAAGTTGTTGACTTAAATTTCGACGCTTATACCTACGCGTTCGATTGCAGCCTTTTTGTGCACCGGTTTTTTCTTAATTCCCAGGCCTCCATTTGGTTCTTAAGCTCGATTGTTTCTTTTTTTTATTATTGCCTGTCATATTTCTCCATTTTTCTTCGTCTTTAGCTGCCTGCTTTCTTCTCCGTCGTGCGTTTGCTGCGCCGCACGACAATTCCAAACCTTTGTTCACATTTGCGGTCACTCTTTTCATGGCCCTGCGTGCCTCCTTTCTCCCTCCCTTGTAGGCGACACGTTTCTTTTCTTTTTTTTCTGTGCATCCTTTACTTCCCACTTCTTCAACCTTTCCTGTCCCACTCTGTTTAGTTATTTAGTAGCCGTTTACCTGGTGTAGTGTCGTTCATTTTTCATGTCTCTACCTCTATGGGGGGTAGTCCATATTTAATTCATTCGAACTGAATGCCAACTTTTCTTGTGGCTTCAGGTGACTTACTGTAGTTGGCATAGTCTGCGCGTGAAACAACGGAATATACCATTTTTGACTGTTTTGATAATGGGGTTACTGTGGCCAGCTTTAGTCAGCGCTCGAACGCACATGTTGCATGTTTGACTTCTTCATACATCCTGTCTCCACACAGCCCTCTTTTCAAAACGAGTGCATTTCTGGACGTCAGTTAGGTGCTTCAGGAATGCTAAAGCAAGCTGTACGGCGAGTGAAGTGTGCTGTGCGAGTCTGAATTTGTACGCCCTCTCCAAGCTGTTTTCTTCGGAGCCCAGCTCCTGTCATGTTGCTTCCGCGAGGTGTTACCGACGGCCAAAAGGGAAAATAAATTAGGTGATTGCTAACAGTACTGAGCCCCATTAACCAGCATATTTATAAAATCTTGTCGCGAACAGCCCGAGACGACGCACAAGCAAACAAGAACGTACAGTGCGCGCAGTATCCACCCTGCTGCACAGCGCGCATACGCGGGCGCCCGGACGGCTGACACACCAGTTGCTGGTGGCGCCCTCTGCGCTGCGGCGCCTCCGTCATCGCACCGTGGTCATCGCAAAAGCGGCCCCCCGCTCCCATGCATTTCGCGGCGCGGTCGACACACTGCCCAATCTTCTAGAGCACTATACCGCCGCCGCCGACCGCGCGTCACGTGACAGTATTGTTGAAGAAATGCGTTTGCGTGAGCGAATAATTGATATAATGTATTTTTATTTGCTAACTTTAACAGCAACCTACTATTGTATGGGAAATAATGATTATATCTGCGTTTCCAAAAGGCTAAACATGACGTAGGCGAGTACTTCTAATTCCGGCCTACAGGGTCGCATGGTCGCTTCAGGAACGCAAAAATGCTTTGATTTCAGAATGGTATTATTAAATGCAGAAGCAATATTTCGACGAGATATTTTGGAATAGGCATACCTAATGTTTACTGAAGCAAGGAAAATTGCAACTGGGCTGCTACATTTTCGTTTCACGACCCCTTTAATGGGGAATCAGCCTAATGACTACAACTGCAAAAGAAACAAAGGTCCAAATGCTGTGGGCTACACAAAAAAGGTATACAGAAGTAAATGAGGTGCATGCCTGCAGTTAATGACATTTTCCCCAACATGAAACAGAAATTGCTTGTGGCCTTTGAATGTGTAGCTGCCACTTTCTCAGCAGCTGGTTAAGGCAAGGCACTTGTTGAACATGCTCGATTCCCCAATCCTTGTTCAGCAGTTCTAATCAGCTCCTATTTAAGCAGCAGTTGCTAAACAAAGTTCACCTTGTAAAAATTCACGTAATGCACTAGCTCATTTTCGGCAAGAAAAAGAAGAATAACAAGAATCGGGAACCGTCCTTATGAAAGCTTTCATTTGAGTGGTATGCATGTTTATCACATAACAAATGTACTTTACGTCTTTCGTTCAGGCGTGTCAGGAGGTGAGACGAAGTAACTAATACTGCAAGTGAGTGGCTGAGTCAACTTTATTGTCCGACAGAAAAGGCTCTTTTCTGCCCCAGGTCCTCCCCTCTAGAGGAGAGGTGCCTTGGGGTAGGTGAGAATCCGCTTCAGATGCTGGCCAAAATCCCCTGGATCTTGGCGGCCTTTTCAGCCAGTCGAACCACTAGTAGCTGGTGTTCCGGGGTGGGCTTTCCAGAAAAGCCTCCCAGGCTTCTCTATCATCAATTTTGTTTGCCCTGCCTGGGGATGCAAACACTCTCATATTATATGGTTCAGGGTGCCCCTCTGCCCACAAATCCTGCAGCTCTCATCTTCAAAATCTGGGAATATATAAACCAGATTTGGATAAACATCTTCTTGCAGACGCCTCCATGCTGTCATCTGTTTTCCATCTAATGTCTTGTCTGGAGGGGGTAGTTTCAAAAGCTGCCTTCTATAATACTGCGTCACATCATAATACGACAGCAGACGCCCGTCTCTGTTGTAGCCTTCCTCAGGTTGCTCACTCCAACCTGTTCAGTAGTAGAGATCCCGAGCCAGGTTGTGAGCAGCCTCGTTGCCACTAACAGATTCGTGTGCTGGGGTCCAAATCAGATTAACTGTCCTATCCAATTCTTTTTGTTTTAGAATTTTGAGTGCCATGGGAGATATCCTCCCACTACCAAAGTTTTGAATTGCAGTTTTATTGCCGCTCAACAGATACGTGGCCTTTGTGCCGACTTAAGCAAGATCTATTGCAACCTCCTCTGCCACATCAATACATCAACATCATCACTATTAATCGATAGTGCCGAGATCGAGCCCCCTCCCCAGTCAACCACCACCGCTAAGGTGCCTTCTCCCCTTTTTCCACCCACCACATATACAAATGCAACCTGCTCCCTCGGCTTCCTTGAATATATGCGTTCCAGAGCCTCAGTTCTTTTCTGCCTTCTGTCTTTATTGTATTCCTGGCACATGTTTCTTGGCAATGGGGGAACTCGAATACATTCTCGTGCCTTCCACCCTATGGTGGCCTGCATGGCCCTTCCCCTAACCGGATTCAGCCCAGCTTTTTCCAAAATTACCCCCCCCCCCCCTTGTGGTGCTGAGCCTTTCTAGCTACAAGACTAATACTGCAACCATTACTGTGGTGATCTTCCATACCTTAGGAGATCACAAGGTCAGACCAACATACATAATGCATTAAAATCTGGATGCTTCCACGTTCTTGACATTATCACGTATTAACCTACTTCCTGCTGATGTATAATAAAATATTTTGCGTTGTTGAATGCATTCCCTAGTGTTCGGTATATGTAATGCAGTTTTTTTTTTCTTTTTCTTTCTTTTGAGTGAGGGGGGTGCTTCTCTTGCACAATGCGCGCATTTTACGTATGCTTTCCGGGGCATTGATCTGTACTGTATCTGTAGCCTCCCGTTTGTCTTCAGATACCGCAGCATGTTCCAAATAAATAAAGGCTGTGGCTAAAGGTACGTCCGAAGGACCCGATCAATCGTCTTAAAGGTACGTCCGACGGACCCGGTACGTTTTTCTTCGGGATACGACGGACGGATCCGGGAAATATTTTTCAGAGGTACGGCGGACGGACCCGATCGGTAGGGTTCTTCCGACGGATCCGAGATCCCCAGATGTGGTTGTAGCAACAACATGGTAGCCATATGTAGCCAAATCGAAGTTGGTATGAGGTGTACGTGCGAGGTGCAGGAAGTATGTACTACTGCATGCATGAAATGTGAAATTACAAAGAATAGTACAGTGACAAGAATAGTGCCTAGAATGGGTGATATACTACGTGATGGCATGATGATAGGTTTACGTGAGTTGGACCGCGGCAGGGTTGCAAGCGCATGTAATCGCGGTGTTGACGGCCAGCCCGCGGCCCGCACGCCCGCTCATTTGGTCCTCGTTATCATGTGCATTAACGTCTACGACGGTCGTTATGTAGTTATGTAGTTTTGATTCTTCAAAGTTTCGTCACTTCCATCTGTGATGAGATGCGTCACGTAACGCATCGCTTTCTGCTCGCATTGAGGTTTGGTGCTGCAAGTTCTACGTAGTCGCTGAAAAAGCTGAGTGCCGCCGGCGTGTCTCTAGCCCAAGCATCGCGTCATTCGTGTTTGTTGGAGGTGTGGTTTGTGCTTACCGTGAGATGCTGTGATGTACGGATTACGTCCTACTAGAGTGCTGTGTGAGACTACGAAGAGTGCTGTGATGAGTGCGCCGATGTCCGGACGGACATCAGTGTGTCCGTTTATGATCGGCGATGTTGCACGTGCATGTCAGTGTTTATTAGGTGCAGTGGTCATTTATTTACACGCGCTGTGCAACAATCAGACGAAAATAAGTCATCGACAATTTGTTAGCCTGCACTACAGAGCTCAAAACTCGGAAAACGGGAATGCACATGATGCAGTTTTCGCATGTTGGAGCTAGTGGACCGAAAAATAAGTGCCCAGCCCACACCGCCGGGATGCGCATTACTACAGGTGAAATGGGTCAGGTTTCTGTAAAATAGCTGCCTGGCACAGCACCTTCCTAAATGTTCAGGCTTTGTACTATTGTTGAAGACCACTTTATCATTAATAAAGGAACGAATATGCTTTATGTGTTAATGACTAGTGCTTTTTCAACATATGTTCATTTTTTTTTTTTCGTTTTTCCTTAGTTTTCTTTGTTTTTCATGCTAGAAAAACACAAATAGTACACTTTTAAACTTGTCAGTCCAAAGCTGAACATGAATATCTGCCATGCATGTGACAGCTTTAATGCTAGAAAGGTTGACGTGTATAGCATGTACGTAGATGCTGCGACATCTTAGTGGCATGTTCGGCTACTTGCCCCAAGGTGGTGATGTTTAATGCCAGTGATGGCAGTCGCACTTTGGTGCAGGTGAAATGCAAATGCTTCTGTTTCCTGCAAGATGTCAACGCAAAGTACAAAGCCCGGGCAGTCAAATTAGTCTGGGGCTCTCCACTACGGTATTTTTCATAGCTACATATGTCACTTTAGGATGTGAAACCCTACATGCCACAGGTAGGCTGCATTGTTTTTTAGATTTTGTAACCTCTCATCTATGTTTTGCAACATTTGGCTAATTTTAGTTCTCAAACAGTTGTTAAAGATGAAGCCAAAGCAGTTCTTGGCATGGTTTCCTGCTTGGATTAATTTGCTAATTGCAGTTTTTTGAAACTTGCATCAATGCTGCACTTGCAATCAACAAACAGGCAGTTGAATTACAGGAATGATGTGGATCGTGCATATCAGTTCGGACAAATGGAAAGTAACGGTCCCCTCCTTGCATGCATAGGTGCCCTTAGACAAATACATACTCGGGTGTGTGATTGCGACGCATATCAAGGGTCAACAGAAGGCCACGTGGAGCCAGTGTGATATTCTTCATGAAGGCTAAAGTAGAATTGTACAACAGCTGCTGTACCATGCAGAAAAAAATTGATCGTTTAGTGTATGATTAACTGACCATGAATAGCATCTTACTCAGAGTATGATGTGATATATATCTGGTTTAGCATCCCAAAATAACTACAGCTATGAGGAACACGATAGTTGAGGGCTCCGGTATAATTTCGACCACCTGGGGTTCTTTTACATGCACTGACACCGCACGGTGCATGACGGCCTATTGTTTTGCCTGTATTGAAATGCTCCTGCTCTGGCTGGAACCAAATCTGCATCTTTGGGTTCAGCAGCCGAGCACTAACTACTGAGCCAGCACAATAGGGCCAAGTATCAAAATGCATGCCATTACATTTCCTTCTAGCCTGTGGTTTTCTTCACAGAACTAATGTATACAAGGAAAAGTAAATAGCAAGAAAACACTAGTTTTATTGCACATTATATTCACATTTCAGCAAACATTCTCTAGGAAAAAAATTCTCATAATGTTTGCATGGAAACCATGAACATCTTACAAAAAAACAATGCACTTCCACTCCAATTATTAATGGGCAAGGTTGCATCTATGCTACTACACTGCACTTATCACAAAACCACAAGCCCCATCTGCTTTGGCCAATCACTTGATGAAACTAACGGAGACAGATGTCGCACACCACAGACTGGTCGTCTCGCAACATATCTCTGCATATGTTGTATTTCAATTTCATGCCTTTCCACTTAGCTTCAACTGTTGCCAGCATTACTAGTCACCCATCTTTTCTGAAATTCCTTTTTACGTTGTTGGGATCAGCATGCTTGTTAACGATGGTCTCTGGAATTTTCAATGCTATCATTTTCACATCTTCCTCATCTGGAAGAATGAAGGAAATGACAAGCTTTGAGCAGAAAAAAAAATTAGGGAGACTCCTAATCTCCACCTGTAAGGGTATGGTGTGCCAGCGTTAATGGTTCTTGTCTGCAGATCCCACTGTGGATTCCCGTTAATTTACATGCCCTTTGCTACAAACATAATTACTAATTCCTTAATTCATGTCTCTGTTATCTCAGATATACTCATTAGCATACGGTCGTAGGCTGCCCTGTTAGGTGATAGACAACCTGGCATAGACCTCTGTAAGCCTCAACCTTTCTTAATTGGAGCTGAAACGTCCCAGAACATATTTCAAATATAACTTTGTAAGCTTGACTTAACACCTCCTGCCATGTCGTGTGGCCTCGTGACATTTGGCTCGTGGCACTTTTGGCTTGTGCACAGGGGTCATCTGTTAAATACTGGTTAACATGCATGAAAAATACATTTTCACACAAACTGGTGGCAAATGGTCAAGTGGTGCACTGCAGATTCTGAAATGTATACCTATATGCATGCAAGGATCGCATCATCACATAACATGATCAAGAGTTCTATCAGTACCTGTAGTTACATAGCATTTCAATGCCCATTAAAGGACCACCTCAGACAATGGTTGTTGTTACCACAAGACCTGTTCTAACAGCGTACTGACACCATTCCACTGAGCGATGGACATGTATATGCATACCCTAGACAGCTCATGATTGTGGATCTCATTTATTTCTATGACTTCCAAGGAATTCCTGTCATCAGAAACCCTACACTTTATGAAATCGGGACAGTTGTCTTGAAAGGTGATGAAAAGAAATAACCAGGTTACCTTGACGCAATGCTAAATCACAGAGGGTGAATATGCTGCATGAAGATACCAAGAAGCTTGTACAAAGAAATGTGAGTGAAATGGCAGGATTTTTGAAACATTGAAATAAACTATTAACTATACTTGTCAAACCTGTCATTAAGGAATGGAAATCATGCAGTAATCAAAAACACAACATGGAGGCCATTTTAGGTCATCTTCACAAAACACATACCCACACCTCACACACAGCTTCATACTTATGAAAGAGGAAAAACCAATATGCAAGGAGTGTGGAGATGAACTAACAATAAACCATATTTTACACGTGCGCCAGAGTCGAGAAAATAAGAGGAAACATTTTGTACAATTTTGCAACAGATCCCTTTCCATCCCAGCATGATCCTAGGAAATAAATAAGAGAATAAGTGTCCTGTTTAAGTTGTTGCGCATTTCTCTTATATACTATGCAGAACCAACTAGCCCGACAACACGCTCTTCTCGACTGCAATCCTAGGAGAGACGTGCAAATTTCCTGCACTTTTGGTTTCTTAAAATGTTCCTAAACAAGCTACATCCTAAAAAACATTTTAGTCTTTATACACAAATAAATACATTAAACCTTGTTCTTGGTGCATGGCAGCATTAGTCGCTTATGCACCATAAAAATCAACACAATGCTGTAAGGTATACCTTGGTTAGCTGTGTTATATGAGACAAGCTTTCGGTCTGGTGTGGTCCTTATTCACGTGAAAGCGCTGTCATGAGGGTCTATGTCCCAGCGATCGGAAAGTGACCTATTCCAATAATTTTACAAACTGAAGGCGATTCTACAGATTTCTAAAGACTGGAGTGCTCAACTGTTTTATCAACGTCCGCCTGCTTTGACAGCCTGGAGTGAAACTGTTGAAGAGAATACATTTTTGAACATTTAACGCGTTTCTGAAGGCGTTGCTTTCAATTACGGGGCCCACAAAAAGCAGCTGAATGTCAAACGCCGCCTAGGTAGGCTTTCTAGCAAGACAGCGGTGTAGCGTGGAAAATAGCTCCGCCGGTCCATCGCTGGCGCCGCTGACTTGACAGGCGAACTGTTCAAACTTAAGCTACTGACCACACCTGAAACACTGAATTGCGCATGATCAAGGCAGAATTTCTCTAACACTGAGCACTGGTAGCTATCGATTTCGCGCCCAATATTGTGAAAATCTGTCCTCTCTTCGATCATTGATACGTCCACGGTTGAACATTTATGCGCCTCGGGGTAGGCCAGCCGTTGGAACATGGATGTGTGGTTGTAGCAACGATCACTTGCATGGCGCACTCTGCAAAAGTCCAAGAGTCAGCTTCTGCAACGAAATGTGCAGCGCACATTTTCTACCGCGTACCCAAGTCCGGCGATGCATGCATATCGATCCCGATCGTTTCAAAGCTGCGCGGCCGTTCAGTCGGGTCATGCTAACCTCGAGCATGCGGGGGTTTAAACTACATGTACGCAAAATTCGACAAGAAAAGGATGCAGGCTAAGCACTTTAGTCTAGTCTTCCCCTAAATACCAAAGAACATTGCTGTTCACAGGGAATCCGGATCATTCGCGCTTCCGGCTTGCCGGTTGTGCACTCTTGCGGTGCGATGCAGTAGGTCTTCGCCTCGACGAGTCGATGTGCAGCTCGCCGCAGTAGCAGCGCAGGCCGCTAGTAAATTCGGCATGTCTTCTGCCACGGCTCTGAGGTAGAATTTAAACGAAGAATTTAGCTAGAAACATCCTGTTTCCTCGGTCTGCATGTGAGGAACGAGCATAATGCCATTTCACATACATACTTTGGACTGCCGAATGTTCTGCACGGCGAGGTGTGTGTGTGTGTTGTGCCGGCGCTAGATCTTCGGAGGTCGATGCAGGACCTAAGACAGCGTAAATGCTAGGAGTAGCTCGCTTACATTACGGGCAGATCGAGGTAATAGTTTAGTGCGAAGCGAAAGCTGCTCGTGAATGTGCGTATCTCGATGCCAGCTGGTGGAGCGGGTGCAGTACGTAGCATCGCCTGCAGCTATGTGCGTGACAGCGATGCTTGCCGTAGACAACCCTAAGTGAAGACCGTGATCTATGTTAGAACGGATGCACTCTTCGTAGCACCTCATCGAGAGTCGCGGCTAGCTGATATCATAGAGGATAAGATTCATTCACGCGTAGCAAGCGGAATGTGGCCGCGTTCGACGTGCGTATAGCCATGAGCCTGTATATCGACGTCCGCCGTATCTTTACGAGAATCGAATGGATACGTCGGACGTACCTTTAGACACTTCGATAAATAAAACGCGGAGGCTACGACCCAAACATGCATCTACCGCAATAAATTACTGATGAAAAAGCAATGACGATGGCCAATGTTTGTGCAGAGGCTCAGTTCAAGGTTTCATGTGCCGAAGTACGCTCCAGAAACCGTTGATGCAAAAATGTTTTGGTCGTATACAGCCAACATATGCAACGTTTGACACACTAGACGTCTATACAACTGGGGCTTCTTAAAAAAGCAATCTTTTCTCTCCCCCCCCCCCCCCCCCCGTTCCGTTTTTGTTGCCGTAGATACAGCTATGCAGCCCGAAAACTAAGCAAGCTGTTCAAATACATGTTCCAAAGCATGTTGGAAAGAAACGGGGCTGACGGGGCCACGCAGGTGCCCGCGCCACTTTCAAATCCACGAAAACGTAGACATACTCACTATAGATAGCTTGCACTGACGTCCTTCTCATCAAGGCAAAACCAAATCGCAAAGCACTAAATGCAAATGGCCAAGACAAACAATGCCGATAACTGCCGTTTTTCCTTGCTTTGAGGCATGGAGATCTTTCTTTGGGGGAGGGTACTTTTGCACACCGTGAACGCGCAATCACGTGACACAAAAGTGACGTGAAGCTACACGTCACATCTGCGTGTCCTGTTAAAGTGTTCTTTTTTTCTTTTTTTTTAGTGTGATTGTGACAAAAGCGCTTGGCGGAGGGAGAGCAGGGAGAGCATCTAGCCGCCCGCAATTAACGGCACACACGCTTTCTTTCTTCTGTATTTTTCTTCTGTAAAGCGCTCGCGGCAAGAAACTCTATGGGGGAGAGGGGGGGTCTTTGGCGCTTTTGGTTTGGTGTCACGTGAAGACGTGCTTTTATGCATTAAACTCTTATTTTCAATCCTTTTTAACTTCACATGTTAAAACAATTTAGTTTTAATATTTCTATTTTGCGTAAATTGTTTGATTATTTAAAATTTTAGTTAAACGAGTTTCGTTTTTGTCTTGCTGTTCTCTGTCTCTTTGTACCTCTCCCCCTCTACCAGACCTTCTCTATTGGAATGCTCCGTCGCTTCTGCGCATGCGCCAGCTGAAAGAAGTGAGGAGAAATAACTTTTCGGATGTGACGTAAAACTTGTTTTATTTTTTGTTTGTAAAATGTCTGCCGCTTCTCGTCGCTGTTTCTAGCGATAGGCCGATAGCTGGTCGCCAGTGTCGCCGGCTCCGTGATCGCTCCCAAGCCGGACTGTGCGACTTGGCTGTGGCGATGGTGGCGGACGGGTTTCTTCGCATCGTAGTTTGAATATCGTAGCCGAGTGGCCGTGTTCCTTTCCACTTGTTATAATGCTCCTTGAGCTTCGGCCTCGCGTACTGCTGTTCGTCAAGCGGCATGCTGTGATATTCCCATGCGTTCTCTTAGTTACAGATAGCACCATCTCCGACCTGTGGACTCTGCGACGCTAGTTCTGCAATGCGTGTCCCGCCCTTGTCGATGGAACATGCCTGCAGTATGTTGCAAGTAACTGGTGTGGTCAGCATTCCATGTACTTACTTGCATTTCCCGAAATTTATACGAGTCACTGCCTTTGGATCATCCGGAAGTACGTATACAATTCGGACTGAGGTGTACAGCGCAAGCAGCGCAACACATGGGATGCGAAAAACTCGTCTCCGATCGAGTACTTGAATGGAATCTCGCTGTCATTTTTATCGTTGTCCTCGACTTCGACACCACTATTCAGCAGCAGTGGTAAACTTTAATCACCTCGAAAGATTTGTTGAAGTTTTGTTAAACCACCTTGAAATACCAGTATAAAAAGGCCGGTTGGAGCCTGTAATTTGTACGAAATTGCCTCGACTCTATCCTGGATTTCAAGAGGTCGGTTAGTGTATCCGCAGGGCAATTGTTTTGCCATTTTCGTTGCCTATATCGGATGTACAAACAGGAATTCGGTGTCCAATTGATGCAGGCAGCTTGGCACAGCTAATCTATTATGAAGCTCCGGTGCGATAGCCAGCCCGGGACTAACCGGGAAATAGAACCTCAACCGGGAAGGCCAGCTATTCATCACAGCTCGCAAGCGACTCACTGCCCGCCTACTGGGCTAGTCATGCAACCGTGGAATTCAGGTATATTTTCAAGTAAACTTCTGTACTTAGTGTACTTAGGAGTGCCGAGAGGTAGACCGCCCGCGCAAAGAAAAAATGCTCTCCACATCTCCCGACGCAGTCCTGCCTCTAGTTTTGCTCCTAAAGTTGAAGGCTCGAAGCGCAAGCTGTGAAAGTCCTGGTATTTTTGCACAGTATTTATCTTCCAGCTGCTCTAGCTCTAGACAGTTCTTGTATCGAATTCCTGCATTTTTTTATTTTTTTATTTTTGTCTCAGAAAACATCCCACGACGTCCTATTCGATCGATGTTATTTCTACCTGCCCTGTTGTGCTTATCATTGTAGACAAGCATGTAGACTAGTGTCAAAACAATAAATAAACAGTGCTGCGTTCGTGATTCCATCTTTGTCCAGTCATTGCCCTTGCGACTAGTTGCAGCATGCACCAAAAACAAAGTTTGCCAAGTAATTATTTCCTCTGCCTTAGGAAACTGCAAGGATATGGACTGATATCCCTTCATATTGTTTGACACAGTCATGCTAATGATGTGTTGTATTTTCAAAGACCTGCTTGCTTGCCAGCGCAAGACGGAACATTTATTGCGGACTCCATATTGGTTGTGTAGTGTCAAAATACACACATGCATCTCGATTTCAGGACATTCAGTACCCTCGGGTGGTTGCAAAATACTCCAATTGTCATGATAGCCAACTGCAGCTATGGGATAAAAAGGTATAGGGACATAAATCATTGCAAGAGTAACAAAACTGCGTAAATTTGCACTGTTAAAAATATTAAACACTACACAGTGGAAGTAGTTTTTGCTAGAACCATTGCTGTGACCGACATGGCAAACAGTGCTTGTTGCCTTTAGTGATGTGTTGAGCACAAGGCCTGCATAGAGATTTTAATCCTGTCAGTTGGGCAGAGTTATGTCCTGTTTTTGTTGTGTTATCATACATGCAGGCCAAGGTAATGCCATATAGTCCTCGTTTCCAACACTGCAATTCTGAAAAAGTGACTGCCAACACAGGTCCGATGTACACCGTCCCACTGCTGACCGTGTATATTCCTAAGTGATGTCCAAGTCTTGGGCAGACACTAATCGACGCAGCTCACAAAGCAACATTCCTGCCAAGGTGGTTGCCTACCATAAAACCCACATGCCATAGCTGCCATTCATGGCAGCCCAGAAGTAATGAAGTGCTGACGAAACACATTTGAGATGTTCAGTGAGTTTACACAAGAGGGAGTTGTTAATATGGTTAATTAGTCATCCAGTGAAATTTACACTGCATTTATTTTGTTAAACAAAGCTCCTTTTGTGAAGTGAAACAAGCTCCTAGTAGCCACAGGCAAAAAGTAGGCAAATGGCTATACATATTGAAATACTTATTGTGAATCGTGTTTTATTGTCGGATTCCTTTGAAGGGACACTAAGGAGGATGGAAAGCAGGTTTCCTGCATTGCTAAGATACAGTGTTCTAATCTTAAAGAGACCACACGAGTCGATTTGGGACTTTAAATAATATTCGTGATGACGTTGCCCGCCTTGTCCCTTATCGCATACATCTGGTTTTTGCCTATGCCCAATTTCTTCTTTACCGCTTTAAGGCTTCCCCCGTTCTTTACAGCATGTTCAATTTTCTCCATGTTATACTTCCTTATATCAGCCACCTTGCGCTTATTGATTAGCTTTGATATCTCAGCCAATTTGATCTGGTCTGTTCGATTGGAAGCTTTCATACTCTTGTGTTTCTTAATCAAATCTTTCATCTCTTTAGACAGCATACCGGTATCCTCATACCGGTATTTGTCATATTGATCGTATTTATATGCTGTGAGCAAGAACGTTCTGATACATTCTAGCAATGCAAGGAGGAGAAAGCTGTCTTATTGAAAGGTCAGAACACTGATTGTGGGAAGGTGCTGCTGAGAGGTTTGTGATGAGCAGAGCCTGTTTAATTCATCAGCAAGCTTCACTGCACCATAATTACGATATGACATGAACGGCCAACACTGTTAAGTTGCGCTGACATATTCATGTGTTTTATGCATGCACAATGTCCGTCATTTTTGGTTGCTGAGTGGGCTTACACGTATTTTTGATGTGATACCCAAAATGTGAGCGCTTTTTTTTTTTTCCTTCTTTCGTGCAGATGTCCGTGCTTAGGCTACACATGACCACCTCTCTTGCATATGCTCTGGTCGACGGCTGGCAGAGATGCCCGTTTAGGTAACTTTTGGGTCGTCGAACATCGGACCTTCACATTTGGATGAATCCACCGTCAACTGGTTAAAGGAGAATGATTCTCTCCTTGCTCCTCCAGGAGAGAAACCTAGCACATCTAATCTGACCCCTACATGCCCTTTCTTTTGTTGACCAAAGGTATGGCCGTATATATGAAATAAATAATTGAAGCCACAAATAAATCTCTGCAATCTGCAAAATATGCTTGCACATTTTATGCCATTACATTTAAAATAGCGAACACATTTCATGACATTCTGTGAAATGCAATGCATGTCTGCTAATTATTGTGATTGCTGTATATGCTGTACCAGTGTACCTAGGCAGCTGTTTTCCCTCTTTGTGGTGAATTTGTCAGTCTTCTGTTGGAGCAAAGATTGTGTTACCTTAGAATATTTTCTTACATGCATCAGTGCATACTTTGCTTGAATGCTTCAGTGCACCCTTTCAAAGGGACACTGAGTACAACTCCATTGAGTCATTGGTCTCAGTAAATATTTGATTATTTCTCTCATTATGGCTGTGTTGTCTGGCAGCAGTCGTGGCATATAGTATTTATTGGTGAGAAAATTTAAATTAGAAGCCTTCCCATGAGTCGATTCATGATGACCTTGCTGAAAAGGACATGTCACTGCCACATTAGAGTGGATCATGACACAATATATCTTGCAGTAATCTGAACCAAAACTTCTGTGTGGAAGCATGCATTTTACTCTGCAAAATTGGCCGGCAATGGCAACATCTTTGTTCTGTTTTTTGGTCTTTCCATCCTTTTAAAACCTCTGCTTTCATTTTAAGTGGTCTCTTTAATGGTTTGTGGGGTTTAACGTCCCAAAGCGACTCGTGTGGTCTCTTTAAGATTAGAACACTGTATCTTAGCGATACAGGAAAACTGCTTTGCATCCTCCTTAGTGTCCCTTCAAAGGAATCCGACAATAAAACACAATTCACAATAAGTATTTCAATATGTATTGCCATTTGCCTACTTTCTGCCTGTGGCTACTTGGAGCTTGTTTCACTTAACAAAAGGAGCTTTGTTTAACAAAATAAATGCAGTGTAAATTTCACTGGATGACTAAATATTAACAACTCCATCTTGTGTAAACTTGCTGAACATCTCAAATGTGTTTCGTCAGCACTTCATTACTTCTGGGCTGCCATGAATGGCAGCTATGGCATGTAGGTTTTATGGTAGGCAACCACCTTGGCAGGAATGTTACTTTGTGAGCTGCGTCGATTAGTGCCTGCCCAAGACTTGGACATCACTTAGGAATATACACGGTCAGCAGTGGGACGGTGCACATCGGATCTGTGTTGGCAGTCACTTTTTCAGAATTGCAGTGTTGGAACCAAGGACCATATGGCATTACCTTGGCCTGCATGTATGATAACACAACAAAAACAGGACATAACTCTGCCCAACTGACAGGATTAAAATCTCTATGCAGGCCTTGTGCTCAACACATCACTAAAGGCAACAAGCACTGTTTGCCATGTCAGTCACAGCAATGGTTCTAGCAAAACTACTTTCACTGTGTAGTGTTTAATATTGTTACCGGGAAACGCGAGACCAAAGTGATGTGCTCACTGACAAAGACGACGATCAAGGAACGCAGGCACGACGAAGCGTTGAAAAAGAGAACGACGCTGAGAGAGCGGATTCTGCACGGCTACCGAAGTCTTGCGTCCAGTTCAGCCCATCGCAGTGCCGTCACATTAAGTACATCCCCGTAACATCTTGGTGGAGGTCGCGGGTTCGACACAATCTGACGCTGGATCTCCGCAGTGGCCGTCACATCGGAACCGTTACGATGACAACCGACGCGGCTCCATCAACCTCCGCAACTCCAACTGTCGTCGTAGCCCACCCCCGTGACCCTGGCACATTCTGCGGTACAGATGAGGTAGACGTCGAGGACTGGCTTTCGCTTTATGAGCGTGTTAGCCAGCACAACAGGTGGGACGCCACGCTGATGCTGGCCAATGTCATCTTCTACCTTACCGGAACGGCACGCGTGTGGTTCGAAACACGAAGCAGATATACCCTCTTGGGATGTTTGCAAACAAAAACTCCGTGACCTGTTCGGAAAACCGGTTGGCCGTCAACTCGCCGCCAAGAGGGACCTCGCCACACGTGCCCAGACATCTACCGAGCCTTATATTACGTATATACAAGACGTTCTGGCCCTCTGCAGAAAAGTCGACAAAGACATGACAGAACCTGATAAGGTGGGGCACATCCTCAAAGGCATAGCCGACGATGCCTTCAATCTTCTACTCTGTCGGGACTGCTCTACGGTTGACTCCGTTCTGCAAGTTTGTCGACATTTCGAGCAGGCCAAACACAAAAGCATTGCACATCGCTTCAATCGGCTCCCCAACACTGCCCCTAGCTCCACGTGCGAGGATCTGCCGACCCTAAGGCAGCCTTCCAACACTGAAAATGTGACCCGCATCGTGCGTCGTGAACTGGAAGCGCTCGCTCCTGCTGCATCCAACCCGCCCTCTTCGGACAGTAACCTAGCGACGATATCCCTCATTCAAGCCGTCGTTCGTCAAGAGGTTGCTAACTTGGGCGTCCCCTATAGCCACAACGTGGAACCCCCCAGTTCGAGCCCCATCCCTCCCATGGTCGCCCACGCTGCGCCCCGCAACACCTACACGCCACGCTACCGATACCGCAATCCTGAGGAGTGGCGCACCCCTGACGACAGGCCGATCTGTTTCACGTGCTCACGTGTTGGCCACATCTCTCGCCACTGCCGCAGCCGCTGGACATCACCACCTCGACGTTTCCCTTACGTTGACCGCTACTCCGATTACGGTCACCGCCGTTTCACGCCTCGTTATGAGCCGCCCCGCACCGATAACACTCCGCCTCCTCCTGTGTCCAGTCGCTCTCCTTCGCCGCCAGCCCGCCGTTCCCGTTCACCTCTTCCTAACCGCAGTTCCTCGCCGTCCTCTGCCGGCCGCTTCACGGGAAACTAGCCGATGCAGCTCCCGGAGGTGACGCTGCATTGGTACCCCGACCTGGAAATCCTCTGCCCATTTCTTCGCCCTGTAACCTCCTCTCCCTGCTCGTGGATGGTGTTCCCGTCTCTGCCCTCATTGACACTGGTGCCCAAGTCTCGATCATGAGCTCATCATTTTGCCGCCGCCTCAAGAAAGTACAGACCCCCGCCGCTTCGCCCACCGTTCGTGTTGCCGATGGCAGTACTGCTGCCGTCACTGGGCTGTGCACTGCCCGAGTCACCCTTGCCGGTCATCACATCCCTGTTTTGTTCACCGTCCTCAACCAGTGCCCTCACAATGTGATCCTCGGCCTTGCCTTTTTACCGGCCCACTCTGCCCTTATCGACTGTTCCAGCGGCCTTCTTCGTTTGGACTTACCTGTCTGCTCAGAACATCCTCCATCAACACCCCGCCTTCGCTCCACCGAGTTCGCTCGCCTGCCCCCTGACTCTGCTGTTTACCTACCTCTGTCACCTTTCCCGCCTGTGCCTGACGGTGACTATCTTGCTTGCCCAATCACCGAGGTCTTTCTTTACCGCAACGTCGTTCTTCCTCATCTCATCGTACGCGTTACACAGAACAACACCTACCTTCCAATCCTGAACTTCAGTCTGTCACCCCAAGTTCTCCCCGAAGGAATATCCCTTGCTACCTTGTCTCCTCTCACAGACTGCACCATTTGTGCACTCACTCCTGGCCCACATTCAAGCGTCCTTCCAACACCCGTACTCCCCACCACAATTACCGACCCTATTTCCGCAATGATTGCTTCTGACCTCAGCCCCGAACACGCTCAGGACCTGCACAACCTTTTGTTATCCTTCTCAGACATTTTTTACTTTGCTGCCGGTTCTCTGGGCCAAACATCAGTTGTGACTCACCGCATTGACACCGGCGATTCAAAACCTGTACATCGGAGGCCTTATCGTGTGTCCATTTCTGAGCGCCAAGTCATCCAGCAGGAGGTCGACAAGATGTTGGCCAACGATATCATCGAACCTTCGAACAGCCCCTGGGCTTCTCCTGTCGTGCTCGTTAGAAAAAAAGACAACAGTTGGCGCTTTTGCGTCGACTATCGACATCTGAACACGATTACAAGGAAAGATGTTTACCCGCTGCCGCGAATAGACGATGCCTTGGACTGTTTACATGGAGCCCGCTACTTTTCCTCTATCGACCTTCGTAGCGGCTACTGGCAGATTTCTGTTGACGAACAAGACCGCGAGAAGACAGCTTTTGTCACACCCGATGGTCTTTACCAATTTAAGGTTATGCCTTTCGGACTTTGCAACGCCCCTGCTACGTTTGAACGAATGATGGACTCCTTACTCCGCGGCTTCAAATGGACGACTTGTCTATGTTACTTGGATGACGTCATTGTCTTCTCGCCCTCGTTCGAAAGCCATCTTCGTCGCCTTTCTTCCATCTTGGCACTTTTCCGCCGTGCCGGACTTCAACTGAACTCAAAGAAGTGCAGTTTTGGTCGCCGCGAACTTAAAGTGCTTGGCCATTTGGTGAATTCCACCGGCGTGCAACCCGATCCTGACAAAATTCGTGCTGTCAGTGCTTTTCCATCTCCCCGTTCACCCCGTGATGTCCGCAGCTTTATAGGACTGTGCTCTTATTTTCGCCGGTTCGTCCCAAACTTTGCCGCTGTTGCCCGTCCTCTCACCAATCTCAAGAAAGGCGTTCCTTTCTCATGGGGACCAGAGCAGGCTAACGCATTCTCCACCCTCATCGCTGTTCTCACCAATCCTCCTGTGTTGGCCCATTTCGACCCGTCTGCCCCGACGGAACTTCGCACCGACGCCAGTGGCCACGGGATTGGTGCCATTCTTGCACAGCGACAACGCGGCCAACACTGCGTGATTGCCTACGCCAGTCGTCTCCTGTCATCAGCGGAACAGAACTATTCGATTACGGAACGGGAGTGCCTGGCTCTCGTCTGGGCCGTTGGAAAATTCAGACCCTACTTGTTTGGCCGACCATTCACTGTAATTACCGAACACCACGCCCTATGTTGGCTCTCTTCCCTCAAGGATCCTGCTGGCCGCCTCGGCCGCTGGGCACTGCGCTTGCAGGAGTATACCTTTTCCGTTGTATACAAATCAGGCCGTCTCCACCAGGATGCAGACTGTCTGTCCCGTTATCCCGTCGATCCCCCTTCCTCTACTGACCACGAGTCGGACCCCTGTGTGTTCTCTATATCGGACTTTTCTCACATAGCCGACGAACAGCGCTTGGACCCAACCCTCAGTTCTCTTATCGACCGCCTCCGCACACACAGCCGTGACTCTTCCCTCGCCCTGTTCTTCCTTCATGGGAATACGCTATACCGCCGCAACATGCGACCTGATGGTGCTGAGCACTTGCTCGTCGTTCCCCAACACCTACGCTCTGCCGTTCTAGAACAAATGCACGACGCCCCTACAGGTGGTCATCTTGGCCTCTCATGCACATACGATCGCGTGCGCCGGCGTTTCTTCTGGCCTGGACTCTACCGCTCTGTCCAACGTTATGTAGCCGCTTGCGACCTCTGTCAACGCCGGAAGAAACCCCCTGTCCTGCCACCTGGACACCTGCAGCCGATTGCTATCCCGACTGAGCCATTTTCTCGTGTTGGCCTTGACCTTCTAGGGCCCTTCCCCGAGTCCTTATCAGGAAACAAATGGATCGCTGTGGCCACCGATTACGCCACGCGGTACGTGATCACTCGCGCCATTCCAACCAGCTGCGCCACAGACGTTGCTGACTTCCTTTTGTACGACGTCATACTACACCATGGTGCTCCCCGTCAACTACTTACCGACCGTGGCCGCTGTTTCCTTTCCCGAGTTGTTGAGGAAATACTTCGTTCTTGCTCCGTTCGGCACAAGTTCACCACTGCGTACCACCCTCAGACGAACGGCCTTACGGAGCGTATTAACCGCACACTCACCGACATGCTCGCAATGTACGTATCCGACAGTCATCGCGACTGGGATATTAGTCTGCCATTTGTCACCTTTGCATATAACTCTTCGCGTCATGACACTGCTGGGTACTCTCCATTCTATCTTCTCTTTGGACGAGACCCCTTACTGCCCTTCGACACTTTGCTTCCCGCCGCTGGCCCCGTCACCACCTATGCCCGCGATACCATCGCCCGAGCCGACGCTGCTCGCCAGATTGCTCGTCACAATCTCACCGTCTCTCAAGAAGCTCAAAAACGCCGCTACGACGCTCACCACCGCGATGTGCACTATCCTCCCGGATCTCTGGTGTTGCTCTGGCTTCCGTGCCGTCGTGTGGGGTTGTGTCAGAAACTTCTGCCCCACTACACGGGTCCTTACCGTGTACTACGCCCTGTGACCGACGTGACCTATGAGATTGCACCGCTCCACCCAAAGTCACCGACTGCTAAACCCACTTCCGAAATTGTACATGTCGCCCGCCTCAAGCCATATTGCTCCCCCTCCACACCGCACGACTAATACGCACCGGGACGGTGCCTTTTGCCGAGGGGGGTAGTGTTACCGGGAAACGCGAGACCAAAGTGATGTGCTCACTGACAAAGACGACGATCAAGGAACGCAGGCACGACGAAGCGTTGAAAAAGAGAACGACGCTGAGAGAGCGGATTCTGCACGGCTACCGAAGTCTTGCGTCCAGTTCAGCCCATCGCAGTGCCGTCACATTAAGTACATCCCCGTAACACTATTTTTAACAGTGCAAATTTACGCAGTTTTGTTACTCTTGCAATGATTTATGTCCCTATACCTTTTTTATCCCATAGCTGCACTTGGCTATCATGACAATTGGAGTATTTTGCAACCACCCGAGGGTATTGAATGTCCTGAAATCGAGATGCATGTGTGTATTACAACCAATATGCAGTCCGCAATAAATGTTCCGTCTTGCGCTGGCAAGCAGGTCTTTGAAAATACAACACATCATTAGCATAATTGTGTGAAACAATATGAAGGGATATCAGTCCATATCTTTGCAGTTTCCTAAGGCAGAGGAAATAATTACTTGGCAAACTTTGTTTTTGGTGCATGCTGCAACTAGTCGCAAGGGCAATGACTGGACAAAGATGGAATCACGAACGCAGCACTGTTTATTTATTGTTTTGACACTAGTCTACATGCTTGTCTACAATGATAAGCACAACAGGGCAGGTAGAAATAACATCGATCGAATAGGACGTCGTGGGATGTTTTCTGAGACAAAAAAAATAAAAAATACAGGAATTCGATACAAGAACTGTCTAGAGCTAGAGCAGCTGGAAGATAAATACTGTGCAAAAATACCAGGACTTTCACAGCTTGCGCTTCGAGCCTTCAACTTTAGGAGCAAAACTAGAGGCAGGACTGCGTCGGGAGATGTGGAGAGCATTTTTTCTTTGCGCGGGCGGTCTACCTCCCGGCACTCCTAAGCACAGAAGTCTACTTGAAAATATACCTGGGTTCCACGGTTGCATGACTAGCCCAGTAGGCGGGCAGTGAGTTGCTTGAGAGCTGTGATGAATAGCTGGCCTTCCCGGTTGAGGTTCTATTTCCCGGTTAGTCCCGGGCTGGCTATCGCACCGGAGTTTTATAATAGATTAGCTGTGCCAAGCTGCCTGGATCAATTGGACACCGAATTCCTGTTTGTACATCCGATAAAGGCAACGAAAATGGCAAAACAATTGCCCTGCGGATACACTAACCGACCTCTTGAAATCCAGGATAAAGCGGCAATTTCGTACAAATTACAGGCTCCCACCGGCCTTTTTATACTGGTATTTCGAGGTGGTTTAACAAAACTTCAACAAAACTTTCGAGGTGATTAAAGTTTACCACTGCTGCTGAATAGTGGTGTCGAAGTCGAGGACAACGATAAAAATGACAGCGAGATTCCATTCAAGTACTCGATCGGAGACGAGTTTTTCGCATCCCATGTGTTGCGCTGCTTGCGCTGTACACCTCAGTCCGAATTGTATACGTACTTCCGGATGATCCAAAGGCAGTGACTCGTATAAATTTCGGGAAATGCAAGTAAGTACATGGAATGCTGACCACACCAGTTACTTGCAACATACTGCAGGCATGTTCCATCGACAAGGGCGGGCTGACACGCATTGCAGAACTAGCGTCGCAGAGTCCACAGGTCGGAGACGGTGCTATCTGTAAAACGCATGGGAATATCACAGCATGCCGCTTGACGAACAGCAGTACGCGAGGCCGAAGCTCAAGGAGTATTATAACAAGTGGAAAGGAACACGGCCACTCGGCTACGATATTCAAACTACGATGCGAAGAAACCCGTCCGCCACCATCGCCACAGGCTACAGCCAAGTCCGGCTTGCGAGCGATCACGGAGCCGGCGACACTAGCGACCAGCTATCGGCCTATCGCTAGAATAGCTAGAAACAGCGACGAGAAGCGGCAGACATTTTACAAACAAAACATAAAACAAGTCTTACGCCACATCCGGCAAGTTATTCCTCCTCACTTCTTTCAGCTGGCGCATGCGCAGAAGCGACGGAGCATTCCAATAAAGAAGGTCTGGTCTCCCCCTCTCCGCTGTCTGGTCGTCTGGTGACGTCACCAACCTCATTTTGGTTTCGGAGCCAAGCAAGCCGCAAGTCCGCATGCGAGCGATGAGGGACTTCCAAGGGACTTCTTTCTGTTCACACGCGCGTGGTGTATGACGCGTTTTGTTGCCGTACGTGAGGAATACAGAAGAGAAGAATTATGCCTTGAGTGACGCACTGCAGTCCAGGTAAAACCCAGCCGTGAAACATTCCGCTGCTGGACATCCCGCAACTGACAGTTCGCGACGCGGCACGGAGGTGGTAACAGTACGGTCTCCATGCTCTGCAACCAGCGGTCCTTTGCTAGCGCAGCCTTGGTGCAGCCGTCGTCGAGTAAGCCTAAGCAAAGTGACAAGAGTGATCGAACACATCGGACTTCGTCGAGGCGTCGTCAGCCGGGCCACTTCCCGCAAAGGGCAGTGCACATTGGGTGGCCGACGTGATGGCGAATCTCGCGTGCGACGACATAAGCGGCGGGTTGGAGCGCACGCCGGTTTCGTTTCTCAATGACGTGGACGCCGAGGACCTTCCTTACTTTGAGGTGAGTGCCCTTGAAAATGGGATCACGTTTACCAGTTTCCCGGCCTTGACATTCGCGGTCAGGCGCGTGAACGAGTTCGCCGCAGTGGGACAGCGAAAGTTTCCCAAGCCTGGGGAAGAGGCGCGGGAGGCGCGTTTACCGCATGCACTCCTTGCACGCGGCCAGGATGCAGACGCGGCAGGATGAAATGATCCGTGCGACCTTCTTAAAGCGATCGAAGTGTGTACGGTGGGACAGACGTATACGTGAACTCGCGTGGGAACGGTTTCAAGGCCGGCCGGACGAGCAGCCTCGATCGTGACAGCTCTGAAGGACCTTGATAATCTGTGAAGTCGACGTACTTAACACAAACTCGATGTTTCTTTTCTATCTAGCAGTAATAAGCGTTTAATGTGGGACATTTCTGAATATTTTAAAATCTCTTGCGGGATGCCAGACAATAGCTTAGTAGAACAGTCCTGCAAGGGTGGGTACCCTAGTCATACCGATGTTGCTTTGGGATGTTAAACTCCCAAATCAAACAAAACATTTTTCCATTCGTGCCTAAAGGTTGTAAATAATATGCCTCCGTTGCATCTACCTTTTACTATTGAAAAACTGTCACTATCGCCGAATCGATTTTAACACCTGTAATTTGACGATGTCTGTCAGACATGCTAGTGTCACAAGAACTTTCAATTTCAACTTAGATTTTTAGTCCTAATAGAACTCGTGCGCTGGACCTAATGTGTCGCGAGGCTATGATATCTGACGTATGAATCCTCTTGTTCTGCGCCGTAGTACACCACCACGAATGTGCCGGGCCCCGGATCGGATGAGCAGGCATTTAGCGAAGTGTTTACTGGCTGCATCTGCGAGACGGCTTGTGGTGCGCAGTGCCCATGCATGGTACGTTGTCGACAGGCAGTGTCACGTAGCCCGGCCCCCAGTGTAGCCACCGTTGAGTGCTCGCCAACGTGCCCTTGCAACGCGGCCTGCCCTAATCGAATTGTCCAGCGAGGGTTGCATTGCCGACTGCAAGTGTTCAAGACTCAGGAAAAGGGGTTTGGAGTACGGGCCCTGGACCCTGTCCTTCAAGGTGGGTATGTCTGCTCGTACGCCGGAGAAGTCATCAGCCTCGATGTAGCACGCCAGAGAGTGGCAGAGCTGGACCCTGCTGACTCCAGCTACGTGATGGTGCTTCGTGAAGGTGGTGCTGTGACTCTTGTCGTGGATCCTAGCCAGGTTGGCGGCGTTGGGCGATTCCTAAATCACTCCTGCGACCCCAACCTGGTTATGGTACCTGTCAGGACAGAGTGTGTTGTGCCCGAACTTGCATTGTTTGCGAGAAGAGACATTTGTGCTGGGGAGGAGCTGACGTATGATTATTCTGATGGTTCTGGTTCCTCCTCTACAGGGGGCAGAAAGAAATGCTTCTGTGTCTCAAAGCAATGCTATGGCTGGCTACCCTTCGATCAGAAAGTGCTGGGCATCTGACAGCAATGCTTGGAAAATTGCTCACCACAGCCTGTCTGTGTCGAGAATGCCCTGGGAGAAGTGGGTTTTGTTCCTCTCTCTACATTTCTGGTTTGCTTTTCTAGATTACTTTCCCTTTATTTTAAGCCCTGCCCTAGTCGCAGTGGTGATGTATTAACTCGGCAGTGTGAAGCTTCAGATTCGTGTTCGTATCAAAGCAGAAGGCTATTTCACTTGTTCCTCACCACTTTGACGTCAGAATCATGCACACTGTAGTGAAACTGTGCTTCTTTGTTTACACGGCACAAACGCAATACTGTGCACTACTTTTCAGTGCTGATGATTATCTAAAACCATCATCAGCAGTGCTTGTTGAACAGGCTGTTGATGTTTTGCTTCTTATATGTGGCTCGCATAATTATAAATATAGAAGTGCTGGTCTTGTAATGTTTTGGTTGTTTACACTTCATATAATACCTTTAAAGTTAGACTTGGTGTTGAAATTGCACATGCTCTAGAAGTGTCAGGAGTAAAGTGGTTCAATCCATGCCTTTTTTTTTCTTTAGCAGGTTTTTCTAATCTGATCTTCAGGACATCTAGAGTGGCATTACAGGGTGTCTAGAAACCGGGAAAACCAGGAATTGTCAGGGAGATTTCATGCACCAGGAAAAATCGGGGGAAATGTCAGGGAAAATGGCACAATATTGCTACAAAGATGACGAAGCGGGCAGTGGCGCGGGGCGGAGTGCTCGCGCTAGGCCTGCTGGCCATTAAAGCATATTTTATCGTCATTTATTTATTTATTGCATACTTTCAGGCTTTAGGCAGGAGTGGGGGGTACAGAAGAATACAATTCACGAGAATATATAGTACATTCAGTCTTGCGAATGACGACAACGAAAAAAGGTATATCACTCGCACAGAGCATAAAGAACGAAAAAAGTGGTGTAAACACCATGATATGACAATGTGAAACACCGCTATCTATCATGGAATGCACTCAATAAAGAAGACAATGTCGAACACTCAATCACATTTGCAGGTAGGTCGTTCCAAGTACGGATAGTTTTAAGAAAATATGAGGTTTTGAACACATTTATTCTGCACAAAAAATCGCTCATTTTCTTAGAATGAAAAGAACGGGTTTGTCGTTGGGTAACTGAATGAAAGTATGCATTTTTATCTATGCCAAGCTGGTTGTGGTAGACCAAATAAAACATTTTCTTGGCATCGTCTTGCCTGCAGGGTTTCTAAATTAGCTGTTTGCAAAAGTGCTGCTGAAGACATTTTCCAGCTATAACAATTGTATATGAACCTGACACATTTACACTGGACATTTTCAAGTTTGGTGACATTGATCTTTGTGTGCAGATCCCAAACAACTGCCGCATATTCTAAAACCGATCTAATGAAAGATTTGTAGGCAAGAAGTCTGATTTCTGCTGGGGATTTATAAAGGTTCTCCTCAAATATCCAAGTTGCCTCATAGCTTTATTTACAGTGTACGTTATGTGGTCATTCCAGTTTAAATCTAACGTGATTATAACTCCTAGATATTTGCAATTATTTACCCGAGATAATGTGTTGTTATTGATGTTGTAGCAGAACTTCAGCAGATTGACTTTTCGCGTCACAGTCATAGCTACTGGTTTCTTGTAGTTTATGCACATTTGCCAAGTTTTTCACCAGACCTGAATTTTACTCAAAGACGTATTTAACAGTACCTGATCATTCTGGCTGAAAATCTCGTGATAAAGTATACAATCATCGGCAAACAGGCGTATTTTAATCAATATGTCGGAAGCAATGTCATTATATGTCATCACGTCATTCTGTTTCTGTTGTGTCGCTGTGTTCCATCGCTTGTCATGCCACCACGTAACATTTGGTTGGAGGTGCGGTTCATCCCCATCCTCGCCTTGCACCGTCGAAGCCAACCGTACGCCGGGTCCATCGGCCGAGAGCCCGTGGAGTTCGCCGCCCAGCTTTGCCCCAGCCCTTTGTGCTCAGACCCGACCAGCCGCTCTCCTCAGCCCCGTCCCCAGCCTTGACCACAACACACGATGACCAGGAAGAGTCCCAAGCCGACCCGACCGACCCCACGACAATGCGACCTCGCGACCACTCGAGCGAAGACAGCACCCCCACCCAAGCTGTTCGGTGTGTCCATGAGCCTTGGCCTTCGGCAAACAGGGAAGATTGGACTTGATGCTCCGGTGCAAGCATTCTTCCCATCTTCACATTCATTGTGGTGTCCAGTGTTTCATGTCCCAATCCTGTGTCTGTGTTCATCGTCACCTCATGCATTGGATTTTTAGCAATCGATCGAGACGATCGCTCGGTGGCCCCGGGTAATGCTACGAAGATGACGAAGCGGGCAGTGGCGCGGGGCGCAGTGCTCGCGCTAGGCCCGCTGGCCATTAAAGCATATTTCATCGTCATGTCATCACGTCGTTCTGTTTCTGTTGTGTCGCCATGCTCCATCGCTTGTCATGCCACCATGTAACAGTATATTCAGCAGTGCATTTTCCTTTTAAGCTGGCGCACAGCAAGTATGTTAATCATGTAGGTTTTCTTTTTGTGTGTGTGTGTGCGCGCGTGCGCGAAGCCATTTTGAGATGGTGGAATTGGGGAACTCAAGCTAAAGTTATGGTGGCTAGATGGGGAGGTGAGAGCATCGGCCACCGTGGAGTGTAGCAAGCTATCATGCTTGCAGCGGTGGCGCTGTCGTCGACGCTTAGATCGCGCTCGCCTGGCGTTCACACTGCTAGCACGCTTTGCGAGCGAGGTAGTTTTGCCGATTGTGTGTTGCTTTTGCGTCGAAGGGCATGTGTTTGACTCTGTAATGCTTGCACATCACACAAACATAAATAGTTATTCAATCAGCATAGATAACAAGTCAATTTAAACTGGAGGATAACAAGCTGAGCACTTTACGTAGATGTAGACGCCCAAGCCTGCACCTGAAAACTTTGATGAATAGTAAGCTCTTGTCAACAACTTTTACTGTGAGCTATTTTTGCCCGTGAATGATCAGGAGATGCTCATACATGAATAAGGTGCTGGTATTCTCTCGGCTGTGAGCCTGGGTTTCATTAAAAAAAAAAAAAAAAGCATGCAGGACACCATGCAAGATTTTATTTCTGTAGCGGACAAGTATGTGGGCAAACCCAACCGCTAAGGGCAAACAAGTGATGTGATACAGCCTAAGAGCAGAACTAAAAATTAGCACGCCATGCGTGTGACAACAGCGTGTACTCACATAACACGTCATGCTCCTCTGCATGGATATTTAAAGCTACCCGTTACAAGAAATTATAGCTTATTGAAAGAAAAAACGTTTGTTCTTAGATTAGTGTACAGTTTAACCAAAGTTGTTGACTTCTAAATTCGTCCCTTCGAATTAACTTTGTTACCCTAAGCGACCATCGGTAAACCTCTCTTTGCAATACATGTCCTGCCCATGCCCATTTCTTCTTCCTTATTTCCTTTAGATTGTTAGTTACTTTAGTTAATCTCTAACCCATTCTGTAGGCTTCATATCTACTAATGTTGCCTCTACCATTTTTCTATCCATAGCCCTCTGCGTTGTCCTCAACCTAAGTAGAACCATTTTCCTTCGTTTCGCCTCCATCGAAACGCAGCCGCCACGTTCGGGGTCGATCATCATCATCATGTTCGTAAAAACGAGCATTACAGTGAGGTTTATGAAAAAACATCATCATCATCACAATGTTTTTCATAAACCTCACTGTAATGCTCGTTGCACCTCTGTATGGATATTTAAAGCTACCCGTTACAAGAAATTATAGCTTATTGAAAGAAAAAATGTTTGTTCTTAGATTAGTGTACAGTTTAACCAAAGTTGTTGACTTCTAAATTTCGGTGCTTATATCTTTATACGCGTTCGATAGCACACCCCGCTTGTAGCCTAGCTGTTTGTGCACTGGCTTCCTCTTCCCAGTCCTTTATTGGTTCTTAAGCTTGGTTGCTTCCTTTTTCTTTTTCTTTTTTTTTTACCTTTCTTATATCTCCATTTTTCTTTGTCTCTGCCTGCTCTCATGCGTTTGCCATGCCGCACGAAAGTTCCAACCCTTTGTTCACATATATGCGGTCGCTCTTTTCACGGCGCAGTGTGCTTTCCGCTCCCAGGTAGTTAGGCGACACATATTTTTTTTTTCCCTGTGCAACCTTTACCTCCTACTTCTGCCACCTTTCCTGACCCACTGTGTTACATTATTCAATGGCCTGTTTATCTAGCTGATGTGTCGTTTGTTTTTTATATGTCCTTACTATATCTCTACTTCCATGTGGGTCAGTTTATGGTATCGCATTTTCTGATGCTTTACCTGTCTAGTTTTGTTCTCTGCTTAAATTTCATTTACTAATAAAGCCCCTGGCTAGTACCCGTATAACTAGAGCACGGGAACAAATTGATAGAGGGCATTGTTCAATATTGGACTTCTTTTTTTGTATCTGACTATCTGCTATTTATTCTGTGTCAAAAAAGCCCTTAAGAATGCTACAATGATTGTCGAGGACAACCTGCGTGCCTTTTCCTCGCTTTAGTATGCACACAGTATGCAAGGAACGTGGCAGTACAACAGTCAATGCAGGGATTTTGCTTAAGTACCAGATACATGTGCTCAATCCCTGCCAGTAGGAGTAAAATGGTGACACTATAGCCTATAGGATAAAAACTGAGGAAATATAGTCACCAGGAAGAACAGTCAATAATCAATGGGCAGAGAACTAATGTTCATTGAGAAAATCGCACAATACATTCCTCATGTAACACGCCTGAGCTTGAGGTTACGCATTTTTTGCCTTTTCCCCATCCTTCACTTGTTCTATGCTTGAGCTATAAAGTGAAGCCTTGTGAGAGCATAGAATTTTATAACTGTGTTCATTACCTCCTTGTTGTGTTTGCCTCAGCCAACCATGTTCAGCCTGTTCCTAGCCAAGCATAAGATCAAGTCCATCGTGCTGTCTGGTTTTAGCCTGTTGAAGCTAAAACAATGCGTAAATGAGTCCTCCAGCTTTGCAATCAGTTCCTAAAGATCTGAAGACTGGTACAGCAGCCCGCCTTTATCCACCTCCTGAAGTGCAACCGGGGGCGAAGCAGTGCGTTTGGGGAGTTTTTCCAGTGCCACGTTTGCGCTTATGGCACGTTAAGGCTACACTGCACAAACTAAATCACAAATTAAATCATACTAGATAGCGCACAAACGCTCGGACCAGCGTCAAAGAATGGCGCGCACAGCCAGTCAACTACAGAAAAGCGATTCGGCCTGCGCAGAACAGCGTGGAGGAGAGATCTAAGTTGCAGCTTGCGCTCCACCTGTCGCTAGCGTGAATGACTGCGACAGCCTTTCACATGTGCAAGCCGGTGCGATGCGCTCACCTCCCGATCTAGTCACCATACTAAAGTTTCGCCGTGCGACGGCAATGCCAAATTCCTGGCGTGGTGACAAAATGTGAAATGATGGGACGTCGCCGGAGCAGACACTCCGCTAGCTTCCTGTGCACGTGCGGTGATCGAGTTGTGCTTGGCGGTTATTTGGCAATACAAAAACGCTTCCGCTGATGCGAAGCGGAAGTAGCATTGTGTCATGGGCACCCACAATAGTAGGCGAAGCGCCCAAAGATGAGGCTCACGTGTGAAACTTTACAGATTCCTTTGGAAGCGTCTCTTCCAAGACTTGTTTTCCAACCTCATGGCAGCATTCTGAAAAGTCTCGCATTATTTATGGAAACGAAAAGAGCCCATTCCTCCTTTCTTCGTAAACTCAGAAATATTGGCAGTTGACAAAGATGGCTTGGAGAGGCATCAAAAGAGTACAATGGTTTAACACCTTGCATACAAAGGGAAGAGGATGGAAGATTATCCTGCTCTTCGCTCTCTGAGTGTCTTGTTCTGCCGATTATCTGTGCTTTCTACCTGCTTTGTGAGTGCTCTGAAAGCAACCATATCAACAGATGCGACGTCCGCGATCGACACTGATGTGTGAATGTGCCCTAAGTGTCCACAGCTCCCTTTCCATTTTTAAAATGACCAAGAAAATATCTAGGAACGAGGCCTTTTTTTTTCGGAGGTGGGGGCAGCGTTAATAAACATGCCTTGCTGAGACGCTGTTAGAGATTTCCGCAAATTAGCCAAGAAGTGAAACAATTATTATTATTATTATTATTATTATTAACGGAGATATGTCGGTAGTGCAGTACAAAAGCGATCCTAGCTATGGCTCGATTGACACTACTAGCACAGAGCAGCCCATTTGCATCACAGGGTTCGCGAGTGCAAACCAAATATTATCATAAATGAAGCAAAATCATTTAATAAGAACTGAAATAAAATACAATGTAGTGCAAGCTTGGATTTCACCTGTCTTCCGAGCCAGCGAGCCGGTTATGTCGCGTGCAGCACATGGAGCACGCATGTGTACACCTCCTTCAGACTATATATACTTAATCTTCTACTGCAAGATTTGCTTTAGTAATGTCGTAATAATAAAAAACAAAACCGTATATAGTTCGCATGCTACAGGCCAAAACGATGGTCAACGGGCGAGCCACTTTATTTCATAGTACTGATAATACTTTAGCAGTTTATAAACATATTGTAACGGCGTAACAATATTATATACGACAATATAATTACATAGCAGACTTACCTCGAGATGCACTTCATACGTTCTAGCTAATATGGGACACATTCACAATCAATATTTACTCATCGCCATCTGTCGTCTGCTCTACAGTGCAGACGGGAATAAAAAGTTTCCTGCCTATTCGCCACAAGATCGGCCTAGAGGTGGCGGCACCGTCACTCAGGTAGTGTGGATCGGCAGCCGGCGGCGCTCGCAGAAACGCACGCTGCATAGGTCTGCTTCCGAGTCTACGGCGGGGCTGTTGGCGATGAAAACGTGTCTTCTGCAGCATTTCTGCAATATTACAGAAAAAAATCCACATATTTCGCCAATGCAGCAGAAGAAGAGCGGATTTTAGGAAAACAAAGTACGCAACCACCAGTCTTCTAGATTTACTTTGCACGTTTCTTGCGCTGTACCGCGCTCACGCGCCTAATGCTTCGGCCTGCCTAATGACAGCTTTGTTTTTCTTATCGACTTTTAACCAGTTTGCGCCTGTCTCGTGCGAGTGAGACCGGCGAATTTAGTGTCAAGCCCACGCAGATACAAGGTTCGTGCTCTGACCTGCAGTACTTTAGATTGAATCGAAAAAGCCTGGTTCATTATATCATACTTGACTCGAGGATTACGCAGGCTAAATGTAGCACTGGCAGCGCACTGCATGGCGAGTTGCTTTAGACTGAGTGCACATCAACTCTGGCCCAGACAACCACGCACAAGTATTCCCCAAAAGTGAGATCACGCCGACACTATACAGGAAACCTCGCTGCACAGGAAAGCTGATTGTTCACATGTACAGCGCTGATTGGATTGAATTTGCCGAGATGCTTTTTGCGGCCACTTTCATAGAACGTGATAGTGTATTACTGCATGCGCCACTAACTGTAAATGATTTCCTGAAACCGAGGAAAGTATAAGGAATTTCTGATGTGTGTGATGTTAATATATAACGGTGAATTAGTAGTGTAATTATTTTGTTTTGCAATGCGAATAAATTTCACCGTGCGAGAGAACTTTTACACCCTTGACAGAATTTACAATAATCAGCGATTAATTTTCAGTAACGTTAAGTGCAAGCTATGAATTACTCGCTGCGAAGACATTGATATAAACTGCTCATGGGCACTGTCATGTTCTGGGAAGCAATTTTACAGGCTGAAAATTTCTTTGTCCCTAATTATTTAGCAGTGACTAAATCTTATGCAAAGTAAAATATTAGGGTTGCTTCCAAAACAGATGCCGGATATAAAACTATCCCGAAAGAAATGGAGGTCATCTTATCATGCGACTATAAAAATGTATTTGTTCCCGAAGTAAACACTGATATTTAAGCCCGCATGAAGCTGATTTACTCCCCTTTTCAGAATTGACGAGTTTGCTCGGAATACAGCACTTGGACGAAAAAAGATTATAATGATTATAATAGGCTACCAGTAAAGTACATTGATCTAGGTCTATTATGTAATATTTAGGGTAACAATTAGGTGCAGGGAATATGTTTCCCGAACATTCGAGCATTTCTCTAAAGCAAAATGTGCTCAATAAAACTTTTACGGATGCACAGAAGCCTTCAACAACAACAAAAAGAGAAAAGAAATGCATATTGGCCTGGGTTTAACGCATGAAAGCGGCATCAGCTGTGAAGGATGATTGCAGAGGCTGATTTTGGTGTCGTTTTTTTTTTTTATTATTATTAGCACCACATTTACGACGTGGGATTGTTTATTGTGCAGTCAAATCCCACAGCAGAGGAACGCCTTTCGAAATAGTTGTGATTGAATCCCCCGTTCTAGAAATCAGCAGTCGAGCGCCCTTACCATTGAGACACCGCGACAGAGGTTTAAAAGCAAAAAAAAAAAAGAAAGAAAACTCGCACAACTTTATCGTGCATACAGACTGCATAGTAGGCATAGAGTGATCTGTTCACACTGCATTCTGCTATATGAAGCAGTCTGCGGTGGCATATGTTTTAGTAGCTGCGGCATTCGAAACAGAAACAGGAATATGCGCTTTCTGAGCGTTTGCATTAACTTTTATTGACGGCAACAACCTGTTTTGCTTTGACACGGCGGTAACGACAGTACCACTTCGTTTGAGACATTGCATGTCAAAGGATCTC
Source organism: Amblyomma maculatum (assembly GCF_055883805.1). NCBI lineage: Eukaryota > Metazoa > Arthropoda > Arachnida > Ixodida > Ixodidae > Amblyomma > Amblyomma maculatum. Next base: position 473,921,850 of record NC_139344.1, on the reverse strand, counting down.
AAGCGCCGAAAACCGCGATGGATTATGTCCTTATCCAAGCATGACATGCTCGATACGGACAAGTATATTTTTTTTAATGGAGCGTGGGGTTATAGACTGTTCATATTTATTTTGCAAGCGGCATATAGGTAAGCAAAAGCTCACAGGAACCGCGAAACAAACAAAAACACTCTTGTACACGCCGCATGCATGCACGTAAATCACTGCGGGCTGGCATGCGACGCGAAAACGCATCCCCACTGAGTAGGTTTCGCCGCTGAGCCGCAAGGTGGCGACTCTGTTTGATCTCGAGGCCAATAATTAAGTATCCTTCATGAAAATACGCGTCAGGTTGCCCAATCAAGAAAGAATGCAGGTGGCATGTCGCGATGCGCCTGCGGGTTCGCCTCAGAGCGTGTGCTCGTGCGAGAGAAAGCACGGGGGTGCACCCTGTGAAGGTAGCGAGCTGTGCCGGCGGTGTCCCAGTGTGTGCTTTTCTGTCATAGATGGCAACCGGATCATTGCGGTGCGCGACAAAGCAGCGCGAGATGTCAGCACGCGCGCGGAAGCGAGAGAGTGAAAGGAGAAAACGTGCATGGGAGCCTAGGCGGTGCCGCTGCATTTATTCCCAGTTTCTATTTTTCTGCCAGAGATGGCGCTCCCTGTCAGGAACAGCAGCACCGCTCGACGGTTCATTAGAAGCCACACAAAGAAAACAGCTTTAAACCAAGCCTAAGATGGCGGCGATCGGCCAGCTGCAACGGCCGCTGCGGGCGCGGAAATTTCGAACTAAATTCCTCTTTTCAGTGGGCATTTCGTGCATTCGGGGGGCGGTGCGAGCGTTCGACGCCGGCTTTCTGACGACGTTCAGCGGCTCGGAAAGCTTTTCCACCACAACTATCGCAGCTGGTAAACGGCTCTCCACCTGTTGCGCCGCGGCGTACGCGTTCGCCGACGATTGTTAGTTAGTTGTTAGTTGTATGTCAGAGTATTGGTTGTGTGTGCGTCTGTCTCTCTTGTTCTTGTCGGTGTTGCTACTGCACTGTAGTCCTCAGTGTGATGAACCAACAAGCCAGCCACTACGTATTAAGCAAGATACAACAACCGCTGCAGAAACAGAGTAGGGACCACTGCTTCTGCACAGTATTAAAAAAAGAAATCTGCAGATAAGCCCGCAATATTTCCACATCTAAGAAAAGAGGTGGTGTAGCATAATTTGCTTGGTCGGATTTATTGTTATTGTAGTGTTTTATTTTGCTGTTGATTTCTTTTACTTTTGAAGGGCTCTTTTCAGCAAACTCGCAAAGTGATATATTCTTCTTCATGCCATATATAAAGTTCAACAAAACAAATGTACATATTTGACCGATGGTCTAAATAGCCGCATTTCAGTAATCATTATAACAGACTCACAAATATTTCATTTATTGCAATTTTTTTTTGCAGGGCCATTCAGAGTCTCATGTTTTTTTTTACGGTCCTGAAGGAGTTAATACCAAAAAGAGAAACTTAAGCATGCACAAGCCGTACTTTCAAAAATAAGGAAAGAGACATTGTACCACATTTTATACATTCTAAACTTCGTTATCCGGGGTAAGTTTTCTTTTTTTTTTTTTTTGTAAACAAGTATTAGTGCAAGCACAAACAAAGAACAAGAAAAGGCATCACAAATGCTTGTGATTGTTTTCATTCTTTTTCGTGTGATTTGAACTAATACTGTGTTTGCAGAATTCGAACATCAACTAGCCAATGCTGCAGTTTGGTATATTATACAACAGTGTAGTTCAGGTATTGCATTTATAAAGATTTTTTTCCAAGGCCCTTCAGAATCGCCTTTTTTTCTTGCGTTCCCGAAAAAGTTAACTTGTGATAAAAAAAAATACTTTTGCATGTACAGGTTTGCATGCATGCATGCGACAGTTTTCAGTTTGCTGCTTGCATTTCGGCAGGAATGTATCTGCCAAGACATATTTTGCTCACAATAAAATTTTCTTTTGTGCAGAAAAGTCATGGTGCCTCTTTCTTTTTCTGGCATTTTTTGCAAACTAAAATCGCCATTTGGCTTCTTATAGGAAACAAAGTGTTATACTTATTATTCCACCATTTTTATGATTTGTGCATTCAGACAGCTCTGTTGAGACTTGTTTTATGGGCTGATTTTACATGTACAAAGTGCAGGTTTGATACAAATAAAAAAAAATTATATGTAGTTCTGTTGTAACAGAGAGTCTGTGATGTTAATATCCTTTGGTAATATCCACATGGTTGCTTAATATTTCTGGTGTGTACTGATTATTTTTAACATTGTAATATATTATACACTTATAGAGATCAGGCTTCACAGTGTCCAGTAATGCTTTGCACACATGTGTGCCTCAACTCTTGATTTTTATTTTTGCTAACTACAGGAAGTTATTGAAGGAATTGTTATAGCTTACTACAGGAAGTTATTGCTTACTACAGGAAGGTATTGAGCAACTGCGACAATGTGGAATTCAGTTGCAAGCAGAACTTTATGCACTGGCAGAAATAAGGGTTTGTTGGAGGTTCAATGCTTTCTCTTCATGGTTAGAGGTTTGGTGTGGTTTGGTTTGTGGAGTTTAATGTCCCAAAGCGACTCAGGCTATGATAGATGCCGAAGTAGAGGACTGCAGAAATTTCGACCACATGGGGTTCTTTAACGTGCACTGACATCGCACATTTGACTCAGTTGAAACATTTGCAAAAACATTTGACTCAGTTGAAACATCGGCGGTGATGCAGGCATTGCGAAATCAGGGGGTAGACGAGCCATACGTGAAAGTGCTGGAAGATATATATAGTGGCTGCGCAGCAACCATAGTTCTGCATAAAGAAAGCAACAAAATTCCCATAAAGAAAGGTGTTAGGCAAGGCGACACAATCTCCCCAGTACTATTCACAGCTTGCTTAGAGGAGGTATTCAGAGACTTGGAATGGGAGCAGTTAGAGATAAGGGTAGATGGAGAATACCTCAGTAATCTGCGATTTGCTGATGACATTGCCTTGCTAAGCAACTCGGGGGATGAACTGCAAATATTGATTGATGACCTAGACAGGAAAAGTAGAAAGGTAGGCTTGAAAATCAATATGCAGAAGACTAAGGTAATGTTCAACAGCCTCGGGAAGGAACAGCAGTTTACATTAGGTAACGAAGTACTGGAAGTAGTAGGCGATTATGTCTACTTAGAACAGGTAGTAACCGCAGATCCGGACCATGAAAAGGAAATAACAAGAAGAATAAGATTGGGATGGAGCGCATTTGGCAAGCACTCGCAGATTATGACTAGCAGCTTACCGCTATCGCTCAAGAGGAAAGTACACAACAGTTGTATCTTACCTGTACTCACCTATGGGGCTGAAACGTGGAGGCTAGCCAAGAGGGTTCTACTTAAGTTGAGGACAACTCAGAGGGCTATGGAACAAAAAATGGTTGGGGTAACATTAAGAGATAGGAAGCACGCAGAGTGGGTCAGAGAAATAACTCAAGTTACCGACATTCTAGTGGAAATTAAGAAGAAGTGGGCATGGGCAGGACATGTAGTGCGAAGAGAGGATAACCGATGGTCGCTTAGGGTAGCAAACTGGATTCCAAGAAAAGGAAAGCGTAGCGGGGGGGGGGGGGGGGGGGGGGGGGGGGGCAGAAAGTTAGGTGGGTGGATGAGGTTAAGAAGTTTGCGGGGGTCAAGTGGATGCAGCTAGCACAGAACCAGGTTAAGTGGAGAAATATGGTAGAGGCCTTCGCCCTGCAGTGGGTATAGTCAGGCTGATGATGATGATGATGACATCGCACAGCACATGGGCGCATTGCTCTTCGCCTTCATCGAAAAGCGGCCGCCGAGGCCGGGATTGGATCCCGCGTCCTTGGGAACAGTATTCGAGCGCCTTAACCACTGTGCCATCCCAAAGGAATCCAAAAGAACAAAGCCCCCTTCTTTATCCAAAGCGGCAGCATGTTTTACCACGCAACATCATCATGTTACAATGGGTGAGGTAGAATTGTCTACTTACACCACCGAAGTGCTGGAGCACGGGCCTAAGTTTGCCATTCCCTCTAAGCTTGACGCAGCAGGGAAGCTCGCTATTGTGAGACATCTCGCCCAAACAGCTGAGGAACAGGATGCTGATATAGTTTTGGGTGAAGGGATCGACTGTTTGAATCGCACACAATGAGGGGGAAGATGCAAATTAAGTTTTGAAAAGGTCGTTAAGGAACTTAGAAGCAAGGACCTGAAGCTATGTCTTTTGGATAAAGAAGGGTGCTGTGTTGTTTTGGATTCCTCTTAGTATGAAGAGAAAGCATGAATGCCGTGAGCAAGAACTTTTACGAAGTAAAGAAAAAAGATTTACAAGCTGCCAAGAGGATGGTTGTAGGAATACTAGATTAGGCAAATACGAGGCAGCTGGGCCTCAGGGTTAAAAGTACAAAAGACACCTTGTCATTGTTCTTTAGTGCGAAGATGCACAAAGCAGATATACCTTTCAAGGAGATTTTATCCGAAGCACACACGTGACAGATGTTAATCTCTGGGTACCTTGTGAAGCATTTAAACCAAGTAAAATTGTTTGATCCTTTTAGAATAAAAGATTTATTTGTGGTTTAGCTCTGGTTAACCCTAGCTAAATTGTGAAAGCAATGGCGGAAGCTCCTTTGGCCTACTACATTATTCCCCTGTCACGCCTTATCAGTGTAAGGTGCTACATCATTGGAGACACTTAAGCTCATCCTTTAAGGGTATGACACGGGAGCGTAAGCTACCAGCCCACATATAAAGTCACGCTTCAACCAAGCCGTATGGATGTGCTTACGTGTCGTAGGGGTAATGAGAATGCAAACGGTTCTGGCAGGCTGATTCTGATATCACCCGCCCATATGAAAGGAGCGCCCCGAGTTGGCAGCTCTTGCTCATGGCATAGCGGTAACATGAATTCAAATGTCATGGCAGGCTGAAAGTAGAACGACTTCTAGCTGCATCTTCGTTATTACGCTTCTTGAGTAGTGCAGCACATTCTTCTGTTGTCTCTTGAGCGCGTCATCTCTTTCTAGCTTCGTTCTGTTGTTGTTGCCTCTCTTTAGCGCTCTCTATAATGACTAGATTCCGCCGAGGCAAAGCGCGCTTATATCCTCTCCTCTGCTCGTGGAGCACACATCTGGCGGGAGCAAGTGACAGCAGCGCAGTGTAGAGTGCCTTGATACTAACGCTGCTATGCTACATTGAGGCACCCTAGCACAATGCCGACTGCGGCGCCATCTAGCGGAGCTCGGCTAAGCGATTGCTAGGCACGGCCGTTCAAGGCCATTTGTGGCCACGGCAACACGACGAGCTGAAACCTGGCTTAATGTTGTTTTCGCAACAATAATTCTGAAGAGTTCATATTTGACATCAAGAAATACGCGACGAAGACCTTATCTGGGTTTTCATTTGACATTGAAGATATGTATTATTCAATTCCACAAGGTGGTTTATTGAAGGAACTTAGGACGATTACTGGTGCGTCTGTGGACACTTTCCTGGAGTTGATAGGAACTTACCTTAAGTCAACCGTTGCTGGCTATGAAGGATTATTATATATCCAAAAGAGCAGAGTTTGTATTGGTTCAAGGGTTGCGCCTCACCTGAGTGATGGTGTACTTTGCGGCCTGTGATAGAAGGATTAAGGAAGAATTAACAAACAAGCATTTCATTAAGGTCGTGCGTTACGCCGATGACTTTTTGGTGCTTGTGGAGGAATTGAAAAGAAGGATTCAGAGACATAGCACTGGGAGTTTTTCAAAGATGTTGTCCTGATCTCCGGTTTACTTGGAAACTTGCAGAAGATGGTGCTCTATGGTTCCTTGATTTGAGCCTCGAATTTTTGGCTGGACATCTATGTTGGAGCTATCAGCACCGAGTTCAGTTCAGTTTAGTCGTTCAGTCGTGTCCGACTCTTCATGACCCTATGGACCATATCACGCCACGCTTTCCGGTCCCCCATTATCTTCCTAACATAACTTCATCTGCAGCACCTCGAGGATGCCATCTAACCATCGCATTAGCTGCCTACCCCTTCTCCGGTGACCCTCAACCTTTCCCAACATCAAATCTTTCTCCAGCGACTCCTCTCTTCTCATCAGATGACCAAAGTAGCTGAGCTTTAACTTTAGAATTTGACCCTCCAATAAGCAGTCAGGGTTTATGGTCGACAACATTGACTGATTTGATCTTCTGGCTGTCCAAGGAACTCTCAAAATTCTCTGCCAGCACCACAATTCAAACGCGTCAATTCTTCGGCGGTCAGCCTTCTTCACAGTCCAACTTTCACATCCGTACATCACAACTGGAAAGACCATAGCGCGAGTTATACGGATCTTGGTTGGCAGTGTAATGTCACTGCTCTTTACTAGGCGGTCAAGGCTAGCCCCGAGCTAAGAAGCAAATCCTGCCATATATACATCATATCATTCAAAGACAGCGAAAAGAGGCGAAGGCAGCTTTGCTTTCTGCTCTTACGAAATCATGCCATCACTCTATGAGGCAGAGTTTCTTAAACCAAAGTGAGAGGCTTCCAGGAGCAGGATTTCCTGTTGAATTGATACGCAGCATAGCTGAAAGCTTGTTGGCGCAGAATTAGTGACAAAGGATAGGGAATGGACATCTGATGCAGAGGAAGATGAGATCTTTGGTGCCCTATATCCATGTCTTTACCTACAACATTATGCAAACACAGGCGGGCGCCGTCCATCCCAGGACCAGGGTTTGCGTGTTTCTTTGTCCCCCCCCCCTCCCCTTTTTTTTTGTGCTTTACTTTTACTACTTGTGCACATTGGGGCAGGGAAAAAGGAACGTGAAATCTTTGATGCCCTTCAAATTCACAAGACGGCCAACGTGTGTATTAGACCCCTTCCCTGGGCTTGGCACTGAAAGAAATTGATGGCCTGCACAGTAGCATGACCACGAAACCTGTTGCAAATGATGAGGAACCTGCATGTGCTCAGTGAAAGCTTTATATGCTCATTCATGTGTCAATAAGACCTAGTTGCAGTGCAGTCTAGTGGGTGTTCGTTTGTGTCTGTTTTTATATAATGCTAGAAAATGATTCCAAGAAGCCATTACCAATTATCCCAAATTGATGGTAGTGTGAGGCACCAGGCTGCAATACCATGGTGTTGATACCATGCATTCCGTGATTATCGTTCTAGAGTGCTTGCTGCCTGGGCCGTTCTGATCTTTCAGGCCATGCACAAATTGAAGCAAGCATGAGTTAGCTACACTGTAGTTTGGGCGAAGGTGATGGGGTCACAGAACGCCGCTCTGTTTGTGAAAATCATCCTGTGCTAGTCCTATGGCAATGCCATGGCTGAAAGGGTCGCACGAGTAAACATAGGGTGCCTCGGACAGCCTGAGTAGCAGGGGATAGAGTAGCCAAGGTTATTTAGAGCGATGTTTCAGCTGGTATGCAATTTCTACAGTAGCTTCGGAGTTGCAAGAAAGGAAGTCTGGAATCTAGAAGCCTGGCAGCATTCAAAATATGAACTATTTGGAAGTAGCATTTTCACTCTGCTGGGGATCCATCTCTAAATATATAAACAATTACTCGAAAAATCAATGATTTCCCTACGAGTCACAGTTAAACATGGCATTTGTTTTTAGTGCTGCTCACTCTGTTGCCACAAACTCAGATTCTGAGAAGGTATTATTAAGAGCTGGACTTCCTGCTTGGAAAAGTAAGCCCTCTTGACAGGAAGAGCGAATCTGTTTCCAGTACATTGTTCTTTCACTGTGGATGGTTCGTGTATAATGGTCAATATCACTGTTTTCAACCTTTAGGGAATCTTGCTAGAAATATATTTTATCTTTAAGGTCCTGGTATGGCAGAAAGGAATGGTTAAAAGAAGAAAAGCTCTGCTGCAAGACAATACACTACAGGAAAAAGATGAGATGTTGAGGTCATTGAAAAGAGTAGCTTTGCTAGATGTGTGAGTGATAGTGCAAAAGGGGTGTGTACTACCGAGTGAGAATAAAAACGATTTAAAAGAATAATAGAATAGCATTCGTATTAAAACCAAATATTTAAGTGTAAAAAAAATATGGCTTACGAGAAATGTAGAAGTTTTATGTAGTAAAAAAAAATGCTTTGAATTTGTAATAAACCTTTTTTGCAGCTGTAGTGGCTCTGGGGTTATGGGTAAAAGTTGCGTCCCACAGGGGGTTGGCGCCCATTTCTCATTTGGCCAAGGCCTCTAAAGTGTCCCACAACGGCAACGAAAAACATGCTCATTCTTGGTTTGTTACAATAAAATAGAAGAAAAACTCTTAGCAATTGGTGCATCACTCCTTTTCCTAAAAGCTGCTAGCAGTAGAATAAAACTACACATTGCAGTAGTCCGCTTGCCGCTACTCACGGATGCTACTTTCCTTGGCTTTGCAGCTGCTTTCTTCACCCAAGGAACTGCGCTGTCAAGGCTGACCATCCTCTGCTATCAGGGTACAGTTTTTACTCAGGACTAACTGAAACTTAACCAAGTACTGTTTTATGGGATTCATCTCCTTGTGGCCATTTTCCTTCGTAATAGGTTAGAAATTAGCTACATGGGCCAAATGAGTCATGATTGCCTGCATTAGCACAGGACTGATGCATGCTTACTTCTTGAAAGTATATATGCGTAAAATGGCCTTCCTTTGAGCACATTGGTCTAACGTGCACAGCAGTGACCATTGCAAGCATGTTCCTGTCCAAGCAGTGATGTAAACTTTTTCTATGTTTCTTGCAGGGATTTTGCATATGATTTGTCTTGTCATAGATTAGCCAACTGTGGGATGTCCCAGCGATCCGTCCAGGGAAAATCGCCCTTCCTTCTTACCTTTTCCCCCGAAACTGCTGTATTCATTCTTCACTGACAGTGGCTCACAGCTGTAGTCAAATTGCAAGTAGCCTGAAATGTGAAGCTTGGATTGATTGGCTCTTTGTGTGGCTGCTTGAGGGTGAATGAGAGTGAAGGCAGTGTATTCCTTCAATTGTGCAGGAGATGGACTCTGCGGAGATACTGGAAGACATTGAGCCATCGCATTACAGCGTGCTCTTTACATACGCTATCGGCGTCTCGCTTGTGACTGCAGCCGTCTGCCTCCTGCTGTGGAATGAGGTACGTATGGCTGGCTCATGGTAACTCAGTCTACACAAGCAGGTCAAGTTTCAACGTTAATTTTGTCAATCATGGGGGGGTTTCCAATTTATTTAGCAACTGTGTAACATACTCATTTTGTCCGTTTTGAATGTAGTACAGTGTTTTTGTTTTATCGCTGTATAAATAGCTCTGAACAAGGACGGCATGAATGCTGCGGACTGTGTTGTTTGTCCTCTTTCATGCGGGGTATAGTATATGCAAGTGAAAGAGAAGCATGGAATGGCATCAGAAAATTGCAGGACATTTGAATGTTTGCGTTGTTATGGCAACGAATCAATCTTTTGCAGGCATGTTCTATTTTTCTTGTTCTTGGTCTTGTAAAGTCAGGTCACAAGAAATGGATCCGAGCTTGCCCAGTACTGCAGGGATAATTTGAAGTGATCTTGTTTTGAAAGATTGCTTACAGCAGCGACTGCAGAAGCCTTTTTTTGTATGCGCTACTTATTGTGTCCTTGCCATAGCCATGGCAGCCACACTCAAGTGGCAACCCTCATCATAACTTTCTTACCCTCTCTTTCCCTCAGAAGGGAAGGTGTTCCACTTTCATGGTCATCAAAGCACACACTTATAGCATCCTCGGTCACCCTGCATTGGGTGCGTCCCGAAACCAGTGTCGTCATCAAGGACACGATGCACCCTTGCAGGGACTAGAGTTACTAGTATCTAGGCTTTCCCAGAGTTGTGTGAGGGTGCCGCATGAGCAACAAAGGTATGTAATGAAGCCATATGTCGTTTTTGCAGGAGCCAAGTGCTAATTGAAATAAGTCACCTTCTCTACAGGTTTCACGCAGGCCGTCCCCACAAGGGCAATACAGCCAGAGTTCCCATCTGGTTGGCTTTACGGTGGTACAAGGTTGCTTGGCGGTGAAAGAAAAGAAACTCTGGCAAAGCCTATATATTAACTCTGCATGCAGCTACACCTTTCGTTTGGAGCATGCGCTTCATTGTCAGCAATCACGAGTCAGGGGGCAATTGTTAGTTGAGTTCACTGAATGCAATAACTTACGAATCATGAATACCTTCTTCAGCAAGTGAAAGAACTGAAAATGGACATGGAAAAGTCCTAACGGGGAGACTAAGAATGAAATTGACTTTATACTGTGTTTTAAACCTGGTATTGTGCAGGATGTTGAGGTACCGTATTTTCAGGTTTATAAAATACACCCCTCATAATTAGAGGCTTTCAACAAAAAATTTTTAAGGTTAGGACTTATGCTTGCTCGACCATAGCATGCTATGTGCCTGAAAGAAAATTGGTTACATGCACGTACGAATGATGAAAACAGAGGTAACACATTCGCGAAAAGCTCTCACTCGCTGAGAGCAGACACTATTTATTATTACTCAAAGCCTTCAAAGGCTTTATTGTGGTATGCGGTTGCCACTTTCTTACGACAGTGCTCAGGCGTCCTCTTAGTGCTCGTAATCACTGTGCTGATTGTCACTGCGCGTGTGTGTTCTGATGCACGCAGTAAAACACATGCTGGAAGGAGAAACCACACATGCAATAGCCACCAAAGAATTTTGTATATCGTAACTGGAAAACAGAGCCGTCTCGATCTAGCTTGTCTTGGCAGCGCGGAAAGGGCAAAGAACATGGAAGTTGCCACCTTTTCGCATTCTATCAGTGAGACGGCGGTCAATTCTAGAACACAATAAAGTCTGTAAATATTGTAATCACATGCATTGCTACCATTACCATTTCACGATAAAGTTCGCCTATGAACATTGTGCAAAACTGAAAAAAAAATTCACATAAGACGCACCATTGTATGCGATGCACTACCAAAAATTTTGTGAATAAAACATGTCTTATACACCAGAAAATATGGTAATCGGAACAGTGCAATGGAGTGACCAGAGCAAAGCGAGGTCTCAAATTAATCTGGATCTGGACTTGAAGAAGGAACGGAACATTTTGGTGAGGATGAAGTCCATCAACAAATTAGCGGTAAGGGAAAAAGTAGATGAATTCAGGCTCTCGATGAAAAATAGATATTCAGAGCTAACCGTGGAAAAAGAAATAGGATGCATAAAAAGGACGATCACTTTAGATGAAAACACAGGACAGGCGCAGAATTCAACTAAATTTTATTGAAAACATATTTGCATACATCGTCCTCACACAGGCGCAATGATGGATCAGAAGCAGTGACAAAGGCAACAGATAAAGATCTTTAAACAGTGGCGTCAAGAAAATTCCCTTAGGTACCTTTTCTTGCAGTCATCGTCGCTAGGAGCGGCGAACAAAGATGTCTTAGGAGTGCCCGGGTAGTAACCGCTCCGAAAGGCTGGCGCAAAGCAATGAGTGCCCATCTTCCTCTTCGTCATCATGCCACTCAGTGCGGACTACATAACACTACAATCAGACCGACAGCACACAAGAGACGATGCATTAATGTGAAAGCATTACTTCACTATGATCACAGATTTCTGTCCACAGACCGCGTCCGCAGGCCGCGTATGCTGGCCGAGTGCGCAAGCAGGCCGCGTCCGCAGGGGAATTTCCCTTAGGTATAGATTGATAGAAGTATCACTAATGCAATCCGCCCCCATTTTCCTGATATGGTCAGCCACCAAGTTCTCTTGCCCTCACTTACACAAGTTGATAATTTGTGCTTTGCTAACTAAGGGCCTGCAAGAATGGCCAGAAAAGTGCTTAGGTAGATTAGCACCCCCGTTATTAGCAAGTGATCTTTTGTGCTCCCCAAGCCCTACATTACTACAGTGATCAGTTTTCCCTATGTAGACTTTGTCACAACAGAAGGGTATTTTGTAAACACTGCCGACTCGGTAGTCAACATATGGCTTGGTGTGATTCACCCCACAGCTGTTTCTGGTCCTATTGGCACTCTTTGTTGAAATTTTTGCACATAGGCCCTTCAGTTTTCGGGGTGCCGAAAACACCAGTGGCACACTGTGTTTGTTTGCCACTTTGTTTAAATTGTGAGAGATTTTGTGGACATACGGAGGAACCACAGGCCTCACTACTTGATCAGTTTCTGCGATAAGGTTCTCCGAAGCTATCGACTGTTTTCTTTCTGCGACCAACATTATTATCGTATCAGGAAAACAGGCAGCTTTCAGCGTGCTTTTCAAAGGAAGCCTGCATGACATGATTTGTTCAGTGCACTGACAAGCACCTGCTTTGCAGTGTCCCTTTTAACTAATTCCTGTCCTGTCCTGTGCTCTGCTCTAAAGTCCCTTTTGTGCATCCTATTTCTTTATCCAGTATGAACCAACTTGCCCAACAGCAAGTTCTAACTTGAAGCCCGGCGTGGCGAAAAAGCACAAGGATTGTAGATAGGCGAAGGAGATGGCTGTCAAATGTAGAGGAGATAACAATTACGTCGTCAAGATAACAGAAACAAGTGGTCCATTTGAAGCCTCTAAGCAAAGAGTCCATCATGCGTTCGAAGGTTGCTGGGGCATTGCAAAGGCCAAAAGGCATTACTTTAAATTAGTAGTGGCCATCAGGGGTGATGAACGCTGTTTTTTCACGGTCTCTCTCGTCGACCAAGATCTGCCAGTAGCCGCAACGAAGGTCGATGGAAGAAAAGTAGCTGGCTCCATGCAAACTATCAAGCACATCGTTGATACGTGAAAGAGGACAGACATCCTTTTTTGGTTATCTTATTCAAATGGCGGTAGTCAACGCAGAATCTCCAACTGTTATCTTCTTGACCAACATGACAGGCGATGCCCAGGAGCTACTGGAAGGCTCGATTACGTCGTTCGCTAACATCTTCTCGACCTCCGTTTGAATGACGTGTCGCTCGGCAAGCGAAACATGATAGGGCCACCCACGACCTACTGTATAATGGGCGACCTGCGCATCCCGCCACTCTCTACGGGAGCGCGCGGCCGAAGAAATACCACGTGACCGCTGAGTAGGGACCGAAACAGCCGGTAGATGCCGCCAAAGCTCACCCCCAGAGCAGCGTTTCACGCGCTCCGGCTGTGCCTGCAAGCGAGCGGCGCAGAGTTCCGCGGGAGGATTTGTGGAACCATTATTTCTCATGAGCGATAGCTGCGGCAAGATAAAGGCGTGGGCCAGTGATATGAGAGTGGCAATATTCGGAGTAAGAGCCCCGGAAACATCTTCGAAGCAGCCGTCGTCGTCCTTTCGACGTTTCTTCAGTTGGTGTGCGTATAGTAGCCCAGTTGGAGCAGACTGTCAGTCTCCCTCCCGTGCACGTTCGTTCCTCCGTATTTGATATCTGCGCAGGCAGACTGTGCAATTAAATATTTGCCGAATATGCGTGCTCGGCGTTTCCCCCTTCCGTTTCTCGTCATGCGCATAATAAGCTTGTGAACACAAATTGTAGTGAAAATTAACGGCGGCGCAACACACTAGACAAGAAAACGAAAGAAAAAAATGCCCACGATTATGTTACTTCCTAATGCGAAATTTGAGCGCAGCTCATCAGCTGTTTCATCTTTTCGATAAATTGAGGCAAAACGAAGAGGCGTCCGTGTGCTGTGCGATGTCAGGGCACGTTAAAGATCCCCAGGGGGTCGAAATTACTCCGTAGCCCTCCACTACGGCTCCCCTTTCTGTCTTTCCACTTTCACTCCCACCTTCCTCCCTTCTCTTACGGCGCGGTTCAGGTGTCCACAGAGCAGATGTGACAAATACCGCGCCTTTCCTTTCCCGTGAACCAATAGAGAAAAAAAAGAGGCAAGGATTTCGAGCAAGGCACATAAGCACAATTACATACTTCTTTTTTTTTTTAATTTTTCACACGTATTCCTTCAAGAAACACTCCACTAACAGTTCTTGGCTGTCATGAAAGAAGCTTTGTGGTCCGAGAAATGAAGAGAGCAATTGAGTTATCGGGAGGTTGCGGGAGGCAGCGCGTGGGTCCATAGGAACGTTGCGCAACGAACAGATAGCAGCGACTCGCTGACGCCGCTAGCGAGTGAAGCGAGCCTGGAAGCGAGTGAGAACGGGATGCACGCACCGTGATCCGCCGCTGTACGGTTGCTTTCTGCGGATGAAGGATGCGAGCGTTATTGTATCCCCCTCCGGACCGGTCTTCTCGGTGCGCCCGCATACTTGCGGAGCGGGTCGGCGTTTCCGCAACCGGAGAGCACCCTCGCCTCCACTCAGGAAGAGGGGGGGGGGTCCTCCTCTTTCTGCATGGCGGCGACGGTGTTCTACGCAGCACATTGTGTTGACTAGCTAGCGACGTCAGTCAGTCGCTGCTAGCGTTGCCTCCGGCCACCCCCTTTTTTTTTTCCTCGTGTGCTCCGGTAGCTGCGCGCGCTCCTGCCCCCATCATTCGCCGCTGAGTGTACCCCCCCCCCCCCCCGCCTTCTCCTGTGAGGCTCCGGTGGCCAAAGCGCCGGCTCGAACGGGGGGGCTGAAAGGGGGGCGGAACTGGTTACGAGGCCGACGCCGACGACGCCGCGAAACCCAGGAACGGCCGCCAAAGAGCTGCGCTCTAAAAAACGAGAAAACAATCGTAGCAAAAACAGAGTCAAAAAGGTGAAGCAAAAGCAGTCAGAAGCCTAAAAAACCCCAAACCGACAACAAAAGACGAACGTAGAAAATGGACGATCGATCGTAGCAAGTCAAACAAAAAAAGCAAAAGCAGTCAGAAACCTAAACCAACAAGAACACTCGTAGCTCAAGCAGAGTCAAACAAATGAAGCAAAGCAGTCAGAAAACCTAAAAAAAGAAAACAATCGTAGCAAAAGCAATATAGTCAAAAAGGGAAGCAAAAGCAGTCAGAAACCTAAACACAACAACAAAAACGATCGTAGCAAAACCAGAGTCAAACAAAAGAAGCAAAATCAATCAAACCTAAACAATAACAAGACGCTCGTAGCAAAGGCAGAGTCAAACGAACGAAGAAATGAATTAACAGCACACCTAACCACATAACGTCACATTATATACTGACCGACTTTTAAGCCCTGAATTTTTTAGCGACCTAGCTTCTGTTGTTTGGTTAGGTGTCGTTTGACTCTGCCTTTGCTACGAGCGTCTTTTGCTATTGTTGTTTTAGGTTTGACCGATTTTGCGTCTTTTGTTTGATTCTGCTTTTGCTAAGATCATGTTTTTTTGTTGGTTTAGATTTCTGACTGCTTTTGCTTCTTTTGTTTGACTTTGCTTTTGCTACGTTCATCTTTTGTTGTTGGTTTAGGTTTTTGTAGGTTTCTGACTGCTTTTGCTTCACCTTTTTTACTCTGCTTTTGCTACATGTTTTCTCGGGTATTTTTTTTTTTTTTTTCGTTTTTTAGGGTCTGGACTGGTTTGCTTCTCATGTCTTGCTTTGCTGTTGCTACGAATGGTCCACACTGATTTTTCTAAGAGTCGGCCTGCCTTCCGTTTCGATTTTTTTTTTCCGTTTCGATTAGTTTATCTGCTTGGGTTAGAAATATCTTGTCTGGTATCCTGATATTGCCGCCTGGCTTCCTCGTGTTGGGTTCTCAGCGGTTATTTGGCGATAAGTGTCATGCTTGAGCTGCACATATAAATATGCCACTTTTCCATTCGCAAAATTGTTGGTTCTCCTGCTTAAAATGCAGGCTACACACCATGCTCCTGTCGCTTGGAATCCAGGGCTGTTTCCCTGACACTGAAAAGCAAGTAGGGCCATAACAGAAATGTACTTTGTGGACATCACTGAAGGCAACGGAAACTCTACTTTTACAGCATCAGCTGATGATCGCAACCCTTTCCTTCTAAAATGATCTCGCTATCACAACGGACGCCGTCGCCCGGAATGCTCAAATAAGGCGATCTTATAAGCATGTTTAAAAACTGGTGCAGCTTCATAGCTTAAGTTTGGCTTGCCGCGAGATGTTCTTGAGGCACTGATTTCGTACCTCTGTAAGGTCCCTGTCGATGTTCGCCCGCTCGACTTGCAGTGCGGCACGCAACAGTAGACCATAGTGCGCGTAATGATGCCGCAAACGCGTAGGCATCCGCCGCCACCCACAGGCACAGGGCACGTCAAAACTGCCCCCGGTTAAGTTATTTAGTGCCTACTTAAAATAAACTCGCCGGCACCGAGTTTTGCGGTCGCTCCAGCCCGTATGTCGACGGCCCACACGTGTTCAATCTTCGCGCTCCGTAGTTGGTCGACGCGTCTCGTCGTGGGGGTGAGTTACAGCGCCACTCTCAACAGTGACGTTTTAGAGAACTAAAAAAAACAGCACAAGCAAAAGCAAACCTCCGGCGCTGGGGAGGCGGCGCATGCGCAGGTCGCCCATTATACAGTAGGTCGTGGGGCCACCTGTGTATAGGGCTGGCGTCACTGGTGTCAATGCGGTGGTTGACAACTGTAGTTTGGCCCAAAGGGCAGGTACTAAGGTCAAAAAGGTCACTGTAAGTGAGCAAAAGCTTGTGTAACTCAGCGGCGAATTCAGGTTGGAGATAGCTGCAATCATGCTGGTAAGAGAATCAGGGTGTGATGTGGAGGACGAGGGAGTGGTTGCAGGGGCGGCAGTTGGATTATCTGTAGTGAGAGTTGAAATTGCACAATCGGTCATTGGGGACAATGCGGCTAGTGAAATTCCCTTGGGCAGAACTTGAGTAGACAAGCTGAAATTAAGGACAGGGAGAGTGGTGCGACTCTGGGATATGTGCACAATTAGATGAGGAAGGGTGACGTGCCACTGCAGCAGGATATCAGTAATGGGGCATGCGAGATAGTCGCCGTCTGGGACAGGTGGGAATGGCAACATAGGGATGTAAACGGCAGTTTCAGGAGGCAGGCGGCAGAACTGTGCTGATCGAAGGCGGGTTGAGCAGGAGGGGTCTTCAGAGCAAAGTGGAAGGTCCAAGCGAAGTAGACCGGTAGAGCAGTCAATGAGGGTAGAGTGAGCTGTTAGAAAGCCAATGCCAAGGATAACATAGGAGGGGGGGTGGGGGGGCATTCGTGTAGGACAGTGAACAACACTGGGGCATTACGGCCAGCAATGGTGGCTCGCACTGTACACATGCCAACCACTGCAGCAGGGATACCATTTGCAACGCGAACTGTGGACGTGATGGCTGGCGTAAGAACTTTCTTTAGGCGACGGCGAAATGAGGAGCTGAGAACGAAGAGTTGGGCTCCTGAGTCAATGAGAGCAGAAACGGGAACTCCATCTACAAGGACGTCGATACGGTTATTTTGTAAGGCAGGGGTCAGCAGAGGTTTTTCGGTCTGGGTCATAAATGCAGTATCACTTCCGGGAGCTACATTGGCTAGTGTTCCGGTAACTGGCCAGAATAGGAAGGTGACGAACTGCGGCGAAGATCAGGAGAACGCGAACGTTGTGCTTGCTAGGAGGTTAACGGTTGGCAGTACGGGAAATGTGGCCAACGCGAGAACAAGTAAAACAAACAGGTGCTGCGGCCGTAGAGGTAGCATTGTTTGTAGTCATTGCGGTTGTACCAATGTGGCGGCCGCTACGCAGATCCAGCTTGTCACAGGGGATCGAACGGATTCACCTCCACCAAGAGATGTTACGGGGAAGATATTTAGTCCGATAGCTGTCCACACAACTAACGTCAAAGGCAGCACCGATCTCACCACCCTCAGCGTCGTCTTCGAGCCTGTCTCACTTTATCATCCTGTGCACGAGCAGTGAATACCGCTAAGTAACAATATCAATGGAAAACTTATGTTGAGTATAATTACACTAACATTATTGTAGGTACTTTTATGAGATTTTATGCTGACCTGCAATGCCTTTTAGACCGCACTCCATCATCAGACTTCCTTTTTTCTCATAGGAGACTGGAATGCTAAGGTGGGGAGCGAAGAAATATCCGGAATTACAGGCAAGTTCGGTGATGTGATTTACTGGAGAAGGTAATGGCAACTCACTCCAGTATTTCCTGCCAAGAAAACCCAATGGCCAGTCACAATACCATGAATGATATGGCGCCGGAAGATGAGCCTCCCAGGTTGGAAGGCGTCCCACATGTTACTGGGGATGAACAAAGGGCGATTCCTAGTAGCTCCAGGACGAATGAAGCGGCTGGGCTAAAGCCAAAAGGACGCTCAGTTGTGGATGTGTCGGGAAGCGACCGGAAAGTCCGATGTTGCAAGGAGATATATCACATAGCAACATGGAATGTAAGATCTATAACGCAAGGTAAACTGGATGTCGTCAAGCGAGAAATGGACAGATTGAACATTGATATCTTGGGTATCAGCGAGCTCAAGTGGACCGGAATGGGAGAATTTAACTCCGGCGACCATTATGTCTTTTATTGTGGGCACGAATCCAAGAGAAGGAATGGGGTCGCTCTCATAGTAAACAGAAGAATGGGCAAAGCATTGCTAGGGTACAACCCCAAAAACAACCGAATGATTTCACTTCGGATCCAAGGTCACCCTTTCAACATAACAGTTATCCAAGTCTATGCACCAACCACTACTGCTGAAGAAGCTGACGTTGAGAGATTTTATGCAGACCTACAATGCCTTTTAGACCGCACCCCATCATCAGACGTCGTTTTTCTCATAGGAGACTGGAATGCTAAGGTCGGGAGTGAAGAAATATCAGGAATTGTAGGCAAGTTCGGTCTTGGCGAGCCAAATGAAGCTGGGCAGAGGCTAGTAGAGTTTTGTCAAGAAAACGACCTGACCATAGCGAATACTCATTTTCAGCAGCACAAGAGGCTCCTGTACACATGGACTTCCCCGGACGGTCTGTACAGGAATCAGATTGATTATATTTTTTGCCGGCAGAGATGGAGAAGCGCTATACAAGCAGTAAAAACAAGGCCTGGCGCCGATTGTGGCACCGATCATCAGCTTCTTATTGCCAAATTTAAGCTTCAATTGAGGAAAACGCAGAAAACTAGAAGGCCTTTCTGGTATGATCTGGATCAAATTCCATCAGAATATGCTGTGGAAGTGAGGAATCGATTTCAAGAATTATATTCAGAAGACAAAAAATCTGAAGAGATGTGGACTGATGTTCGTGATATAATACAAGAAGTTGCTACTAAGGTAGCTCCAAAGCAAAAGAAATGCAAGAAAGCAAACCGGTTATCTGAAGAGGCTTTGCAAAAAGCTGAGGAAACGAGGATGGCAAAAGTTATGGGGTAAAGAGAAAGATACAAGGTTCTCAATGTGGATTTTCAGATAATAGCAAGGAGAGATAAGAATGCCTTCCTGAACATACGGTGCCAAGCAGTTGAGGAACAACAACCAATTGAGGAACACAAGAGCTCTGTATAAGACAATCAAAGATATCAAAGGAAGCTTCTGTGCTAAACTAGGTGTGATAAAGGATAAATGATCCAGGGACCTCACTGAAGCCTTGGAGATAAAGAAGAGGTGGCAGGAATACACAGAACTGTACAAGAAGGACCCGGATGTGCAAACCCAACATAAGACGGTGGTGATTACTGATCTCGAGCCGGGCATCCTGAAGGGTGAAGTGGAACAAAGCTAGTGGAATTGATGGCATTCCGGCTGAGTTGCTTCAAAACCTCAACCATGACGCTGTTAACGTTCTGTATACATTACGTCAGCAAATTTGGACAACCCTGCAGTGGCCACAGGATTGGAGGAGGTCAGTTTACATCCCCATTCCAAAGAAAGGCAGTGCCAAAGATTGTTCCATCTACCGCATGATCGCGCTTATTTTGCATGCTAGCAAGGTGATGTTGAAAATTCTCCCAAGGTAGGCTGCAGCAGTATGTGGATCGGGAGCTTCCGGACGTGCAAGCTGGGTTTCGCAAGGGCAGAGGAACTGGAGACCAGATTGCCAACCTTCGCTGCATCATGGAAAAGGCAAGAGAGTTCCAGAAACTTATCTACTTCTGCTTTATTGATTATGCAAAAGCGTTTGACTGCGTAGATCACAGCAGATTGTGGCAAGCTCTCAAGAGATGGGAGTTCCACTTCACCTCATCTGTCTCCTCAGAAACCTGTATGAAGGGCAAGAGGCCATTTTCAGAATTGGGCATGGTCTTACTGATTGGTTTTTGATTCAGAAAGGAGTGAGACAAGGCTGCATACTGTCGCCCTGCTTATTTAACCTATATGCTGTGTGCATCATGAGGAGGGCCGGCCTGGACGAGCCTTCAGCTGGAGTGAAGATTGCTGGGAAACGTATCAACAACCTTAGATATGCGGATGATACCACTTTAATGGCAGAAAGTGGAGTGGAACTCAAGAGACTTCTGATGCACGTACAAGATAAGAGTGAGAAGTTTGGGCTTAAACTGAACATTAAAAAGACAAAGATCATGTCGTCTTGCCCTATCAAGTCCTGGAGCATCAAAGAACAAGAAGTGGAAGCTGTGACAGATTTTCTTTTCTTGGGCTCCAAGATTACTCCAGAAGGAGACTGCAGCCATGAAATTATGAGACGCCTGCTTCTGGGTAAGAGAGCCATGGCTAGCCTTGACCGCCTAGTAAAAAGCAGAGACATTAGTCTGCCAACCAAGATCCGTATAACTCGTGCTATGGTCTTTCCAGTTCTGATGTTTGGATGCGAGAATTGGACTGTGAAGAAGACTGACTGCCGAAGAATTGACGCGTTTGAATTGTGGTTCTGGCAGAGACTGTTGAGAGTTCCTTAGACTGCCAGGTGATCAAATCAGTCGATACTGTCGACCATAAACCCTGACTGCTCATTAGAGGGTCAAATTCAAAAGTTAAAGCTCAGCTACTTTGATCATCTGATGAGAAGAGAGGAGTTGCTGGAGAAAGATTTGATGTTGGGAAAAGTTGAGGGTCACTGGAGAAGGGGTAGGCAGTGAACGCGATGGTTAGATGGCATCCTCGAGGCGCTGCAGATTAAGTTATGTGATGTTAGGAAGATAGTGAGAGACCGGAAAGCGTGGCATGATATGGTCCATAGGGTCACGAAGAGTCAGACACGACTGAACAACTGAACTGAACTGAACTATTCAATAGTTAATTAGTTGATTGTGAAAGTGATATATCGTTGGATAGCTTATGTCGACTATAACTGCACTTGACTATCTTAATTATTTGTTGGTAATTAATTAACTGATTAAAAATTGAATTCTTAATTATGATTAAGAATTGAACTTTAGGCTACAATGTCAAGTCATCTATCAAAGGATAGCTTATATTGAGTACGATTGCAATACACTAATTGCCAGACTTTGTTAATAGTCGTTGATTAGGGAATTGTGATTAGCACATGAAATTTAGACTGCAGTGTTATCATATATCATGAAATAGCTTATGTTAAATACAATATCAGTATACTAATTACCATGCTTAATTATGTATGTTAATTAGTGATTATAGTTAACAATGTGAAATTATATATTACAGGATAGCTTATGTTGTAGCCGAAGAAGACAAAGTGCGAAAGTTCGGTGAAGAAAGAAGACGCTGATGCGGCCGATTCGGTGTTCTGGGTATCCCCACCATCGCGTTGGTTCCTGCTGTCGCCCTGCTGACCTGCGGTCGATATCATCATCCCGTCCTTAGGCTAGGACATGACATTTGGTGGAGTGGCCGGGTACAAATCCCATGCAGTGTAGCTCGACACGTAATTCAAGCCTGGTCTTAAGTCCAGGCTGCCGAATATTCTTGGAATCTGCTACAGTACCTGAAAGCTGCTCTAGTCAACGTCAACAAGGCCTAGCTCCGGAATTCGGACTCTTGCCCGAGGGGAAGACTGCCAGGGCTCACGTCACCATGGCCTTCGAACCACAGCAAACCGGCAGTGCGGCTGCTGCGCGGATAATCTACGTTCCGGTGACCCCAAGGACTGTCACCCCATTTCGTGGCGATGGCCTGGACGATGTTGAAGATTGGGTTCAACATTACAAGCGGGTTACGCGCTACAACGGGTGGACCCCCGATCAGTGTCTTCAGAATATCTACTTCTATCTGGAGGCGACGGCACGGTGCTGGTTCGAGAACCACGGTGCCTTGTTGACCGCTTGGGATGTCTGTAAGAATGGATGCGCACGTTTGTGAACCAGCACCGGCGACAGCACGCCGAAGATCTCCTCCAAGCTCGAATTCAGGGCCCTGCCTAAAGTGTGAGGAGCTTTGTAGAGGACGTACTGCGCCTAAGTGCTCGCGTGGAACCACAGGCTACGGAGGAAAAAAAAAGTGTGGGCCTTGATGCGGGGCGTCCGAAATGAGATCTTTGGCGGACATATACGCGATACGCCGATTACAGTAGCCAGTTTTGTTGCCAAAGCGACTAACATTGAGTGCGCATTGGCCACACGAACAAACCACTATCAATGACTGGGAACCTACCCCAACATCTCGAGCCTTGCCTCATCTGGACCTAGCGGTGCTGGCCTCACTGACATCCGCGAGATCATTCGCGAAGTGGTGCGCGAAGAGCTCAGGAGGATTTTTCCAGCTCCTGAGCAGCCTTCCTGAGTATCAATCGCTACGGCTGTTTGTGAGGAAGTGCGACAGGCACTCACACTGGAAGCCACCTCTACTGGGCCAGTGGTTGCTGCTGCAGAACAACAGCCGGCTGAAAGTTATGCTGCCGTTCTCTGTCGGCCTCTGCCCGTACCTCACCAGTACCAACGGGTTACGGATTCTGGGCCTCGACGGCGGGATTTCCTGGCGCAGCAGGACACATACTCGGAGCTGCGGAGACGACGAAAAGCCGACATCTGGAGAACTGCGGACAGTCGACCGTTGTGTTTCCACTGTGGTGAACCGGACCACATGTACCACCGCTGCCCATACCGAGATCTCGGCCTGCGAGGATTCAGCCGCAGCGACCGACTACCTCGTTACGGCGAACAACCTCGAGATATCAGGAGTATCTTCGACGTACTTCATCCCCAATGCGAACTGATGACCGTGTATCTCGCTCGCACTCGCCACGCCGCCCTCCCACGGCTCCTCACATGTCTCGCCGTGAGAGCTTGTCTCCTCTTCCTCATCGGGAAAACTGAGTGCGGCGACGCCTGGAGGTGCCGTTGCTGAATTCGGCCGAAAGAAAGAGCCTCCACATACGTTTGACATCACAAACAATGGTACACGCAGAAACGAAAATGGTTTGGCGGCCTCTAGTAATGTAGGCGTTATTATTGACGGTAACGCGGTCACTGCACTCGTTGACACTGGCGCCGATTACTCGGTATTCAACGGAAAGCTATGTCGCCGACTTCGCAAGGTGACCACCGAGTGGGATGGGCCTCCGATACGAACTGCAGGAGGTCACTTTGTCGTTCCAGTTGGAAAATGCACCGCCCACGTCGAAATTCACGGTGAGACATGTCTCGCCAAATTTGTGATCTTAGAGAATTGCTGCGAGGATGTTATTCTCGGAATGGACTTTCTTCGTAAATATGGCACAGTCATCGATGGAGGGCAGAATAAGTTGACCCTCCGAGCACGTTCTTCATGGCCGAGGTTTCGCAGAGCCACCCCAGTTCCGCTCTCGACAGTATTTCTACCTGTTTGAGCCGAGACCCCCACAGGTGGCGAAAGGAATTGGTGTTGCGAGAGGAATAGCCGATGTTCAGGGAGGACATGTGAACATCTTGGTGACGAACTTTAGGAACAAGTCGCAGCACGTGACAAAAGGGGCAGTTATAGCCCATATAGAAGAGATAAGTGACGCTCGTGAGGCTGTTGTGTTGCCTGAGAGAGATATTCTGCCAGAACCGCACGAGGAAGAAAAACCCCTGCAACTGAACATCGGGGAAAAACTTGAGTCGTCTCAGACATGCGAATTTCTCGAACTTTTGCATCGTTACCGCAATTGTTTTTCAACGACATCGAGGGTACGCCAGACGCCCGTCGCGAAACAGAATTATTGTCGATGGCGCGGCCCACCCGATACGCCAACCGCCGTACCGAGTTTCCATGAAGGAAAGAGAAGCAATACAGGACCACGTGCGGGAAATGCTACATGACGAGGTCATTCAGCCTTCAAACCGTCCGTGGGCCGCACCTGTTGTGCTGGTAAAGAAAAAGGATGGGACGCTTTGGTTCTGTGGGGACTACAGGCGACTCAACAAAATGACAAAGAAGGATGTGTATCCACTGCCCCGAATCGACGACACACTCGATTGGCTCCGTCACGCCCGCTATTTTTCTGCTATCGATTTGAAAAGTGGATACTGGCAGATCGAAGTGGATGAGCGAGACAGAGAAGACCGCGTTTATAACACCGGATGGCCTTTATGAGTTTAAGGTGATGCCGATTGGCTTATATACAGTGCCCGCGACATTTCAACGCGTCATGGACACGGTGCTCGCCGGACTGAAGTGGCAGACATGTCTAGTTTATCTAGATGACGTTATCTTTTCAAGCACCTTCGCTGACCATCTTGTGCGCCTCGAAGTGGTTCTTCGTGCTATACAGAATGCCGGACTCAAACTCAAGCCTTCGAAATGCTGGTTCGCATATGGTGAGCTGAAGTTTCTTTGGCATATAGTCAGCCACAGAGGTGTGAAACCAGATCCCGAGAAAACAGCGGCCGTGGCGTCCTTCCCACCACCGTCGGACAAGAAAACTGTCGGAAGCTTCCTTGGTCTCTACGCTTACTTCAGACGTTTCGTTCGCAACTGCCCCCAGATCGCAGCGCCACTGATTCACCTTACGAAAGACAGTGTCGACTTTGTGTGAAATGAAGAGCAAGAGTTAGCATTCAGGCAACTAAACCAAGCCCTTTTGTCACCATCTATATTAGGCCACTTCGATCAAAATGCCGACACTGAACTCCACACGGACGCCAGCAACAAAGAACTAGGGGCAGTGCTTATACAATTCCAGGATGGCGCTGAGCGTGTTATTGCGTACACAAGCCGAACTCTTTCCAAGGCGGAAGGCAATTACTCAACAGCAGAAAAAGAGTGCCTCTCCGTCATCTGGGCCATAACCAAGTTTCAGCCTTATCTGTACAGCCGCCCGTTTCGTGTGGGCACCGACCACCATTCGCTGTGCTGGCTAGCCAATCATAAGGATCCCGCGGGCCGGCTTGCAAGATAGAGCCTTAGGCTACAGGAGTATGAATTCACGATCGCGCATAAATTCGGAAGAAAACATCATGATGCTGACTGCTTGTCTCGGGCACCCGTGGGACCATCGCCAGGCGGCGCAGATGATGAAGACAGCCTCCTTGGGGCCTTGAATCCTGGCGATATGGCAGATTGGCAACGATATGATCCACAGCTTCGTCAAATGATGGCGCATCTCTCAGGAGACGAAGATGTGGTACCTCGGGATTTCCTGCATATTCTCCCTGCATTTAAGACCCAGAATGGTTTCTTGTACAAGAAGAATTTCGACAGCAATCAGAGATCATGGCTTCTTGTCGTGCCAGAAGAGCTGCGCAGTGAGGTCACTGAAGCGTGCCACGACGATCTTACCGCTGGTCATCTAGGATACACCAGAACGCTTTCGTGTATTCGAGAAAAATATTATCGGCCGAAACTCACAAAGTATGTGCGTCAATATACAAGAACCTGTCATGAATGCCAAAGGCGAAAAACACCTCCTATGCGAGCAGCGGGTCTTCTCCAGCCAATCGAGCCACCAAGTGCTCCGTTTCATACGATTGGAATGGATCTTTTGGATCCATTTCCGACGTCGCAATCAGGCAGCAAGTACATTATCATAGCGAAGGACTATCTAACACGCTACGCGGAGTCCCACGCACTGCCGTCGGGAACAGCTGCTGAGGCAGCCAAATTTTTCATCGAGAGCATTGTTCTCCGGCATGGTGCCCCAGCAGTGCTGATTACTGACCGTGGTGCCGCATTTGTGGCGCAACTCACTCAGGAGATCTTGCGCCTAAGCTGCACCTGCCACCGCCGAACCACAGCTTATCATCTGCAAACTAATGGACTGACGGAGAGGCTCACCAGAACTATAGCTGATATGATCACCATGTACCTGGACGTCGACCATCGGAACTGGGACGAGGTACTGCCCTATGTCACGTTCGTTTATAATGCCGCAGTCCAGGAGACCACCCGTATGTCTCCCTTCCAGCTGGTGCATGGAAGGCAATTCACCACCATGCTTGATGCTATGCTGCCTCATGCACCCCCAGACGACGTAGCTGGTGATACCCGGCTAGTATGCGAACGCGCGGAGGAGGCTCGACAACTGGTCAGACTTCACATACGACAGCAACAGTGTACTGATGCTCGTCACTACAACCTCCGGAGATGTGACGTCAATTTCCGCCCAGGAGACAAGGTGTGGATGTGGACACTGGTCCGCCGTCGAGGGCTTTCAGAAAAGCTCATGAAGCGGTATTTCGGGCTGTACACAGTTGTTCGTGGAGTCGGTGAACCCAATTATGAGGTGCTGCCCTGTGTAACGCAACCATTGTCATGCCGTTGCTTGCATCCTGACATTGTGCACGTAGTGCGGCTTGAGCCGTATTACCAATGATCCCCGAGAACCCTTCCTTCTACTAGCAAATGGGTGTGCTTCTGCGCCGCGATTAATTCATTTTGTGTTTAGGATCGGGATGATGCTTCTTTTCGGAGGGAGGCAGTGTAGCCGAGGAAGCCGAAGTGCGAACGTTCGGTGAAGAAAGAAGACGCTGATGCGGGCGATTCGGTGTTCTGGGTATCCCTGCCGTAGTGCTGGTTCCTGCTGCCACCCTGCTGACCTGCGATATCGTCCTGTTCTTAGGCTAGGACGTGACAATATATAGTACGACTGGCATACCCTAATTACAAGTCTTAATTAATAACTGCTAATTAGTTGTGATCAACAATTGAACTTCATGCTGCAATGGCAAGTCATATTATGGGATGGTTTATGTTGAGTATGACACCAGTACACAAATTGCTGCTCTTAATTAATAGCTGTTAAATTATTAATTGTGATTAGCATTTAAACTTTAGGCTCCATCAAATCATATCATTGGATAGCTATTATTGAGTGTGATAGCAGCACAATCATTGCCAGCCTTTGTCTGCAACTGTAAATCAGCTAATCGTCATTAAAAATATGAGTCATGCTTATGACTGAGTTATGTTTTAAACTCCACTCGTTAGAGTATGCTACTTTTTAAGTGCTGTGTCATATGCTATGTTGCATGTGAGTAATGAATTATGATTATGACTACCAGTCGTGGTTACAGGTAATGGTTTGCAGACTCCACACTTGCAGTATGCTACTTTGTAAAAAGCTGTCATGCTACCTTGCATATAAATTATGACTGCAAGTCATGAGTCATTATGACTCTAAATCCTCTTTTTCCAAGTTTTCATTTTCCCAATTAGTTCAGTTAATTGATTAATTAATCTCTGTAAGTATATTAATAACCATGAACAAGCATCCGCTTTTCACTCTGAGCGTTTTGACGCCTTTGAAACCCTATTTATCAATTTTCATTTTTTCACTTGCTTCAATTAAATAATTGATCAGTTACACTCATAAACATTTCTTAATTAGCCTCATCAAGCATTAACTTTTCATTCTAACATTTTGACATCTTTGACCCTCTCTTTTCCTATTTTTAATTTTTCAAATTTTTTCAATTGCATTATTTATCATTGAGGCACTCCAAATTTTTTTACTTAGCATCATCAAGCATTGGCTTTACATTTGAGCATTTGGACACCTTTGAAGCACCTTTTTAAGTTTTTTGTCATCTTTCGTTTCTTTAGTTCATCAATTAGTTACCCTTTCTTAATGCATCATCGCTTATCACACACCAATCAGTCATCAATCACTAGAACCACAAATTACCATGGTACAATTTTTATGCAGCCCCCAATTATTTCCTACATGCAGTGCAGACTACTACTACTGCAACTACTACTATTACTACTACACCGGCAGCTTTTCGACAGAACTGGCTGTATAAGCTATCACTTAATATTCATCACAGGGCTCAACTAAAATTTCATGCAGTGAGCATCGAAGAAGTTTGACCACCACAATGTGTGAGCACCAACTCTCTCCTGCATGCAAAGCGCCCAGCTGCGTCGGTTCATTTGGGGACCAAAATGGCTCCGTTAGCACAACTGGCAACACTGGTCAGCTGGTGGCAGCAAGTGCCCCTTTAAAGGTTGGCACCACCCTAAGCTTGGCACCGCGGTGCAGCATGTAAGCTCCCTAGCCCTGCATTCTACTATGCCAAGCAGTGAGTTATAAACAGATGTTCACTCTAGTGTTGTTGAGGTGCCTGAGGACTGACCCAATCAAGAAACTGGTAAACTTTCGGGTGTTCTTTGCCTTCAATATGGTGAAGTCGATTGTCATGTCTTCTTGGACACCACAGTGCGACACAACGGAACTCGAGCACCCACGCTTAGCCATGCATGGCATAGCCGTATCCGGGGAAAAGAGGATCGTGATGGTTGAGCCGATGCTGAGTGTTTAAACCTTTATGGCTCATCGGCCAAGGCAACAGACCACTTTGGCCCCAGCTTCACATAAATGGCACCTCTGGGCTGACCCACTTGGGGCAAATTGTCAGTTACCCTTTCCTATACCCTTTACACATCTTTTTCTTTCCCATCTTCTGTCTTCCACCTGTCCTGTCATCTTATCTGTTCCTTGGCTTCTCGCTTTCAGGGCAGCAATGGTTAACCCTGTGCATAATCTTGGCCTGCCTGCAGAGTTATAGTAGCTGCATATGTTTGATGTGTCAGACACATTCCCAATTTGTGCTCCATGGTGGGTGACCAGCTCGGCTACCGAACAACAGATTGAAACCTATGGGCAAAAAAAACTCCCCTGTCATCGGTCCCCAAAAAGGAGTTGGACCAGAGCTAAACAGATAATAATACAAACACCGGTCAAAGCATTCCTCAAGTTTCTCGTCTTTCACTCAATAACGAATGAACTGGTAGCAAACTTGTCGGCCTTTTTCATTGAAAAGAACATTAGAAATTGCCTTGGTGAAAACTATGAAGGAAAAAAATGGAAGACTGGAGAATTCCTTGTAGAAATTGAGACCAGAGACCAAAGCAGCAAACTGATGTCTCTGCAGACCTTTAGAAAATTTAATGTTCAGGTAACTCCTCACTACACACTAAACTACACCAAAGGCGTAATATCTGAGTAAGAACTGCTACAGAGCATAGATGCTGAGATTGAAGAAGAACTCAGGGAGAAAGAAGTCATTGCAGCCTTAGGGATAATGATAAGAAGGAGCAATGCAGAAATAAAGACCTAGCACATATTTCTTGACATTTAACAGCACAACCCTGCTGGAATTCATCCATTCAGCATACATGCACTGCAAGATGCGCTCATGCATCCTGAACCCGAGGCAATGCATCCAATGCTGGCATTTTGGGCATGGCTCGCTGCATGCCGTTGAAAGCTTACATGCATCACTTGCGGAGAAGAACACCACTCAGATTAAAGATGCAACTGCACATGAAAGTGTATCAAGTGCAATGGCGCACACGGTGCACACTTCAGGTCGTGCCTTATCTGAAAAAAGAGAAAAGAGATCATCAGCATAAAGATAAAAGAACACATATCCTTCCTAGAGGAAAGAAATCGTTTCATCCTCCTAGAGAAGGATGCCCTTATTCTGAAGCAGAGAAGCAGAGACCGCAGCTGCCTCCAGTTTTGGTTGGCACACAAGTCGAGCTGCTGGACCTGATGTCAATATTCAGGTCCCCGGTCTGCTCACAGGAGCCTGTGGGACAATCTGCAGGCCTAAAGATCTCGCCGGAATATCATGCATTCTCCGCGAGAGGCCCTGCAGTAGCCTCTTCGATGATAGGCACCCAGAAGAATGCTTATGAACTGGACCTGGCCTTCCACTTCACTAAGCAGGAAGTCGCTGCTCTAGTGGACCCCACTTCTGGAGTGGAGTCCGCTGGAGCAGTGACTTCCTGCTTAGTGGAGTGGAAGGCCATCGCGACCCCAAATCAACCTTCAAGTCCTCTGTCGAGGATATAGAGGTTTCACGTGCTGGTATCTTTGGTACCAAAGGACCGCCGTCTTTGTGGTGTTCGCAGTAGCAAAGGAAAACAATGTATAACTCCACCTGGTGAAGAACCGGTGACATCTCTTCCGCATTACATATCTGTTCTAATCCAGTTCCTTATGTTATGATGCCGCGCAGTTATGTCATGGTGTACGGTATAACTTCGAGAACATCTCTATTAATAGAGGAACATTGCCCATACTTGTTTTGTTTCCAGTAAACACTGCGTAATAGCAGTGATAAAAAAATAACGGAAGACACTTTGTGAAGACTAAAGTGTGAAACGACGGAAGCCTGATGGCATTGTTGCTTCGGAAATGCCACGGAAGCACATACCTCGTACACTGTTGTAGATGCTTCTATGTTAAAGGTCTGCAACGTCGTCTGCGCCACCTCTCGCCATCCTAATGCATGCGACATATATGCTCAGCCTCTCTTGAGCACCGCTCGTGCTCGGTGGCTGCCGCCTCTTTTTCACACACACCACCATACCTGCCCCATGTAATTATTTTTGAGACTTGGTGTGCTTTATAATTTCCTGCACAGAACACAAGCCAAGAATTGAACATCACCTGAACATAAACTTTCCCGCCGAGTACACAAACAGACCGCCGTCTAGAGTGAGCTCTTCTAGTAAATCACAGGACATACAACATCCTCCCTCAATAATTAGAACGTGAATTCATGAAAAATAAATTTCTCTAATTGTTATTTTCTCAACTAGTCTGATATCACAGGATGATTGGCTACGTGTGAGCACACACAAAGTAGAGATGGATCTTGTTCATAAGCTACTGGCAATTTCGTACTGTAAATATGCTGCCAATCATCCAGTACTTTTGTGAATTCATCCAGCAAGACAAACTGAGGCTCGTCTAAGGCAGTGGTTCTACAGAAACCGCTATATGAAGTTCTGCGACAAATAATGTTTATTACACCAAACGTCATAATTAATACGGGGCGCTAAATCTGTTCGAAATGGTGCTGCCTGTAGTAAAAAACATCGCTACTGAACGGGCCCAAAATTAAGGCTTAAACACTCTCAAATAATCAGTACACTACATTTACATTTTTCGCTTAATTACCACATGTAAAACAGAAGGATGCTCTTTTGCATGTATCACACACTTTTCCTGCTTTCAATTTACAGAATAAATTTACATTTTACTGGATGCAGCTTGTTCCACCGACCAGCCGCCACCGCCGTAGATGGCGGTCGCAAAGAATAGAATGGGCCCTGGAAATAGGGTGGGCACTTTAGCTTCACCTTTAAGTGTGTTATAGGACAGGGTACATCAATTTTCCTTTAAAATTTGTCATCTCCACAGGGATCGAACCACTATTCCTCCGATCACCAGCTGATTGTGAACTACTACTCCACGTTCGGCTCACAAGAATCATATCATAATTCTTGTCTAGCATAAGGATGAAAGTAGCGTTGACAGTGATAGAATGACAGTATAACGATGGCAATGACAATGACGGTGCACTTAGTTGACGATTATGATCATTTTACCGATGACAGCCCTGCTGTGGTGGTGCAGCAGTTATGGCTCTTGACTACTGCATCCAAAGATGCGGGATGACAATGACGATGCAGTTAATGAAAACACTCCTGTAAAGTGGCTTTTGGCATATCCGCTCGTAAGCAGACTTAAGCTCATCCACCTATATTTGTAAAACGTGTGCATTTTTCATTCCACGTTTAAGCAAGTGAATAAAGTTGTTTATATTTTTATAAGCATTTTTAAGCCTTCAGCTGGGAGAGTTTCTTAAAGACATCTGCGACGTTGACCCGCCTGTGAATCTCGTCTCTCTGCTCACAGCAATGAGGCGTCTGTCAGCTATGAGTAGTTATAATCTAACTAATAATTTATTTATTTGTCACTGCTTACGCTCAAATGAATAACACATGCACAGCTGACCTCAACAGCGGTAATGGCAGAGGTCAGTTGGCTTTCCAGCTAGTATATATGAGCTGGCTGAAAGCCAGCTAGAATCCGTTTGATTTCACTTGGCCACCTATTGAGACAAGCCAAATGCCAACTGGTAGGCATCTGCAAACAGCTGATGCCAGCTGAGTACCAGCTGGGACCAGTTGAAACCCAGATAAAACCAGCTAAAATCATTGAAACTTTTTCTCATCTATTTGGGCGAGTACAATGTTTTGTACTTTTACTGGCTGGCTTTAAGCTTACAATTTGACAAACAGCTTTTGAAGCATTCGACATTGTAAAACATAAACTCCAACTTTAATCGAGCGAAATCAGGAATACGAATTGACTATTATTCACACCAAACCTAGAAATCTGCCATTTTTTTCCAAATCTGTAGTGGGGCCATTGAGAATGGAGGGCCCGGTTCATTTGAACCCTTTGAACCCTGAATAATCTGGCCCTGGTTCAGACAGAGCATGCCTTCTGCAAATTTACCGCTCTTTTGTGTGCTCATCTTTGGACTACAGTTGCACTGTACATGGATCAGCAAGACAGTCATATTTAAAACGACTAGACCCAGTACACAACTCAGGCTTGCATCTTTCAACAGGCGCATACAGAACATTACCCATAAACAGTCTATATTGCCAGAACAATTAGAAATTAGAACAGTAGAAACTAATTAACCACCCCTTGCAGGCAGGAGAACTATGCTGGCATGCGCATACGCTCTGAGGATCCATTCACTTCCTAACCATATCTGTTACCCAATAGTCACAAAGCACCCATTTCGAACACTGTTTACCAACAAACCCCAAGCAATCCGGCCGCTCCTCCTCCTCTTCCAAGAGAAATGCCAAGCATTACAAGTAACAGACTTCTTGCCGAATATCGTCCCGAGACCCGAACCACTGCCACCTTGGTGCAGCTTTCCTTCCGTGTGCGACCTTACACTGACACAGTTTCAAAAAAGACAAATACCACACGAACACATACTTCAAGAATTCCTGGCTTTAGAAGAAAAATATAAAGAACACAAAGCATTTTATACAGATGTTTCTAAAACAGCTTCATAAGTTGGTAGCGGTGTAGTAAAAGAGAGATACAGAAAAAAAACTGTTAGGTTACCGCAGCCTGCATCAGTGTTTACTGCCAAATGCTATGCCATCTTCTTAGCTGTAGAAAAAATAGTACACAACAACTTTAAAAAAGAGTGTAATTTACATCGACTAGCCAAGCGTAATCACAGCACTGCACTATAAAAATGCTACAGAACCCTTAATAGAAAATATAATTCATTGTGTGAAAACAGCCGAAACACAAGGTCATGAAATTAAATTGTATTGGATACCTAGCCATGTTAGAACCAGCGGTAACGAGACAGCTGATGAATTCGTAGAAACTGCCCACAATGCTAAAATAGAAAAAGTAAACATACCTCATAAAGATATAATGAAATTTATGCAAAGAAAACAGAGCAAAATGGCAGTGTTTTTGTGAGAATGAAATAAACTCCACCTTGTGAAAAGAGTCATTGAAGAATGGAAATCATGCAGTCATCAAAACCATTTAATTGAAGTAGTATTATATCGCATTTGCATCGGACACACATATCTAACACACAGTTTTATTCTCAGGAAAGCAGATAAGCTAAATTGAGAATACTGTGGTCATGAGCTTACAATAAACCACATTTTATTCTCGTGTAGAATACTTGAAAGACTAAGGAAGAAATATTTTAGACAGTTTTACATCGAACATATACCATTTCATCCGATCGTGCTCCTAGTGGACAACGCACTTGTCAGTATATCCACTGTTTTAAGCTTTTTAGAAGAATAAATGCTTCTAAGCAAGCTGTGATAACTTAACAATACCTTAATCCTCCACCAAGAAAACGCAATATACCCTGCACTTTGCGCATGATAGTCTTAGTTGCTTATGTGCCATAAGAGACAACACACACACAAGAAAACACTGATCACCAAGTTAATCATTGATGCAGCTTTAAGATCAATCGCCTGTTCCACCAGAAAGCTTCCAAAATGACCAAAGCCGTGGTGGAATGAAGACTGCTGCCAGATGCAGAAGGCACAAAACAAGACTTGGCAGATGTTCAAATAGTTCCTGACAATAACTTAAAGTGAAAGGACGATATGTTCGGTGGAAGACCAAGGATGGATCTTGGAAAAAATTTGTTTCTAGAATAAGTAGTCAAGCGACAGACAAAATAGTATAAGAACATAAGCAAGATGGATGGTGAAAACAGCATTTACTATCCCTCTTCTTAGCAGAAATGATGTCAGGAGTGTGCCTGTTAAAGGTATACTGAACAAATATCCAAGAATATTGAGAAAGCACCACAATTGCATTGTCAAGACACGATTACACTAGTACAGACACATAATTCGGGTTAGTTTTGAGCGGATGGCTAGCGGCCGCCAGGTCAGAGGTAGCGTGCTGCCGACCTGTTAGCCGGCGGGTGTGACGTCACAACTACCCTTGGCCTCAGCAACATCATGGCCCCGCGATCCCGCTGGCCCCGCACCTGAAGTTGGTTGACCGGCTACACGCAGTGTCGGTTGCCCCGCGTCGCGCCATGCACATAGCTGCGAAATGTGAATTGCTGCACATGAGGGAGGTCGAGGGGGACGCATACGGAGGGCTCGTATTGCAGACAATTGTTTGCGCACTGGGAGGGAACGATTAATTGTGCGTAGGAACACGAACAGCAAAAAAAAAAAAAAAAAATAGAGCATGTCCATCTCTGCGCTTTGTGAGTGCCATGGGGGAAAGGAAAAATTAACAGGTGCGACCGGCTGCGATGGGGGTGGTTGTGACATGATATCCGGCTTTGTCAAGCTTTCACAGAAGCCCGCTAGGTGCGGCGATTTGAGAGTAATTAATTAAAATACTTACTTTCTTCTCATTTCTGTTCGTAAAGTGGATTGTTTCGGTCACTACCAATGCGATAGCTACAATCTGCGCTAGAAATCTTGGCGGCAATTTTTTTGTTCAGTATACCTTTAAGGGGGGATGCGGGGCTAAAGGGTCATCTTTTGAACTGTTACCCCAATTTTGATAAAAGTTTTCTGGGATGGCATATCTTGATCTTATTAGAATAGGTTCCCAGTTTCATCATCTTAGCACAAATAGAAATATAGTTGCAGCTGTCATAATGAGTAATCAAGTGGGTAATGCAATGAGTAAAATTTTAAATTTTGCTAAACAGTGAGCATGTCGTCCACCGTTTTTGTGCTGACCTATTTTGCCACCAATAGTAACGTTATATATTTTTTTGTCATTTCAAGTGTAATGGGCACTTTTAAAATGGGAGTCATTTTCATGACCGTTTTGGGTGTTTACGTGATAAGTGATGAGTTTCCAATCTCACTATTTCTGTCAAATATGACAATTCATATGAAATTTGGCACTTCCCAGAAAAAAATAAACTGCTTGTATTGTAAGTACAAATGTTTGTCATTTTTATGGAAACAAAAATGGGGTCTGCAACGTTTAAAAGTGAATAAAGAAGCAAACAAATTGGTAATGAAATATCTGTGGCATACATGTTGTGGTGGTCGTGGAAGCACAGGCAAGGCCTATCCAGATCTCTGACTGCTTGCTTGAAAAGCGCATCCATTCATTAGCCCACCAGGATTATGTCCTTGGCAAACAGATGAACAAGGGAGTTGTTTGTGGATATATGCAACAGGGATGCTGCTCAACCCAAGTGAAGGCATGGTTTTCACATTCAAAGGAGTTACATTACTCGAGTGACATAGGGCAGATGCTAGGGGGTCGTTTTGTCAGAGCTGCATGACCCACACGTGGCGTGACTCGTCAGTCATGCAACCTGGCCGCGCTTATTTCATGTCAATGACTGGATGAATTGAAAAGACACACATGTAACGAGGACACAGACATAAAAGAAGACATTACATGCATTTAATTAATCATGACATGCATATGAGATGGCTGCAACAGTTGGCATTGCCAAGGGGGTGTTCTGTGCTCAGTGTAGCTGCTGTTGTGGCACCCCCTTGTGCAGCACAGATCTGGTGTCCTGTCCGAAGCGCTTGACCAGGCCCTGGAGCAGGTGGCACATATTGAGGAGAATAAAGCCGTGCCAGCAAACACCACACGCCTCATCCACATCACGGGCCACCTCTCCTCCCACCAGGCAAGTTTGTCTTGTGTTAGAAATTTTTTTTCTCTTTGTCTTCAAGCATTTCACTGTGCCATGATATCTTTCAGGCTGCAACTGATGCGGCATACAATGTGTCTGTTGCTGCGGTGAAACTTCGGCGCCTAGTGGAGATGTACCAGTGGGTGGAGAGGAGCACATACCGGTAAGCAAGCTACAGAACTGGGTTTCCGGGCCTATTTTTGTGTGGCATTTTCAGTAGCATAGCAAGACACAGCGTGATAGCCCACTCAGAGACTGATGAAAGTTGTCTGTGACAAAGCAGCTTCAAAAAATATGGAGCCACCAACTTCAAGCTGATTGCAGCACCTTTCACTGCTAAGACGAGCATCACCTCTCTAGACTGCCAGCAGTGGTGATGAAAACTCTGTTATCAGCGTGCACTAGTCTTGCCGTGGTTTTTTTTTCTCAACCCTAATGGTGACATCACGCATTGAGTCTGTAAAACGTTGCCCATCCACAGCACAGCGTGGCTTTTAAATTG
Organism: Amblyomma maculatum; assembly: GCF_055883805.1. Lineage (NCBI taxonomy): Eukaryota > Metazoa > Arthropoda > Arachnida > Ixodida > Ixodidae > Amblyomma > Amblyomma maculatum. The sequence goes on along the minus strand of NC_139344.1, from coordinate 473,885,208 downwards.
TGCTCTTTATCAACTTCCAAGGCCTTAAACCTTTCTGTAATTTGTTTTGCCATGCTGTTAGCACCTTGAAGAGACCATGAAAAGCTATTTACTAGAATATAAAATGCGCACTAGCAATAGGTATCCCATCAATCCTCTCGGAAATGCAAACATTCTTAAGCTAGCTTCATAGCACAGAACACATGGGTGATCGAAAATGATGCTCCTCCTCTTCCCCCTCAACTCAACCCACTGCAACGTGGAACAACAACAACAAAAAAGAAAACGTCACGACGGCGCTGAACTGCACCTCATCTCGCTTGCCTAACTTAGGAGCGTCCAGTGAGCGGGTGCGCCCAGCAGCCCCACTGATGTCAGTGGAGAGGCTTGCGCGCGGTGATGTGCAGCCAAAATCAGCTGTGAGCAGTTGCCAGGACCACTTTTTAAATATCATTTGCAAATTATTAATTTCACGTGAAGCTTTTAAATCTGACTGAAATACTCGTAAAGACCACCTCTATGAATTGTTTGCATTGGAATTAGCATTTCAGAGGCCATTTAAGATTGGTGTGCTTAATGATTGCGTTAATATTTCAGCATTAACTCTTTTTGGCGCCATTCTTTTGTCATTTATAGTTGATACTTTCTTTGCCTGATCAGCTTAATTGGATCTCATGAAGGGAAAATTACTAGTTTTCCAGTGTAATAACTGGAATTTTTACAGTGATATGCAAACATTTGTGCAAAGTGCTGCAGTGGTTAGAAACAGTAGAAATAGCAACTTCATAATGCTAGAATTTGTCAGATAAACATGATATTATTCTTTGTTTTGAAGGTGCACATTGTGCTGCATCTCATTTAAAATCTCAGTATTATTACAATTGTGTCAAAATCTGTCTCCACATGTGTTCAGGACAATTCACTGTTTTGTGAAATTATCTTTCCTGCATTACCTAGGTGGCATAAAAAAAGGTATAGTTATGACTTGAAGGGTAAGAACTTCTGTTGGAGCAAAGAATTTACTTCAAAGTGCATCGCACTCCTTGTTTTGTACATAGTTGTGTATATAGAGGCCTAATTAGTTAACTCATCACGACACTTTTTTTCTGCTTGGCACAGGCGAAATTGCTAGGGTGTGGTCAAGGCAGTTATGGGCTGTGCAGGTTTATTATTTTTTATTTTTCTCAAGAATGCTGTTAGTTTGGGAGGTGCTTGCACAAGGTGCCCATGCACTGCATAATGTCAGTGCACATTGAGGAACCCCAACTGGCTGAATTATTCGGAGCTCTCCACTTCAGCATCCCCATAGCCTGAGTTGCGTAGTTTAGAACTTCTTGTTGGGCGAGTTGGTGCATTGCTTTAAAGGAACCAAGATGCGCTATAAAAAGACAGCCACAGGAAAAAGCCAAGGAGACAGACTATCTCCTTGGCTTTTTTCCTGTGGCTGTCTTTTTATAGCGCATCTTGGTTCCTTTAAAGCAGTGAGTTGCGTTGAGGTGTCAAACCTTGTAAACCAAACCCTTTCTGTCCAGTTCACAGACCACACCTGTTATATAAATCGCTAACTTTTTCAAGAGCTTGCCTCCTTCTTAGCACATATGTTTAGGCACAGTCTTGCAGGCTATTATCACTTGTTGGTAAAACATTAGGCTGTCTACATTTTTCACTGACTTGGTGGGAAGAGTTTGTGCATTATGTTGGAGGGTAGCAGGCTTTGTCAGTATCCCAAACTTCCTGCACACTTTTTACTTCTGTCCACCTTTTGTGTGAGGGCTGTTTTGGCCAGCTGGACGGCCACCGCTTTAAGTAGCACTCCATGTAGTGAACACTGGTTGATATCTAGCTTGCATGTCTCTTCCCTCTTGTCTGCATACATTTGCACTAGCATTGCCTGTAATTAAACGTTCATCTCCCCTTGAGCAGTGCATGTGGACAGATGAAGAACTTATAGCCTAACTTGGAAGGAAAAATTCAAGATTTAGCTTTTGTGTTACGGAAGGCTGAATTTGTGAACATTTCTTGTGAGAATAGAGACTGTCATTGCTGTTCCTCATATTATTAACTTTCATCGCCTTCAGTTTTATGGAGCAAAAATTGGAGGACGGGTCGTAATTTTATTAAACTGTGCATGCTTGAATTATTGTGACCACTTTGTGTTCTCTGTTTCAGCCTGTCCGCTTGCTCAGATGGCAGTGTGCCACTTTGCCATTCACCAAACTCTTTGCTGCTTCCAGTGGAGGTGGAATAATACCCAATTGGTGTCTTGAGCTTGTCTGCCTTTGTGAATGCACTTTATGGATTGTGCCCACAGATTTTTGTTAAGAAAAGGGCTCATGGCAAAAGCCAAGCCACATCCGTGGCATGGCTGTGTCTAGTCAGTTTAGTTTGCTCCAGAAGGTGTTCCAGAAGCCTGGTTTTGTTCAACATGGGGGAAGAAAACCTTTAGTGCCTGCCTTCTAAGATCTTTTCATGCCCATGGCTGACCTTGTTCATTGCTGCAGGCAATATGCTGACTCAGATGGAATTGGCATGGAGCAAGACTACGCTTACGGTAAGCAAACTGAAAGCACATGTGAGTACAGAGTGGCCGGAAAGCAAAAGAGAGGCAAGCACAGTGTAAAAGTGCTGTGGTTGCAGGATCTGAGGGCTTTCACTTATGCGTAGTATGATTTCGGCACTTTACCGCGGAAACTGCATGAATTCAGCTTGAATGCAACAGTGAAAAAAATGGGGTTTTTATCATTTATGGCGTAAGCTGTCCTTTTACTCAGTTATTTAGGTGGCCTTAACAGCCCCAATGCACAGGAAAAATTTCAGGTTTTCTTTGCCTGTTTCATATGAAAGCAGAGAAGAGCGCCACAAGTGGAAAGGATAATGCCAGTAGCAGCAGTGCCTCCTATGCCATTTCAGCAGCGTAAATAATGATATTCAATATGATTTTTATGTGAACTGCAGGTGCTGAAGCATTAAACGCATGTGCTTACCTCTTGTTATTAGTGTTTCCTTTCACTTTGTCCTGTTGCTTATTGTTTTTTTGAGATCTTCCATTTTTTTCATTACTCCTTGATAGAAATGAGTTACTCTCTGAGCACTTGGTGACCTGCTCATTTCTAATGGTGTTTCAGAGCTTGATTGGAGATCTGAACTTGTGGACAGCACACCTTTTACAAGAGTGTCACATGTGAATCCTACGTAAGTCAAGTCTGTGCGAATTTTTCAGTGTCTTATTCATTGAACTATGCTGTCTGTGATACTGCCGAAAAACCTTCAAAACTGTATTTGTTGTTTTTAGCAGCCGCCAGCATGCGGCCTTATCACTCTGATTCTGGCATGCGCATCATTTCTGTCGCGAGACGCACCTTTATCAGTTCCTTTGTCGCGCAAGATGCACAGAGGTCTGTCTCGAAGATTCCGGCCACTCGCGTATCTTTCTACAATGTTCCAGCTTGTACTAATGACAGTTTGCGACGTTACCTATATGGTTCTGAGCCGCCTTTAAATTGAGCGTTGATGTGCGCGACAAGCATTCTTAGTTCGACGATCAACGAGCACGTTTGTTGCTATCGCCACCATAGAGTTGCTTAGTTCTTTTGCGGGCGCAAGTCAGCCCAATAAAGAGGTATTTTCAGTACCATCACGCCAGTGTCTTCTTTGGTATGTACGGCCTTGTCACCACTACGTGACATCTGATGAAGGTGCTGCCCTTCAAGTCCCGGTTTACCCCTTCAAACCAAGACACCAACCCTGTTCCTGTCACCCTGGGAGATCAGCCAACAGGCCAGCAAACCAGCCGCCATCTTCAAAGGCTCCAATCGGAACACGGTCTGCTGCTGGACCCTGTTCGATCTCGGAAGGCATTGACGCTGACAATGGCCCAACCTACAGCACTGGTTGTTTTCGTGCAACCCCGTGAGCCGCCCTGTTTCCATGGACGACAAGACGAGGATGCAGAAGACTGGCTCAACCTGTTAGAAAGCGTGGCAACTTTCAATGCCTGGAACAACGAAACGAAACTCAGGCAGGTCTACATTTCTTTTGAAGGTTCTGCCCGAATATGGTTCAAAAATCATGAGGCAGCATTGAAGGATTGGGAGATTTTCGAGACAGAGTTTTTGACTGCCTTTTCAAGCATCGTTCGAAAGGAAAGAGTCCAGGCCCTCCTTCAATCAAGACTTCATCTTTCTAACGAGCCTGTCCCGGTGTATGTTGAGGAGATGAAGTGCCTCTTTCGCTGTGCCAACCCTAACATGACCGAAGGTGAGAGAGTCAAATTTTTAATGCGAGGCATTCAGAGTCGCTTTTTGTAGGTCTTGTCCAAAATCCGCCAGAAACTGTGCTGGAATTTGAAACGGAAGCGTCTATCATCGAAAAGACGTTGGACACCCGGATGCTTCACTAGGAGTGATCACTTCAACCGGACTACTCAAGCCACTACCCCAGCACATCTACAATCGGAGAGAACCTTCGGGACCTCAGCCGGGAGATTGCGCAAGAGGAGCTCCGCCGATTACTGCCATTATCACAACAACCCCAGGTGACGACGCCCGCGGACGTCGTCCGTTAAGAAGTCCAGCAGGCACTGGGCGTTCCTCAAGCGACGGCTCCAGTGCAAGAAACAGCAGCGATGAACTATATGGCTGCATTACGTCGTCCTGCACCCTGACGTGACCTCCCAAGCCCTCGTCACTACCATACTGCCCCCAAAAACCACCCCTTGGCCTTCGCCCGCCAAGTCTACCAATGATCTCCAAGCCCCAGGAAATGCGATGCCTGGAGGACGTCTGACAACCGACCGCTCTGCTTCCATTGTGGCGAGGCAAGACACATCCTCCGTCACTGCCTGTGTAGGCGGATCGTCCTCCGTGGTTTCGCTGTCGGCGCCCCACGACCCCATCCTGGCGACCGACCACAGGAAATCAACAACTTCCTGCGCAGCAGAGAGCACGCGTCGCAAAGGTGTCTGTTACACTCCCCATCGCTGTGAAATGCCTGATTTGCATCGCTGGGCCGTAGTTACGTGCAAGGACGGTCCCCTGGCTCCCGTAGGGGAAACTAAAGGCAGCAACCTTTGGAGGTGAGGTTGTTTAACGGTGAACTAATGAAGATTCTCCATCGCCGACGACGAGTGAATAATGCATCAACCAATACCCCACCGCTATGCACGACGAGGACATCGACGACCATTCGACCACATGTTAAACTAACACCGACGCCCAGTGAAGTGACAACAGTGTGCCCTGGCCGCGACCTCAGAAAAAGACGGAGTAAAGATCGAACACTGAAGCCAACATGCAATACGAGGACACGTACAAGTGACCTCGCCATTGCTGTCGACGGACGCACTGTTACCACCCTAGTGGACACCGGAACTGACTACTATGTCATCAGTGGAGCTTTCACCATCCAACTCAAGAAAGTGACGACTACTTGGGATGGCCTGCTAATCCGCACCGCTGGTGATAACCTTATTACACCGTCGGGGGGATGCACAACAAAAGTTACAGTAAATGGACATACCTACCCTACCAGCTTCGTCGTCCTATAGGTGTTCCCTCGACGTGATTCTGGGCATGGATTTCCTGAACGAAAATCGGACGATCATCGACCTCCGATACAAGCTCATCAAGCTCTTGACGGAGAAAGCCATACCAACTACGAGAACTTTGACGCATCAAATGTCCTCGATGGAGAATTGACTATACCGCCCCGCTCAAGCGTCATTGTCCATGTGGGTACAAAAGGAGTCGAAATCACGGAAGTTGTTGTCGAAGGAAACACTCAGTTGTTACTGGATAGAGAACTTGGCATCGCAAGAGGCATCGTCCATTTCCTTCATGGACAAGCTGATGTGCTCGTCACAAACTTCACCGATGAGTACCAGCACCTGAACAAGGGCATGATGATTGCTTTCCTTGACGAGCTAGCGGACACCCGAGAAGTCTTCGCCCTCCCCAGCCAACTTGAAGACGATGCACCCAACTGAGCCAAGCAGCCCAATTTCGACATTAACCCAGTGCTCCCCCGAGACAGACAAGACCGGATTCGCACTCTTCTTGAAAACTACAGCGAGTGCTTTTCTTCAGCGTCGAAGGTGTGGCAAACTTCGTTGGCAAAGCGTCGCATCATCACAGACGAAAACGCTCGACCGCTACGTCAAAGCTCCTAACGTGTATCGCTGCGAGAATGCCAGGCCATACGCGATCAAGTTGAAGAAATGCTGCGTGATGACGTGATCCAGCCATCGAACAGCCCCTGGACGGCACCAGTCGTTTTGGTGAAGAAAGATGGCACACTTTGCTTCTGCGTTGATTATCGCCGCTTGAATGGCATAACTAGGAAGGATGTCTACCCACTTCCCCGCATCGACGACACTCTGGACCGGCTCTAACGCTAAGTATTTCTCATCGATGGACCTGAAGAGCGGCTACTGGCAAATTGAGGTCGACGAAAGAGACCGCGAGAAGACCGCGTTTATCACGCCAGACGGCCTCATCGAGTTCAAGGTAATGCCATTCGGCCTCTGCTCTGCATCAGTGATGTTCCAGCGTGTAATGGATACCGTGTTGGCTGACTTGAAGTGACAAATTTGTCTAGTGTACTTAGACAACGTTGTCGTCTTCTCTTTGAACTTTGAAGACCATCTGAGAAGGCTTCGAACAGTTCTTGACGCAATCAAGTCCTCGAGTTTAACGCTGAAAGCAGAGAAGTGTCACTTCGCCTACGGAGAGATGCTGTTTTGGGGTCATATCGTCAGCGAGGAGGGAGTTTGCCCCGACCCACAGAAAACAGGTGCGATCGCAGTTTCCCAGCCTGGTGACAAGAAAGCTGTGCGCCGATTCCACGGACTGTGCGCATATACCACCGATTTGTCAAGAACTTTTCGCGCCTTGCCGAGCCTTTGACGTAGCTTACAAAGCAGACGTTCCATTTCAATGGAAAGCACTGCAAACAGAACCTTTCGAAGAACTTAAACCCTGCCTACAGTCTCCTCCTGTGCTAGTCCACTTTGATGAGAACGCCGAAACCAAGATACATACCGACGCGAGCAGTCTGGGGCTAGGCGCCATTCTTATTCAGAAGAATGCCGGACAAGAGAAAGTAATCGCCTATGCTAGCAGGCCCCTCTCAAAAGCCGAAGCCAATTACTCGATGACCGAGAAGGAGTGCGTCGCGATCATCTGGGCCTCTTCAAAGTTCCACCCATACTTATATGGCCGACCATTCAAGGTGGTAAGCGATCACCACGTGCTCTGCTGGCTGGAAAATTTGGAGACCCCTCCGGCCGCCTTGCCCAATGGAGCCTGCGTCTTCAGGCATTCGACATCACAATCGTCTACAAGCTAGGCCGCAAGCACTCTGATGTAGACTGCTTGTCACGAGCTTTGATGCGCCAGCGAAAGAAGACGATGAAGACGCCTTTTGGGGACCGGTAAGCGGTAAGCGCCATTAGTTTCGCAAAACAACAGCGATCGGACCCTGAGCTGAAAGCGCTAGTCGATTACTTAGAAGGAAAGACCGCATCCCCTCCTGCTGTGTTCAGGCGTCACTTATCATCGTTTGGGTTAAACCATGGCCTCCTCGTGAAGAAGAACTTCACACCTACCAGGACCACGCTGCTTCTTGTTATGCCTAAAAGCCTGCGGCAAGAAATTCTGGAGGCGTTGCACAATGAGCCCACAGCAGGCCATCTTGGGTTTGCGCGTACGTTGCGTCAAATCCAGGAGAAGTACTACTGGCTTCGACTGCCTGCCGAAGTTGCCCACTACGTGAAGACGTGCCGTGAGTGCCAATGACGCAAGACGCCGCCGATCAGACTGAACCCAATTCCGCCCACAAACCTGCTTTTTCAACAAATTGAGATGGATCTCCTTGTCCCCTTTCCAACTTCATCTATGGGTAACAAGTGGATCATCGTGGCCACTGACTACCTTACCCGTTATGCCGAAGAAAAAGCCCTAACCAATAGTACCGCAGCAGAAGTCGCCGAGTTTTTTGTCGAACAAATTTTCTTACGACACGGCACCCCAGAAGTGCTCATCACGGACAGGGGAATGGCGTTTACGGCAGAGTTGATGCAAGCCATCCTAGAATACAGTCATACAAGCCATCGATGAACAACTGCGTACCATTATCAAACCAATGGACTTACGGAGCGTCTGAACAAAACGATTGCGGACATGATTGCCATGTATGCTGATGCTGAACACAAGACCTAGGACGCCATCTTGCCATACATGATCTTCGCATATAACACGGCAGTCCAGGAGACGACCAAAGCGACCCTGTTCAAGCTTGTGTATGGCAGGGAGCCCATGACTGTGCTCGACGCAATACTGCTGCAGGTAACCAACGAGGACAACTTTGACGTCGCCGCCTACCTGCAGCGTGCAGAGGAAGCACGACGATTCGCATGGCTGCGTATTAGAGACCAACAGTGCACCGACACGCGACGATACAACTTACGACGACGCCACGCAGAGTACAATCCAAGAGACTAAGTTTGAGTTTAGACTCCAGTTCGCCGCCGTGGACTAAGTGAAAAGTTACTGTGTCGATACTTTGGGCCATACAAAATCATACGCCGCATTGGACAACTCGACTATGAAGTCATTCCCGACGATACGACAGCATCACAGCGGTGACGCGCGCACCCAGATATCGTTCATGTTGTTCGTCTGAAGCCTTATTATGCGCGTTAAAGAATTCGTGGTGTTTAAATTTGGTAATGTTTATGTTTAAGTTGTTTTGTTTATTTTGGAACATCGAGGCAATGTTTTTTTTAAGGGGGGAGTAATGCCGCGAAACCTTCAAAACTATATTTGTTTCTTTTAGCAGCCGCCGGCATGCAGCCTTATCACTCTGATTCTGGCACGCGCATCATTTTTGTATTCTTTGTTTGGTAATGCTCGAAGTCGCGAGACGCACCTTTTGTCGCGCAAGATGCACCGAGATTTGTCTCGAAGATTCCGGCCACTCGCGTGTCTTTCTACAATGTTCCAGCTTGTACTAGTGACAGTTTGCGATGTTATCTAGATGATTCTTAGCCGTCTTTAATTTGAGCGTTGATGTGTGCGACAAGCATTCTTAGTTCGATGAGCACGTTTGTTGCTATCGCCGAGTTGCTTAGTTCTTTTGCGGGAGCCCAATAAAGAGTTATTTTCAGCATCATCACACCTGTGTCTTCTTTTGGTGTGTACGGTCTTGTCACCACAACATGACAATACTAACGGTTGCATGACGGCCTGGTAACAAAGTCAGAATCTAATTGCATGCATAGGGCGTTGATGTCAGCTCTGCAACTTGCCCAGTTTTCATTTCTCACTAATTACGCACAATTTGAGGTTGACTAATATTATTGCAACGGATTGGTAACAGTGCTATTCAGCTAGCGAGCAGGAACATGGTGTCCAATTCTGGTCCAATGCTGGCTGTGATGACTGCATTTCATTGGAATCAAAACACACACAAAAAGGCCTGTTTTGTAAGACTTTAGTGCACCGTAAGGAGCCTGGAGTAGCCCATATCAGTAGCGTAGGGTGTAATTTTCAGATGTTGAAAACAGAAGTGCATTTCAGGAGCTATCACCTTGACCCCTATGTGCATTGAGGCAACCTATCAATGTGAGACAGCTCTGCAGATTGCTGGCCACCAAACGGATGGTGCTCATGCTTTGTGTCTCTTCTTCACCTCGTGTGCCCCAGGGAGTTTCCTGTCAAAAGCAAGGACTTCGTGCTCTCCGAAGTGTACCTGGGCCAGCTGCAGCTATCAGATGGTGCGTACCACTTTTGTGCAGCGCATTTTCTGCCCCTCAACAGATGCCTTTCTGAGCACTTTTCCATTAGCTGATTTTAGCCCTTGATCAGTGTGCAGCTGCTTGCTCTTTTTGTGCATGGCCGGCACTTTGTTTGCCTGGAGTTGTTCCCAATTTGGGCAGCATTTTTTGAATCCTGAATGATACACGCTATTCCTAGGCTGCCATACACTCATGGGTTGGTTAAAGTGGGTCTTTGCCCTAACCAAGCTAAATCTGTCATTTTTTTTATTCACAATAGTTGCATACACCTTGGCACAGTTTCAGTAAAGCTTGGTGCTAGGCTGGTTGGCAAGTCATACTTAGAAATTAAAATAGCACGGCACTTGCATTGCCTCTTTTGTGTTGTATTTTCTTTGTCATTTCTCTTTTGCTGCTACCAGGACAAGCCAGTTCTTTTGACGACATATATGAAGCCAGGCAGTTTCTCCCATCTTTTTCTCCTCGTGGCTGGGAGAAATGTCATACCACTTTCTTTCTCGAGTGTGGCTCTCTTGCGCTGACTGCAGGCCTGATTTCAATGATCGACAACTTCCGACCCTTGAGTGGTGTCTCCAGTGAGGAGAAGGCAAAGGGGAACGACTTTGTCTACATGACTGGGTCTGGAGGAACACCACAAAAGCCTCAGGTGAGGGACAACACGTGAGCTCCCAGTCTTGTTTGGAAGCAGTGGGCAGATTCAACCACATTGTGGGTTCACAAAAAATGCAAAGTTTGTGCACTGTCATGAGAAAACCACAGCACTAGATGTGATGATATTTTATGTTAGGCTGAGTACTCATTGCTGAGAAAAATGTCTATAAAAAGATGGTTTTGAGAAGTATTTTGTATCTTAAATAAATCTCAATTTATTTTAATTTTCTGAAGTTTGCATAGTTGTTGAGCTGTTGAACAGCATGGAAATGGCATGGCTCTGGATATTGTCACGTAGGGATGACAAGGTCGACGACACAAATGAAGGGTCGATGTTTGCACTAAAGAAACTCTTTATTAGGCTAACTTGCGCCCGCAAAAGAACTAAGCAACTCGGCGGCGGCGATAGCAACAAACGTGCTCGTCGGTCGTCGGACAAAGAATGCTCGTCACACTCGTCAACGCTCAATTTAAAGGCTGCACAGAACAATCTAGATAACGTCGCAAACAGCTACCAGCACGGGCTGGAACATTGTGGAAAGACACCCGAGTGACCGGAACCTTCGAGACAGATCTCAGTGCATCTTGCGCTACAACAAAACTGATAAAGGTGTGACTCGCGACATCGAGCATTAACAGACAAAGATTACGGAACTGGTAAGCGGTCCAGAATCAGAGTGATAAGCCTGTATGCCGGCGGCTGTTAAGAAACAACAAATACTGTTTTGAAGGTTTCGCGGCATTACTCTCCCCTTAAAGAAAAACATCGCCTCGATGTTCCAAAACAAAGAAACTTAAACATAAACACTGCAAAGTTTAAACACCACAGATTCTTTACCGCGCGTAATATGGCTTCAGTCGTACAGCATGTACAATTTCTGGGCGTGCGCGTCGCCGTTGTGATGCTGACGTTCCGTCAGGAATGACTTCATAGTCCAGTGGTCCGACGCGGCGAAGGAATTTGTATGGCCCAAAGTATCGACGCAACAACTTTTCACTTAATCCGCGACGGCGAATTGGTGTCCAAACCCACACTTGGTCTCCTGGATTGTACTCTGCGTGGCGTCGTCGTAAATTGTATCGTCGACTGTCGGTGCGCTGTTGGTCTTTAATACGCAGCCGTGCGAGTCTTCGGGCTTCCTCTGCACGCTGCAGGTAAGCGGCAACGTCAAGGTTGTCTTCGCTGGTTACGTGCGGCAGCATTGCGTCGAGCGTCGTCGTGGGCTTCCTGCCGTACACAAGCTTAAACGGGGTCGCTCTGGTCATCTCCTGGACCACCGTGTTATACGCGAAGATCACGTACGGCAAGATGGCGTCCCAGGTCTTGTGTTCAGCGTCGACGTACATAGCGATCATGTCCGCGATCGTTTTGTTCAGGCGCTCCGTAAGGCCATTGGTCTGGGGATGGTACGCAGTTGTTCGTCGATGGCTTGTGTGAAGGATGGCTTGCATCAAATCTGCCGTAAACGCCGTTCCCCTGTCCGTGATGAGCACTTCTGGGGCGCCGTGTCGCAAGAGAATTTGTTCGACAAAAAATTTGGCGACTTCTGCCGCGGTACCATTTGGTAGTGCTCTTGCTTCGGCGTAACGTGTAAGGTAGTCAGTGGCCACAATGAACCACTTGTTACCCATAGACGAAGATGGAAAGGGGCCGAGGAGATCCATGCCAATTTGTTGAAAGGGCAGGATTGGGGGCGGAATTGGGTTTAGTAGTCCTGCTGGTCTGATCGGCGGCGTTTTGCGTCGTTGGCCCTCACGACACGTCTTCACGTAGTGGGCAACTTCGGCAGGCAGTCGCGGCCAGTAATACTTCTCCTAGATTCGACGCAATGTGCGCGCAAATCCGAGGTGGCCTGCTGTGGGTTCATCGTGCAACGCCTGCAGAATTTCTTGCCGAAGGGTTTTAGGCACTATAAGAAGCTGCGCGGTCTTGTTGGGTGCGAAGTTCTTCACGAGGAGGCCATTGCTTAACGTGAAGGATGATAAATGTCGACTGAACACACCAGGAGGGGAAGCGGTCTTTCCTTCCAAGTAATCGGCTAGCGCTTTCAGCTCAGGGTCTGATCGCTGTTGTTCTGCGAAACTGCTGGCGCTTACTTGTCCCAAAAAGGCGTCGTCGTCGTCATCGTCTTTCAGGGGAGCATCGACGGGAGCATGGGATAAGCAGTCTGCGTCGGAATGCTTCCGGCCCGACTTATAGATTACAGTCATGTCAAATTCTTGAAGTCGTAGGCTCCATCTGGCAAGGCGGCCGGAAGGATCTTTCAAATTAGCCAGCCAGCGGAGTGCGTGATGGTCGCTTACCACCTTGAATGGTCGGCCGTATAGGTATGGACGAAACTTAGAAGTGGCCCAGATGATTGCAAGGCACTCCTTCTCGGTCGTCGAGTAATTGACTTCGGCTTTTGTGAGGGACCTGCTAGCGTAGGCGATTACTTTCTCCTGTCCGGCACTCTTCTGGACGAGAACGGCTCCTAGGCCCACACTGCTCGCGTCGGTGTGAATTTCGGTCTCGGCGTTTTCATCAAAGTGGCCAAGTACAGGAGGGCATTGCAGGCGGCGCTTGAGTTCGTCAAAGGCTTCTCCTTGCGGCGCTTTCCATTTAAAAGGTACGTCAGCCTTTGTAAGCTGCGTCAACGGTTCGGCGATCCGCGAAAAGTTTCTGACAAATCGTCGATAATAAGCGCACAGCCCAAGGAATCGGCGCACAGCTTTCTTGTCGGCAGGCGGTGGGAATTGTGCGATTGCAGCTGTTTTTTCCGGGTCTGGGCGAATACTGTCCTTGCTAATGATGTGACCTAGGAACCGGAGTTCTTCGTAGGTGAAGTGACACTTCTCTGCTTTTAGCGTTAGTCCCGATGACTTGATGGCTTCCAGCACTGTCTGTAGTCGTTTTAGGTGGTCTTCAAAGTTTGACGAGAAGACAACAACGTCGTCCAAATATACCATACAAATTTGCCACTTCAAGCCTGCCAGGACTGTGTCCATTACTCGTTGAAACGTGGCTGGTGCGGAGCAGAGGCCAAATGGCATCACCTTGAACTCATAAAGGCCGTCCGGTGTGATGAATGCGGTCTTCTCGCGATCTCTTTCGTCGACCTCAATTTGCCAATATCTGCTCTTCAGGTCCATCGATGAGAAGTACCTTGCATTGCAGGGCCGGTCGAGAGTGTCATCGATGCGGGGAAGCGGGTAGACATCCTTCTTCGTTATGCTATTCAAGCGGCGGTAATCAACGCAGCAGCGAAGTGTGCTGTCTTTCTTCTTGACCAAAACGACTGGTGCCGCCCAGGGGCTGTGACGGAGGATGTGTCCTGCCTCACCACAATGGAAGCAGAGCGGTCGGTTGTTTGCTGTCCTCCAGGCGTCGCACTTTCTGGGGCTTGGGGGTCGTTGATAGGCTTGGCGGGCGGGGACCAAGGGGCGGCTTTCGGAAGCAGGATGGTAGCGACGATGGCTTGAGAGGTCGCCTCGGCTTGGGAGGGCGCGTCGGGGTGCAGGACGACATAATGCAACTGCATAGTCCATCGCTGCTGATTCATGCTCTGGAGCCGTCGGAGTCATCGCTTTAGGAACGCCCAGCGCCTGCTGAACTTCTTCACGGACGACGTCCGCGAGCGTCGCCACCTGGGGTTGTTGCGATGATGCTAGCATTCGGCGGAGCTCCTCTCGCATGATCTCCTGGATGAGGTCCCGAAGGTTCTATCCGCTTGCAGATGCGTTGGGGTAGTGGGTTGAGCAGTCCGGCTGAAGTGGTCGTTTATAGTGGCGCATCCGGGTGGCCAACGTCTTCTCGATAGTAGATGCCTCCGTTTCAAATTCCGCCACCGTTGTTGGCGGATTTCGGACAAGACTTGCAAAAAGCGATTCTTTGACGCCTCACATTAAAAATTTGACTCTCTCACCTTCGTTCATGTTAGTGTCGGCGCAGCGAAAGAGGCGCTTCATCTCCTCAACGTATGCCAGGACAGGCTCGTCAGTAAGTTGAAGTCTTGACTGAAGGAGGGCCTGGGCTCTTTCCTTTCGGACGATGCTTGAAAAGGCAGTCAAAAACGCTTCCTTGAAAGTCTCCCAATCCTTCATAGCTGCCTCATGAGTTTCGAACCAAACTCGGGCATGTCCTTGAAGAACAAAGTAGACCTACCTGAGTTTCGCAGCGTCGTTCCAGCCGTTGAATTCTGCCACATGGTCGAAAAGGTCCATCCAGTCTCCAGCATCTTCATCCGGTCGTCCGTGGAGCAGGGGGCCTCACGGGGTTGGACGAAAACAACCAGTGCTGTAGTAGGCTGGGCCATTGTCAGCGTCGTTGCCTTCCGACATCGAATGGGGTCAGGCAGCAGACCGTGTTCGGGTTGTAGGCTTTGAAGTCGGCGGCTGGCTCGGTGACCTGTAGGCTGGTCTTCCAGGGCGACAGCAACTCGGCTTGGGTCTTCGCTTGAAGGATCAAAGGCAGCACCTCCACCAGATGTCACGTAGGGGTGACAAGGTCGACAACACAAATGAAGAGTCGATGATTGCACTGAAGAAACTCTTTATTGGGCTAACTTGCGCCCGCAAAAGAACTAAGCAACTCGGCGGCGGCGATAGCAACAAACGTGCTCGTCGGTCGTCGGACAAAGAATGCTCATCACACTCGTCAACGCTCTATTTAAAGGCTGCACAGAACAATCTAGATAATGTCGCAAACAGCTACCAGCACGGGCTGGAACATTGTGGAAAGACACCCGAGTGGCCGGAACCTTCGAGACAGATCTCGGTGCATCTTGCGCTACAACAAAACTGATAAAGATGTGACTCGCGACATCGAGCATTAACAAAGATTACGGAACTGATACGCGGTCCAGAATCAGAGTGATAAGCCTGTATGCCGGCGGCTGTTAAAAAACAAATACTGTTTTGAAGGTTTCGCGGCAATATTAAGAACAGCAGTAGCATGGAAGAGCAGACAAAAGTACAGTGCATTGCCTTTTTAAACAAATGTTTATTCACAAGAGTGAGATTAAATAGACATGGCATAAACAAATGGGCAGTCTCCTTTTGCAGGCTGGTGCAGGGCTGGTTGTGGCATATTTCATTCTTGTTGCACTGCACACATATCTCTCAGCACAACTGCAACTTTGAGCAGATGTGAAAGTATGGCCTGCCTGACTCGGGGGTGGAAATGCTGCTCCAATTGCTCCATTCTGCTCCAAACTGTCTTCCCTGCTCCATCTTGCTCCAAAATGAAATATTTCTCCAAAACTGCTCCAAACTGGCTGCATTGATGTTCTGCCATCAAATTTAGCAGAACATGGGAACAATGTCACAGCACCAGTGGCAATGATATAATGCAACTTGCACTGGGCTTAATACAAATGAAATTTTTGTAAGGGAAGGAAGCATGGAGCATAATAAATATTTGTTCGCAAGTAAATTTAGTATGCGCCATAATAGATAATAAAAATGTGCCCCAGCGTTGCTGAAGCAAAGAATGATGAACTATTGGAAAGGCTACCCTTCAATGCCATCTCTCTGTAGCCCAAAGCTGATTCAAAATGCTGAGCCTGCTTCCACCCCTATAGACCTCCACCATATTTACAAACAGACAAGATGATCGAGGTCATGCTGCAGTCGTCTAAGATCCCACGGCTGGCAAAAAGCACAGGAGCTGCACTGGCACCAAGCTTGTCAAGGCGTGTTATTGTGATCTAAAGGCGCCTTTTTGGCAGACCAAATAACCAATGCTCAGGAGTTCATCAGCCCAGGCATAAGATCAAAAGGGATCATATAATATCCCATATCTGGGGTCTTTGAGGTGTATTCAAAATAAATAGATATGCATAAGATAGGGAGCGGAAATGTCGTGCCCATTAATCTGAACTCCAAATTAGTATCGCTGCTAGAGCGCATTGAAGTGGTAGACTCAACAGTTGAATCGATATATCAAGTCAAAATAGGTAAACGCATTAGGTCAGACTAGCTGCTCAGTTATGAAGTGCGCCAGCAAATGTTCCATTTGTTGCTGCAGTATTTCCCGCTCAATTTAATCCAAACGCCAGACTATTTAATCATAGCACCATAGAATTTAATCTGGGCGCCACAGAAAATAATCCCAGCGCCAATACATTTAATCTCGCCGCCACTGATTTTAATCTGGTCGCAGTCCAACAGTTACTGGACAGCCAAGACCACTAAATCTATTTCACCAACCCTGTAATCATGGGTATCACATGATTGGACTTTCTGAGCGTATCAAGGTGAATAATGTTGTAAAGCAATTTTGGTGAGTCATGTGACTATAACGTGATTTGGTGTGACATGCACAATAATGCGCCCCTTTTTCAACCGTGTCATCACAGGTGTCAAATAAAAGGGCTTTTCGAGCTTAATAAGGCAAATATTGCACAAAACGATTTTGCTGAGTCACATGACAGTGTAAGGTGATTTCTCTTGACGTGCGATAATTTGCTTTTTCTTTAACCCTATAATCATGGGTATCAAATTATCGGGCTTTCTGAGCGTAATAAGATCAATATTGTTGTAAAGCGATTTTGCTGAGTTATGACAGATGTAACGTGGTTTGGTGTGACATGCGTGATAATGCGCCCCATTTTCAACCGTATCATCACGGGTGTCAAATAAAAGGGCTTTTCGAGCTTAATAAGGCGAATATTGCAGTAAAACGGGTTTGCTGAGCCACATGACAGTGTAACATGATTTGTCTTGACATGCGCGATAATTTGCTTTTTCTTTAACCCTATAATCATGGGTATCAAATGATTGGGCTTTCTGAGCATATAAGGTCCCCTGAAATGGGTCACCAAGAAGGATAAACAACGCCATAACACTGATAGATATTGAAGCACCCATCATTCTCCCGCAAAAATTTTCAATCTAGCTTCTGCAACACCAGAGATATCGGCGATTAAAAATGACCCTTCCAATTTTCCCTCTCAACTCGTACGCCAAAGGGAGCCATAAAAAATAAAGAATACAAGCCAGTTCAAAGCTCCGCCCAGAAATACGTCACTTCGACAACATTCCGGTTGCCGCGCGCTCACTTGCTTGCTGGCGTACTCACGTCAACCCGTCCTCGCTCGCTCACGCCTGAGGAGTTCGCCAGTTCGCACAGTGACGGTTAGTGTAACCGCGAACCTGTGGTTAGCCCATGTAACGCGGCGGACTAAACCAAGGTTACACCACTAACCGCGGTTATCGCAAACCGAGCTTGGCGACCTCGGTTTGCGTCGTTAACCGAGGTTATGGTGGCGTCTGTTGACGGAGGGCACTCACCGGCGCCCGAATGCCCGAAACATATGAGCGGGTCTGCTTCACAAAGTTATTCATTTGCCCACTGTATCACGTTTAAAGATCGATGTATAGAATATGGTGCCGCCCAACGTCTTCGATTACGGCCGACAGCGCAGCGACTGCATACTGAATCCTTGTCTTGCCTGCAGTATCGTTTGAACGGCTTGTTGCTGAGCAGAACGTCAAAAAATGCACGGCCTTAGCTATGAAAGTACATGAGTTCGCAACGCTTGCAGCACGGGATGCTGCAAGCGTTGCAGCACACAATTACTGCGAGGTTGGGGCGCGCGAGCGCGGCGAACGACGGCGCCATGCGTGACCGTCCCTAGTCGTCGCTAGGCCTGAATTGTTTCGCTTCGAAGCCGCGGCGGTCGGCGCTTTGGACCTGATCAACGCTGTCGTAAATCGCCTACTTATGAAACTACCTTATGTGAGTCCTGCCATAGTAAAATAATTATAGAATTAACTCTGGCGACGCATTAATCGCAGAACTAGTACGAGCAGCTCGGATGAGCCAAAATGCACCAGCAGCAGCTGGCTTGAGCAGAAACTTGCTTGTATCACGGCTATCGCTCTTACCAGCAATTTGTTGCAGGTCAGCGATCCTCACGAGGGCTTCATACTTGATATTCGGCTCAGTATTCTAGACGCCAACAAATTTTAGCACGCTTTATTTTGGACATCGGTGCTAACGATCCGCTGTGTCGTTCGCGAACGGTATGCGGGAGGAGGGGCCACAGCGGCGGTGTTTACGGCGGTCGAGGAGATGCTGCCATCGTGCGATGCTTGACCATGCTGTTGACGCCTCGTCGGACGACACTCCGGTACTCCTGAAACCACGTTATATAAATAAGATATTTGTAAATTCAGCTTCGTTCCGCCGATCACTGCGTCGCTTCGGTTGTTGTACTTGATGGGCAATGGCCGCCTAACCGATAAGGGCGGCGAGCTGTGTAACAACAGCCCGCACATAGTTCGAGCAGCGCACGAGCAGATGACTTTCGCAGCTACTGGAAGTGTGTCCGTGACGTCATGGCTGCAGCGGCCGCAGCGAATGGCAGCTTCTAGCAAGCCTTGCCAGTCAACTCACCCGTGACGTCACGGTTTAAGGAAATAGTTCCATGCAACACCGCCAAGTGACGACCTCTCTGCCCGCGAATTTCAAAAAATGCTGTTTTTAAAAATTAATAATAAATCGCTGCCTTTGTTCCAAGGAGTTATACTTTGGGTTAATGCTCAAAAGGATTTGTTCTACACACTGAACACATTTATCAGTGGCTTCTTGGTGGCCGTTTCAGGGGACCTTTAAGAAGAATAATGTTTTAAAGCGATTTTGGCGAGTTATGTGACAGTGTAACGTGATTTGGTGTGACATGCACGATAATGCGGCCCTTTTTCAATCGTATCATCATGGGTGTCAAATGAACGGGCTTTTTAAGCTTAATAAGGCGAATATTGCAGTAAAACAATTTTGCTGAGTTACGTGACAGTGTAACATGATTTCTTTAGAGATGCGCAATAATTTGCTTTTTCTTTAACCCTATAATCATCGGCATCAAATGATCGGGCTTTCTGAGCGTAATAAGATGAATATTGTTGTAAAACGATTTTGGTGAGTCGAGATGTAACGTGATTTGGTGTGACATGCGCGATAATGCGCCCTTTTTTCGACCGTATCATCACGGGTATCAAATGAAAGGGCTTTTCGAGCTTAATAAGGCGAATATTGCAGTAAAACAATTTTGCTGAGTCACATGACAGTGTAACATGTTTTCTCTTGACATGCGCAATAATTTGCTTTTTCTTTAACCCTATAATCATGGGTTATCAAATGATTGGGCTTTCTGAGCGTAATAAGATGAATATAGTTGTAAAGCAAATGTGGTCAGTCAAGAGAAATGTAACTTGATTTGGTGTGACATGCGCGATAATGCGCCCCTTTTTCATTGTATCACCATGGGTGTCAAATGAAAGGACTTTTTGAGCTTAGTAAGCCGAATATTGCAGTAACATGATTTTGCTGAGTCACATGACAGTGTAACAAGATTTCTCTTGACATGCGCAATTGCTTTTTCTTTAACCCTATAATCATGGGTATGAAATGATCGGGCTTTCTGAGCGTAATAAGATGAATAAGGTTGTAAAGCGATCTTGATGAGTCTTGTGACAGTGTAACGTGATACATGCTATTTTTAGCTTTTTGCACCCTATAATCATGTGTTTCAAATGATACAGGTTTTTGAGAGTAATGAGGCGAATTTTTCACTAAAAAAGCTTTGCTAAGTTACGTGGTCATGTAGCATGATACGGTGTGACATTCGCGATAATTTCCCTCATTTTGAACCGTACAATTACAGGTATCAAATGAGGCGTGCTTTGAGCGCAGAAAGATGAGTACTCGAATGAATAAATATTGCTGAATCATGTGACATTTGGACTTGACACGGTTGACATTCCAATAAATAAGCCCCTTTTTTAACCCTCTCAGCACCAGTATCAAATGAATAGTCTTTTATAGCACGTCAAGGCAAATATTGCAGTAATATCCTTTTTCTGAGTGATGTGGCAGAGTAACGCGGTTTGTTTTTAGATACGCGGTAATACTTTATTCTTTATCTTTATTCATACAATACCCACAGCGCCACTAGGGCATTACAGCGGGGGGCACAAAACATCATAAAACAAATCCACAGTTTTGCGGCAAACTACATCCTCTGGCACTGCGTTCAAATCATTTATGGTACACAGAAAAAATCAATACTTAAACAAATCAGTACGGCATTGGTATGCTCGAAGCTTCAATTTATGGTCATTTCGAGAAGAAACATAATGTGGTTGCTGTAAATAATTTGATACAGTGATTCCGGTTTGATTGTGAAAAATGCTGAAGAACAATTTAAGTCACAAATTTTTTCGTCGTTCATTTAAAGGGTACCAGCACAGTTCACGTTTCATATTGGTAGTGCTGAGAAATCGATCATACTTCCCCATAACAAACCGAGCAGCAACAGATTTTATACGGTGAATGGCGTCAACATGCACACGATGGAACGGGTCCCACACAGGACAGGCATACTCTAATATCGGTCGCACATAAGTCTGATACGCAGCCTGCTTTACTTCGACAGACACATTCTTTAAATTTCATTGCAAAAAGCTTAGAGCCCTTCCCGCCTTACTGGCAGTATTATGTTGAATCCCGCCACAACGAATACCGCCACAACGAAATTTCCGCGACAACGAATAATTTTTTATTCCCCGCGAGTATCCTATAAGAATTAATGGCCTAAATTTCTCTGCACAACAAACCATTTTTGCAGAGCGTTTCCGCTTCAACGAAATTTTCGCGTTCAAAATCGAAACCGAAACTAGTTTTATTGGCGAGAAGTCCAAGTCAAATCCAAAGCCACATTAAGCATGAAATCACGTGATTGCAGTTCCGCCATTTTGGCTTTGTGTCGTGGTCGCGTTGTTCACTCGCTGCCTTTCTCTTCGACAACGACGAGTTTTCATCCGCAGGACACGATGGCAACGCAAGTGAAAAAACGCAAAACTCTTTCCCTTGAGCAAAAAGCTCAAATAATCGCCCAAGCAGAAAGCGGAAGGAAGAAAGCGGCAATTGCTGAAGACTTCGGAATTCCTGCAAGTTCGCTGTCAACGATTCTAGGCAATAAGGACAGCGTGAGAATGGCACTTGCTTCAGGCACATCCTCGAAGCACAAAAAGGTGACGCGGCCCCTCCATGAAGAGTTGGACAAAGCAGTGCATGCGTGGTTTGTGGAAGCACGAGCCAGCAACGTCCCCCTGTCCGGAAGTATCGTCCAGCAGAAAGCCTTGAACTATGCATGCCTACTTGGCATTGATGATTTTAAAGCCAGCATTGGCTGGCTAAACCGTTTCAAGGCCCGCCATAACATCGTTGGAAAAGTGTTGTGCAGCGAGTCAATGTCAGCAGACGTGGACGGAGCAGCTGCTTGGAAGGCGAGTAACATGGCCGGAATTTTAAGCAACTTCGCGCCTGCAGACATTTACAACGCCGACGAGACCGGGCTATTCTACGAGATGTTGCCGGCTAGGACGCTCGACTTCAAGGGGCAGCGCTGTCACGGCGGCAAACACAGCAAAAAACGCATCACAGTGCTGCTTTGCACAAACATGGATGGCTCGGACAAGCGTCCGCCGTTAGTCATAGGCAAAAGTGCCAAGCCGCGCTATTTTAAGGGAACTCGTAGCCTACCTGTGCAGTACAAGGCGAACAACAAGTCATGGATGACCCGCGCTATTTTCACCGAGTGGATGATGGCATTCGACCGCGACATGAAGCGGCAGGGCCGTAAAGTTTGCTTGCTTTTGGACAATTGTTCAGCGCATCACTCCGACGAAGTCAAGCTCACTAACACGGAGCTGAGGTTTTTCCCTCCCAATTGCACGTCTGTCTTACAGCCTCTCGATCAGGGCGTGATTCTTAGCCTGAAGCGCGCTTACCGCGGGAGGTTAATTCAGCGGCTGCTTTTTAACACTGAAACCGGCCGAGACACGAAGGTGGACTTGTACGTGGCACTGCAGATTATGTCTGCTGCCTGGAGCACACTGGGGCGCTCAGTAATTGTGAACTGTTTCAGGCACGCCGGATTTGCCGAAGGTCGACCCGTACACTCTGCTGGCCTAACACCAGGCGTTACAGACGACGACGAAGAGGCGTCACCGGCTCCGGGGATCGCGGCCGCCTGGAAAACGCTGGGAGAAATAGGAACCGTGCCGCCTAATCTCGAGCTCGACGAATACATCGGCGCTGACGCTTGTGTTGTTGTTCACGAAGATGTGAGTGATGAGCAGATCATAAAAGCTGCCCGGAATGATAAGGACTCTTCCGATGAAGAAGACGACGACGTACAGGAAGCGCCGGCTGCGGCAACCGCCGTACAGGTGATGGACGCTTTTGATGTCATCAGGAATTTCGTTGCTGTCCGAGACGACGATGTTGCAATGGGTTTGCTGACCGAGTGCGAAAATCGCGTGACGGCGTTGCTCGCCGTGAAGCGTAAGCAAACCAAGCTTACAGATTTTTGGCGTTAAACGCCTTTGCTGCTGCTTGGGCAATTCTTTCTGCGTTTCACGTCAAATTTTTGCGATAACGAAGTTCCGCGAGAACGAATTTTTTTTCGTGCACCGTGAATTTCGTTATAGCGGGATTCAACTGTATGCGAAGCCCACGTCCCATCTTCAGAAAACGTAACACCCAGATATTTGTAACTCGCTTCATTTTTTATTATTTGATTATCCAAGAAATATGTATTAAAAAGTTTGTTGGGTTTCTTTGTGAAACTAACATGAACACACTTCTTGCTGTTCAAGAACAGAGAATTTTCCCGACACCATTGTTCTATTCGGAAAATATCATCCTGGAGCTGTGTGGAACCCATTTCATTTGTCACAACAGAATACAAAACACAGTCATCCGCATACAGTCGCATGTTAGAGATTATTCCATTTGAGATATCATTTATAAAAACAAGAAAAAGCAGCGGACCCAGAACAGATCCCTGCGGGACACCAGATGTAACAGAGACCAAACTTGAACTGGTGCCATTTAACACTACCTTCCGTTTCCGTGAAGTTAAATAATTTGCGATCCATGCAGTAATAGTGTCATCAATGTTAAGATTTTCTAGTTTTTGTATTAGGACCGAGTGGGAGACCGTATCGAAGGCCTTCTGAAAATCTAAAAACAAACAGTCCAGCTGCCCCTTCTCATCAATCACTGACGCTATATCGTGGTAAAATTCTATCAATTGAGTAGTGCATGAAAAACCTTTTCTAAATCCATGCTGGCGAGGGTTTAGAAACTTAATGGAAGAGAGGTGCTGCATTAATGCCGAATATAATATGTGTTCAAGGATTTTGCAAAATATCGGTGTGAGGGAAATTGGTCGATAGTTAGACACATCAGATTTTGTCCCACTTTTAAACACTGGTACTACATTAGCTACTTTCCATTCATCAAGAAGCTTGGCCTGCGCAAAAGATTTGTCATAAATTACATAAAGATACTGAGACACTGCTACACAACAATTTTTAGAACTCTTGGCGATATCCCGTCTAGACCTATAGCCTTGGACTCGTCTATATTATTTAGAAGCTGAAGTATTCCATTGTGTGAAAAGACAAAAGGAGGCATGGGTGGGTAATCATTTCTATGTGGTTGAGTCTGAACTGCTTTCGGAGAGCGGAAAACGGATTTGAAGAAATTATTAAATATCGTAACTTTTTCACTGTCTTCTGTTACGATCAAGCCATCATGAACCTTGTGCAGAGGACTGTGCTTATCATTACTGCAGCGCTTTATAAATTTATAAAAAGCTTTTCTATTGTTGCACCGAAAGTCAGAAACCAACCGCTCAAAGTATTTCTTCCGCGTTTCATTCATCTTTGACTTGAAAAGTGTCGTTAGGTTCTTTAGTTTATGAAAAACATGCTCTGATTTGGTTCTGCGGTATTGTGAGTAAGTCCTCTGTCGTTTACGAATGAGCTTCATAAGATGTCCATTAATCCAAGGCTTCAGCCTTTTTTCAAGTTTACCACTTTCAATGCTCGGAATATATGTGTCAGTAAGGCTGTTAATTCTGACTTTAAACAAGCTCTGAATATCGTCAACGTTTGCATCTTCAGTCATGCATTCAAAAGACAAAAAATGGTCCTGTAGTTTCTCTGATATTGTTGTATAGTCTACTCTGTCGTAAAAGTAAACCTTCCTGGACTCACGTATTTTTGTTTTTTTGATAGCTATGGTCAGTTGTGCGGTAATTACAAAATGGTCACTAATGCCAGGAGTAATACATACATCAGATAGTACATCAGGAGTGTTGCAAAACAACAGGTCAAGAATATTGCCATCGCGAGTAGGTTCAAATACGTATTGCACGTAACCAAGCGTATCGCATAAATTTTTTAGCTCATAGTATGCACCTGTACCAGAATTCTGGTAACAGATTCCATTACACCACGTTACATCGGGCAAATTGAAATAACCTCCAAGAAGCACTCAGTCTGCAGAAAAACCACATGCGACTTCCCGCAGTTCATGCATAACGCCTGGTTCCGTAGCAGGGGGGCAGTAAAATGCACCAACAACAAAGCTTGAACTGTCATTCTGAGTAACCAGACACCAGACTGATTCAATTGTGCATTTGCTAACTTTTCACCACATTTTCAATGTTATCATGATGTTTTCCAGAATCATCCACTGAGTGCAGCAAAACTATTATTGCAGTAAAGCTATTTTGCTGAGCCATGTGACAATGTTGGGTAATTTGGTGTGACATGCGCGATAATACACTGTTTGCATCCCTATTGCGCTTTGTGTCAAATAAATCAGCGTAAAAGAGTATTACTGCAGTAAAATAATTTTGCTAAAATATTGTACAAAGCTACGTCACTACCTGTTATGTTTTGACACGATTACAGTTAACGTGTAAAGGCCTGTCTGTGTAGTAAAAGCTCAGTTGAA
Source organism: Amblyomma maculatum (assembly GCF_055883805.1). Classification (NCBI taxonomy): domain Eukaryota; kingdom Metazoa; phylum Arthropoda; class Arachnida; order Ixodida; family Ixodidae; genus Amblyomma; species Amblyomma maculatum. The sequence continues at coordinate 473,859,988 of NC_139344.1, read as the reverse complement.
GTTCCACATTCCACTCTGCATGTTTTCTTCATATTCAGCTTCCTTTGCACAGCACAATATGCATTCAAGTACGCAGTTGTATGTTTGTGACTGCTGCTCTTTTGCCTCCATCTCTCTCAGGTGGGTGACGTGCGAATCTCATTTCTCATGGCTGGCATCCTTGGCCCCCATGGTGAGAAGGTGGGTAGTGCAGAACTTTACTCTTGCTTTATATCTCTAACTTGGCACAGCAATAAAGTATCATCGTCATGACCCTGACTGCAGGGCGAAGGCCTCTCCCATAATCCTCCAATTAACCCGGTCCTGTTCTAGGACAGCTGCATCCACTTTACCCCTGCAAACTTCTTAACCTCACCTGCCCTCTCGACTTTCTACCGCCCCTGCTACACTCCCCTTCCCTTGTAATTCAATTCATTACCCTTAGCGGCCATCGGTTATCATCTCTTCGCACTCAATGACCTGTCCAATTCTTCTTAAGCAACACTGATAGTTGGGCAAGTTGGTTAATTTTCATGATGAAAAAATACACCATATGGGGAAGGCAAAGACAGACAGGAACAATGCAGACAAGCTCTTGTATACATCATTTCTGTCCATATTCGTTGTTCCTTTCAGATATGTTTTTTTTATCATTTCTTCTTGATTTTAACTAGTAAGTGAGTAACTCATTTTTGTTCCCTGACCTACTCTGCACACTTCCTGTTTCATAACATTACACCTACCATTTTCTGTTCCATAGCTCTCTGTATTAATTGTGCTAAATTTAAGTTGAACCCGTCTTCTTAACATGTAGAACTCTTCTCCTTAACGTGTAAACAAAACGAGTAAAAGCAAGCACAAAAGGAAAATGGAACAAAGTAAAATGTCAAAGCCAGTGAGAACCCTTGCCTATCACATACTGTTCAGTTACTGGAAGCGCATTTTAATGGCAAGTACTTGAGTAGGTGTATTGTTCTATTATGTTAGCATCCTTTGAAATAGGTAATAGTGTAACAGAGAAGCGGAGACTGCATAGTAGAAGAGCAGAGGGTTAATGGTGGAAAAGGTGGAAGTGGCGCTGCTGAACGCGACCAAGATCTCTGACTTGGCTCATCTGGCGCAACCCCGTTCTGAGTGAAGGTTTTATGCCATAACATCTTGGTAAAGGTTTGCTGGGTACGTCCTAATTAACAACAGATCAACCTGAGCCTCGTCAGAGTCGGTCTTGCAGGCCTACCACCTCACGTGCTTGAGATGTCCCTGGACGGAGAAGCCACACTTAGGCCTACACTCAGCAGTTCCTGGCCACATTACCGAGAGCTCCGCTCCTTTGCAGGAGCAGCGGGTGATGACATGGATGAATAACTCACCCACTACCAACAAGTCAGCCGCTATAACAACTGCGACAACAACGACCAACTGGCAAGCATCGTTTTTTTCGCTTACAGATATGGCCGTCATATGGTTTGAAAATCGCAAGGATACCTTGAAATCCTAGGCTCGCTTTGTGAAAGAACTAACCAAGTGCTTTGGTGATCCTTCGGCGAAAAAGAAGAGGGCTGAGCAGACATTGGCTCATCAGGCTCAACATCCCGGTGAGATATGTTTGCATTATATTGAGGCAATACTGAAGCTCTGCATGGTCACCTTGTATGTCCGACAAGGACAAAGTAGGCCATTTGCTCCAGATCTTCGCTGAAGTCATCTACACATTTCTTATCAGCAAGGAAAGCCTGAACTTCGTCACCGATGTCGTACAGCATTGCTGAACATTTGAGAGTTTGAAGGTACACCGAATAACATCGAAGTTCGGACACAACTTCCGAGAGGCCACTAGCCTCGCCTCCACTATTTGCCGGATAGTTTGAGAAGATTTGTCCTGCTGTCATGCACTCCCTTGTGATCACATTCTCACTTCTGTGCAGTGATAGGGAGAGTCTTCTTCCATCAATGCAGCGGACTTGAGTATGCACTGCACGCCTCATTATTCTCGACCACACAGTGCTGCAAGGTCGCGCCAGGATTAACTTTACTGTGAGCGGCAACCGCCCCTTCATGACAAGAACGCGCAGCGTGATGCCTTCTTAATGGGTCCCAGTGCTGATGAATGTTACTAGGCACAGACCTTTGATCGCTCCGACGAAGAATGTTGGGCATGGACCATTGATTACCCGCCTCTGGTTTGCTTCCGCTGTGGAAATCCAGGCCATACCACTAGATTCTGCTACCGCCGTTGACCTTAGCGCGACTGGCTTACCAGGGTGCATCTACGATGACTGCGTATTCATCTCCTCCAACAGAACTTTTACACACCACTCTTCGTAATTCATCCCCTTCATTCACTCCTCCTCCCGTGCTTCGTACACAGCGATCTCCTTCACCTCATCGCCGGTCCTCACCGTCTTGCCCGGAAAACTAACCAGCACGACCATTGGAGGTGAAGCCACTAGAATTTCACTCTCTTCTGATATTCCTCCTCCCATCTCCATGCTTAAGAACGTGGTCGTTAATGGCATATCTACACTAGCTCTCGTTGATACCGGTGCAACTGTTTCTGTGATCAGTATGAGATTTAAATGCCTGTGGGACGCAAAGTTATGCTCAAATGTGATAAAACCTCAACGCATTGTCATGTGAGGTTGCATGCTCGAGTATGAAATCTTGAAGCTGAATTTGGTGAAGCAGTTTATCAAGCAGAATTTGTCATTATTCCTAGCTCTACCCATGACGTCATTTTAGGAATAGGCTTTTTGAAGCTGTATGGAGCGACGGTCGACTGCACAAGTGGCGAGGTTTATTTTGCGCCTATGAATGTGGCGAGCCTCGAGGAAAGTGCGTGTGATGCCAGAACAGCGTTTTGTGTATCTCAAGATACTATCGTGCCATCGCGGGCTGCAGTGTGTGTTCCAGTTGTAGTGAATGAAGAGCAGATGTCACGAAACACGAGGAAAGGAACAACAAAGTACCACTGCGCTGCTCGAGCTCGCTGGTTAGTGCCTAGACGGACTGTGTTCCTGTGCTGTTCGCCGTGCCGCTTACGGAGGGCTATATTCCCTGTTGAACCCTCAGTAAAACTCATTTCACTTGGTGGAGGTGAGGATTTCCATCTGCCCTGGAGCTCCGCAGCCGCACACTACCGACAACAGCCATGACCGACGCTACCACTCCTAGTCCAACCGCCTCCTCATCCCCCGTCTTTTGCGCTGAAGCTTTGCGCCAACGGGACCCTCCTATCTTCAGCGGAACCGGCGACCACGACGTGGAAGATTGGCTGTCCTCATATGAGCAGGTCAGTACCCACAACGAATGGGACGACGGCCTCAAATTAAATAACGTCATATTCTACCTAACGGACGTCGCCAACCTGTGGTTCCGTAACCACGAGGCCGATATCTCCTCGTGGTCTGCTTTCAAGACCACTTTTTCCGATATCTTTGGCAGGCCTGCAGTGCGCAAGCTGCGCGCTGAGAAACGCTTGCGCAGCCGTGCACAACTACGCGGCGAAAATTTTACAAGTTATATTGAAGATGTTGTAGACCTGTGCAAGCGCATGGACGCTTCAATGACAGAACATGCCAAGATTGGTCATATTTTACAAAGAATCGACGATGACATGTTCCGGATGCTTCTGGCCAGAAACCCAACAACCGTCGTCAATGTAATCAATGCATGCCAAAACTTTTACACAAGCGCCGTCAAATCACTCGTTCTTCGATCTCACACCAGGAGCCTCTTGCAGCTTTAACCGCCGATGCAGAACAGTCCCCCTTGCTGCAATAAATAAAGCAGTTCATTCGAGAAGAAGTTGCCCGTCAACTGTCCCTTGTTCCCCATCGTCCTGACGCTTCCTCTCCTTTGGTGTCAAAGTTGCAGCGAGTCATCCACGAACAAATCGCAGAAGCGCTTCCCACGCTTCCTGAAGCTCCTGCTGTCTCTCCCTTGACATACGTCGGAGCACCAGTACAGTACTATAGCCAACCTTCTGTCCCAGCCCCTTTGACCTATGCAGCAGTGGCTGCGCGGCCTCCGCCTGAGCCCTTACCACCCATGCAGCCTGTCCTGCGCTATTCACTGCTTCCTCAAACGGCTCTGCTTCATCCTGCGACTCCGCACTATTACAACCCGTGGCGCACTTCAGATAATCGCCCAATTTATTACTACTATGGTTGCCCTGGGCATGTGGCCCGTCGGTGCCATCGCCGCATGGCTGCGCGTCCCGAGCCTGCGTCTTCGGAGTACTCCCCACCACTGCTTCGTTCTGCTCCCTCTTCGCCTGCATAGACTGCCGGACAGCGTTCGTATGCGACCCATCGTTCTCCTTCTCCACTCACCAATGCGCCGGCGACCACCCCCTGCTGACGAGGGAAACGAAGTTTCGTGGTTCCTGAGGCAAGAACTGCGTGCTCTGCGAAAAACTCAAGACCTCATATTTTGCCCACGAACGTTATAGTAATTTCTATCGATGGTCTGTCTGTATATGCGCGGGTCGATACGGGTGCTGCAGTGTCTGTGATTCATGAGCGACTTTGCCGACAATTACGACAAGTTATGACTCCATTTAACAGTTTGTCGCTCCGCACTGGCAGCGAAGAGAGGATTGCACCTTTAGCAGCATGTACAGCACGTGTCGTCATTGAAGGTCTTTTGTACAGTGTCGAGTTCGTAGCTTTGTCGTCTTGTTTCCACGACGTAATCCTCGGATGGGACTTCTTGTCTAAAAATAACGCCGTGATCGATTGCGCCCGAGCTGAAGTAGAATTTTCTGCACTGTGCAACGTACTGCCGACGACAACCTCAAAAATGTGCCCTCAAAAGCTCACCATCACTGAAGATGTCGACGTAGCTCCAGAGGCTTGTGCCCTTGTGCCTCTTTCGTGTCCTGCAGTGTCAGCCGTTAGTGTTCTATTTACGCCGTCTGCATCCTTCATCCACCGCAAGCACCTGCCGCTGCCATCTGCTGTTCTCGATGGCTTCACGAAGCTACTCATCTGCAATCCGTCTCCACGCCCGATTATTCTGCTACGTGGGGAATCTCCTGGTTCTATTCAACCAGCCCACCTTGCTTGTGGCCCTTTTACAGACATTTCGCTCCGCGTTCGACGCCACCCACACACCTCTCGGCCGCACTTCCACAGTCGCGCATCACATTCAGATCGGCTCTAACTCGCTTTTTTGACAGCGCCCCTATAGTGTGTCAGCGGCAGAGTGTCGCGTGATCAACGAGCAAGTTGAGGACATGCTACAACATGGTGTAATCCGTCCATCTCAATGCCCCTGGTCTTCACCAGTGCTGCTAGCAAAGAAGAAAGATGGTTCGTTTCGCTTTTGTATCGATTACCGGTGCCTCAACAAAATTACCCACAAGGACAATTACCCCCTTCCACGTATAGACGATGCTCTTGATTGCCTTCAGGGTGCTGAGCACTTTTCGTCTCTTGATTTACGTTCTGGTTACTGGCAAGTCACAATGGCCGCCTGTGACAGAGAGAAGACTGCATTTGTGACGCCGGATGGCCTTTATAAATTTAATGTGATGCCCTTCGGTCTGTGCAGTGCGCCCGCCACATTCGAGAGGATGATGGATAACATCTTGCGGAAGTTCAAGTGGCACATCTGCCTCTGCTACTTGGACGACATGGTTGTCTTTTCCACCGACTTCGCTATGCACCTAGAACGCTTGCGGCAAGTTTTGGTTTCTCTTACTGTCGCTGGCCTACAACTGAATCTTAAGAAGTGTCACTTCGGTGCCCAGCAGTTGACAATTTTGGGTCACATCGTCTCTAAAAAAGGTGTTCGCCCTGATCCGGCCAAGCTGTGTGCAGTTGCAGAGTTTCCTAAACCGGTCTCACTCAAGCAACTTCGAAGCTTCATAGGTTTGTGCTCGTATTTTCGACGCTTCGTACGGAACTTTGCTTCTATTATTGCACCCCTGACGAAACTACTCAGGGGAAACAGCGAGTTAACTGCCTGGTCGGCCGAGTGCAACGAAGTGTTCACCGCATTGCGCCATCTTTTGACATCGCCACCAATCTTTCGCCACTACGACCCAACAGCACCCACCGAGGTCCATACTGATGCGAGTGGCGTTGGCCTCGGAGCTATCTTGGCTCAACGAAAAAACGGCTTCCACGAATACGTCATCGCCTACGTGAGCCGTGTCCTCTCTAAAGTTGAATGCAACTACTCAGTTACGGAAAAGGAGTGTTTGACAATTGTGTGGGCACTAATGAAATTCCGACCCTACCTGTACGGTCGCCAGTTTGACATCGTCTCGGACCACCACGCGTTATGTTGGCTGTCCTCTCTTAAAGACCTGGCCGGTCGCCTGGCACGATGGGCCTTCCGCCTTCAAGAATTTGACATCCGCATTGTATATTGCTCTGGCCGTAAACACATGGACGCCGACGCTCTGTCTCGTTCTCCCCTATCCAGCGAACCTGCTTGCTCCACAGCGGCTGATCCCGTCCTCTCGTCTCTAACCATCGCTGACATGCCTGCGGAGCAGCGAAAAGACCCGTGGCTCGCATCTCTTATTGACATCGTGTCCACTTCTCCCAGCGCTGCACCTTCTCGGACTTTACGCCATCAAGCACCACACTTTGCCCTGCGAGATGGTCTTCTCTACCGCCGCAATTATATGACTGATGGTCGACGGTGGCTTCTCGTCATTTCCCGCCATTTACGACATGAAATTTGTGCTTCTTTCCATGCTGACCCTCAGTTTGCCCATCCTAGTGTAGTCAAGACGTTTGAAAGAATTTCTCAACGCTACTATTGGCGCGGCATGCTCGGTTATATTTGCAAATACGTCCGCTCCTGCATCGCCTGTCAGCGCCGCAAGCCCGCCACACCTCGTGCGTCTGGCCCCTTACAACCCCTTCCATGCCCGGCCCGCCCTTTTGATCGTATTGGCGTTGATCTTTACGAGCCACTTCCCTGCATGGTCTCTGGGAACTTCTGGATTATCGTCAGCATCGACCACCTCACCCGATATGCGGAAACCGCTGCCCTACCTGCCGCTACTGCTTGTGAGGTTGCCCTGTTCTTGCTTCATCATTTTGTTCTTCGCCACGGCGCACCGCGTGAGCTGCTCAGTGACGGAGGCCGAGTCTTCCTTTCCAATGTCGTTGAAGCTCTACTGGCCGAATGTCGCATCATACATCAGACCACCACAGCCTATCACCCTCGAACTAACGGGCTGACTGAGCGCTTCAACCATACTCTTGGAAATATGCTCACGATGTACGTTGCCGCCAATCAGACTAACTGGGGTGCTGTTCTTCCTTTCGCGATGTACGCTTACAACACCGCCACGCAGTCAACCACCGGCTTTAGCCCTTTCTTCCTCCTTTATGGGCGTGAGGCGTCGTCCACGATGGACACTATATTACCATATCGTCCCGACTCCTCCGAGTGGACTCCACTTTCTGACGCTGCAAAGCATGCGGAGGAATGTCCCAACTGCCCCGCAGTTTAACATCAGAATCTCAAGGCCGCCAAAAGCATTGTCACGACGAAGATCAGATGCCGCATGTTTTCCCTACAGGGTCGCTCGTTTGGATCTGGGTTCCTAGCACCCCACCAGGATTGTCATCGAAATTTCGAACTGAATATCATGGCCCCTACCGCATCGTTCACCAAACCTCCCCTGTAAATTATATCATGGAGCCACTCACTCCCTCTTTGGACATGCGTAATCGCGGCCACGAAACCGTGCACGTGAACCACCTCAAAACGTAATACGACCCGCTCGTCTTGCCTTCACCATAGATGGCTCCTTTTCGCTCCCGGGGAAATTGTAGTGAACGAAGAGCGGATGTCACGAAACATGAGGAAGAGAACAACGAAGTGCCACTGCGCTGCTCGAGCTCGCTGGTTTGTGCTTAGCCGGACTGTGTACCTGTGCTGTTCGCCATGCAGCTTACAGAGGGCTATATTCCCTGTTGAACCCTCAGTAAAACCCATTTCACAGTGTTCGCTGCCCTTGACCAATGTGAAATGTTTGAAGCGCTGGTGGAACCAGTGCATTCGACTTGCTTAAAATGCAACATTTTAGTGCCACACTGTCTGTATCTGTGGGGCAGCATGTGGTTGTGGACTGTTAATTCATCTAACCCATCGTTTTACCAAGTCTCTTAAAACTTGCTTTATGTGAACCAACTCCAGCTGTGGCGTCGGCCGTAGCTGCTCCGGCTGAACCCGTTCCAGCGTCCAGCGCTGAATGTAAAAATTTCGGCATGATCAACAAAACATTGAGTACCACTCAATGCCGCTCACTTGTAGACATTCTGCTGTAGTACTCGGCTGTCTTCAACTTCTCCCAGCCCCGTGGACCATCCTTTATTGCCAAGTCTCATATGCGCCGCACTGTCGATACCGGTTCGTCTCGCCAGATTCATCAAAAGCCTTATCGTGTGTCACCGTCGGAGTGCAAAGTAATCCACGAGCAAGTCACGGAGATGCTTGAGAAGAAAATCATTCAGGAGTCGTTCAGTCCTTGGGCTGCTCTCGTGATTCTTGTCCTTACAAAAAATGGTACATGGCAATTTTGCGTGGACTGCCGCTGGTTAAATGCCATCACCAAAAAGGATGTAGTATACCCTTTGCTTCGCATTGACGACGCCTATAGACTGCCTCTTTGGTGCTTCTTATTTTTCTTACGTAGATGTGCGATCAGGTTACTGGCAGATCCTGAGGCATCCGGCAGACAAAGAAAAAAACGCCGTTTGTAACACCAGATGAACTTTTTGAATTTAATATAATGCCGTTTGGACTTTGCAATGCGCCTGTGATGTTTGAAAGGTTTATGGACACGGTATTGTGCGGCATGAAATGGGACATACGTTTATGCTATCTTGATGATGTCGCAATTTTTTATCAAACGTTCGACGAGCATAACTACCACTTAGCGCGCATATTAGACTGTTTACATAATGCTGGACTAGTCCTCAATTCTAAGAAGTGCCACTTTGGCGAGCATCCAGCTTTGGTAATCGGCATCTCATTGATGAGTAGGGCATGTGACCAGACCCTCAGAAAACGACAGCTGTGGAGTCCTTTCAAGCACTACGAACAGTCAAAGAGGTCCGCAGTTTTTTTTGGGTTATATTCCTATTGCTAGCGTTTTATTCACCACTTTGACATCACCTACCTGCTGACATGCCTTCTTCACTAAGGAGCTTCGTTTAAATGGACTGCCGAGTGCGATGCCTCATTCCGCCAGCTGAAATTCCTATTGATCTCACATCCTGTTCTCCAGCATTTCGACCCCTCCGCACTAACAGAAGTCCATTCCCATGCTAGTGGTTTTAGCATCGGTGCTGTTATGGTTCAGCGCAGAGCTGATCAGGAGCATGTTATTGCATATGCGAGCCGCTCCCTCAGAAAGCCAGGGCGCAACTACACTGTCACCGAACAAGAATGCCTTGCTGTGATCTTCGCCGTGCCGAGGTTCCGATCTTACTTGCATTAGCACCCATTCACGATTGTGACTGACTGTCACTCCCTCTGCTGGCTCGTCAATCTTCGAGATCCATGCGGTCGCCTCGCACACTGGGCCCTCCATCTGCAGGAGTATAACTTCAATGTTGTATACAAGAGTAGCCGGCATTCCGATACAGACTGTCTCTCGCGAATGCAGCTGTCATCAACAGAGTATGACAGTGACAATTTCGACCAATACGTTTCAGCCATCATCCCAGAGTTTCCTGACGCTGAGGTATTTAAAACTGATCAACGCTTAGATCCAGATCTACAGCCTCTGTTTGCCACTGCACGCACCCAGGGAGTTAAAGGCCGTTTCTGTATCTGCCACGGTCTCCTGTGGAAAGACAACTACTCTCCTATAGGCTCTTAATACCTGCTCGTTGTTCCAAACGCTCTATGCTCCTCTATTTTATGTGTGATGCATGACGATCTCGTGTCCGGACATCTGGAATCGGTTGGCACGCTCCCTTGAGCTCAAGAGCGGTTTTACTGGCCGAAAATGCGTCCCACGACAGAACAATATGTGGCCAGCTGCACGCAGTGTCAGCCTCATGAACATCCTACCTCTGCTCCACCTGGCCTACTTCACCCCGTGGTGCCTCTCAGCAGTCCGCTTGAAGAGGTCGGAATTGATCTGCTTGAACAAAATCTCCAAAGGGCAATCTGTGGATCGTGATATTTGCAGACTACCTTACTCGCTATTGCAAAACAGTTGCTCTACCATCGGCTACCGCGCATCAAGTGTCGTTCCTTCTGAATTCAATCTTCTTGCGGCCTGGACCACCACGAGTCATAATCAGTAACCGAGGCTGCCAATTCACTGTCGATATTGTTTAGGAGCTCCTATGTCTATGCACAGTCACCTACAAACGCTCAACACCATATGACCCACAGACAAATGGTTTGACGGAACGCATCAACAGGACACTGACCAACATGCTTGCCATGTATATACATATGTATGTGGACTCAGATCATAAGAACTGGGACAACATACTGCCCTACGTCACATATGCCTTCCATACCACTGCTCATGAAACTACTGGATACGGTCCATTCTATCTCTTCTGCGCTCGCCTGCCACGCTACACCCTGGATACAATCCTGCTGTTTTCTGCCAGTGAAAATCTAGATGTCGCCGAGATCCTGTCCTTAGCTGAAGAAGCTTGTCGGATTGCCTTGTGATCCAATGGATCGCAAGAGCATTTCAAGGAGCGCTACGATGATCACTGCTGGCATGTGTGCTCTGGGCGATATGGTCTGGCTTTGGCGTCCAGTCCAGCTTGCATCAGAAGCCCACTAAGATTGCCCTTATGTGGCCAGAATTAGTGACATCACATGATTGAAATAATGCGCTGCACTAAAAAAGACTACACGAAATGAACAGGACAAGCATAGACTCACAACTAAGTTTACTTGAACAGACGAGAAATATATACAGAACAACAAACAGACGCACTTACGAGGAACTGGAAGAGAGTCAAAAAACCTCTGCATTACATTTCACATTTTATTCAGATATAAAAAATTCACAGTCTACAAAGGAGACAGAAGGCTGGCTGATGCACCTATTGCCTTTTTTTTTTTTTTTTTTTTTTCTGATAAAGTAGTTCTCCTTAACTTCTCGTGTTAACTTATCTCGATGACGAAAAAGAATGTTAGTTCATGAAAACAGCAGGTAGCCGCCTTGTTCATCTTTCTTTTTACCTTCCTTATTTTTTTTCTTTGTTGCATTTCCTGCAATGAACAGCCACGTGCGAGTAGGTTCCCAAATGTTCCTTTAGACATGCATTATTTCAATCGTGTCTCTGTACCAACTCGGCCGACTTTCTACCTTACCGTGATGACATCGCGTATGAAATTGCACGCATCATCTCAACTGGTCGCCGTTTTGAGAAAACTGAACTGTCGCACTTCGCTCGCCTGATGCCGTACCACTCTTGGGAGCCAGCATAACTCGCCTGGTGAGGCTTAAACTGCGCAGGGGTAAAATGTGACAGAGGAGTGAAGACGACATAGAAGGACAGGGGGTTAATGGTGGAAGAAGTGGAAGTGGCGCTGCTGAACGTGACCGAGATCTAACTTCACTCGTCTGGCATGATCCCATCCTGAATGAAGGTTTCATGCCTTAGCAATATTTGAACCTTTCGCTGTCAACAAACATAAGAGTTAGCCTATGCAAATTATGGTGTTTTGCAACTCTGGATGGTGATGGCTGCAAATATGTTGAATGGCTTAGGCAAAGCTGACAGCCATATAGATTAAACGGTAGTTATGTTCTAGCTAAATTCCTGCATGGTTCTAAAGTCCTTACATTTTTCTATTTAGTAGGTTGGGTTCGAGAATCAAGCTGGTGATAACGATTATATTTAAAACAAACTGCTAACCTTTGTATTTGCTCAAATTCCTTTAATGAATACTTTTCTTAGCATACATTTTTAATGGTACCCAGAGAGAAAGGTGGCAGCACTGCACCTCATCTACCATGTGACGAGAATTCCGGAGGCCACTCAGGTACAAAATATTGCACCTGTCTGCTCACCGCAGACATAGTAGAGCGGCTTCCTGGCTATCCAGACTTCTCTTCTTTACTTTCTTCCCCTTGTTCTTGTGCAGTGCGAATGCACTGCTTATTCGCATTGCTGTTCGCTTTTCATCTTTACTGCCAATCGCATCCAATCCTGCCCCGATGGTTCGTAAACCCACGTGCCAGTCTGCTACATGGCTTATGTTGTCGAAGGCCCCAGATGGCCAATCTTGGTGGGCTGAGGCCCTGACATATGGACATGGAGCCTTACTGTTTGCTTGCCCTGCATGTGTGCCCATAGTAATCTTTTTTCTTTTTATTCTTGTTCCTTATATGCTTGCTACTAATGGCTGTTAGATTCATTCATTCATTCATTCATTCATTCATTCATTCATTCATTCAAGTACCCTAAAGGCCCTTCAGGGAGGATATTATATAGGGGGGACACAAGAAGCACTTTGATAATACTTCGTTCAAAAACAGAAAAGGGAAACAAAATGCAAACACCATTTTAGCAGTACAGTAGAACAACACTAGATCGCAAATGGAAAAGAGTAAAAATTCAAACAGTCGAGATTAATGATACAAAAACAACAACAAAAAAACTGCTTACAGCGCAGATTAAGAATACAAAGACATTTGAAAGAAGGTACTGGTATTCGAGGGAGCACAAAAGAATGATTATTGGCTTTATGTAATATAAATAAGTGGTGTACAGGGACATCACATTCTGATGTGAGTATGTAGCATTTCGTGAAATTTGTCTGGGTGAATCTTGGTGGCAATACTTGATGGTAGGTTATTCCAGTCACTTATGGTTCTAGGTATGAATGATTGTGCGTAAAAAGATGAATGGCACACCGGGCGATTGACTTTGTAGGGATGATCACGGCGAGGGAAAATGAGGCCAGGTGGCTGAAAGAAGTAGTGATGCAAAACATTGTGGTGATAGAGCTCATGGAACAGAGATAAGCAAACGTGTTTTCGTCGTAGTGATAGTGGATCTAATTCAGCACGATTTTTTTAAGTTGTAACACTGGTGTACGGGGAATAGTCCGAAAAAAATTAAGCGAACAGCATGGCTTTGCAGGGATTCAATGTTTTGTATGATGTAATTCTGGCTCTGGCCTCAGATTGCACATGCATATTCAATTTTAGGTCTCATTAAGGTGGTGTATGCGAGCTTTTTTAAGTGTGAGAGTGCTTGCTTTAGTCTGTGTTTCATGATTCCGAATGAGTGATTAGCAGTTGCAAGAGTAATGTTGATGTGATGATGCCATATTAGGTCCGTGTGAAAATTTACTCCTAGATATTTGTACGTTGTAGTAAGCTCGACAATATTGTTATCTATAATGTATGAGGTTGGAATGCGGGAGGAGGAATGTGTGAATGACATGCACTTAGTTTTGGTATGATTTAGGGCCATTTGCCAGTCATGACACCACGTTAATCTCGTTTAGGTCAGATTGCAATGCTTGTTGGTCAGCTTCAGTAGTAATTTTATGGTAAACAACACAGTCATCGGCAAACAGTCTTACACGGGACGAGATGCAGTTAGGCAAATCATTGATATATATTAGAAAAAGCAACGGACCAAGCACACGCTCCCTTGCGGAACGCCGTACGTGACTGGAATAAAAGAGGGATTACAGTGATATATATTTGTGAACTGGGTTCGAAATGACAAAAAATGTTTTATCCATAAAATCACTTGTGTGTTAATGTTAAGATATTTTCGTTTCACTAGTAGTCTCTGTCGAGGAACGCATTTAAAAGCTTTAAAAGAATTCAGGAATATGGCATCAACCTGGTTGTCGACGTCAATACAGGATAGCAAGTCATTAGTGAATCCTTGCCCATAGCATGAATATCCCTTGCGAAAGCCGTGCTGGTATTTGAAGATTATGTTATTTTCTTCTATGTATGTTATGATTTGGGAATGTACAGGAATGTACAGATGGACAGTTTTATTTTTATTTCTTTCTCCTCTGTTATTTTTTGCTTGTACGGCGGTACCTTTCTGTTTTGTTTTCTTTTGTTTCACTGGTACGCAGCATTTCCCCTTTTTCTGCTTTACTTTTCTCTGGACCACATTTTTTTTTTCTCTAATACAATTCTGCATTCTTCAGTTTATTTATCCTCCCCCTCTATTCTGTTTTTTTTTTATTACGCTCGTCTTCTTATCTTGACTCCTTTCCCTTCCCACGGTTCCCTGCACCTTCCCTCCTCCTGGCCTCCTACAAAAACATGCCGAGCTTTTGGGCACGCTGGATCTAGCCTTGTGTATTTTTGGTGCACACCAATCTTATTAGGTCTGCCACTGCGTGATAGGCGTTTTTCTTTTTAGTGATGAATAGATGTCTTGCTATTTGTTTTACTCGAGTAGCCTACAGCAGTTAGTTGAGAGGTATACAGGCGGCCGCCATTTTTGTTGTGTCAGGAACCTGCGGAGCTTGTCTTTGAACCTGTGAGGTACAGGAACACACTCTAGAATACAGTCATAAGGTTCGTTTAGTATTTAGATTGGATGATGTCACTTGTTTCTGTGGTAGATGAGCAAAACTTTGCAAGCTTCTTCCCTTTTCTCCACAGTACTTCTGTAGGCCACTGTGGAGTGGCACATATTGTGGCACGTAACCTTATTTGAGTGAATATTGATGAGGTAATTGGCTTGGGCAGTCTGGTAATCCATTGTAACTTGGAAAGCATAGCGCAGGAAGAATGAAGGATGAAAGCCAATAGCCTTTTTATCACTTGTCCTGTTTTTGTTCTCTCTGCACTATGCTTTCCTAGTTACAAGGAGTATTTATATTCTGAGGCAAAACATATTTAGGTCATGCTGGATCAAAGGAAGGTCTCTTTCATGGCAGTGTATGAATAAGCTGAGCTGTCTTGCATTTAAAGCCAGCGCACATGCAGCTTGGCCTCTCATGTTGTGGTTTTCCTGACCCAGGTGTCCATAGTGTCTGAATGCACTGGCCGGCGCCTGCGCCCCTTCAAGTCAACTTCCGGAGTCTTGGTGGAGCTGCTCCAGTTTGGGGATGTGTCGGCCAAAGTGAGTTGGACCCCGTGCAGCTTTAAACTAGGCTCATATACATGGGCTATGTTGATTGGCTTTCTTTCCTGTTTGCCAATGACAGATTATAGTAACCGGCACCATATGCATGATTTGTCACTCCATGTCTCTTTCCTGTGCTGTTTGTTCACTGACAGGGCGCTAAATAAGCATTGCATATTGTGAGGGAAAATAAGTAAAAAAGGAAATCTTAACACGCTGAGCTGCTTTAAGCGTGGATGTTGCCCCAATTCACCAATAGATTTAGTGCCAATAAGTTCCAGTTGCCAAGTATGTTGTGACTGCATGCAAGAGAAAAATATTTGGACTGTGACTGGAGGAAAAACTAATGCCATGAGCAAGCTTGTTTCTTTGCACATTAGTATCTGTACCTACGAAAATGCCAAAGTAAATGGCAGGGAACATGAATCCATTTTGGCTCCACAGGCTCTAAATCATGAACCATAACATTGTCCCATTAAATTGCATTATTGCTATCACATAATGCAGCCAAGACCCAGTCAGGCTTGTCGCCTTTTGCCTTAGCTTCCCCTTTCTTGTAAAAAGAAAGAAATAAACTCCAACTCCAACATACTTTCGTAATTCTGCAATAATTTATTGCGACATACATTTAGCAGGTAACTGCAGGTGCTCTAATGTGAGCCATAGCCTGCTATATTTTCCGTGCCTGGTTATGCTCTCTGGCGCGTCTATTCAAGATTGTTATCTAAAACCCCTGTTTGCGAGTATCATTTCATGAGACTGGCCGTAAACTAGGTGCTTTCTGCGGTGAAGCAATGTTCCGCAGTGAGGCACTCACATTACAAGGCCCCCGTTTTAGGCGCTATGCTTCCACTTGCATGGCAATCTGCGCCTGCCATTCTTGCCATGCTGTGTGCGCACGGAGATGTTAAGTGGCACTCGAAACCTCACCTCCCACCCGCTCACTTAGACTACCTAATGCTCGGTAGAAGAGGTGGTCTGAAAGTGCCACGAGGCACATCCAGTTAGCTTTCTATGTGTAGTGCAGCCACAGGGAGCAGGACTGGATTGGCTTTTTTCTCTATGGTGCCGCTTGATGCAAGTGCTTAATTTTTATGTCATCTGGAGGATGAAAATTGTGTTTTGTTCACACTCTTAAACCATGTCGCATATATCATGTTCAAGGGCTTTCAATTATATTTTTTAGGCTGGAAGCACGTCTGTTTACAGCGATGCGCTTTGAATACCGGCTTCGGGAGCGTTTCAGAACAACACTTTCGACTTGCAGCGCATGTAGCCACGACTGCAGCAGCGTATAAAATTCTTCCCAATGAATGCATAATTATGCTGTTCCTTCCAGAGCCAAATGCACAAGATATTCAAGGCAGCGGCTCAGACTAATCAGCAGTTGCAGTTGAGAATGTGCGAGTTGGTTCTGAACGTTATTATACGAGTGCTAGTTGCCAGTTATGCAACAGTTTTTTGTCAGACTAGGCAACCTATTTTGAGAGTCTCCTATGGTGCAGGCTGCATTGCTGCTCGGGCAGACAAGTATGTCTGTGTTGAAAAGGTAATTTGGACAGTAAGAGGCGACCCTCATACTTATTTAGAAATAGGTGCTCAACTAAGCAAAACGGGCGTATTTGAATGTTGCTGTACTTTATTGTTGACACAGGTTGCGAAATTTCAGCACTCATGTCGTCTCCGTATAAACGCCAGCAAAGTCAGTGGAAAGTATAGTTCCGTAAACAACATGCTACCAGCTTGCCTCTAGTAGCGCACACGCTTTCTCGCCACAGGACAGGCGCGATGACGGAGCACTATTCTTCCTTCCGCCATGAACGTAACGGTCAGCATCCTTTGATCTAGTGACCAGGCATGAATAATATAAGTGGCTATGTGTGAGCAGACCAAGCCTGGGGGACATGCTACGTAGCATAAGCCTAGTGGCCAAGGTTTCTCTATGTTGCATTAGTGCAGTGGTGTGAAGTATCCAAAATGATGATAGTGCATACGAGTGGGACAATGCAGAGGCACAGCGGCAGTCACCTGCTAGAGTGGTGTTTAGGCAGTACATAAATGGGATGGTGGAAGCATCAAAAAATGACACGGATGGATTCCGGATACTTTTACGGATATGTTGCGAAGCTTCTTTTACACTGAGAACAGTGCAAATGTGTACGGGCACTGGAAAAGCCTTCCACATCTTGCACCAAAAAGCTCCGACTGTGCTTTTCCAAACTCCATTTAGCAATATTCTAGAGGATTCAATTTGATACTTTCCTGGATTACACACATGTTAACTCAACATCATTAGTAGTCTTGTGAAAAAAAAATTGTCCAGCGACATCGGCATCAGTCATTTGAAGCCTTGTAGCCTTGACAAATCATGACCACATCACTGGCAGGTAACAAATATCTGGACCTTGCATCCGTGTTTGAGGCATCGCATGGTGAAAAAATTTGCAGCATGAAAGAGACATAGACACAAGCGTAAGGCTCAAACAAGGCAGGACAGGTGCTATATGTCTAACTGAATTTTATTTGAGAAGGTTTGACACGTAAATACAAACAATGCCCATGACGTGAAGTCTAATTGCAGTTGTTCAAAAAAGCCATTTCATTCTTAAGCAAAGATAATGGCGTGCTGATGCAATTATCATCACCCTTTTTTGTTGTGAAAAGCTGCATATTATTTCACGCTCAAACTTGTCTTTGTGATTAGACTTCACGCCACGAGCGTTGCTTGTATTTAAGCATCAATCCTTACGCTTGTGCATACGTCTCTTTTGTGCTGCAAATTTTTTCACCGTGCATTGCAGCCAACTAGCCCCAATCACCACGCTTTTGAGGCATCGCAGCCATTCAAAATCAGGAGCATGTCTCTAGAAGATCGCATCCATTCCTTTGGCTATCCTATTGAGCTCGAAGCCATTGCCTGAAAGACATGTCTAAGTGGCCTAAAAGGAAGTTGCCACTGCCTAGTAAATGCTTCAGAAACAAGCATCAATGTCTCTTTCGCATGGGCGATAGCATGCTGTAGAAAACAGATGCATGTATGCCACACCAATCTCATTGGTCATCTGCGAATTTTCTCCGACAATTTTCACGAGATACACCAATGAGTTTCTGCAGTACTTGTAATGCTGTGAGGACACTTGCAAACTAACACCCTCATGTGTTACGCACCCTTGTATATTACACTGAACCTCATCCACTCTGTCACAGGTGATGTTCAAGCAGGCATATGCAGATAATGGCCTGTCAACATTCCTGTTCCGAAGCATTGCCTGGTTCCTCTCCTTCATGGGATTCACGCTACTTTCGCCAGTGCTTCACATCCCCTGTAAGCATCTCGCTAGTGTCCTAATAAGCAGCAAGCTGTCTCCTTATGTGTTATATTGTGTGCATCAGATGCACTGTAGTTGAGCTGCCCTCTGTCTCATGTACTCTGTTGCTGTGCCTGTCTGTTCTGGCCTGTGTGTCCCTTTCATAGGTGGACCAGCTGTGTTCAAGACCACAGGCTTGCAAAACTAGCTTTATGATCCAGTTGCATCACTCCCCAGATTTTGCAGATAGTGTGACCAGAGAGAGATTATGGGATGCCTTAGCAGCTGATGGCCTAAGTGGATTGCTAGAAATAAAAGTAAAGCAGTAATACACGGCAATTTTCTGTATAAAACTGTCTCAGTGTCTTAAAATGACTTTGACTTACAGATGCGTCATGCTCAGATTATAATCATTCTCATGCTTCCATAAGGAAGCTTTTGTTAGAGACTCTGAGCATAGATTAGCAAAGTGCAGACTTTGTCACAAACTGTGTGGAGTGCAGGCACATGTGGAGTAAGCAGAGCTTGCTGGGGCTCTTGTAAGAAAGAACTTGGTTTGCTGGTTTGTGGGGTTTAACGTCCCAGAGCGACTAAGGCTATTTCCGGATATTTCGACCACATGGGGTTCTTTAACGTGCACATGGGTGCAGCGGTGGAATAGCGGTAGAACATCCGCCTCGCATGCAAGAGGACTGGGGTTCAAATCCCGGTGCCGCGCAATTCTTCACTGGATTAAAAAAAAATAAAAATCCACGCATCGATGGAATTGCATAAACAGGTTTGGGGTGCGACCTGATGCCGGTGAACACCTCTGGTAACGCACTCCCTCACCAGAACAGGAGTTGGCCACCCTGATGCAGTAATTGGCTGCAACCTCTCATGATTAGTTCCATAAAACCCCGTCCCTCAGTCTCCAGCGGCTGCGGAACAACTGACCACGGCGGCGGTCAGACCTGTGACGCACAGGGGGTACTAAGAATTCCTGGCTTCGCTGGACAGGCCGCCATTGGAAACTGACCCTGGCAACGTTTAACGCTAGAACCCTAGCTAGTGAAGCTAGTTTAGCAGTGCTGTTAGAGGAACTAGAGGGCATGAAATGGGATATCACATAGGGCTGAGGGAGGTGAGGAGGCCGAATGAGGCATATTCTGTGCTGATGGATGGGCATGTACTGTGTTATCGAGGTTTACCAGAGAGGCGACAACTAGGAATAGGTTTCCTTGTCAATAAGTACATAGCGAGTAATATAGATGAATTCTATAGTATTAACAAGAGGTTGGCAGGCATCATAATTAGGCTTAATAAGTGGTATAAACTGAAGGTTGTACAGGCCTATGCACCTACATGTAGTTATGATGACCAGGCAGTTGAAAGCTTCTACAAAGATGTACAATCAGCAATGCGAAAAGTAAAGACACAGTATACTGTACTAATGGGTGACTTCAATGCCAAGGTAGGGAAAACGCAGGCAGGAGACCAGGCAGTAGGCGACTATGGCATTGGTTCTAGGAATAGCAATGGGGGAGTTACTAGTTGAGTTTGCAGAGCGCAATAACTTAAGAATCATGAATACCTTCTTCAGCAAACGGAAGAACCGGAAATGGACATGGAAAAGTCCTAACGGGGAGACTAAAAATGAAATTGACTTCATACTGTGTTCAGCCCCTGCCATTGTGCAAGATGTAGAGGTAATTGGGAAAGTGCGATGCAGTGACGACAGGATGATGAGGTCCCGAATTAACCTAAATCTGAAGAAGGAACGCAACAAATTAGTAAGAAAGAAACCCATCAACGAATTAGAGGTGAGGGGGAGGGCAGAAGAGTTCTAGATTTCACTACAGAATAGATATTCAGCTCTAACCGAGGACGAGGACATTACCCTAGAAGCGGTGAACAATAATTTCAGAGATATCATTACTGAGTGCGCTGTAGATGTAGGCGGTAGGACAGTTAGAGAGGATACTGGTAAGCCGTCTAAGGCGACGAAAGATTCGATTAAGAAACGCCAGAGTATGAAAACTTCCAATCCAACAGACCAAATAGAAATTGCCCGAGATGTTCAAGCTAATTAATAGACGCAAGGTGGCTGATGTAAGGAAGTATAACATGGTTAAAATTGAGCATGCTGTAAAGAACGGGGGAAGCCTTAAAGCAGTAAAGAAGAAATTGGGCATAGGCAAAAACCAGATGTATGCTATAAAGGACAAGGCGGGCAACGTCATCACGAATATGATAATGGTCAAAGTAGCCGAGGAGTTCTATACAAATCTCTACAGTAGCCAAAGTAATCAGGACCGTAATGAGATTGGCTTTAAGGAAAAACAGTCAGACGTTCCACCAGTGACGAAGGTCGAGGTGAAGAAAGCATTAGAAACTATGAAAAGGGGGAAATCAGCCTGAGAAGATCAGATAACTACAGATTTGTTGAAGGACGGGGGGATATCGTGCTAGAAAAACTGGCCACCCTGTATACGCAGTGCCTGGTGTCATCGACGGTACCATTATCCTCATTCATAAGAAAGGGGACTCTAAGGACCTTAAAAATTACAGACCAATCAGCTTACTGTCTGTTACATATAAGGTATTTACTAAGGTAATCGCTAATAGAATCATGACAACCGTAGACTGCAATCAAGCAAAGGATCAAGCAGGTTTTCTGAAACGGTACTCTACTGTCGATCATATCCATACCATCAACCAGGTGATAGAAAAATGCGCAGAATATAACCAGCCCTTATATATAGTATTCATTGATTACGAAAAAGCATTTGACTCAGTTGAAACCTCGGCGGTGATGCAGGCATTGCAAAATCAGGGGGTAGACAAGCCGTACATGAAAGTGCTGGAAAATATATACAGTGGCTGCACAGCAACCATAGTTCTGCATAAAGAAAGTAACAAAATTCTCATAAAGAAAGGAGTTAGGCAAGGAAACACAATCTCCCCAGTACTATTCACAGCTTGTTTAGAGGAAGTATTCAGAGACTTGGAATGGGAGCAGGTAGGGATAAGGGTAGATGGAGAATACCTCAGTAATCTGCGATTTGCTGATGACATTGTCTTGCTAAGCAACTCTGGGGATGAACTGCAAAATAATGATTGATGACCTAGACAGGAAAAGTAGAAAGGTAGGCTTGAAAACCAATATGCAGAAGACTAAAGTAATGTTCAACAGCCTTGGGAAGGAGCAGCAGTTTACATTAGGTAGCGAAGTACTGGAAGTAGTAGGCGAATATGTCTTATAGGACAGGTAGTAACCGCAGATCCAGACCATGAAAAGGAAATAACAAGAATAAGATTGGGATGGAGCGCATTTGGCAAGCACTCGCAGATAATGACTAGCAGCTTATCGGTATTGCTCAAGAGGAAAGTGTACAACAGTTGCATCTTACCTGTACTCACCTATGGGACTGAAATGTGGAGGCTAACCAAGAGAGTTCTACTTCAGTTGAGGACAACCCAGAGGACAATGGAACGAAAAATGGTAGGGGAAACATTAAGAGATAGGAAGCGTGCAGAGTGGGTCAGAGAAATAACTCAAATTACTGACATTATATCAGAAATTAAGAAGTGGACATGGGCAGGACATGTAGTGCGAAGAGAGGATAACTGATGGTCGCTTAGGGTAACAAACTGGATTCCAAGGGAAGGAAAGCGTAGCAGGGGGCGGCAGAAAGGTGGATGAGGTTAGGAAGTTTGCAGGGGTCAAGTGGATACAGCTGGCACAGAACCGGGTTAATTGGAGAAATATGGGAGAGGCCTTCGCCCTGCAGTGGGTATAGTCAGGCTGATGATGATGATTGTGATATCGCACAGCACACGGACGCCACTCCGTTTCACCTCCATCGAAACACAGCCGCCGAGGCCGGGATTCGATCCCGCGTCCTTGGGCACAGTAGTCGAGCGCCTTAACCGCTTTGCCATCCTGGCGGGGCTGTAAGAAAAAACTATGTGCAGGACACAGAAAAAAAAAAAGTTTTGTTTTGCATTTTAGGTTAGATCAGCAAACAAACATGGGGAAAATGAGACACTTGTTATAAAATGCAGTTGAACCTCGATATAAGAAACCTGAGTGCACGATGCTACAGATTGTAAGAAACAACAGCCAACAGAAAACACCACACAGTTCCTTTCCCACAGGTAGTCCGCCTTGTGTACATGCGTTCCTTTCTGTGGTGTTTTTCGTTGGCTGTGGTTTCTTACAATCATGTTTCACCAACTAGCTCAGAAACAAATCCTTCTGATGCTACAGACTTTTTCTCATTTCAGCTCCTGGCTTCCATTGAAATGCATCTGTTTTTTCTCTCGATTTAACGAAGTAGTTTTGCACTCCAGTTTCAATACAAGGAAATTTTTGCAATCTCAGGAAGTAAATTTTGGCATTGTGCTACCTGGAAACAAAAAGAAAAAAAAACTTTTTTTTTTACTTATTGCACAAAGAAGTGTGTTTTAAAGCAGCGCAAGTAGACGGAAAATGTTCACCTCCGCAAAGCCCCATGTATACAGACGTTCAAGTTCAAATTTCGACTAAACCAGCGCTGCCTAGACCATTCATTTTATTCGCTGGCACACAAAGACTTGTTGAGACAGTCATTTCACTCTCGTGTAGTCATGGCGCTCGTATTTATGTGTTTGAAATAACTACAGCCCATTCGACCCCGCCACAGTGGACAGTGGGGTTAGGGCGCTTGACTGCTGATCTTGAGGACACAGCAGCTGCTTTTCGACAGGGACAAAATGCAAGTGTGCTGTGTGACTTTAGTGCACTTTAAGAACACATGGCTGACAAAAGCGCAGGACTTCACCTTCTTCTTAACTGCAGGAAGGAAAGTACAGATAGCAAAACAAAATACTGTGTAGAAAAGAAAACACAAACACCCCCACAAAAGTAAATGAAAAAGTCAATAAAAAATATTCATCGAACCAAAAATACCTAAAAACAGAAAACAAAACCCGGCATACATGGCGTGAACTAGCACTCACGTGTCCATTGCAGCAACTCATATGTCCACAACACTCTTTGCACAATGGACATTGAGTCCACAACTCGGTGCTATCAGCAAAGATCATCAGTCATTAAAAAAATCGTAATTCCTTCTGTGACACCACTAAAGACGGGCGACTGGCGCAAGTATCACCATAATTATCTGTGTAAAAAGCTTCCATTATTTTTCCTGTTAACTTATCTATATAAATGAAAAGAAATACTGTACTCAAAAAGCAGGGTTACAACCACATTAACAACGATTCTTGGCAAGATCAGTAGATGAAGCAGAAAAATTGTTGTCACAAGAATTAGAATGTTCTTGTAGGCTTTTGGTAATGTATCACCCAGTCCGCCCAATGTACACGCCGTGGAAAGAGATTGGCAATTTATATGCAACAACAACATTGCATGAACTGGACAATGCTTATAACCGGACATCCGCTATATTTACCTCCTCTGCTGCTGTGAATAAATACTACTCAGTTTAACAGGCACAGAGAAAACAACCCTTACACCATAATTACCCCTCATTTTCTATAAACCATGTGGCGATTTGTGGACATGCAGCACAACTCAAAACACCATGAGTTGACATTTTTTGGCCCCATCCAGTACAACGTTCCTCACAGCTGATGTCAGTTTTGGTGGTTTAACTCTGCTTCACACCCACTTGATCATCAAGACATTGGTCCTGTGAAATATGGGTGCAGTCAACGGCAGTTCAATTTTGTCCTGTGTGCGTGTATAAAATGCTACCCACGATCCATGAAGGAAGCCCGAACCTGTTCGCTATTTTGCGGTGGCCTGCTGCTTGCTTGTTACCATCAGGCTATGAGAGCGTGTGATCTCTAAGATTGCTTGACACCATCAATGGACTTCTACAGTGCTGCTTAGGGTTGTATTCAATGAATGCATCCACTGCGTGGCGGTTGCTGAAATGTCACCATTACAAAGCTCCTGATAATTTTCTGTAACGGCTTGTATACCTCCAGCCATCAGTAAAGATTTCGAGATATTCTCAATTTTCTGAGGAAACACTTTAGCACCTGTGTAGAACTGCTTGGCGCCGAAGAAAGTCTGGACTGACATAATATTTTGAGACATACGATTTCGAGTTAACGAAACTTTATTGTACTACTCTCGTTAGTCATTTTGCTTGCTGCTTCTTCTAAAGTTGTCTCTATTGGCCTCACAACGTTTCAAGGATGTGTGATATCATTTGCACCACTGAAAGAGAGCCTCAGTTCACAATATAACAAAGTTTTTTCTGGAGAGTGTCACTTTTTTGTATCAAGGTTAAACTGTACTTACAAAAAGAGCCAACAGCTAACGACACCAAGGAATGCATAGGGCTTCTTTTGTTGTTGGTGATCAGTGTTAAATAGTAAGTAAAAGGAAAAACAGCCACATCACACCGCTAGGATACAAACCCACGACCTTTGAATTTCAGGTCGATACTCCATCAAGTGTGATACGGCAGCTGTTCAGTAAGAAAGTGGAAGACTGAACAGCTGCCGTATCACACTTGATCGACCTGAAATTCAAAGGTCGTGGGTTTGTATCCTAGCGGTGTGATGTGGCTGTTTTTCCTTTTACTTACTATTTAACACTGATCACCAACAACAAAAGAAGCCCTATGTTGCATGTAACCTATTCTTGACAGTATTCGTCAGTGCCACCCTCCATCATAGTGTTCGTGGTTTTGGTTAAAGTTATGTTTGCAAAATTCAACAGGCAGACCTTTAGTATTAACAAAACAAAAAACCTAATGCAACACTGTCTCCACATTTAGACAGTGGGTTTCTGGTTCCACTTGGCGTCCAGTGAAAAGTGGTTGGTGTCCAGTGAAAAGTGGTCAAGAGCTGATGAGATTAAGAAGGACATGACATTGCTACGCCTAGTGAAAGCACAAGTCCGTGGAAGTTATTCAGAGGAGGTCCTTGACCTGCTGTGAACTTGACTTGCCTGATGACGATCGCATAATATCATCACTGTGCCTTGCTTGCTTGGGGAGCAGTCAAGGTTGTAAATAGTGAGTCGAAGAAGTTTGTTTCTCGAAATGGCTCACAGGCAGAGTGTGCACGGTAAGAACAGTTCTGTCTTGGCAACACATCAACTGTTATGGCGCAAGCCAAGTCGCATCCGCCTGCTCTGACTGCCGTTCTGGCGCCTGTCACTACTAGCGTGCATACACGGGTGCTTCCTCTGTGCACCTCAGCCTACATGGTCAATCAGCTCCCCTCCTATTTTTGTCAGTTTCTGAGGACAGCAATACGATGGAGTTAACGCTTTCAACCACTGGGACTAATCAACGTCTCATCTTATCTCAGTTACGTGGCTAAGACACATTTCTTCAACAACACCATTCCTGACCCCTCTCAGATCCAACAGATCTTTGGCATCCAAATAAGCTAGACACCTGGGTGAGACCTACGCATCCTACATCGAGGATGTCCTCGCCCTTTGTCGGCGAGTCAACATGGTTGAAGGCGATTCCAAGAGGCATTGGTTCTTTTGCCTTTGCAGCTCTGGGTTGTGGACATTCGTGCCAGTGGCTTGACCATTTACGGTCGCTGCAGCTCAGCAACACCTGGGATCAAAGCCGATCTGCGCACCATGATCCTTGATTCGTGAGGAGCTAGTCCTTGCCTTCTCTCATCCACGTGTTCCCTCTACTGAGTTGCATGACATCATCAAGGACAAGATTGCTTCCTTTGCTCGTCCCATGGCTTCAGAATCACCAGTCCCTCCCTATGTATGCCTAGGTCACTATGACCACTGCTTCTTGTCCTCCTGCCCATTCTGCGCCTGTATAACCCATCCCAATGTATGGTAATTGGCGGCCCCTCCCACCCTGTCCAGTTTGTTTCTACTGCGGCATCCGCGGCCATATTACACGTGACACCATGTTACATATTACATGTGTGTTGCGTGTGTAATAATAATAATAATAGTAATATTTATTTTCACAAAACAAGATAGATTCAGGCCTGCCAAACACTGCGAAGGCTTGAGGGGCAGTGCCTGGCAATTGACGAACATCAATACTGATTTAAAAAAGAGTAAGTGCATAAGCTTCAAGAGAGCAAGAAAAAAATAAAGCACAAATGGGGGCAAAAATATAAAATTGAAGGCTATTGCCCCAAAACTTATTGTGTCCTAATTTTCTGGCTCATTAATGCAAAAGCCTCATCAGGAAGCTATTCAGTACCAGAGGTACATAATAAGGCTGTACACATTCTCCGTAGTTGTCTGCACGCGAGGCAATGTTCCTTTGACCGAAGTTCTCATGCTGGTATAAACTCCCTACAAATTTCTCTATTAGCATATTTTAGAACTGTTAATTAGTACCAGTAGTCAAAATCGGGTATGTACAGGTGTATTCAGAATCAAAGACATACCGTAAGTTTTCAAACTACTGTTAACTCTATCTTGCCAGATAATTGAACAGTGTTTAAAACAGGTTATACCATATTGCAGTACACTGTCAGCTAGAGCACTGACAACATTTTTATGAATTTGGAAAGGGCAAAGAAATTTAACAGAATAGAGCAAACATGCTATCCTAGTAGCTCGTTGCATACGTGCACTAAATTTGTGTTCCAGGACATGTCAGCATCAAGATGAATTCCCAGGTATTTAATTTACGATGCATGCAGGGGTGGAAGCGCTGCTCCAATTGCTCTATTCTGCTCCAAACTGCTTTCCCTGCTCCATCCTGCTCCAAAATGCAATATTACTCCAAAACTGCTCCAAACTGACTGCCTTGATGTTCTGGCATCGAATTTAGCAGAACATGGGAACAATGACAAAGTGCCAGGGGCAAATATATAACGCATCTTGCACTGGGCTTAACACAGATGAAGTTTTTGTAAGGGAAAGAAGCATGGAGCATAATAAATATTTGTTCACAAGTAAATTCTAGTATGAGCCACACGTGATTGAAGTTTTTAATTGCTAAAAAGATGCACTATGTCTGTGACGTAGCACCTCCTTCTAGCCTTTTGAATCGCCAGTGGAGAGAGTAGCAAACGAAGCAGATAGCATAAACTACTGCAAGCCATTAGGAAATGTGTCCGGCTGCAAACAATACACAAGTTTTTGTAGCACCAGGCCAGTACTCCAACATCGAGGTCCTTTGTCCCTGAGAAGCACTTCAGGCCTATGTCAGACAAAATCATACTTGAAGCTTTATGGGTTGGAACACCAAAGCTATCAATCACTAGAAAAACTTCTCAAGAGTGTTAGAAAGGCATATGGCCTACTGCCAAGATTTTAAAAATGAGCACAAGCATTGCTCAAGCAAAGAATGATGAACTATTGGCTGGAGTAGTAAAGCTGAATGATGATATACCCTTCAATGCTATCAATGTTCCACCCCCTATCTTGTGCATATCTACCTATTTATTTATTTACAACACAGCTCAAAGCCTCCAAATATGAAGTATTACATGATCCTCTTTGATCCTATGCCTGGGCTTTTCTGATAAATTCCTGAGAATTGGTTATTTTGTCTGCCAAAAAGGCACATTCGTAGCATCGCAGATGACTGCCGCGCCACTTCAATCGCCTTGTTTGAATGCTGACCTCCTTCATGTTTACAAACATGAACGATCACAGACTATGCCGCTTATATAAACTCAGTTTAATAAAAAATAATGATGCCATCACTACCCTAGCACGGCTAGAGAAAAACATCTCTGCTTATAATGTGCGCCATCCTGAGGTGTGGTATGTTCCAAATTGTAGAACCAATTATGGAAATCAAATGTTAAAATTTAAATTGCCTACACTTCTGAATCACATGATAAAGGATGCTAACATTGACATATCAGATACATCACCAAAAGAGCTGCGTTTATTGTTTGTATAATGTTGTCATATGATTTTCTCTTTCTTCTTGCCTGTTTTATACTTACTTTTTTTTAACAATGTTGTCATCTCCGACTGTGTTCTCTTGCCGCACGCTTCTGTGCTACCCCGTGTGCTAGGGGGTCAGGGCTTTTCAAGCTGTTCACACAGCTTTTTCCTGCCTTTCTCGCCTTTTTGTTGTGAAATAAAATTTCAAATTTCAAACAAGGCGATTGAAGTGGCGCGGCAGTCATCTGCGATGCTACGAATGTGCCTTTTTGGCAGACAAAATAACCAATTCTCAGGAATTTATCAGAAAAGCCCAGGCATAGGATCAAAGAGGATCATGTAATACTTCATATTTGGAGGCTTTGAGCTGTGTTGTAAATAAATAAATAGGTAGATATGCACAAGATAGGGGGTGGAAATGTCATTCCCATTCATATGGACTCCAAGTTAGTATCGCTGCTCAAGCACGTCGAAGTGGTAGACTCGACATTTGAATCCATCAGGTCAAAATAGGTAAATGCATTAGGCCAGACTAGGTGCTCGGTTATGAATTGCACCAGCAAGCGTTCCGTTTGCTGCTGGTCTGTTCCAAGTGGTTGCTAAGGTCAGCCTGTAGTATATACATATATATCTTGTTACGGTGTAGTAAGAAAGGGGGTGTTTATTTACGGTGCTGAGGTAGCGGGACACGATGAAGCCTACTAGCTTCCAGAAACCAACGCTTCTTCCTCATCTTCTGCCACACCATCACAATCCTTCATCGTCGTCAGTAGCGTGACATTTCCCCCCTATTCAGACGAAGCCCTCTGGGCATGTTCGTGAGTCGTGCAAGGCTGACACTGCTTCAAGCGGGCAACATGACATAGTTCGGTTTTGGCAGACCGACGGCCCGATTCTGTCAGGCGGGCTATTGCATACGTTAAATCACGGATGCGTTTGACAACTACATATGGGCCGTCATAGGGGGCCAAGAGTTTTTGGTGTAGGCCGTGGTGCCAAATTGGACGCCGCAGATAGACTAAATCATCCTATGGAGTATGTTACACGCCGCTGACTGGCATCGTACCCTGCTTTGGAACGTTCTTGTGAAGCACCAGACCGTAAGCAGGCGATTCTCCTAGCTTCTTCGACGAGACAGGGTCTCAGCCAGGCAGGGATCTTCACAGCTTGAGAAGGGCAGGATAGTATCCAGGGAGCAGTGTAGCGGTCTGGCATATGGCAGGAAGAATGGACTGTACCCAGTTGTCTCGTGCGTGGCGGTATTAAACGCATACGTGATGAAGGGTAGTATGGTGTCCCAGTTCTTATGCCCTGCATCCACATACATGGCTAGCATGTTTAGCATTCTGTTCACGCGCTCAGTCAAGCCATTTGTCTGGGGATGGTATGGCGTCGAGTGTCAGGAAGTTATGGTGCATAAGCGCATGAGTTCTTCAACAACATCAGCGGTGAATTGCCGGTCCCGATCAGTGATGACAATTCGTGGCGGCCAGTGTCATAAGATTACTGAGTGCAGCAGGACAAGCGATACTTGATGTGCCATAGCACACGGAATAGCAGCGGTTTAAAGTAACGTGTGAGGTAGTCCATGCAGGTTACAATCCAGCGATTTCCATCCAGGGACTTCGGAAACGGACCTACGAGGTCAATGCCTACTTGATCAAACGGAGCTATCGGGGTCTTCACAGGATGCAGCAAGCCAGATGGAGTTGCAGTGGGACGTTTTTGGAGTTGACATTGCTTGTAACTGGCAATGTATTGTTCAATAGTCGAGCGCATTCTGGGCCAGTAAAATTTCTCTTGAGCACGATGGAGTGTTCGAACTGATCCCAAATGCCCAGAAGTTGGATCATCATGCATGACACGCAGTATGTCCGTGCAAAGCGTCTTGGGAACTACGAGTATAGGTATCGCTGGCCGACAGGCGAATAACTCTTTTTCCATAGGAGGCCATCACGCACACAAAAACGGCTTGTAGTTGCGCTGGCTTGGGAGGCAGCAAAGAGAGGCTGCAGACTGCTATCCCTTTGCTGTTCTATTTTGAAAGCATTCCCGAATGGCATAACATTAAACTCATAAAAGCCATCTGGCGTTATCCATTGGAATTTGCCAGTAGCCAGATCTGAGATCAAGACAAGAAAAATAAGACGCACCAGAGAGGCAGTCGAGGGCGTCGTCTATGCGAGGAAAAGGATAGACGTCCTTTTTTGTAACAGAATTTAGACACCGGTAATCGACGCAGAATCGCCACGAACCGTCTTTCTTGCATACGAGAATAACAGGGGCTGCCCAAGGGCTAGATGACTCCTGTATCACCTTCTTCCGTAGCATGTCCTCCACTTGCTCATGAATGACTTAGCGCTCAGATGGGGACACGCAATATGGCTTTTGACGGATAGGACGAGCCGAACCAGTGTCGATGGTATGATGTGTCCGAGGTGCAAGGCAAGAGGTTGGTCCATCTGTTTGAGAAAAGTCAAACATAGACGAAAAGGGTAGAAGAATATCCACAAGAGTACGGCATTGAGGTGAGCTGAGATCGGCGCTGATGATGTGGCAGATCGAAGTTTCATCAGCAGCCGGAGGTACGATGGCACTCGTAGCATCTGTGACCAAAGCAACATTGCAGGGCGCATCGGATCCACAGGAGGCAAGCTTCAATCCG
This sequence comes from Amblyomma maculatum, assembly GCF_055883805.1. Taxonomy (NCBI): domain Eukaryota; kingdom Metazoa; phylum Arthropoda; class Arachnida; order Ixodida; family Ixodidae; genus Amblyomma; species Amblyomma maculatum. The sequence continues at coordinate 473,829,118 of NC_139344.1, read as the reverse complement.
GTGGGTAAAACTGCGGGCTCGGACGATGGATTGATTGTCCATAACGAGGCATTACTGTGATGCACGGAGATCATACAATGAGGAATAATAACATTTTTCTCCAGGCATGCTGAGTGAACTGGGTGCACCACGGCCTGAAATGAAACCTGCTGAAGAAGTGGAACGGACACGGGGATGAACATGGCAGACAAGGTTGGAACTACTATGTCTTCGGTAATACTAAAAACTGTTTCTTCATTACGGCCGCTTTCAAAAAGAGTCTGCAGATGCGAGCCATCAAAATGAACCTCTTGACTTCGGCAGTCCACGGTAGTGCCACAAAGTTTCAAAAAGTCCATTCCTAAAATGATGTCACGTGTAGAGTGGAGTAGGACGACGAATTCGGCTTGAAAAATTGCACCACCCACAGACACTTGCGCACTACACACACCCAGAGGCCGCAACGCCTCTCCACTCTCACCACAAAACGTTGAAGCACGGCCATATTCAAACATCACTTTGCATCCCAACAAACGCCTAAACTGATTACTCATCACAGACAGTCGCACCCGTATCCACCAAAGCTAATATACACACACCATCAACGAACACACGAATTTTGTATTTGAGCATTGTAGTTGAAGGGATGTTGGCACACAGCACATTTCCAGCGGCCTCACCCCCATTGGTCGTGCTGGTTAGTTTTTCTGACAGGGCGACATGGAGCGCCGCCGCGGTGATGGAAAACGACGCACACGGAAGGTGGGTGAAGAAGTAACACTTCAATCAGATGCAGGGGAATGGTCGCGGAGATTCTCGTTCTGGATGTTGCGATAATACCCACGCGGAGTATTGGATTGCTGAAAAACAGGGCTGTATTGTCAATTGTTGGGTACTGTTGGAGGCGCTGGGTGGTTATAGCGATGCGGGAACCTTCTGCGGCAGTACCTGGCGATGTGACCTTCGACGCCGCAGCGGTAGCATAGCGGTGGGGAAGGTAGAAAATGCTGTTGTGGATAAGAGCCAGGAACAGCAGGGCGCGTCGTAGGTCTGGCTGAATTCCAAAGCTATATATAGCTATATATTGTTACGGACGACATCGAGGAAGAAAAAGCGGGCAGTGGCGCGGACAGGAGCGCTCGCGCTAGGCCCGGCAACGTTTTCATAAAACGTCATCTCACTGTCATCGAACATCTCTCTGTCCTCTGTTCTCCTGTTTTCATCGGCTTGCCGTATCGTAACGCTTGGTGGAGGTGCTGGGTACTTCATCATCACCCCCCCCCCCCCCATCCTGGTCCGGAGCATCAGCGCCCTGCGACTTCTTGCGCCGTCGGAGAAACGTTAGGAGGCACTGCATGGCTGTTCCCCAGCCTGCTGGACCCAGCAAGACCTTGCCGTTCCTCCGCCCCGTCCCCCCCCCCCCCCCGCCCCGACCACAAGACATGACGAAGGAGAGACTGACCCGAGACGCCACACATGACCACAAGACACAAGGAGAGACCCGAATGACCTAATGTGACTCCGCTGACCTGATGTACCGACCAAGGACCCTACGACCCAACACACCGCTACACTTCAAGACATTCTCCCCTGCCTATGCCATGCGGTGCGTGCCTTGGCCTCCGCCATGGAGTCGTGGCAACGTGTGGCCCGAGAGTGTCCTGCCAAGGTTCATCGCGAATCATCGTGCCGGCAAGCCATTCTATTCTTCCTCCTCTTTTTCAAGCATCTAGACACGCCCATCATCATGCCATGGAATCATCAACATCGTGCATTTCCTCGTCCACGATCGGGACGATCGCTCGGTGGCCCCGGGTCATGTTACGGACGACATCAAGGAAGAAAAAGCGGGCAGTGGCGTGGACAGGAGCGCTCGCGCTAGGCCCGGCAACATTTTCATAAAACGTCATCTCACTGTCATCTCTGTCCTCTGTTCTCCTGTTTCATCCGCTTGCCGTATCGCAACAATATATATATATATATATATATATATATATATATATATATATATATATTATATATATATATATATATATATATATATATATATATATATATATATATATATATATATATATAACAACTCAAACCTTCTGCCAGAAACGCTCGCCCCCTCTTTTCCTGCTACAGAGTTGTTGTTAGCAGCATGAGGTGGCGCCACCAGTCCCATCGCTGGGGCAGCGGTTCGTCTGGCGTCGCCGCCGCCGCAGGCGATGGGAATATTTTACTTCTTCTGATCGAATCAGGCAAGTACCACAAACAAATTTAGTATTAAAAAATACTAGCGACAAAATGCGATTTCTGTGCGAAATCTGAACTGCAAGGATTCCGCGGTTTAGCTGGGAGAAGCATTCAACAGCGTGGGTCTAATTGTGCAACACCCTGTATATATATATATATATATATACACTTTATATGCTTTGGCTGTTTGTCTTATCAGAGATGAGTGTGAAGTTGGAAAGGCATTGAACGTATATAAAAAGGAATCAGATTATATATTTTTTAGTTCAGAAAAAAAAAAGGCAATTATCAACAGCATTTCAACTTAGAAATGTGCTCCAAGACATAATTCAAATGCTCCATAACTCTCGTTTCGTTGCTCCAAAGCTGCTCCAAAATGCTCGAGCCTGCTTCCACCCCTGCACATGTTCTATAGGGGGACGTGCAAATATCACAAATAAGTAAGTGCACAAAACAGGTGTAACAACTGAGATTTGCTTATAAGGACTATGAAAATAATAATATGCAAGCTTAGTTTTCACACTGTTAATGTTAATTATCGTGGAGCCATCTCATGACTTGCTATATGTCATGTTGGAGATTCAAGATGGCCTGGTTATAATGGTGAGCAATTAGGAGGGTATCATTCACATGTTGGGAAAACCCTGCTGTGGTGCATAGTAGTGCTAAGATAATTTACATGAAGATTAAATAACAGAGTTGCGAAAATAAAGCCTGCCGTGCTCATTTTGCAATGACAATCGGCTCACTTCGAATTCTAATGCCATAATCTGCGAATGATTTGTGAGGTAATTCAATAAAAAAAAGAATGGACCACAAATACCGTAAAGGTAAAGCTTCTGGCCTAGTATATTATGAATAACACTTTCAAATGGTTTGGAGACATCTAAAACGAGGGAAATGCAAATTCATCGTTTTTGAGTGTGGAGTTACGAACATCGGAAACTTTTATGTAAATCAAGCTGAGTACCTCTTCCTCTAATAAAGCCGAACTGATGGTTACAAAAGAACATTGTTGGTCTCAAGGAACGAAATTTCTTACTTGAGGGGAGGGGGCAAAAGGATCCGGTAGAATTGGCGTAGTGAGTTGAGTGAACTGGTATAGCTGCTTCATCCTTAACTTTAAAGCAGACGTCAGAATCTATAAACAATCAAACTGACTAGCCCAACAGCAAGTTCTGTAATGATGCAACTGTGTCAATTAACATCACAATAGACACAGACGTTTGTCCTAAGGTGTGAATGTGTTTTTCTAAGATGAGCGCAATGGTTGGAAGGATCGATATATCTTGATAGTTTTCTACTTTGCTTTAAACACCATTTTTATATTGTAACGAGTAGAAGGCGGCAACCACTGAACGGATCAGTTTCACACACCGCACTCAGCTTCGTCCTCTTTTTCCTCGATTCTGAGAGGCACGTGGCATTACCTCCCCTCTTCAAAAGTGGTGAATCGACGCTGGGAGTGCCCTCAAATTAGACGCACACAGGAGAAGCAGGGAACACAAAGCTGCATAAAAATATCACTCCCTCTCATAACACGGTTTCATCCGCACTACGTGAACAGTGTCAGCACTTGAGCGCCGCCGTATTGATGGTCGTTGACCCCGAGGAACAACTTCGTAGGTCATGTTACTAAGACGCCGAATGACCTCGTATGGCCCAAAGTAACGGCGAAGTAGCTTCTCGGAGAGTCCTTGATGGTGCACTGGTGTCCACACCCATACAAGATGCCAGGTTGGTAGTGAACATCTCGGTGTCAGAGGTTGCACCGACTGGCATCGCTGTGTTGTTGATGTTGAATACGGCACCGTGCGAACTGGTGCTCTTCTTCGGCCCGCTACAGAAATATGTCGACGTCTGCATAGGCGTTGGTGGCATCGTCACCGTGACTTATGGTTAGCATAGCGTCCAACATTATGGTGACGCAATGACCATAGACTAGCTGGAATGGCGCAAGACGCGTCATCTCCTGTTCAGCCGTATTGTATGCAAAAGTTGCATATGGAAGGACTTCATCCCATGTGCGATGTTCAACATCGACGTACATGGAAATCATGTCTGCAAGTGTTCTATTGAGGCGTTCAGTCATTCCGTTTGTTTGCAGATGGTAATCAGTAGTCCTGCGATTACTTGTGTGGGTAAGACTGAAGAGAGCCTGCATTATTTCGGCCCTAAAGGCTGTACCACGGTGAGTAATAATAACCGATGATGCACCATGGCACAGTACGATGGTGTTGAGAAATAACTGGGCTACTTCAGCAGCACTTGTACGAGAAAGTGGCTGTGTCTCGGCATATCACATTAAGTAGTCCGTTGCTTGATGTGGACGTTGAGAAAAGGCCCAGAAGATCCATGCCCACTTGCTAGAAAGGGGCTGTTGGCAGAAGTATCGGCTGAAGAAGCCCTGCAGGCTTCAGCGGAGGTGTCTTTCGGCGCTAGCAATCTCAGCATGTTCTCACGTAATGCTGGACTGAAGGCAACAACTTAAGGCCACTAGTACTTTTGTCGAATGCGTGCTAATGTTTGCGTGACTCCTAAATGACCAGCCGAAGGCTCATCGTGGCATGCGTGGCAAGATTTCTGGCCGGAGGTCGGACGGCAAAATGAGAAGGTTTCCTTGTTGTGCTGAAAGTTTCTCTTATATAGGACGCGATTGCGAATGCTGTAGAAGGATAAACCCCATGCGAAAGCACTTGGGACAGCTACATCAAGGCCTTCAAGATGGTTAATAAGCGGGCATAAACCAGGGTTAGCCCGTTGACACTGGGCTTGTCAGTGGTCGTGACTACAGTAAGAAACGGGAATTCGTCATCGCTGTCGGGAGGGGCAGCATCAACTGGTGCACGCGACAAGCAATTGGCATCGTTGTGCTTACGGCCGCACTTGTATACAACCGTTATGTCGTATTCTTGGAGACGGGGGCTCCACTTTGCAAGCCGTCCAGAGGGGTCTTTGAGGTTGGCTAGCCAGCATAACGAATAGTGGTCGCTCACAGCCCTAAAAGAGCGGCCGTAAAGATAGGGTCGGAGCTTAGTTATCGCCCAAACTACCACGAGACATTCCTTTTCTGTGGTTGAGTAGTTTGCCTCTGCTTTTGAAAGAGAGCGACTCGCGTAAGCGAAAACTTTCTCACTGCCATTTTGCCACTTAATTAGAACGGCACCAAGTCCAAAATTACTGGCATCAGTCTGAATATTCGTAGCAGCGTTTTCATCAAAATGGGCAAGTATCGGGGCGGCCTGCAGTCGCCGGCGTAACTTGTTAAAGGCATCCTCTTGATCATCTTGCCACGCGAAAGGAACAATGTCTCGGGTAAGAAGCGTAAGAGGCTCGGCAATCGCTGAAAAATTCTCGACGAAACGCCTATAATAGGCACAAAGCCCCAAAAACCATCTAACGGACTTTTTGTTGGTTAGGCGCGGGAAGTTTTCCACAGCAGCAGTCTTGTCGGGATCTGGTTTCACACCCTCAGCACTAATAACATGGCCAAGAAAGTGGAGCTCCTGGAATCTGAAATGGTATTTCTGTGGTTTTATCGTCAGTTGGGCAGAACGTAGCGCCTGTAGTACCATTCGTAGCCGGTAAAGGTGCTCCTCAAAACTAGCCGCGAAAATGACATCGTCTAGATACACTAGGCACGCTTGCCACTACAGTCCAGAGAGACATTCTTCAGAAGGTTGCTGGCGCAGAACAGAGACCGAAAGGAAGCACTTTAAGTTCATAAAGGCCATCGGGGGTAACGAACGCTGTTTTCTCTCTGTCCCTTCCGTCCACTTCTATCTGCCAGTAGCCATTCTTGAGGTCAAGTGACGAGAAATATTTGGCATTGCGTAACCAGTCCAATGCGTCGTCAATATGCGGGAGCAGGTATACATCCTGTTTCGTTACCTGACTTAACTTGCGATAATCGACGCAGAAACGCAAGGTGTTTTCTTTTGTTCTTCACCAACACTACAAGCGAAGCCCAGGGGCTGGTAGACGGCTGCACCATGTCGTCAGTAAGCATTTCTTGCACCTGGCTTTGAATAGTCTCACGTTCCGTTAAAGACACGCAGTATGGGCGTTGGGAAATCGGCTTGGTCTCCGCGTCAACCATAATACGGTGTTTGGCTACTGGGTTGCGCCCAACTTTCGAAGACGTTGCAAAGCATCCAGCAAAATTCTGAAGGAGCTCTAGGAGTTGCCGCCGCTCAACCACCGACAGATTGGGTGCCGGGTGCACCGCATCTGGCTGGCGATGGTGGCGCCAGAGTACAGATGTTCGCTGGCTCAATAAAGTCGGCGACATACGGGATGGCCATTCCTTTCGCAGTGTGCTGAAACTCGGTCCCGAAATTCGTAATCTAGAGCTTCGCACAACCGTCCCGCAAACGAACAAGTCCTCTTGCAGCGCAGATCCCTTTCTCAAGAAGCAGGCCCACATTCCTCTCTGCCAGTACATCGCAGTCGCATGGTGAGTCGCTTTCTACCAAGACCATAATGCTGCATTGTGGCGGGACCGTAATGTCAGCAGCTGTAGTATGTAAAGCAGGTGTTGATGAACCGTCGACGCTAGATCTCGCAATGGCTTGGCTCGGCGAAAACGTCACACGTGATTCTTGCAAATTAATTATCACACCGTTAGCCTGTAAGAAGTCCAAACCGAGTATATCGTCTCGCGAACAGTGGGTAAGAACAACGAAGTCGCCAACATAAACAAATCCGTCAGTTGCAACTCTCACAACGCATCTTCCAGCCGGGTTAATAAGGTGTCCCCCTACCGTGCGAATCTGAGGCCCGGTCCACTCGGTTAAAACTTTCTTCAATTTCCTGGTTAACCCACTGCTTATAACTGAATAGTACGCCCCCGTATCAACTAACCCGGTAATGAGAAAGTCGTCGATAGAAACCGGTATGTCCGAAGCTGCGCACTCAGGTTCATCGTTACATGACGCCGTCTGATAGCCGTTATCTTGTAATAAACGTGATGGAGGATGTTCGGCAGTTTGCTCGTCAGCGGCCTCACCTCCGGAGGTCGTTCCTAGTTTTCCCGACGCAGCCAGTGCAGTATGTAGAGCGAAGTGGACTTTGGGAACGATAACGGGAAGAGGTAATGACGCAGGACCCGTATTGTGGGACGTATGGGGGATCCGTATGCGCCGACAGGTACTCCTCGATTTCGGGTGATCGTTCACCACTCCGAGGACATCGTGCACGTGGATGAAAGCCACAAAGTCCGGCGCGGTGGTACGGACAGAACCTCAACATGTGACCGGCCTCACCACAGTGGTAACAAACGGGCCGCTGGTCAGGGGCACGCCAGACGTCAGTCTTTCGAAACTGTGCCTCAGCTAGAAGATGAGGACGACGCGGGCTTGGATCAAGTGTAGGGGTGCCTACTCTGGCTCTAGGAGAGTTGTACCCACTATGGTGCTGGTTTGGATGAGGCACAGTGGTCCTCGCTGTTGGAGGATTGCACAGGGTATTCTGCTGAAGCACGGATGCGTATGTAGGTACACTCGGTAGCGGTGGCTGCACAGAAGGCACAGACGGCTCTGGCACAACTTATCTAATTTCCTCATGAACGACCTCCGCGAGTGATGGAAGCCTTGATGATGACGTTAGACCCTGTAGCTGAATGTGTCTCAGCTCTTCTCTGACCACAGATCAAACAAGCTCCCTTAAGACGTCACCAGAACCGTTGAAGCCGGAAGCATAGACGACCAGTGACATGGCAGACACATCACGGTTATAGTACTGTGCCCTGTGTTGAAGTGTTCGTTCCCTCGTGGTGGCCTCCACTAGAAAATCTGATGTGGTGCCAGGTGGATTGCGCACTAGCCCAGCAAATTGTTCTTGTTTCACCCCGCGCATTAGGTGGTGCCCTTTCTTCTCCTCAGACATATTTGGATCAGCACACCTAAAAAGGCTGATCATGTCCTCGTAGTACATTCCAACACTTTCATTTGGGGCTTGGCAGCGAGATCGCAGTGCCGACTCCGCACGCTCCCTTCGGTCGTTGGCGGTGTAGGTCGCCAACAGCTGGCGACGAAAAAGGTCCCATGATGGTAGCGTCGTTTCATGGTTCACGAACCACCTCCGTGCCAAATCTTCGAGAACAAAGTATCCATTATGCAGCTTCCTTTGCTCATCCTAGCCGTTGTAGTTGACGACCCGTTTGAATTGGTCCAGTCAGTTCTCAGCGTCCTCATAAAGCTCGCCATGGAAGGACGGTGGCGTTCCAGACTGGAGGACGACGAACTGGGGTGAACGTTCTCCGTTAGCCACAATGTTCGTGTTCGATCTATGCATGGTGGTCACAGGCATCCAGGACAAAGGCCCGAACTCTGGCAACCGACCTTGGAGGCGGCAACTGGTACTGCGGGTGACTGGTGTCAAATCCGTGGTGACTCCCGGTCGCCCTTGAGGGGTGGAACTCAGCAAAAGGGGAATCGTACCCGGCTGCTCCACCAGAAAATGTAACGGGTAGAAGGCGGCAACCACTGAACGGATCAGTTTCACACACTGCACTCAGCTTCGTCCTCTTTTTCCTCGATTTCAAGAGGCACGCGGCAATATAACAAAATAACAAGTGCTACCCTCAATCAGTCATGGACAACTTGGGTAACGATAATCATGTTTATAATGCAGAACAGAATACCCTTTAAGGAATCAAAAAAAGTTTTTGCAGAGCATCTCTACGGACACTCCATCCAGTCCAGGAGATTTTCGCCTAATAAAAATAGATCAGCCAGCTTAAAATTAGATTGAAGGTCATCGTGAGTACATTCATGCAAAGCTGCTGAACTGAGGATGGAGTGATAATTAAAGTGCATGCAGAAACAGGAACACCACCTCTCTCAGCAGAAAAAGCTGCATTAGATTCATTAGCTAGTTATCGATAGAGCAGTAAAAGTTTTAGAGATAGCGTCTATTGGCCTTTTCGAAGTGGATCCTCTTAACCCATTTATAAGTGACTGTCATGCTCAATATATTCTAATATTCTAAAAATTAACTGCAAATCTGCTATATCTGAGTATTTTTGGTGCCGTAGTGCCCTTTTTCTGTCTTACAGGAATGGGCGTATTTGTCTCATTACAGTTCATTTTTTATCTTTGTCAAATATGCTCTCTACCAATTGCATTCATTTTCCACTTGTTCTGAATTATTGGTAACTTGCTGTTACTTGCAAGTGATATTTTCTCTAGATACTTGCACCAACGCATATGTTTATAAGCTACGGGCAGGATGTAGCGAACCCATCAAATGACAATTATTCGCATCCACAACTCTAGGATGAAACACCATCAACTTTCAGTTCATTTCAGTGTAATGCAGTCAGTGGATTTGCAGTCTTTGTGGTATAAAGATTCAGAAGAGGTCTATTTCTTTTTTATCTTACTGGGACAAGACAGATCAACAAAGAGAGTTGCTAAAAAAGACATTTGCATGAGCCAGGAAAACTCGTGACTCTCTGTCATCAGCATTTGCTAAGATTTTTTCCTTGGCATCAATATTTAACGTGGCTCCTATGGTCTGTGAAAATGACAAGTGCCATGTGTTGAAGAAAACCACAAGTGTAGCTCAATAGCTTCGCATCTGAAAAAAAAAATAAAAAAAAGGGATTGCAGGGCGATATAGGCAAAGGAACACCTGTCATGGATAGGTGGCGTATAGAGATAGTGACTTTGCTTGATGAATTAAGGTTGTTCCTTGTGAAAGTGATAATATTCATTATATGCTTTGCCCCTAAACACAATTTAGAGGTGGGAATATTGCAGTGTGGGACTTGTTCTCCTTTCGTGGAGCTGGCCTTCTTTGCCAAATTCAAAGTGTAATGAGCAAAGAGGTTTATCAGAAAATTGGCAGCAAATCATGGTTCCGTAGGGATGCAGAAATCTGGATTTTGAGTATGATTTTAAACAGAACGGCAGCCCGAAGAACTCTTCTATACTTGTGAGAAATTGGTAGAAAAAGAGAGTTGACCTTATGAAGTGGCCAAGCCAGTCTGCTTAAGTTATTGGAACTTAATATCTTGTCGTAGCTTCATATGCCATGTGAGATAGAAAATGAGCAGAGCAGAGATTTTGACCAGCTGTTTTATGTAATTAGAGTGTGGAAACATAGACTAGACAACCACTGACAGCTTTCTGGACTCCATGCTTCAACTTTTGCAAGCAGTGATCAACAAAAAAGGCTTGTGCACAAATTACTGACAGTGATACATTATAGTGAAAAGTAATTGTTTTCCAACTCGTGCCTCATTTAGTAATGAAGCCCTCATTATTGTCGGTACTTTTAGTATGTAGTGCAAAAGGCACTTCGTGACTGCTGTAGGAACAAAGTGCGACTTAATGTGGTGTGAAGAATTTAGTATTATATTGTGTAAAAACTGTAACACTGTCTTCTCATAGGGCTAACACTCGGAAGCTTTAGTGCAGTAAAAAAAAAAAAAAAAAAAAAAAAAAAATAAAGCTGAAATTATATTTTTTTGTTCACTACTGTACGTGGTTCCTTAGAGCAACCTAGATAATTATATAAGGTGTCATGGCAAAGAGTATTTGGAAGTAAGTCTGCGCCAGTGGCAACCTTCCCCGGATTAAATGTAACATGGTTTATGGGTTGTATTGTCCTAACATAACTTTACGAAGCTGAGGGTGGTAGTGCGGCTGTGAATGAAAATTTCGTTGCCCAGTTACTGTGCCAGCATATTTGGCTCTGGATATTTTATTTCTCAGGATATTGATGCTGCTCATTTTTTGACACAGCTGATACTTGTACTCATCAAGGTTTTGTACTGACGTGTTGGCCTCTTGCAGATGTTAATTAGCGCACATGTGTGCATGCATGTTATTGGTCTGTGTGCCATCTAGGTGTGCTAAATGGTGTGTAGGAGTAGTCATTCTCCGCTTATGACCTTGCAAGGGATGCAGCACCTGCGCTGTCTTTTGACGTCAGAAAAGAGGTCTGTTGTGCTGCTTTTTCATCGCTTTGCTTCAAGTGTTGTCGGTGCTGTCACAGTGGCCGGCCTTTGTTGATTGCAGCGGACACCCTTCCCTGGCTGCGGCTGCTGGTGCCAGCCGAGAGCTCACCGATGGAATTCAGTGTCTACACCTGGCTCGTTGTGGTGCTGTTTGGCTGGGCACTGGCCAGGCCCCTGCACGTGGTGTCGGCATTTCTCGCCTGCGTCATCCCCTTCATCACCACACGCAGGCTTCACCACGAAGCTTAGCTGCCATTTATAGTGAACTGCGGCAGCTAGTGCATTTTGCAAACCAATTTTGGCCTGGCTGGATTTTATTGCCAGGAGCAGATAAAACTGGTTCCAGGCTGCTGTCGCTTTTCTGGTCTAATGGAGCACTCTTCGACTAGGTTTACTTTTCACTTGCTGACCACTCCTTTAGAAGTGACACCGTGTGCGACACATAGCCATCAGTCCTTGCAGTTTTCTGTGGATCCAGCAGTTTTGGCAGCCCATTCTTTTGGGGGTTTGTTTAGATCTCACTGACTTGTTGCCGTGGTAACCCTGCTGAGAAGTTTGCTTCATTGTTTGAATGCAATTCAGGAACACTTTCATCCATGCTGATGGCAAGCACTTCTTTATGTAAGGTTCACTCTCAGGAGGTACATCGATGTCAGAACTGTTTTGAGCAAAGAAGAAGTAATTTTTCATGAACAACCAGGTTGGCAGGTGTGTACTATTCTCATCACGAGTAATTACTGATGTCACTTAATGCTCCTGAGCTCATGTCACACACGAGAGCATAGTGCTGTTACCCCTTCAGGGAATAATTGTACACAGTGTGTGATAATTGAGCCTAGCTGGTTATACATGTGTAAGAACCATGCTGAACTTTTACGAACAACAAACAAAGACACAAAATGCAGTGCTAAGAAAAGAAAATTTGCAAGAAAACGAAATTGAAACCAAACTCATCTTGTCAGCCTGAGAAATTAAACTTTTTTTGTCATGCATTTGTCAACCCCTGCACATTTGATTTCGAAGGCCTCATTTAATTTCTGTTTTACTTTTTGAATGGCATAAGATAACGGTTCTGTCAAACAATAGTGTGTATATTTTTTTAGAGCAGTTACAATGCAATGCCAACTTTCCTGGGTGGGTGACACTATTGTTGGCATCGTCATCAGCAGCAGCCACTGCAGGGCGAAGGCCTCTCCCATATTCCTCCAACTAACCTGGTCCTGCATCCGCTTAACCCTTGCGAACTTGTTAACCTCATCCGCCCATCTAACTTTCTGCTGTCCCCAGCTACCTTTTCCTTCCCTTGGAATCAGTCTGTTGCACTTGGAGACCATTGGTTGTCCTCTCTTGGCACTACATACCCTGCCCATTTCTTTTGTTTTCCACTGTAATGTCATTAACTCGAATTATTTTTCTGACCCACTCTGTGAGCTCAGCTATAATCTCCCACGTAGTACTTCAGTCCGCAAGTCCTGTGTCGCATTCCATGTGTTTGGTCTCATGCTTGATGGTGCAGGAATGGGCTTTGGAGCCTCCACTGTTGCACATAAACCGGGTAGCTTTTTTGGGGCTGAGAAAACTGCTGAGACTTTGTGTCTGTCACTGTGTTTTGTGTCTTTGGTTTGTAAGCTGCTTCTTCAAGACACTGTATGCAGCTTTGGTGGTGGTCGCTCATGCATCAGTGCTGCTGCCTTCTGAGAAAGTGTGTCTACAGTTATGGATATTTCCTCGAGAACACTCTGCTTATTGGTGGCCTGTGTAGCTGGTTCTTTCATCTTTTTCTTTTAAGCAGGCAGTGTGCACAACCTACAGAAAATCACTGTGATTCAATTGCTTGTAGAATTGGGGACTGAAGTTCAAATCAGTAATCGATTTATACTTGTGCTGCAAGAAATAATTTAGACGCCAAATGCTGAGGTGTAACTTGGCATAACCAGGTAGAGAAAGGTCACAAACATTTTGGCATGTATATTCATATTGCATTTATTCCAGCCTTTTGTTTGCGATGTCTGTTGAAGTCAGGTTTACTGTATTGAGGAGGTGCAAAATTTCCCCTTTCGTGCAAAGGCTACCTATATCTAGTCAGCACTGCCCTCTGGGGATGGGACCAGTGTTTTTTATTTGCTCATATTTACAACTGGCTATGTGTTGCAAAAGGTACCTATTTTTCGGCATGGCTGTTTTAGTGCCAAAGTAAGTAGCCTTCATGTATATAGCGTTGCGTACTTTGTTACGTAGTGTGCCAGGTTCTTCTGCCGCGGGGATGACACCGTGTTGTGGCTGGATCAACATTGCTTTGTCTTGCCGTTTCTTTTCTAGGGTTGTCTCCACTGTTTTCTTGTGACCACAGGAACGGTTTTAGTTGTTTGTTTGTGGTTAGAACAAAAAGTCTTTTTTGTACATGGCACATAGTAGTGTGAGAGTTATTTCGTGTTGACTACGGTGAATGGAGCACAGTAATGTAGTCATACATTCTCTCTTATGCGTGTCGTAATGTTTTATGATGTCATGTCGCAGGACCTATGCTTTGTGTGAAATATAGGAAGTGTTCACTTTATTTAAAAAGTGCTTCTGATCGCTTTATAAAGGCCTTGTCTTTCCCGACTAAGTCATTGCAAGCACCTACGTTAAATCAAACTGAGTGTTTTCAAGCACTGGTGATTGCTTCCACCAACCTTGTATGCTACTTTAAGGCATAGCAGAATGCTGTGCTACCTATACCACTAGTAGCATGTCTAAGGCAAGTTATGACTATTATGTACATTTGTACCACATTCCTATGTATGGGGACAGCTTCCTATTAATTTTATCGCTTCATTTTATTCAGAGTCTCTATTACTGTTGGCATTTGTCTCAAATTAAACTGCACAAGCCTGTGCGAGCCCATCACTCATGGAGTCCTTTCTTCTTTCTCCTGCGTGCATTGTGGCCCCTTGTCATGTAGTTCCTGCTTCTAGTTCCTAACAAGCTGTACGCTTTGGGAAGGAATAGCTTATGGTGATGTATAGAAGTGGACATAAAGAACAGTTGGTTATAGTGACTATTACAAAATCTTTCTACAGAATATGGCCAATTTTTGCTTTATATATGCGGAGTGCATTTGCTCACAAAATGAGTACACTGAACTCTCCAACTGCAAGCTATGTATGCCCACTTGGCTGGCAAGTGGCAGGCATTGGACGGTTACTCCTTTATCGAACGTGCTGGCAAAACAATGGAAGGTAAAGTGACAGTTATAACCTTGCAATTTCCTGCTGCGAGCTGATATAGATGTGATGACACCAAAGGTGATGACACATCCTATGAGGCATTATTATTAATCTTATACAGCTGTCATGCAGTGAAGCCAACATGAGTGGCATTTGACGCCTGCAAATGGCATTAAAAATGTTTTTAAATCCGCATTTTTTGCAAGTTGTCCTCTCGCCATGAGCGGCTGTTTTCTTCTTTAACTAAATTCCACTACTTTTGCATGTGTGTTTGACAAACCTATACTTTGTGCATTTTGTTCTTATCACCGTAATGAGGTCTGTGAGTACTTGTCACATGTGCCCTTCACTAGTAAACTGTGTTGAGTGACAGCGGATAAAAGTAAACACAGTACTAGAACCAGATGCCTGGTGTAACATCCAGCATCTATGCAACTGAGTGTCACTTGATGGTCCCGGAGCATAATGAGAAGCACCGTAGTGGAGATTTCTGACCACCTGGTGTTCTTTAATGTGCACCGACAAAGCTGCTGATATATTTGTCCTTCATTTGAACTTTGCCTTGGTGAAGCACAGGCAGACTTTGTGCTGTGACATGCTTCTTGGAGCAACATCCGTGTTGAGTGGCAGTGTCAGCTCTGGAGATGAGCTACAAGATGCATGGCTTTGTTGTTTAGCTGCTGAGCCTGGTTGTGGCAGCCCTTTAGGATTGCCTTACCACAAGTGCTGCAAAGAGCAATGTATGTACATGCTGAATCTCAAAATAGCTGGTACATGAAAAAAGATGAACAGAAGTGTCTCCCATTCTCATGACGTTTGTTAAGAGCATCGTATGTGGTATGTATGAAATTGCTCCCATCATCCCACTTGAAAACAGCATTTGCTTTTTTCTCTTTCACAGTGTCCAGTATTACTTTCTTTTTTTTACTTCCTGTTATTTGCTTTCCTAATGGCTTCAAGCATGCCAAAGGCATGCAGCGCTATGTTTATGCGGTTCAGTGAAAGCATATGACTGCAGCTCTTGGCAAGTATATGAGCAGATACACCTCCAGTCTTTTTGCCTGCCACAGGAGGTGCAAACCCTGTGCCATCATCATCATCAGCCGGACTATACCCACTGCAGGGTGAACGCCTCTCCCTACTTAACCCGGTCCTGTGCTAGTTGCATCCACTTGACCCCTGCAAATTACTGAACCCCACCCGCCCCCTGCTACGCTTTCTTTTCCTTGGAATCCAATTTGTTACCCTAAGCGACCATCGGTTGTCCTCTCTACGCACTAAATGCCCTGCCCATGCCATTTCTTCTTCTTGATTTCCACTAGAATGTCAGTAACTTATTTCTCTGACCCACTCTGTGCGCTTCCTATCTCTGAACTTTCACCTACCAATTTTCATTCCATAGCGCGGTGTTCTCAGCTATGAAGCCACGTTGCCCCATGCTGTAAAGGTGAGTCAGCAGGCATACTCTGCACCCACGCAACATCTTGCCGGGTGGGGTCGCTGCAAAGCGCAAGGGCCTATGCAGAGAGGCGCTTCTTATTTGTGCTCGCAGTGTAGGGAAGTTACCTTGAGGAGAGTGAGCTAAATAAGCATAAAACACTCCCATATAACATGATAGGGAACTGCTCCTTGCATTTTTTTTATTCTCTATCTTGCATAGGAGAATGCCTAATGGATGCCCCGTGAATACCACTGCGCATAAGGTCACTGTAGGTCGTGGATGCTGTGACAGTTCTTAACTGAACCGCACATGAAACAGTGCCTTGAGCAGATTTTTTTCTTTTTACACTGAGTCTATAGGAAACAATCCAGGCACACTCACATGTTTTGGTTTGGTTTGGTTTTGGGGTTCAACGTCCCAAAGCGACTCGGGCTATGAGAGATGCCGTAGTGGAGGACTCCGGAAATTTCGACCACCTGGGGTTCTTTAACGTGCGCTGAAATCGCACAGCACACGGGTGCCTAGCTTTTCGCCTCCATCGAAAAGCAGCCGCCGAGGCCGGGATTTGATCCCGCGTCCTTGGGCACGGTAGTCGAGCACCCTAACCACTGCGCCACCCGGTGGGGTACTTTTTGTCTTATCCAATGATTTGTCTTCTGCTCTGGTGACCTTCATTTCAGTTTCCCTTGCAACCCACATGGTGCTTCGAAATGTACGAGCACCACATTCAGTACCCCAATTGCAATGGGCATACTGGCAAAGAGTGCATTCTAGGAACTACCCAGGTTCAGCAGCCCTGCAGTTTTTGAGAGAGAAAAAAGCCAAAATTGTATGTAAAAGCTAGCATATATTTATTGCATGCTTATCCAGCATTAGTGGCTACACTGACTCACTTGAAGCTGCTTATGCCCTTCATAACCTAACGTAGCACCATACACAAGTCAGCTAACCATACGGAGCGCTCCGTCGAGACGGATGACCTCTCCATTGAGCAAGGGGTTTTCCACAATGGTCTGCACCAGGTGGGCATACTCCTCAGGATCTCCCAGGCGCTTGGGGAATGGAATGGTCTCGGCCAGGAACGTGCGCACTTTCTCTGGCAAGGACTCCAGCAGTGGTGTGTGGAACAAGCCTGGCCAGGAAGAAACAGCCATTAATGTGTGCCCAAGCCACACAGTTGCAAAAGGACGCTTAATGGCTTTAGTACAAAACTCGTAGTCTACTGCTGGAGACAAGTGTAGAAATATTGGCATATTCTGGCAAGCCTTGGTGGCATTACGGAGAAAAAAATTCGAGGGTTTAACCAGGAATTTATATCTTAAATCCATTAGGAAAGTTGGGTTTTAGCAAACTGTGGTGTCCTTTAGCTGCTACTAACATTTTGTCTGTTTGGAGCATCTGAAGTGAATATACTACATTTTATGACTGCCACAGCATCATACAAATGTTTGAGTTTATATCAACTTAAGGTAGCATACTTTTCCTCTTCCAATAAACCTGAGCTACTTTTATTATTTAATATTGCTTGGTTTGCTTTTAAAATGCGCTCAAAACAGAAAATCACACAACCAAAGACGCCGCCATGCTTGCAGTGGCACGCTGCTATTTGCAGCACTGCTACGGGCAAGGATGGTTTTAATATCTGTGGTAAAATCATTTAATTTTATTTCAACCTGTCTTACTACTCTCAATTATAGCTTTAACAAAATCTGTGCACCTCGTTTGATGGCGTGTGCTCCACGTCAACATTCTTGGGCAGTTCCAGTTGGCCCCAACGGCGGTCGCGCGAACTTGTGGCGCTTTTCGACATCCGTCTGCTTGTGCAGTAGTTTCGTTTGCTTCAGTAACGACAGGTGCATCACGTTTTTAAGCTGCTTTTTATGCTGTTTGCAGTGATTGTGAAACCTCTGGGATGAAATATGTGCACTTGACTTCGAGTGAGTGTTAAACGTCATTCTGCGCCCGGCAGCACAAATGGGAACGAAACCGATGCCACTGTTGATCATTTTCTGATAGCGCCTCACGATGCATCACAAGCAGAATATGTTCTCAGGCATGTGGGCATCTTTTTGAAGATGGCCATAGTATCAAGGACTGCAAACACATTGTAAACTGGCGTGCGAATTCCTTGCGGGCGCTTGAATGACCGGTGCTGTCAGACACAATCTCAAAGGCACCAACTCATAAAGCTTGCTTTGATGCAAACAGATAAATATTGGGGCATCCACAATGCCTTCAAGCAACCGATTGAGCTGCTGCCACATTCCTGTTCGGCTAAGACCATTACTGACTCTTGATGACGCTACCCTCTATGGACTGGCGACATGAATGTAAATAGAATGAAATAGCAAATAATTAAGATCTGCCTAATGTTCCAGAAAGCAGCTGGCTGTCCTATAGCAATCATGCATATGGTTCTGTGTGTATATAAAGAGGACCAGCTAGGCAGCACAGTTGGAAACTGTTTTAACGCTTTCTATCCCCAATCAGTAATTTTTTATTTGTGCCTCTATTATTTCCTATATATTAGCATTCTTGAAATACCTGATTATGGAAAAGGCCACCATAGATTTGTGTATGTTATTTATATAAAGCACTGTTCTGACCAAGCTGTACGGCCTTCCCTGCGTGGCCTGGGGATAGCGTACACGTGACTCGGGATGCAGTGGGTTCGATTCCCAGCTCACCCTTCCACTGCTCTCATCTCTAAGGAGGAGGCTAAGTTGGCCAATTAATTTGGTCATGCCACATGGCCTCGTGACGTAGTGGAGCCATACAACCAGTCAGCACGCATGCTGTGTCACACCTGCAAACTACCACCTGCGAGAGCCATGCCTGTGATTTTTTGTTCACAACGCCTATGCCAGATTTTCTTGTGAACTGTGCCTTCAACGCTATCGCGTTAAACACGGCAGCTTCGAAGAAAAGTCACAAGGTGCAGAACTTGAAGATAAAAGTCCTTTGAGCAACGACCGCATGCAGAGCAATGCCCTGACAGTATAAATTCAGCACTCTCTGAAGTTATTCTCCAAGGAATTGAAGCAATGCTGACTGAACTTTGTCCTTCAGCATGGTGACGTTCGCGACGTCAATCAAGCAGTTGAAATCAAATTCAGCAGTGCTAGGAGGCGTTCACACCACAGCTGAATGTTAATTTTCACTGAAACAATTGTGCGTCACATGACATCCGAGTGGCGTGAAGCAAATTGAAGTCTATTTTGGATTCTGTTGCAGCACACAAAGGTAAGAGACATAACCGGTGAAAAGGACATGAAGACCAAAATGCTTGGATGTCGTAAAAAACCACGGAAGGTGGGGTGATCGTCTTTTCCTTTAATAGTGCTATTCATGGCGTCTTCAAACTCGGTGTGAGTGCCCTTGTGGAGTGCAGCTTTTCACAAAATAGCAACACCACTTAGGCCACATTCTTGTTTAATCAAAACGAATCAACTGCGGGTGTGTGTGCTGTGCCGGCTATGTTTATGAAGGTGCAGAAGGCAACGCGTGAGAGGTGCAGAAAACCATGACTGCAGCGCCGTTAATTTCAGCAACGTCCACGGGGGCCACCTTAAGTACGGGTGGGAAGCTGCAAAACTATGTGTCTAAGAGCGTTGCCCCACGTGGCAGTTGTGTTCACGGAGCTGCATAAAGTTACCATACTATGTCGTGCCTATGAAGTAAGTGTTTGCAGACATGGTCTACCACTGAAAAAATGGGACTACAGTACAGAAAAATTGTTTTGAATGGTTCTGACGCGTCTTTCGGCTCCATAGTCAGGTATTTGTTAATTTAAGGATGGAGCTTTCGAATGAAGCAAGAAAAAATTATTGGAAGCAGTAGACTCTCCCTTAAAGGGACACTAAAAAAAATGAAGTGGGCTTGCATCGATAGAATGCCAATTCCTAATTACAAAAAATCCACTCACTGAAAGCAGAGCTGTTATAAGGTAGTAAAGAGGAAGAAGAGAAATACAGGTATCGCCGAAACGGCCGAGACTCGAAACTACAAATCACGTGACGCGCAAGGGATCCCGGAGGCTGTCAAATGCGAATTATGTTGCCCGTTTGAATGCGGTAGTAGGTTTTGTCTCGAATATAACAACATGCTTTTATCATACGTAAACAAAGGCGAAAAGACAACGTAAACATTGCAAGGCAAATACAAAAATATACTTGGAGGCGCCACAGGCGCCCACTTCAGTTTCGGTTATGTTCCGGCTCAGACACTTCGTGCGTTATCGGATAGCTTCGTTTTGGACCTGCAGCACCTGAAATACGAGCTCGGAGCAGCAGATGCGCCTGGCTTGTTCACATTTGAGCATTCAGAGGCAGGAGCGAGCAAAATCCGCTGCCGCCGACACGCTCCTTTGTTCACACTTCTGAGCCAACATATTGCCGCCGTCACCGCTTAGACTGCGAGTGCCCATTAACCCTGACCTGACCGCTCGACTGCAGCTACGTACGTCACGAAAAGCATACATATGCTAAGTGCCGAAGGAAAAACGCATTATCATTCAATTGTTCACTAAATCATGGCACATCTGACGCACATACTGTGGCAACAAAAGCTTCAACGTGCTATTTGCAGGCATCATACCAAGGACAGCGTCGATCTTATTCCGAATGTCATTGGCCCCTATTGCATCCTTGCCTATTCTGCTGGTCGCCAGGCGAAAAAAGGGCCTCGGATAAAACTTAAAAACTAAAAAATAATGAAGCACCACAAATACATTAAAAAAAGCTAAAAGCAATCAATTTGTACAAGAAAAAAAGGTGACAGCGGGATTCGAACTCGTTACTTCTTGCTCCCTACCATTTCGCGCTAACGGCTAGGCCATGCTGAGACATAGGAAGCAGCAAATATTTCTGCATATTATGTCATGGCCGCATTTATATTGGAATTTCATGTTTCGAGGTGTACAGGCCATCACTGCCGGTCTAAAGATTACAATTTGTTGACCATCAGAGCATGCTACCTGCTCTCACGACTTGCAACTAGTGTTCTGGATGCCTATGAGCACTATATTGTGCACTAGAATCATTTTGTCATGTGGAATTTCACAGCGCTGGCAAATTTAGGAGCGCCAACTCTTCGGTCATGCTCTGCTACCGTGGACGTAATTTTCGCTGAACACAGAGCTGTAGCACAAACCTTGAAGGAAAAAAGTGCAACGAAGCTTCAAAACTGGCAAGCGCAGCAGTGAGGACACTATTTCGCTCGTAACTAAATCTTATATGTAAACATTTCGGGAAGTGTTGCGATGACTAAGGGCTCGGTTTGTTTGCACACAGTGCAAGAAGGAGTGCAAAAGCTTGAGAAACACAAAGTATTATGCATTAGAAGTGCTCTATGTTTTCTTTTTTTCTTTCATGATCCCATTGCTCGGTAAATTACTCGTTTCATTTATTTCGGCTGTGGCCGTCACTTATTGTGAGCCGATGGTCGATTGCGAGTACGCTGTTGCCATGTTGGCCCCTGAGAGATGCTAACTGGTCGACGCCACGGGCCACGCCGGCTCAACTTCTGCGCGTCAGCAATCACGGAGTCTCCTCTTGCGTCATAGTGTGCTTCATTCTACCCTACCACGTAGTAGGAGAAAACAGTTTGTATTCGACTGGCGGGAACAAATAAACCTAAACTTCTTGTCACAATATCTCAGTAGTAATTCGATTTCTTTGCTTCTGGATATGCGGCGTCAGTGTCGCGAAATGCTGTTTATTAGATTTTGATAGCATACTTGGGTGTCTTTAGTGTCCCTTTAAAAGAAAAAGTTAGCGCTGGTTCGGACATAACAATCTGGTCCGCTGCCTGTATGACATGTGTTCCAATGAGTGTTCTGAAGCAGTGCTCTGAATCCCAAAGGAGCGCACAGCCCGCTGGAATCCAAATCGACAATGGAATGAAGTTTCATTCCTGGCTGACCAAGTGCAGAGTAAGGTGTTCGTGACCCACGATTCAAGCCCTATACGTGAATCCAAAGTGCCCGCTGAAATTAGAATTTCAGTTCGCAGAGCAAGATAATGTGCTCTGGATCGCTAGCTGGCACAGAAGGTAAACAAAATGAATACACTAGCAGATGGCAGAGCAAGGCCAACTGATCAATTAAGAGAGGGAATGGCTAGCTAGAATCACTTCCTTAGCAGTTTGAAAACTCAGATGTAAGGGAACCAACTTTTGCTCAACATATAAGTGATATAGTTTTCACTGAGTGTACGCGGGTGCCATTCGCAGCGGGTCTCACAGAATCCTTCCGCAAGACACACCATTGCACCAATCTTTTCCACTGCCACGAAAGGGGCACTAGCACACACTTCGCCAGCCGTTTAACTTCCTAAAGTTCCTCCCAAAACTGAGCAGATATCAAGTAAGTAGCACCATCGTTTGATGGGTGCAAATGAGGAATCTCTCTGTTATTTGAAATGCTAAGATTATCCAGATGAATGCCCTTAAACTTGGTGCACTAATAGCCAAGACTGATCACACAAGGCACACACTAGCAAATTAGTTTTCCAAGTCAGTTCGGTGGACAGTCAAGCCATGCCATCCGGAACAAAAGTCAAGACTTGCTCAGAGGCCAAACAAGGTGCTTACCTGGAGCGATAGCGCAGCAACGGATTCCCTGTGATGCCAGATCTCTCGCCAGGGGCACCGTCATGCCCACAATGCCCCCTTTGGAGGCGCTGTATGCCACTTGGCCGATCTGGCCCTCGTACGCCGCTACACTAGCCGTGTTAACGACGACGCCACGCAGACCATCTGGGCCTGGTTCATTCTTGCCAATGAGGCCCACTGCCAGGCGCACCACATTGAATGTGCCCACTGTGTTCACCTGCACCCCAGAAAAGTGGACGTGAAGGACAAGGTTCTGATGCAGGTCACTCCTCTGCCAGGTTTTACCACCTTAGCCCAAAAAATATAAAATGCATATTTTTGGAAATGTGTATATTATGGCTTTGGTGCATATCCCAGATAAGGGAAATGTTCTCAAGGGCTGTCATCGGGGGCTAATCTTGCGTTTTCAATTATTCTATTTTATTCCACAACGACGACAGTGAAGGAGAGCACTGAAGCAAAAGGGACTGTAGGTTTTCAAAATGATGTAGGGATTTCTTTTTATCGCTTTTAGACTTTTACCTTTCTAGCACTGTTATAAACTTTGAGGGCAATAACTTCGTGTAGCGCGAAGGCATCTGCATAGGATCATGTATCGCCCCAGTGTTAAGTGAACAGTTTTTAGCGAGTTTGGACAAACGCGTTCAAGTGCACATTGATAACAAGATTTTAAAGATTTTTATATATGTAGACGATTTTCTGGTGGTCGCAGAAGCACCTCAAGAAGACAGAAGTGAGACAGAAATGAGGATCTTGTCCAGTCTACCCTAGAAGTGTTTAGGTCTAGCGCACGTAATTTGAATTTTACACATAAACTGGCCAATGAAGGTACCCTACAGTTTCTTGACATCAAGTTGTTCTTTTGTGGTTCACATGCTTGCTACATGTACCAGCCAGGGTCCGAACACGAAATTTTTAATTATGATTCGGCCTACTCCAAACTGATTAAAAGAGGCATCGCAAAGGCATGCCTTCTTGCTGCCCTTGATAAATCCTGTCTGCACAAGGTCCATCAAAGTGTAAAAATGCAGGCAAGTCAAATGAAGGCGGGTTTTCCTATGGAACTAGTGGCTTTGGTGGCTGAGACCTTGATAAAAAGGATAAAAGCTGGTGAAAAAAAGGCGATGGTTGGGCAAGAACGGGCTAGATGCGTTGCACTGCCCTACGCTCACCAGCTCATGCACCACCTAAAAAGGTGGCAGGGAACTGAGACGTCAAAGTCGCGCTTACAGCACTGAACAAGCCCGGCAAACTCTGCAAGGTTGTGAATGATACCACCAACAAAAAAATTCCTTGCCCCAGAAAACTTAAAAACCCGTATATGGCCTGCAAGACAGATGTGGTATACAGGATCCCATTATCATGCGGGAAATATTACATCAGCCAAACTGGCTGCTGTATTAACATCAGGCTCATGGAGCACAAGGGGCTTGTAGACGAAGTATCAGAATCTGAACACTTGGCGGCGCACTGCAAACGATGCAAAAACGAAAACAATTGCTGTATTAGCTGACGCATGCCATATCTGTAAACGCGGATCAAAAAGAGCGCGAGATATCTGAAGCCTTCCTTATACACGTGGAAAGGCAGTCATGTGTAAGCAAGCCTAACATTGTTTTGACGAAAAAGGAAGTTTTGGGAGGGTGCTGTAGCGCATGCGGTTTAGCCACTGACACTTCGAAGCACAGTAATCACGAATTTATATAAATTCGTGATTACTGTCAATAACCTGTGTTGATGCGTAGTGTCTGTATTCTTCCTTCGTCCCTGTCTAAAGAACTATGTCTATTGAATAGCAAAATGCTTTCTCTGTATTGCCTTGGGTTTTGAGCATGTACTAATTAGGCTGTTGTTTACAGCCAGTATCTGTCCGCATTCTTCACAAGTGGGTTTGTTTTGTTTCATCAGTAGAAAGTTGTGTGTGAGATGCATGTGTCCAATACAAAGACAGCATACTATCACTTTCATAAAATGTTGCTGAGGCGCAACCTAATATTTTCTTGGCTATTCCACATACACTACCATTTATCCTTCTCTTTATGCTGTATTAACATCATGCAATCTTTATGTGGCATGTTTACTTTCTGAATCGATTTGTTGCGGGCTAGTGCAACGCACGTTTCTACTCTCTCAATGCCGTCATGTAAGGGACCCAACAGAAAACTATACCAAGTCCTTTCATGTCATGTATTCTGGCACCACATAGTAGCATGGCAGCATTTTTGACGTTTAATGCCACGTACGCTCAACGAATCCGTGTAGATGACACTGTTCTCAGTGCCTTCATTCATTATTTTTTCTAAAGCTGTCAGGATAGCACTACATTGAGCTGTAAAAATTTATGTGCACTGAGGAAGCCCAATTTTTTATTTCCTGTTCTCTTCCACTACAGTGCAGCCAACACAAGCAGAAGTTTCTGAAAACTTTGTACAATTACTGTATAGTTCTTAGAGTCTGCGAAATTCTTGTATTATATGCTCTTTAGCAGTTTACCTTTCGTTGAAGTGTGCTAATATAAGGTCGCAGACTGTTGGAAATTTTGTACCATGGGGACAAGGGAATGTTTTCTTTGAGCATTATCGGGCATGATGTCCAGAATTTCAAGTTCACGGCAAATGTCTTCAAATCGCATTATCAATGACCCCATTGCATGTGGTTTTACTTGTGAAAATTACTCGAGAGCGGCAAGTTGTGACTACTGGATAAAAGGTGTTTTTTCTGTGTAAGATATATGCACACATGAGGGAAGCCCATCTATCCTTCAGTGGGGGTCATTTTCTCCATATAAAGGCTATCCACAGGGATATGTATTCTACGCACCACGAGAAAGACGCACTCCTAAATTATGTACAGAGTCTAATGACCTTGATGACCTAGACGTACTGTAGACTGTTCACCCATAGTCTAAGCTGGACCGTACAACAGAGCGATATATGGGCAGAAGGCATGCCTTATCATCCCTCAGTATTTCCGAGAAAGAACCTTCAGTAGGTTTAGAGATTTCGTGGCTTTCATTTTTAGTATGTTTATGTGAGGCAGAAACGTGAATTTTCTACCAAACGTTATTCTCAAAAATTTGTGTTCACTCTTTACTGGCAACTCAGTCCATTTAGGTGTAGCGCGGGATTGGTCTGTATGCCTTGTTTGAGCGAGAACATTGCCACCATTATCTTCTGTGGGGAAAGATAGAAACCATTTTTATCTGCTCATGACACTAGTTTAATTATTGTTAACTGTACTTCTCCCTCACAAATCGATATATTTGAGGATGTGCAGGCTTCTCCCTCACAAATCGATATATTTGAGGATGTGCAGGCTATCTATCTGAAGGTCATCGACATACAGTGAGAACATAATGGATTTTGGGATTACCTTGCCAATAGAATTCATTTTTACAACAAAGAATGTTGTGGTTAAAATGTGCCCCTGAGATACCAATTCTCTTGACAAGGTGGCACCAAGAAGTACTAGAAATGAACAGCCTGATAAAAAGTCCTTCAACATTGAGCATCCACCCAAGGATGCTAAATCTTTTACATTGCCTACGAACCTCCAAGTTATGTCTTACGTCTTCTTCATGTCAAAAAAATTTGCAAGCTGTTTTGTTTTTGTGTGAAAGCTTTCCGGATGGTGTTTTCAAGGTGCACTATAAGTGGTCGGTTGTTGTGCATCCTTCTTCAAAACCACAGTGATGAATATTAAGCAGTTTATGAGATTCTAAAACGTAGGTTAGACTGGTGTTTAAGCTGGCCACGTGTGTCGGTTTTTTCACATGCCCACAAAGGAGAGAGTGCATTAAAATCTCCAACTACCAGGTATGGTTTTGGTAGTTGGCTGAAAATGTTTTCTAAATCATGACAAGTTATTTTACGGTGTGGCTCAAGATACACAGAACACACAGTAATTATTTTAAAGGCAATTACTGAGGCTGCGACAGCTTCTAAACGAGTATTTAATTTCAGTTCTTGAGCTAGAATGCTACTTTGCAATATGATGACCGCGCAGCCCGAAAGCTTGCTTGCTTGCTCTCAATCTTGGCAGAAAACCTCATATTTTTTTAGAATATTTGTGCGTTTAGGACCTAAATTTGTTTCCTGTGTACAGAGTGCAACTGGTAAAAGTGTATCTAGGAAGTCTCTTACACCATTAATATGTTTTAGAAGTCCCCTACAGTTCCACTCTATCAGGAATGCCATCTCATTTTATCGCATGCTAGAAAACTAAGTTTGGTCTTTTGCGGAGCCTTGTCTTTGTGCTCATTCCAAGGAGCTCCGTCGTCCATGTGACTGCAAAGAACTGCTTGTGTCCTCTTCTGAGGACAAACCTGCCACAGGTTCTGTTTTTTTATACCTTGCCTCGTGGCCAGAGGTCTTGTGGCCGACCCTGAGAGACACGTAGCTTGTTCTGGGAGTGGTCGAGCCATTTCCACTGGAGCTGCAGGTGCCACTACCTCATTTTGCGTGGCAGGTGTCGAAGGCCCCATCGCACTACATCGGCGACATTTGGCTTGGCTGTGAATTGAAACATGTCCTTGGCCTGTTTTTACGTGCTTTGTATGTGACATTTTGTGTTGCTTTCAGTGTTATGATCTGCTTTTCTTCTTTCCATATTTGGCAGAACCTAGAGTATGTGGGGTGATCCCCCTAACAATTAGCGCAGCATGGCGCTGCAGTGCAGTTGACAGAATTGTGGTCATTCGCGGCATATTTTGCACACAATTTGCAACAGCTTTGTGATACATGGTCATATCTCTGGAAGTTGAAGCATCTCCTCGGATTTAGAATGTACGGTCGGACATTTATTTTAATGTACCCCACTTCGACTAACTCTGGGAGGAAAGTTTTTCAGGGATCTCCTTGTCATTCGTTTAGATTTTTATTCTGTGAACAGCTATGACATTTTGCTTTCTGCTGTTTTATTTTCGGTGAGAGCTAGGAAATCTATTTCAGATATTACACTTTTTTTCAATGTTCAGGGATTGGTGGGGAACGATGGCGCCAGGGATGTTCCCAAGCGACGCAATATTTTTCAGGTTAGAGGACTGGTATTTGGTTTGTACTTCGAGCAAGAGGTCACCGTGCGCAAGTTTTGATACTTTGTATCCAGGGCCGAGGTTTCCTGCGAGACACTTTGACACTATGAAAGGGATTTTTCAAGCAGGCTTTTGGGTTCTTCACTATGCACCACATGAAATTTTAGAAATGTCTCTTTTGTTTTCACAAAAAAAAAAAATAGCTCGTAGCATCGGTATGCCCTCTTTTGCTTGGAGGGTGATCATTTGTTGGGGATAGAGAATCCATGAAAGGGTTTGTTTTTTCGGTAGCTGTGCAGCCACCCACTATGGAGCCAAACGAGGGAGCGGGGCAGGAACTTGCAAAAAGTCCTGCCCAAACTAGCTGAAGGTCCAAACACTCGGCACTGGGTCAACCACCGAGATCACCTTTTCTCCAGACACAGCTATGCATGGGTGCTCGAGGTGCGTGCAGTCGCATAGTACATGCAAACATCTACTTTAACAGATGGCAGGGTGACCACCTGAAGTTCCTAACTGCGTATTGACCTAAGACAGGCACCTTGCATTCCACCTCCATTGAAACGTGACCACCGAGGCAAAGATCGAAACCACATCTTTGGGATCGGCAGTCAAGCGCCCAGCCATCGATCCACAAATGGTGACTTACAAAGCCACTTTGATCAGAAGTACATTACCGTGATTGTAAGTACAACTGCATTAGTAATAACAGCACATTTAACACTCAGGCCAGGTGATGTTCTCAAACTCAGTTTGTAGAACCCTAGGTTTCCACAAGGGAACAGTTCCGGTTCCCTGAGCCCCTAAATCCTTGCTAGCATAACTTCCATCTTTTCTGTTCGCTGACCTGATTTTGGGACGGATTATACTATACAGCTGCTCACAGGAGAATGTGCACCCCACATCCAGTCATTATTACTGAATTTCCACTTTTTGTTTTTGTTTTGTTTTTTTTAGGGGTCGCACTCTTTTTGCATGTGTGTCACCACGAAGTGATAAAAGCTGAGACATGCGGAGTTCCTCAGCATCTTTTGAAGATTCCTGAGGTTTCCTGCAGCTAAACAGATTGGGAGCCCATGGCGTACTACAAATTATGAGAAAGAGTAGAAGGCTCTGAATTGTTCACATCATCTCTAACAAACAGAGGCATGTCCGAGAGGGTCAGTGATACATGGAGGCCCAAGAAAAATTGACAGTTTGTTACTATGCCAGTGTGATGCAAGATTCAGTGACAGCTATTTGTGCTGAATGTGCAATTTGAAGTGCCCTTCAATCACACAGATGTGAATAGCGCAACTAGTTTGCACAGCTGCACATCGAGGATGCCAGAAATTTGTAGTGCAGCAAACATCGCCCCTTTTTCTAATTTCCCTTGCATGTTGCGCTGACGCTGCTTAACTGGGAAATAGGCCCTCAGCAGTTTTCGCCGATACATATACAGTGATTACCTCCACTCTCCCACCAAAAACAAGCCAGGGACAGCATGTGCTATGTTTTAATGCCATTAGCGACACCCATTCCCTGTGTGACACACAGTGCAGGTGCACATAATTGTCCCAACCCACCATGACCACTTTGGTGAAGTCCTCCAGGGCGTGGGGCAGGTCCTTGTTGAAATTGTACGTCTTGAAGGCCACACCGATGCCTGCACAGCTGACAGCCACGTCCAGGCGCTTGAACTTGTCCCTGATGATGGTCAATGCTTTCTTCACATCATCCTCAGATGTGACCTGGCCAGAAACAGAAGAAAAGCCCTTAGCTGATTTGTAAACATAAATTAGGAAAGGCAAGAATTGAACACTGTGGGGTAAAACAAAGAGGTCAGAGTTAATATTGAATTAGGATGAATCCTGGATGAGAGAAAAACTTTTACCAACGTTGAAATGTTGGGGCAAATGTTATGGTTTAGCATACGGATGTGGTGAGTAGCATGGCCAAAGGCTTCCTAAAAATCGTGAAGAACTACATAAACCTGGATTTCAGCATCTACACTGATGTAGGTCATATGAAAGGCTGAAAACTGAGTTTCACATGAGAAGCCATGATATGAAAACCATGTTGATATATATTGTTGCGACTTTGTGACCTCTTGCTGACTATACTGACTGATGACTCAGTCTTATTGTCACAAGTTGTTCAGGCTTGCACAGGCATGACCTGCTTTACAGGGGCAATGTTTTGGTACAGTAAGTGTTCAGTTTTATGTTATAAAATCTAAAAGGATTAGATGCTGAGGGATTTTTTAAGTTTGTTCAGTAAGGAAAGTATACTTGCCAGTTGCATAACCACTTTATGCATTAATTTCAGGCATTTTAGGTGGTTTCTGTGGCTGAAGAAAAATTAAAAATATTAGTCAATAATTGACGCTGGTTGCAAACATTGTAGAAAAAGATGCATAGACTTTTGCAGTGATGCGCTTCATACATTGCATCACCTTTTTCACTCTTTAAAAAATAACTTCAAGAATCAAGATCAGCGTAAGGTTGTGTTGGCATTATGATTAAGCATTAAACGTTTAATCTTATTATAGGATCTAATCTGGTGATAAAGTCACTCCTCGGATAGGCATGAGATGGTGTCACTGGTATCAGTTAAGACAGCAAGCTGTTTACTTATACTGCATTTCATGCGACAGGCAGGGGCACCTACCATTACCTATATACAGTGCGCATGATCCTGAATGGGCACCCCCGACTTTCGCAGTGCTGCAAACATATTGCGAGATGAAGTATAGAGTTGCTGATGCTGCAGAGATATGATTAAACCAAGATGGTACATCTTTGGAAAGTGGTATTAAACAAAAGTCATATGCGATCTCTGTGCCAAGTTCTGGCCTAAGAGCAGCTTAACCAAGGGAAGCATTTTACGGTCTGTGTTTAGCATTGCAGCAGTCAGTATTTTATATGAAACTCGGGCACCTACTGAAAAACATTTGGTTAATGTGAAAACTATGTAAAATAACGAAGGGGGTATGAGTGCATGTGTTGACTGGCCACTAAGATTTTCCTAAACAGCGTTATGGGCATCTGCTGACTGTTATCTCATGCTTGCACTTCTTTTTGAAATCTGTCTTTTCATTTCAACATGACAAAAATGACTATGCTGATATTCAGAGGCATTTCATGGTTTAACTGAAGACCTGGGCTAGTGAACCCAAAATATGTCCCTGCAGACATTCTCTACCTACGTTGCCTGGTGTGAAAATACAGCCATTGCCAACTTCCTTGGCGACATCCTCTCCCTTAGAGGTGGGCAGGTCAAAAATGGCCACCTGGGCACCATGCCGTGCGAACCTTGCAGCAGTTGCCCTTCCCAGGCCGGATGCACCACCAGTCACCAGTGCCACAAGACCCTGCACATACGGTGTCAGGGATTAGAAGAATATGTCCATGAAATGCTAGGCTCCTCTAGAAATCAATATGCATTGTAGAGTACCCATCTCTTTCCAAGCTCACTGGAAAACTACGAAAAACTCAGCAATGTGCAGACACAAATTGTTGTTAAAACAATCTCGCATGCATAGCCCAGAATGCATACTTTTTCACTGAAAGTATATCACTACTTAGTAGTTAAATGCACAAGCGAATATCGCCGATTACGTCACTTTTGGAAACAAGTCTACCTTTTTTTTTATTAATTAAATTATTTAAATTGCATAGAGAAACGTAAGGCGGTAGGAGAAGCCCTTGCCCATTTTGTCCACGTACACTGTCACAGCAGAAACAGTAGTGTTGCCATAGGAACTCTCCACAGAATTCTTATAGCCATTTTGTCTGCTTTGCTTCCCTTGCTCCAGCATCACCACAAACCACAGCAACTCTGAGCCTTTTCGCACAAGCACGCAAGTGCAATGTGTAAGCATCATACTTTTCGGCTGTCTTGCAGGCATGAGAGTTTGCCTCATAATAACAGAAGAAGCTTCACCGCCATGGTTTTCACTCAAATTGCAGCCCCATGCATTATGTAATCTGGTCTAATTAATCTAAGATTTCTGTAGCATAAACACTGTGGTGCTGTTGGGTTAGTTGACTTCATATATTGAAAAGCCATGAACACTCACATGAACTAGACTACACACAGCAAGAATGTGAAACAAGCGCAAGTGACAACTGATTTATTTTGAGGCAGTCACTGTCATGCACGAAACAGGGGTGGGCACATGTGCCAAAGACACATAGGCGTAAGGTACATGAGCAGCACTCTATTGACATTCCCTACAGTAAAAAAACTTCGCTAACAGTCTTTCATTGTTTCACAGGCTATGATGCTCTTAGCCACTAGAATCTTTACATCACTCAGTCGTGGCTGGCAGCATGCATTGCAATGTAGGAGCAAAAGCGTGTTTCTTTTCCTTAAGGCAGATTGTGTTCCTGGGTGCGATGATTTACGTGGTGCCATACCTGGCCAAGCTATGATTTTCCACATTCTGTGCACCACCCCTTTTGTGCATTCCATGTACAATCGTGAGCAGCCTTGTCTAAAGCGCGCCAACGGCGCTCAGCGACATATAACATTATACTCTGGGTTTGAGATATGTGTCCCGTGCGCATGCGCTTCAAATCAGAGGTATGCCTGCCCATCAGTTCCCTGTCCAGCCCCTGCCTTGCGAGTACCTTTCATGCCACTAAGGTCGCACTGCCTGCATTTGTGAGGCTGTGATGGTCGCCAGAGCGTCGCGATGCCGCCATGTTTCTCGAGTGTAACGAGACGGCAAGGCAAGCAAGCGTGAGTGATACAAGATTAATACGCGTTCCTGATATGCACCACTCACCGCCCCTGTGCTTTACAGTAGAGAAAGTCAAGTTCCTACATCTGCACGAATGCAAAATGCTTTGTCCCTTATAGCTGATAACCCGGCCCAAAAACACGCTATCAAACAATACGCCTGCAACACGTGGTGTGTGGTCGTAAACTTATACGAACAGGACACCAAACAAAAAACTAGGCCCAATTCTCGCACTCTTAGCCATAGTGCTTGTTGGAAACGCGCGATTATCCGCTATCAGTTGCAATTGCTTTTGAACCGAGCGACCGCCCGATATCACATTGCACTTGCCTAGCCACTCCGTGATTTGCGCGAAACGCATTAGTTTTCCGAACGCTGTTACATATCATTAAGCGTGTACCTGGCGGCATGAAGCACAAGCACTGAGCGTTAATGAGGCCAAGAATCCACGAGGAGGCTCTGCTATATTTTGGCCGCGCACGCGCATAGGACGCATAGCTCAAACCTAGGGCCTAACGTTAGATGGCGCTGACTTACTTCGCGGAGCACCGTCGGCGCACTCTAAACAAGGCTGCTCACCACTGTACATGCAAGTCTTTTAATGCTTTTTGGTGTAACCACTGTTTTCCTTTGTTGTAATGCGAGAGCAGAGCCAGGATGGTGCTGGAACACCATTGGCATTACATTACTACTCAGCACTTTTCTTCAAGGTGTCAAATACTTTCCGCACTTAGGGAACCAAGTTGCACACCCTGTCCACGTTCACCACACCCCTGGAAAGAACAGCCATGTTGTAGGCCCAGAAAATAAAGGAAGCCTAAAAAAACTACCCGGGATTGCAATCAGTGAAAAGACACTGGCATTGTATGCAGGTGAAGATACATTTCATTGTTGTGGGGAATACCATTAAATGAACCAATTGTCTTATTACACAGAAGGTGGAACCAGCTAAAATGTATGCAGGACACACACACACACAGCATCGCTGGGCTATCTGCTGATTTATTGCAAAGAGAACATTTATAGCTTCCCTGCTTGAGTGCCAGATAAGCAAACATGCATTCGTGATCTTTTGGTTCTTGCAGTGGTGGCGTAGAGGTAGAGAATCCACCTTGCATTCAAGAGAACCGTGGTTTGAATCCCGGTGCCATGCAGTTCTCCACCAGCTAAAATATATATATTGTTACGGACGAAGGAGGAAGAAGAGGGCAGTGGCGTGGGCAGGAGCGTGCGCACTAGGCCCGCACACAGATTCATTAAACGTCATCTCACGACCATCGAGCATCTTCTCTCTGTCCTCTGTTCTCCTGTTGTCATCGCTTGCCACCACGTAACAATAGTATATGTGCGTGTCGATGGAATTGCATAGAGGTTTGGGGTGCTACCTGATGCCGGTAACCACTTCCAGCAACGCACTCCCTCACCAGAACAGGATTTGGCCACCCTGGTGCAGTAATTGGCCACCACCTCCCATGAACAGTCTTATAAAATCCTGCCCCTCGGTCACTAGCGGCTGCGGAGCAACTGGCCATGACAGTGGTCAGACCTATGACGCACCGGGGTGTGATAAGAATTTCTGGCTCCGGAAAGGGCGCCTGGAAACACCCTGCAACGTTTAATGCTAAAACCCTAGCTAGCGAGGCTAGTTTAGCAGTGCTGTTAGAGGAACTAGAGGGCATGAAATGGGATATCACTTAGGGCTTAGGGAGGTTAGGAGGCCGAATGAGGCATATTCTGTACTGAAGGACGGGCTGTTACTGTGTTATCGAGGTTTACCAGAGAGACGAAAACTAGGAGTAGAGTTCCTTCATTTTAAACCAGCCAAAAGACGAGACACAGGAAAGAAGAGAACAAGACAAGGCTGGACTAACAACTGAATATTTATTGAAGGAAAGAAGACAACGAAGACTCGTTCTGAAATGTGCGCGCACAACTCAACCGGTGAAATGAAAGGAAAAGGAGAAGAAGAATAAAATCCAAAGTCATGGCCTAACTATCGATTTTTCTAACAGAGTGAATTCCTTACAATGAAGGCTAACCGATGCCTTAGCCACACACTTGTCCTTAGCCTTAGCGATGTAAAGCGCCTCAACTAACTCTCGACAGAATTGTTTACCATTGCTGTAAACTACATTCGTGTTACTGAAATCAGGCATGCAAAGAGACGGGTCATCCTCCGATTTACACTCCCGGGATTGCACATGTAGCGCCAGATTACAGCAATGGTAAACAATTCTGTCGAGAGTTAGTTGAGGCGTTTTACACCGCCAAGGCTAAGGACAAGTGTGTGGCTAAGGCATCGGTTAGCCTTCATTGTAAGGAATTCGCTCTGTTAGAAAAATCGATAGTTGGGCCAAGACTCTGAATTTTCTTCTTCTTCTTCTCCTTTTCCTGCCATTTCACCAGTTGGATTGTGCCGCGTATTTCAGAACGAGTCTTTGTTGTCTTCTTTCCTTCAATAAATATTCAGTTGTTAGTCCAGCCTTGTCTTGTTCTTTTCTTTCCTGTCTCGTCTTTTGGCTGGTTTAAAATGAACAGTTACCAACTCGCTCAGTCGTCAACCTTGTAGAGTTCCTTGTTAATAAGGATATAGCTGGTTATATATATGAATTCCATAGCATTGATGAGAGGGTGGCAGGCATCGTAATTAAGCTTAATAAGTGGTATAAACTGAAGGCTGTACAAGCATACGCGCCTACATATAGTCGTGATAACCAGGCAGTCGAAAGCTTCTATGGAGGTGTAGAATAGGCCTTTCCAGTAACTCCACCGCACCACTGAGTGGCCGCGCAAAGCCCCCTGGGAAAACGCACCGCTGCCACGTTCACGTCTCTTCGACTCTGCCGGTTTCCAGGCAAACTTTTCTCTGCCTTCTCGGCGTCCTTGACACGCCGCTGTTTCCCGTTTTCTTCTATGTTGTGCCCACCATTCCTTTGAATCATGTTGCACAGTTGGGTGTTTCATTCCAAATCCACGGATCATCAGCAGACATGAAAAGTCCGGCATTCGCCCACTGCAGCTGTCTGTGACAGCGCGCGCATGCACAGTGTTGAAACAACCCTTCTCCTTTCTGTGCCGACGCACGTGTCTGGAACCCAGTGGCGGAACACCACTATGATTACGACGCGTCCGCTGTAGTGGCGTGTGGCTTGGCTTTACATGGTGTAGTGAAGCTTTCGCTTTAAAAGTCACAAAAAATTGCACAAAGACTAGCAGCTAACCATCAATGCAATCTGGTCCTTGCTGCAATTTGCAAGGAAGCACCAACATGCATGAAAAGACGAATGATGGCAGAAAGCAGCGGCACAGCACGCCAACACGTTTGCCAGCAGTCGACGCAGGAGGCGATTGCTCCTTTTTCCCATCATGCTTAGCGTGAATCCGCCAGGGGATGGCGCGGCGCTGCAATTTGTCGAAAGGTCTATTGGCAATGGGGAAAGTAAAAAACACAGTATACTTTTTTGATGGGTGACTTCTATGCCAAGGTATGTAGAAAGCAAACTGGAGACCAGGCAGTGGGCAACTATGGCATTGGGTTAAGGAATAGCAGAAGTTAAATATTAGACATAAGTTGAGTTTGCTGGAACTTATGAATCATGAATACTATCTTTAGCAAATGGCAGAACCAGAAGTGGACATGGAAAAGCCCTAATGAGGAGACTAAGAATTAAATTGATTTTATACTCTGTTCTAACCCTGGAATAGGCTACCAAAGCGTTGTGCGGCGGTGCTGCTTCTCCTGACAGGGAGCGCCATCTATGGCAGAAAAATAGAAACTGGGAATATGGGGCCGTGCGTTCTCCTTCACTGCTACATTCCCACTCCCTTGAACGCATGCGCAAAGCTCTTGCGCTGCATCTGTGGTGCGTCGCAGTGTACTGGCTTCAGAGAAATCTGCTTGCTTGACTTTTATTTCCTCTAAATCGAACTTGCACAAGTTTGAAAGGCTCGTTAACAATGTATAGACCGTTTTACCGAGAGCAAGCAGGAGAGGAGGAAAATACTCTTTAACCAGATTCCATGCGCTGGCCCATTGTTGCCAGTACCGAGTGGGCTGTGCATTCGCACGCTTCATGCATAGCAGAGCGGCCTTGCACCTCGGTATATTGTCGTTTGAGAGATATAAATACCTTTATTAGCGCCCATTTTAGTGGTAATGTCATCTGGAAAATGATGTGTGATCCTGGAATGCACAAACAATGAAAAAATCGTAAGATGATTGCCAAGAGTGTATGCGGGAAGCATCATCGACAGTCCGAGTTCGGCTGTGATATGTTTCTACTTCACCGCTTTCCAATCTATCCTGATTAATTTCGCCTATGAACGTTTTATGTAAGCCAGATAGACTTAATATCAATGACGGACTCACGAATATGATGCTCATTTCACTTCCTACGCCGTAGTAACCACGCATGATGGGCAGGCCATGCCTGCCCCAAGCCCTCCGCGCCAACGATACGGTGGATCTCTTCTGCCAGCGCAAGAAGAGCATGCTAAAATCTGTTCTTCATTTAAACAATAAGCAAACAGCAAAAAAAAAAAAAAATCTTTCTTGCAGATTTCTGACCCATACCGTGCTATTGATAATTGCAATACAAATAAATTACGCAACACATTGCTGCTGGTGCAGCGCGCGGATCATCGTCTGCACACTGGCTCCGCTGCTAAGGCGTCACCGAAATTTACATCTTTCCTTTACTGATACTATGGGATCGGCGGTAAGGCAGTTCCATGAGAGACCATTTAATCAAGCGCTGAGCAATTACAAAGCGCCGTCGGATGTGCCTTCGATGCGAAACAATTTAGGCCTAGCGACGAATAAGGAGTAGCGCTTGACGAGAGTGCCGTAGTCTGCCACTCCAGTGGGCAGTGCCACTTTCGTAAGCGCTGCTGTATGTGCTGCGAATTTGTCGTCTTCGTTAATGGTGCAGCTGAGAATGCAAGTTTTTCAATGTTTTGCTCAACAATACGTCGTGCAAACGATGCTGCTACGATGTACGGGACGGGGGTATACGATGTTGTTGCGTTGCAGGACGAACACTAAGGCTGCATAAACACGTCGACGGATGGTACTTTAGACACGATGTTGTTGCGTTGCAGGACGAACACTAAGGCTGCATAAACACGTCGACGGATGGTACTTTAGACACTACTTCTTTTATGTGCTGATCTTGAACTGTGGTTTAACTTGAAAGTATACATTGCTGAAGCACAACAGCTCGATCGTATATCAAAATGGGAAGCACATCACGTTAAATCAATGCGGCGATAACTGGAAAGCGTCTTTCGTAATATCTGCATTCCGCGTTCGGTAACTGCCCGTACGGTTCATTCGCTGTGTGTTGGTAAGTACAGTTACCATTACGATTATAAAATATAATTGAAAATAAATGTATCGTGAAAGATACAACGGATACACCCTCACTGCGAAAGTGAAGCGCAGTCCTTCGCAGTCACTCCGGCCGCTAGTGCTGTTTCGAACAGCTGCCGCCATGCCAAACGGATGGTATACGGTTTGCTCACATGCTCAAACAAAGCACAAATAGCACCAAGGTGTCGGGTAGCTTTCACGAGCACCGCGAAACAGCACTTTTACACTACCGCACCGCAACATCAACACAAACAGCACAGCCCAAGATGGCGTCAGGAGGAGCCGGAGCGGACTTTCCCAATTTGGCTCATATGGGGCGCCACCATGAAACTAAGATGACTGCACCCAGGCATTGAAACTAAAAAGGTCTATACTCCCTGAAGCAGACGGTTGACAACTACGATACACGACTGGGCGCAAAGTGCACTTCGGACGTCAGCGATCACATCACGTACGTGAAGTCTTTGGTATTAGCCATTTTACGCGATAGCTTATGCAGCTTGTTCAGCCAAAAAGCCATCAGTGTATTAGTAGTAGTAGTAGTAGTCGGCACCGCGTGTTCGAAATAATTAATCGGGGACGGCATAAAAAACGTAGCATTGTAATTTTTGTTCTAGTGACTGGTGATTGATTGGTGTATAACAGGCGGACAAGTTAATGAAATTATTGTAATTAATTGAGTAATTGATGAATTAAATAAATTAAAAAAAAAGGGTGTTCAAGTTGTCAAAATTCTCAGAATGAAAAGCCAATGCTTGATGATGATAAGTATGTGTGTATAATATTTTAAAAATGAGGAATTAAAAATAAACAAATAAAAATAAAATGAATAGCAAGGAGCCCTTGTACTGTGTGTTATCAGTGCATGTTAAAAAAAAAACCAGGCAGTCGACATTTACGGAGCGCTCCACTACGGCATCTCTCATGGCCTGAGTCGAATTGCAACATTACACCCCATAAACCAAACCGAAAAATAAAATAAGAAATAAAATAAATAAAAGTACAAGACATCCGTTTGCATGTGAAACGCTATCGCGTCATACCCTTAATGATGGAGCTTAATTGTTCTAATTTTTGGTATATGCTTGAAATACAGAACCCTCTATAAGCAATAAAAATCGAAGCATTCAATGTTCTCCACTGTCGAATATGAAAAGCATGCTTTATTTGTTTTTATATGACATCTTTTTATAAGTAACCGTGTTCTTAGACGAAAGTTAACGGTGGGCGAAAAACATTTTTCTATGGCAGAGGTATCTATCCACTGGAAAGCCTTGAAAGGTAAGAGAAGCATTCTCCATCCAT
Organism: Amblyomma maculatum; assembly: GCF_055883805.1. Taxonomy (NCBI): domain Eukaryota; kingdom Metazoa; phylum Arthropoda; class Arachnida; order Ixodida; family Ixodidae; genus Amblyomma; species Amblyomma maculatum. The sequence goes on along the minus strand of NC_139344.1, from coordinate 473,790,237 downwards.
TGAAGTTGCGTACAGGGACATCCACTTCTGGCTATAACACTGTCACTGCTTTCAAAGCAACATTGCATCCGACGTAAACACATATTGATGCAAATTGATGCAAGAACACAGGTACCCGGACATGCTGCCTCACACTGCCTGCCACTTAGCTTTATTGCTTGGCCGGGCCGGAAGCAATGACGCTTTGAAAGCAGTGAGCGTGTTACAGCTAGAAGTGGACGAGGCTGTACAGGCACACAAGTGGCTGTGAAAATGCAGTGTTCTGTGCCGGTGGTGCTAAAGCAGTGCACGCGATGCGCAGATCTAAATAACTAGAGCGCAAACACATGCGAAACAATATTAGTAAACCCTAACATAAATTTGAGAGCTTTACTGTTTCTTTGTATACGCTCCCCGATTATATTGGACAGGGATGCTAACAAGGTTAGCATTTGCTGGGAAAGTTTAGGAAGCTAACAGCACTTTAAGGGCAGCGGTAAACGTTAACACTAGCTCAAGCTTATTTATTTATAGCAGGCATGACCATCCTTGTTATTCCACGAAACATTAGAGCTTTTCTTTAGAGATGGAAGATGACCTCATAAGGCCGGAGCTTGCACTCACTGCAAAACGAAGCTGTGGTGGACTTTATGTAAATTATTACGAAGTACACTCATGCATCACTAGTGCAATAGCTAATGTTTCCATCTCTCCGCCTGCCAGTTGGAAAAGCAGTTATGCTGGATAATGAAGTATAATGCAGTGCATCGGCAAAATCAGTAGGTCTATTCTAAACCCATGAGAAATGCTTTTTGGCGAGCAACAGTTCATTTTTAATTTAATGAGCAGCTTCAACCTCTGGAATTAACCGTTACCCTGTTCACCTCTCATTTCATTCTTCAAACCAAGCAAAGAGACCAGCATTCTTGAACGAAAACGTACTGAACCAAGTCTTTTTATTTTTTCGTGCAAAGGCATCTACTAATAGCACGCGTGCCCGGTGCCATGCCTACTCCCCGCTCGAACTGAAGAAGGCATACGCGCGCGTGCTGCTGGTGCTACCACCACCATCTGGCCGGCAGCGCCCGCTGCGCAGAAGCCCCAGTAGCCTCGGCGGCTCGCCGCGGTGCTGGCATTGTGCGCTGAAATGAACTTGCATTGCCTATTGTGCAGGATGTGGAGGTAAGCGGAAATGTTCAATGCAGTGACCACAGGATGATAAGGTCTCGAATTAATCTGGATTTGAAGAGGGGAGAAGCAGTTCAACAACAAATTAGCAGTAAGGGGAAAAGTAGAATTCAGGCTCTCGCTGCAGAATAGATATTCAGAGCTAACCGTGGAAGCCGACTTTAGCCTAGAGACAATAAAAAAAAATTTTAGAGATGATTACTGAGTGCGCAGAAGAAGTAGGCGGTAGAATTGTTAGAGATGATACCGGTAAACTGTCTAAGAAGACGAAAGATTGATAAAATAATGCCAAAAGTATGAAAGCCTCCAACCCAACAGACCCGACAGAACTGGCAGAGATAGCAAAGCTAATTAATAAGCGCAAGGTGGCTGACATAAGGAAGCATAACATAGGCAAAATTGAGCATGCTCTTCATCACCATCATCATCATTATCATCAGCCTGACTATACCCACTGTAGGGCGAAGGCTTCTCCCATATTTCTCCACTTAACCCGGTTCTGCGCTAGCTGCATCCACTTGACCCCTGCAAACTTCTTAACCTCATCCGCCCACCTAACTTTCCGCCGCCCCCTGCTACGCTTTCCTTCCCTTGGAATCCAGTTTGTTAACCTAAGCGACCATCGGTTATCCTCTCTTCGCACTACATGTCCTGCCCATGCCCATTTCTTCTTCTTAATTTCCACTAGAATGTCGGTAACTTGAGTTATTTCTCTGACCCACTCTGCACGCTTCCTATCTCCTAATGTTACCCCTACCATTTTTCGTTCCATAGCCCTCTGGGTTGTCCTCAACTTAAGTAGAACTCTCTTGGTTAGCCTCCACGTTTCAGCCCCGTAGGTGAGTACAGGTAAGATGCAACTGTTATATACGTTCCTCTTTAGCGATACCGGTAAGCTGCTAGTCATAATCTGTGAGTGCTTGCCAAATGCGCTCCATCCCAATCTTATGAACGGTCATAGCCTGAAAGTGGCTAAGAGAAAATCAGGCATAGGCAAAAATTCAGAGGCCACTTTGGCTCACTAAAGTGCTTCAAGGCGGAAGCCTTACCCGCCGTGCTGCTTAGGTATTGACTCGAGACCGTTTGTGATTGACTAGAACTGTGACAGATACTGCACCTTTTCTTTGCTGTCAACCAATTTTAAACGCCGCTGATGCCTGCTGTACTGCGTCTATTTTTATATGCTCTGTGGTGCGGCGTTCGAGGAAGCGCCAAATGAAAGGCGCCGCACGAACGCCTGCATCGATCGTCTAGCGGGGCCAGCTTCGTATAAGGTTGAATCTCCTGGTGACATCATCAGTCATCACCAGTCATGATGTCATGACTGGATGTAACGTCATTATCACTTCCGGTTATTAGACATGGCCGGATGTGACGTCATGATGCCGTCACACCCGGTCATGTCACGGCCGATGACGTCACTGTGTAATGGCATCATAGTCATCTGTCATTACTCATCACTATTTAGTCATGGCTAATGACTAATTAAAAGTATTTAATGACTAGTTAATCATTAGTTAGTACTGGTTAGTGACTAGTTAGCCATTACTGGTTAGTGAATTAGCCTGACTGGATAAATAACTAAGTCAACCAGACTCACTTTGGGTACTACTATACCAACCCTCTAATTAGTTAAGCAATTACTCGACTAAGTACACTTGGTCTCATTTGAAATTCCCATCCTGTGACATCACACCTCAATCGACCAACTTTTGAAAAGCGGGACATTTTTGTCGACAAATTCCTGCTGACAACGATGAGCCAGGTTTCCACCTTAAAACCAGATGTATGCACTGAGGGACAAGGCGGGCAATGTCAAATTACTAACATCAACAAGATAATAAAGGTATCCGAAGAATTCTATACGGACCTCTACAGTAGCCAAAGTAGTCAGGACAAAAATGAAATTAGTTGTAGTGAAGAACAATCAGATGTTCTGCCAGTAATGAAGGATGAGGTTAAAAAAGCCTTAGAAGCAATGAAAAGGGGGGAAAGCAGATGGGGAAGATCAGGTAACTACAGATTTGTTGAAGGAAGGGGGGGGGGGGATATCGTCGTAAAAAGACTGACCACCTTGTATAAATGCCTGGTGTGTCATCGACGGTACCAGAGTCACAGAAGAATGCTAGCATTATCTTAATTCACAAGAAAGGAGATGCTAAGGACATGAAAAATTACAGGCCAATCAGTTTACTATCACCATATATGGCATGGTGACAGCGTTTACTAAGGTAGGATCAGGAACCTATAGAGGGCCTACAAAGAGCGGGCAGGCAGGCCCCTTGACGTTTCTGGCACTACATACAGGAGGGAAGAACGGCCCCTCAGAGACAGCTCCGTGCATCTCAAGATACAGGTGCAGCGGAGGGTCCAGCCTGCCTACAGCTGCTGGAGGCGTGGTGGAAGGCACTCATAGAGGTTGATGACGGGAGCTCTGGGAGTGCTCTTGGTGGGCAGGCCGTGTGGCAAACGGCGGACACCTCTGCCATGGACGACACCGACGCTAGAGCCAATCTGCATCAAGCGCTGTCAGACGGAGAGCTGAAACAAGTGGCTGACAGAATGGACGCTGGGATGGCGGCGAGCTGCGATGGCATTCCCATGAGTCTAATCAAGGCCTTTGGGCCGAGGGCACGCGAACGTGTGGGGGATATGTTATCTGAAGCGATGACGGAAGCCCGGATCCCTGCAGATTGGAAGTTGAGCAGAGTCCACCCACTGACAAATGGGACCTGACCAACTACAGGCCCATTGCCGTCACGCCCGTCCTTTACCGAATGGCGATGCAAATCATCAGAACTCGACTCCAGAGGTGGGCAGAAAAGAAGAAGATTCTCGGGGAGCTGCAGACGGGTTTCCGAGTAGGCAGACGCATTGAGGACAATTTATTTGTCCTCACTCAATGCATTGAGATAGCCCTGCAGAAGCGGAGCCCGTTATATGTGGCTGTCCTGGACATCTCGAAAGCATACGACCGCGTAAATCGCGAGCTGCTATGGGAACTGCTGCAGGAGTATGGGCTGGCCGATCAGAACGTGGACTTGTTACGACAACTGTACACAGGAGTAGTGGCACGTGTCAAATGGGACGGTGGGAGTACGGCACCAATAGGAGTCCCACAAAGTCTGCAACAGGGTTGCCCCCTTTCACCGCTCCTGTTTATGATGTACGTCGCAAATGTGATGCTCCTGTTGGAAAGGTCAGGACTGGGTTTCGGCATAGAACATCGGGAGGCTGGCCAGCACATTGTCCGACGTATACCTGCGCTGGCGTATGCTGATGATTTTATAGTCATGGCAGACTCACCCGCTGAACTGCAGAGCTTGCTGGACATCTGCGGCATGGGGATGTCGAGGCTTCAGCTGAAGTTCAATCCTGCGAAGTGCTCTAAGCTGGTGTGGGATGCGGAAGAACACGACCAGGTGCAGACGCGGACTCTCCAGGGAGGCGTGGTGAGCATCGCTTCAGCCACTAAATACTTGGGAGTGCGCCTATGCTGTGACCCTGACTACATGACAGCGCAGGAAAGGGTCCTCAAAGCCAAAGCGACGCGAGATAGAGGGATCTTGGGTCGACAGGCGCTGTGGACATACAAGTACGAGGTGGTGCGTGCACTATGGAAGATGGTGGCTGTGCCGGGGCTCACGTACGCCAAGCCGCACTGTGTTTATCTGCCGGCGCAAGGGAGTCCTTGGAAAGACGGCAGAGGGACGCAGGGCGAATGGCTCTGGCGGTCCATAGAAGCACACCGGTGGAGGGTGTACAGGGGGATCTCGGCTGGTCCTCGTTTGCAGCTCGTGAGGCTGTAGCGAAGTTGAGTTATGAGGCCAGGCTCCTCCAGATGCCTGACACAAATCTGGCGCACCAAACGTTAGTGCACATCATACACGCGGGAATACTGACGCGACGGACCAGACGAATGGCTAACTTATGGTGCCGTTTTAAGGTGGCACCCTCCTCCATGGCATTGGCGACTGACGAGCACGAAAATCTGGTACCAGGTGCAGAAGACGGAGACGCAAGAGTGGATGAGTGGAGCAATGACGAAGCCCGACTTGACTCCCTACCAAGCGGCGAAGACAGCCATCGGCCATGAGCACTATTTTGACAATTCGTGCGGTAGCGGCTTGCTGGCGGAGGCCCGCTGCGGAGTGATCTGCACGCGCATATGGAGCGCGAAATTCGCAAGCGGTCAGGGCACCACTTGCGGCACCTGTGGAGTGGCGAAGGAAATGATAGGACCTGTGGTCCTAGAGTGCCCCGGAATAGATCCAATCACTGAGGCCTCAGCCCTCCCTGCTGTGCTGGGTTTTGGCGAGACGGAGCGAAATGTAGTGGAGATACTAAATGACGCCTGGAATACTGGTGGCGGAATGAGGCGGTGCAACAAAAGGAGCATTCTGGCTGTGAACTCACTAGAATGAACAAAGTGGTCAAGTGGAACGGCAATTGTGTGTATGTGTGTGTATGTTTTTTTCTATTTAATTTTTTGCTCCGCCACACCGACAGGCGGAGGAGACCCATCATCACCATCACCATCAATCGCTAACAGAATCAGGATAGCCTTAGACTTCAATCAAGCAAACGATCAAGCAGGTTTCCGTAAAGGGTACTCTACTGTCGATCACATCCACACTATCAAACAGGTAATAGAAATGTACTCGGAATATAACCAGCCCCTATACACAGTATTCGTTGACTACGAGAAAGCATTTGACTCGGTCGAAACCACAGCAGCCATGCAGGCATTGCGAGATCAGGGTGTATGTAAGCATATGTGAAAGTACTGGAAGATATCAGTAGTGGCTGCACAGCAATCCATCTAAAACAGCGCAAATAAAACACGAAAACACAGAGAAGAGCAGGACGAACAAGAGCTTGTTCATCCTGCTCTTCTCTGTGTTTTCGTGTTTGATGTGCGCAGTTTTAGATGAATCGCTACCAACTAGCCCGAATTTCGACATTACTGAGCTGCACAGCAACAATAGCTCTACATAACGAAAGCGATAAAATTCTAATTAAGAAAGGTGTTAGGGCAAGGAGACACAATCTCCCCAGTGCTATTTACAGCTTGGTTAGAGGGTGTATTCAAAGACATGGAATGTGAGCAGTTAGGCATCAGGGTCGATGGAGAATATAAACGTAATCTGCGATTTGCAGATGACCATGCCTTGCTAAGTAACTCAGGGGACCAACTGCAACTAATGATTAAGGATCTAGACAGGAGAAGCAGAAGCAGAAACTCATCCAGCAACTAACATTTCTCAGAAAGGTAGGTCTAAAAATTAATATGCAGAAGCAGGTAATGTTGAACGGCCTGGGAAAGGAACAGCAGTTAAAAACAAGTAGCAAAGCGCTGGAAGTGGTAGGTGAATATGTCTACTTAGGACAGGTAGTGACTGCAGACCTGGATCACGAAAGGGAAATAACTAGAATAATATTGGGCACACATTTGGAAGGTACTCAAACATTATGACTAGCAGCTTACTGGTATCACTCAATAGGAAAGTGCATAGCAGTTGCATCCTACCAGTACTTGCCTATGGGGCTGAAACATGGAGGTTAACGAAAAGGGCTCTACTTAAGTTGAGGACAACGCACAGTGCTATGGAACGAAAAATTGTAGGTGTAACTTGATATGAATTGCATGCATAATAGGTCAGAGAAATAACTCAAATTACTGACATTCTAGTTGAAATTAAGAAGAAATGGGCATGGGCGGTCATGTAGCGCAGAGAGGACAACCGATGGTCTCTAAGGGTAACCAATCTGATCCCAAGGAAAGAAGCTTAGCAGGGGGTGGCAGAAAATTAGGTGGGTAGATGAGGTTAAATTCCCAGGGGTCAAGTGGATGCAGCTATAGCACAGGAAGATTAATTGGAGGAATATGGAAGCAGTTTTTCCCTGCAATGGGCATAGACTGGCTGATGATAATGATGGCTTTTGTCACTGAAAAGGGGTATCAGTTTTTATAATCTTAAATGCCTTTCCTTCACCCTGCTTGGAGTAATTTTTCCTGTGCTTGAGCAGAAAACTACAATTGTTGTTTTCTTCTTTGGAATAAAGCAGCTGTAAGTTTAGTGATGTGCATGTGTGTGTGTGTGCCTCCTCTGCTTTGTCCTGTATTAGTTTTCCCTGGTTTCACCTTCTGTGCAATATAAGCCAGCTGGCCTAGCAATTCATGCTCTTTGCATCTCAAATGTGCATCGGGAATGTGCACCTACCCATGCTCTCACTGAATGCCTCCAAATAAGGCCATTATGGCTTCTCTTTAGTTCAGTCCCCGGAAAAGAATGTATTTTTCTGCAACAGTTTAGTTTTTAAGAAAGCTAAAGCCTTAATTGTTATATGGGTTTCCCCTAAAATGAAAATCGTAACTGGTCTGACTGGTTTATGGAACAATTCTCATTTGGTTCCCATATAGTTCCTACTGAGTTCCCATTTTAACCAATGGGAACTCATTTGGAACTCAATGGGAACCAACTGGTACCAGCTGGGAATTTTTCGATCAACCAATTACACCAGTTTCGAATTTCTCCTTTCGAGATATGTTGGGGCACTGTCTTAGTAGCCACCGACTACTTCAAATGTCTCTCATGTGAGAAGGAGGATCACAAACTGAATAAACCAGACACATTTGAGAACCTCCCCTTTTTTTTTTTTTTTTTTTTTTTTGCGGGAGGGGGGGGGGGGGGGGAAATCAGGTTCTTCTCAGCACCTTGTGAATGCATGTCAGAAGAGTAGCCGAAAAGGGCAGCAGCTGCCACATATGGCTTTTCAGAGATGTGCAAATATGCTGACCCTCTTCAGCTTCGGTACTGTTACGAAAAGTCCTGTTCTTGGCCACCTTCAGTAGCAGTTGCAAGGAAAAAAATTCAATGATACAATTCCCTCTGTCTGCCTAGGAGTTCAAGCAAATATCTAAGGCACGTTTTGTAATCCAATATCATAAAAGGAGGGCAGCACTGCTTCACTCTTCCCAATTGTTGAGTAGCCTGCCATGGAGATGAATGCTCCCGTTTTATGTGGGACTGAAAATTTATAATCTTTAGCCTACCTATCTAGCATGACTTACAGGGCTGCTGTTAATGTCTACATGACTAAAGAAAATGGCCACCCCTGCAGCAATTAGGGAGGTAAGCAATAATGCTGAAAATGTTTGCGCTAATTGCCAGGTATTGTTCCAACATGCGGAAAACATTACAGACACCACTTATCTCTTAACATCGCTACAGCAACAGTGCTGATATGCCAATTTCCCAAATGTTTGTGGTACTGCAACACTGGGTACTTTGATTGATTCAGTTTGATTCATTTGCTACCATAATGAGGCAGCAACAATTTGGTTCGTTGATATATTTATAACTAGATCATTGAATTAATGAATGATATGATGCAAAAAAAAAATGATTCCATTGTTCTAAAGAAAAATAATAATTGTATTTTAATGGTACGAAATATTTGCCACATTTTCGTGGTCAGGAATTCTGCACATATTTGTGCTGACGAATGGGATATCAACAGGGCATTTTTTTTCTTTGAGGCTCTACATCTAAACAACACACTTAGAAGTTCACGGAAGTTTGAAGTATATACCACCTATAGATCTCTGAGCACTTAATGAGCAATGTGGACACTCCGAACGGAATTGTCATACAAAAGCACCTCTCAACAGTATTTCTCATTAACATCAATTATCGGCCGTAAATTTCCGAGCTAGTTTAGGCTGGATTTTCATTGACTACCACGCGGCCCATATGCCACCCCATCTTCGACGTTTTCTCGACAAGCCATAGATATGAGACGATTACTCATTGAGTCTTTGCATTGTTGAAGCAACTAGTAGAAAACAAAGCAGCGAGCACAAGTGCGCCTAGACTTGCTCCTCAGAACAGTTGATATGAACTCGGTGGCATCGCAGTCCAGCCGTACGGACCATTAGCCGGCTACGGATAACCACCGTTACTCGAGGGGTTTTGTGCACGTGTTCGGCACGCTTACCTTGACACTCCTTATAGCAGACATGACTCCTCCGTTGACTGCGGGCTTCCACACAGAGAAAACCTCAACACGCAGAAATATTGGAAATGTCACCGGTGGAGGAAAAGAAACTGTTTCCTTCCTCCATGAGGAAAAGTGATCAGCAGCACCAGGAAGCGCCTCCAAGGACACGACCGAAAGAGAAACCAACAAGATGAAATGCGGCAGTCGTGATGGTCGTGATACGAATAGTGGCGGCGCCCGCGCCAGCCACCTGGAAATTAAAATTAGTTGAAGTCTTAAAATAGCAAACATTTTTAAAGATAACGCCGTAGAGTTGATTAAGATGGAAAATAAAGGAAGAAAAAAAGTGATTTTTGGCCGACTGGTGACACACACCGTGGCACCAGCAAAACGCTGCTGCCACGCACAAAATACGTCACCCTACGTCATCATAAACTAAGCAAAAGAAAAAATGTGCGCAACAGCAAGTGAAACATTTATAATACTAATTTATAACTTAAAATTGTGGCTTAAAATAAGTTATTGTTCATTTTCTTAATCATTTTAACTTATGTAGGTATCGGCGGCGTTGGCGCGTTGGTAATGGCGTTGGTCGCGCACTTGTACTCATGGCTTATTTCCATGCCTATTTCAGTCGAAGCGTTTCGCGTACTCATATATCAAATCCTCCTCGCTAATCTCCTTGCTAATCTCTGGATTGCTAATCTCTGGATTAGCAAGGAGGATTTGAGAAATCCGCGCTTGGTTGCTACAATCAAGCACGGAGTTTGGACGCGCTTGATTGTGACCACGGTGATTGTGACGTACAGTTGCAGACGAAGTTTTTCTCGTGTAGTGCAATTTCTAGCTTAGCTCTGGGCTTCGGGTTCGGCTGTGCATTGTGCGCTTCATTCGACGCAAGGGAATTAGGCTCCCCGTGGGCTGCTTATCTCGTTGTTCTGCCGAAAGTATTCCGCCTTCAAATACGCAGTTGGTGCAGTGTCCTGTTCCATAGCTCTATGGCTGTACGTTATGGCACTGCATTTATTTACCTCCGAATTCCTTTTTGCAATCAGCTAGGCTACGAGTTCGCAATTAATAATTCAGTGTTTAATGTATCTGATAGAGACAGGAAATACAGGCTGTATGGCCGGTTAATATCGCTTGTCAGAAAGAAACTGCAGGCAGCTACAGCTGGTGAATATTCGAGGTTGGAGAGTTTCAAATTGGGCTAGTTGGTGGTTGTTATTCCTGTGCATTGTTGCGCTTACGTAGGAACTGGGACACAATCGGAGACGACACAGAACAGATGTGCGCAAACTATCAACTGCAGATTTATTTCTGAGTGCATGTATGTATAGGCATTGTCAAGACAAAAAACAAAATTAAAACATAAAACAAAATTCCGCGATCGCATCGTCAAGGCAACATATCTTTTAACGTTCTGTCCAGCATCAAAGAACATGCCTTATCCTTCTGACTTGGCTGCTTGTTAATATATTTCCAAAAATTCTTTTTCTTGATTAGAAAGCTCGATAGAAGGTACGCTTACACATGTCCCTTCTTTTCCTGATTGTATGCAGTATGCTTCCCACAGTTCTCTGATTAGTTTCTCCCTTGAACTGAGCAGTATTGCTGTCTGCCGAAAGTTAGGTGTGCATTCTTTTTGGCATCTGGCGCAGTGAGCTGCCAAATTTCCCGGTGAGTTGACAAGACCGCAGCTGCGCCTATGTTCTCTGAGCCTCTCATTGACGCACCTACCGGTCTGGCCAACATACGTCCGCCCGCATGATAGCGGTATCTTATATACTACACCTTCGCGGCATTCCACGAACTTTGTCTCGTGTTTGACGCTACATGACTCCTCTTTCTCGGCACTGTATTCTTCATTTACTTTCGCGCACATAGCTTTCAATTTTTTGGGTGCGGAAAAAACGACTTTTACGTCGTGTCTTTGTGCAACCTTTTTCAGGTTGTGGGAAAGTGCATGGACGTATGGGATAACCACTGGCCTCTTCTTTTCTTTGACATTGTCTTGGTCCCTTATTCGTACTGGCCTTCTCATTATTTTTTCGGCCACTGAAACGAGCAATGGTGTCGGATAGCCTGCTTTTCTCAGCCGTGTTGCCTGCAAATGGAAGCTTTCTTGCATCTTGTGGCTACATGATTTCTTTATGGCCTGCTCTAAACATGACATGGCCATATTTCGTTTGATCAGCTTTGAATGGGCAGAGTCATACGATAGTAGACCTTTCTCGTTGCGCGTTTTGTACTGCCAGCATAAATGTGGTTCAAGAGTGAGAGCTAGATCAAGGAACTGTAGGTTGTTGTTTGCAGGTACCTCATGAGTAAATGTGAGCCCCTTGTGGGCTCTTTTGAACTGCTCTAAAGTTTGTCCTAATAAGTTGGGCGTGGCTGAGGTTTTATCTGCACAAACCAAAAAGTCGTCCACATAACGGAAGCATTTAGTAACACCAAGCGGTACCAATGTTTTTTCCAGCTCTCTGTCCCCTCTGGCAAGGAAGATGTCACAGAGAACGGGGGCAACAGCAGATCCTATGCAAATTCCGTCATTTTGAGAGAAGACAGCTCCATTAAACTCAACACACAATGATGAAAGGTATGCTTTCAGCAGAGCAAGGAAATCAGTCGTACTAATGCCGCTCTCATTCATAAACTTCACGCAGCCAAATTCTCCAATGCACTCTTCAACGCATTCCAGAACCTGCTCTTGCGGTACACAGAAGAAAAGGTACACAGAAGAATTGACGTGACAGACCTTTTCTTCTGTGTACCGCAAGAGCAGGTTCTGGAATGCGTTGAAGAGTGCATTGGAGAATTTGGCTGCGTGAAGTTTATGAATGAGAGGCGTCAATGAGAGGCTCAGAGAACATAGGCGCAGCTGCGGTCTTGTCAACTCACCGGGAAATTTGGCAGCTCACTGCGCCAGATGCCAAAAAGAATGCACACCTAACTTTCGGCAGACAGCAATACTGCTCAGTTCAAGGGAGAAACTAATCAGAGAACTGTGGGAAGCATACTGCATACAATCAGGAAAAGAAGGGACATGTGTAAGCGTACCTTCTATCGAGCTTTCTAATCAAGAAAAAGAATTTTTGGAAATATATTAACAAGCAGCCAAGTCAGAAGGATAAGGCATGTTCTTTGATGCTGGACAGAACGTTAAAAGATATGTTGCCTTGACGATGTGATCGCGGAATTTTGTTTTATGTTTTAATTTTGTTTTTTGTTTTGACAATGCCTATACATACATGCACTCAGAAATAAATCTGCAGTTGATAGTTTGCGCACATCTCTTCTGTGTCGTCTCCGATTGTGTCCCAGTTCCTACGTAAGCGCAACAATGCACAGGAATTCGAGGTTGCTTTGGTTGCCTTTGGTACTTATATGAAACTATATATGTATGACAGCGAACTGGGTTTGCATTATGGCTCAGCAGTGTGGCTGATCAATCTGTAAGTCAGAAAAAACGGTACATAATGCAAACTCCTGTTTTTGGAAGGTGCAGTTGTACTGAGTGTGCTCTGTATCTGAATTAACTCAGCAGTTTTCGTGGAGCCTCCCCGCCCATACTTCTATAGTTTCCATCTTTCAGAGATTTGTTCAAGTCAGTGCAGTGGCATCGTCTTTTGACTTGTTATTATGTGAAAGTTGCGATATGGGCAGTATGGTATGTTTTTCATCGAGACACTGGCCCAGTCAAGAAAAAAAATGATTTTCAATTGAGGTTTGCAGTTGCAAAATTTCTAAATATGCTTTTGGCACAGACTCGAAGCACCAGTTTGAATAAATTGAACATTCCAATTAGGCGGTTTAGCTAAGGCTTCCAGTTTTAATGCTTATTTTGCTGGCACTGACCTGAAATGGCAGCTCCAAGCGGGCGACAGGCAAGCATGCATTCATATGACACATAGACCATAGGAACACTATATATACCTGAAGAGTTGACACGATCTTTTCTTTGTTGGGGCTTAACCTCGCACATTGCACCCTCCTCTTGCATTCAGTGGCAGATCTTCAGGAGTCAGAGTTACTTCGTTTAATCACAACTTATGTGGTTATAGAAATTATGCAAACTACACAGCAGTTTAAGTTGTAACATTTTTTTATTGAATGTTCAACAGGGCCTTCCAATTGAATATTCCGAAGTAAGTGCCAATCAGAAGTAGAGAAACCATTTGAGCTACCTGATTACATTCACAAGTCCAGCTGGCATGTCTTAATCTATTTCATTCCTAATAGACACTTGGTGTCTTTTATTCTGGGGTAAATTGGCAGCACACTTGGCAAAGTTACTGTTCAAAAGCAATTAAATTACATTACCAATTACTTGCTAAGCCTTAAAAATATAATGAAATTGCTAAATACTGCTCCCAAAAAGTAATGACATTACCATTACTTCTGCAGAGCAAATTCCTTCTCATTATAATTACTGTCTGGATTTCATCTGTATATAAACTAAGTAAAGCTTGTGAACAAAACCTCTCCAAACACTAGAGCACATTCTTTCATCTTCCTGCCAAATTCTATCCAGTAAGACTATTCCCTCCCCTTTTCCTACAGAACAGGCTATTAAAAATATAAGACAATGGCAACAAAAATAATCGTGGTCAAACACGCCGTGAACATTTCCGCCTGTCTCTTCCCCAAAACCCCTTGTTTGCCCGTGATGGCAAGTGTAACCAGGCGCCACTGTGCCTATAGCCAGTATGCAACAGTAAGTGCTACTGCACACTTTCAACTAGTTTTGACCTTCTACCATTTTGCACCATCTGTCACTTCGATGGACTCTCAACGCCTTACATCTATACCTTCTGCTTAGAGAATGGTTGTGATCCGGAGACACAGGGCAGGTCTGAGGCCTTGAACATGTAGTTCTACTCAATTCTGTCTTTTTTTGCTTATCCAACACTGTGGGACAGGCTTGCTGCATGTCATTACTGTTTTCTTGGCATCGTACCGGGAGTACATAGTATGAAGTATAGAAACAGCAGTGAGTCACTTTAGTAAAAGTAATTTTGAAATGAATGACTTACTTTTAGTGCTTAAAGTCTGGTTCTATCAGAGAGACTCTAGAAATTTGAGCGCAATTGTTGAGGAGGAACTAAGAGGGTGAGAGAAAGGGCTGGCGGTCTTTGCACATGTTTCTATTTAAATGGGAGAAATTATATATATATATATTAAGGAGGTTTTTGTGATCATTTTATGACATGCACCTGAAAAAGTGATCCCTGCACTCTGCCAGCATGATCGATGATCTGTGATGTAAAGCAGCTTATAGTGAAACAACAAAGTGTCAGCACTTGTAACATATGCAATATTTCTTTAAAGCACTTTATATAGAAAGTACAATCTTAATTGCACGTTAAATGTAAAATCAACTAAGTAAACAATATATATGCTATAATTTTTACACTTCAAGTGAACGCAATGAAAATTAGCAAAAAATATTGTAACAGCTACCAGCTTGGTTTGTCTGGTGACAAGTGCATCATCTGAATAATATTGCATGAGCATATTGACAATTAGCTCAGCTAGTACCAAAACACAGTGCGAACCGGCAAAACCGAAGAGATGGCATGTGAAAATACCTTAATTAGTTCCAGCCTCTGTGTAAAGGACTAACTTTAGTTTTCTTCATCACAGGTTTTAGAAAATTCTAATTCTTACTAAAATTAAGTAATAATTCTTACAAAAACTTGCTGCAAAATTTTCTGACAATCATAAGCATTCTCTGATTTTCACTGAAAAGAATAAAATTTGAGGACACTTTGGCGACTAAAGTGATGAAAGGCAAAAACCTGAGTGCTGCATTCTGCTACGCGACTGTTGCGCATGTAGCGATGAGTGCTGCTACAAGTAAAGCTAGTGACTACTCTTTCACATTCTGCAAGTGCATTTATTCAGTGCATTCTGCTTGGCAGCGCAGTGACAAGATCGCGCTCCTTGTATCTTTGCAGTTGTTCTACAAAATAACGGCTTGAGAGGCTAGTTGGTGCATCATGGTGTTTGTCTTTGTTTGCGCCACATATCTGAATACAGTTGTTCTACATTTACTGTTGTGTGGTTGATTTTACCAAGTGTGTGGCATTAATTAGTAATTATGAATGAATTAGGCATTAATGTGTAATTAGTAATGAAATAAATAATAAGTCATTTATTTGCAGTTAGCCATTAATTGATTAGTAAACAGTCATTGATTGCCATATGGCCATATAAGCCACGCATTCCCGCATACTGTGGTGGTGCTCTGCGATTGGTGGAGACCTCCATGATGTCATCCTGTCTCGACCGATCAGAGCTGCCGCAAAAGTGTGATACTTTGGCTGACGACAACGATGAGGCAATATAAAGGCCTTTGCCAAACGGATGCACCTGCTTCATATTCGTGCAGTGCTGGACACCGGATATATTCAAATGCGGGGGGCCTCAGACCTCTCGTAAAAACTGATGAGGGTTCTCAGACACAATGACACCCCCCTGACTTTAAGTGATAATCTTTTCATGTATCTAAAATAATAATGTGGGCTATTGTGAATTGCACCTTTATTGTAATGCTAGTGTAGTGCATCTGGCAAGTATATTCCCACTGAAATCAGGGCTAGCAGCTGGTAATCGATGTGCCTCCAAGAGTATATGATACCTATATGATACCTTGCTTGTGACCATTGATGAGATAGAAACTTCAAAAAGGCTTGAAATTGAATCTAAGACAGCAGCAAAGGTAGGAAGAGAGCCTAGTGGATTAGTGAACCAGCAGGAGCTCAAAGGCAAGATATCCAACAGTTAGTTGTAAAGGAATGAATTCCAGGAAAAGATATATGTAACAAGGGGACCCAGATAGCCAGGTGGGCTGGTGAAGTAGATAGCTTGTAGGGATAAAGCAGTTTACACTGGAGAGGGTTAGTTGGAGAAAAACTATAGATGCCTTTGTCCTAGTTGTATAGTGAATGCGATTATGCTAATGATATGTAACTTGAAACTTACATGCCCTGGAGAGGCATGCTGTGTTGAACATTTGCATGCCTAAGAGAAACTGAGATATTTAATGTTTAAAACATCTGCATTTTACCGTCATATATTTAATACAAGCTGTTTTCATAGGCAGCTGAATTTGACACACATTTAAGATGGCGCACATATCAAGCACATTAATTTGAGTGTACTAAAATTGCCCTTAGTAACTAGGTCTAGGTCGGTTATCCCCCATGAAAATAGACACCTAGTAGACTTTGTTCAAACGTACCCATTTCAGCTGGGAAAGCACATTTCCAGCTGAATTTCTAGCTGGACGGCCATATTTTCCAGCTGGAAAAAAAATGATATTCCAGATAGAGGCTTGACTGGAGGTGTAAATTTTCCAGCTGGAAATCTCAAAATTCCAGCTGGGCATGCATGATTTCTGGTTCCATAATCTAGCAGGAAATAGATGTCATTCCAGCTGGAATTGCTTTTTCCCAGCCGGAAATCGCAGTTTTCCAGTTGGATAATTTCGGTACACGGTTCCATAATCCAGCAGGAAATGAGTGTTTTTTTTTTCGTCTGGGGTGAGCTTTAACATCCTAGAGCAGCTCAAGCTATGCGGCATGCTGTAGTGGAGGGCTTCATAAATTTTTACCACTTGTGCACTGACATCGCATAGCACATGGGCACCTCCAAGCAGTCTCCACAGCCGTGAATCGATCCCATATTCTTCAATAGAGCAGTCGAGCACCCAATCACTGAGCCATCAGGTTGGAGCGCTATTTAAATACTTATACTTACCATGTGGATTGTATATAGACATACACACATCAAATGAAAAAAAAAAAAAAAAGTTATCTATAGGCGGCAAAATGGAACTGCAGTTTCACTTCACTAGCTGTACCATGCATGTTCTGCAGCATACAGTTTTACTGATTCTGACAGAATGTATATGATATTAATTGGTAACTCATGGATGCATTTCGAAACACTGAGCTTTGTTCACCACTTGATGCAGCATATAACTACAGTAGAACCCCGTTGTAATAAACTCGGATATAGTAAAGTGAAACTGAAGTCCCAGTCCATCTTCCATAGACAGCTGTACTTTTTCCCCCCTTTATGTAAAGATAATTTTGGTAAAAATCGGTTATAGTAAAGTGGGCCTGGCCGCGGCGACGACTCCCAAGATATGACATCGCCGCCCGCGTACTACCTAAAATCACGGAGAAAAGATATATATATATATATATATATATATATATATATATATATATATATATATATATATATATATATATATATATATATATATATATATATATATATATATATATATATATTTGTATTTCAAGACAAAAATAACACCGAGTGTCCTTTGAAGTGGCTTTACCACCAGACTTAGCAGTATTCAGAAGAAGCCTACTTTACAAAGGCCTCGGAGCCGTGAGGGAAAGCACACAGCGCGTAGGATAAAAAAGGAAAAAGCTGTCTACAAACATGGAAAGGAAGCGGCGCGGTCCGTTCAGAGAGTAAAGGAGAGTAAAAGTGTACCAAGAAATAGTTAAGGGGAAGAAACGGGCGAACATTCCCAGCACTGTGCAGCAGAAAGCATGAGGCAGCGGTGGCAAGAAGTGAAGGTGCAGCGTGTGTAGTTTTGCAGCGTTTTATATGTTCTGTATGCTGATGATAAAAGCTTTTTCTTACTGATTCGTACATATATAAGTAACATATTAAAAGGAGGAAACATTGTTCTTCAGTCACGGTTAAGATCAAATGGACTTGTTAAAATTGTCAATAGTAAGACATCTCTTTTGACTTTTAAACTTTAAAGCAACTTTATCAATGCCCATTTTATTTACCTTAAAAATTAATAACAGAGTAGAAATTATCTACAGCTTTAAATCGCTGGGCGTCATTTTTGATGCACATACAGAAGGAACAGAACTGATTACATATATTGCAAAAAGAGTGCCACAGTCTGTTGGTGTCCTTTGCAGATGTCTCAGAATTTTCTCCAAATCTAAAGTTGATAATCTACAACACAATATTTGAATCTTATCTTAACTATTGCCATTTGGTCTGGGCCACTACATCAAGCACTAACATTAATAAGTTACTAATGCTTCAAAAGAAAGTAATTAGATTAATTGTCGGGGACAGTTATACAGCTCATAACAGCAGATTTGTTTTCTTAAATATAAGATTATTTGCATTAATGTCCTCTCTAAATACCAACTAGTATATTATCTGAGGTTCTCTTCTCCCACAGCAGCTGCTTTTCTTGTGTCCCTCGCTAAATTAAAACCAAAAGAGAAATATATCTTCACCCGATGCAGTGATAAATTGGTTCTGCCACCCTTAAGAATAAATTATGCAAGACACTGCAGGCACTAAAGTAGTTCTCATTGCCTCATTTAATTGGTAAATAAATATACTTCCAGGGTAAATGATTTCTTTTCCCCATCTCTGAGGGCACTGAAGTTGCATTTTGTCGTGAGTATGGTTGACGTACACCAACATTATTATTCCATTATATATATATATACATATTGCCGTGTAATTCGTTAGCTTTGTTTGCAAGCTCCCTTGTATGCCATTTTATTGTTTATGTTGCTTTTGCACTGGGTCACTCACTTTCAAGCTACAGAGTGGTAGCTTTTTCGTCTGCGGTCGCTGAGTCACAACCATTCTCCGAGCAGAATTTATAGGTATGTGTGGCGTCGAGGGTCCGTCGAAGGGACAGATGGTGCAAGGTGGTTGAAATTCAAAACTAGTTGAAAGTGCTCAGCAGCACTCACTGTTGTGTCAGCTATAGGCACAGTGGTGCCTACACTTGCCGTCACGGGCGAAAAGGGGGGGAGGGGGAGGAGAGACAGGTGGAAATGTTTATGGCGTGAACATTACCAACTGCAAGCTGCTGTGGTCAAGTGTAAAATATATAATGTTCATTCATTCATTCATTCATTCATTCATTCATTCATTCATTCATTCATTCATTCATTCATTCATTCATTCATTCATTCATTCATTTTATGGATAAGGAGACATGAAGCAGTAATCTACTGCTTTTGAGTACTGCAATTCCTTTATTTATATTTGCAGTCTTCTGAAAGTGAAGCTTCCAGTACAGCACTTGGAAAATATTATTTAAAATATAAGACTGTTGGGACTGTGGTTGCTTCAAATACCAATGAAGAGAAACAAGCCATATATATCTCCAGCTGCTGGCTAACTTCACCTTGAAAATAAACTGACATCTGATGTACAGACCAAATGGCTAGCCAATTGAACTGAATTGAGCATAGAACTTGCTACAGCAAACAGCTCATGGTTACATTTAATGAAAACTCAAGTCCCAGTTCGTCTTCTGCAGACGACTGTAATTTTTTCACTTTTATAGTAAATACATTTTTGACAAAAATTTGAAGTGCGTCTGGCCGCGCCGACGTACTTCCCATGAATTAAAATATACCTATAGAAACGCAAAAGCAAAAAGCAAAGTTTTTTAAACTCTTTACCATTAGGCTCAGCAGCTCTGATAAGCAGATATAGTAAAGAAATTTGCTGGTCCGAGTGACTTTACTATAAAGGGGTTTTACTAGTACTTATTCAACCTGAATTAATGCTTTCAGGGCCTGCATTATACGAGCTCAGTCAAAAAAGACCAATTGGATATTTTCAACTGTAACCATTTAATTTTCCAACTGGAACCAATGGTGTTTTTTGACACTTAACCCATTGCAGCCAATAGGTGAGACCAATTGCACTCAGTGGGTCCAATGGGATGTGCCAATGGTACGTACATACAATGGGTCACACTAATTGCATACAATGGGTCCAACGGAACATACCGAATGGGACAAAAGGTAGACTGACTTACAATTTGCATGGAAACATGCTTGATGGGTATCAAGGAGTACAGGCAAGCATACGTCTCGCATAAGAAATGCAATACTGTACAGTTTCACAGATGCATTATATAACACACCCAGCAAACATACTTCTTAATTCCTACTCTCATGTTGGGGTCAGTCTTGCCATTCGAGTGTAGCTATTTCATTTAATTTTGTAGGCGCAGCGATAGTAAGAGGAAGAATTGTGTTTTACAGGTTAAGCTACTGATAGTCATGTATCCAAACCAACTCGTCCAGTTTTCTGTCTTCCAGAAGTTAACTGCTGATTGTTGTTATTTTGAATATTGTGTTTGTTTTCTTTGTGAAATATGGAAAGGTTCCCATGGATACACCCAGTGCAGTTACTCAGATGGTAATTGTCTCACTGTGCGCATATGGGTTTGATAAAGTGGGCTAACCAGTTGGTAAAGATTCATTTAACTGAGTAATCATTTGGAACATATATGAACTGATTAATACTATAGTTATGCACAGATGGCACTCTATAGACTACTTTGCACAAGTAGTTGCAGGATCCAAGTGACCTATCAAATTGGAACCTACTGGAATGAGATTTTCAAATGGAATCAAGTGTTCCAAATAGACTTTCCAGTGGGTTCCTATGAATTCCAACTGGAACCCATTGAGCCCAATTGGGCTGCCTACTTGAAAGGAAAATTCCAATTGGAAAAAAATTGAGTGCATCAGTACGATTGACATTCCAGGGGGTTCCAATGTTTTTTTTTTTTTTTTTTTTTTTTTTTTTTTTTTACTGGCGCCACTTTAACTCCTTCTTTGCCATCGCACAGATGAATCGTAAGTGTATCATACTTTCTTGTGGTACACTATCTTCGACGTTGACATTTGTTAGCACTACATGTTTACAGAATTTTCAACCTCTAGTTGCTTATATTTCATCTGGAAGTTTTCTAAATGACATGAAATAAGGAAAAGTTTTGGTCATATATAAAAGATGAAAGAATATTTTCCAAGGGCCTTGAAAAGGTTATTAAGCCACCTCGACATAGTCAAGCACAATATTTTATCAAAATCTTGGCATGGCTTTCGAAAGGGCAGGTCGATCCGCCCTTCTATGGTTAAAACATTAAGGCTGACATATTCTCTTTTGGCATTTTTGTTTCATTTATTATGCCATGTGACTCTTAATAAATTAGATTGTTATAGTGTCCATGCTCTTTTGCAATCATATCTAACCGGCTGAACTCTGTACATTCACATCAATGGCTATCATTCTAATTTGCTATGCCAGGTGAAAACCTTAACTGGTCTAACTGGTTTAAGGAACAAATTTCCAGTTAATCGCAGTTGAATTACAGTTGGGGATCCATTGTTATCCAACTGGAATGAACTAGAAATTTGTTCCTTAAGCCAGTTAGAGGGATTTGCACCTATGTTCCACCAGTCAGCATTCTTGGTCTGTTCTTAAATCTAATTTATACATAAATGATCTCATGCATCAACTTAAGTTTGTTTTTTAGCTCAACTAATAAACTTGATATGTTTGAAATGGCTAACGGCTAGTGCACTGTAAAAACTACTTGAACTACCAAATAAACAGCCTAAAAATTGATGAAACTAAAATCGAAGGAATTTTATTTGCTCCTAAAAACAAACATGTTTCCCCAAGCCTCAATTTAGAAATTAAGAAGTCATGAAATAAACGTTCTGAAACAGCATAAAATCCTAGGTGTATATTCTCAAGTCAGCTGACATGGGATAGTCATATTGAGCAGGTATCCAAAAAACTCCTGTTGTAGGTATGCCCTCTTTCAGACCCAGAATCAAGTTTACCATGTCATATTCTGTTCCCACCTTAACTACTGCATGCTGGTATGGAAGGCAACTACTAAAAAAAAGACATCAGTGCACTTCTGCCTCTAGAAAAAAAAAAAAGCCGTTTGTTTCATAAACAATGTACTGTCAAGCTTCAACAGAGCTAACCATTCAGCATCAAATTGTCTATCTATATTAGTTCTTTATAATTTATTATTACCATCTTTTTATCATTTGCACTTTGATGATGAAAAATGTCAGCAATTTAATAACCCAATCAGGGGCAACATTGTTTTAATATTTTGTACCTGTGAAAAAGGGATGATTTGACACTGCCAAACTAATTACCTCCTTTAGTCTTTTAACTTGTACAGTGCTGGTTCTACTAAATAAACTGTATTTTTCTAATATCAACCTTGTGAGTGACAAAGTTTTGTGTTTAATAGTTCTAGAGGGGCCTGTGTTTTCTATTTTACTGTGCATTGCATGGTACCTTGTTCACTGAACCTATAAATGTGAATTTCGTGTGCATTTTGCTATGTTATTTTAGGAATAGTAATGTTGCATATTGTCGGTACTTTGGTTCATCTTTCATTAATTGCATGCACTCAGAAAAGGCTGAATTTCTTCATTAGAAACTTCTTGTTTGAACTTTTGATAATTCTGTCACTGCAGCCTCCCTTACCTCGTCCTAAACTGTCTCTGCAGTTTTTTGTCCGAGAGTTCATAAATGAAATGTTCAGCATAAATTAGATGAATTGAATTAAAATAATTTGAATTACAGCTGGGCTTTTGAACGGGAAATCACTTCTTTCCAGCTGGAAACCATATATATTCCTGCCAGAATGACATAGTTTTCAGGCTGGATTATTGAACTGCCTATCCATCTGAAAAGTATTTTTGTTTCCAGATAGAAAATTTACATCTCCAGTCAAACAGCTAAACAATTTTTAGCTGGAGTGACTCCAACAAGTCATATAGTGACATATATATGATCCTGCACAACACTAAACAACATATACAACTCGGTGCACTCGCGTCGATACCATGCATGGAGCCAAGCATATAATAACTAGGCCATAATTAAGAGGTGCTATATAGTACTTGGTTTTATATGCTAGTGTACTGACTGTGTTTGTGTGATATTATGTAGATATGTTAACGTAATGCTTAATGTCAGACCAGGTGATTCATATGAGTGGGTGAAAATAAGTAGCCAGAGCCCTCTGCTTTATTGTTTATGTAAATAGAAAAAAAAAAGGGTGCCCCACAGGGTAGTGATGAATGGGTAGTAAGCAAACCTTTCTAACAAAATACTATATCTGTGCATGTGCTCTGTTGCAGGCAGAATTTAACAGATTTAGTTGCAAAGTACTGTTAGTTAAAAATGTCTTCGCGGTAAGAGACAGGGAGAAAATTCTGCAACCCACTGCTTCAAGTATATTTTTATTATGTTGTTTTACAGTTATTATTGAAAAAGTGCATAACGATGTAGAGAAGACTATATCAAAGGGATTTTGCTTTGTAATGTTAAATAATGTTTATAATACAACATAATGATATTCTTTGATAATTTATAACAACATAATAATTATAACATTGAAAATATCAGATAATTACTTATGTAACACAAACAATAATACAACTTACACAATAGTTTTATTATTCTAATGTTGCTACCAGCTGAAGAATTATTTGGCAATTGCTGATTTGCTTCTTGTTCATTGTTTATTGGCATAGATGAAGCATGTATCTATGAGCGGAAACAGGTCTTGTCATCACCTTTGCATGCGGTTCACTCTGCGGAGCAAGCACTTTACATTAACATGACCAACATATGTGCAGCAATCCCGTCCTTTGAGCTAAATTGTAGAATATATTTGTAGCAAAAGTTATAAATTTTCAACATGGATCTTTTTTATCACATTAAACAATTCCTATCACTGCTTTGCCGGCTTCCGCCCACGATGCAGCATGACAGCCAGTGAAGAGGATATCGGGTACTTTTTTGTAAAAAAATATCATAATGGGTGGGCTTTACAGCAACATAAGTTTACATGCAGAGAAGCCCCCTGTTTGTATACTGAAGACGTCCTTGCATTCCATCATTCTACAGTGTTCCTTTTTCTTTTCTCTTTCAAAAACAGCGTACCTGAAAAATCATTGAGATGGGGCAGTAAGTAAATATTTTCCAGCGCTGAAAAATTCGGCAGATATAATATGTGCCGCGTGACTATAGTTCAACCCGCATGCATTAAATAAAGATTTTAGTTTTTTATTATTATTTTGCATGATCACCACAGCTCGTTTCGTAATATATTCAACCAGCTGTTACGCCCAAATGCGAGCACCCTGTTCTTTCTGTGGTACATATGTCTCACTTGTAATATATGTGGCACATATGATAACAGGCCGCGCGCACTACCGTGACCCTAGTGTGATTCGCATTTCATATAACCTAGAATTGCTTACACGGAAGCTCTACGGATAATATATAGCTACGCTTCGGCGTCGTTTGGTCGGATGTCCTGTTCACTGCAGTTCTCTGAGACACTCGAAGTTGTATACTATCTCGTGTATGGTGTTCTTGTGTCTCCCAGGCCGCGTCGTCTGCCATCTCAGCTGCAGCCATGGATGGTATAACAGAATCGGCAGGCGAAAACTAAAACACACCATCTATGCGGACCTTTATAGAGCCTGAAATTTAATTTTTAAGTGCAATATTTTTGTTTGCGGTTGCTTTCTTTTTCTTTTTTTGTCAACAAATGGTACAGTGCGGCACTGCTGCAAGCTACTTTCACTGCGGAACGTATTACAAATGGCGGCGCACTGTAGTATACAGGGTGTTGCACAATTAGACTCGCGCAGTAGAATGCTTCTCCCAGCTAAACCGCGGAATCTTTGCAGTTCAGATTTCGCACAGAAATCACATTTTGTCGCTAGTATTTTTTAATACTAAATTTGTTTGTGGTACTTGCCTGATTCGATCAGAAGAAGTAAAATATTCCCATCGCCTGCGGCGGCGGCGACGCCAGACGAACCGCTGCCCCAGTGATGGGACTGGTGGCGCCACCTCATGCTGCTTACAACAACTCAAACCTTCTGCCAGAAACGCTCGCCCCCTCTTTTCCTGCTACAGAGTTGTTGTTAGCAGCATGAGGTGGCGCCACCAGTCCCATCGCTGGGGCAGCGGTTCGTCTGGCGTCGCCGCCGCCGCAGGCGATGGGAATATTTTACTTCTTCTGATCGAATCAGGCAAGTACCACAAACAAATTTAGTATTAAAAAATACTAGCGACAAAATGTGATTTCTGTGCGAAATCTGAACTGCAAAGATTCCGCGGTTTAGCTGGGAGAAGCATTCTACAGCACGGGTCTAATTGTGCAACACCCTGTAGAGGCTAGTCAAATGTGCTAGCCTCTATAGTGTCATGTCTCTTTCCAGGGACCATTACCACATTGAGAACACTTCCCGCATTGACTGTTTTGGTAAGGCTCTCTTAGCATTACTGAAAGTTATATAAAAAGAATTCACAGTGGATTTATTGCATCAGTCATTTATCGTAAAATTTGCGCGTAGATACTTTAATCATTTGTGCTCCCGGTTCCTTCACGTCGTTGGGATACAAGCGGGACAGTGTGTGTACTTGCGAGGTTTGTGTACAGTGCGAGTTGCTTACAGCCCCTTCGGTCACGTCTTCTTCAAGTGTGCAGTGCTGTACTTAAAGTAGTACGTAGTACATGTTAATTTGGTGCGGTAGCTACCCGTATAGCTACTCGCTGTTGCAGTATTTATTTTTTTTTTATGTTGCTTTCCCGAGAACTGGCCTTCATATGTAAGTGCATCGTTGTTGCTTTCAGCTGTTTTAGGCACAGCCTGCCTGTATGCTAGCACACCGTTTGTTGTGTATGCTTCGCCCCTCTGTACCTGTGCACTGCAGAGAAGCAACAGGGCAGATGATCATCACTGTATTTTAGTTCATGTCATGGGCTGCCGGGACTTCATGTACTGCCTTGTTGTACATGCTTACATTTTAGTTAACTGTTAATTCGTAAAATATAAACAAAGGTTAACTTTTTTCATATAGCTGTAAATATTTCGTCATACTGTCTAGGATGCCAAATGAGTTGAAATGTCAGGATGATGCTAGAAATATATTGATCCTTGTTTACCCTTTTGTGCTGTGCTACTACCACAAATTCTGAACAGAACCAGTCAATTCATTTTCTATTGCTGTCCAAAAGAACTTCAGTATACTTTCTTCATCAGTTTAAAAGCACTTCTGCTTGTGTTGCCTCATATATGTTCTGTTTTCACCCAGAACCTCTCCACCTTCCCCAGTACTTCAAGAAATAAAAGTAGTCACTGAGCCGAGCTTAATTGTCCTTTGCTACTTTCACTAGAAAAACATGACCCTGCTCGTCCATGTCATGGGCACGGTTAATGCAGACTTTGCAGAGCATGCTTTTCTTGTCTGCAATATTTGGGCATTTTCAAAACATATTCATCATTGCTCGTAGCAGGCATGCCCATGTGGACTAAAATACTGACTCTTCTAGAAATGAGCCCCACCCTGGCTTATGTGTCATGACATCAACTGTAGTTGATGTTGGGACTTGAGTCACAGGTGCTGACTCTGTAACAACAAAAGGCCTCAATTCAACCGGGAAGGGCATTCTTACACATCTCTTGACTGTGGACCAGTGCACTTGTGCTATTTCGAAAACATGAAAAAATACAGATCAAAACAGGATTGATGTGCTGGGTGTTTAAATGTACAGCAGTGGACAGTAGGTGCAGCAATTTCACAAGAGTCCATGTGCCTGGTACGTTGTCACAAGAATGCACACAAAGAGACATATATATTACTTTTGTTGTTTTTATTCTAAAAGTCTTGTGAGCTTGAAAAATTCCTTTATGCTGACAAAAGTATGTTCTCTGTGCGAGTTCAAAGCGTTGTGGTGGTGCCTGCTGGCCACAAGGTCAAAAGACATGCACAGAGAGAGAGAGACCCTTTAATGAAGAACAGAGATTTTAGCCGTTTAAATTTCTCTGACATGCTACTCTGTGTAGGAAGGGGAATTCGGGAGGTAAAGATGGAAAAAGAATCCTGAGGAGATTAAAAGAAATGAAGAGGGAGATAAAATGCATAGTCCGATAAATGTGCTTATAGAGTTCACAGTGTGAAAAATGCCACAGTGTGACATTCAAGGTGAATTTAGTTTGTCTAAAAGTCCAATGTCTTTCAAATACGTAAATAAAAAGTTTGTTGCGAGTCTCTGTTGCCTAGGGCAGGCTGAGAGACCTAAAACAATGCCCATTGTTAAAGGCACTGGGGAGAGCTTTTCTATGCTATGTTCGTAGTATGCACACTCATCAGCGTATGCAGGACACTCAAAAGACATGCACATGTTTATTCAAAGCTTTAGGCACTAAAAAAAAATTATTACTGCTTAGAAGTGTGCTTCCTGTCATAGCAGTATGTGTACACATGCATGTCCTTTTAAGAACCAGCTGGCAGTAAATTTACTACCAGTAGATTATTATACCTACAGCTGTATGCGCTCACATTTTCTGTGATTCAGTTAACTTTCTTTTCAGCCGTATAATGTGCTACTCCTGTGTGGGTAAAGAAAGATCACTTGTGGTTTACTTCTTTAGTTAATGGGTTTAACGTCTCAAAGCATAGTAGAATAGTCCAGAAATTTAAACCACCTGGGTTTTATAACGTGCGCTGACATCGCACAACCCAAGGGCGCCTTGGTTTACCCATCACAAAAGGGGTTGCCGCGGCATGGAACTTAGGGTCTACCTCAGTCTTTTTGTGAGCCGAAGTAATCAATGTAAGTGTAGTTAATGCAAAAATGATCATACTTAGATCTGTACTGTAACGAAGAAATGCTGCGCTTTTGCTGTTATATACACCTGAAAAAAATTTTTAATGTGGGAAATTTAATAAAGCAAGCAAGAACACTAGTTTGGCGTAGTTTATTTTGATATACGTGATATAAGGTGTATGTAGATGACTTTGTATCTTCTTGCCTGCTGTTCCTTGTATCGCTTAGCGCAAGTTTCTCGGCATTTGACAACTGCCACAAAGGACCAGGCCTGCTATTTTAAAGCAGATGGAAGATCAGGACAGTTTACATGGTTAAACCACATGAGAACATATGTCGCTGCTGATGTCACACGCACATTTAATGTAAGCAAACACAAAGGCAGGTAAATTTAAGACTCACAGAAACAGCCGAAAAGTGGCCAGCCATGCCACCTGCCAGAGGCATGCTGTGAGGTGGGCCATAATGTGTGCTGCTCAAGCTGCCGGGAGTGACATAGATATAAAGCCCAACTTTAACCAAGCCGTATGAATGTGCTTGTGTGACCTAGGGTAGCATGTCTAGCCTGGGACTCAAAAGGCGATTCTGATCTCACCCTCCCATCTCAATGGCGAAGCTAAAGTTAGCAGCACTTGCCGATTCCACCGTGACGTGCGGTCTTGTAACGTCACAGGAGTCACCTGTTCATGTCACCTGCCAACTGCAAGAGGCATCCTCAAATAGTTGAAGACAAAGGCCACAGCATCAGACATACCTCACATCTTTATTTGCCCCATGCTTTTGCAGTAAATTTGAATTCGGCATAATTTTTTTGCTTTATCTTGGTTGTTGAAAAGTCCTACCTTTGTTAAGAAACGAAGGTGCCATTTAAAAGCACTTTATGAAGCAGAATGTATATAATAGGTCACAATCTTTTGACTCACAGGCACAAATAGCCCAAAGCTCAAGATGTATGTAAGGTGAGGATGGTCTTGTCTGCTTCCCTGAGAAACTTTGGCAGCTTCACAAGTTCCCCATTGTGCAGCTTAACTGCACACCTCAAGGCATGGGGTCCTTTGACCAACCATGCAGGTAACCTGCATGCAACAAGTGTGCTACGAAAGCTTTAGTAAAAGTTCACGAGGAATCTGTGCTTGGCTTACTGACTACTGCTGTCAAACCTTATAGGCCACAATGTCATGCAAAAGGTGCTGTCACAGATACCAAAGCCAAGGGAGTAAGTAGACGGGGCATTGCAACAAAAGCAAGCATTTCTGAAGAGTAACAAAATCATAGGAAGTGCCAGGCAACTCTACTCTTTGTTCTTGCAGAGAATCAGGTTCTGCCATTATGGTACTCTCGGTGGGGTGGCACAAAGAAAAAAATGGGGGAGAGTACTGCTCTTCATAAACATAATTCAAAAGAAAAAAAAAACAAAATTTTAACAATGAGAGCTTCACATGCTTACCAGGAAGGAGGCATTATATGAAAGTGTTCTTTCTGTCAGGGCCCGAAAGGGGCTATCGGATAGCTTTGTAGATGGTGCCCGCCTGCCACCGTCTCTCGCCTTCCTTCGCCATAGTCATTGCATACAGTGCATTAGGAGTGCACAGTAACTGTTCAAGCTTTGCAACCTGTCACCAAAGTTGCAAGATCACTTGACTGAGTGGCAGCAGTGCCCTCAGCACTGCATGGGCTAAGATGGCCTTAGAGCTTGGGTTTAAAGTTGCGGCTCCATACGCAGAATTCTATATGGGGTTTTATGGCGCATAAGCAACTGTGGCTATCACAAATGTCTTGGCTTTTGATTCATTATTGTCAAGTGAAGTAAACTTAGGGTGTTACAACAGAGACATGGATGAAATAAACTATAGTGTGTGCCAAGAAAAAAGTCAAGGTTTATATACCTATTTTTTTACTTTTACCCCGCCACAGTGACTCGGTGGTTAAGATGCTCAACCACTGAACCAGGGTACAGTGGTTTGAGACGTGGCAGCCGTATTTGAATTGATGCAGAACGCATAGCACCCGTGTACTGTGCACAGTCAGTACCTCTTAAAGAAGTTAAAGGTGATCGAAATGATCCAGAGCCCTCCCCTACAGTGTCGCTCATAGCCCAAGTTGGTCTGGAACGTATACAGCTGTTGTGCTTTTCGTCCGGTTCGATCATGAATTCAACCCATAAAGCTATTGATTAAAAAATGTAATTCCACTGGCTGCAAGGATGTTTTAATATTTAGACATAGTAGGTCAAAAAATATGACTGAATAAACATGTTTACTAAATGCTAAGTAATTTAACTGCATGTGTATGCAACATTCCCCATTTAGGCTCTTGGAACGTCCGATCACTGTTAAAAAGGGAGCTGATCAGTGTAGTGCCTTAACAAAGGACCACTATTTAATTATTTTCATGGAAACCTGAAGTAAAAGCAGATAACCTTGTTGGTGGAAAGTAGTCCTAATAAATAGTGTCGCAGGTCAGTTCCAGCCCAAAATGGGGAGATTCGACTATTCCTCCAGTATGTGCGCTGAATAGAGCGCCTCTGCAACTCCAGCCAAGGAACAGGCCTACTGGTAGTCTACCAGATATGGTTCCCTCACCACCTTGGATACAAAATGCAGTGCCTGCCTATAACGATCGTTTGTGTGTAGAAGTTGAGTGGTCTGGCTTACATTAGCTGTGTACTTGTTCTGGTCTCACAGGAGAATGGCAAAGAAAGCGATCTTGCTCTCGACAATGCCGTAAGCTAACCAGTCAAGTGAATTGGTAAATGAGAACATAGATGTCATTTGCCCCGTGCAAACATCTTTAGCTATTTCTGTCTGCTCGTACAAAATCGTGACTGCGATATGATGAAAAATATTGGTCAACGTAATTCACTGTCCTAGTCACCATGCAGCCACCACACGACACACTATTTGAAGGTTAGCAAAAGTAAGGAGCCGAGGAGTTCTATACAGATCTCTACAGCAGCCAAAGTAGTCAGGACCGTAATGAGGTTGGCGGTAGGGAAAAACAGTCAGACGTTCCACCAGTGACGAAAGACGAGGTCAAGAAAGCATTAGAAACTATGAAAAGGGGGAAATCAGCTGGAGAGGATCAGATAACTACAGATTTGCTGAAGGACGGGGGGGATATCGTGCTAGAAAAACTGGCCACCCTGTATACGCAGTGCCTGGTGTCATCGACGGTACCGGAACCATGGAAGAATGCAAACATTATCCTCATTCACAAGAAAGGGGACTCTAAGGACCTTAAAAATTACAGACCAATCAGCTTACTGTCTGTTACGTATAAGGTATTTACTAAGGTAATCGCTAATAGAATCAGAACAACCTTAGACTGCAATCAATCAAAGGATCAAGCAGGGTTTCGGAAACGGTACTCTACTATCGATCATATCCATACCATCAACCAGGTGATAGAAAAATGCTCGGAATATAACCAGCCCTTATACATAGCATTCATTGATTACGAAAAAGCATTTGACTCAGTGGAAACCTCGGCGGTGATGCAGGAATTGCGAAATCAGGGGGTAGACGAGCCGTACGTGAAAGTGCTGGAAGATATATATAGTGGCTGCACAGCAACCATAGTTCTGCATAAAGAAAGTAACAAAATTCCCATAAAGAAAGGTGTTAGGCAAGGAGACACAATCTCCCCAGTACTATTCACAGCTTGTTTAGAGGAAGTATTCAGAGACTTGGAATGGGAGCAGTTAGGGATAAGGGTAGATGGAGAATACCTCAGTAATCTGCGATTTGCTGATGACATTGCCTTGCTAAGCAACTCGGGGGATGAACTGCAAATAATGATTGATGACCTAGACAGAAAAAGTAGAAAGGTAGGCTTGAAATCAATATGCAGAAGACTAAGGTAATGTTCAACAGCCTCGGGAAGGAACAGCAGTTTACATTAGGTAGCGAAATACTGGAAGTAGTAGGCGAATATGTCTACCTAGGACAGGTAGTAACCGCAGATCCGGACCATGAAAAGGAAATAACAAGAAGAATAAGATTGGGATGGTGCGCATTTGGCAAGCACTCGCAGATTATGACTAGCAGCTTACCGGTATCGCTCAAGAGGAAAGTATACAACAGTTGCATCTTGCCTGTACTCACCTATGGGGCTGAAACGTGGAGGCTAACCAAGAGAGTTCTACTTAAGTTGAGGACAACCCAGAGGGTTATGGAACGAAAAATGGTAGGGGTAACATTAAGAGATAGAAAGCGTGCAGAGTGGGTCAGAGAAATAACTCAAGTTACCGACATTCTAGTGGAAATTAAGAAGAAGAAATGGACATGGGCAGGACATGTAGGGCGAAGAGAGGATAACCGATGGTCGCTGAGGGTAACAAACTGGATTCCAAGGGAAGGAAAGCGTAGCAGGGGGCGGCAGAAAGTTAGGTGGGCGGATGAGATTAAGAAGTTCGCAGGGATGCAGCTAGCACAGAACCGGGTTAAGTGGAGAAATATGGGAGAGGCCTTCGCCCTGCAGTGGGTATAATCAGGCTGATGATGATGATGATGAAAAGTAAGGAACATCCCTTTATCTTGCACGCGACAATATGCACAAAAGGCCAGAAGGGCTATGTAATATATGCAAAAGACTAGCTCATTCCTACCAAATGCCTATACCTGAATTGAGCAACACTTTACATAACAAACTATCGTTCTGAAGTACCCGGGTTCGAACCAAAGAAACATAATGCAACTTGTAGCGTAGACAAGACAGCAATGCAGCAATTGACTACTCTCCAGCCGTTCTGTATTTCACTTCCTAGTTTTCTTGCGTACACATGTGCAACAACACCGTCTTCATCACATTTTCACCGCACTTAAAAAAAAAACAAAAAAAACCTTGCTGGCAAATGGCTAAATATCCTCTAATACATCACAGTCTTTTAAACCTTGCGGGAAGCTTCTTTTCACATTTACTTCTGCGGGGAGAAGGAAGAGGAGTAGTAGTTGCTGCTGTTGAGGCACACTTTGGTTGAGGGGGGTCTGTCGGTTCTGTGTCGGGCAAAGCCAGAAATGAGGAAGTTCCCGGGCTAACATCTGCGTTATTGGGGTTATGCGAGGTTGGACTCTGGTCTGCGTTTCTGGTAGTGGACTGGTCAACACTCGGGTGCAGTCAGTGGGCAACAAAATGTTAGCGGGGAGAGCCATCAGAGCTGAGGGCGGAGGTTGGCGCTGAACAACTGCTTTTCTAACAGCTCATAATTTGGACGAGTGCCACACTCGCCCATCATCCAGCAGGTGTGAGACTGGTACAATTCGCTCAACAACTCTTCGAGGCTCTGAAACCGAGCAGCCAGCTTGCCTCACACAATCGGCTTGCAAACTCGCACATAGTCGCCAA
The DNA here is from genome assembly GCF_055883805.1 of Amblyomma maculatum. Taxonomy (NCBI): domain Eukaryota; kingdom Metazoa; phylum Arthropoda; class Arachnida; order Ixodida; family Ixodidae; genus Amblyomma; species Amblyomma maculatum. Next base: position 473,757,233 of record NC_139344.1, on the reverse strand, counting down.
TCTAAAAGTCATAGTGCTTGGTTCCACTCCGCTGGTCTGCATAAAGCTTATATTTGGCTTGCTTCTGCTCTAGCCACTGGCAATAGAGCTTCAGCGCTCTTGTATGATCAGTCGAGAAGCACTGATCCGGGCAGGCACACAACGTTAAGTCTTATGCAAGGCATCTGGCCATGAACTAGGATGGCTAGTGCGATTCCTGTCGTGGAATGTGGCGCACAGTGGTAGACACAGAGTTATAATAGCGGACGTAGGTCACGTTGCTCGCAAAGAGCCATCTGAACATATGCCCTGAAAACCCTATTAAACTGTCCTACAAGTCCATTGGGTTAAGGGTCATAAACTGAGGAGTAGCAGTTACGTATACCCCGAGGATGAGAATTGTGGTCCGTGATCCGACACTATTTCCTCGGGGTAATCCTCGTGAACAAATGTACCTAGAAGCAATTCTTGAACTGTGGTAGTTGTGAAAGAAGCCTCTGGCCATTTACTGTAATAGTCAATGAGTGTTATTGCAAAGCGACAGTTACTAGGAGCTTGGTCGAAACGCCCCACGATGTCAATAGCAGGCTTATCCCAAAGCTTGCCTGGCAAAGCAACAGGTTGCAGAGGAACAGTAGAGACCTGAACAATAGCAGCACTGCTGGAAGAATCATCTTCGACTTTCTGCGCTTCACTGGAACGATCAGACGACTTGCAGACAGATTCCAAATAGCCCACTTCGCCGCACCGACGACACTTTCGTTTGCGAGCTTGCCATGTGGAGTCGTTCGCCAAGTGGGCAGGAGAACCGCGGCGATAGCGCGAACACTCCGGAAGTGCAGATGAAGATTTACATAGGTGGCAACTGCATTTGATGCAAGGGACCTGAAGGACCCGTTCTGATGTGCACTCGCATCCCACGCGCTGTATTGGTGCGACCTCTTCTGATAGCTCCTTTGCTTCACAGGAAGCTTGCTGGCACTGTCTAGCGCGACAGAGTCAAGAAGGAGATGGCGTTCACTGAAATAGTGACTAATGGTCTTCACCAGCTGGTCCCTGATGATGTCCGCGAAGCTCCCAAAACCGCAGTCGCCGACAAGGCTGCGAAGAGCACCGATGTACTCATATGCTATCTCTCCGGCAGTTTGTACTCTGCAGTGAAAACGGTGGCGTGCGGCGATCACATTTACGGAAGATTTGTAATGCGTCGCCAGTATAAAGATAGCATCGTCACCGGAGTGTGAGGCAGCAGCGGTAGGTGCTGAAGGGGACGACGGCGACAATGTATAGAAAATGTGGAGGTATCTAGTGGAGGCACCAGACGCCAGCCTCCATTACTCCCACGGAAGGGCGGAGGCGGCTGAGGACCTGAAAAGCTCATGATGGACGGTCAGCAGTCTACGCCGAGGTCTTGGATTAAGCTAACATCATCGTCGCCAAAATATGTAGTATCTTACACGAGACAGGAACGCAGCAATTGACTTTTTCTCGCTGCGCGCGTGCAACACTTCGCCTTTACCGCACAACTCACAACACAAAATAGCTCATGCGTACCAATAGCAATAATTAACACCGCCGCAACAAAATTAACACCTTTAAAGCTATGACGAGCAAATATCACACAGATGAAACGCTACTCGGCTGAACACTTGCAGAGCGCCATTTTAAACGGAAGCGCGCATCCACTGACGTCATCATGCGCGGGTCACGTGAGTGTGACGTATTTCCGTGCGTGGCAGCAGGAGAAACGTGTGTGGGGTCGGCAGCTGCCACGGGCGTGTCTCCAGCCTCGGCCTTTTCCAAAATGACGGAAATAGCAGAAAGCTTTTATTGACCGCTTTTAGATGGCGCGACAAAGCATAGGCACAAAAAATGCATGTAAAAACACCATAAAAAACACGACCGGTCTCGAGGGAGAGCGCGCTTCTCTTCTCTTACGGCCTCTCCAATAGGGTCGGTCTGTTTCAACCGCCTTCCCCCCTCCCTCCCAACCTTCCCCTACCCCATTCCCCTGGGCACCAAGAGTGCCGCCGCTAGCTCAGGCTGGCATACGACAAGCGTTTAGGGGTAGCTCGGCTGAAAACGCTAATTGACCTAAATTTGTGACGTCATATATGACGTCACAAACAACGTCATGGGTTACGTGATACTTTATGATGTCATGTCCGGATGCAGGGCGCACGTGTTTTCCCTAGACTATAGTGCCATACCTAGACTGTCCCTGGATTCCCCATGCTTTTCAGAGCGCCCGGGCGCGACCCAGCGGCATGGCCGGCGGTGTCGGCGGCGCTCCGCAAGCAAACGGCAGCTGCCCAGCCGATGGCCGTCGGCGGAGAGGCACGAGGCCTAGCTTGCATGCAGTGCGGACACCGTGGAAACGGCAGCGATGTCAAATAACATATGCACGCTTCGAGCCGCGAAGAGGTTTCCGAACCAGCTTGTCGTACACCACACGAATTGCCGGGGAAATCACAGTTTAATTGCTTTTCCTTTATCTAGATCTGTGTGAGACCTTACGGCGACAAAAACAATCGAGGTTCGCCAACGCAGTGTGACAGCTGTTCGTAGGCCGGCCGGGCGAATTTTCCAGTGACAACTGCACACCATGTTTGCGGTGATTCCGCTCTTCTGCACGTTTCGTATATTTGCAAAACGTTTCCTTGCAAAATAGCTTTCTCGGTGCGACGTCTTTCAGGCGCGCAGGCTGTCGGCAATGGTCATCCGTCCCGTTGCCACGCGTCCCGATATAATTCGGTCTTTTTCTAAGCGAAATAGTTGATTATGAATTGTTTTAACCAGAAATGCGCTCGGTGACCGCTCTTACTGGCTAAAAAGGGCCTAATTTCATCACTCCAAACTAATGCGCCGGCGAATGCATATGATGCCGGCCGGCGCTATTATAAGCACATCCTAGCTGCAATAGCTAGCTAGTCCATGACTGTAGGGGGCAAAAAAAAAAAAAAAAAAGCTTTGAGGACAAAGGGAATAGAGATATGTACTAGGTCATTCGACTCTACAAATCTTTTAGGTCAGAATTGTGATGCTGGGAGTGATATGTTGATTAGGGAAAAAAAAATCTAAATAAGCTGTAGTATTAAAGGATGACCTCTCACTGTTTTGGTTACCCTGTTGTTAAAAACAATTAGGTGCCTAATGAATATCCTATTCTCATTTGGACTATGATTATTATAAAACTATGTAAGTCATTTCACATTGATCAGGGCTTGTTTTAGATTAAGTTTAACGAAGTGTCTAAAGGTACGTCCGACGTATCCATTCGATTCTCGTAAAGATACGGCGGACGTCGATATACAGGCTCATGGCTGTATGCACGTCGAGCGCGGCCACATTCCGTGCTACGCGTGAATGGATATCAGCCATATCAGCTATCCGCGACTCTCGATGAGGTGTTACGAAGAGTGCATCCGTTCTAACATAGATCACGGTCTTCACTCAGGATTGTGTACGGCAAGCATCGCTGTCACGCACATAGCTGCAGGCGATGCTACGTACTGCACCAGCTCTACCAGCTGGCGTCGAGATACGCACATTCACGAGCAGCTTTCGCTTCGCACTAAACTATCACCTCGATCTGCCCGTAATGCGAGCGAGCTATTCCTAGCATTTACGCTGTCTTAGGTCCTGCATCGACCTCCGAAGGTCTAGCGCCGGCACAACACACACACACCTCGCCGTGCAGAACATTCGGCAGTCCAAAGTATGTATATGAAATGGCATTATGCTCGTTCCTCTTAGCAGACCGAGGGAAAAGGATGTTTCTAGCTAAATTATTCGTTTAAATTCTACCTCAGAGCCGTGGAAGAAGACATGCCGAATCTACTAGAGGCCTGCGCTGCTACTGCGGCGAGCTGCACATCGACTCGTCGAGGCGAAGACCTACTGCACCGCACCGCAAGAGTGCACAACCGGAAAGCCGGAAGCGCGAATGATCCGAATTCCCTGTGAACAGCAATGTTCTTTGGTATTTAGGGGAAGACTAGACTAAAGTGCTTAGCCTGCATCTTTTTCTTGTCGTTGAATTTTGCGTACATGTAGTTTAAACCCCCGCATGCTCGAAGTTAGCCTGACCCGACTGAACGGCCGCGCAGCTGAAACGATCGGGATCGATATGCATGCATCGCCGGACTTAGGTACGCGGTAGAAAATGTGCGCTGCACATTTCGTTGCAGAAGCTGACTCTTGGAATTTTGCAGAGTGGGCCATGCAAGTGATCGTTGCTACAACCACGCATCCATATTCCAAAGGCTGGCCTACCCCGAGGCGCATAAATGTTCAACCGTGGACGTATCAATGATCGAAGAGAGGACAGATTTTCACAATATTGGGCGCGAAATCGATAGCTACCAGTGCTCAGTGTTAGAGAAATTCTGCCTTGATCATGCGCAATTCAGTGTTTCAGGTTTGGTCAGTAGCTATAAGTTTGAACAGTTCGCCTGTCAAGTCAGCGGTGCCAGCGATGGACCGGCGGAGCGATTTTCCACGCTACACCGCTGTCTTGCTAGAAAGCCTACCTAGGCGGCGTTTGACATTCAGCTGCTTTTTGTGGGCCCCGTAAATGAAAGCAACGCCTTCAGAAATGCGTTAAATGCTCAAAAATGTATTCTCTTCAACAGTTTCACTCCAGGCTGTCAAAGCAGGCGGACGTTGATAAAACAGTTGAGCACTCCAGTCTTTAGAAATCTGTAGAATCGCCTTCAGTTTGTAAAAGTATTGGAATAGGTCACTTTCCGATCGCTGGGACATAGACCCTCATGACAGCGCTTTCACGTGAATAAGGACCACACCAGACCAAAAGCTTGTCTCATATAACATAGCTAACTAAGGTATACCTTACAGCATTGTGTTGATTTTTATGGTGCATAAGCGACTAATGCTGCCATGCACCAAGAACAAGGTTTAATGTATTTATTTTGTGTGTAATGACTAAAATGTTTTTTAGGATGTAGCTTGTTTAGGAACATTTTAGGAAACCAAAAATGCAGGAAATTTGCACGTCTCTCCTAGGATCATGCTGGGATGGAAAGGGATCTGTTGCAAAATTGTACAAAATGTTTCCTCTTATTTTCTCGACTCTGGCGCACGTGTAAGATATGGTTTATTGTTAGTTCATCTCCACACTCCTTGCATATTGGTTTGTCCTCTTTCATAAGTATGAAGCTGTGTGTGAGGTGTTGGTATGTGTTTTTTGAAGATGGCCTAAAATGGCCTCCATGTTGTGTTTCTGATTACTGCATGATTTCCATTCCTTAATGACAGGTTTGACAAGTATAGTTTGTAGTTTATTTCAATGTTTCAAAAATCCTGCCATTTCACTTTAACTTTTTTTGTACAAGCTTCTTGGTATCTTCATGCAGCATATTCACCCTCTGTAATTTAGCATTGTGTCAAGGTAACCTGGTTATTTCTTTTCATCACCTTTTAATCCTTGGAAGTCATAGAAATAAATGAGATCCACAATCATGAGCTATCTAGGGTATGCATATGTCCATCGCTCAGTGGAATGGTGTCAGTACGCTCTCAGAACAGGTCTTGTGGTAACAACAACCATTGTCTGAGGTGGTCCTTTAATGGGCATTGAAATGCTAAGTAACTACAGGTACTGATAAAACTCTTGATCATGTTATGTGATGATGCGATCCTTGCATGCATATGGGTATACATTTCAGAATCTGCAGTGCACCACTTGACCATTTGCCACCAGTTTGTGTGAAAATGTATTTTTCATGCATGTTAACCAGTATTTAACAGATGACCCCTGTGCACAAGCCAAAAGTGCCACGAGCCAAATCTCACGAGGCCACACGACATGGCAGGAGCTGTTAAGTCAAGCTTACAAAGTTATATTTGAAATATGTTCTGGGATGTTTCAGCTCCAATTAAGAAAGGTTGAGGCTTACAGAGGTCTATGCCAGGTTGTCTATCACCTTACAAGGCAGCCTACGACCGTATGCTAATGAGTATATCTGAGACAACAGAGACATGAATTAAGGAATTAGTAATTATGTTTGTAGCAAAGGGCATGTAAATTAACGGGAATCCACAGTGGGATCTGCAGACAAAAACCATTAACGCTGGCACACCATACCCTTACAGGTGGAGATTAGGAGTCTCCCTAATTTTTTTTCTGCTCAAAGCTTGTCATTTCCTTCATTCTTCCAGATGAGGAAGATGTGAAAATGATAGCATCGAAAATTCCAGAGACCATCGTTAACAAGGATGCTGATCCCAACAGCGTAAAAAGGAATTTCAGAAAAGATGGGTGACTAGTAATGCTGGCAACAGTTGAAGCTAAGTGGAAAGGCATGAAATTGAAATGCAACATATGCAGACATATGTTGCGAGACGACCAGTCTGTGGTGTGCGACATCTGTCTCCGTTAGTTTCATCAAGTGATTGGCCGAAGCAGATGGGGCTTGTGGTTTTGTGATAAGTGCAGTGTAGTAGCATAGATGCAACCTTGCCCATTAATAGTTGGAGTGGAGTAAGTGCATTGTTTTGTTTTTGTAAGATGTTCATGGTTTCCATGCAAACATTATGAGAATTTTTTTCCTAGAGAATATTTGCTGAAATGTGAATATAATGTGCAATAAAACTAGTGTTTTCTTGCTATTTACTTTTCCTTGTATACATTAGTTCTGTGAAGAAAACCACAGGCTAGAAGGAAATGTAATGGCATGCATTTTGATACTTGGCCCCGTTGTGCTGGCTCAGTAGTTAGAGTGCTTGGCTGCTGAACCCAAAGATGCAGATTTGGTTCCAGCCAGAGCAGGAGCATTTCAATAGAGGCGAAACAATAGGCCGTCATGCACCGTGCGGTGTCAGTGCATGTGAAAGAACCCCAGATGGTCGAAATTATACCGCAGCCCTCAACTATTGTGTTCCTCATAGCCGTAGTTATTTTGGGATGCTAAACCAGATATATATCACATCATACTCTGAGTAAGATGCTATTCATGGTCAGTTAATCATACACTAAATGATCAATTTTTTTCTGCATGGTACAGCAGCTGTTGTACAATTTTACTTTAGCCTTCATGAAGAATATCACACTGGCTCCACATGGCCTTCTGTTGACCCTTGATATGCGTCACAATCACACACCCGAGTATGTATTTGTCTAAAGGCACCTATGCATGCAAGGAGGGGACCGTTACTTTCCACTTGTCAGAACTGAAATGCATGATCCACATCATTTCTGTAATTCAACTGCTTGCTATTTGAACTGTCCAGCATTGATGCAAGTTTCAAAGAACTGCAATTAGCAAATTAATCTAAGCAGCAAACCATGCCAAGAACTGCTTCGGTTTCATCTTTAGCAACTGTTTGGGAACTAAAATTAGCCAAATGTTGCAAAACATAGATGAGAGGTTACAAAATCTAAAAAACAATGCAGCCTACCTGTGGCATGTAGGGTTTCACATCCTAAAGTGACATATGTAGCTATGAAGAATACCGTAGTGGAGAGCTCCAGACTAATTTGACTGCCCGGGCTTTGTACTTTGCATTGACATCTTGCAGAAAACAGAAGCATTTGCATTTCACCTGCACCAAAGTGCGACTGCCATCACTGGTATTAAACATCACGACCTTGGGGCAAGTAGCCTAACGTGCCACTAAGATGTCACAGCGTGTACGTACATGCTATACATGTCAACCTTTCTAGCATTAAAGCTGTCACATGCATGGCAGATATTCATGTTCAGCTTTGGACTGACAAGTTTAAAAGTGTACTATTTGTGTTTGTCTAGCATGAAAAACAAAGGAAACTAAGGAAAAACGAAAAAAAAAATGAAGATAATAAGTTGAAAAAGCACTAGTCATTAACACATAAAGCATATTCGTTCCTTTATTAATGATAAAGTGGCCTTCAACAATAGTACAAAGCCTGAACATTTAAAAAGGTGCTGTGCCAGGCAGCTATTTTACAGAAACCTGAACCATTTCACCTGTAGTAATGCGCATCCCGGCGGTGTGGGCTGGGCACTTATTTTTCGGTCCACTCCAACATGCGAAAACTGCATCATGTGCATTCCCATTTTCCGCGTTTTGAGCTCTGTAGTACAGGCTAACAAATTGTCGATGACTTATTTTCGTCTGATTGTTGCACAGCGCGTGTAAATAAATTACCACTGCACCTAATAAACACTGACATGCACGTGCAACATCGCCGATCATAAACGGACACAATGATGTCCGTCCGGACATCGGCGCACTCATCACAGCACTCTAGTAGGACGTAATCCGTACATCACAGCATCTCATGGTAAGCACAAACCACACCTCCAGTTGTACAACAAACACGAATGACGCGATGCTTGGGCTAGAGACACGCCGGCGGTGCCCAGCATTTTCAGCGCCGCTTGTACTACGTGGAACTTGCAGCACCAAACCTCAATGCGAGCAGAAAGCGATGCGTTACGTGACGCATCTCATCACAGATGGAAGTGAGGAAACTTTGAAGAATCAAAACTACATAATTACATAACGACCATCGTAGACGTTAATCCACATAATAACGAGGACCAAATGAGCGGGCGTGCGGGCCGCGGGCTGGCCGTCAACACCGCGATTACATGCGCTTGCGCTCTGGTCCTGCTTGCCACCCTGCCGCGGTCCAACTCACGTAAACCTATCATCATGCCATCACGTAGTATATCACCCATTCTAGGCACTATTCTTGCCACTGTACTATTCTTTGTAATTTCACATTTCACGCATGCAGTATGTAGTACATACTTCTTGCACCTCGCACGTACACCTCATACCAACTTCGATTTGGCTACATATGGCTACCATGTTGTTGCTACAACCCACCTACAACCACATCTGGGGATCTCGGATCCGTCCGGCTTTCCCGACGGATCCCAAGGCCCATATCGGAGAAGAATGCGTTGGGTCCGTCGGAAGAACCCTACCGATCGGGTCCGTCCGCCGTACCTCTGAAAAATATTTCCCGGATCCGTCGGACGGATCCCGAAGAAAAACGCACAGGATCCGTCGGACGTACCTTTAAGACCATTGATCGGGTCCGTCCGACGTACCTTTAGCCACAGCCTAAGTTTAATAAAGCAAATCCCCATCTTGCACTTGGAGCATAATGCCTTCATACCTCAAATAAAGTTGATGGAGCGTATCATAAAGTCGCAATTAATACAACCGGATTTCAGAACATTCAGCCTCAGGATTTTAGGCTAACAAGAAGAATATATTCTATGTTCTATGTTATATATTCAAACACTGCATTTATTTTTGTTCATAAAGACATTGAAATGCTTTAATAACTTTCATCGCCTTGAGTAAATGTTTGTCATTCGTTACATTGAATGCTTGCAGTCCAGAAATTCTTTACATTCTTATTTGGCTATACGTACCTTACACTTACAAACACATATAAAGTTATATATGTGCTACACTATTTTTCCTTCCATTTAGTATCTCTTTCACACAACCTCAGAGTTTAAAGACAATTATTTATCAAACAGCACTTGTGAATATATCTAAGTGGACACTTTTTTAATTGCACAATGATGGCATAACTTAATGAAGAATAAGTTAATGTGGTCCACCACTTAAGTTTGCAAAAAACTTATGAAAGAGAAAGGTAGCATGCACTATAGCCAATTTTTAACAAAATTTTCTGGGCATATGCCACCTTTTATGCAACTAATATGTCAACAGCAAAAAAAAAAAAAAAAAAAAAAAAAAAAACCTTTCTTATACATTACTAAGGTGCAAAGGTGAGTAAAACGAGTATTTGCTGAATTTTGGGCTGTCCAGACATTGTGGGATTGCTTTTCAGGATATAAAAAGGCATTTTTTTAGCATAAAGGAGGGGTTAGAAACCTTGCTGTCCCTATAGGGGTGTGAGGACTGCACTGGGTGCAGTGCTCAGGACAGTGTGGCTGGGAATGGGGGGGGGGGGGTAATGCAAAGAGTGCAGTTAGAGAAATATATGCAAGGCAATTCACATGCTGCAATACTGTGGGCCTTAAGTTCTTTTCCTCAAGAGAATGCTTTCTCTCTTTTGTTGCTGTAAGAGAAGGTTATTGTTAAAATGAGAGATACAAGTCAGTCCATCATGAAATCAAACCTGACGAATCACTCCGCTGCTGAAGACCACTTTGAGACTAAATGTATTCTGTTAGCAAGGCATCACTGCTCATTGGTGCCTTTTTTATTTGCATGGAGACTACAGTAGTCTGTGCCATTGCTTTTCTATGTTGCTTGCACCTATAGCATGCAGTACCTGAAGTAGTAAATGCTGCACAATTTCATTTGCAGACAAAACACCTATACCTTGACAAAGTGGTGGCAAAGATGGATGATTTAAAGCTCTTTCTCAAAGATGATGTGTGGCCACAGTGTGCAAGGCTATTGAGCAGAAATTCATAAAATCAAATGAGCTCAGAATATCAGTAGACAGGCCCCAGAAGTTCAAAAAGAGTATGGTAGGGGAATGTGTCTGAGGTTCAGGGTTTTCATTGCAGGAAGAAAATAAAAGGGGCGATGCTTGACTGCACTGGTAGATTTTATGCCGAGCTCTGCATTAAATCAAAAGCGATTTTAGAAGCCGCAGAACATATCTGGTCCTCTTGAAGTGAAGAGATTTCTTTATTCTACTGAGGGACCTCTCAAGCCTTAAAGTATGTATTCCGAAGCTTACATCCTTCTACAACAAGCTGTCTGATAGAACACATTTCATCGAAATGCCTTGGCTGAGGAGACACCTCAAATTAAAGTGGCAAGCATTGGACTCGAAGAGGGGCAACAGTTGGGCAGCATTGGAGTTCCCCAGATTGAGATTTTCTAGAGCCTCTCCCCAGCCTGCAACTATTCCTAATATATGAGTGTCTGTTGTATCCTGTGAGAGGAGGAGGTTGTGTCCTGTGAGGAAGAGGACCTATGATGGGTCAGTGGACGCTTTCAGATCTTGCATTATCATCTCTCGTAGGTGAGTTGGCAAAAAACATTGATTTTGACAAATCGAGTAGCAGCTTTGAAGCCTTAAAGACCGAAAAATGAAAATGTTGGCATGTCGGTTTTGTTTTTGCTTTATGCTCTTTAGATCAATACCAGCTTTCAAAACAAGATTTATAATATCTGAAATTAGTTGCTCAGAGCAAGATGACTTCAGTGTTTCCCACTTTTTGTACACAAGCGATTTCTATAATTGATCAAGGGGTATGCTTATTTCATTTGTGCGGCAGGATTAATTATGCACTTGTCCCTCTGCAAAATTTGTCTTTTACAGAGTAGTTGTTGAAGGCCTCAATTATGACTGCTTTTTTGTTTTTGTAACTTCAGTTCTCTTCTGTGTGTTCGAGTTGTCCTTTCACTATTAGCATGCTTACTTCTCAAATGACATTTCTATGCCCATATTTGCATGTGAACGCTGTCTAACATTCTAGCTGGTTCGTATTTACTTTATTCTTTGTCACTGTGGCCAATGTAATTGCAGTTGTCTTGTGCATGTTACGAATTCCAAGGGAAGGAAAGCGCAGCAGGGGGCGGCAGAAAGTCAGGTGGGCGGATGAGATTAAGAAGTTCGCAGGGGTCAAGTGGGTGCAGCTTGCACAGAACCAGGTTAAGTGGAGAAATATGGGAGAGGCCTTCGCCCTGCAGTGGGTATAATCAGGCTGATGATGATGATGATGTGCATGTTCAAAGCTTTCAACAGTCCTTATAAAGAGTTTGTGGAAGCATAAAAAATATGAACTACAATACAGCACATTGGCCAGTTCTCAAGGCTTTTGCTGGCACTGCGCTATGCCTGATGTAAACGAAATTGTTCACAATGGCACCGTGTTATAATCCTGGTTGCATCTGCCAGTTTGCCACTTTTTAGTTACTGTGCGTGTTACCAAGTATTTCTACATGCTCAAAGTTTGCAATTCTTGTGGTTTTTATATGCCCTTTTATTTGAGTGGTCCCAATCTAGAAATTCATCTGTCAAAAACCTCTACTTAATCCTTCACAAATGCACCTTTCTTAAGAAAAGAAAAAATATGACATATGCCCCTTGAAATATAGCTATTATCAGTTGTGGGGTATGCTTGTTACGTTGAAGTCTTAAGAAAAGAAGGAAAAAAAATGCCTCGGCTTGCACCATGTTGTGCGATACGAAAAACGAACTTCTCCAATCGAAGAAAGCCTTGACGACAAAGTAGTTGATGGTATTGCGCTCAGGTGTGTTCATGAAGAAGGGGGGGGTTGCCCCGCGTTATTGCACCGGATGTCGCAGACGTACGCCATTGGGGGTTAGAAATGGAGTGCTTTCATGGGATACAGAGGAACGAATACAGCCGGTCATGGAGACTTCAAACATGCGCCTTATCTGCACTTGTGCCCTCGTTTTTGTGTTCTTTCTGAGTTGTAAGCCATCAACGGGTACCTTATACGCATGAACGTTGATCCCAGTTGAATTCCAGTTAGGGATCCATTGTTATCCAACTGGTATGAACTGGAAGTTTGTTCCTTAAACCATTTACATCAGTTAGGATTTTTGCCTGGGTTGTTTCAAAGTAATGTAGAAATGTTGTCAGTGTTGTTCAAGTTACTGCCTATGAAGCAACACAATTTTACAAAAAAACAATGGTTGTGAGCCGCCTCATGCATTTATTTTTCCGTTTTGAAAATGTTTCAAGCTACAATACTTGCCATGTCACTTTGTGTAAAAGAAGCTCTAGCTTTTTACAGGAATGGTTTTAGAGTGTGCTAAAGAAAGTAAGTGTAAAGAAAGATGGAATAGTGACATGTGGCCTCTTTTATGCATGATGTTTGTGTGCCGCACATGAAGTGAAAAGATATCTCTGTTGGTTAACGGCTTTGCACTCAGTGAATTAGTCATGCAGTGTTGCATGACAGACCACCGAAGGCCCAATACATCCTACAAAAGACTAAAAACGAGAAAACATGACGATGAAGTTGAAGGCCCATGATCTGCCAGGAAACAATGGGATGGCTCTGAGAAGGACTTTTATATTGGCAGTAGTAAGGATGGCAGTCCTTTGCTTTGTGGCTCTTCACTTCGCAGTGACAACACTGGTGTATACTGCACTAACACCTACTGTAGTTTTGCCCATGCTGTCAGTTATTCTGACAGCTGCGGCAGCGAGCATCAGCCAGTGCTCTAAGTTTCAAGTGTTCATTTGTAAAAGATGTGTTCTAGATCCTGCTAAAGAGTCTTGTATTATCCAATTGAGTTTCCAGAATTTACACTTTCTCTAGAAGCCCTCATTCCATTTAGGCATCTTTTAATTCTTTCCAATTAGAATTCTCAGTCCTAATTGAATTTCCATAATCAAATGTCTTCCAGTTTCCAGATGACCTCCCAGCTGGAATAAGTACTTAGTCCCAACTGCATAGTTTTAACTCTCTGTAAACAAGCAATTTATTTTTATTATGGGCTGCTAAGTTATGGTCATCTTACGGATTAGAATTGATATTCCTAATGAACATCCAAACTGAATGGACAATTGTTATGTATGGTGAAACTGGAATTCAAACTACATTTCAATAATGCATTGTGTATGCGCTGGCTAAGATGTTAAAGGAAGCTGGTGCATTTCGCTCCCTAGTAAAAATACACCCAAACATATTAGATTTCAATAGGCTTTGCAGTTAAAAATTTTTCAACTAATTTCAAAGTCCAATCTGGAGTCAATGATTTCAATTCGAGCATATTAGATAGTCTCGAGAGCTAAATTAAATGTTTCAGAGAGCAACTCATGCACTTAGGTCCTGGACCCATTTACAAAGGAGCAGCAGACGTTAGCTGCAGAGTAGGATAAAAAAATTTACACATTATTTAAAAAAAAAGTGCAAGAATTGGAGACCCTATGTCTAGAAGATCTATTAATGCGAAAGTATTACTTCGCTATGTTTATTTATTTAGTTATTGTAAGTACCTACAGCGCCCATGAGGCATTATTGTAGGGGGGATACAACTACATACAATAACACATGCAAAGAAGATATAAGAAACCTGTTAGCAAGGTAACACAACACACTGATAGAACACTAAATGAATTCTCAAGTAGTATAAGTGATAACATAAAATACATTAACACAGCGTTGGCAAACGCACAGATTTCACAGATTTCTGTCCGCAGACCGCGTCCTCACACCGCATCCGCAGAACGTGTCTGCAAAATCATGTCCGCAGCAGTTGTGAGTAATTGAGAGTGGTGGAGGTTAATGAGTGGTGTCAATCGATGGAGGGTGATGTAATGTTGCAGTAGCATCCGTTCTTTTGCATTGCTCCAGTGCAGATTCTGCAGTGCTCTTTAACTTTGCAACATTTCTGATTTTACAACCCTAAAAAGTGTATTCATAGCTGTTTTCACAATTTCAGGAATACCTGTTTAAGTTCATTCAGTGAGACCATTAGATTGTGTTTTATTGATTGCAGGTTGCACCAAGTGTGAAAGTGCGGGAGAAACCAGAGGTTGGAGTTTTGAGTTAAAAACGGAGTGGCTCTAAATTTCAGCAGTGCCATCGAGCAAAGAAAGCTTTTATTGTCCTGCCAAGAAAAATAGAAAACATGCAACAAGCGGCAGTCATAGTTAAAGATAATTATACTGTATTCTGCACGGAGGTGTCATGCCGTAAACTGGCAGTCAATATCTGTTATGTAAGAAACACACATTTAATTTACTGAGAATTATTATTTTATTGATATTTGCTCTTGTGGTGCTTGCCCACATAAAACTGCAATACCTTATCTGTGGGGACTTGCATAATTAAAGCCAAGGACAGTACCACATCAAGGTAAAGCTCACTCATTGAAGAAATCTTTTTTTTTATTTGCAGTTTTGTTTATATGAATTTCCTATCTCAAATGAAAAAAATTCACACTAAGACTTATGCGAGTTTCTACAAGGTCAATATTTTTATTATAGATCGGTAGCCATCTCTTACATCATTTTCTTATTTCAGACTCAAAACAAAATAGTTTTTCTGTGTATTTCTTCATGAAATTGGACCCGGGAAACAATTTTTCAAGTAAATAATTTCAATGTAAAACAGTCTCATTGAGGTCAAAGCCAGTAATAAACACACTATTATCAGCATACATGATGAGCTGAGCACTGTTGTCAATATGAATTATGTCATTTATGTACAAATTCAGCAAAAGTGTGCCTAATATTCTTCATTGAGGTACTAAACAAAATATATAAAGGATGATTTGTTTTTGTTACTGTTCATCTGATTCCTTGAATGGGACTTGATTCAATTATTTCCAATACCTTTGCGAGTGCTGGTAATTAAAAAAAATATCTCTACGAACGTGTGCTCCATGCTCTAGCAGATTTCATAGAGTTCCCCGATAGAATATTGAGCTTTTATATTAGCATTGCATGCCATGTTAATTGGATGTGAAGCATGTTTGATGTTTACAAATGCATGCCATTTCCATAATTTCGACTCCCTTAATTGTACGAAGTGTTGGCACAGAGCTGAACTGTTGCCATTGAACTGGACTCCAAATTGTTGACTGGGGGCCAATATCCAGTTGGAAATGGGCATTTCCGATTTTGATTTGGCCTCAACTGTTTTGTTAAACTTGGAACAAAGCCATACTGCCGCGGTGCAATCCATCGCTACGTACGTGGTTCGGCTAGAGCAGCTCTTTAGACACATTTCGTGAAAAAAAAAAAAAAAAAAAAAAAACGGCGTTGTACATGGCACCGAATCCAGGTGCGTACACTTCTGCCTTTTCCCGTGCTCTCGAGTTAAGTGATCCTTGGATGGCGACTATAACCTTCGAAATGTGATGCATTTATAAAAAAAAAATACACAGCGGCACAAAGCCGCGGTGTATATTGTAGCCTATCGCGAGGCCTAGTTTGTCGTCACTGCAGCACTGGAGAGAACGATGCTGGCCAAGTGCTAGCACGAGGTAAGTGAGAATTAAGCAGTACAGTACTTTATGAAGCAATATTCAAGATGATTATGCAGTTGTTATATAAAATGTTGATACTTCCGTTAACATCGCTGAACAAAACCGCACAACTCTTAAGCCTGTTGTATGGGCTTAGCGTTCGTCGCGGCAGCAGAGTGACGCTTGCCACGTGTTCTGCAGCTGCTGCACGAAGACTCGGAAGAATGCGTGAGGGAAGCAGGTAATACGTAGCACTTTATTAAATCAAATTTGACACGATTATGCATGCGTGTATTTACGTATAGCCTGGTAAAGAGGCCTAGCGCGCAAGTTATTTTGGTGGCCGCGGCGATTGATGCGAAGCCACGTGCAACGTAGAGAGGGAAGAGGAGTACGGGATGCGCAGGTCTGCGGTCTGCCAGGAAACATTGGGGCGGCCCTGAAAAGGGCCGTAATTGGATGCGCAGCGACGTGACGGCGTGGCGAACACAATGCCCTGCACTCGTCGTGGCCCTTTGCCGTGCACCGTCAACAGTGGTGCACTGCGTCATACACAGTGCCTGGTTATATGCTGCCCTGGATGCTGTAGCGATGATCTTGGAGAGCTGATCGATGCCGCGATCCCTGACATATGGGTTGCTGCGTACAAAGAAAATCCTCGGCCTCTTCGCAGCATACAGGAAACGGTGCTGTAAAAGAGTAGAAAAAAGTTGCATTATGAACATAGCGATTTGATGAATGCGCAACATATTACAAAACCTTCGACAAAGAAATCTGCGTTTTTGTACCTCAATCAGGGTTGAGAATGCGCAGGGCAGACGTGCGCCTCAGCATAGCAGTCAGGCAGCGGTTAGTTGCCGACGGCGGATGTTTTCGTGGAGGTCTCCATAGCCGTGGCCGATTTTTTTTTTTTTTTTGAACACGAGGAGCGTCCATGCCACGAGCTGCTGCTGCACGAGGTCCTGGAAGCACGTGGGGAGAGACAAGCGACACAGCACTTATAAATAAGCAAAATGCGAGACAATTTTGCACAATTTATACTTACCTTGACGGTGCTTGCGATCTCCCGCAGGTCGTCGCCATTATCAACGTAATTCCGCCCAACGTACAGCACGGATTGGCGTGCTGAAAGCGCATTGACGTAAACGCGCAGGCCCGCCATCGTCGAGCACCTCGGTGACCAAACGCGCCGGTGCCATGCAGCAGCGAGATCCACGAACCGAATGCCGGAATCGCGCGCGTTGCCAGAGCGGGGGGCACCTAGCGATTCCCTAGAGCGTCTAGAGACGAAAAAAAACAAGCAAATCCAGTTTTTGACTACGTCACGTCCGGTTAAGCATCGAGCCCGACGCAAAAAACGTCACGCCAGGCCGCGGCGTGTCCACCAATCAGCTTTTCCAGCCGAGCTACCCCGAAACGCTTCTAGCTGCATTCGATTCAGCCGTGGTTCTCTGCACCGCCGGAACCGGTTCACGGTGTGCTGCACCAAAGCGCTCGATTCACAGCATTCCCTGCACCACTGTCCGCGATTGATTTTAGGTGCAGTCGTGGTGCCGCTGTGGTGCAAAGAACCGCGGCACCCTCCGAGGAGGAGGTGCAGAAAAGTGGTGCACGTGTTGACGGCACTAGCAGACGACGCGCGCTGCCAATGAGATGCTTAAAAACATCGATTGTCGACTTAGGGATATTTTTTCCCGTCGTCGACGGATCCGGCCGGCGTCATTCTCTGTGAAATGGCAAGTTCCTCTGAGGTCTCTTGTGACAACCTGAATACCCTCTCGAGTTCAAAGCTGAAATATCTGGCAACGGCGCTTCAGTTGTACGGGAATTCGGTCATTGCGGTCTGTCCGAACCAGTCGGTCTCGGTCTGAAGAACGATGTTGCCTCGAAGGAAAGCACGGCGTAGGGCTCCTCATCCTCACTGTCGAAGAGGACTCCAGAAATTCCTTAAAATTGACTTCGACGATGTTGTCGTCCACGACGTCGCGACGCACCGCGAAAACTTAAAGCTCGCGGCGCACGGGAACTCGCGAGCAGACGACTAGCTCGTCTGAAGTGGCGCTGCTGACGCTGCTGCACCTGCACCTGAACCACAAAACTGGATCTGCACCTCACCGGCACCCGACTGGCACCGGCGGAACTTTTTCAGAATTGGTGCCGAGAGCCAGTTCTGAATCGAACGAACCTTCTGGCATACGTCGTGCCCAGTACCCCATCCCCCCTCATCATAGTAACCACCACCACCAACCGCCCGCCTCGCCCCACTGCTGCACCTCCGCTCGCGCAAGGGAAACGCGCGCTCGCTTTAGCTCCATCCGCGTCAGTTGCAACTGGCAGCTCATGGCCTTTCGCCTCTTATGATTTATACAAATGCCATAATCAGGGCCTTTGTATAAATATAATATATTATATTATATTATAATATATTAACCGATGTAAGCTAAACCGGAATATGTGACAGTTGGAAATGGGATGGCAGGAGATGCCAAATCACTTCCTTCAATTCCTCAGTTACTGATTGCGGCACAGCAGAAATTACATTTTTTTTTTTTTTTTTTGGCATCGACGCAAGGTGCCTTGATTTTGCTCTCAGATGAAACGTCCGTCTTGGCAATGTAGTCAAGTGCCGCTAACTGTTATGGCCCTCACATCTAGAATGTCGTTCCCTTCCGCACATTAGCCTATACTGTAATTAGGTGTCTATATTCCTTTACGGTTGAATTTAGGGCAGAATCATATTTGTTGGGCATTTGCAATTTTTAATCCGGTCATTACAAATTAGTAAAATGTGCAGCCATTTCATGCATAGGGTCAGCAATTTTCAAGTCCAGCGACCATTAGCCATCATGCATAGCTTCAAAGATCAGGTTGATAGACTGAGGTCAGCAGGCTTCCTCAATGACGTAATCTTGCTTGCGTGCAACAAGGTCCTGAAAAAAGTAAAGGCCAAACGACAGGATGCTGAGACACCCCATAAAAGAAAAATATTGCCGTCATATTGTATGTTCATGGAATGTCGCACCGCCACGGTATGAAGTACAAGTCATGTTTTCTGCACCCATAAAACTGGGCATCATTTGCGCCGAGGTAGGCCAAAAAATAAATGACAACGATGTGCAGGCTGTGGTGGATGCCAGGTAAAACAATGTATTTTTTTCTTCCGTGCACAGAAGGAGTGGTGTAGAGAGTACCTTTTACATATGTGACAAGAATTACATTGGTCAATCAGGAAGGTGTCTCAACATAAGGCTACGAGAACATATAAGAACTCCCTAGACAAAGCCCCATCATTGAACCTGGCACTACATCACAAAGAGTGTAGCCCCTTTGCATCCTCCTTGCACTCCTCTGTTCAAAGAAACAGTGTTGTACAAGAACAGGTAAAAATCAAGAGAATTAAGCCTACCTCATTCAAAAGAATTCTGTGCGTAAGCACCCCATCGGTTATCATTCATCCCCGTGAAATCACATACCTTGTTGAAACTGGTTGATGTGAATTGTTGTTTTTATCTGCAAACATGTGCACTTGGTTGTCTGAACATTTTGTATGCACAGTTGAAACTTGATTTAACGAAGTTGAAGGTAGAAGTGAATTATTTCATTAAATCGGGAACTTTTTTAAATAGAGTGAAGCATTTCTCAGTCCTATAATTTGGTACATTTGATTACAAGGTGCGGCGGCATCCAAAAAGCTACCACGGCATCATTCTTGCGAAACCTTAATGCTGCCTAAATGAAATGCAGCCAGCAAAAATGACTGGCACCACTAGCGCACGACAAGAAACAAAAATTGTTACTCATCAAGAAGAGCCTGAGAGGACTACAAATTTATTTTCCAGTAAAGAAGTCGGTGATCTTTGCCTCTGTGCGCTTTGTGAGCAATGACCACACCAATTCCTCGTAGGTCTGAAGTGCTATGTAGCACTGTAGGCCTAACAAGCTGAGCTTGAGAGAAGTATGCACTCAAAGGCATAAAATATCCGCAGAAGCACAATGGGAAACAACCACACGAAGCACGCCACAAAAAAAGCATCGAACTGCAACACTACCCCTTGGAATGCGACACGAGACTTTTTTACCGCTGGCACCATCTGGTGAATACAACTGAGCACTACAACTCTTTTTGCGCTGCAGTTTGAAAAAAAGAGGGACACTGGTGCCCCGTGCCATTACTGTTGGCTTGCAATCAATAATTTATGGGGTACTCTCTACAAAATAGACCAAAAATAGCCCCTTTCCATCTCCATTTTTAGAAAAAAAGGTTAGTTAAATTGGGACAAATGATGGAAATGATTTCGTTATTTCGAGTTGGTCAATGCGCTAGATCCTATCAGTGTCTGAGGTGGAATTACGATATCTTCCTTAAAGCAGGTTTCGTTAAATTTAGTTTTCACTGTATACTTATTGCTTCAATAAATCAAGCAGTTGATAGTCAGCGCTGTTCTCGTCTACTCACTTGTCCTTTGTCTGTTGCGCTGTGTGTTTAAGTGGTGCACAGTTTTGCTGAACTCTTTGTGAACTCGACCTGCATGACATCTGCACTTTTTGAAACGAACGGTGCCGTGCAGTGGGCGCCATAACGTTGTATTGATGAAATGAATGGAAAAGTGGAGTACCACATGAACCACATAGTGCAGGTTAATAAAATAGACCTCATGTTTAGAGGTAGGTATGCCTTTTCATGTGGGAGCTGCATGGTTCTGACTGACTTCCGCATGAGGTGTCACAACGCAACAGACACAATATCTGGCCAGCTAGGTCCCATAACATGAAAGACTGCACCATATTGGTCAAAAAATGAAGTCTCATGACAACTAGGTTTGGCAAAGAGTTTAATGTCCCAAAGCAGCTCAGGCTATGAAGGACGCCGTAGTAGGAGCTAGGCTGCAGAAATTTCAGCCACCTGGGGTTCTTAACGATAATAATGATACCTTTATTTGCATCACATAAATATATGACACCAAGAGCCTGCAGTAAAAGCTGTCATCGACGACAGCTTGACAGAGAAAACAGGCGGCCCACAAACACAACATTGTTGGGTAGTTTCGACCAGAAAGGACTACAGCCGGCACTCACTTTAGAAGGTGAAAATGCACTAACCAAATGTCATCGGCATTGGCAGAGGCCTCGACAAGGCCATTAACTAGGAATGCAAGTGGCTTGGCAGCGTAGCAGTGGCATCATATTTATTAAAATCAGCATTAACAAAAGTATGTCAAGAAATAGATGTTACAAACCCCTCCCCCCATTGCATATTATACAAAAGAAAACACGGTTTACAAAGAATTGCAAAAGATAACTAAGAATGGCAAACATGCATTGGCATTGCATAGTACACAGGCTCCTTGCTTTTTACCTCTATTGAAAAGCGGCCATTGTGCGGCCACCCCTTGGAGCAAAGATGAAGTAGCCAGACAGCATCGCATGGACATATAGTAGGCCATGCTTGGTTGACAGAAGCAGAAACATGATATAGGTATGCATCTGACAAATTGTATTTAGCAGATACAAGCAACATGTGAACATGAACCAGATGGTTAAAATCATAACTGATCTTACTGGTTTATGAAACAATTGCCAGTTGGTTTCTACTGAGTTCCCATTGGAACCAATGGGAACTCAATCGGAATCAACAGGTAGCAGCTGGAAATTGTTCCATAAACCAGTAAGACCAGTTATGATATTCACCAGGTAACATATGTGCACGGCATGCTTTGCATAGCCATAAAATGATTTTCATAAAGCTTGCTTTCACACTTACTAATCATTGCAAACATTCTTTGATCAGTGCTACAGCAACAACTTTGTTTTAGCACCATTAATCTCCTGCACATCGTTTGTTATAAACACTTTCTTTTCCAATCACATTTCTTTTTAATTTTTCAAACATAATGTGACACAGAAATGCGGTATTTGTTATATGCACTATATGAATGCCACAGCCCTTTATGTCAGTTTCCTACACTTCATCTGCAGGTTATCACTGAAACACCTGGCCTTGCTCCTCCCCTTACATGCCCAGCACAAATAAGCTGCCTTTCCTAAACAAAAATTTAAGCATTGAACGATGCTTCAAGAAAGCAGCATGGAATTGAGAATTCAACCCATAATTTGCACAAAAAAGAAAAAAAAAGCAAACCCTGCTGAGCAGGGACAAAAAACTTGATGACCTATTCAGACTGGCTATAACGCAGAACCAAACCAAATCAAAATATATGCTCAGCTAAGAAAGCATGCTGAAGATGACACTTTTGCATAAGAACAATACACAACACTTCAAGGAATGGTCCTTTAAGGAACAACACAAGTGTTGACAAATCTAGTGCTCATTTTCTGAGGTCATCTGACAGTGCTTTTACTGCAGTCAATTCCTGCACCCCAACGGCAACAAAGCCCAAAACACAGTTTACTTGTACTGCTAGTATACACAGAGCTGTGCCTACAAGATACAGCCTTTCACATCTCCTGTAGTGACTCCACTAATTGTTGAAACGGTAGCTGCAGTATTCGAGGTAAAGCCAAGGTGACCTTCAAACAGCTTCAAGGTGAAGTTGGAACTTAAGCCACAACCACTTTGGGTAGCTATGTTCCCACCAGAGGTCAAGGTCAGAGGTCAAATGTCAATTGACATGGGCCAGAGTAATTGGACCCGGAATCGGCCATGACTTAACCAAGTTCCACACAGTGGTGAGCGTGTAGACTTGGTCTTACAGCGAGAAACTGTGCAGTCAAATCTGTAGATATACGTCACGTTCAAACCAAGATGAACTTTTTTATGAATCACCAGTCTCTTCAATGCCATAACCAAAAAAAAAAACCTTCTGCTGCAGAGCTTTACCATGGGTAAACATGCGTCACCTATCGATTCATGCTAGGTTTAACTGAAGCTAAACTACAGCCAAATACCTACAGGGCCCCATTAGCCATTATTGTAGGGAGGTTAATTAAATCCCAAAAGGTCAAGAAGAAAAGAGTCGAATGATGGCAGCAAATTAGTTTTGCATCTTTTCACTTTCACTCCCACTTTCATCCCTTCCCTTACGGCGCGGTTCAGGTGTCCACATAACAAGTGTGACAGATACTGCGCCCTTTCCTTCCTGTGAACCAATTTAAAAAAACTAAAACACAATAAACTTCTTTCTTAATTAAGAAGGATGACTACACATTTAGTACAAAGCGTGGAATATCTCATTAGAAAAATGTCACACATGCCTTTAGCAGTACACCAAAAGTATTATGTAAAAATATTCATGTAAAGTCCTCTATGGCAGATGGAAAATTGAATGCATACACCATCTCAACTGGGAGCAAATTCCATTTGGCAATAGTTGGCGGAAAGAGCAAAAACAATTGCAGTTGATGCAATTCTGGTATGGCCAACCTTTTGGAATTGTCGCGTCTCTGGGAGCAATAATGAGGCTGTTTTAAATACATGCCTTTGTCGATTGCTGATGCTGTCTCAATATTTAATCTCGGTATTTTCCTGCATGCGGACAGCAACTTCCATCCCAAAGTTTCCGTGATTCGAACCTCTTATCTTGTATTCCTAGACGCCCCTGAGAAATATTGCGGCCCTTTTCTGAACACACTCTAGCATATCTCGAAAAACTTTTGAGAAAGGGTCTATTCTAAAATTGGCTGTATATTAGTAATATACTACAAAGCTTCCTTCAAAGCTCTAGGTTGCGATTATCCACAATGAGTTGGCACATCTTTTATCACACCAGCATTTATTGAATAGACATTGAAGATAAACTGACCTTATCCAAATCCATTTACATAGTGCATTCATACTATTGATTTTATACCAACAATGTCCCATAACAGATATCCTAACAAGCTGTTGGAATAGCAAAAAATCGCTCACGATTAATGTGATTCATGAATGCAAAGTATGAATTGATATTCAGAACTCTAGAGGAGAGCAGTGGCATCCGAAGCGTCTGGTTTTGCAGGGAACAGCAGCACAAATGTTGCTTTTAAATATTCATCATCATCATCATCATTAGCCAGAATATACCCACTGCAAGGCAAAGACCTCTCCCATTTTCCTCTAATTAACCTGGTCCTGTGCTAGCTGCGTCTACTTCACCCCTGCGAAATTATATACCCTCATCCACCTAATTTTCTGCCACCCACTGCTACGCTTTCCTTCCCTTGGCATCCATTTAGACTCTTAGAGACCACCGGTTATCCTGTCTTCGCACTATTTTTCCTGCCCATGCCCATTTCTTTGTCTTGATTTCGACTAGAATGTCAGCAATTCGAGTTATTTCTCCGACCCATTCTGCATTCTTAACATTATGCCTACCTTTCCTGTTCCATAGCCCTCTGCGTTGTCCTCAACTTAAGTAGAATCCTTTTCGTTAGCCTCCATGTCTCAGCCCTAGGGGTGTGTATCAGTAATATGAAACTGTCATGCACTTTCCTCTTGAATGATACCTGTACGCTTTTAGGCGTAATGAGCGAGTACCTTCCAAATGGGCTTCTTTTTAATTTATCCTCCTAGTTATTTCCCTTTCGTGGTCTGGACCTGCGATTATTACGTGTCTTAAGTAGGCATATTCACCAATCATTTCCAGCGCTTTGGTCCCTAATTTAATCTGCTGTTCTTTTCCTAACCTGTTCAACATTACCTTACTCTTCTGCATATTAATCCTTAGGCCTACCTTGCTGCTTCTCTTGTCCAGGTCATTAATCATCCGTTACAGTTGGTCCCCTGAGTTACTAATATTCATATGCAAGCACAATATGCCAGCTAAATTCCTATGTCAGGGCAATCAGTGGTGGGCTGGTAAGAACACCTTCGTTTCTAACTTGGTGCTGTGTTTGTAGAATGCGACAATTGTGTGAAAGGTGGAAGAACCAGAATTCTTTCAATAAAAGGTGTGTCATAAGGTGTGGCAGTCAGCGGCAAACCCACCTTTCAGCTAACCATCCCGTGCCTTTTGGCAGGTACTGCATGACGCGGTCATCGAACGTTTTGGGACACAGAGTGTGTAAGCGCAAGCCGAGGCAAACCTGACCTGCGCAAGATCGGCCGGCCTGCACCAGTGCAAGCAAGCTGCAAGCATCGCAAGCCACTGCCCGCACATCAGCACATCGTCTAGCCTGTACTCCAAACGCCTGTCAATGCCTACTTAAGGCACAGCTTTACTTGGCTTCTTTGCAGTCAGCGGCAAACCCGCCTCCCAGCTACCCACCCTGTGCCTTTTGGCAGATGAGTGTCCCAGTGTTAATTCCTTTCCCTAGTAACTCTTTGCCGCTGAATGCACTGAAATGCCTTCTGATTGCGCTGAATAATCTGAACCGTTACCATCGGATGAAAAGTTTTTAACATGTTCAGCCTGCCAGGAAGGATTCCACCTCGGAAAACAATGCTCTACAGTAGCTGGGGAAGCCACTACACAAAAATGAACACTGTTAAACGTGAAACCTGGCTGTGTCAAGCATGTCGACTGAGGAAAAGTAAACAAGGAGACATGACACAGCCATCAAAAGAATCATTTGCACAGCAATTAGTTGCCGCAAAAGACAAACTAGAATGACTAGTATCTAATGTAGAAATGCTCACCATAAAGGTAGGAGAGCTTCTCACATTTAAGGATACAGTTAAAAAAATTTAGAGCGCAGTAACGGAAGTACAAATTCAATAGAATTTCTCTCCTCCAAATATGAGTTCGTATTTGAGAGTGTCACAACCAATCAGACTGAAGTCATGGAATTGCGCTCCAAGGTTGATTCACTTTCTTCCACCGTCCAGACCCAGTCAAACCTGATTGACAACATGAATGAACAGATGAATGAAATGGAAGAGTATAGCCGGAGAATGAATTTCGAGATTTATGGGCTTCCCAGCAAACCCAATGAGAACCTACACTCTTTTCTCTGTGATCTTGCAGAAAAACTTCAGATAGCTGACTTTAAAGAGGCTCAACTCACTGCTATCCACCGGCTTCCCAGTAGACACAGTGCTGCTCCCCCTATTCTTGTCCAGATGCGCACAGCCGAAGCGAAAGAACAATGGTTTCGTGCACAGGAAGACTTGCAAGAACTAGAGCAGGAAGATTTTCCACGGTTGTTTTTCAATGACAATCTCATGAAAGTCAACCATGAGCTGTTCTGGATGGCACGTAAGAAAGGGAAGGAAATGTCTTTTAAGTACATATGGACGAGAAATGGCAAGGTTTTTGCGGGAAAGAATGTTGGTGCTCCACTCATTCGTATTAACAGAATATTGGACATTGAAATAATTGTTTAGAAATGGATGGTAACTCTTTCAAGGTCTGTGGTGCCTTCCCAGAAGCTCCTCAGTGTTTTCATTTCCACATTCAAGATGCCTTTAATGTTCCTCACGTAAACGTTCCAAGTATTCGCAAGCATTGGGACCATTTAGTAGCCATTCTTTCCTCTTACCAAGATACTTTTTTGGGCGAGTTGGTACTTATTCATTATTCATATAAACAGCGCGAACACGAAGACAAAGGACAAGTTAAAAGAAAGCCACAGTACAAGCGCTGACTCTTGTCCTTTGTCTTCGTGTTCGTGCTGTTTATATTAATAATGAATTCTTTCCTCTGTTCCATTTCTATTTGACGTCATTGTTCTCACTGAAATAAACATTTCTTCCGATTTATTATCTCAATTTACGCTACCGGGCTATCAGTCCTTTTCTATCTTTCGTCCACAGGGAAAGGGTATGGGAGTAGCCACTTTCATAAAAAATACTTTGTCAGTGTTCGAACTAAACTTCCTTTTCGACCACGCTGAACCTATCACGCTGCGCCTATCTAACCCCAGTCTTTCAATGGTCTTGCTTTCTGTATATCGCCCCCATGTGGCAACAGGTGCCTTTTTCTGGCTGAACTTGATTCTACGTTGTCTCGCCTGGGAACTGATGAATGTATCTACCTTACCGGTGACATTAACATAGACGCATTACGTCCAACAGTAGTAATAGTTGCAGAGTATTTAGATATGCCGACCAAATGGGGTATTGAAACCATTCATGCAGCAACTCGTGAGGAATTCCTTTCTCAGCGTCTTGTTTCTTCTTGCATTGTTCGTGCAAATATTCGAGCCCATAATCTGGAAGTCAAATCTGCCATTGTACAGATTAAGCTTTCTTATCACTACTTCGTCTGTTGTTCGCTCATAAAGGCTCTAAACACTTTACCAGAGGCCAGCAATTCCACCAAACTAATCAGTAAAACTGATCTAATGATTTTTGATAAACTCGCCAAAGAATATGACTGGGATAGCTTTTTATGTACTGTGGTACCGGAATATATATACCGCGAGTTTGTAGCTCTCTTCGATACATTTAGGCTTGCAGCTACACGCATTATCAAAATTCGGCAATGTAACTTGATGCAGAAGTGGATGACCAGCGAAATCCTAGCAGGTATTAAAGAAAAAGACCTATTGTGGACTGTAGCTAAACGCTCGCCAAACTAATGAGCTGCGTTTGAAATATAAGTGCATGAGAAACAAGGTGAATGCAATGATTAGACTTGCTAAACACACTTATTTTAGAAAGAAATTTCAAGAAGCTAGATTTGGCATGAAGAAAACTTGGTCGTTTACCAATAATCTTAGGGCAATATCATAACTGCTAAACACAGTATATCACTGCATTTTCTTGCAGATGACCAAACAGTGGCAAACTTATTTAACCAATTTTTTTCAGGTATTCCTGCCATTAAAAACACAACAGCCATTTTCATGTACTTTATTTGATAGTTTGCTGGACTTAGCGTATCTTCCTTTACTCTCGCTTGAGGAGTTGAAATCCATCGTTTGTAACATTCAGATGAACAAATCACCTGGTTTCGATAAGATCTGTGTTAGTGAACTAAAAAGAAACTTCGAAGCAATTAAGTATGGGTTGCCATCGCTATTAAACAGTATTTTGGCTGCGGGTGAGATTCCAGTCGAAATGAAAACTGCAATCATAATTTCTCTTCATAAGCAAGGTGCACGCAATAATGTTGAAAACTACAGACCTATTTTGATAATCTCGAGTATAGCACAAATATTAGAGAAACATGTGGTGCTTACGACGACATGTTTTCTAGGTAAACATAGTGCAATATCACCGCACCAATACAGATTTGTGCAGGAGAAAGACCCTCAAACACTGTTAGTTAAATTCTTCATTAGATTGTAATCGGGTAGCATGTGCCCTCTTTCTGGATGCCTTTAAGGCATTTGACATTGCTTGTCACGCCTTTCTGTTACAGAAACTGTCTCAACTAGGTTTTCGCGGGCCTTTCCTGAGTCTGCTAACTAACTTTCTCCAGGATAGGAGACAATGTGTAAAAGTTGGAAATAAATTTTTTCGTCCATTGAATCAGGAGTTCCCCAAGGCTCAATATTAAGTACCTTGCTTTTTAACATCTACGTGAATGATCTAAGCGATGCATTAGGTAGATATTCACATCAATACGCCGACGATATGGCTATTATATTGTGGCCAGCAGTGTGGCAATATCCTGTTCAAGTAGCTACTCTGATGCAATCAGCTTCCTGCAAAACAAGGCAATCAAAGCTATGGACTGGTTCGCTGCTAACTCAATCCGCATCAGCTCAAATAAAACAAGTCTGGTATGTTTTTATAACCCGTTGAAAAACATTCTCCTATTGCAATTGTTGTTCCTTCACACATCAGACTGCGATACACACTCACCATCCAGTTACATATGATTCATCAATGAAGTACCTGGGGTTACTTTTTGACAGTCACCCTTTGTGCAACTCGCATTTGTCTCACCTATGTAAAAGATGCGCGCAGTTTCCTGTGTATTGTACAATGTATGATATCCCATGCCAATCTCCGTGTGAAAAATTATTGTTCGAGCTTTAGCTTAGTGTGCTTCGCTATGATTTGTCTGTTTACGGTCATTGTACTGTTAGATGGACTTCTAGAATTAATTCAATTTTGAATTCCTTATTGTCAACAATGGCATATGACTTGTGTGTAAACAAAGATACAGATGTTTTTAAGCTGATGAATTTACCAAACTTCCGCTCCTTGATGGTCGAAACTATTGTTATCAAGCATTTTTGGAACGATGATAATAAGACACGATATACCCCAGCCCACTGCTTAAGATCCAAAGAACCTTGCATAATCCCTAAAACATCCACCAAGCATGGAAAAAGAACGTGTCAGTATTATGTTCCTGACATATTTAACAAGCTACCAGCGTCCACCTTAGATGCAAGCACAAGACATGAGATCAAGCGAGCAATCAGAACTTCAAATGTTTAAATAATTTTTGTTATACTTTTTTGTTACCAGCTTTGTGCAGTTTTCAGTAACCTGACTGCCATGCACTGCCAGTCAAACGCTCTGAGGCTTTGTCCAGTTCAGTCGTTCAGTCGTGTCCGACTATTCGTGACCCTATTGACCATGTCACGCCACGCTTTCCGGTCTCTCACTATCTTCCTAACATCACATAATTTCAACTGCAGTGCCTCGAGGATGCCATCTAACCATCGCGTTCGCTGCCTACCCCTTCTCCGGCGACCCTCAACCTTTCCCAACATCAAATCTTTCTCCAGCGACTCCTCTCTTCTCATCAGATGACATCAGATGACAGCAGGCCTGTTATTGTAATCAGTATACTTTTTTGCAGAATAAAGATTGTATTGTATTGTATATCACCTCACAGCCGTAGCCTTCCGGGCACTGCACTACAGAGTTTAATATTTCACAAATAAAGACAGAGAAAAGAAGTTTTATGTGCAGGATACTTTTTTGACTTCACAGTTCTTTAAGTGCACCTGAGTCACTTGTACTGGGGAAGGTGTTGTTTGATGATGTTCTTTGCTAAGTCCGCATGACCTTGCTGAAGCTGAACATAGATTGCCAGCATGAGAGCTTGCACCGGAATCTCAGGGTCGGGCCCCTTTGGCACACTGACCAACCTCAGAGTCTCTGTGGCTTTACCCAGGCCACCTCTAAGTGTGTATGCCACTGCCAAGTTGTAAAGGCTGACCACTCTAGCCATGGAAGGACTGGCTGGATACCATGGCTTCCTGTAGGCCTTGCCATTCTCTTCAGAAGGTAGCGCCTTACTACCGGCCGTATCTTCTTTGCCTAATGAGGAATCATCGTTTTCGGGGAAGCCATACGAGAGGTCTTTGATCTGGTCCGGGTTGAGGTGGTCGGTAGCATCCCCAACTCGGTCCAGCAGCAGCAGCGCCTCGGCGGCGTACTGATGGGCCAGGAAGCTGTGCACACCCGAGACTCGGGGCTGTGCAAGCAGTTCCTCTGCGTAGTCCAGCGCCACGAGCGGGTCTCCCAGGCAGAGTGCCACATAGGCGGCCAGGGTCAGCGCAGAGTTGCGCACCGCGGCGTCGTCAGCCGGCAGCACGGGCTCGGCGTCGTCCGGCTCAGTGGGCCTTTCGGGCGGCAGCAGTTGCAGTACGTTGCGTAGACAGAGCGCGGCGAACTCGAGCGTCGGCACGGGCATGGCGGCCGAATGATCGGAGCCGACGGGCACGTATCGATCGGTGCCGATGCTGGGCGCCAGCACGATCTTGCGGTGCGGGCCTGTGCCCGCTGTTCCTCGCACCATGTACCGCTTGCGGTCCTTGAGCTGGAAGTCAGTTGAGTTGTCGGACTTGTGCCGGTTGACGCAGCACTCGGCGATGCGCAGCCAGAGCCGCGCGTTGGCCGGCTGCATGCGCACCGCCTCCACGAGCCGGTCGAAGGCGGACGCATACTTTCCGCAGTACAGGTTCTGCAGGCCAAGGTTGTACAGCAGCTCAAAGTAGACGCGGCCGTCGAGCACGCTCCTCTCGCCGCTCTCAATGAATAGCTTGAGCGCCTTCTCGAAGTTGTAGCTGCCCAGATGTGGCTTGCCCGTGCAGAAGTGCACGCAGCCGATGTTGTTGTGGTACATGGCCGTGGTGCGGGAGTCACAATCTACCTGCGCCGTGCACAGCACTTTGACGGCCTTTCGGTAGTTGCAGCGCAGGAACTCCAGCTGGCTGCGCAGGAACACGGTCTGGTTGCTGCCGCCTACCGACGAACTGACCAGGCCCTTGATCTCGCGCTTGCTGGCCTTAACCGAGCGCATCATGATGAGGCAGCGCGTCTTGTACAGTTGCAGGCGGCCGCGGTCGGCGTCCGACACGCCCTTGGGTGGCGAGGGCTCCTTTTCAGGAGACTTCTGCGGAATCGCCGACGAAGACTCCGCCGGCGCGGGGCCTTTGCTACCGAAAAGCAGGTTCTCGAGGTACGCAACAATACCCAGCGCCTTCTCAGGCTGCCTAAGGCATAGGCAAAGCTCGATGTGCAAGAAACACATTTTCTTCGCCACCGCCTCGTCCATGGGCTCGATGAACTGAAATAAGCGGTCCAGCACTGCCAAAGCTCGACGGTACTGGTGTGCGTGGAAGAGGGCCACCGCGTAATTAAAGAAAGGGATGCACTGATCGATGTCGTCCAGCGAGTCTGGGTTGGAGAAGTTAACGTGCAAATGCGACGATGCTTCATGAAGTTCACGAGTAAACTCCTCCATACTAGTCGATGACTTTGTTCCAGCAGCATAGTAGCGTGCCACTGCGCGGTTGTGGGCCACTTTGCCGTCTGTCGGCCTCAGCACGTGCAGCTTGTCCAGAGTTTCAAGGCATGCTGCGTACTTTCCAGCTTGAAACTCGACCGCTGCCGATGTCGCCAGTTGCTTCTCCTGTTCGGAAACAACCGCACAGATGTCCAACGCCGCGCTGTTGTCGGCAGAAGCTGTCTTGCCATCGCCGCCATTCATCTCCTTGTCGGAAGACATGTCGTACTCTTCTCTGAGCTTGAGCAGCGCTGGCTTGAGCGATGAATTCTGCCAAGCTTGCTGTTGTCAGATTCACAAACTGCAAAAGCTTCCAGCACGAATTTTTTGGCCGCGCAGCCGCGCACCATGCAGCTCTACTCACAGCAGACAGAGATGGATGGATGATGGATGGATGATAGCGGCTCTGCCCTTTGAATCGGGCGGCAGCTTGCGCCGCCTAGCCAAAAAATTAAAAGAAATATATTTATCTCTTCCCCATTTTTAGCTTCTAATTCGCCCGTATCTGCCCCCCTCCCTTTTTTTACTCTCTTTATTCTCTTGACTTTTTCCACCAATCCTCTAACCTCTCTTTTGTTATCAGAACGCGTTCCTCATCCATTCGTCCATCTTCCCCAGCAAATCCCAGCGCTCTCTCCAGATCTGCCGCTTTTTCCGCGGGAAGGGCAGGACGAAGTTTTTGGCACCTTAGAACAACATGTTCCGTTGTTTCCTCCTCAGTTCCGCACGCCGCGCATAATATATCTACTTCCTGAAATTTTTTCCTGTACGTTTTTGTTCTGAGGGCCCCTGTCCTAGCCTCAAACAGCAATGAGCTCCCTCGTGAGTTGTCGAATAAACTTTCTTTCTCTATATCCTGTTTTCGAGTTCTATACATACCCAATGCTGATTTTCCTTGCATTCTTTCCTCCCACATTTTCCTTTCTGCCTCCTTTACCTGCTTTTCAATGCTGCTGTTTTGCTGCGGTGTATCTCCAAACTCTAGGTACTTAAATCTGAGCTTTCGGGTTCTGTTAGTCCATTTCGTATTCAGGCTTTTCATGAAGAGGTGCTTGTACATTTTCCTTGCCCACCTTGATTCCTCCATTTCGGTTAGTCTCTGATCATATTTTAGTTTGCTAATTGCCTCTCTAACCTCAAATGATGCCCAGCCCATATCTCCCTGGACTCCTTCATTAGGTGTGTTGCCATGTGCTCCATGCCATGTGCTCCAGGTGTGTTGCCATGTGCAGAGAATGTTTACGGATGATGCCTACTGCGCTACTGCCATGCGAACGAGCGACAGCAGTCACATTGGGCATATACCACTAACAGTGCCAATCAGTAATTTATTCACAAAAATAACCAAATAAACTATTTCAATGTTCGAAACTAATAATCAAACATTATAAAACTGGTTAGTGACAGCAGTAACGAACATGTAACTGCTACTCCTTTCGAATGATGATGATCATGGCAATGAATAGCTGGGCTTACGCTGCCCTTAGCGGCCAAAGAAAACAATATCATTCTCTACGACGCTGCCCTTGCCGCGCCTGCTTTGCCTGCTCTTCTGACAAGCAGTGTGTGGTGTTTTGACGTTGGTGCGGCTGAATCATTCTCATCCGTACACATGTCCGTACATCTCAATCTCACCTGACGTGTGCTGTCAGGCTGGTTGCTTTTTCGTTTTTCTCGCCGGGAAGCGCTCGCTTCCCCTTTCCACCTCCTGCGTGCGCGTTTTCTACGCGTGTGTAATGACATTCCTGTAGCGGGGAGAGTGAAAAGCCCATCATTAATGTTGCGCCTCAAAGAGAGCACTAGTAAGGCCGGCTACCTCCGACTGGCGATGGACGGCAACGCTACTGCGGACGTTGCCGCGGCGTGTAATAGCGGCGGCGGCGGCGAGACGACCCCCGTCGCCCCTGCCATGGCCCCTGCTGAGTCGGAAGAAGCCACTCCAGAAGTAGTGGTGGCTCCTGCAGCAGTACCGACGACGTCGGCTGCGTCGGCCGCGGCTGCGTCAGCGGCGTCGACTACAGCGTCCTCGGCACACTTGCCGCCTCTGAGCCACCCGAGCTCGGCCGCCAATAGCTTCCTGCTAGCGCCGCCGAGTGCAGCCGCCAGCTCGAGCAACGGCGGCGATCCATTTCCCCGCGGTGAGAGCGCGTTCGAGCTGTCGCGACAGCCGTCGAAGTCTCCGCTGGCGCGGGTCATGTCCGAGACGTCCGCAGGCGAGGAGACCAAATCGCTACGGCCCAAGATGGAGTTCAAGCCCACCCCGCGTCGCGCTCCCAGGAACGGCAAAGGTATGTATACGGGAGCGGAGTTACGTATTGTCCCCTCAGATGCTGAGTGCCAGCGCCAAATTTGGAGACGAACGCATTGATCGCTGAAAATTCTGAGAGTTATTGCTCCGAGATCATGGTGAGGCTGTACGTTGTGTGTCCACGCCATCTCAGTCGAGCATGCAAAGCAAACACAGCTGTGCCGGTAGTTTGGGGCTGTTAGCTCGGCGCGCCGTCGTTCTTCCAGCATTCTCTCTTCGCGCGGTTCGATTTCTGTTAACACTTGGCCCATGTTGTGCAAATTTGGCCAACTGAACCAAGTCCTCTCTCGTTTTTAGCATTCTGCAAGGTCGCTTGAGGATTTGTTCTTGTTGTCATTGCAATTACAGGCACGAACTTGCTTGGCCTCTATGTGGCATGAAGAACTTTCAAGCCAAGTCTTGATGTTGTCCACGAATGGTTTGTGCATGCAGGCGCTTTTGACATTTAAATCAGCTTTGCTGACCAATGCAAAAAGCTGCCATGATTTGGCTTTGAGTAACCATAATGTTTCCATGCGCTATGCACCATGTCAGTGCATGCAACTTCTGACGCTTTTGCGCACTGGCCGCAATATGCTTGTGCGTCATGCAGTGTGCTGGCACATGCACTTTGTTTCAAGTTTGATTAGGTCAGAGGAAAGCTCAGTGTTCACTTGTGTATCACTTTTTGTCGGCATGTGTATTAGCATGTTGCAAGAACTGTCGTGATGGGAGAATGTGCTGTTGGTTTTCAATGCGAATGGAATGCTGAAATAAGAACTCTTATTCTGTGTGTTTCATTGAGCTTCAAAAAAAAGGGTTGCCATGTTTTGATTTAATTTGAGTTGATCAAAATATTTGTTATGACCTCCGTAGCCTGTGTGTTGCATTCTTCTCATGATGGAGAACACCCGCAATGATTGAGAGCCATGTTGGCACCCCTCAGTTACACCAGGCGCGGGCCTCGCACAGTACTTGTGGGGCAGAAAGCGAGAAAGTTGTGTCTTCCTCTGACTGCTGCTGCACCCTCTGTTCCTACCCACCTGCCTGCCTGGCACTGTGCACCTTCCTGTGCCCGTCAGTGGGGGGTGGTGGTCCTGCCGAAAGCGATGTCCGCGGTGCTGGGGCCCCCTGCGAGCAGCACTCATTTCTCACAGACGTCACGGATGTGCGCCAGATGGAGCAGGGCCTGCTGCAGCTGCTGCATGACTTCCACTCGGGAAAGCTGCAGGCCTTTGGTGAGTATCTTGTTTGTTGCCTTGCACATTCTATGTCAGGATTGCAACGCAAAATGTAATGGAGAAGGAGGAAAATGACAGCGTTTTTCGTTCTGCTTTGTCCTACTAGGCAGATTACCTGTTTGTAGGCCATTTCACGTTAAGGGCAGTGGGCTGGAACCACAGGGACAGGCACTAAGAGAAAGATCAGAGCGTGCCTTTGTCTACCTGTCTTTCATGTCCCTGTGCAGTGTCGTTCATTCACACTGATCAAACTTGATCTGGCTAGCTGTTTGGGAGGTTTTGTTTGCCATGATGGAAAATGCAAAGCTCCAACCAAAAACAAGGTAAACAACACGTGCAGGCCTGGCAGCAACATGGATGGACGTGTTTTGTTAGTTTGTTTGATTCGATTTATTCATCCGCTTAGGATGCCACTCTCCGGCGATGGACGTGTTTTGTTTGTTTTGTTTGATTCGATTTATTCATCCGCTTAGGATGCGCTCGTAGGTGGTCACGCCGGAGAGTGGCAGCCTACAAGGGGTAAGCGCAGCGCATAATCGTGGGCAGACACAGGGCTTATCGCGTCGGATTGTCAGCAGGTTAGATCGTGAGGCGAGACTAAGGCGCTTAGGCCTAGCCTAGTGTAGTGGCACTTTCGAGGGCAGCTCAATTCCCGACCATCCCGCGCCTCTCCAATCCGGATCCGATGCGATAATGCTGTGAAATGTGTTATTTTTTATTTTTTAAGAGAGAGTAGTGTGTAGTACACGTCATCTGTGGCGGCAGACATGACGGGCAAAGGAGGCAAAAACAGAAAAATGAAAGCGGAAAACCCGGATGTGAAGTGTGAGTCCTGTGGCAGGGGGGTTTTTTTAGACGAAATCCCTTTGGGGGGGGGGGGGGGGGGGGGAAGACCTGGCCGCTGCAGCAGATGGGGAACCCTTCACCTGTGCTATCTGTGTCCGACTGGCTGCGCTGGATACCTGGGTGGAGGCAGGCACCATGGTCAGAGAGGATTCTACCATGCGAGTAGCTCAGGGCACGGAGGAGTGGAGTCTGGCAATAAGCAATCTGACCGTCCGGCTCGAGGCGGAGATGGCAGCATGGAAGATAGAGCGGGAGAACCTGGAGCACGAGCTGCAGGCAGAGCAACAGCAACGAGAGGCCTTGCAGGAAGAAGTGGCTTTTCTAAGGAGTAAAGTCCTAGGCCAGCCATCGGCACTCAGGATCGACCGGGCACCAGGTCTTAGAGAGACTAGCGCGGAGGCTTCAGACACCAATGAGGCCAAAGAAAAGCCAGTCAACACTGAAGGTGCGGAGTCGAGTGAGGCGCAAAGCCAAGCACCAGATGGAGAGGCACAGATCGACCAGTCCACAGGGGACCAAGGTTGGCAGCTGAAAATAAGCAAGAAACAGTGAAGGAAACAGCAGGCATTGAGGGCAGCTGAGGAGACTCCGTCCCCAGTGGATCGCAGTCTGCTGCAGGCAGCCGAAACCAGTGCTCTGTGGAAGGATCGCCATGCTTTTGTGTTTGGGGTTGAAAATGCAGGCAAGATTAAACGCATAGTGCTCCGCGAGGCGGGATAGAATAAGGGGGTGCAGTTCCGCACACAGAGAGAAGCGACGCTCATGGATACAATTGAAGCGGTTGAGAAAGAGGCAGAAGTGTGGAGTGCCTCGGAGGCCTTAGTGATCATCCATGCAGGCCTCAGAGACATTGCAGATGAAGGGGGAGGAGGTGACCCAGAAGTTAAGCGTTCTTTCTCAGCATGGCAGGAGAGAGTGAAGTCACACCGCAGAGGGGCCAGATGAACAGGATCGCAAACAGAGTGCTTGGAGAGCCTGGAAGGAAGGAGTCCGGCAGGCCTGTTCAGAACTGCGATCCAACTGCGTGTTTATTAACCCCACATGGCTGTTTCATGGGCGACTCCATGGCTTCAGCTATGGAGCCAAGGGGGCCGAAGAGTTGGGGGAACGCTTAGGGCAATGATTGTGTGCTTTCTTAGGACTGCGCCTCCGCAAAAGATGGATGAAACTGAACCCAGCAGCACCAATCATGGAAGTGGGCAAGGTGGCAGCAGTGCAAGCATCATGCTTACTCGCTGCCTGTTTCTTACGCAGATCGCCTTCCTCTTTTGTTGCCACTTCGACTATGCTTCATTCATGGCTCCTTACGTCACAGCTCGTGTGCACTCGCCGCCATCGCCGATGTTCACGAATTAATAAGCTGTCCACTATACGGATTGTCCTATCTGTCTTACGGATCATAGTCTTGACCTGCCTGTCACCACACGTGTATGCAATCCGTGCAAAGTGGCCGTCACTCTACGTCATTCATACCTCATCAAGCTCGGTCACGGGACGTCAGAGAACCTGCCTATAAATTGCGTGCCGGACTGTTCCTTCATCAGTGGGCGAGGTGGCAGCAGTGCGAGCATCATGCTTACTCGCTGCTGCCTGTTTCTTACGTAGGTATGCTATCTTCAGAATGCCCCTTGTATTCGCTCCGATGATCGATTTCTACTGCTGTTCCCTTGCCCACACCACTTTCGCAAGTGCTTTACTTATGTTTTGCTGTACTCGCAAATTGCGGCTTGTATTAGTAGACTTCTGAGGTGCGGGGATGTTGAAAGTAATCCTGGTTCTCCGCCATCAGGGATGGTTACTCGCTCTCAAAGTAATGTGAGCCCTTCTAATTCGGAAGCTGCTACCGGTCAACCGTCGGTGTCTGATATGTTTGCTGAGCTTTTGAATGGACAGCGAAAGTTAGCTCAGGATATTGCAGAAATTAAATATTTTCATGAATCTATTAATGCACGTTTCGAGACAATTGAATCATGCGTGGCTGCTCTGGAGTCCTCGTCACAAAAGCCCGCCACCGACAGTGGCAGTCTCAACAGTGAATTTGCACGTCTAAGTTTCGAACTTCACTGTCTTTCAAATAAAGACGATGAGTTGGAAAACCGTGCACGTAGGAACAACTTATTATTACATGGTCTGCCCGAATCCTCTGATGAAAATAATGAACGTCTCTCCTCTGACATAGCAAAATGGTTTGAGGAAGAACTCAACATGAGCTGCCCTCAAATAGAGAGGTGCCATCGTCTTGGAAGGCCTTCACATGACCGTCCACGTCCCGTGATTATGAAGCTTCTAGACTTTCGGGAGAAAACTTCAGTGTTAAAAAATGGCCACAAGCTTAAGGAATCCGATTACTGTATATCGGAGGATTTTTCAATATGTGTCCGCAATATCCGCAAAAAGCTTTGGGAAGCGATTGAAAGTTTCAGAAGAAATGGCTGCACGGTCCGAATACGGTTTGATCATGTATTTATTGATAAAGTTCGGTATAACTGGAACAGTTCTTCTAATACACTGGAGAAAGCATCTCGTAATGCGTCACTAAGTAATGCTACTAATGCACTAGCCACATTGCCTTGACTACCTCATCACAGCAATAACTTCCGTGTGCTAAATTTAAATGCTAGAAGCCTGCTTTATAAATTTACCGACCTTAACGCTTATTCCCCTCACATTATTGGTGTCACTGAAACTTGGTTACATGGTAACATATACGACTCTGAAGTTGCGTTAAGCGGATTCACGTTGCTGAGAGCTGACAGACCGAATGGTAGAGGCGGTGGTGTCGCCCTCTATATACAGTCACACTTGAAGTTTTCTGTCCTTGAATTTCCATATGAAATCGAATTACTTTTGTGTAAAATTTATTTGGAAAACACATTCATATTTATTGGAGTGTTTTATCGGCCTCCTGGCTCTGATGATAATTATTTCTTCTAAGTAAACTTTTGCACGATTTGAATCCAACAAATATAATACTTATGGGAGATTTTAATGTGCCAGGTATTCACTGGCCTTCTCTTAGCAATACCGGCCATGATGTCTCTTTGTCAAGAAAATTGCTACACCTTTCCTTATCACTTGGCCTCAAACAAATTGTTCATGCGAACACCAGGCAAGCTGCAGTCCTAGATCTAGTTTTTCTCAGCTCTAATCTATTCGAGAATGGTTTTCAGTGCTGTATTATTGACTGCATATCGGACCGTAAGGCTGTATTATTCTCAATCAGCTGCACTGCTCCTAGATCTCGGTTCGAGTACAGCAGTTTTCGTGACTTCAGCCACGCCAATGATGGTGGAGTAATTGACACATTAAGTGAATCCTTTGAAATGTTTGGGGAATTATCTCTGACCAGTGATGTTGATGCTGTTGTGGGGCTTTTTGAACATATTGTTAAAGCATGTATTAATCGCTTTGTTCCGCTGAAAACAAAAAAGAAAAATAAAGATTTACCATGGCTAGCAAGAAACTTACTGCATTTATTGTGTCGTGTTGCAAGATTGCATAAGTCGAAAAGAAATGGCAATCCTGTCAAAATTGCAGAGTTCAATGATGCCAAGGAGGAACTACGCGTCAGTTTAAAGTCTGCCAAGGATTTTTAATGCTCTGTTACATTGCCAAAATTAATGAAAACGAACCCTCACAAATCCTGGAAATCGATACTACCCAGTAACAATACTTGCAACAGTTTTATAGTTAAGGGCTTTTCTGTTTCAGATTCACTGACAATTGCTTCTGCATTTAATTCCTATTTTCATTCTGTATTCACACTGGGATAACTCTGTCGTTCCTTCTTTTAGCTGTGACTCTTACCCTCCCATCAAAGGTGTCGTCATCTCTGGTACAGGTGTTCTCAATATGATCCTCCAATTAGATACTAAAAAGAGCTGTGGCCCAGATGACATACCTAACTCCTTCTTTGTGCGCTACTCACTTTGGGCAAGCCGATATCTTACCACAATCTTCCGTAAATAATTATCCACCAGCACTGTTCCCCACTCCTGGAAGCTTGCCAAGGTAATTCCATTGTACAAATCCAGTAGTACTCAACTACTGCAGAACTACAGATCTATCTCCTTAACAGCCCATTCATGCAAGTTACTCGAACATGTTATTTTCAAACATATTGAATTTCTTGAAACCCACAATGTCCTAACATTTACCAGCATGGTTTCCGTCAAGGCCTGAGCACCACTACCCAACTAATTGAATTTGCGCACGACATTTCTCAGTCATTAGATCTAGGTAGACAGGTCGACAGCATTTTTGTTGATTTATCCAAAGCTTTCGACACTGTCCCACACCCTAAACTCCTACACAAACTTAACTCTGTTCTAAAAAACCCTTCCCTGGTTGGTTGGATATCCAGTTTCTTAAATCAGCGTTCCCAGTCTGTGCACTTTAACTCGTCTATTTCTACTCCTGTTAGTGTTTCATCCGGTGTTCCGCAAGGTTCCGTTTTAGGCCCGCTTCTTTTCTTATTATATATTAACGACCTTCCATGTTGTGTGTCTGTAAAAATTCGTCTTTACGCTGATGACTGCATTTTATATCACGACGTTAATACACCACTTGACCATAAAATACTTAGACTCATTTGCAAATTTTTGTAGATGGTGCAAGGAATGGCAAATGAATATTAATTTCTCTAAAACCGTTTTCATGTCATTTTCTAGACGCCCATCTCCTTCACATTTCATGTGCAGTTTTCACGTTCAGGATTTAGAACGAGTCACGGAATATAAATACCTCAGCCTTCATTTCTCTCATGACATCTCATGGTCCAAACACATTGACATCATATGTAACAAAGCTTTTAAATGTCACGGATACCTCCATCGTACACTGCGTAAAGCCCCAAAAGATACCAAACTGCTCACATATAAAACACTTATCCACCCCATTCTTGATTGCGGCTGTATAGTATGGAACCCTTATACGAAATCCGATATCAAAAAATTAGAATCAGTTCAGAAAAAATCGGTACGCTTCATCTTCCACAACTACGGCCGAGATTTTTCCCCTTCTTCTCATTATTCAGATTTAGGTCTCGCAGCCCTATCATCTCGCCGTCAAATAGAATGTTTGAAGTTTTTGCACATACTAGTTCACTCTCAGCGCCTTCCATCACTAAATAATTATTTGAACATTAGCCAGCCTTCCATAACTAGAAGTTCCCATAGCCTGAATCTCATCCCTTTCTTTTCCCGCACTGGGACATTCAAACACAGCGTCTTTCCTCTGACCATTGAACTCTGGAATTCGCTGCCTGGAAACGTCCGCTCGCTACCAATTGAAGAATTTTTGACAGCCATTGCTTCGTAGTGCCATTTTTTATTTTATTCTTTTGGTTTTATACGTTTGTCTTTTCTTGATACACGTTATTGCTTCCTAGTGCCATTTTTATTTTTTTTTTTCTGTGTTTTATATGTTTGCATTTTCTTGATACACTTTTCTTTGTTTGCCCACTCCTGCCATAGCCTCATCGAGGCTGCAGTATGTTCAAATTAAAAAAAAAAAAAGCTCTGGGTCAGGCAATCATGCAGATGGTGGGTTTTCAGCAGCGAGCAGAATATTCCGCGGGCAAGGGCGACACGGGTCGTCGCCGGCAACACTGCGAGTCGCGAGACCCAAGCAAGGGGTCATGTGGGACCCATCAATCTCCGGTGACCGTGTGCTTCCTGAGCATGCAGTGGGGTCGCAAAGAGCAGAAGTGGGGAGAGCTCCAGGAACAAATGCACCAACTGGACATAGCAGCATTTGCAGTGGTAGAGACTCACCTCAGGGAAGAAGCAACCCCCCTGCATGGCCCACGATTTGTGTGGGAGGGCTGCAACCGAGCCAGGCACGAAAGACAAGAAGGAGGAATTGGGTGTTTGTGGGGCGTGACTCAACAATGGGTGTGAGTGCGACTGCACTGTAGCGAACACATGTGGATGACAGGATATATTTTGGGACAACCTGTGGCACTCGCGATTGTGTATCTGTGGACTGGTGGCTAAACAGCAAAGAACACTGAAATGTGTAGTTGCTTGGCTGCAGATGTGAAATTCTTCGCTCAGAACCACGAGGGGCTTTTGATGGGTGTCTTTAATGTTCGCTTGGATGATCTGGATGGTCGCACAGATGCAAGTCGGCGGCTCTTGCAGGAGCTGGCACGACAGGGTCACCTTATCATAGTGAACCTCTCACAGAAGTGTGAGAGGACGGTGACATGGGCAGTACGGGACCGGTAGTAGTGTATAGACTACTGTCGCATGATAGAGGGCCTGTATACTAAATTAGAAAAGATGATCATTGAGGAGGATGGCACAGGGAACCTTGCCAGTGACCACAATCAGTTGCGATTGGTCTTTGGCCGGGGCAAGAAGCGAAGGACTATGCAACAGAGCAGCGCAAGACGGCCCAGTGATCAAGAACTGCAGGAGCTGGCGGACAACCTGGAGAATAGATTGCATCTCATGGACTCTTACGCTGAATTCGTAGAAGAGTGCATGGGGATGCTCAGAAAGTACCCAGGTAAAAGAAGAAAGCACTGTGCAAAGCCATGGTGGGATGCGGAAGTGGCAGCAGCTATTATACGCAGACAGGAGGCATGCAGGCTCCACAGGCAGATAATCAAGGATGGGGAGATGAAAGATGTGGCACAGGCTTGGGAGTCATATTGGGACTAGAAGCAGGTAGCTGCGCAACTGGTCCAACAGAAGATACGCAGGATCAATGCCAAGTTCATGCGCATGTTTAAAGAGGCTGGTCAGCAGGCTCCTCAATGGTTTTGGTAGCATGTCCAAAGGGGCCGAAAGAACATTACCCAGCTGATACTGCGGAGAGCCCCGGTTGCAGAGGAACTGTGCGGTGACAACAGCATTCCTTTGTTGGAGGAATGGCTGCAGATCCCCCTACAGGCACAGGGCATGACAGCTCCCACTGAGCACGATCAGGGTCCTCTGTTCAAGGGCACACTGGCAGACACAGAAGAGGCTGGGCTTCGCCAGGCCCCAACTGATAAGGAGAAGGAGCGAGCCATGAAGAGGGTAGATGCGGGAACAGCCCCAGGATGTGGCGGGATGCCCATGAACATGGTGAGGGCTTTGGGACCTCTGGTCCAGGCTCGCCTGTGGGAGCTGCTGGCACTGGTGCTAACAGAAGTAGACATTTCATATGACTGGAAGATCGTGAAGGTGAAACCGCTGTGCAAGGATGTGGGGAACAGGAGGGATTTGGCTAACTACAGACCCATCGTTGTCACCCCATTACTGTACAGGGTGGCAGTGCAGGTCATCAAGGCCAGGCTCCAGAGGTGGACAGAGAAACAAGGAGTCCTGGGCGAGCTGCAAATGAGTTTCCCCATCGGTCGCCAGATTGTGGACAATCTATTCGTCCTTACACAGTGTATAGAAATGGCTACGAGGTGCAGTTCGCCCCTTTATGTGGCATTTTTGGACATAGCAAAGGCGTATGACTGTGTAAAATGGGACCTCCCGTGGATCATGCTTCAGGAAATGGGGCTGGTGGCACAAGATATCAAACTCCTCTAGGCCATTTATGCAGCACCATCAGCAGTGGTGGAGTGGAACAATGTGGTGACGGCGCCCACGGGGTGCATCAAGGCCTGCGGCAAGGATGCCCGCTCTCCCCACAGCTGTTCATGCTGTATGTGAATGGGGTGACACAGAGGCTAGCAGAGTCGGGATGTGGTTACACCTTGGAGCACAGCAAGGAAGCAGCGCAGGTAGTTCACCAGATCCCAGCTTTAGTATACGCCGACGATTTCGTACTGTTGGCAAGATCCCCCGAGGAGTTGCAGCGGTTGCTGGACATATGTGGCGTGGAAATGAGATGGCTTGGTCTGCACTTTAGCTCAACCAAGTGTGTGGCTATGGTGTGGAGGCCTCACAACCATCAACCAGATCGTGTGTGGGATCTCCAGGGCAACACAGTGTCACAAACCAACGTGACCAAGTACCTTGGCAGATTGAGTGCGGGAGCAGATTATTTAACGGCACATGAGAGGTTCCTCAGGGCAAAGGCCGCTTGCACGAGAGGCATGTTAGGTCAACGGGCCTTGTGGACCTGTAACCGTTGCGAAGTCACAAGGGCACTCTGGAAGATGGTGGCGGTCCCGGGCCTGACCTACGCCAATGCAGTGCTCTGTCTCTCGGCGGGTACGAGAGGATTCTTGGAGAGGCGCCAGAGGGAGGCCGGCCCAATGGCACTCGGGACACCCAAACACGTCCGTATCGAAGCCATCCAGGGCGACATTGGA
Source organism: Amblyomma maculatum (assembly GCF_055883805.1). Lineage (NCBI taxonomy): Eukaryota > Metazoa > Arthropoda > Arachnida > Ixodida > Ixodidae > Amblyomma > Amblyomma maculatum. The sequence continues at coordinate 473,713,141 of NC_139344.1, read as the reverse complement.
TGGTCGTCATTCACAGCCCGGGAAGCAGTGGCGAAGGCGGCATTCGAGAACTGCCTGTTCCGTCTCTCCGAGTCTAACGTGGCCCGTCAGACACTCATACACATAATTTTCGCCAGCTGAACGACGAGATGGACGCACCAGACACGAACTCTACGGCAGAGGTACCGGCTCCCGACAGTATCGTTGGCCACAAAAGCGTCGGAGCTGGACTGAGCAGCACAGCAGAAGATCCGGATTCAGGTACAGCTGGTCGAGACGGAGGAATGGAAGAAGACTTCCGAGGAAAAAGTGTCAGTGGACCTGTACCGGGCGGAGAAGGACACCATCCGAAAGGAGCTGTGGTGTGATAACTCGTGCGGTAGTAATTTGCTGGCAGAGGCATGCTCGGGAGTGTTACGTGCACGCAGGTGGAGAGCGAGATTCACGGCTGGCCTGTACTATGTGAATTTCAGTGTTTTGTAGGTGTTGTTAATTAACATCATCATCATAATCAGCCTGATTATAAATTAAATAAATGTGGATAATATTCTAAGGTAACGCGAAGGTCGGTCTTGGTGGATCAGGTTTTATTGGAGACCTGAAGCCCTGGTCGCACTCTGTAGAGAACCACTCTCCGCGATGACGATGGGTATCTACAAGAGAGAGCAGGATGAAGATGAAGCAGCATGTTCACCTGTGTGAAAGATGAAGTGCCACACAGTGCTCACACTATTTCGGCCACGCAGTTGAAGCGGCCAGCCTGGCCGCAATTAGTCCGCAGCATTGCGCCGAATAAAAGGCTTCATACGTGAAACGTGGACAACTTCAGTGCTACAGTAACGACTGTTTGGAGGAGGGTAAACAGGGGAGACGCGATAGTTGACCAGGGAGATTTTTGCAAGAACTGAGTAACGACCAATGTAACGATGCTGAAACTTGTCACAAAGGCTAGGAGTGCGTAATGGTGTTCAAAGTAACGCCTCGTCACCAGGACGGAACGGCGGTGGGTTGCATCATAGCGGCACTCGCGGTCTTCCTGGCTACCTTCAGTGTTGATGCAAGCAAGCCGGCGAGATCTGGCCACTTGGGAAATGAACTGGTCAGGAAGAAAGGATGAGGAACTGGCATGTGTAGAAAGGAAAGTGGCATCAAGAAGGGTAACAGGAGAACGGCCATAAACTAGCAAAAAAAAGGGGTGTAACCTGTGGTCCGCTGTACAGCCGTATTGTAGGCGAACATAACAAAATGAAGTATTACATCCCAGTTTTGGTGGTCGTGGTCGACGTACATAGACAGCATGTGAGAAAGCATGAGGTGGAACTGCTCAGTCAACCCATTGGTCTGCAGGTGATGGCGGGAGCTCAATTTTTGATGTGTGGCTGAGGCTTCAAAAACTTCGGCTACAATCGTCGACAGAAATGTCCGACCACGGTCACTGATACTCTCACTGACCGTCAACAATATAAGAAAAAAACTGCTTGATACTTCTTGAGAAACCGAATCCGAGCTTGACTCGTATTATAATCTAAAGAGCCATCGCTTCAGTCCGCAGTCGAAGGCTCCGCATTGTCAGCCATCCGAAAGTAATCGCCGTGTGCACGGAGGGCACGGAGGGCGCACTTTCGGTGATCTGCACAACGGAGACAATTGGCACGTTGTGAAATCAGGATGACAGAGGGAAATGGAAAGAGGCTAAAACAACCTCCTTTGCTGCTGCTAGCCGCAAGCAAGAGCGCGGCAAGAGAGAGCAAAAGCAGCGATCGAGTCATGTGTCGACCTATAGCAGAGGCAACGGCGCGAGCCCCTGAAAGTGACGCGTGCGTCGTAGGAGATGCGCCAACAGAATAAAAATAAAAACCTGCAAACCTGCGACAAATGGCAGAACAACCCTTGAACCCGTAACCGCACACCTGCGCTACGAAACGCGCGCGCCTCATGATCGCTTAGTGCGATAGAGTAGTGCGCACAGGGCGACCGCGCCCCCCAGTAAAGGAGGTGGCGGGGATGGGCACGGTCGCTCCATACTCTTCAGTATATACGTGCCAACACAATGCGGGTCGAAAATACGAACTTGTAGAAAGATTTGACAGATGGCGCAGCCTGTCCAAGTGCGCCAGCTTCGCGCTCAGGCGCGAAGTTTTAAAGGCACGATAGAGAACTTACCAGTACGTCGGTGACACTGTGGGGGGGAGTGCGAAAACGTAGTGGTACATTTGTGACAGTGAAAGGATTAAATCGTGTTTTGACTGTAGCCTGGTGTGCTGAGCACGAGTCTGCTAGCTCTAGTAGCTTCAATATTATGGAAGTGGGACGTGAGAGCATTTGGCACTCGGGTTTTAATTGGCATAGTAATGAAACCCAAGTGGTTACACTTGGGCTTCACACTTTGGAGCTCTAATTAGTTACTGTAATGATAATAATAATGTTTTATTTCCATCGTCATATGTTGATGGAAAAGGGGGGGGGAGGGGAATAAAAGCATAGAAAGCTTCACAATGTTCCAGCCCCCTTTACAGCAAGTGAGTAGTGACATGTGAGACACTTCTATCACAATAGCAAATAAAAAGAAGTACAAGAAGTTGATGCTTAAAGCTGACATGCATGTATGCACGAAAAACAGTTCGCTTATAAAAAACACATGAAAACAATAATAGCAACCAAACCACGCTTGTAGAACACTTATTCTACAAAAATCAGTTTTACACATGGCCTGCATAATGAATACATACTACGAAAGGGAAGCTTTGCAAAGAAATATGTCAAGGAGATTAGCGTATTCAATGTTCTATATATATGTATTTGCATCAGTTAGTTTATTAAGCAGTAATAGAAGTGGAAATGCAACCATTGGCGTCCATACTTTGTCCTCATGGGTAGTAATATCCAGTGGGGATTCTAACAGCATGGATATGTGCTTTGAAATACCACCATGTGGGCGAAGTGTGATATATTGCTTATGCGATTTAGCTTCTCTATTTTATAGGTTCACACAAGAAAGGATAATCACGAAGATTGAAAACGTTTATTAGCTTATTCTGAAAAACGAGTTGAGTGTGGCAAGTTGTAAATAATGTTTGCCTCATGTGGTTCCTGTATGCGCAGGCAAGGACTGCACCTTTGAGAAGATGGAGCATGTGCGTGAACAGCAGGAGCGACTGGCCCGACTGCACTTTGAGCTCAATGCCCAGCAGGAACTGTGCGGGTGAGCGGGGCCCTGATGAATGAGTGCTGTCAGATGTTACTTGCAGGGTTATGAGGGCAGTAAGGCGTGCAAGTGTGGATGAATGCTGACCCTTGGATTGGGACAGCTGTAGCGCAGGGTCACAATTTAGTACCTGGTGATCAACTAGTGATCATGCCGGGATGAGCAGCAGACCAATCAGCACCACAACTGACTGTTTAGAAAGATGCATTTATTCGTAAGCTGTGGCCGCCTGAAGGAAGGATGGTCTGCTCACCATCTTAGGTCGGTTGTGGCCGTAGAAAGTCACTCAAGTGCTTGACTTTATGGAGGTTGCGTACAGGAAGGGCAGTGTCGTCTTTATCGTGAAAGCTAAAGACAATTCAGGGGTCTCAAGAAGGCCGGAGGTCCGGAGTCTTGGGCATAAGAGATAGACAGGTGACAGCAGCCTGGACAAAACTACATAAGCCTAGCGGCTCCCTTGACCCACTGCTGTTTCAACAGACTTTTTTTCAGCCTCATTTGGGGGTCTTACTTGGTCACCTCGCTTCCCTTTTTGTTGCCTCAAAGTCAAACCGCACACTACTGCAACCACTCACTGTGCCATAAATGTCGCGCTATTGTTCCAGCCTTAGGACTCGCTCAGGTTTCCTGCCCCATTGCCGCTGGTTGAGTCGTAGGGCAATGAATTGCCGTTCTGCTCCTCGCCATTAGTTTTTCACAGACTTGTTATGCAAGGCAAGTCTCAGCTTAACCTTGCTGGCCATCGGCATCTTTTGGCCCACTCAGCATCTGCACCAGGTCGATGATCTTGGGATATGGGACATCTTTTTTTTTTGTCTGAACATTTTAGACTGAATGTCATCACCTTTCACTTAACCCCGATGAGCCGGGCGTGCATTGGCGCGGCGTCTATCACAGCTAGTAAGGAGAGAACTTTCAAGCATGCCACGCACCTGCCATAAGGAGTCTGTTGACAAATTCCGCCATTTCTTTTGAGGACATTGAAGTCATCACATGACACCTGTCCAAATTTACATGCTTAAGCCGAGGGAATGAACTGCAAAGAATGATTGATTGCCTAACAGGAAAAGCAGGAAGGTAGGCTTGAAAATCAATATGCAGAAGACTAAGGTAATGTTCAACAGCCTCGAGAAGGAACAGCAGTTTACAATAGGTAACGAAGCACTGGAAGTGGTAGGCGAATATGTTTACTTTGGACAGGTAGTAACTGCAGCTCCGGACCATGAAAAGGAAATAACTAGGAGAATAAGATTGGGATGTAGCACATTTGGAAGGTACTCGCACATTATGACTAGCAGCTTACTGGTACTGCTCAAGAGGAAAGTATATAATAGTTGCATCTTACCTGTACTTACCTATGGGGCTGAAACATGGAGGTTAATGAAAAGGGCTCTGCTTAAGTTGAAAGCAATGCAGAGGGCTATGGAATGAAAAGGGGCAGGTGTAACATTAAAGGGGCGCCGCAGCGTTTGCCTGACCACTAATTCCAGCCGGCCTCTATAGTTCTTTACACCTTCTTGAGGCCCCAAAGCCCAATCATAATGGCGAAATCGTAGTGCCTAATATTTTAATCCACTTCAATAATCAGCGTTTTGGCACTGATGTGAGTGACACACGACGGCGGAGTTCGTTAACAGGTATGACGTTTCCTTCTTGCTTGGGCGATGTTTCGCTGATTGGTTGGGCACACACTTTAGATTTTGCATTCGAATGTTCTTCATATTACTCTGCAGAAAACAAATAAAAGGTGTTTTAACTCCACGTGTGTTCATGGAGTGCTTGTAAAGATGGGGACTGTAAACTCTAGTAAATGCGGTGTTGTCAACAAGCGCGATGGAGCGTCTGCTGGTTGTGATGATGATATGGTGGCTTTGCCCTTCGTAGCGGGTCGCCGCTGCCTTCTGGCGCGGCGAAGCCAAAAATTAAAAAAAAAAAAGAAAAAAGAAAGAAAGATGTCTGCCATTCGTTGTCCAGGCTCTACGGTCACGAGCACAAAGGTAACTCTTACAGGCTTCTCAAATCCCAAGGCAGCTGACAACGTTCGGATCTTGGAGGTTGGCAAAATTGCTGGACAGACCAAAATCATGTGGTTGATCGTTTCTGCCGACGCTCCATAGATGGCACTAGTTGTGTCGAAATCGCTCATGAAGCACGCTCGCTTCCCTACCCTGTATACAGGTACAGGGTAGGCTTTGCCTTAGCTCGTGTACGGCATTTCCCAGTCTTTGCCTTTCGCACTCATTCTCGAACTTTCACACAAGTACCGCTCGAGTGATCCATGACAGTAGCAGCGATGGACGCTGGCGGAACACCAAAACGGCGACGCACATTTGCTGACCGTCCGGTCCACCTTGTTGACATCCCCGCATTTAGATTGGAAAACATTTATTGTTAGCATTGAACGCTATGTGGGCACTACATACACTTAGATGGCAAAGATGGTTGGGAGCAGCGTTTGGTGGGCTAGGCTAGCTTTGAGCAGACGAAGAAGCCGGTCCTCACAGCTAAGCTTCGCAGCGTCGTTACCGCGGTAACGACACTGTGACTTTGCTTCTACGACGCTGTCAAAAAGTGCGGCTGCGGGTTGGGTTGGACAGGCAACTACGGTGGATAGCTTTCGATATGTTAGCAGAAAGCTGAGTTTCTCATAGGTTCCACCCAAATTGAGCGCTGGGCGAGCGAAATGAGAGAGGGGCTCCCTCTCGCACCAGCTCAGACGCACTGTTTTTTTTCTCTTGTATTTAGAATTTTATAAACCGAATAACTCTTGTTTCCGTGCGCCTATTTTTGTAATTCTTTTTTCACTGACATCAGCACGGTGCAAAGAACTTAGAGGTTGGCTGGAATTAACGGCCTTACGCACGTCACTGTGCCCCTTTAAGAGATAGGAAGCATGCAGAGTGGGCCAGAGGATTAACTCGAGTTAATGACAATCTAGTTGTATAGTCAGGTCAGCCAGACACAATGAGCGTGGAGGGTGAAAAGCAAAGTTTATTTGGCACTCGCCATATACATCTCTTTAGTGACGCTCATGTCGCACCCTGGTGGCCGTCTACGAAGTACTACGGCTACTACGAAGTAAACGAACTACCAATACATCATCCTTCTTTTAAGGCTACTCTCAACACAAAGAACACAAAAATAGCTACTTAGTTAACTGATGAAAATGTTCATCATAAGTCAGGTGCGCCCTAGGTCAAACGGTTCTCGTGGACCTCCTGGTTACACATTCTCTACCACTCTGCTGTCTTGCTGGAGTAGTCGCTAGAGAAGATCGCATAACAGGCGAGGTGGCCTGATGCCCAACAGGATGAGAAACTTTGGCATCCGCCGCAGGTTCTGGTTCAGATGCACCGAGGCCAGACTCCTCAGTGCCATCTCTCTCTACAAAGGTACCTCTTATCTGGAGGAGGTGCACCTTGTTGCATCGTAGCTTGGGCCCGTCTTCGGTTATGACCAGCGATGATCGTGGAGCCACTTCTTTCACCCGGCCCCTCCTGTGCCATCTTCCATGCTCCCTCAGTCGCACCATGTCAGCAGTTTGCAGTGGCCGCAGATGCCTTCCTCTGCGGCAGTTCTGCTTGTGTTTGACTGGCTGGGCAGGGATATACGGCAAAGGTTTGCACGGGCCGACATTTTTAGCCCGAGCCCGACCCGGGCCTGACGCTACATATCCTAGCCCTACCCTACATGACCCGGCCCGACTCAAGTAGAAACTGAGCCTGGCCCGGCCCAGTGCTTAAATTTAAGGCCCAAGCCCGACCCGGCCCGTCAAGCTATGATTGCAGTTGAAGCAGTGAACAAGAAAAATAATTTCAGGTTGATAGGTTTATCCACAAGCTTAAAATGTTGAGTTCTCGCGTTTGAAATGACAAATATGCTGAATATATAGGGGTACAGGACGTAGGCATAATTAACTTATTGCGCAAAAACAACCAGTTATCCATTGAATTTAGGCATTTGCGGTGCTCTTGGGTAATGATCCTGGTAGCGCTGAAGTTTCTTTCGGTGTTACAACTTGTGGCTGGAAAGACTAGCATGTTCTTCGGTAGGAAAGCAAGTTTTCGGTAAGCAGCCTGTTTGGTTTTCCAAAAATGCGCCAGCTCTAAACCTAAACAAGGGGTTGATTTTGTGGCCAAGTACTCAGTGAACTCGCCTGCCTCATTGTGGGCCTTTCACATGAAATTTTTGCAGCAAGATAAACAAGAAGAAACTCTTGCACCGCAGATGCTTTGAGCTATGTCGCGCTTCAAACGAGTCCTTGCCGAGGCAGGAATATGTCACAATAGAGATGTGAGATAGGCAACAGCATAGCGCTAATTTTGAAGCGGACACCTAAACATCAGCGCCGGTGTTACCAAAGTGGAGATGCAAAACACGAAACTAAATAGCCCACAAGTTACTGACAGCTTGGTCACTGACACCTATCAAAAATCCGTTCGCGGCAAGAAGGAAGGCGAGTCGATGCCGGGGAAGAACTCTGAATTCGCATGGGGACGATGCGGGAAATTGCTGTGCATTCTAGACGCTTATCGCACTATGGCCGTACTTGCAATTCACAAATGTTGCAGTTGTTCGTGATCAGGGTGCCCGGCCCGCCCGAGACAAATATACCTTGGCCCAGGCCCGGCCTGAGCGAAAGGGCTTTCGAGTGGCCGGGTACGGGCCTTTGGGCCGGCCCGAGCCCGTGCACAGCTCTGATATACAGTGCGAAGTCTGGGAGTCTGGACCTAAGGCGCCATCTCATGAGCAGCTTATGTGGACATTGGCCGTCTTCCAAGGATGCAGACCTTTAAAGGGGGTAGGAAATGGCTAAAAAGGTCACTGATAAACGTTCTGAATGTGTAGAACGAATGCTTCTGAGCGTTCCCCTAAAGTAAAACTTCTTGCAACAAAGGCAGTGATTTATTATTAATTTTTAAAAACTGCGTTTTTTGAAGTTCGCAGGCTGCTCGGTTCTCGTGTGGCGGTGAGATTTGGAACTATTCTACCGTGATTACCTTTGTCACAAGTTCCAAGAGTGACAGGTCACGACAGGCTGCCATTGGCTGCAGCCGTAATGGCCACTATGTCACGGACACACTTCCGGTAGCTGCGAAAGTCATCTGCTTGAGTGCTGCATGCATGCACTGCATGCGTGAACACGAGCTTGGCGCTTCGGTTCGCGATGTTAACCGAAAAGCTGGTGGCGTTCGACTGAAAGTGCACTTCAGTGCAGGAGTGTGAAAAGAGCACCAGCTGGTTCGATTCAACACCGTACTGATTAAACAGGCAGCATCAACATTCATGTACCAACCGACGGCGCAGCAGCGTACTGTAGTCCCGTGTCCCGTCTCATTTTTGCAGCATTGACCATTTGTGCGGCGTGTTGGTAATTAAATAGAATGGGCATCAAAAAAGGTCTGTCCTCAGCTTCATCGCGAAATACATAAATTGGCATCGCTTAAATGCAGTACTGGATGCTGCCGATTAGTGCAGAGCCGCCGTCTGCGGGCGGGCGCTGCGGCCGACACACTCCGGCCGTGCGCTGCTTCCTGCTCGTCGCTAGGCCTTGTTTCTTTTGCATCGAAGTCACAGCGGACGGCGTTTTGGAATCACCCGTTTCGCTGCGTCTCTAGTGTATAGCTGCTCGCATGCCTAAACGATGTGCGTCCGGCGGAAAGTGCGCGTCGGTGCAGGAATGTGAAAAGAGACGAGCTGGTCCGATTCAACACCATACCGATTAAATAGGCAGCATAAACTTTCCTGTACCGACTCCTGATGTAGTCCGGTGTAGTCCCGTCTCATTTTGCAGCATCGACCATTTGTACGGTGTGTGGATTATTAAATGAAACGTGCGTCAAGAAAGGTCTGCCCTCAGCTGCATCCTGAAAGTAAACGAATTCGCACCGCTTAAGTGCAGTACCGGACACCGCCAGGTTGCCAGAGATTCCAATGTCCGTGGGCGCTGCGGCTGACGGCACTTCGATTGTGCGCTGCTCCCTGATCGTCACTAGGCCTTGTTTCTTTTGCATCGAAGCCAAGGCGGACGGCGTTCTGGAATTGCCTGCATGCTCCTGTGCACGATTCTTGCGTGTAGCTGGTGTAGCTGCGGAAATCGGTGACAACCTGCGCTACCGAACTGCATGTGGCAAGCTGCTTTGGTGATGGTTTGCGTCGTCGATTTTGGCTAGCACGATGCGTACACGAGATAAAACGCGTGTGCATGTTTGCACTTCCTAAACGATGTGCAAAGGACTTAAAAAACAAACAAACTACAATACCCTTTTTATTAATCTCAACTTTTAAAATTCGCGGACGAATAATTCATGCTCACCTGTCATCCGATATCCAAACACTGTAGCGATCATCAGTCCGTGCTCTCGTCGGTGATATGCGTATACATTTCATTCGTTATGCCATAGCCTAGGAGGCTATGGTTATGCACAAGAGATGCCTCTCGCCGAACAGTGCTCCTGACTCGAAACGATGGCGGCATGTTTTCACGCGGGCAACTCGCACGCTCGATCATCTGCCAGCACCCATGCGGAGTCGATACTATCCCGTCAATTCCGTGAGGAGTCACTGGCCGCTGTTGGTTAAACCGCAGAAGACTGTACCAAAGTTATTGACACCGGAGACTGACCCTGGCAGCACGAGAGAAGAAAGGGGTCTTGTAGAAAGTCGTTCTCGGCAGGAGTGCACGCTAATTTGCGCTGAATGGGACAGGGATATGAAGGAAAGGGCTCCTCCGCGGCGGCCGCCGGTGTGTGTGGACAGCAGCCTGCCCAACTGCAGATATGCGCTCGCGAATGACTCGAATCGTTCGGGCTGCTGTCGCACACAATTCCGAGAGGCCAAGAAACAAGAATCCGGCTGCCAAGGAAGACACCAGACAAGGTTGAAAGCTATGCAAACGCAGACGGACGGGAATGCATGGGCAACGTTCGGGAAAACAGGTGTGGCAACCAGAAGTTTTAGAACTGAACGTTGACGCTTCTTGGGCGGGGTGGAGTTCCCGAGCTGTTTTCTTCGTTTTTTCTGGTGTCTCCGAGTGTTGAGTTGAGGGGAGAGAGGAGGAACATCATTTTTAATTGCCGATATCTCCGGTGTTAATGAAGCTAGCTGAAAAATTTTTGCGGTGAATTGACTTGTGGGGGAGTACCTATCTCTCGACCGATTTACTTTACCTCATTTTAGGCATTGCATGACCCCTTTAACTCAACAAGCCAAGCCAAAAATCTTCATTAGAATCAGATGTTTTCTTGAGAATGCATTTCACAAATTGCACTCCTTTCTCTGCTAGGCCATTAGAGTTGGGAAAATAGGGGCTTGAGGTTACATGTTGCAAGTCATAATTTTCAGCAAATTATCGTAATTCCTTTGATGTTAATTGTAGGTCGTTGTCACTGCTGACTTCCAGGGGCATGCCGTGCCTGGCAAACATGCTACCCAAAGCTGCTATGAGAGTTTGTGCAGTGGTATCTCAAAGTCACTCCGCTTCAGGAAAATTAGAGAATGCATCGTATGCTATCACTTAGGAATTGCCATCATACTCAAATAGATCAACTCCCACCCTTGCCCAAGGCAGGTGTGGCACTTCTCGCATGAGCAGGGGTTCCTTTGGCTGCTGGTCATCTAGCCCTGGCCTTGCATTTGTTAATGCCGAGGTGACCATCACGGATTCTATCTAGCATTCTTTTTCGCATAGTACGGGGAATGACCACTTTTGTTCCTTTCAACAGTACACCAGCGACCTCTGTCAGCTCACCATCAAATGGCTTGTAAGGGCCAGGCAATGGAAGATCTTCTTGGAGGCAACATGTCACTTTTGCCAGTTCAGGGTCCTCAGCAGTTTCACGAACCAGCTGTGATCTGGTGGCGTCGCTGACAAGGGAGGGCTGGATCTCAACTGCATGTACCTCTATGTCCACCAGCTCGGCACTGCCGGCCTTGCTCATGGTTAGGGCTCTTAAATAGTAAATCCGGCACCACCAACTGCTTTCCAGGGACATTCTGTTGACGAAAGTCATATCTCATCAGTCTTAAGAAAAACGCTGCAAACAGGGTGGCATATCCCCCACACTTTTCCGCTCAGTTGCAATGAGAGGCTTGTGATCAGTTCCTGCTTGAACATATCAAGCATAAACAAAATGGGGAAATAATGTGACTGCTAAAGCCTCTTTTTCAATTTGCAAGTATCGCGTTTCAGCTCCAGAGAGAACTCTGGAGGCATAGGCAATCGGCTGCCACCCTTCAGGATGCTGTTGTAAAAGTGCTGCCCAAGCCCATACTGGGAGGCATCACTTGACGCCTTCACAGGTTTTGCTGAGTCAAACAGTGCAAGCACAGGACTTGAGCACAAGCGAGCTTTTAGCGCCTCCCACTCAGCCTGATGTGCATTAGTCCACTCAAAGATTGCGTCTTCCTTAATGACATCCTGCATTAGGGTTGTAGCAGCAGATAGGTTAGGCAAATATTTCAGAAATAGTTAATAAAACCTAATCTTTTCTGCACATCAGTCTTAGTAGCCGGTGGAGGAAAGTCATCAGTGCTCTGAGCCAGTGATGGAGAAATGCCTTTGCTGCTGATCGCCCAGGAACTCTAATTGCTTTTGGCCTAGCTCACACTTGCTCAGGTTGAAAGTGGCCCTTGCTTTGGCCCTCTCCAGCACTGCCTGCAACTTTTTGTCGTGCTCTTCTCGTGTCCTGGCCCACACAAGAACGTCAACATAGACCCCAGGGAGTCCCTTTAGGATCTGACACATTGTCTTCTGAAATATCTCTGGGGCCGAGGCAATGCCGAACGGTAGTCGCAGGTACTGGTACCTTCCGAAAGGGGTGGCAAAAGTACATATTCTTGCAGTTTCCGGCTCCAATGGGATCTGATGGAAACCTGAGTCGGCATCTAGAGTAGAGAGCCATTGAGCAGTGGCTAGCTCAGCCTCAATATCCTCATGTTTAGGCAGCTGATAATGCTCTCATTTCATCCACTTATTTATAGCCCTGGGGTTCAGGCAAATCCGAAGTTGACCATTCTTAAAAGCAATGACCAAGGGACACACCCAGTCTGTTGGCTGCTGCACCTTCTTGATTATGTTGGCCTCATACAAGCACTACAATTCCTGCTCTAGCGGTTGTAGCAGTGCCTGTGGCACCCGATAAGCTGCTTGTACTGTAGGGGCGGCTCCATCCTTCAGGACCATATGATACGTTGGACACATCCTAGGCCGCGGAATACCTCTGGATACTCCGACACCACGTCGTCGCAGGTGACTGCAGAAACGCAGTTGAGAAATCCAAAGAGCTCACAGGCATTAAGACCCAGGATCGGAGTACGGGATTTCTTGACGATGAAGAACTCGATAATCTGCTCCATTCCATTGCAGGCTACTGACAACTGCGTTTTGCCAATGTGCGCTTTACCCCTTCACTGTAGCTGGCCAAATTGTCGAGCTCTTCCGAAGCGGCACTTTATGCCCCATTTGTTTCCAACACGACGATGGCAAAAGGCTTGCTTGTGCCCCCGTATCAATATTTAACTCAACATCGATACCTCCCACCTTCGCTGCTGCGAGCCACTCAGACTTGGCTTCTGCGCTGTGGCTGCCTACCTCCAGAATCTCAAATTCTTCCTCAGTTGTTTTCTCCTCATGAACTTAGTGGATGGTTGATCGTGTGCAACACGCTGCAAAATGACCTTTTTTTTTTGCATTTGCAGCACTCTACCTGCTGCAGGGCAAACTGGTCTCTTGTGAACATAGGCACACTTGTTGCAGCGTTGTCTGGTCACCGCTCTTGGCTGCGTCCTCTGTTTCCTGGACCCTTGGTTCACAGAGTGAATCGTTTGCTCTTGTTCGTTCCACAGCTTACTCTGCTTGGTTGATAACTCGTCTCTCGTACTCATGTTGACCGCTTTCTCTAGGGTTAAGTCCTGTTCGCACAACAGCCTTTGTTGGAGTCTCTTATTTGCAGTCCCATATACGATATAATCTCGAGTCATAGAATCAGCCAGACTGCCGAATTCTCATGTTTGGGCTTTCAGCAGCAGATTCCGGTAAAACTGCTCGAACGACTCACCCTCAGCCTATTCTTGCATGCGAAAAATTGTGAGGGTATGAGGGAGACGGTATTCCACCCCGCCGCCACTCTGCGGGTGCAGTGTTCTCGTTAGCGACCCGCGGGATGAACAAAGGGACAAGGACGGCCACGACACTTCGTTAATACTTGAATGCTATTTATTGCACTTGCCAATAATACAGAGCATGCCGGCTAGCTATACATCAACAAGGTTTTTCTTGGAAAGGCAAGGCTACGTAAGAAAGACTTCTGACTCATCGGCTGAGGAATAAGGGTGCGCCTTCGGCGGCAAACATTTGTACGCGCCGTGAATATGGCAGCCGGGATCTTCCGTGTGCAGCGCATTCATCGGACAAAGCCATACCACGGCATCTGCTGCGGGAGGTGGTGAGAGTATATGGTATTTACCAGTAACCTCGCTGTTGGGAACCAAAAGATGGGTGGTCCTGCACAACGAGTTCTCCCGTGTGGGCCGCATACTCTGTGCCAGCTATTCTCCGCCGTTTGCCGGGAGAGGCGGCGGGAGACGACCGCTCGCGTTGCCGGCTGGATACAGAAGCTTGCAGAAATTCCCGTAGACGTCTTGGTGGCACACCCATCGCTGGGTCTCCTTCTCCCAAGGGGAGATATTTACCTCTTCTTCCAGCCAGTGCTGCCACGAAGCTCGTTGGGGTGGTGGCGATCGGTCGTGTTGAAGGGGGAGGCAACTGGTTTTTCACAAGATTGAACGCTCATAGGTCTCATTTCTCTTCGGCAAACAGGCGAAAAGCAAGGCGCCCGTGTACTGTGCGATGTCAGTGCACGTTAAAGAACCCCAGGTGGTCGAAATTTCCGGAGTCCTCCACTACAGCGTCTCTCATAGCCTGAGTTGCTTTGGGATGTTAAACCCCACAAACCAACCAACCAACCTCTTCGGCAAACAGTAGTCATGGAACCTGCTCAGCACCGTTTCGAAGGTAGGCTGGCCTTCAAGTCTGAACGTGTTGTATACGCTGATGGCTTGTTCACCGGCCACGTGCAAGAACAATGCCGTCTTCTGTGCATCGCTTCTGGCCACTGTCGGTTCTGTCGCCATCATTAAGGTTTCCAGGTGCTGCTTAAAACATCTCCAGTTCTCGGAAACGTTTCCTAATAACGAGCGGCTCCAGGGCTTTCAGTCCTTCCATGTCAGTGGCGTCTTTGTCACTTCTGACACCATGTATCGTCAAGTCAGCATCACACAACGAGCATGGAGGGGGAAAAGCAAAGTTTATTTGGCACGCGCCGTATAAATCTCTTTGGTGGCACTCGTGCTGGGCCCTGGTTGCCGTCTCAACTATTACAAATTAAGCCAACTACCGATACACTTAAGGAAACCAAGACGAAGAAATGGACATCGGCAGGGCATGTAGTGCGAAAAGAGTATGATCGATGGTCGCTTACGGTAACAAATTGGATTCCAAAGCAAGGAAAGCGTTATTAGCGGGTGGCAGAAAATTAGGGGGGCGGATGAGGTTAAGAAGTTCACAGAGGTCAAGTGAATGCAGCTAGCACAGGATCGGTTTAATTAGAAGAACATGGGAGAAGCCTTCGCTCTGCGGTTGGTATAGTCTGGCTGATGATGAAGATAAGGTTGTTTGTTATGCTTACTAGCACCTATGAGGAAGTTGGGACACTCAACAGTGATGGTGCTTTTCTAGAAATATAATTTTCAAGTTTGGGGGCAACCACTGGACAATTTTGGTATGCGCACAATATGGGACTACTATTAGGGACCCTGAAGCAGGACTGTATGCTTCCATTGAGTGAGCATAGTGTGTAATGTAATAATTGTGGCCAGGTGAGTTGTGTAAGTGATCTCCATTGCATGTCATATTGACTGCAAGAAGAATCATTGTAGCTGAACCCCTCCGTGATGAGCATGTTGTTCCATCACTGCCTCTGCACAATGGCTGCACACCTGTTCTCTGGTCACAAGTGAAGCATAGTGCATGCCAGCTGGCATGACATGTTCAAGTTGTAGAGTAAAAAGAACAGACGAACTTTCGTCGAATTCTTGACTACATGTTGATGTGGAACAGAGGCAGTGTTTTGCAGCCGTAAGGAGGATTTATAGGTGTTAATTATCTTTGCTAGCCTCTGAATATGCTGGAAGTATTTTGTAAATATTGCACTGAAGAATTGAAGATGGCTGTTGCATTGCCTAGGTGTAGAGGTGTTTGCCAGTGACCTGGCGCAGGTGTCAAAGCAGTAAAAAGATTTCTTTTGTGCACTTGAATTTTTTTTTTCTAGTTGAGGGAAAAAAAGAAAAAAGAATGTTGGAAGGACACTTAAGCTCTGCCTTTAAGGGTATGATGTGACGTTGTTAATGGTTTTCCTAGCAGATCGTTGCTTTCTTAATCAGTAATTGTTTAGTTTGTGCCTTAATTATCCCACATATACTCATTAGTATACATTCAAAAAGTACCATATTTTGTCACATAGGTATAAATTCCCACTCGAACCTCGCTGTCTGAACTGCTTGCATAACTTATGCACAGCATGTCTAACTTGGGATCCAGGAATCCTTCCCATCTCCCGAGTTTGCTGTGCCTGCCACTGGAGCCGTGTCATGGCATCACACAACCTGACAACCAATCAGTCACTGCACAGCCTGCCAACTACTCTCTGCCAGAGCCATGCATTTTCTGGAGAATGGGGATTTTGTTAAATGTGCCGGAGTATATCCACTGAATGGCCCACTGTTTTTCGCTTGTTTTCTGCCTTGGTCACAGGCTGCAGAATGATGCTTGAATGGTCTTTTCTTTCCTCTGTGTAATCAAGCCCGGAGTCTGAGGAAGGACGGCAGTTGGCAAAGGACAACCTGACCAAGCTTATTGAGAATGTGAGTCTGCCTGCTCCTCAACCACTTTAAACAGAAAGGCTCTTGCGATACTGAAATGATGAAGTAGAATAAGTACTGCTTATGCATGTGATGGATGTTTTGCACAGCTCAGTTCATAGTAGAAACATGACCACTTTTCTCAAGGCACTGCAAATACCAGCCGGGAAACATTGTAGGCAGACTGTGCACGTGAAAGAAAAGGTACATTGTTGTCTGCCTCGTTTCATTTTCTGTTTCTACTACATGTAACAGGCTTTGTGGCTGTCAAAATTGTCAGCACATGCACCGAATGTCCCAAATGCCCTGCAGTGGCCCTTGGTCTGCTCAGCAGTTTTTGGCGGATAGGAGGGAGAAGCACCATGGGCATGCAGAGCGGGCAAATGTTTTGCATGCATGCATGGTTTTTTACATTTTTCGCAGCTGCTGCTTCAATTCTCTATGAAACTGTTCTGCTTGAACGTAAAAAATACTTAAACTACAAGAAAAACAGATGACTGAAACATGCCTCAGAGCCTCGTTGCACCGCTGTTTGTGTGGCACTTGAGTCGTGCTCGTCCTGCAGTGGAAGTGTCCCAAGAGCCGTTTAACCCTTTCGCTGTCATGAACGTACCAGTACGTTTTTGCGCTTTGCCCCCCTCTCTCCTCTGCTCACAGTGTCACTGACGTTCTCTATCATGCATTCAAAACTTCGCGCCTGAGCGTGAAGCTGGTGTGCTTGGACTGGCTGCGCGATATGTCAAATATTTCTACAAGTTTGTTTTATCGGCCCATGCTGTTTTGGTACATATATATTGAAGAGTATGGAGTGACCGCGCCCATCCCCGGCACCTTCTTTGCTGGGGGGCACGGTCGTTTCGTGCGCTGCTGTATCGTACTAAGCCATCATGTGGCCTGCACGTGTGATTACAGGTTCAAGGGTTGTCTTGATATCAGCTGCTGCAGGTTTGCAGGCTTTTATTTTTATTCTGTTGTCGTGTCTGCTACGACGCTTCAAGTTCAGGGGCGCATGCTGTCGCCTCTCTAAAAGGTAGACACATGACTCGATCCCTGCTTTCGCTCTCTGTCGCCGCGCCCTTGCTTACGGCTAGCAGCGTGGAAGCAGCAAAGAAGGTTGTTTTAGCCTCCTTTATGCAGCTGTCATATCGTAGCTCAATAAAGTAACCTCTCATTAATTTGACCTTCAAGGAACCAAAATATGTGTCGATTAGTCAAAAGCTTGAATTGTCAAATAAGCCTGAAAAACTATTTGCAGCACTGTAATTTTTTCTGATTAACACTGTATGATGGTTGTTTGAGATAAAACCGAAGTGAGAGCAGTGGTTTCATCCAGGGCTTCACTTTGCACTCACTGTCGAGAAGGCCGTCTTCCCAAAAGCTCTTTTTTTCCAAAAATGCCCCATTACAGTTTGAGGATGCTTCACCGCACTGTCCAAGCATAGTGGTGAAACTGCGGTGCATTATAAAATTTTAGGTGTAGTCGATGATTTTCGAACGCTTGACATATTCTGAATGTCAGTTTCTTTAATGCGATTGGAATAACAGACATGTTCGATTCGTATTTCAAGTTTAGAATGTTCACACACCCCGAATATATATAGAAAAAAATAACATTTGCATGACTGATTGTTGAACAGTTATAGGTTGTAAATGTAAAAATGGGAAGACCATTTAGATCTGTAGCGGTACAGAAGAGGAACTCCAACTGTGTTTCTAACCAGTAGCTTAGTAAATAAAGACTTTTGTTTTCTTCTGAGCAATGATTGAAACCGCAGTTTTGAAAGTTTGTTAATGCAAACTAATCTCGCAGTTGCTTGAGGTGAGCAGCCACTCTAGGCATTAGACATAGTGGTGTCAGTGAATGTCTATTTTCTTATTTGTATTTTTTAGCACATTTAGGCTTGATTGGCTGTGCCGAATATAAAAGCTAAATATTTAGCATTTCATCACAGAGAATCAAGACTGGGTTTTATTGAAAGGCACTGGGACAGTGGGAGCAACAGTGAATATAGCTCGAGGTCAGCCAGGTCAACAGATTAGCATACTCAGTGATAGCCATGCTACAGCTGAAGAGAATGCTTGCCAATGTCTTCACGGAAATAAATGTAGGAGGCGGCACAAATGCATATAGCACAGCGTGTCTGTGGGCTGGCACCAAACAGGGCCTGTATATTCAGTGTTTGTATCATTTTTAAAGTGTCTTTTTTTGCTCTCACCCATTTGGTGAAAATGCAAGAGGTTGGATGCAGCAAAAAATGCTGAAGAAACCTTGCAATGACACAGCATAAGAAGGTCCCATCGCACAGTAAAAGAGTCAGCAAGTAGGTGTGGTCTGAACTGGAGCCTCTCTCTTTGGAGTGAACTCACCGGTGTTACTGCACATCTGCGCATATAAACTAGGGGCATGACTTTCACTTTGTCTTATCATGCCTGTAACAAATTGGTTGGATTACAGTTTGACTGGCTGTTCATTTCCTTTTGTGATCTGGCAGTTCCTCGGCCTAACGGTTTATTGCTAAAAGGGTTCTTTCTGAAAGCTAGGTGGCACCGCTATCACGGAGGTTCTCATCACATCTGCATTTGCGAACATTGAACAATGTGACAAATGGCGCAGTTTACCTAAAATGTTAGTCGCTATGCAAACATGCATTCACTATTCTTGGACATTCTATTAGCTGTTAGAACGTCTCACATCATGATCATGTGCGGTGTCTGGTGAGGTTGCTCATGTTCATTATGTGAATGGTCAGTAGTCAGTAATACCCATCACAAGGGCACTAGTTAGGCCTTGGGGGTTAAGGTTCCTTGCTCCAAAGGCGGTTTATATGCAGCTACATGGCAAAGCCTTGAGACTGCGAAAAAGGCCCGTAGCGGGAAAGGTGGTCATCAACGGCCTTTATGCTGTGTAAACTGGTGCAGCCCAAACATGAGTGCCAGCGAGTGAGCTAAAAAAATATATATATATATATATTGAAGCAGATATAATTTTGAATATGAAATTTAAGCTTAATTCAATGCACGGGCTAATTTTTGTTCCAGTGAACTTTAAAAATAATCTATAGTGTTAAGAAGACTTCGAATGTTTTCAGCAGCCACTTTGACATACACATGCTTTGCTTTGCTCCTTGTGCAGTGTTTTTTGTTTGTTGCTTTTTTGTTATGCACAAATTTTTCATTTGGCAGTGTTTGCTCGTTAATGTACCATTTATTTTGTATTGCCACGCTTTAGTTGAACTGTTTTATATATTTAAGATGACTTTGCCAGTCAACAGAAGTCGCTCACGTAGATTACCTGATTTGTCTATCTCCTTTGCACTTGCCATGTAGGGCACTGCTGCTCCTTTTTGGTTCTGCTCCTTTAGAGCAATAAATCTCCTTTGGCATAAAGACCTTGGAGAAGTGCCATGTGACCGGGGTATAATGCGTCAGTAAATCAGCACGTTGGACATGCCAGAGGTGGTTTTTCGGTGTCATGATTCTCGATAGCCACGGTGCTGTAGCTGTAAGTTGCATATTAGGTTACAGGCTAGTTTTCACGTGTCCATGGGCATACGTTTGCTTTACACCATGGCAAATCTCTGCAAACAATGTCTGCGAAATGTCCCAGTGCGTATATGAAAAATGCAGCGTTGAAGGTTTTATTCCATCTTTTTTACTTTTTTACTCAAGGTAAAATAGTTGTACACGTAACTGCTGAATCTTCCAGTTTTTGCAGTGCAAATGACTACTTCTGCACAAGCAGCAGTTTAACATTGCAGACTGAAAGTCGTGGCAACTTGCCAGTTCAGAAGCAAGCATGCTTTGTACAGTAACCGAGTGCGTGTCTCCATTAATTTTTCACATCGAGATACAGTGTTGTGTAAACTAGCTAGCTTTCTGTTACTGTCAGTACTGGCTGCCGTCTGTCTCTGCAGAGCCACGCGTTTAGAAGCCCTGCTTGGTGCTGGTTAGCGTTTTGATGTGGCAGTGGGAATGCAGTGGCACGCTTGCTGCCAAACTGGCATTCACCTCCAGTGTTTTTGTTGATCGATGGAAGTGAAAATAACACTTTTCAAAACAACAACAAAACGGCCTCCTGTATTTATGTGTGGTCAGAATATTCATGCTCGCGTTGAAAAAAAAAAAAGATGCAGTAAGTAGGAGCTCTGTTCTTTCTTTGTATTTATGCATGTCTGAGACAATTCTATCTTAATGGCCCGGGTTGAGAAATGCAATCCCGTGAGCTATTATTGCAAGAGTCAGTGCCAAGAGCAGGGCCTTGTGTGAACAGTACTTCCGTTGTCTTTTACAGTTGCAGCACCTGAGCCAGTCCATGTATCCTTTGTTTTTTACACCACATCCTCGGTAGCCATGTGCAGTCTGTATGTGGACTCAAACTGTCGGCACAGGAGACCAGTTTAGTGTGTGTTTTGGCTGCTTGACGAGAATGAGCTGTGGGGAAGCATTGTTGCAGGGAAGCTCTCTTGCAGAAAATGCACACCTGTTTGTGCACAGCACTGAGCCAGGTCTGGGCAGCTGTCTCGCGTGCCACGCTTGCCATCCTGCGAATGAGCCAAGACAAAGTGCTCATTACTTCGTGCAGACCTTCAACTGATGCTCTGTTGTAACACACTTTTTCATGGCGCAGAGTACTAAAATAGCCAGCCCCCATGCCACGTTGCCTTTGGTGCGTCACCAGAGGCATGGTGACCTTACTCTTAGAGCTGATGACAGGCCGCAGTTCTATGCTATCTACACAGAGTTCAGTTTTTATAAACTTTGCAAGCACTTTCTTTTTTTAAATGGCATAGCTTGTTGAAAAGGGCATAGACAACAGGGCACTGTAACCAGGCATGGTGGGAGTTCTCCATTTTGCTTATGGCAAACACTGCAATTTTCTTCCATTTAAATGTCTTACCCTCTTGTTATAACTGTGCTATCATGTTGTTTCAATAGTCTCACATACTGAGATGCCGCATTTATATAATATTTGGCCTTGTTTGTTAACTTCATTCATTCGCAGCATTTCATGACTTTTGCCATCTCACATAGTAGCCATCCAATGTAGCCAGAATTGAGAGATAAGCCTTATTCTGGTCTTGCGGTATACCTCTGCTTGTTTGTCTTTCTCCCTGACGATGAGACGTCCAGCGAGCAGCTGCAGTCCCACACCCAGGGCGTACAGACTGATGTCTGACACTAGCTGGGGCGGAGTCCCGCCCTTTCCAGCCAAGGTGGGCAGTCACCGTAAGAAGGCGCGAGCTACGTTCCTCTGCAGGCCTGTGGCAACGGACTTGGTTCCTGTTAAGAAGTGCAATGCTCAGCCACACTGGTGCAAGACTGCATCGCACATCCAGCGCTCTAAAGCTGTGGAGAGCATGTTGAGAGAGACGTGCTGTCCCATTGTAACGGCTTAAAAATTTCAGATATGCCAAGCCTAAAAATATAGCTGGTTATTAACTTGAAAGCTGAATTCGGGCTTAACAGGAATGCTTTGTTGCTGCCCGACTCTGCCACCCATTCTCGAGTCTGTGTATCCCATAAAGCACGTGAACACATGATCACTCTGCAAAAAACAAACTACTTTTGCGATGCCACATACTGTGCCTAGTGTTCTATCTAACCGAGGCATTTTGTGCTGAACTTATGCACAAAATGCCACTTGCCATTCTTGGAGTGGATATTGGAAAGTATAGGCACAGGAAATGGGGAGAGCCTTATCATCATGCAGCAGTTATGTTTTTAGGATGGGCGAGGGCCATGCATTTGTACTTCTCGCTCCTCTCTTTGAATTTGCACACTTCTGTTTGCAGTTCCCAGGAATATTTTTGACTGTGAGTTTCCTTTCTGACACCTGCACATTTGGAAGCTGTGCAGAAAATGTGCATATGCAGCAGTGGGCTCATCTAGCTGGACAAGGTGTTGCAAGCAGCAGCTTCTAAAATTGTTCTGGGCCCTATAAAATTGGTACGCCAGGGTGTAAATTGCCGTTCTGTACAGCATTGCCACCTTGAGAGTTGTTGTGGTCATGACGCTTTATTAGCCATATGTGCACTTGTTCCCGAGCATGGTTCGAGGACTAAACTGGCAGCACCGGCATTATTACTGGTTTATCACTGTCAGCACACCTCTGTTAGCTAAGGCATTGGGCCATGTGGTACTCCTGTGCAGTTTTTGTATGTTTACTTTTCCAAAATGTGATTTTGCCATCCATCCAGACTTTGTGTGCAAAAGGAAAAGGGGCAAGGAAAAGGGGTGCAGGAAACCTCATTTGGGTGAGAGAATGAGAGGAGTGGATCTGCGTCCCCTTGACAGCCCTTCAGCTCACAGTGTGCGAGCGGGCACGCATTGGATATGCAGACTAAGAGGCACAACAAGGATTGCATATTTCATCACTCACGCCACAAGCCAGAGGCCGAATGAAATTCTGCAACCTGGCAATATATGCTTTCGCCCTCACTGGAGTACTAAAGATGAATTGGACCACTTTTCAAGTATGGTGCTACTAGCAGGCACATTCCACAGAATCCACACACTTCTAACAATGGACATCCACACAAGGCCTATGACAACGTCAGCCAATCGGGGATCCTGGCCATTGCACATGGGCTTCATCTCCCAACTTGAGTACACAGTTTGCACTTGGAAGGTGGTTTCATTATGCCCATTGGTGTGCGGTGGCACAGTGGTTAGGGCACTCGACTATACCCAAAGATGCGGGACCAAATCCCAGCTGCGGCAGCCGCTTTTCGATAGAAGTTTTTGAAAAGCAGGGTGGGTGCCTGTGTGCTTTACGATGTCGTACGTTAGAACCCCAGGTGGTCGAAATTTTCAGAGCTCTCCCCTATAGCATCTCATGTAGCGAGAGTTATACTTTTGGATGTTTAAACCTCATGAACCAATCTAAACCATGCCCACTGGTCAAGAACATATTTGCCACTTCAGCGCAAAGAGGGGTGTACCTTCAATGATCCATGCTATGCCAATATTTTTTAACATGATGCTTCTTTCTTTGGAATGGCATTCCAGATATATTTTATCTCTATGCTGATGATGTAATGGTTTGGTTTGTAGGTTTTGATGGCCCAAAGCAACTGAGGCTACAAAGGATGCTGTAGTGAAGGGCTTGGGATAGTTTTGACCACCAGGTTTTTTTTTAATAAAACTTCAGTCGGGGCTAGTTGGTTCATAATTTTTCCAATGTAACTGGTGAGTGCAAGCACCAGGCGATCCTTGGAGAAGAGACAAGGACAGCGTTTCAGTGACATCACGGAGTATGTGGGCGCCTTCTATTTTGCCTCCATCGAAAAAAGACTACCACTGGCTGTTTTACGTTGATCTTAGCCGTCAAGAACTCCACACAACATCTCTGCAAAGAACAAAGGACCGGCACTTTCAATGAAAAACACAAGCCAAAGGTGTAGAAGCTGCTTTTTGCATACACTGATACAAAATGAAATGAAATAAAACAGCGCAAGGAACGGGACGAAACACGAAGGAAAGAAAACGAACACAAGCGCTGACTAACAACTGAAATTTTATTCCGAAGCAGGACACATATATAAAGTACAAAGAGGTGGGTGTGGCCAAATGCGATCCTGCACAATCGCCGAAACAGTGTAGTAACGTCCAAGAGTAAAAACGATATGAAAGGCCGAAAAGACTAGAAGCGATAAAAACCACGGTGTAAGAGGCCGGGACGGAAAGTAAAACTGGTAAAAACAGATTATATACATAGCCAAAAAGGCAAGTAAAAGCATTAAAATATAACTGTAAAAAAAACACGGGACTAAAATCGTGGCACAAGGTGATTAACAAACGTAGCGGAGAGGGGCATTCATGAAAAAGATTAAATATTTACCCTGCCTCTGAGAAATTCCAATTCTTTTTGCAACAAGCACAGGGAGGGTGCACTCACATTGCTCCTTTGCGCTGTGGATTTCGAACATTTCTGCGATTTCCCTGGATATCTTATCATTGTGCAGTACCAACTAGCCCGGCATCTTGCACTTCTGAACACTGCTACAGCTGTCATTGGATGGCCAACCCGTCACTGCTACCTCGTGTGCGGGTGCTATACTCCGTTTCATACATCAAGTGCAACACTGCCAAAGCTACAGCTCTTGTTCGCGCTTTCCGCATCTGCGATGGAAAATAGTGCCTGCTCTTTACGAGAGGAAATAAGTTATTTTGTCTGCAAGCTTAATACATCTTACATTTCCTATCAACTTCATAAAGAGCATCTTTGTTAGGGAGAAAGGAACAGATTCAATGAATTTAAATGTTTTTATGTCGTTTTCGTTCGTGTCGCGTTTTCGCTGCCCCGCAACCTTGCCAGCTGTGCCACTAGATGGCACTGGCTGTGCCCTCCGCGCTGAGCATCTCTTTTTGAGAAAATGGTTCTTTGGTGGACATTGTTTCTATAAGATTCGCACTGCAAAGATGTCTAGGCATGCGAAGCAAGTTATTGCAAACGTGTATGCATGGAATAGAGCCTGTTTCCGCAGGAACCACTCGGCCAGAAAACGAGCACATAGTGATGTGCCTCCTTTTTTTTTTTCTTGCGAACTACTTGCGAAGCTTTTGCTGCGTTGTACCTGATGTATGAAATGGAGTATAGGTGTTAGATGACTCTGGGTTTGCAGTGCCATGGGTTTATTCTGCGCAGCAGAAGGCCGCTAGTATATTGTGTCCATTTTACCGCATTGCCCAGAAAACAAAGGTGTGCAAAGCCCATACGTTAGTACGCCTTGTGTTACAGCCTTGGCTTGTTTACTGTGCTCAGTTGCAACATATTACTCTACAACATTAGGACCACTTCGAAACATTCAGTAGAGAAGCTATGGGAGTTATCACTGGCCTTCTTCTCTTGACACTCATTCCCACGCAAGTTGGCTGAACACCACCTATGAAGTAGCTTCATAGTATGTGTGTTGCCCTTGCAGCATCTCCACTGGCACATTACTGTGACCGGACTGTTTTGTAACACCCTTGTTACACGGGCAGAGTTAACCGCAGTTACGTGAAACCATGGTTAGTGCATGTTACTCGGCGGACCAAACCGCGGTTATTGTGAATTGAGCTTGGCAACCTCAGTTTACGTCATTAACCGAGAAGATGGCGGCGTCTGTGGACGGAGGCAGCGTATCGGCAGCGTCCGGGCCCGTGTTGGCGTCCGCATGTGAGAAACGCACGTGCTGGTCTGCGCCACCTTCGAGGGACGACACGGAATGCGAAGATATACTCCATGATCACGGCAGAGCTGAACGCCCTGCTTCCGTCAGGTGTACAGCCGTTCACGGTGAAGCAAGTTCGCCTGAAGGTGGACAATTTGAATAAAAAGTATCGGTAAGTACAGTATATCTTTCACACATTTTGGTGGTTGCTCAAAGCCATTTTTTTAAATATTAACAATGCTGAATAGTTATGCCAAACTGTACCCTGTTGTTATCCAGGCAGGTATCGCATGCAATCAAAGCGAATTAAATGTGAAAAGGGGAGTTGAAAATCCCGAAACAACGTGTGAGTTGCAAGGAAAAGTGCTGTGAAAGGCTCCTGATTACCTTAACACGTTCGGTGTTTTAGCATGCACTGACATCGCACAACACACTGGCGCATTCTGCGTTTTGTATTCATGGGAACGCGGCTGCTTGGGCCGGTATTAAACCGAGGTACTGCATTGGTTAGTCGAGTGCCATAAGCACCCAGTTGAGCCATTAAAATGCATACAATGCTGGGTGTCACTGCCAATATAGACAGCTTATATTCTGATCACATAGCATCATATTTTGCTTCCGTTTCTACATATTGCCTTGCATGGTACTCTAAACAAGCTTTCACATATTTTGTAAACATTGCACCGATCGGCTGTTCTGCAGGTTGTGTCTACAGTGACAGCTCTTTTTTTCCTTAGGCAGCTTAGGCGGCAAGGCACCACCACAGGATCAAAAGGGATAGAGTGGGAGCATTATTGGAGCCTACATGAATTCTTGGGAACCTTGCCAACAAATGACGAGTTGGTTGAAGAAAGTTTCCAGGTATTTTTCATTAATAAATTTATCTGTAGTGTATTTTACTGCTCTAATCAAATTGTGTTGGGATATTCAGCATATATTGCAAGACTATATACATTGCATCACTTCTTTTTTGTGGGGTCTGCTCATGTACTACCAAACAAGAATGCTGTACACCAAACAGTCTATGCGTATGGTATTGGACCTCTGTATTTATTGCTGATAGCTTCACTTCCTTTTTATGGGGTCGGCTTGAGTTGTGCTAAACGAGAATGCTGTTTACCAAACAGTCTATGCGTGTGGTATTCGACCACAGTATTTATTGGTGATAACTTAATGGCCAACGTTTGAAGAAACAGTAATGTTGAGAACCAAGTGGCAGCCACCCTCAGTGCATTACATTGCTAGACCATTCATATTTATCTTATTGAAAGTGCTTGCATATGTATGTATAAGTGACAGAGAAGGTTTCAAATGTGCAGGTTGAGGTAGTCAAAGACTGTAATGAAGGGGCGGAACTGCTGCTCACTTGGGAATATGACACTCCCATGGAGGCCAACAGAGACAATGTGGGAGGAATGAGCAGCTGCAGCAGCCCTCTTCTATCAAGTAGCAACAGCAGCACAAACTCTAGCTTTTCAGCCAGCACTTCCTTCAACACAAGCAGTGCAACAAAAGCACCTGGTGGTGTTGCAGCTCACAGTACTGCTTCCAGAAAACGGCCCGGCACCTGCATTATGCAGCAGCTGCTAAATTTACATAAATGTGAGGCTGCAACTGTTGAAAAAGTGGCCAAAAAAACAAGGAAGCTGCTGAAAGA
The DNA here is from genome assembly GCF_055883805.1 of Amblyomma maculatum. Lineage (NCBI taxonomy): Eukaryota > Metazoa > Arthropoda > Arachnida > Ixodida > Ixodidae > Amblyomma > Amblyomma maculatum. Next base: position 473,686,227 of record NC_139344.1, on the reverse strand, counting down.
AGGCTTAAAACTACAAAAAGAATCCAATAAAATGCAGGCCTCTATGCTGCAACTAATGTAGCAGCATTTTTCTTCAAAAAACACCACTTGAAATGCACGCTGCTGCAGCTAATGCAGCATCAATTTGTGAAGCCAAATAAAAGGTGGAAGTAGAATTGCAGTATTTCTTTTAACAACCGGAGATGAGTATCAGCTGTTTGTGACGGAAGCATCATTTGATCTTAGACGGGGGCCTCAGGCAAACAAGTTGCCATTTTTAAGGAGGCACTGAAACAAGTTGCCTTACCACTTAATACTTTTAAAGAATATCTAGAAGCAGGTCATGTGTACCAATTTTATATATTATTCATGAAAGTAAAAAAGGAAAGAAATGCAACCTTCGAAGCATATTGAGAAATGTCATACTTTGCTTGCACTAACACATAATTAACCCCCCTCCCCCCCAAGCCTATCTGACTGATGAAAAGTGTACATCAAATATCCTACTAGTCTCGTATCTTCACATTTGGTTTGCTTTTAAAGTGCTCAATGTCCTATAAAAACTCCGGTTATAAGAGACGCAGAAGTGCAGGGGCTCCACAATGTCGACTACCTATAGCTCTTTCCGAAACTGGCGTGGTCTAGATGGTGGTGGTAAAACAATCTCCAACAGACACAGTATAGGCGTCAACCTATCCACCTACACAATGGCCTGAAGTCCTTGGACTTGGGCGGTGTGTTCGGCCAGTTGGATTACACCTAGCTGAGTCTCAGGGGTGTGAGCTCAACCAAAATAGGACACTAAATAAGATCCAAGAAAGCATCTGGAGGCGCTTACAAACAAGGACTAAAGGAGCTGAAAAACAAAGTGGCTTGTTGGGCGAGTTGGTTGGACATTGCTTGTGCTTGCATTTCTATCTGTCAGTGTTTCTAGCGCTGTTTTAATATAACAGCTAAAAAACTTGCTTGGCATTTATTTAGTGTGGCATCAAGAAGCATCTTTTTGGTCATTTTAGTTTGCAGACTGAAATCTTGGAAAATTTTGAATGCTGACATCATTACGAAGCTTTGTCTTCTTGGCTAATGGTTCGGCTTCCGCGGCTCAACATGCTTGTAAATGCTTGTACGAACACTTGACAACATTAACGAGCTCTCGCTTCAGTGCAACTGCAGATTTACTCTGACCGTGCCGCTCAGCAAGAACAAGTGGCACACAAACCATTTATACTTTCTTGGGGAGAGTTTGCCTTGAACATGCAGTGTTTGGCACAATTGGAGCAGCACTTCTATTACTTAATTTCTAGTCATCACTGAAAGGCAATGCCTTGGTAAGAAAAACCTTTAATGCAAATGTGAAAACTGCTTTTATGTCAGTGCTGCTTTTGATTACTACAAAACTGTGCTTTGCCTTCCAGGTTCTTTTAACAGAGAGACACAAAGTATTGTATTAATATGAGCAATGTTCAAGCATGCACTACACAGAAAGAATGCAAACGTAGCCACACAAACAAGTATTGCACAGCTCTGCATCTGTTCTTTATACACGGCGTGAGTCACTGCCGCAGCAGAAAAGATGTCAACAGCATGTGTCAATGTTCAATTGAGAACTTAGTACACTGTACTTCCAGTTGGTTCACCTATTCCAAGCGTCATAGATCAGGAATTTGAGAGCACAGCACCATGGGTTCCAAAGTATCCATTGAGGTAAGCACACCAAGGAAGGCAGAGGAAATCCTTGTGCTATTCTTAGTTGCCAGCAAGAAAAGCTGCTAAAGCATTTTGTACTTCTGTGCCACCTGGTTCAGAGCAGTTACTTGTGCACTGTGGTTGAGGCCTGCTTGCATCCACAGTGCGTGCAGTGTCAATCCAGACAGTATCACATCGATCGCTCAGTTCGTAGATATTCTGCGGGGCACAGCAAGCACGTGTAATGCGCTTCACATTAAAAATGTCGTTTTCCAAGCCTTTGTGTAAAATCCTGAATCGTGGTTTTAGGCGGCCAAATCTTTTCAACTACTCGCTTTGCACTAGACAAATGATAGTTACAATTTTGCAAAGGGGAACTTGCAGCACCGGGTAGTGAAACGGCTTCACATTTTTTTTTGAAGGGGGAACGTTTGGTCAGCAAGTAGTACAGGGCCAACTGTCACTCCATTGAATGTTTTGGTTTCAAGCTTAAACAAATCGCTTGACAAAATATTCACCAGTTTAGACTTGGAAGACATCAGCGTCATGGTTTCTCCCGGGAGAACCCACATTTACATACATGAAGTTATAGCAGTGGTCCACCGCAGCTAATGGTATTGTACTGTGCCAACCTTTATACTGTAGTAGTCACATGCTCTTTGGGTGGGCACATGCTATATGACAACCATCGAGAGCTCCCACACCTTGGGGGAACCCAATAAGCGCTGCAAACTGCCTCATATGTTCTGCTAATATGTGACGTGTTGGGAAGCTCACGAAACGCTGCTCAAAGATGCGAACAACTTCGCATAAGTGTTGGAACATTATGTTCACGGAGGAACGACTGACGCCGAAGAGGTTGGCCACCGCATCTTGGCATCTTTCGCAGTTGATGCCAAGCGGTATATCGCGATGGCTATCCTTTTTTCCAGAGGAATGGCTTTGCGCATCTCAGTATCAATGTGTCTCATACACTCGCAGGCACTCGCAACATAACGGAAGGCTGTTCGACTCATTCTGAAGTTCCTCTTGAAATCTTCATCCGAAAAGTGAGTCTGCGTTGTCTCCCACCTCGATGGACCTCGCGGGTATGACCACAGGCGCCTGTCACGCGAACACAGACGTGCAACAATCACCATAAGGTGTTTGCACTGTCCTTCTGCTCTTTGCACGGTGTTCAACTCGTGAGCTTCACTGAATATGTTACGCTCTTGGATTCGACGCTGTTGCAGCAATACCTGCTGTGCTATGAAAGAAGCCCAGAACGCTCCATCATCGTCACTGTCTTCGACTGCTTGCTTAGAGCCATCGCCGCACATGAAGCACTAACTGAGTCGGTCACTGCTACACTCAAAGTGGATGAGAACCTCTGAGCAGAATTCATTCGAGAGGCAATGAAAGGTTGAAAACCACACAACTGCACAACTCAGCACCTGCTACAATGCTGCATACTGCGGGCATGACAGCACGACAGCACTTTGGATTGGATTGGATTGTAATGGAGCACTGTTAAGAGCAGTGTTGAAAGACTGCTTGCGTGCTGTCCATCTTTGCGCAGACCAGAAGCAGCTCGCATTACGAAATTTCCAAGCAATAATTTCGTGACAAAACATACTTTTCACCGAAATAATGTTTTATAGCAAATATCTTCTAAATAACGCACATATTTGCGTACGGAGTTTCGTTCCCCCCAAATTGTTGCGTAAGTTCGTATTTGCCACCCAAGGGGGCGTGAGCTGCCATAACCGAGGAATCTGAAGTAGTGTAACAACGGTGAACCGCAATATAAAACAACCACCGTTAAGTTCGGTAACCGCGTAACTCTGCCCATGTAACAAGGGTATAAGTCCTATGTGTTGTTCTCCCTTGAGCTTTCTAGATCAGGCTGTGTTCTTTCTTACAGGTTTGAGGCATTGCTTCAAGTTTCACTTGCTTATGGATATCAACCAGAGGACTGTGTAAATAAGGTCTTGCTACCTGAGTTTGTTGGGGTGGCTTATCACGGTGCTTCTGGCATGTAAAAATCTCCAAACAGGATACTGTACAATCTATTCTGTTTGCTTTTTTCAAACGTGCACTTGTCTGTGTGTGCACATATGTGCACGTGCACTTTTCCAATAAAGGATTACTTATGGTTCACGTTCTGGCTAGTCATGAAATAGTACTTTTTATGGACAGATTGATTTATTGCTCACAAAACCATGTAACCTTGCCCTGAGGAGTGTCCCTCGTGATCCTTGCCCTTCAAAAAGTTCTGGCTTGCAGAGAAGCTGGAAGGCCCATGCCACACTGCTTGAAGGGATCATAACATCAATTTTGAAATATTGTCACATGGTGACAAGGTCGACACAAATGAGTCAGCGAGTGCACAGAGGAAACTTTATTGGGCTGACTTGCGCCCGCAAAAGGACTAAGCGATACAGTCGTGCTCGGCGGTCGTCGAACAAAGAATGCCTGTCGAACATGTTAATGCTTACTTTAAGGGCGGTTTAGAACCATCTAGATAACATCGCAAACAGTTACTAGCACAACCCGGAACATTGCAGGAACACACGCGAGTGGCTAGAATTTTAGAGACAGACCAAAGAAACTGATAAAGGTGCATCGCGTGACATCGAGCATTGACAAATACAGAATTTATATAGCTTGCATGAAGCGATGCGTGCTGGGTAATCCGCCATGATGTCATTGGGAGCAGACGACGCAGCACGGCACTGTCACACAGCCTCGCTTGCATGGTCGCGTAGTGCGCGCAGACGATGCTGGCGCGATCGGACAGGCCGACTGCGGGTTCTTCACGATTTCAAATTTCTGCACGAGGGTGAGAAGGCAAATGATTCCTCTAGCGACGCCGACGCGAATGGCTGGCACAGGCCGACACGCGCAAGATCGACACCAATCCAGGCAAGTATCAAGCTACTCACCAGAACTAGAAATGGTGAATGTCGGCAGTGTCGACGGGCGACCAGGTCCGATGCATAGTGCAAGCAGCCTTCCGCGCGTAGCTTGAACAGGTCCGCGCCTCACTGCTTTGTATTTCTTCATAGCACGCCTGATTTTTCGGACACATCGACGCGTACGTTCCTCAGGAATCTGCCGGCGTCTTCGACGCACGTAGGGGAGCACACGAACAGCTGTGTTTGCTCAGCGGAACGTCGAAAATGACAAGGCACTGTCAATTCAGCCTGGCTGCGCTGCCCGTCGTTAGCCACCGTACCACCGTCTGCTGACAGCGACATCATGGCGGATTACCCAGTATGCATCGCTTCATGCAAGTGGTGCATTATGGGTAACTGAGGCGCAGTCAGCCATTTTTGTGTCCACCGAATGAACAGGGGGAACATCAAGTACTGCCGTGCGGTTCCACGAGTACTCGCATCTGCAGCTATGGTTCATTGAGTTATCGTAAACAATTGTAACCATGCACAGTGCAAGCAATGCAAGCTGAAGAGCTGCGCGAACGACCTCGGCATTTTAACGTTCCGAAAGTACAGATGAACGACTCCGCCCGAACGAAAGAACTCGCCGAGATGCGACTTCACGTATGGCTGGCACGGCTCAACCGCGCAAGTAGTATCACGAAAAATGCGAAATATATGTCGAAAATTTGCTGTGCTGAAACCTTTCGGATGTTCTCTGGCAGCGAGCTGTTGCCATGATCTGGGCATGGCTGCCCTTCCCGCACTCGCAAGCCATATTTCAGCTAAAAGAGCAGCACACCAACATGACAACATGCATCATCGTGTCCAGCCAGGCAGTGCGCCGTGAACACCTTGTGTTTTGTGACAATCCAAGCCTTCGGAGGGCTCGACAAACTGTTTGGCGTACCCGACTCATTTGATCAGAAGTCGTATAGTCGCATCGTCTGTGTCGTCTGCGAAGCAATATTCGCTGAAAGAACGTAAGCGGGCAGAGTTGTTTTGCAGCATGTTTAAAGAGCTTTATAAAATTTAGAAATAATAAGCCAAACTTAGTTTGGCAAAAAACAGCACGGTATTGAAGAGTTCTGCTGCAAAAAGTCATTTCGAGTCTGCAACGCAACGAAGGGGCACCACTGGGGCCATTGCTGTTGCAGCAGTTTCGTTTGCTTCGTTACCGCCACAGACGATAAAAACATCCGATTTCTGATCGAATGAGGCAAGTACACCAAAAATAACAGGTGGGTAACAAACTGGATTCCAAGGGAAGGAAAGCATAGCAGGGGGCGGCAGAAAGTTAGGTGGGCGGATGAAATTAAAGGGACACTAAAGAGAGAAAGGAAGTGGGTTTGCATCGATAGAATGCCAGTTCCCACTCTTACTGAAAACAGAGCTGTTATAAGGTAGTAAAGAAGAATAACAGAAATACAGGTATCGCCACCACAGCCAAACGGCTGAGGCTCGCAACTACAAATCACGTGACGCGCTAGGGATCCCGGAGGCTGACAAATGCGAATTACGTTGTATGCTTGAATGCGGTACTACGTTTTTTCCTCAAACATGATAACACGCTTTTATCATATGTAAACGACGGCGAAAAGACAACGTAAACGTTGCAAGGCAAATACAAAAATATACTTTAGCATGTTTAAAGAGCTTTATAAAATTTAGAAATAATAAGCCAAACTTAGTTTGGCAAAAAACAGCACGGTATTGAAGAGTTCTGCTGCAAAAAGTCATTTCGAGTCTGCAACGCAACGAAGGGGCACCACTGGGGCCATTGCTGTTGCAGCAGTTTCGTTTGCTTCGTTACCGCCACAGACGATAAAAACATCCGATTTCTGATCGAATGAGGCAAGTACACCAAAAATAACAGGTGGGTAACAAACTGGATTCCAAGGGAAGGAAAGCATAGCAGGGGGCGGCAGAAAGTTAGGTGGGCGGATGAAATTAAAGGGACACTAAAGAGAGAAAGGAAGTGGGTTTGCATCGATAGAATGCCAGTTCCCACTCTTACTGAAAACAGAGCTGTTATAAGGTAGTAAAGAAGAATAACAGTTTTGGTTATGTTTCGGCTCGGGCATTTCGTGCGCACTCGGATTGTTTGAACCTGCAGCGCCTGAATTACGAGCTTGGAGCAGCAGATGCGCCTTGATGGTTCCAATTTGAGCATTCGGAGGCACGAGCGAGCGAAATCCGCCACCGCCGACACACTCCTTCGTTCACACTTCTGCGCCAACATATCGCCGCCGTTGCCGCTTCGACTGCGACCTGAACGCTTGACTGCAGCTACGTACGCCACGAAAAGCATACATATGCTAAGTACCGAAGGAAAAACGCATTATCATTGAATTGTTCACTAAATCATGGCACATCTGACCAACATATACTGCGTAAACAAGACCTTCAACGTGCTATTTGCAGGCGTCGTAAACAAAAGGGGCATACTTGCATATTGCGCTCGTCGCCCGGCAAAAAAAAGGGCCTCGGGTAAAAAGTAAAAACTAAAAATAACGAAGCACCAGAAATACATTACAAAAGGTTAAAAAAAATTCAATTTGTAAAAAAAAAAAAAATATGTCCAGAAGCGGTAAGATTAGAACTCGCTACTGCTTGCTCCGTAATGTTCGGCGCTAACCGCTGGCTACGCCGCGCCACAAGAACCTTGGAAATATTTTTAATTTTTATGTTGTTGTTGTTGTTCTCCTCTAATGTGATGGCACATACCCACATAGGGGGATCGGCCAAGAATTGGGGTGCAGAGATATTAGATTTTGAGATGTATAACTACATCGGAAAAAAAAAATAATAAATGCTAGGGAATAGAAAAGGAAATGTAGATATGATAAACCAAAATATATAATAGTAAATACTAACGCACGCAGTAAGAGAATAGTAAGATTTATATGTACAGAATAAAACTTCAAAGCATATTAGTCAGGTAGACGTTTTGTTTCTATTAAGAAGTTTTGAATGGCGTTGAAAACATACCTGTGGCTGTACCCAAGCATGGTGGCACCGAACGATAATAAAATTTGGCTGCTCAAATTAAGACCCAGCTGTTGTAACGGCTTCTCTAAGTACCGTTTTCTCATCATGGTAAAACGGCGGCAAAATATCAAGAAATGGTCTATTGTTTCCGGTTCCCCGCAGAATGCGCAGACAGGAGAAAGCGCCAAACCAGACCTGTGCATATAGAAATTTAGGGGCGGAATACGACAGCGTAGCCTTGTTAGAGAGACCTCAGTCTGCCTTGATTGACATGATTTCCTATTCCACGAATACTTGAGGTGCAGGTAGTCATCCGAGGATAAAATAGATCCAGACTGCGTGCTTAATAAGGCACGCCGCCGAAATCTTGCTGCTGTTATGTACGCTGTTGCCGGGAGGATGGGCAATACAGGGCCGTTCAGAGAATCTTTGGCTAGTCTGTCTGCAATCTCATTGGCTGTCACATTGCTGTGTCCTGGTACCCACACTATATGTATGAGCCTCAAATGTGAGGGGAGCAATGAAAGAAAGGTGTTTAAAATTTGCGAATCCATATTCGAAGAAAGCGACAAGCACAAAGAATAAGAGTCTGTAATTACAGCCACTGTTGAGTATGTTGTGTCTAGTTTGCGCAGAGCAAGCACCACCGCCAGCAACTCCGCCTGGAAAATTGGAGTAAAATCCGGAAGACGGACTGAAAAAGCCCAGTCTAAAAGCGGACAGTATATTCCAACGCCGGCTTTTTCATTAAATTGAGAAGCATCCGTTGCTATTGTTATGCTAACTGGAAGACTTTGTAAATGATCTTCTAATAATCCATTTAAAATGTGAGGTGCTAAGTGTTTCGCATTATTTGGGAAAATGTCATCAAAGATAATTTGAACCGACGATGCACTTACTTTTGTTGGAAAGATGTTAGAAAGGACTACGTGCAAAGGTTGTAACAGATTTTGCACTAGAATTACCTGCGGGGTATGAAACCGAGGCCATACGACTCCAAAAAAGGAGTCTGGCTCGCAACAAAAAATTGATATGGAGCGGTGGAATTGTGATTCATATATTTTCAGATACGTCTGGACAGTCAAGAATTGTAATCTAGTTATTAACGGTGGTATTCGGGCTTCAAGGTATAGTACATTATTAGCCACGAATTTGGGGAGCCCAAGGCATAATCTAAGCGCTTCCCGCTCTAAAAGAACAAGCGGACGAATTTTGTAAGCAGGTGAACCAGAAAATAACACAGATCCAAATTCTATAATTGGGCGGACATACATAACATAAATCATTAATAGTGCGTCTCGCCGCATCCCAGACCTTGGACTGCTTAACCTGCGCAACATACCCACAGCACGTGCCCCCTTCGCTGCAACATGTTCAATGTGATCCCTCCATGCCAGATGGTCATCGTAAATCACCCCTAGATATTTCAAAGACAACTTGAGGAATCATTTCCTGCTTAAATGTTAGAGCAAGAGTTACCGGATCCTGAATTTGGAAAACAAGGAACGCGCACTTTTTAACATTTAATTTAAATTTTAAGTCATCTAACCAATTTTGAAGGAAGCTTAGGTACGATTGCAGGCGCCTGTTGAGGGATTGAATGTCAGGTGCAGCCGTAAAGAATGCGATGTCATCCGCATAGACATACGTGCGGATCTCCTGATGAGTGGGAATTGAACTCATTAAAATGTTAAAGAGCACGGGCGAGAGAACTGCCCCTTGAGGGACACCTCTGGTTTGTTGATATTTGCTAGAATGAACTCCATTCAATGAACAGTAAAATTGTCTGTTTTGTAGGAATGTAGATATCCAATCAATTAAGTATTGTGGAAAGCATAGCGATTCTAATCTGTGCAATAAAATTCGGGGCTCTACACTATCATAAGCCTTCTCTATATCTAGAGTCACCAATGCAGCATGCATTTTTTTGCGCCGCGCAAGAAGAATTCGACTCTCAAGGTCGGTATGTGCATTCCATATTGAAAATTTTGCTCGAAATCCGATTTGACAGGGACTAAGAATATGTTTTTGTTCGACAAACTCGGTAACACGTTTGAGTACGACCTTTTCAATTAATTTTACCAAGTTTGATGTTAAAGATATTGGTCTGATATTTTCCAAAGTATAGCCACCGCCATTGTGTTTCCGTAAAGGAATCACTTTGGCTAGTTTCCAGTCACCAGGTATCCAAGAATGAATAATTGAATAATTTACCAATTCTAACAAGGAATTTGGAGACACTTCAAAGAGGATTTTTAACATTTTTGACGTTACTCCGTCAGGGCCAGGCGCAGCAGTTGGCAACGTCATTATAATCGAAGAAAGCTGAGAAAAAGTAATTTTAGGAACATCCTTAACCGTATATACTGGGCCTACTAACGTAGGGTATTTGGGAAGTGTTGACAAAAAACGCTTTTCTAAACCTTTAGCGATGTTTTCTACTGTTCTAAGAGCTTCTTGAGGAGTCGAAACACATGAGGGTAAATTTTCTGAGACAGGAATCTTTTTCCGCGATTTTAAAAACCTGAAAAGTGCACGTCTGTTATTAGATTGTGAAAGGTAATTGAAATACTCATTATCATAATTATCTTTCGCTTGTGCGACTGTGCGTTTAAATGCAGCTGCAAAAAATTTATAATCATGCCAATTTTTGGGGCACTGGTTGTGAAGGAGCTTCTTCCATGCAGCCTTTCTTCTTCTATAATCGCGCGAACAATCTGCATTCCACCATTTTGGTGATGCATTGCCTTTAGATGTACGTACTAAAAATTCACACTTCTTACGACAGGATGCAATAGCCTGGCATAATGTTTGCGATTTTAACTCTTCCGTAGACTCAACCACAGACTCAAGAGACGAAATCAAAAATGAGTGAAACTGGTTATAATTTACGTATGATCTCAACTGAGATGTCGGCAGAGTTAAGCGGCAGTTAACCTCAAAAACAATAGGTATATGGTCGCTAGAGGTGCCACCATCAATTGTCGACCAATTTAGTATAGAAACACTAGTGTTTGAAAAAGTTAAATCTATCACAGATTGACTGTGAGCACGTACAAAAGTTGGTAAGCCAGAATTCATGCAGTGAAGGTTATTGTCTGAAAGCCAATCCCACAGACGCTTGCCGCAGGGATCCGTCTTGTAACCCCACGATACATGGTGCGAATTAAAATCTCCAGCCAAAATAACCGAATTTTGACAATTAACTAGTAGGTGGTCTAGAGATCTGGTGTCGTGAACACCATGAGGGAAATAAATATTCGCTAATGTAAACGGACTGAACCCTGGAATTTCAAAATCTAGAGCCAATAATTCTGAATCTAAACTAGAATATTGAAAGGAAATCTTAGCCCTATGACAAAATTTTGAAGAAACTAGAATTAGTAACCCACCACCTCTTGACTGGCGATCTTGTCGAAATGATAGATAATTTTGTAAGTGAAAATGTTTTTCAGTTGTAAGCCAAGTTTCTTGTAAAACAATTATTTCTGGATTATGTTTTAAAGAAAGATAAACTAAATCTGTAGTAGCTGAAAGAAGAGATCTACAATTCCACTGAAGAACTTTTAACTTTCCTATGTTTATGTAATCCGGGCAGCAGCAACAGCCTGCCCCAAAATGTTTTCCTTTGGTTTAGATCCTAGCTGTTGCTTTTTTGATTTTGCTTGTGGGCGAGGTGATGACGGGTTTGACAACGGGGATCCACTGCGTTTTAGAATTCGCGTATCTGTCTCATCCATATCTGCATCGTGAGCCTCGTCCGACTTGTTGGAATTAAGCATAGGTAATGCGGAAAGAGACTCATTTTGCGAACAAGACATTGCAGCTAATGAGTGCTGCACTGATAGTGAATGTCCAGGTGCCGTAGAAGAAACCATAGCAGGTTGCACAGTCTGAGTATTATTAGCTGCTAGAACATTGGATATGCATTCTGTGACTATTGTCACAATCCTATCCACCATTTTGGTCATGGTTGCTTCCATAGCAGTTATTATGGTTTTAGACATCGTGGAATCTAATGGAGCTCCTGAACGGGCCGACACACCTGCATACCCATGAGCTCTGTCTTTAATTTCCTGAATTGCCTCACGCCTCGAGCAACGTTTACGGTCAATAATCTCCAGAATTTTCATTTCATGCGCTCTAGAGGGACATTCCAAAGAATTTGCTGAGTGAAGTTCGCCGCAAAGACAACATTTGAGAATTTGATCTGAGCATAAGTGTGTTTTATGTGCTTCACCGCATTTGCAACACCGCAAAGTGGATTTGCAACCGCCTGCAGTATGGCCATAACGCCAACAGTTGTTGCACTGCAGAGGCTTTGATGGTAGGTGATCAACTCTGAATATTAAAGGCCACGCTTTAATCTCCGATGGACAGACTGTGCCTGCAAATGTAGCAATAACCGATTCTGTCGGCACACGAACATTATTTAGCTCCCGGCTACAGCGATAGACCGCAACAACGCCTGCCGCGGAAAGAAGGTCAAGGGTTTCTTGTGGACTTAATGAGGAATCTACACCTCGGACTAAACCTCTTGTGCAAGCCAGGTGTGAAGGGATAAAACTGCTTACCTGATGAGAGGCGAAAGAGGAGCATTTTAGCAGGTCCTTTATGCATGATAGTTCTTGCGAACGGCAAAGAATCCCGCCGCGACCAAATTGGCGCACCTCGGCTATTCCTTCGTAGAAGGAAGTGATTTCCTGCAGGGCAGCTCGAACAGCTCCTGGGTTGTTCATTTTAATGGTGCCCCCATCCTTAGGTACGAGTGCCACAGGGATGTTACGGACACCGGAGCTCTGAAAAGCTTCCAAGGGCAGATCATCGGTCAGGAGGGAAGCCGACCAAGGGGAGCGCCCTTGGCCGGGGGACTGCGTCGACATTACCTTAAATTGACAATGTCACCGCGTGCGTTAGTCAACAGAGAACAAAAGAAGCACAGGAGAAAGACAAAACCGGGACTAGCAACCCAATACTTAGCCGATCGTCAAGGAGCAAAGGGCGCCACAACGAGCTTCTTCTTCTCTTCCTCTTGCACGCGGGCCCCATTTACAATAAAGTGTTTCTGCTGCCGGTTTAAAAATTACTTCTTCATCATCGGCGCATGCTGCCTGCTCTCACGTCTTGCAACTAATGTTCTGGATGCCTATGCGCACTATATTGTGCACTGGATCCATTTTAACATGTGGAATTTCACAGCGCTGGCAAATGTAGTGGCGCCGGCACTTCGGTCCTGTTCTGCTACCGTGGAGGTAATTTTCGCTGAACACGGAGCTGTAGCACAAACCTTGAAGGAAAAAAGTGCGACGAAGCTTCAAAACTGACAAGCGCAGCAGCGAGGACACTATTTTGCTGGTAACTAAATCTTATTTGTATGTAAACATGTCAGGAAGCGTTGCGATGACCGAGGGCTCAATTTGTTTATACACAGTGCAAGAAGGAGCGCAAGAGCTTGAGAAACATGTAAAGTATTGTGCATTACAAGCGCTCTATGTTTTTTTTTTTCTTCCTTTATGTGCCCATCGCTCGGTAAATTACTCTCTTCATCGTTTTAACGCGGTAGCGTTAAGGAGCTCGTGTTATATATTTCGGCTGAGGCCATCATTGCGAGTACGCTGTTGCCAAGTTGGCCCTTGAGGGATGCGACGCCACGGGCCGCGCCGGCTCGCTAGCTATCGCGGAGTCTCCGCTTACGTCATAGCGTGCGTCACTCAACGCCAACTACGTAGTTGGAGGCCACAGTTTGAATTCGACCGGCGGGAACAAGAAAAAAACCTCAACTACTTATCGCAATATCTCAGCAATTATTCGATTTTTTGCTGCTGGATATGCGGCGACAGTGTCACCAAATGTAGTTCATTAGATTTTCATACCATCTTTGGCTGTCTTTAGTGTCCCTTTAAGAAGTTCGCAGGGGTCAAGTGGATGCAGCTAGCACAGAACCGGGTTAAGTGGAGAAATATGGGAGAGGCCTTTGCCCTGCAGTGGGTATAATCAGGCTGATGATGATGATGACACCAAAAAGTTCCGTACAAAAACTACTGACTACAAACTGCTCTTTCTGTGTTAAATTTCAGCTAGGACTCAGCGGTTTAGCTGGGATAAGCATAGTACGGCGCGCGAGTTCGTCTGCTTGAATTGCGGCTCTTTAACCAGCCGTAACGTAATTGTGTTCTTCGAGTGGTGTGTAGCCTTTCTGTTGGTTTCTTGTGACGAAGCTCTTCCGTATAGCGCAAGGAACTCGTGAATGTCGCACATATTTATGCGCGGTCGCCGGTCGACGCTTACTGTGCAGTGGCGCACATCGACTGCTAACAAGACGGTGCCGAAGTTTTTTTTTACAGGTCTCTGTCGGCATCACGCAGACTACAGATAATTCGAACTGTCAGTCATGATGCCGAATGAGTTTTGATTAAAGTGGTGCTGGTATAAGGTAGAGTAGCACAGCAAACGGATGCACACCAGCTAACCTAAGCCGCCGACCATACTAGTCAGAAGGGGACGCAAAGATGGCATCAGCTGCATACTGACGTCAGATAGGACGTCACGTGAATACCCCCATAGACAAGATTGATTGATTGATTGATTAAAACTTTAATTTCCACCGATTTAGAAGGCCCCCTACTCCCCGCTCCTGGCACGCAGGCCTGAGGAACGGGGGCTGGAACCTCCGCGACTAAGGACTGGCGAATATACATTGGTTATTCGCGGCCTCAGCCGCCAGGCGGACGGCTTTCTGCTGGTCAGCGGGGACGTCGCTTCGCAGCAGGGTTACCCAGGCTTCTCTACTTTTAATGTTGTCCCTAGCGCCCGGAGACTTAGGGCATTCCCAAATTATATGGTCGAGGGTCCCCCTCCCTTCGCAGGCTTTACATTTATCGTTTTTTCTCTCCTCTATCTGGGTGTGAAACAACCAGACAGGGTTCGGGAAATTTCCGGCTTGTAATCGCCGCCAGGCTATGGCCTCTTTATTATTTAAGCTAGGATCCGGTGGCGGCATCAGACGTCTTCCTAATCTATAATTTTCGATTATTTCTTTATAGGTTTGCAAACGTTCGTCCATCGCCTGGCAGTCGGGCGGCTCCGCGTTTGCCCGGAAGTAGAGATCTCGGGCTAAATCATGGGCCTCCTCGTTGCCGGGGACGGACGTATGTGCTGGGACCCAAATTAGGGTGATTTTGCGATCAATTTTAGTTGCAGCTTTTAGAATTCGGGCGGCTTCTTGTGAGACCCTGCCTTTTCCGATATTCCAGAGAGCAGTTTTACTGTCGCTAAAGATCAATCTAGCCTTCGTTCCGACGCAAGCGAGCGCTATTGCGACCTCTTCAGCCGTATCTATGTTTCTACTTCGGATGGTGGCGGATACGACTGGTGCGCCGCTACCATCGACTACCGCGGCGACTGCCGCCCCTGATAGTCCGCTTGCAGCGTCTACGTAGGCAACTTCTTTTACTCTGAATTCTTTTGCACTTTTAACCAGTGCTTCTGCTCTCTTCTCCCGTCTCTCCTTGTGGTATTCTGGGTGCATGTTGCCGGGGAGAGGACGGACAATGATGTTCTCGCGACATTGTGGTGGTAGGGCAACCTTGTCGGCTGTGCCCCTATCTATTTTTCGACCCACCTATTCTAAGATGGTTCGACCCGTGCTCGACCTACTTAATCTTTCATGTTGGGCGATTCTCACCGCTTCAGCAAGTTCCGTCCAGCTATTATGCACTCCCATTTCTATCAGGCGTTCCGTAGAAGAGGAGATGGGTAGACCCAGCGCCCTCTTGACGCAACGCCTGATGAGTGCGTCTATCTTATCTTTTTCATTGGTCCTGATGTTGAGGAACGGTGTGGCATAGCATATTCGACTTATTATGTACGCCTGCATCAGTCTCAAGAGGCTTCTCTCTTTGAGGCCTCTGCCTTTGAATGCAATCCTCCTAAATATTCCTGTTACTTGCGTCGCGTAGGTAGTGAGTTTTTTTTATCGTTCCGTCATTATACCCGTCCTCTTGAATAAAAAGTCCGAGGATTCTGATTTGCTGGACTCTTGGTACGGTTTTGCCGTCGACCTTTATTTCTACGTTAAAGTCGCCCTTGCACCTCATTGATTTTGGATTATATATGAAAAGTTCGGATTTTTGCGGAGAGCACGAAAGACCCCTTTCGGCCGCGTAGGACACAATGGTGTCCGCCGCCGCCTGTAGGCGTTCCTCTATGCTGCCATCGCTGCCGTTGTTCATCTAGAGATTAATGTCGTCCGCGTAAATGCTGAACTTCAGGTCTTTTATGACTTTAAGAGCGGCAGGAAGGCCTCTCATCACCACGTTAAAAAGGAAGGGGGAGAGCACCGAGCCTTGCGGAGTTCCTTTACTTCCCAGGTGGACAGTGGGGGATTCTAGGTCCTGAAACTTTAGTTTCAACGTCCTGTTTGTCAGGAAATCCATTACGTAATTATATGTTCTCTCGCCGACTCCTAATTCCTTTAGTCCCGCGAGAATTGCCTGGTGTTTTACGTTGTCAAATGCTTTTGTTAGATCTAGTGCTAGAATTACCTTCGCGTCTCTGGATTTCGAGTCAATTATGTCATGTTGTAATCGGAGCATTACATCCTGTGTGCACAGGCCCGGTCGGAACCCGACCATCTCATGCGGCCACAGGTCGTTTTTCTCCATGAAATTAGTTAGCCTTGTTTGGATTACGCGTTCCATAAGCTTTCCAATGCATGAGGTTAGAAAATAGGTCTGAGGTTTTCGAATTTCGGGGGCTTGCCAGGTTTTGGAATTAGCACAACGTTTGCAGTTTTCCACTGCTGGGGAAGACGACCGCTACTCCATACTTCTTGCATGTAGTTGGTGAGTGCCGTTATGGAAGCGTCGTCTAGGTTTCGTAGCATTTTATTTGTTATTCCATCGGGGCCGGGAGCTGATCGCGTCTTTAAGCTAAGGATTTCGGCTCTAACTTCCGCTTCTGAGATGGGCGCGTCGAGGGCCTCCTTCGGTGGGCCCGCGTGTTGCCTAAGAGGGAGGGATGTTGCATCGCCGACATATGTGTCTACGAGTTTAGTTATTAGTTCCGCGTCAGTCCCCTCGAACGCGTGTCTTGCCTTTGCTATTGTTGTGTTTGACTGTGTTTTCGAACTGTCGGGATTAAGAAGATATCGTAGCAGGCTCCACGTCTTTGAAAGGCTCATGCTGCCCTCCATTTCATCGCACCTGTTACACCAGTTTTGCTCGCAGAGTTTAATTGCATAATCCTCAATTTTCTTATTGTGCCTGGCTATTTTTCGCCTTAGGTTTCGGTTCCATCTCTGACACCGGAGGCGTCTTTCCATACCTTTTTTTGCTTCCCACATGTGTAGGAGTTTCCTGTCGACTGTTTTCGGTGCATCGTCCCCCTCTAGGATAATGGTAGCGGATTTAACGTGGTGCATGAGGGTTTCTGCCCAATCGTCGATATTTTCAATATTTTCGTCCATGTTTGCAGATTCCCTAATTTATCTGAATTTCTCCCATTCGATTGCGCTGATGATATTTTCTCGTCTTTGACTCCCCGTTTAAGCGTTATTTCGAGGACGTAATGATCGCTTCCAAAGTTGAGCTCTGTGTTCTTCCACCTAAGCTCCTCTATGTTTTTGGTGAATGTTAAGTCTGGGGTTGTGTCTTTGCTCACACTGTTTCCCACCCTCGTCGGGCAGCCAGAGTCTGTCTGCAGGGTGAGGTTTAATTCGTGAAAATCTTCCCATAACTGCCTGCCCTTCGGATCTTGCCTATTATATCCCCACTCTTGGTGGCAGGCGTTGAAGTCTCCTACAATTAGCAGGGCGTTAGCTCCGGCTGCCTTCATTGCTTTGCGAAATAATGTCGAACCTAACTTTGCGCTGCTGAGGAGAGCTATATATGTTTAGGACGAAAATACTGGGTTCCTTCTTCCTGCCCGTGATGATTTCAACGAAAACCGCCTCAATGTCGCGAGAACTAATTTCATGTTCGATCACTGCTACGTTCCTTTTAATGTAGTGACACGGGATTTTTCTCCCCGGCCACTAGCAAACGCTTGATATCCTGATAATTTAATTACTCCTTTGCCAGTTTCCTGTAGGGCTACGGCTAGAGGTTTTTCAACTATTTGCTCGAGATGTTGTTGCACTAACGCTCGCTTGCGCGGGAATCCTCGGCAGTTCCACTGCCATACCGTCGAATTAATCTTTGGTTGCGTTTTGCCCATGTTGGAATTGGTCAAGTATCCCTTCTCTCACTGTTTGCCTTTCTGCCATAGCAGCAAGAGCCGCGTTTGTTGGTTTAGATTGTTCCTGAATTCGGTTTAGGGCGCCTATGATATTGGTCATGCCTGTCTCGAGCCGCTCGAGTCTCGCCCCGTATTTGGCGTCTAGTCTACGCTCTATTGCCGCCAGCGGATCCGTTTCCCCGCCTCTTCGTTTCTGCGGGGGAGGTGGCCTGCACTGTTCAGGGATCATTGCGTCCTCCTCCGTGTCTGACGCCGCGGGTGGTGTTAGCACCTTTGACGTCGCAGGTGGAGGTGTCGGTTTGGCTACTTGTTTTGCGGGGAGAGCCTGTGGAGGCGGGGGAGCCCCGGAATTTGGCTGTGATTTGAATTGGTAATGCTCCTGGGTGAGTTTCTTAATTTATCTCCCTCAGTTCCTCAACTTCCTTTCTTAACTTTTCTATTTCTTTATCTTTTTCTTTGTTTTCCTCATCTTTAGCCTGGGGAACCCCACTGCTGAAACTCACGGTTTTACTGTCCCCGCTCGGGCTTCGCTTTTGGGTGGCCGACGGGTTCCTTGAGTCCCTGGAGTTAGCCGTGACTCTGGATTTGGACCCCGACCTGGACTTGGATCCGGACCGCTCCCTGCTGCTGCGGGAGCTTGAACGGTGACGTCGGTTGGCGTCCTCCAACTGCGGGAAGTCCCCGCTCTGCGCCCGGAAGCCTCCGTCCCTGTCTTGAGAATATCCGCGTTGGTCACGGTGGTCTCTTCTGAATTTCGAGCGTCCTCTGCGGCCGCACTCAGGTGTGGTGTTGGGATATTGGTGCTGCTCGTTGTGCTGCTGCTGCTGCTGTTCGGCAATTTTCTGCTCCCATTGATGTTTTTTGGTCTGGTAGGGAGTCCTGTAGAGTTCTCTGCACTTCTTGTCGCCAAGCGGATGGTCTTTACCGCACAGCTGACATTTTATTTCGCAGGTGTGTCCCTGATCCGGGCGCTCTTCTCCGCATCCTCTGCACTTAGCGTTATTCGGATCTGGACAGACATCTTCGCGGTGCCCTAGGCGCCCGCATGCGTTGCAAACCTCGTATTTCTTTCAATATAAGACACATCTTTGCCATGTAAGTGAGAGTTTCACCCACCTCGGCACCTCTGGTTTTTCAAACAGTATGAGCACGGTGGTTGAGCTCCTGCCCAGGCGCCTGGCTCCTAGCACGGAGGGGGGGGGGGGGGGGGGGTTGCCTTTTGATCGTGCGTAGCCGTTGCACTATTTCTTCCTCGGTGATGCGAAGGGGAATGTCGTGTACCACCCCCTTACCGCAGTCTGCGGGCATAGCGACGTACGCCGTGATTTCAATTTTCTGGCCCTCGAATTCGAGGACGCGTAGTGCGACGTATTTTCTTTTCCGTTCTTCGCTGTCTGTTGCGATGAAGATAGACTGCTGTTTTGTGTTGACCGAGAAGGTGTCTTCCGCGGCCTCTCTGATGTTTATATTCGCGGTGCGAGCGATCAACTCCGCAAGTTCAATGTTGCCATACTTAAGTAGGCGGCTGACTCCTCCCCGTGGGCGGAGAATTATTTTGTCAGTTCCGTCGGGTATCTTGATCGATTGCCTTTCAACCGACTTTGCTGCCAATCTCTTTCCGGCGAGCTTGGACGCGGCTCGGTCTCTCCCTTGATCATCGGTGACGCTGCGTCCCTCGTTTTCAAGTGGCACCGCCTTTCCTCTTTTCTTGGCAATAAACCACTACCCAGGTTCTTTCAGCTCCGCAGGGTCTATGCTCGTCCCCTCCACGGTTTCCATCATTTTCGTCGAAATTCTAAACGGCCGGGGGTGCCTTTGTTTGCCTAGGCCTAACTAGGCCTAGTGTCCCTCGTGGCTTGCAAAGTTCTTCAAGGCCTAAAAAATATGCGAAAGAATCGGCCCACCTTGGAGTCTTGATAATCCGCGGTGAGCGCTTCCTGAATAGAGTCGAATCCCAGAAAATTTCCGAAATCCAGTGGCCGAAATAGAGCGCAAGCGTTCGTGGTCGATGAAGCCCATCGATTGCACGTCCGCTCTCCAGCTTGGTCGGCGTGGAATTCCCTATAGACAAGCGTCAGCCCGTGACGTGGCGGTGCTGGCGATAGCAGTGACCTGTGTACGCAAAAGCCTGAGACGTCTGCATTGGATGCACAGCATTTCCGCAGCTCTGGTGCGGTTGATTGCACCACGAGTCACAAAAAACAAAATGGCACTTGTTTTAACATGTTTCTTGCAGTTGGATAAAGATGAGAGCGAAGGGCAGTGGCGTTGAGCGCGACCAGTAGACTTCAGTGACAGATTATCTTCACGGCTAACGCGCGTTGCACTTCTGCACTGCAACTAGATGAGTTTATTTGCAACCCTTAATTGTCGTGATTACTTTTCAGCGGCACGACGAAAAGTAATAACAATAAATGCCTTCAGCTCGTGCATGTTTTGATTACTATCAATCATAGGTCTGCAGACTCACTCATGAATCGACTCACTTGGGCTCACTCAGGCTCACACTCAGATCACGATCTGAGTCATGATTGAGTCCGGACTCACATTCAGATCATATGAGTCGTGAGTGAGTCCAGACTCATACTCAGATCATGATCTGAGTCGTGAGTGAGACCGGACTCGCACTCAGAATATGTTCTGAGTCGTGAGTGAGTCCGGACTCACACTCAGATTATGATCTGAGTAGTGAGTCCAGAATCACACTCATATTGTGATCTGAGCCGAGGTCGGCGCACTCACTCATGAGTCGTCTTGGGCTCACGCAGGCTCACACTCAGATCATGATGTGAGTCGTGTGTGAGTCCGTACTCACATTCAGATCATGATCTGACTCGTGAGTGAGTCCAGACTCACACTCAGATCGTTATCTGAGCCGTGAGTCCAGACCATAGGTTGGCGGACTCACTCATAAGTCGTTTCATTTGGGCTCACTCAGGCTCACACTCAGGGGCCATATCCAGCAGGGGTTCCTTTCGGGAACCGTTCTCTTTCAAGATGACGTCAATTTGACGTCAGCAAGACAGCGGGCGCTACCTCATGGTGAGGACAGGACAGGAGGACAGGAAAGAGCAGCCAATCAGCAATGTCGCCAGAGCATAGGCGTGTACACCACGAGCATGTGGCTTTTTCTGGTACCAAATACTTGTACCAAAGTGGTGTTAAGCACGAAATAAATCTAATTATTACATAGTAATGCAAACTAGTGAATAATAGACTGAAATATTCTTAGAAACTTCCTGTTAACAAGTGCCAAGCAATTTCTTGGCTCATGAGTACCTTTTGCGCCGCTAGATGGTGTCGCGCGTGCGGCGGCGTCATCTGCTTGCTTGCTCGCTGTGTAGTTTTTGTAAGTTCTGTCTTTCGCGCAGAATGGCAAATATCCTAAGAACGAGGTCTACAATGCTCGTAGTATGCAGTCCGTATCACGCTAGCTTTGTGACGGAGGAGTTGGAGTTGCTGCCGCCATTGCGAGTACGAATGAGCTGCTGATACCGGCACCGCGCCGGCTCGTCCGTGCCTGCCTATGTAGCGGGGAAGCGTGCGTAGCCTTGTCGGCCGCTCAAGCGTCGTGAGTATGCCCGAACTTTCCGTCAATAGCCGTCAACGTCGGACGCAGCCGATGGCACTTGGAATCTGACCGCACTCGATCCAGTCAGCCACCGTGTGCTCCCCTTCCACTTATGTAGAAGGGGGCAGAAACCCAGCCCGCACACTTACGGACGCGAATTATTTGTCTCTGCGACTGCCGGATTCAAATGGTCGCAGTGCTGTTGACCGAGAGCTCCCGATCGTAGCGATCGAAGTGCGTAGAGCACCTTCGCTTCTGACGGCAGCCCGGCATACCCCTTCGTCCCCTCTTCGCTTCGCGATCGGCACACAGCCTTAGCCAGTGTTGCCGCAAAGCCTCCTCAGACATGTAGAAGGTGTAGTCCTGTATTTTTTTTTACTGCGTCAGTTTAACTTAAGAGTCATGAGTACCTTCTTCAGCAAACGGAAGAACCGGAAATGGACATGGAAAAGTCCTAACGGGGAGACTAAAAATGAAATTGACTTCATACTGTTTTCAACCCCTGCCATTATGCAAGATGTAGAGGTAATCGGGAAAGTGCGATGAAACAGGATGGTGAGGTCCCGAATTAGCCTAAATATGAAGAAGGAACGCAACATATTAGTAAGAAAGAAACCCATCAACGAATTAGCAGTGAGGGGAAGGGCAGAAGAGTTCAGGATCTCGCTACAGAATAGATATTCAGCTCTAACCGAGGGTGGCGACATTACCCTAGCAGCAATGAACAATAATTTCAGAGATATCATTACTGAGTGCGCTATAGAAGTAGGCGGTAGGAAAGTTAGAGAGGATACCGGTAAGCTGTCTAAGGAGACGAAAGATTTGATTAAGAAACGCCAAAGTATGAAAGCTTCCAATCCAACAGACCAGATAGAATTGGCCGAGATATCAAAGCTAATCAATAAGCGCAAGGGGGACGATATAAGGAAGTATAACATCGAGAAAATTGAACATGCTGTAAAGAACGGGGGAAATCTCAAAAGCGGTAAAGAAGCAATTGGGCATAGGCAAAAACCAGATGTATGCGACAAGGGACAAGGCGGGCAACGTCATCACGAATATGGATAAGATAGTCAAAGTAGCCGAGGAGTTCTCTACAGATCTCTACAGTAGCCAAAGTAGTCAGGACCGTAACGAGATTGGCGGTAGGGAAAAACAGTCAGACGTTCCACCAGTGACGAAGGACGAGGTCAACAAAGCATTAGAAACTATGAAAAGGGGGAAATCAGCTGAAGAGGTTCAGATAACTACAGATTTGTTAAAAGACGGGCGGGGGGGGGGGGATATTGTGCTAGATAAACTGGTCACCCTGTATATACACAATGCCTGGTGTCATGGACGGTACCGGAACCATGGAAGAATGCAAACATTATCCTCATTCATAAGAAAGGGGACTCTAAGGACCTTAAAAATTACAGACCAATCAGCTTACTGTCTGTTACGTGTAAGGTATTTACTAAGGTAATAACTAATAGAGTTAGGACAACCTTAGACTGCAATCAAGCAAAGGTTCAAGCAGGGTTTCGGAAACGGTACTCTACTATCGATCATATTCATACCATCAATCAGGTGATAGAAAAATGCTCGGAATATAACCAGGCCTTATACATAGCATTCATTGATTACGAAAAAGCATTTGACTCAGTTGAAACCTCGGCGGTGATGCAGGCATTGCGAAATCGGGGTGGACGAGCCGTACGTGAAAGATATAGTGGCTGCACAGCAACCATAGTTCTGCATAAAGAAAGTAACAAAATTCGCATAAAGAAAGGTGTTAGGTAAAGAGACACGACCTCCCCAGTACTATGCACAGCTTGCTTAGAGGAAGTATTCAGACTTGGAATGGGAGCAGTTAGGGATAAGGGTAGATGGAGAATACCTCAGTAATCTGCGATTTGCTGATGACATTGCCTTGCTAAGCAACTCTGGGGATGAACTGCAAAATAATGATTGATGACCTAGACAGGAAAAGTAGAAAGTTAGGCTTGAAAATCAATATGCAGAAGACTAAAGTAATGTTCAGCCTCGGGAAGGAACAGCAGTTTACATTAGGTAGCGAAGCACAGGAAGTAGTAGGCGAATATGTCTACTTAGGACAGGTAGTAACCGCAGATCCGGACCATGAAAAGAAAATCAGAATAAGATTGGGACGGAGCGCATTTGGTAAGCACTCACAGATTATGACTAGCAGCTTACCGGTATCGCTCAAGAAGAAAGTATACAGCAGCTTAATCCTACCTGTACTCACCTATGGGGCTGAAACGTGGAGGCTAACCAAGAGGGTTCTACTTTAGTTGAGGACAACTCAGAGGGCTATGGAACGAAAATGGTGGGGGTAACATTAAGAGATAGGAAGCGTGCAGAGTGGGTCAGAGAAATAACTAAAGTTACTGACATTCTAGTGAAAATTAAGAAGAAATGGGCATGGGCAGGACATGTAGTGCGAAGAGAGGATGAGCGATGGTCTCTTAGGGTAACAAACTGGATTCCAAGGGAAGGAAAGCGTAGCAGGGGGCAGCAGAAAGTTAGGTGGGCGGATGAGTTTAAGAAGTTCGCAGGGGTCAAGTGGATGCAGCTAGCACAGAAACGGGTGAATTGGAGAAATATGGGAGAGACCTTCGCCCTGCAGTGGGTATAGTCAGGCTGATGATGATGATGATGAGTTTACTAAAACCGCAAAGCACTGCTAAAAAAATAAGATACCACGGCCGTACTCAAGCAGCTGCGCGGCGCGCGCCGTTGCTCGACTACGGCTATGAGGCGCCACGGAGAACGCAGAGCGGTTCCCTCTCGAAGCAGACCAACTCATCCCGGTTCCTGCATCGGCCGGCAGAATGGCTCCTTTCGGAGTGGTGGCCCTGCCCCGTGATGTAGGCGAAAAACGCGGAGCCGCCTCCGGAAGTTTTGGGGGTCACGCCGGATTGACGCAGCAACCAATTAGGAGCGGCGAAAGAAACCAGTTCCAGAATGGAATCGTCGCTAGATCTGGCCCCAGATCATGATCTGAGTCGTGAGTGAGTCCATACTCGCATGAGATCATGATCTCAGCCGTGAGCTCGGACTCACTCAGATCATGCTCTGAGTCATGACTCACTCAAATTATGATCTGAGTTTGAGTGAGCCCGGATTCACATGCAGATGTTACCTGACGAATCAGTTTTGCCAATCAGAACAATGGCGCGCGCGCACACGCACACACACACATACACAGATAGGCCATTGTACTATGAAGTGGTGATCTTTAGTGCATTCGAAATGAAACAGACCTTGAAGGTAATGTACGTATACGTATAACAACACGTATTAATGCTGATCTATGATATTTATTATAAGGTGGCTCCAAATTGTTAATATTTATGAGAGGTGCCATAATAGTCTCATCTTAATTGTTCCTTTAGTCACAGCTAGAACTTAAACCATTCGATGGAAACGCGATTCAGCTGTCCGTTGCGTGTAAGAATCAGCCAGCGTTACAGTCGCCATGAATTTAAAATGGGCAAATTAATCCGGTTGAGGAGAAATGGATGAGCAAGTGCAGGCGAGTCTGATGGTTCGTATGAGTTGCGAGTGGAAGTGGCTGATTCGAGATGTGATGAATCGAAGTGAGAGCTGAGATCAGTCGAGCGTGGAAATGAGCGAGCTCAAATGGGTCGTGAGTTGAAATGAGTGAGCCCAGATGAGTGAGTTCAGATATGAGTGAGTCCATGATGAGTTTGAGGTCAGATGAGTCGAGAGTCGAAGTGATTGAGTGCAGATGAGTCGGGAGTTAAAAATGAATGAGTAGTCATTATGCATGCGTTTGAGTTCATGAGTCTGAGTGAGCCCAAGTGAGTTGCCAGCCTGCGTGAATAACGTGAGTCTGAGTGAGTCCGGGCCTTGTGAGTCTGAGAATGAGCCCGCAGATGGACCAAATTTTGCTTAGTGAGCCTGAGTGAGCACACTGAGTTAGCCGACTTATGGTCCAGACTCACATTCAGATTGTGATCTGAGCCATGAGTTCGGACTCACACTCAAATTATGATCTGAGTTTGAGTTAGTCCAGACTCACATTTAGATTCGTGAGTGAGTCCGGACTCGCATTCCAATTATGATCTGAGTCTTGCCAAGTCTGACCTAGAAAGTTCTATGAAATCAAATGAATTCTTGCTCAGAAATTTAAGAATCATGATCTGGAGTGATTGAGTGAGTAATGGGCACAAGTCGCTAATTAGATCCTAGCGGACTCGAATTGCCTGTGTAATTCTAATAATGAATAAGCTTCTTGGTGAGCTGATAATGTAGAGCAATTTCGTTTTTGTTATGCAATTATTGTGACTAGCGTTTAATGCAGGTTAATCGAACATTTGTTCTCGGCGTGTTGTATTGTGGTGGCTATATAGTTCTTCCTTTGCTGTTTATTTACTTCAGAATATCTCGCAAATGGTTTCACTGGTTAGCTGCTCATTGATGCACAGTAATGCGAATGAGCCAGGCTAGCCGTGCATAGCTAATAATGTCAGGCTAAGTTCGAAAAGACCATTGTGTAACCACATTTTTAATGTTCTTTCTTATTGCGAAAGAAGTCACAGGCTCACCACCACAGACCAAGAATCTTATCCGATATTTGTTTTTGTGTGCCATTGCTCTAATTGGGTAGACTGTTTGAGGAGGTTACAAATATGTGGCTACGTACGTGGGTAATTTAAACACATTACAAAATAGCTGAAAGTTTGCTTCGGTCGCTTTGGTTCATAACCTGCCCAACATAATTTGCCTATGGCGACCACGATGGTGACCTCCAGGGCCGCCTTTTGCCCAACCACCGCCGAAATTTAACCTCGACTGATTTGGGCAAATATCTGCCCAATTTAAAGGGGTCGTGAAACGTTTCCCAGAAATTTTGCACGGCTTGGTTAAATGGAATCCTTATCCTGCATCATATAATATACCTCGATTCGTTTCATCGCCCGCGTTGATTTAATAGCGACAAAAACAGAATTTCGGTTTCCTAGCGCACGTCCTCCTCAACTCTTGGAAATCAAACTAGCGCACTTCAAAACAAAGACACAGGGAGAGAACGACAACACAGCGCTGTTGTGTCTTTGTTTTGAAGTGCGCTAGTTTGATTTCCAAGATGAATTACCAACTAGCCCGTTCTTCCACCCTTGCAAGCTCCTCAACTCAACAGATATGTCAGCGCTAAGCCAATGAGAAGCTCCCGTTGCCGGAGCCTACTGAGCCAAAGTTGACCGAGCTCGGTGCATATTAGAGGTTCTAATTGTGCCCTACTCTATGCTCACACGTGGTAGGACTAGGGTCCCTAGCACGAATACTGAGGTGTTGACACTGCGCCCGCGGGAGCGTCCAGATAATGTTCGGCCGCGGCGGAACGCGCCTTGCAGTTCGGCTGCAAGCCGACAGATGGCGCGGATGCCAGCAGGCCCAGTTGAGCGGTGCTGGTGCCTTGTGATTCCGGTGCCCAAGCTTGATTTTCGCTTTGCTGGCGTAGCTTGAATTCAAAACGCTAAGGAAATTCGTTGCTTGAAATTAAAATCAGCAGTGTGCCAGTCTTAAAATTTTGTTGGAAATTATCTTTGTAAAGCAGTTAATGATATGAACACGGTCGAGCAGCACTTGAATCCCAGTCAAGTTTCTCTTCCGCGCTCAATTCTTGTTTCCAACAATTTAATCATACATTTATGCTTAATAAATATAAATGGAGGTCCTCGTGTTCCCTTCCTTCCGCTCAAAATGGTAGAAAATTATTGCACAGGAAATTTTTTGCTTCACGCTTATCGCTGCTTCTTCACTCTGTATGAAGACTGTTCAAACATCGTTTCGTTGAGTGGGACAATATTCAAGGCGCAGCGCACTAGTATAGAGCGGCTTTTTACGACTTAAGTTGTAAAGAGGCTGCGTATTAGGTAAAAACTTTCTCACGCGGGAAATGTGTCACAGGGATGAAAGGGCGCGTCGGATGGACCCAACAACATGGGCCCAACACGAAAACTTGAGAAAATGACATTTTTATTCCGATGCAAATTATCATAGAACGGGCATAATTTTCAATAAGCTCGTTTCTACTGGAGGCTAAATATATTTTGAAGGACTCAGGTGTGCAGGGCTCAGCGTTCAGCCAAAGAACGCTTTCTTGATGAAAAAAAAAGCCGAAGCGGTGGCCTTGCGGTAGAGCGATCCCCGTTGCCGCCGGGTACCCACCGGTTTTTAAATGGGTACAAGCTTTGCCCTGGGCTGGTGCTAGGCTCTTAGGTGTGAAATGCTTGGGAAAGGGGTCATAGGCCCAAATAGTTGCGCCGTTGTGACAGAAATCCGTTCCGCCATCGGACAACAATAAGTCCGCCTTGCGCGGCAAACGCCCGTTATGTGGCCCTTTTTTATTCTTGAACTATTCATGGCCCATTTTCCCAAGCATTTCACCCCAGAACAGCCGACAACCAGGCCGGGGGAAATCTTGTACCCATTGGAAACCGGTGGATACCCGGCGGCACCGGGGATCGAATCCGGTACCTCCCGAATGCGAGGCAGGTGCTCTCTCTATTTTTTTTTTTCATTATGAACTTACACCAACTCGCCCAATTTTCGGCACTACTTAAGTACGTTTTCAAAACGAACAATAGAGTGAAAAAACACAAGGGAAGCGCCACTTCACAAGATTAAACTGTCATGTATTCCCACAATTAAAAGAAACGAAACGAAAACTTACAGAACTTTATTACACACCATATGCCCAGTGCAAACAAAAATGCAGTCACTGGGCGAAATGTTCAAAATATACACAGTGTCACTGCGCGATAGCAGCAGTTTTTTATCTAATGTACCCAAGAAAAGTCGCAAGAACTGTGGCACATAGGAGCATATAAATAAAAATTGCGGCTAAGAGGAACAAAACTTAGCCATTTTCTTTTTTTCTTGAGCCTCCTTTTTCATGGTCATGTTAACATGCCTGCAATGCTGCCTCATCCGCATGCTAACATAACAGTGAAGCAACTAAGCCACTGTTTCTTCCTTGTGCTCATCACATGGAAAAGTAATGGTGTAGGTGTCAAGAACACCATCAATTATGTCCCAGTGCACGGTCTGGGTGTCTGCATATGCTGCAAACAAACGTTCAGTTTGCTTCAGTAAATTATAAAAGTGCATATTTGGAAGCGTAAGGCCTCCTCTGTTCTTTGCATTTGTCAGTGCTGCTCGGGAGTAATGCTCGTTTCTGAACTGAACGCTGATTTGCATGTCGGACAGTTGGTGATCTTTTTCATTTTTCTGCTTATGAATCCTGCTAAATAAAAGACAATGCAGTCTTCAACTCCAGTTTCTGCTGCCCCTTTCGTTTGCCTGATGATGTCATCACATTCCCAGTCGTCTACGCAGATAAGGCTCTCTAGTTTCTGCTTCACATCATCTACAATGTCGGCTGATGACGCTTTGGCATTGTTTGTGCTTATCAGAGCCCTGAAATCGGATACATCTAGTAGTGGCTTTTCTCCTTCAACTACTCTGCAGTTGCCAAATTTAGGAGGCTTTAGAAGGGTGTAAATAGACAATGTCTGATACAGCTGCAAAAAAGTAGACATTGAGGGATGGTCATTTTGTCTTCCAGCCAGTCTTATCTCTCCAAAGAAGCGTTCAATTGGATCTTGGTTCAACTTGCTTGTTAAAACATATTTAAAATCCAAATCCTGCAAGAGAACATTGAAAAGGTCTCTTGTGGATTTTAGTGTTACCTGAAGGCCCTCGGATGTACTCTTAGTGAGAAACATGTCTTTTGTTATCAAGCCACACTCAAGTTCCTTTTCCCAGCTGTCAAGCCATTGAATGCCGCGGCTGATAACTCCAAGGTCTGAATTCTGCCTTGTAATGCCTTTAGCCGGAAAACGTCGGTTTCGTGCATCGAAAAGATCATTTAAGAATAAAGTAAATTCTTCAGTTGCTTCGCTGTCACTCAGGCGGCGGACACCTTGTTCTTTGTAGAATTTAATGCCCGATGCCATGGAGCGGCTGTACACTTGCGTTGCCAATTTCACGCGCATTGTTTCACATGTAGTTGGATATATGACTGTGTGTTATTTTTGGACACACTCGTAAGCCTCCAGCTTTGTCCTGGTCTTCCTTATAATCTGCACTACAATCTTCCAATCTAATCCATTTGCCTTCCTTCTTCAGGTACCTCTGCTGCTTGAGGCGGTTCCTAATACACTTAAATAAGTGTGGCACATCCGAAAAGGCGAACGTACCTTTCTTGTAGGGTCACTTGGGTGGGTGAACGAGTTGCAGCAGTCTTGAAGATTTCCGCTTATACCTAGTGTGCTGCACATACTCCTATTCGTCGATGCCCCATCACAAACAAATCCATGAATTTTGGCACCAGCTTCTTCCATAAGCACAAGTGCTTGAAGTAGCAACTGTGCAAGAACGGTGCCTTTTGTTGCACCTTTGGCAGCAAAGACTCCAATTGGTTGGGCATAGCTGTCACCAAAAGGGCAAAACATGAAAACCAGAGCATGGTCAGCAAGCTCGCCTGAGCACGGCCGCTCAATGGAGGCGCACTTGGTGCGGCCCGTCGCGTCGCGCCTCAATGGCTGGGGAAACGCGTATTGGGAGAAGTTACAGTTTCTGCCGTCATTCTCCGCGGGGGCGCCACCACTCCAGGACAAAGCGCCGCCGGCACGCCGGGCACGGACGAGCAGACGACGCGGAAGGAGCGCGCTGGCTGGGTTGGCGCGTGTTATCGTTTTGACTACTCAGCATAACAGCGTTGTTCTGATAGTTCTGCATGCGTTTCATCGGTGCCTGTGTCAACAGGGTCCTAAGCGTATGTAGCACCATGCCAGGCAACTGCTGTGTGTCGCTGTGCACCACGAAAGCAAGAAAAGATTGGCTACCATGAGTTCCCGTTCGATTCACAACGTCGAGCAGCATGGCTGAAAAACATATCTCGGGAGGACTAGGACGGAAAAGGAAGCCGGTGGGAGCCGAGTGACAAGTCACTGGTATGCTCACTGTACTTCACAGGTGAAGATTAAAGGAAGAACATAAAACTGAAGATCCTGCTTCCTTCAGCTGTCCCCTCTGTGTTCCCGAACTGCCCACATTACAAGTTAAGTTACTCACGCGGGCTCATGTTGAGCCAAACAACCTTGAAAAAATTATGTGCGCAGGTCAATAGCTTTATTTTCCCTACTTGATATAGCTACACTTTATTTCCTCCTGGACAACCCCCCATGTCATCCTGAAGCATGTGTGTTTCAAGATAGCTGCGCCACGATCACTTTTATGACGCTGATGTCAAAATGGTATGCCTTGCCCAACATCGCACAAGTGAAGCCATGGAGACACCAAGAGGAGCCGCTCTATTTGTCAGATGACGAGCGACTCTCTTGGTTAGAGTTGGGCTTTGCCATATCGAAGACATTCAGGTCCAAGGAGGCACGTAGAAGCAAAGGCTAACAAACGTACGAAGCAACAATCATGAGAACCAGATCCACAGTGGCGCCAATTAAGCACCTTCTTGACCACAGCAAGTATCTTACAACAATGTATTCTGTGTGCCTTACTAGTGCATTGCATTTAACCGAATCTTATTTTCAGCTTCCGATACGCCCTAAAGCAGGCTCTGAAATCGGGTCTATAGTATCGCTTTTTAGCAGCCTAAGGCAATTCAAAGGCGGGAACGACAAAGTTGACACAAGGGCTGCAGTTTTCACCTCGGAGAAAATACTGAAGGTACCACTAGCAAAAAAAAATATATATATATATCGACTGAGATTATACACACTTTGCCATGCTTTGTGCAGGTTGGCATCTTGCAAGCATCAGTCTGCAAATGCACCTATCAACAATAGGCAGCTATAAAACTTGGCATTCGTGATTATGAAAGTACCTTGCCAACTGCCATATCACGTCTGCTGCGAGAGCGTTTTCGAGTCAGCTTGGATTCATTCACGTGTGGTGTGAACCAGCAGCTGACGTAGAGTTAGCACCGATCGCATTCTTGGCTGGTTACCTTGCACGTCCATTTGAAGAGAAAGTATGAATAGTTTTACAGAATCTCATGAAACATTTTTATTTATTCTGTTTTCAGTGCCTGCCCGTGTTTTCATTATTTATATATTACCAAAGTTTAAATAACTTCTAGTGCTTACTTTAGAGTGTCAATAATTTTATTTTATTAGTCCCCATCCATTTATTAACTTTGTGCCTTGTGATTCCCGCAAAACCCTGGACTTATCAAAATTCTTGATGATGGACGCCTAATGTATCTGAAAATCACCATGCACCTTTGTTAGCAAGGTGATAAAGTGCCCGCAGGTCATAAGAAGCAGCAAGCTATGCAACATGTTAGTTTCATCCCTTCCCTATTTTGTGCAATTTCCGGAGTTGATTTGCGAGAGAGAATACCGCAGTCACACTAAGGACCTAACCAAACTAATGCGACCGCTGCTGACCAACTGGACAGGCAACATCAATTAGACAGTGAAAAAAATCACGCTTGCACATAAACCTTTTTCGAGAAAAGTTCTTCGCTTGTAAAATAAGCTTGCGTGTCTTCTGTGCATCACGTGGCTTCATAATCAAACGAGAAGAAAATTGTCTCAGCCTGCGGGCGTGTCGTTGAACTGGCTGTCTTGTGTTGTTTCTTTTGCGACAGTTTGCGTTAGCTAGTATGTTTTGGTGATGGTACCCACTTGAATATTATTTCCAGTGAAAACGGAGGAACAGGCTGAACAATAATGTTGAACGCTACTTCCTGAATTGTAAGTTTCCAGAAAAGTGCACGTTGAATAAATGGCCCCAGACCATGTCCCGATTTCAAGATTGCAATATCTAATACGTTATTACAGTGGTTGAAACGCAACTAAATGGGTGCGCACTCAGCGAAGCACACGACTGCCTCGTTCTCGTTGTAAACGGAAGACCACGAATGACTTGGAAAAGCCTAGTGATGATGACTTGCCGCTATCACCTTATCAATAGTAAACTTGCACATAGCATCACATAATGTGTGAAACGCCGCTCATAATCCTAAATTGAGCAAGCGCCGACCACGCGGACGCCGGAACGAAAGCACAGCCGCTGCGCGCAGCTCTCCGCCCGGACTCGTCCCGGAGCGGTGGCGATGAGAACTAGGCGCAATACGGCTCTTCTGGGCGACGCGACGGGCCGCACCCAAGTGCGCCTCCATTGAGCGGCCGTGGCCTGAGTCTTCTGTCTCTGAAGTTAATCCCACATATGTCATTGTACTTGAATTGACGCGTTTGCTTTTGCGGACTTGCATTTCGTCAAACATTATTATACCATGTTGTTGAAAACTGTCCTTCTTCGCTAACTTCTTTTTTAGAGCAGCAAAGAACTTGCTGTCAAATCCAGACTTGAAGCCGACCGTCGCCATGTAACGACGTATTGTTCTGACCGATGGTAATGCTACAATTTCATTTTCCATTACAAATTTGTACCCTGCAGGTGACCAAATATGCAGGAGCAGACAGAGCAGTATCCAGTTGTCAGAATACCTCCGGCCCTTTTTTGAGTGAACCTTTCCGGCTGCCACACACTCTTTGAAAACGAGCTTCTGAGCCTCGGGAAGGTTTGCCTCCTTAAGCAGACGTTCAATGGTTTCCTCATTGAGATTCTTTAGCTTTCTTTGGCACTTAGCAATTTCTGCTTCAGCTTTCTTTTTCCCGTTGAGAAGCCTTATCTTAGATTTATAACAGGCAATTCTCGCTTTGCGTATCGTCTCAACTCTGGATTTTTTTTGATAGACTTGCTAGGAGCCGAACACGCCTTACTTGGGCTTTTTTCATTTGCCTGGCATGATGGATACGCAGCACATCTTTCAATCGTTCACAAGCCCTGCAGGTTGTTCCATCAGTAAGCAGCGTACATTTGTTGTGCCGCCACATTCCACAGATGTCTACATATGCACACTCTGGATGGATGTTATTAAATTTTTCTTTAAAGGGGCCATCGGGGCACACATGCAGGTCATGAAAATATTGAAGACCACTTTCTACTGTACTTATAGAATGCAGACTTCTGTGACTGCTCACACTCTCGATAGTTACAGAGCGGCCATGAACAAAAAATGTCCTCATTGAAAGAGAGCCGTCAGTGGAAGGTGTTACCTGCAATGTTTTCGGAGATAAGCTGGGTGGTTACAGTCTAGAGTGTTTGGCAAAGCCACTTGAGAAAAAATCACAGCATGCAGTCCAAAGTTCTCGACTACTTGCACTGCCCATGCTTTGCTGGGGAGTTGAATACTTGACGCGTGTTCAGAAAGCAGTGAAAATGACAGCGCCTCTTCCCAGGGTAGACGAATGTGTGACGATGTGCTGTTCCTTGTATTTGCTGTGTTCTGCGTTTCCTTTTGGCTCAGCAGGAATCCTGTTAACGCTGGTGACTTGACTGGCTGCTATGTCGTCGCCTGTGGGCAGCCAATCTAGACTACAAAAGTGCGCAGGAAGGTTAAATCTAATGATAATATATTAAACAAAGCTAGAATATCGGGATAAGCAAGCAATTTGCGGCAACAATCCGAGCTACATAGCCCTGACAACTGCACCGAAAAAAAAAATATTTCACTTGCCACACCGATAATGCAGATTGCTGACAGAGCTCATTTCACAATGATGCAGGTAATTCATATAGTGAGATATGACAGTATGCCAATAAAAACAACACTGAGTACAGTTTTCTGTCAACCGGAAAAGGACGGAGTCATCGCAGAGCCAAAGCTAGTTTACCTGGCATTCTTCTCTCTCCTGAGCGAAGGAAAGTGTAATGTGGTGCAGCAAATTCATGTTCCCTTCTTTCAGGTACTCTTCTGGATTCATAGAACCGTAATAATCAGACGAAGTAGCAGCGACGGTGCCGTCTGCAGTGGAGTCCTGAATCGTGCTGTCAATTTGCATGAGACAAAATTGTGTATAGAATGTTTGCAGCTAAAAAAAAACGAGCGCACATAAAGCGAGTAGCTTACCTGCATTTCACTTGGTCGAGCATCACTAGATGATGCATTTGTAGAAGCCAGACATGTCATCAGAGTGGCAGAGTCAGAGCCAAGATGCTGTCGCTTAACCTCTGGCTCCAAGGCAGTTTCAAGTTCTGCAGGCATCGCAGCAGGCAAGGAAGCTTGAAGAGGCTGCATCGCACCGTTGTCGTCGACATTCGGCCGACGTCTCTTGGGTGCCTGAGGTTCCCTCTTCCGAGGTGGCTTTCTAGGTCTCTCTGGCCGCGTGAGGTATTTGGGACAGTTCGGAAATAAAGTAGGCACACCATCTTTGGAAAGCACAGGCCTCTCTTCCGCGTCGAGCAGCACTCTTCCATAGAGCGCCGCGTAATATGCCCGGGATATCGCGTCCTCTGCAAAATGCTTAGCACAGACGTGGTCGGTGGGCATTAACGTCCGGTCTGCCCTAGGAGTTGCACGGCGCCACTTCTCCAAACGAACATTGTCGGACGGAGCTTTGAAAAACGCCACACGCTCCGCACAAGTCCGGTAGCCCGAATTACAGTTCGGCACGAAGCACTTTCTTCCCATTGCGCATCACTTTGCTCAAAACTCACCATTGTGGGCTACTCTGCTGACGGTAGGCAAACAGACGGTGTTTAAGCAAAACAAAAGAACACGTTTAAAACAGCACGGAAGTGCAGCCGCACACTGAAATATGCAAAACCACGTGCGAAGTACCGCGCCGCCGCGCCACGCCGGGCTAGCGTGGGCCCGCGTTTCGCAGCGCCCTCTAAGTTAGCGACCGGTTGCCATGGCCACGCCTGGCCACGCCCCCGAACATTTTCTCACCGCGAGCGGGCCTTGCTTTTGCGCGCGGGGGGAGGAGAGTGTCAACACCTCAGTATATTATTCTTACACCGTGGTCCCTAGAAATATTGCTACTCTCTCGTCCGCCGGCCGCGGCGGGGGCTGCCGCTGAATGATCGCCGCGGTGACGCTGCTGTGAGCCGGAGTGCGCCACTGCTGACGGAGCAGCCGATGCGCGTGCCCGTGCGCTTCGAAATGCATTCCCTGCGCACTGCCTAGTGCCTTGTACGTGCGATGCCGCTCTTTAGTTTTTTATTTCAGTTTAGTCGTAGTATTGAATTCACGCCCCATTTATTGGCATAACCACGGAAACGATGTTTTTTTTTTGTCATGAGCGAAGTTTTGCGCGCATGCCCCGGAGCCGATGGAGAAACGAAGCTGCTTTTTATACCCTATTATCCTCACTGAATACTACCGCGGTGCCGTATTGTAATAACGTCTTCTGAAGATTTTGTATAAACAATTGCTCTTGCATGAAGGACTATATTAGACGCACATTCTAGGCTCAGAGGACCATATGTGCAAGAAACAGAGCGCTGTCTCTGGCGTTTTCGTTCACACTATAATTTCATCTTAACTTCTTGTTAAGTTATAACACGTAAGTAGAACTGGAACCTTTCAGATGCATGCACAATTAAAGCACGCAAGATGGGAACCCGAGCCCCGCAAATCGCATCGCGCTTCAGGCAAACTGCTGATAGGCATTCTTTGGTGCTTAGGAAGCCGAGTAGCCACTCGAATATGCCACCCCTTTTCTTGAATTGCGTTTGGAAGCCTCAAAACATGTTTTAACAGCCAGCTGCTGCTTGAGAGGAAGGCCAATAACCCTTCTTTCAAACTCTGTCCTTGAAAGGTGTTCATTTTCATTTTTCATTTCATAGACCTTTTACCAAATTTGTCACCAATTGTACGTCTTTCATACGACAACCTGCTCGAGACTTGGAAGTCTTTTTCTTCTTTACACCCGCCAGACTTGATCCTTTCCTCCTTGACAGGGTGTTCTGAGTTAACTTTCGCAAGTATTTGCAGGCTATGCATGCGTGCTGTATCAGAAAGAATGGTACAGTTCGTCGCAAAGTAATGCCCATTGGAGGAGGGAAAAGTCTTTGTCATGCATGGGCTTCAATCCGCAGCCAGGACACAAACTGAGTTTCGCAATGTCCTTTCTGTTTACTTGACAGCTGCTATCTCCTTCACTTTCTTTGCTCGAATGTACACTGCAGTGTTCATGGCAGCTTCATCTCTATAACTGCGATGAAGCAGAACTCACCGGCTTACGTAGACTGCTTCCGGTGATCCGTCCTCGCTTGAGTGGCATGTACGAATGTTACTTGCTCATCATCAGAAAGATCGACATTTGTCCACGCTGTGGTGGTGACTGCAGCTTTCTGCATTCCTGGAGCAGACTCGCGTCACACGTACGATCCATCGTCACTTCAATCGGCTCACTGATGCTTTGGGATCAATGCGTTTCTTTTCCTCTGCAGGTATCCCTGCTGACTGTTTTTGCTTGCACAATAACTTGCGCTCATTTCTCTTTTGAGGCAGGGGCTTCGGCACTTATTTTGGAACGTCAGGAAACACTGTCTGGACGGCATCCTTCGTGAGGTAACATCCCGGGGAATCTCAGTTAACCTTTCCCTGAATCACAGTCTTCTCAATAAAACAGTTATAGGGTTCGAAGTGTCACTCAGAAACGACACTACCTTCGTCGAGCACTCTGTCGCGGGGCTTGATGGTGCGCTCCCATCGTGCCTCTTCTCTGCGTCTTTCGGCGTCCTAAGACAGAGCATTTTACCTTCAACGAGCGCTACCCGCTCTTGCACCCTCGAGCACGAGTTGAGTTGCAAGTCCTTTATTGAATAGAACGGCTCATGGCCATGGATGGAGGTAACGTGGAACAGGCAGAGTATTTAGTATTTCCACAGATCATCACTCAAATCAAATTGTTCTGATCAGGCCACTAAGGGAGCCTTACTTGGCAAATATTAATTTTGTGTTAGTGTCAATTCCTAGAAGGCGGCAGCGTTCGAAATACGTGCTGTCCCGCTTGTCCCGTTATGTGGACATGACGTGATCGCACATCCATAAAAAGCAGCACCAACACACATGCTAACTTCCGCGGATTCCGGCTCGCGAGCGCAGAGAAGTGCACGTGGTGCACAAGCATTGCCATGATCGGTATTCTAGAGCACTATACTAGCGGTTCAGCAGGGCGCAGACACGCAGTATGGCACAACCTACACCACGCTCCGATAAAGCATAGAGGGGCTTTACGCTCCGAAGGCGAGCAGCGCCCCCTGCGCTTTCATCCGAGAAGCGGCCAACCGGTTCCATAGGGAATCCCGCTCGGACGGCAGACTAGCAAATACTTCTAAGGACTCTAGTAGGACGTCGCAGGTTCCAGCATCACTGCTATAGTGAACTCGAATATAGTCGCTACTGTTAAAACATGGTCACATCGTGGGCTTTGAGCCTTACGCCAA
Organism: Amblyomma maculatum; assembly: GCF_055883805.1. NCBI lineage: Eukaryota > Metazoa > Arthropoda > Arachnida > Ixodida > Ixodidae > Amblyomma > Amblyomma maculatum. The sequence goes on along the minus strand of NC_139344.1, from coordinate 473,648,547 downwards.
CGCAACTTTTCGGGTGCCAGGTCGGCGAAGATGGAGCCTGCGACCGGTACAGTAACACTTGTGTCGAGAGGCCGCGGTAACGGATCTAAAAACGTTGGCGGTAACCGCGGCACAACTCCGGCTTGCAGAAGCCCCGACCGCCAGCCTCCCGATCCCAGCCGTTTCGGAACTACGCATTCAATTCAATTCAATTTATTCAACACCGTGAAGATGTTAGGTGCGCCGACAAAAAGCCAGAAAAAGGCTTGACAGAGGTCGACGCACCCTACAAAGAGTTGGCAGCAGTATGCACAAACAAGCATTCGTTACATAATAAGTAAAATCTCTACAATACAATAATAGCAGCTAGGTGTGCATGAATAGTGTATAAAACAGAACGTGAAACACTTACATTACCAATAATACAAAACAAGTAGAAATCACAGTGATGCAACATTGTTGATAGTGTTTTGTATACATCAGTTTACTTGTACATTGTTTAGCAAATAAGGAAGAGTATAGCGCAACATTTGGCGGCCATAATTGGTTCTAGTTTTTGGCACAGTCCATGTGAAACGAGCGCGAGTAGAATAATTTTGGTCTTATGCTTTTAAAAGAGACAGCTGCGTCATGAATGAGCTTTGTTTTAAAATATTAGTCTTGTACCTCCTAAAAAGTATGGTGTCATACAGCTGGTGAATGGAGATGATGCCAAGTGCCCCAAAAATCGGTTTAGTGTGATCAAATCGCGAAGAATTGGTAATACTACGAACCAATGAGAATGAATGAGATGCATTCGTTTAATATTGGTAAATGATGTGGTACCCCACGCCAAAAAACAATAATTAAGGACAGAAGAAAAGAGTGCATTGTACAACATCTGTTTAATACGCTGCGGCAATAAAAATCGCATTCTAGATACAACACCAGCAACCTTCGACAGTTTGTCCCCAACCATTTCGACGTGCTCATCCCATGACATGTTTTCATGAAAAATCACACCTGAGCTTTTGACCGAATGGACTATTTGAATCAGCGATGAACCAGTGTTTAAATGGAGTGTGAGACATGGCGGACAAGAAATCAGTTTATTTCGAGGCCTAAAGAGTACAGCCTTGGTTTTTTCGGTGTTTATAATTAGCGAATTGCATTCAGACCATTCATAAAGAAGGTGCAGACAAGCTATGGCTTGCTGTTCAAGGTCTTGTATGTGTGCGGCTTTAAAGAATAGAGTTGTGTCATCAGCATAAATTACAAAGCTTGGAATCTTACTTATGCATACGATGTCATTGACATAAAGGAGGAAAAGCAACGGTCCTAAAGCGCTACCCTGCGGAACGCCAGAAGAGAGGCGTTTGAAATTTGATAATTCATTGTTTATGGTCACTTGCTGCGCACGGAAACTAAGGTAGGAGGTAATCATTTCAGGAAACTTCCCGCGAAAACCATAATGTTCAAGTTTGGCTAAGATTGTTTTGTGATTGATTCTATCAAAAGCTTTTGAAAAGTCAACAAAAATGCCGAGTGTAAGAAGTTGCTGTTCAAATGACTCTAAAATTAGTTCTTTTTGGGTTAGAAGTGCGGTCTCTGTCGAAACGTTTTTCCTAAAGCCATGTTGAAAAGGTGTTAGTATGTTATATTTATCACAAAAAAGTGGACATTCGCCTATACAGAATTTTCTCAAAACACTTCGAAAATATGGGCAGAATAGATATTGGACGATAATTTGACAGTTGATTTTGGTCTCCACCTTTGAAGAGAACGGTTATCTTGGCAATCTTCATTCCTTTGGGAAAGACTGCATGTTCGAGGCAGCAATTAAAGATGTATTCCAATACTGGGCTAATTATATCGACTACATATTTTACCGGCAGAATTTTAAGGTCATCTATGTCCCGTGATCTGCTGTTGCGCAGAGCCAACAGGCAGTTCTTAATTTCAGTGGCATCTGCTGGCATCAAGTATGCTGTGGAAGGAACCCGCGAGTCAAGGCACTTCAAATTCTGCGGGCAAGGATTATCATCTACCAGGGACACGAAGTATTCATTAAATTTATCTGCTAGTTTTTTTCCGCTCAGTCGTTCCTTGTCTACTAAGATATCCAGCATGCCGTCAGCTTGTCGACCACGGTTTAAAACTTCATTTATAGTTTTAGACACAAGGTCACTCCTTTCTAGTACAGCTGGATTAAATAATTTCCATATATTCTTGTTTTGCTTGACGAAGAAAGGACGTTACTCGGTTTCGATACGTCTTAAACCTCGCTAGATCATCCAGATTTCTGCTTTGGATGAAACGATTTTTCGTTTTATCATCCGAATACATTCAGTTGTTATCCAGGGCTTACGTGCTTTGGAAGGTTTTTTGAAAGTGACAAGTGGAAAACTGCGTTCATAAATAGACCTAAATGTAGCAATAAATGTATTATAAGCATTTACTGGGTCATCTTCGCTTAGCATAACACTCCAATTCACGGCCGCGAGTGTTTCCCTAAAGGAGTATAATGTGTCATCGTTTATACGCCGATATTGTACAGCAGGAACCGTGCACTGTTTTTGAGGGGATAAGCGGTCTACAAACATGAATATGGGCAGGTGATCACTTATCTGGGCATTAATGACTCCTGAGTGAACACAGTCAACTGGAGAATTACTAATGAAGACATCAATTGCCGTCGCTGTCTGAAGCCGTGTTGGTTTATTTATGGCATGGGTAAATCCATTGCTCTGCAATATGTAGTAAACCTCACGTTTACTTGCACAAGAAGATAAAAAATCTATGTTAAGGTCCCCACCTAGAACTAGGTTGAGCTTGTTTACTGTTATCCATTGCAGGTAGTCATCAAGGAAGACAGCGAAATTCGAGACGTTTCCTTTGGGGGGCCGGTAAATAACAGAGAAAACATTTCTGCCACTTTGTAGCGAAAGCACTTCGTAACCTTCGTGTGTTACAGTAAAGTCATCCAGAATGCTGCATTTGAAAGATTTTGCCAACGCTATCATAACACCGCCTCCTCGTTTATCTGTGCGGTTCTGCAAGTATGTGTTGTGATCAGACAGGTGCATAGCTTCGCTACTATTTTGATACCAAGTCTCTTATCATAACGTCAAAACGGAAATTCAGTGTGCAGAAAAACGCTTCCAACTCATCACCTTTGCTTCGCAGGGATTGCGCGTTAAGGTGAAAGAGACAGCTTTCTTTTTCTGAGCAGATTCGGCACATAGGTCGGAAGGCAGCAAGAATTTGCACATCTTTTCGACAGCGGCTTGTGGTTATGTATTAGAAGCGCTTAAGCCATCTTATCCAGGTCTTGGATACTGCAGATACGCACAATCGTCGATGTTTCAGTTTTTCTGGCCAGAATTTGCCCATTCTTTGTCCAAACAAATTTCCAACCATGTTCCTTTTTCCGTGCTACTGCGCTACCCAGCAGTTTTTTGAGGGACGGACACAAGTGCTCATTTACATACACAGTGTCTGAACCACTATAGCCAAGTTGTCCTGCTGTAAGCTGCGCCTTTTTCGCTTTCGCTAGTACAGTGTCGCGCTTTGTTCGAGTTTTGAATTGGACAGCTATATTTGGGGTAGTCTTGTTCTTCGTCTGAACGCGGTGGCAAACATCAACATCACTTTCCAGTATTGGCTCATTGATCATTTCTCCCATTTTTTCCAACATGTTCGGAAGGTTTTCTTGTTCTGCAGCTGGAAGGCCCTTGATCTCGATGTTCTTATTTCTGGTGTACTGCTCCAGACTTGTTAATCGTTGTTCAAGGTCAGAGCATCGCTTTCTCAGTTCGTCACATACATTGCAGCTTTTCTTCTTGCAAGGAAGAAAACTTGACTAGCAAGTCATCATACTCTTCACTGCAATGCTCTACACTTTTGGTTAGCTCTCTTGAGTCATTGCTCAGATCACGTTCTAGTGAACTGCGCATCGCTGCGATTTCTTTACGAAATTCTTTTTCAGCTCTTCTCGAAGTTTTTCAATTTCAGAAGGCATAGTAAAGCACAAGATAATTGGCACGAACAGCAGGGAAAATACGGTATCAATGTGGCAGCAGTGACAGCAATAAGGCACAACTAGTCTCACTTAACAAGAATGCTGTAAACTAACCTGCAAATAGACAGGGTACGATGTAAGCCAGTGCTCGCAGTGCCGTCACTGCTGCCAAGAAGACGGGCCAGGCACAGAAGTTCCTTTTAAGCAGCCTAGGAGCCAGTCGTGGCGCTGAACGCAGGAGGCAGGAGGTACGGAGCGCAGGCGCGAAGATACGACTTGATGCAGATTGCTTGTCAGCTCAGGAGCGTCGAGGTAGCTGCACGGGTTTCAGTATAGACACGTTCTGCAAATAGACAGGGTACGATGTAAGCCAGTGCTCGCAGTGCCGTCACTGCTGCCAAGAAGGCGGGCCAGGTACAGAAGTTCCTTTTAAGCAGCCTAAGAGCCAGTCGTGGCGTTGAACGCAGGAGGCAGGAGGTACGGAGCGCAGGCGCGAAGATACGACTTGATGCAGATTGCTTGTCAGCTCAAGAGCGTCGAGGTAGCTGCACGGGTTTCAGTATAGACACGTTCTGCAAATAGACAGGGTACGATGTAAGCCAGTGCTCGCAGTGCCGTCACTGCTGCCAAGAAGGCGGGCCAGGTACAGAAGTTCCTTTTAAGCAGCCTAAGAGCCAGTCGTGGCGCTGAACGCAGGAGGCAGGAGGTACGGAGCGCAGGCGCGAAGATACGACTTGATGCAGATTGCTTGTCAGCTCAAGAGCGTCGAGGTAGCTGCACGGGTTTCAGTATAGACACGTTCTGCAAATAGACAGGGTACGATGTAAGCCAGTGCTCGCAGTGCCGTCACTGCTGCCAAGAAGACGGGCCAGGTACAGAAGTTCCTTTTAAGCAGCCTAAGAGCCAGTCGTGGCGCTGAACGCAGGAGGCAGGAGGTACGGAGCGCAGGCGCGAAGATACGACTTGATGCAGATTGCTTGTCAGCTCAGGAGCGTCGAGGTAGCTGCACGGGTTTCAGTATAGACACGTTCTGCAAATAGACAGGGTACGATGTAAGCCAGTGCTCGCAGTGCCGTCACTGCTGCCAAGAAGACGGGCCAGGCACAGAAGTTCCTTTTAAGCAGCCTAAGAGTCAGTCGTGGCGCTGAACGCAGGAGGCAGGAGGTACGGAGCGCAGGCGCGAAGATACGACTTGATGCAGATTGCTTGTCAGCTCAAGAGCGTCGAGGTAGCTGCACGGGTTTCAGTATAGACACGTTCTGCAAATAGACAGGGTACGATGTAAGCCAGTGCTCGCAGTGCCGTCACTGCTGCCAAGAAGGCGGGCCAGGTACAGAAGTTCCTTTTAAGCAGCCTAAGAGCCAGTCGTGGCGCTGAACGCAGGAGGCAGGAGGTACGGAGCGCAGGCGCGAAGATACGACTTGATGCAGATTGCTTGTCAGCTCAAGAGCGTCGAGGTAGCTGCACGGGTTTCAGTATAGACACGTTCTGCAAATAGACAGGGTACGATGTAAGCCAGTGCTCGCAGTGCCGTCACTGCTGCCAAGAAGACGGGCCAGGTACAGAAGTTCCTTTTAAGCAGCCTAAGAGCCAGTCGTGGCGCTGAACGCAGGAGGCAGGAGGTACGGAGCGCAGGCGCGAAGATACGACTTGATGCAGATTGCTTGTCAGCTCAGGAGCGTCGAGGTAGCTGCACGGGTTTCAGTATAGACACGTTCTGCAAATAGACAGGGTACGATGTAAGCCAGTGCTCGCAGTGCCCTCACTGCTGCCAAGAAGACGGGCCAGGCACAGAAGTTCCTTTTAAGCAGCCTAAGAGTCAGTCGTGGCGCTGAACGCAGGAGGCAGGAGGTACGGAGCGCAGGCGCGAAGATACGACTTGATGCAGATTGCTTGTCAGCTCAGGAGCGTCGAGGTAGCTGCACGGGTTTCAGTATAGACACGTTCTGCAAATAGACAGGGTACGATGTAAGCCAGTGCTCGCAGTGCCGTCACTGCTGCCAAGAAGACGGGCCAGGTACAGAAGTTCCTTTTAAGCAGCCTAAGAGCCAGTCGTGGCGCTGAACGCAGGAGGCAGGAGGTACGGAGCGCAGGCGCGAAGATACGACTTGATGCAGATTGTTTGTCAGTTCAGGAGCGTCGAGGTAGCTGCACGGGTTTCAGTACAGACACGTTCTGCAAATAGACAGGGTACGATGTAAGCCAGTGCTCGCAGTGCCGTCACTGCTGCCAAGAAGACGGGCCAGGTACAGAAGTTCCTTTTAAGCAGCCTAGGAGCCAGTCGTGGCGCTGAACGCAGGAGGCAGGAGGTACGGAGCGCAGGCGCGAAGATACGACTTGATGCAGATTGCTTGTCAGCTCAGGAGCGTCGAGGTAGCTGCACGGGTTTCAGTATAGACACGTTCTGCAAATAGACAGGGTACGATGTAAGCCAGTGCTCGCAGTGCCGTCACTGCTGTCAAGATGTATGTCCGAGTCTTGTATGTGTGTCCGAGTCTTGCAGCCTAGCCTAAGCTCGACCGTTGCGAGAGTGCGCAATCGCTAACCGAAGCTTTCGAACAGGTGCAGCTGCGGGTGGTGCGTGCCGATGCCGACTGCTCTTGAGAGCATCTGGCGAGATCCCGGCTGTGACTACATAGTTGAAGCAGCCGTCTGGGTGTTACAGATCATCCGCATTTACTACGAATGCTTCTTGATCATGGACTGCTAGTCGAGAACACAAGGTAAGAACCTTGAGCGAAAGGCGACATAACTTGAACAAGCGGCCGCCTGTTTTTCATTTTTTCGAACAAGAAACGCTGTAATAAAATTTATTGCGGAAGGCAGTGCTAATAAAAAAAGTTTCCCTTTTAACGTTACTTGCGATCATCTACACTGTCTACAGTGTCGATATTGCGCCACGTTAGCGCGAACACAACATCGCTGGCTTTCATATTTTTCTTGTTTTTGTAGAAGGTGTGCATGAGCACGACGTTTCACCGTGCAGATTACTGGTTTGCTTAATTTCATGCACGTGTAAATGAGAAAACACGCATCATTTGGTAGTTTGAACTTGCTAAAATGGAAAAGGCATGCACATTGATGTGAAGTAACGAAAAAAAACGCTGTCCGGACACATTTGCTTGTTTTATTAGCCAGGTATGACCTTCAACAAGTGCAGCACTTCAAAACATGAATACATAAGGAATGCCACAATAAATGCAGTAAATAAGTACAAAAGCAATCTCATTCCGGAGGAGTCTGTGCTAAGTGAAATTGCATGTAGTGAAGTAGCCTGTCTTCTGCAGAAGCCGTGGGAAAATGCACTAAAAACGACACAGAAGAGAAAAACACACAGCAGGACTGGCTTCTGCAGGCGATCACTAACTAGCCAGACAACTCTTGTTATAGCCTGTCCCCACTTGCTGCCAGAACAATCACATACCAGCACTCAAAGTTTTATTTGATAGTTGTGTCTTTTTACCCGCTTGCATTAGGTGACAGTGTTGCATAGTGTGCAAATATAATTTAAAAAATTGTCTGACTTCACTGATACCATCATCAGCACCTCCACACAGTAAACCTCTCCAAAATTCTTTGACACTGACATCTCACATGTGCTGAAATGTGGCAACCAAAAAAAAAAAAAAAGGTTCTTCCAAAGGCCAGTACACCGAAATTTCCACAGCTTGAGTAAGTGTTGGAAATTTTACAGTTAGCAAATGAAGTTATACAGTAGTTTCGCGGCACTTGCAGAAATTTTGGCACATGGCTTGTTGTGGGGAAACAACTGAGAGCCGTTGACAGAAGTGGACTTGTCGTTTATAGCTCCTTCGAATAGAATGACTCCATGCACAGAGCTGCTTAACACATAAGTCGCATACTTAATATCGTGCTATGCGGATGATATCAGCATGCACGTTGACATCGGCCGCAACACTAGTATTAGGTGTAAGACGACTACCAGGTTTTGTCAGTCAAAAGCTGCATTGCCTTCAGGCGTTATTTTGCTGCAGTAGAAAATTGTGATTGCACTGCAGTTCTAATATTTGGTGGGTCATTCTCTGTCCATCACCTGCAGCAGAATTCAAAGTTTGCCATGCTTCCAGGGAGAATAAATTGACAACAAAAGTTTTATGGTACAGCTTCTGTTAGATGGGAATTGTACAGATGCATGAATAACTTTCAAATTTGTAAAAGACTTAACCACATTTTCATTTTGCTATGCTGAAAAGTCAATATTGCTTTTTCTTTTGTCAACAGGAGGCACCGCTACATCTGTTACAGCCAACTTGCACACTGGCTTTGGGGATGTCTCGGCAGATATCACAGTAAAGTCCTCCCTATTTGTGATGCAAGCCAAATAAGAGAAAGGTTTCCATCTGACAGTTACACTTTCCAGTTTGCACAAGGTTTGTAGAGTCATCACCTTATTCATTCTGAAACAAGCCAGAAAACATGAGAACTGCAGGACAGCTGGACTAATAACTGAAATTTTACTAAAGGATAGAGGCAAAAGAAGACTTGCACAGAGATGCACGTGTAAAAAAGGCCGCAAAAGACTGTTGACCGACTTCTTAGCCACCAACACGTCCTTAGCCTTTTCAGTATAGTGTGCCTTTAGATTTGGCTCTGTGGCTTCCCTTTTGTAGTGAGTCGTCCTTGACTATAAGGAATTTACTTTTTTAGATGATTTTTTAGACCTTTTCTGCTTTTCACGCTTGCACTACTTTGGGGGTTTTCGTGCACGTGCATTTCTGTGCGAATCTTTTGCCTCTTTCCTTCAGTAACATTTCAGTTGTTAGTCAAACGTCTTGTGCTCCTCTCTTCTCACGTGTTTCGTCGTCTGGCTGGTTTTAAGATGAATCAGTACCAACTCATCTAGTTAGTCTTGTTGATATCACTAGCCTGACTACACCCACTGCTGGGCAAATCATCATCATCAGCCTGACCATACCCACTGCAGGGCGAAGGCCTCCCATATTTCTCCACTTAACCCGGTTCTGTGCTAGCTGCATCCACTTGACCCCTGCGAACTTCTTAATCTCATCCGCCCACCTAACTTTCTGCCGCCCCCTGCTACGCTTTCCTTCCCTTGGAATCCAGTTTGTTACCCTCAGCGACCATCGGTTATCCTCTCTTCGCACTACATGTCCTGCCCATGTCCATTTCTTCTTCCTTATTTCTACTAGAATGTCGGTAACTTGAGTTATTTCTCTGACCCACTCTGCACGCTTCCTATCCCTTAATGTTACCCCTACCATTTTTTCGTTCCATAGCCCTCTGGGTTGTCCTCAACTTAAGTAGAACTCTTTTGGTTAGCCTCCACGTTTCAGCCCCATAGGTGAGTACAGGTAAGATGCAACTGTTGTATACTTTCCTCTTGAGAGATACCGGTAAGCTGCTAGTCATAATCTGCGAGTGCTTGCCAAATGCGCTCCATCCCAATCGTATTCTTGTTATTTCCTTTTCATGGTCCGGATCTGCGGTTACTACCTGTCCTAAGTAGACATATTCGCCTACTACTTCCAGTACTTCGGTACCTAATGTAAACTGCTGTTCTTTCCCGAGGTTGTTGAACATTACTTTAGTCTTCTGCATATTGATTTTTAAGCCTACCTTTCTACTTTTCCGGTCTAGGTCATCAATCATTATTTGCAGTTCATCCCCCGAGTTGCTTAGCAAGGCAATGTCATCAGCATATTGCAGATTACTGAGGTATTCTCCATCTACCCTTGTCCCTAACTGCTCCCATTCCAAGTCTGAATACTTCCTCTAAGCAAGCTGTGAATAGCACTGGGGAGATTGTGTCTCCTTGCCCAACACCTTTTTTATGGGAATTTTGTTACTTTCTTTATGCAGAACTATGGTTGCTGTGCAGCCACTATATATATCTTCCAGCACTTTCACGTACGGCTCGTCCACCCCCTGATTTCGCAATGCCTGCATCACCGCCGAGGTTTCAACTGAGTCAAATGCTTTTTCGTAATCAATGAATGCTATGTATAAGGGCTGGTTATATTCCGAGCATTCTTCTATCACCTGATTGATGGTATCGATATGATTGATAGTAGAGTACCGTTTCCGAAAACCTGCTTGATCCTTTGCTTGATTGCAGTCTAAGGTTGTCCTGATTCTATTAGCGATTACCTTAGTAAATACCTTATACGTAACAGACAGTAAGCTGATTGGTCTGTAATTTTTAAGGTCCTTAGAGTCCCCTTTCTTATGAATGAGGATAATGTTTGCATTCTTCCATGGTTCCGGTACCATCGATGACACCAGGCACTGCGTATACAGGGTGGCCAGTTTTTCTAGCACGATATCCCCCCCCCCCCCCCCCCCCCCGTCCTTCAGCAAATCTGTACTTATCCTCTCCAGCTGATTTCCCCCTTTTCATAGTTTCTAATGCTTTCTTGACCTCGTCCTTCGTCACTGGTGGAACGTCTGACTGTTTTTCCCTACCGCCAATCTCGTTACGGTCCTGACTACTTTGGCTACTTTGACTATCTTGTCCATATTCGTGATGACGTTGCTCGCCTTGTCCCTTATCCCATGCATCTGGTTTTTACCTATGCCCAATTTCTTCTTCACCGCCTTAAGAATTCCCCCCTTCTTTACAGCATGCTCAATTTTCTCCATGTTATACTTCCTTATACCTTGCGCTTATTGATTAGCTTTGATATCTCGGCCAATTGGATCTGGTCTGTTGGATTGAAAGCTTTCATACTCTGGCGTTTCTTAATCAAATCTTTCGTCTCCTTAGACAGATTACCGGTATCCTCTCTAACTATCCTACCGCCTACTTCTACCACACACTCAGTAATGATACCTCTGAAATTATTGTTCATTGCTTCTAGGGTAATGTCGCCATCCTAGGTTAGAGCTGAATATATTCTGTAGCGAGATCCTGAACTCCTCTGCGCCCCCCCCCCCTTACCGCTAATTCGTTTATGAGTTTCTTACTAATCTGTTGCATTCCTTCTTCAGATTTAGGCTAATTCAGGACCTCACCGTCCTGTGGCCACTGCATCGCACTTTCCCGATTATCTCTACATCTTGTATAATGGCGGAAGTTGAGCATATTATGAAGTCAATTTCATTTTTAGTCTCCCCGTTAGGACTTTTCTATGTCCATTTCCGGTTCTTCCGTTTGCTGAAGAAGGTATTCATGATTCATAAGTTATTGCGCTCTGCAAGCTCAACTAGTAACTCCCCCCCTGCTATTCCTACAACCAATGCCATAGTCACCTACTACCTGGTCTCCTGCCTGCTTTTTCCGTACCTTGGCATTGAAGTCACCCATTAGTACAGTATACTGCGTCTTTACTTTTCGCATTGCCTTCTACATTCTACATCTTCGTAGAAGCTTTCAACTGCCTTGTCGTCATAACTACATGTAGGTGCATAGGCCTGTACAACCTTCAGTTTATACCACTTATTAAGCCTAATTGCGATGCCTGCCACCCTTTCATTAACACTATAGAATTCATCTATATTACCCGCTATATACTTATTGACAAAGAAACCTGCTCCTAGTTGTTGCCTCTCTGGTAAACCTCGATAAAACAGTACATGCCCATCCTTCAGTACAGTATATGCCTCATTCGGCGTTCTAACTTCACTAAGCCCTATGACATCCCATTTCATACCCTCTAGTTCCTCTAACAGCACTGCTAAACTAGCTTCACTAGCTAGGGTTCTAGCGTTAAACGTTGCCAGGGTCAGTTTCCAATGGCGGCCTGTCCAGCGGAGCCAGAGGTTCTTAGCACCCCCCGATGTGTCACAGGTCTGACCGCTTCCGTGGTCAGTTGTTCCGCAGCCGCTGGTGACTGAGGGCCGGGTTTTTATAGGGCTAATCATGAGAGGTTGCGGCCAATTACTGCACCAGGGTGGCCAACTCCTGTTCTGGTGAGGGGGTGCGTTGCCGGAGGTGTTCACCGGCATCAGGTCGCACTCGAAACCTGTTTATGCAATTCCATCGACACGCGGAAGTTTTTTTTTTAGTCCGGTGGAGAATTGCGCGGCACCGGGATTTGAGCCCCGGTCCTCTTGCATTCGAGGCGGATGTTCTGCCGCTACGCCACCATCGCACACTGGGCAAATGCCTCTCCCATATCCATCCGAATAACCCGATCCTGTGCCAGGTGCACGATTCCCGCAAACTTCCTAATTTCATCTGCCTGCCTGACTTTCTGCCGCCTCCTGCTACACTTCCCTTCCCTTGGAATCTACTTGATTCTTATAGCGCTGACGAAACACCACAGGAAGAAAGACACAAAAGGACAGAAGCTTCTGTCCTTTTGTGTCTTTCTTCCTGTGGTGTTTCGTCAGCGCTATAAGAATCAAGATCATGTACCAACTAACCCGTCAAAAAGTCCTTGGAATCTACAAGACATATATAGGCTCACTTAGAATGAATTTTGTGTACTCACTCCCCACCTATACCTTTCACGGCTAGTTTTCTTTTTTTTAGAACTGACTGCAAGTACATCTTAATTGGAGAGGCATCTATTTCAAATAATGCGATCTTCTGTCAGCTGCGTTCATATGATCCCCGCAGACTTCCTAATCTCATCTGCCTGCCCGAGTTTCTGCCGCCCCCTGCTATGCTTGCCTTCCCTTGGAATCTTCAAGACCTATATAGGCTCACTTAGAATGAATTTTGTGTACTCACTCCCCACCTGTACCTTTGATGGGTGGAATTCTTTTAGCCCTGACAGCAAATACATCATAATTGTGCAGTTGTATATATACCTGCTTGTATAAATGCCTCTCCCATATCCATCCAAATAACCCGATCCTCTGTCAACTGCATCCATCTGATCCCCGCAAACTTCGTAATCTCACCTGCCTGCCTGAGTTTCTGCTGCCCCCTGCTATACTTGCCTTCCCTTGGAATTTACAAGACATATATAGGCTCACTTAGAATGAATTTTGTGCACTCAATCCCTACCTATACCTTTGTCGGATGCATTTTCTGACCTCAGCGCATCATGATTGTGAAGCTGTATATACCCATTTGTATATTTAGGAGAGATGAAGACAGTGAAGAAGCATGAATAAGAGATGTCTTGCTCTAGGTCAACGGCCTTCTAGCCTAAAAATTTTGAATGCACTGATGAACCTGCGGCAAACCATTAAATTATTTTTAAAGCAACATGTCTCTCTTTAATACTCATTTGGTAACATTAGAGAATGCCCAAATGTACTACAAAGTGGTGGTCCTTGTGGCACTGACAAACCTAGATTTTCTAGTTGCCGCGTTCACCTTTACACGGCCTCGAAAAATAGTGGCTCATGGGGAATAGAAAAATCGAACGGTTTTTTGCAAAAGCTGCTTTGAAAGGTGGCCACTGTTTGCAGCATTTTGCAGCCTCATCAGAAGCAAGCCAACATAATCTGCAATTAAGTAGACATGCATACAATATTATGTGCCTTATCCTTTGAAATGTACCAGACATGCAGCCATAAAACAGTGTGCTGAAAAGGTATGTATAGTAAAGCCGCCTTCGTTGATGATCATACCCATAGTTTGCATGGCAACATCTGCACTAGAACCTGTATGACGCTGAGTTAATTGGCCTGCTGGTTGAATATGCCACCAAAATGTTGGTAATACAGTGGCAGCGCAGAGGCCGGCACGCTGTCTAAACCTGCTACGTACATTTTGCAGATGCCGCCTGATCAACTGTTTCGGTGCCCAAACCACTGCGCAGCCTCAGAAGACCCGCAAGTGATCTGTCGTCAACGTCACCGGTCAAATAATCGCCACTGCGACGAAAGCGCCAGGAGTACCAAGGCCAAGGCATAAAAAGGCGTCCCATCAAGCCTGCTGTCATTTCTGGCAGTGGCAGCGGAGAGGCCGGCACGCTGTCTAAACCTGCTACGTACATTTGGTCATTTACACTTGCTATTTTGTGTAGCAAACACTCATGTAGGCCTACTCTGCCGCTGCTGCTGCCACGTTGTTTTTGCTGTGCTTTTTTTCCCCTTAAATGTTCGAAGCGCTCTTAGCTGCTGTCTGTTGCCCTTCTGAGAGTTTTTCTTTTTTTTTCTCTCTCTCTTTCTCGCTTTCTCTTTGTACAGATAGCCGGGATTTTAAATTGCAATGAGTGGTCTCGGTGATAAAACCTGTGCAAAATGCATGGAAAACATGACATCTGACACTGGATACATGGAATGCTATGAATGCTCAGACCTTTTCCATTTGGGCCCTTGTTCTGGAGTCTCAGAAAAAACGTTTAAGTCGAAAGGCGGTGACTATAAGAAATCATGGAAATGTGTAGCGTGCCGAAAGTCTGAGTCTAACGTCTCCTTTCCTAAAGAGGCTGATGATACTTCTGTTGCTGCTCTGCTTCTCGAGATGAACAGAAAGCTTGACGAGCTGCTACCCTTGAAGAAGATGGTTCATGACCTGGAAGCATCGGTCAAGCTTATGTCTGACAAATACGATGCTATCCTTGGTGACGTAACGAGGCATGATGGTGAGATTAAATGCCTCACCGCTAAGGTTACAAAACTTGAAAAAAATAGGCAGCTCTGGTGCCGAACTACAGCGCATTGCTAATTCTGTGAACGACATTGAATATCAGAGCAGAAAACTGAACCTCGAAGTTCATGGTCTTAAGCACGCTCAAGACGAATGCCTGCTTACAGAAATAAATGCTATCGCATCCAAGCTCAAACTAAATATGCTGAATGATCAGTCAGTTTCGGCTATCCACAGGCTGCCTGCTAGAGCGGGCAAAATTCCTGGTGTCTTGATACGTTTTGTGAACCAGTCTGTTCGAGATAAGTGGTTAGATAAAATAAAATATTTCCCGTCTGTTCAATCTGGCCTACATGTGATGGAAAACTTGACAGTGCATAACAGGGCTCTACTTAAAAAGGAATGGGCGAATCTTAATGGTTTCCGCTATGTCTGGCACCGCGGTGGAAAGATCTTTATTAGGAAGGAAGAGGGAGATAGTGCTCATGTGGTAAAGAATGTAGCTGATCTAAACAATCTAAAATGACGGGTCAACCCGCATGTCATCCGTTCATCATGCCCAATGCTGATTGGGTATCGCCTACTAAATTACTTGATTACATTTGTTCGGAGTACTGTCTATCCACAAAATGTTTTCATCTAAACTGTCAGTCTGCTCGAAGCAAACGTAATGAGCTAGATGTTTTCTTTGATAGCCTTAATTTTAAATTTGATTCCATTATGTTATCTGAGACATGGTAGAACCGCAGTTCTCTCGTTTGGCATCCACCTGGCTATCAGTGTTTCAACCAATTTAGGACTACCTCTCGCGGTGGCGGTGTTAGCTTACTTGTTGTTGATAATATCAAGGTCGACTACACCGAAGAATTCTCATGTGTCACAGATGATTATGAAGCTATATCTATTCTAAGCGGCAGAAGTGTTTACTCAGTGTTCTACCAGGAGGCAATATGGCACGTTTCTTCTGTTTTCTGGAAACTTTTTTCACATATGTTTCTACGTATAAGTATGATGTCATCTGGGGTGGTGACTTTAATATTGATCTCCTAGCTGATACTCACTTCACTCGGGAATTTCATATCTTGCTTCAGTCGCATGGTTGCTCAAGTGTTATCTCTGCCCTGACACGTGTAAGCTACGCTGCGTCCACTTGCCTGGATTTGTTTATCACCAATGTTTCAATGGCTATCATAAAGGCCGGCGTCCTTTCGTGTAGTATGAGTGACCATATGCCCGTTCTTCTCTGCCTTAAACGATGCACAAAAAAGAAAGAACAGCGCTTCTTCCCTAGACAAGTGATCACACCAAACCGTCTAGAAGTGTTTCGCACACAGATTCGGTTACTTGACTGGAGCGATGTTTATGCAACACAATGTGCCGAATCGGCATACTCGGAATTTCTGCGCATTTTCAGCACGTGTTACCAAGAAAACTTCCCTCTGCGAACTAAAAGCAAGCGATCTTCGCACATTCGTAAACCGTGGATCAGGGATGACCTCTTTCGCAAAATAAAGTTTAAAAACATGCTCTATAGCAAGTTTGTTAAATCCCGTAACTTAACTGATCTGCAAATATTTAAAAGCTACCGTAATAAGCTAATACATGAGCTTCGGAAAGCCAAGACCTCTTATGAATATGAATATTTTATGTCTTGTCAAAATGACAGTCGAAAAACTTGGAAAAAACTAAATATTATGCTAAATCGAGTGTCGCCGTCCTATACAAGTGTCCAGATTTTTAAAGATGGCATTAGTATCCCGGACGAAATGCTTTCTGATTGTTTTAATGATTATTTTATTAATGCAGCTTGCATGTGTGTAAGCTGTAATGCGGACCGCTATGTTCAGGTCAGATGTCCCGATAGTATTTTCTTATATCCTACAACTGAATCTGAGCTAATTCATTTATTTTCGGAGCTGCGTAATACCACGTCGTGTGACATTGATGGCATTGCGGCCACGAATTGCCGACGCTGGGGATTTACGATGGGGATTTGCGGCCACGAATTGCCGACGCTAAGTTGTGCCATTCCTGTTCTAGCGCTCCAAGATCGTTCGTGCCCCCTGCCCTTCTTGCTGGACCGACCACCATCTGCAGTTCATCGCAGGGAGTACATCGTGGCCTGCATCTTATTAGGCATCTACAGCGTGCTGACAAACACTGCGACGCAGCCCGTGTCGTCACTCTGGGAAAGAGCGCCACCGTGCACTACTTAAAGGATCACCTGCCACTGTGTTCTTGGGATTTGCGGCCACGAATTGCCGACGCTAAGTTGTGCCATTCCTGTTCTAGGAAGTATTTTATTTTTTTTACTTCATTCACCTGTGGCTGCTTATCCCCATTCTGTGTGTTTTATGCGTTTTTCGTGAACAAGATGGGTATCGACGTCGGCACCTACCGGTTGCGAATTGGCACATTTTTTGCGTTCCGAGGGACGGGAAATAGCAATGCCGATAGTCTTTGCCCAATTCCGGGATTCATCCGTGTTCCTTGCCCTAGACTATCTCTTATATGTTTGTCGTCATGCTTTGCTCTCCTTCTGCTATGCTCAGGTGATATTGAATCAAATCCTGGCCCTAAGATTGATGACGTTCTCGCGCTAGTGAAGGAATGCCATGAAAAGACTACTTCTGCCCTAGCTGACATTAAAAAGGATATCGGGGACATTAAGTTAAGACTTAGTTCCTTGAAACAAAGCATTGGTAGCATGTCTGATGTGAAAAGCAATGTCGGTGCAGTCAATGAATCGCTACAACAGGTGAAGTCCGGTATATCAAAAACGAATGAAGAAATCATAGATGTTGTGGACGATATCAACAACCGAATGCGAAGAAACAATCTCCTAATCAAAGGTCTCCCAGAAAAAGAAAACGAGGACTATGAGGAATCAGAAAAAATTGTGAGGGAATTCTTCTCCGATCATCTTCAGATAAATGCTGGCGACATTGAGCGCGCCCATCGAGTAGGGCAGCGCCGAGACAACGTTCACCGCCCCTTGATTGTCAAATTTCTAAACTTTAAATCAAAGGCTGAGGCACTACGTAACGCTTACAGACTTAAAGACCTCGATACTCCTAAGGTTTGGCTGGAGGAGGATTTCTCCCCCAGGGTACAATATGCCCGAAAGATGCTGCGTGACTACGCTAAAGCGAACCGTTACGAGAAGGAGCGCTTCAATGTTCGATTCAACAAGCTTCACCTACGCGGCTGTATCTACGAGTACAATTCATCCACAGACGGAGTAGAGCTGATCGCACGTACGATTCCCTCCGAGCACTGACTGCCTTCTTCGCGTCAACCTCAAGCCACTCATGTAACAGCAATTTCGATTCTTCTAGCTAACTTTCGCAGCATTCTTCCAAAGGTTGATGTTTTAAAATCATTTTTGCACACATGCTCCGCTGACATAATTATCGGCACAGAAACGTGGTTATCTGACGAAGTTTCCAACAGCGAGCTTGCGCTTCCGAGTTCTTTGGTGCTCTTCCGCAAAGACAGAGATAACCACCGAGGTGGCGGAGTTATGATCGCAGTTAAAGATGATTACCAACCTTCTCTTGTGCAGATTGACACTCCTCTCGAGTTGATTTGGGTATCTGCTTGCTTTCAGCACATCAAATGCATTTTTGGGGCTTGCTATCGTCCCCCTGATAGCAGATCTGATTTTTCTGAACTCCTGAACGACGCTCTCGAACACATTACAACAAAGTTTCCAAAGTGTATTATTGTCTTAGGTGGCGATTTCAATTATCCTTATATCGATTGGTTGTCTTCTTCCATCTGTTCTCAGAATAATCGCTCTGAATGCGTTCGCTTTTTCCACTTGCTTCAGCTGCATCACCTTTCACAGCTGGTACAGCAACCCACAAGCGGCAGTCATATCTTAGACTTTCAGTTCAGTTCAGTTCAGTTCAGTCGTTCAGTCGTGTCCGACTCTTCGTGACCCTATTGACCATGTCACGCCACGCTTTCCGGTCTCTCACTATCTTCCTAACATCACATAACTTCATCTGCAGTGCCTCGAGGATGCCATCTAACCATCGCGTTCGCTGCCTACCCCTTCTCCGGCAACCCTCAACCTTTCCCAACATCAAATCTTTCTCCAGCGACTCCTCTCTTCTCATCAGATGACCAAAGTAGCTGAGAGGGTCAAATTCTAAAGTTAAAGCTCAAAGTTAGACTTACTCTTAACTAATCATCCCGAACAAGCTACAACGCGTGTCCTGGAGGAGATTAGCGACCATAGGCTGGTTCACTGCTCCTTAATGATGCCTCGGACTAACAAAATAAAAGAAAAGAAAAGATTGCGTGACTACGCTCATGCCGATATGCAGAAAATTAATCATATATTTTCTAGCTTTTCCCCCTGGTTTGCAGACACCCTTGAAATGCGATCCGCGAACGAGAATTGGAGCCTATTGCGTGATAAGCTTAAAGAAATTGAATCTACTTGTATTCCACAATTCACAATCAGAGCAGGATCCAATGACCCCTGGTTCACAGCCCATGTGAAGAGAAGCCTGAACAGAAAAAAGAGGGCTTATAAGAAAGCTAGTAGAACCAATTCACCGCTTGACTGTGAAAGATACCATAACCTTTCGAATATAACTACAGCTGCAATCCTGGAAGCTAAGGAAAACTATTTTAGCCGGACTCTTCCCAATATGCTTAAAACCAACCCTAAAAAATTCTGGCGCTCAGTCAATCCCAAACCCGACCAGACTGCGCCTATCCCAACGGACGAGAATGGTTGTGCCTATTCCTCTCCATTTATCGTTGAAACGTTTAGTGAACTCTTTCGTCAAGTATTCACAGACGAGATGTCACTTACCAGTTCCCATGTACTCATTCTTCGTGTACACAGTTTAAGTTCCCTCCAATTGTAATATCTGAAAACGGTGTAGCGAAGGCGATTGACCGACTTCCCCTTTCCACCAGTCCTGGCCCCGACGGCATCACCTCCAAACTTCTCAAACTAACGTGCCATAAATCTGCATTTCTTTTGTCGCTGCTATTTCAGCAGTCACTTGACTCAGGATGCGTCCCGGACGACTGGAAGATCGCTCACATCATTCCTGTACATAAGGCGGGAGCTCGTTCTGATCCTACTAACTACAGACCCATTTCCCTGACATCAATATGCTCCAAACTATTAGAACACATCTTGTTCTCTCACATTATGAACCATTTAAACTTAAATAATCTGCTTCTAGAAAACCAGCATGGTTTCCGGTACAAAAGATCATGTCAAACGCAGTTATTTGAATTAGTTACTGACCTACATCATGCGCTACATATGTCCCTTTACACAGACGCAATTTTTGTCGATTTTTCAAAAGCCTTTGATCGTGTTCCTCACAAACGTTTACTGTTAAAAACTAAAAATCTGCAGCTTGATGATAACACGGCCAGATGGATCGCTGAATTCTTGACTAATCGTTTCCAATCAGTTAAGATAAATGATTGCATCTCTAACCCTGCACGTGTAAAATCAGGTGTCCCACAAGGGACAGTTCTCGGGCCTTTGCTCTTTTTAATTTACATAAATGACATAGCAAGTAACATCAACTCATCAATTCGCCTTTTTGCAGACGACTGCGTAATCTATAAAACAATATCTAAAGCGGAAGATGCACATACGCTCCAGTCCGATCTAAACAGGCTAACTGAATGGTGCCGTACTTGGCAAATGAAAATGAATGAAGAAAAAACTAAACATATAAGATTTTCCTGTGTTCCAGGGCCGTTACTTAGCGTGTACACAATCAACGGTAAAGCTGTTGAATCTGTTTCTTCTATAAAATATCTGGGTGTTCATTTGCATTTTAATCTCTCTTGGAATACTCATATAGACCATCACCGGCAAAGCTTTCAGAAAACTTGGCATGCTAAGGCGCCGTTTACACCTCGCAAATTCTACCACAAGACATCAAGCTTACACTACACTAATAAGGCCCACCTTAGAATATGCTTCCGTTATATGGCATCCTCACCAGGACTCCCTTTCGAATCTTCTTGAATCCGTCCAGAATAAAGCAGCAAGATTCATTACATCATCCTACTCAAGATTTCAGAGTGTATCATCAATTAAAGAAGTTTTAAACCTACCATCGCTCGCTTTCAGAAGGAAGTTTGCGAGATTATCATTTCTTCACACATTATACTATAGCAATTCGAAATTTGCTCGCTCCCATCTTCTTCCTGCTCCTCACGTCTCATCCCGGCTTGACCATGCGAACAAAATCCTCCCACTGTTCGCACGAACAAAAAAAATACCAATATTCACCACTCTCTTTAGCAATAAATGAATGGAATGAGTTGGCGTCAAATATCGCTGTTTTGACTGATTTATCAGAGTTTCAAGCAGCATTGCTAGCTTCTTCAGACGCATCGTAGTCAATTTGCGCGGTTTTGTCGTTCCCTGTATAGTGCTCCCTTTCCTTGATTCTTTCGGTGTAATCTGTGTGTCTGAGTCAGTGAGATCTCATATGTTTCATTTGTTATCTTTTTCTGGTTTTAGTTTCAGCTTTGTAGTGTCTGTCATGCGCGATGTGCAAGTTTTTTCCTTTTGCTGAAATCGCTGCACATTTTTATCTTTTTACAGTTCTCTTATTATGTTGAAATATTGCTTGCTCGACTATTTTTTTTCTCTAGTTTTGTATAAAGATTACTATGACTAGTTATATACTTCCCTCACATACCACCATAACATCATCTGTTAATCTGTTTTTGTTCTACCCTGATTTGCTTCCCCATCCCCCCCTATGTAATGCCCTATTGGGCCTTTAGGGTATTTCAAATAAATAAATAAATAAATACAGATCACACATGTAAAGTACGTCTTAGACATTATATCTCCTATTTTAGCATATGTTTATAACCTCTGCCTGGTATCTGGGATATTTCCCGCCAAAATGCAGATAGCTAAAGTACTTGCACTGTTTAAAAAGGGTGATAAAACTGTGTTATCTAATTAAAGACCTATTTCTATACTTCCAGTATTTTCGAAAGGACTTGAAAA
Source organism: Amblyomma maculatum (assembly GCF_055883805.1). Classification (NCBI taxonomy): domain Eukaryota; kingdom Metazoa; phylum Arthropoda; class Arachnida; order Ixodida; family Ixodidae; genus Amblyomma; species Amblyomma maculatum. Next base: position 473,627,076 of record NC_139344.1, on the reverse strand, counting down.
AATAATATTTCGACGTATTTCAGTTTTCCTTGAAGAACACAACCTGTTAACTGACTGTCAATATGCTTTCCGAAAAGGACGGTCAACCCAGCTCGCGTTACTAGCACAAAAGGAACTAATACTCAGAAACTTTGAAAAAAAGCTGCTCACACTCGGAGTTCTAATCGACTTCAGTAAAGCGTTCGACTCTATTAATCATGAGCTTTTGTTAAAGAAGCTGAAGCACTATGGTATCCATGGTATTGCTTTAGATATAGTCAAATCTTATTTAAATCAACGGAATCAACTTGTTCAAATAAATGACATCTGCTCTCAGCTCAAACAAGTAACAATTGGAGTTCCCCAAGGGAGCAGGGCCCCCTTCTTTTTAATTTATATGTAAATGATCTTGTTTATGTTGATAGTGAACCCAAGTACATAATCTACGCAGATGATACTATGGTCCTTTTTTCGTCGAACAATATCGCGAGCCTGGTTTCAACCGCAAACTGTGTTCTTGCAAAAATACCTGAAATGGTCACAGGATAATGGCTTAAAAATTAATACTGACAAAACTAAAGCTATTTTATTTCAACCAAAAAATAAAGGTGTGAGTTTAGAGTCCGACATTGTTATAGGTCTCTCAAGAATTGAGCTTGTCCAGTCTGCGAAAACGCTTGGTGTGTTTTTTGACAGCCATATGTCATGGACTGATCACACAGACTTTCTTGCAGGAAAACTTGCGCAAGTCGCTGGTGTACTGTTCAGTTTAAGACCACTGCCACGTAAGGCCAAACTTCTTCTATACAACGCTCTTTTCCCGAGTCACGTACACTACTGCTGTCTCGTGTGGGGTACGACGTCTGCTACAAACATAAATCGGTTATTCTTGCTTCAAAAAAAGGTAATACGTAGTATCTGTAATGTTCCAGTAGACGCCCACACCTCTCTTCAAACAGTTGAAATTGCTAGATTTCAGGCTGCTGCTAGCCTATCGCAAAGACGTAAAACAAAACCAGTCTTTCATCAACGCAGTTAATCAGAAACAGAACAGAATACAGTATACGGTCTCCAGAATACCGGTATGTGCCGCATCCTCGCACTAACTATATGCTCTTCAAATGTTACATCATCGCTTACCACGCCTGTTAAACACCCTCACACGTGAAAACATTGATGTCACTTCTTGCCCTATCTCGTGTTTATATCAGTATTTCCTTTTGATACCAGCCTTTGTCAATGGCTGAAATGTGTCCTTTCTTTCCTCGCAGTGTTTACTTTGTTAATGGTTCTTTCACTGTTTTTGTTGCTCAAGTGTACACTCTGGATTGTGTGGCTTTACTTTGTTTCTTGTAATATTTTCTTAGAGTGCATTTTTTTTGTTTGCTGGCATAATGTCTAAGCCAACATGTTCTTAATTTTTTTTATATAATTTCTTTTTTTTATTATGTATTGTTTCTTTTGTTTTTACTGAATCAGTGCCTGTGTCTGCTGCCACTGCCCTCAGACTGGGTTTAAGGCCCATCAAGTTGCCGTGTGCAACTTTTTCCTTAAATCCCCCATAAATTGTATGTTTATGGAAATAAAGGCAATTCAATTCAAATATAAAGTTGGGATGGTTTAATTGTGAAATCTTTTGCTGCTGAATTCACTGCAGGCTAGAATGTAACAGGATTAAGGGGCAGCTGTAGACGTAAGGGTAGCACACATTATCACTGCATCTTATGTGTCCTAGTGCACATATCTATACACCGTGCATGTTTTGCTAGTAAACAATGTAACCACAGATTTGCAAAGCTCCAAGAATGCTACACTGATGCTGTTTGAGTAGCTGCTTGTGTCACTGAATATTGTGAAAGCCTTTTGATGGAACGAAAACTGCTTGGTGAATACTTATGCAGAGTGAGGTTGGTCAGGAGAACAGGTGATATGTACACCTTCGCAATTTAATCACACAAGCACAGACTATATGATACTCATACAAATTGAAAAATATAAAGGAAAGGAATTGAACTGAAGATTTCTCGGTTCGACAGTGCAAACTTCTGCTACATGTGCTTTGGGCTGTGTGTGCTAGCCCGCTTGGAATCTGATCGCCCGAGCCAGGAAAATGGTGCACACCCATATGAGCACCACTCCCAGTACTCTTTAACATGTACATAGAAGTGCAGGTGCTTGGGATAAACCTTGGCTGCCGCAATGCACCTCAAACAATGGCATGTTAACCAGAATAGCAAGTTGGGCTTGTTGGTTTTTCATCCTAAGGTAACAGCGCAAAATGTGGACGGGAACACAAGACGAGAAGACGACGAGACATTGTGTTGTCTTCTCGTCTTGTGCTCCCATCCACGTTTTGTACTGTTACTTCAGAATGTCACGTGCCTGCCCAATATCTACATAATTGTCACACGAACCATTTTGTGTGTATTTACGACTACTTGCATAACACCGTTGCCACCACTGATGACAAGCAGCTGAACAGCAGTTTTTCACTTGCACTCCGCTGCCATTGGTCACAAATGCTATCACGCGTTTGCATGTTCTCGGGATACTGAAGAAATCCATGCTACCAATTAGTAGATTTAAGCAACTTAATCTGACATACATCTGGTGAGAATATTCGAACTATATCCATGTATACACAGATAGATCTGTATCACTACAAGCGCCACCTACAACTGTGGTGATGCCCGCTCAGAACATGACTCATTTTTTTAGGGCATAATTCTCCACTAACCGCTGCTGAGCTTGTGGCCCCTTGGTAAGAGGCTTTCCACATCTGTGGGAAAATAATTCAGAAGTGGTGTGCACTCACAGTTTCAAAGCCTGCATTACAAATTTTTGGATGTTTTCAACACCACACCCTTACTAGCCTTTGGCCTTTGGCACTACATGTCACTAAGTTCCTTATATCTGCTTGAGCTCAAGGCCACAAGATAGTACTTTAGTGGATCCATGCACACTGCAGGCTTGATGGAAATGAGCAGACCGATGCTGAAGCAAACGGCACCCTCAGTAGTGGCCTCCAAACAGTTGTGCATTTTACTAGAACGGATACCACTTGTCTTCTTTCGAGCTTTATCAGGAGTGCGGCAGTGGCTTATTGAGCCTAGCCAGACTCGAAACATAAATCTTAGAATACTCGACTCGACGTCATTTTCTGTTCTGCATGGATTTATATGCCATTATGCAGGCTTTCTCCATAGACTGCACTTAAATGTGGTTTCACACACAAATATTTATACTTGATTGGGCAGGTGGACTGCCCAGAATGTTCCACATGTGACATTACAGAGACTGTGGAGCGTGTACTAGTGGTGTGTCCCAGTATATGCGTGCAAAACAATAACTCGACTTACTTCTTTAAAGTGTTTTGGCAACAGGTCTCTCAGAGAACTTATTGGCCAGTTGGCCAGAAATGGAAAGCTCTACAGGCAGTGCAGGCTTTCTGCTGCTTCTTGCATGACACAGGACTTGACTCGTGACTGTGGTGCAAGTTACTATTCCTGTATATATTTTAATCAAGTCAGGACCCTCTTTGTTCTTCTTTTTCTCTTTCCATGTACAGAGTAGCAGGTCAGATATTAAAATTTTCAGCCAACCTATCCGCCTTTCCAATCAATAGCACTTGCGTGAATGTATTTCTCCTGGATGGTTGATCTGGTAATCACACCATCGTAATGCAAGCACATGGGGCATATGAGTTTTTGAGGTGAACAATTTTTACTCTAGAAACTTCTTCTTAAATGACGTGAAGGATTCTGAGCTCTGCCCAACATGATCCTCCTCTTTGGAGTCTAAGGCATCAGATTCTATGGGACTAGATGAGTGCTTTGGAAAGAGCATGATCAAAATGGGACCAAGGGGCCTGTTCTGGGTGGTACGGTATGCTGGTAGGGGCACTTGTGCTGGCCTCACGGTATCGTTCAAAATAAAAAAAAAATCCAAAATGTGCATATTACTGCTATGAGGGCAGTCCGGCAGGAAACAATCAAATAGAACTGGTGGCTTCTGTGAGTCAAGTAGTTCTCAAATAGGCATATCTGTAAGGCTACAAATTGCAACTACTTTTACTACTTTTATCACGCGAACTTACCTCAGACCACCTACACTTTTTTTGCCAATGCACTGGGCCAGCGGTTTTGCGTCGGTACGACGCATCGTTTTAAGTGAGCTTTCTTCGTTCCAAGCCGGTGCTTCGAATGACGCCGAGGTTCATTTCGGACTTCCAGTAGAAAGTAGTGCGAATACATGAACCCAATCAGTGTGCCAAAACTTGTGAAAGCGAACGGTACTCCTACTCGGAGAAGTCGTTTTGAAATCTCGCCATGCACACAGTTGGCATAGCGAGCACTCAAACCCGCACAACACGCCTAAACCCAGAACCTAACATTGTCAGGAAAAAGAGGCAGCTAGAGTCTGAGCATTGTAGAAGTTGTTAAAAGTCTGCTTCCTTTTTTTTTTTTTTTTTTTTTTTGAGAAAGGTTACGGAAGAGGGCCTCGGGAAGGTGGGGGCAACGTTACTAGATCCTTTCCAGTTCTCAAACTCCCTCCGCTGCGGCCGTCGATGCGTGGCCCCTTTGCGTTTCCATCTGGGTCCCTTTGGCCCAGATGGCGCGGCGGCCACGGTTAGCCTGTTAGCCCGACGCCCCGAGCAGTGCAACGCGAAGCGCTTACGGCTTGCCTGGCAAATCGCGTAGTTTGCCTTAACATTGTGACATGCATTGCGTTACGCATATTTTTGCTACTCATTAGGGCTTTATTCAGACATTGGGGAGGGCTATAACTGAGCGGAATGAACTCGAGAAAGCATGAGCGGCGAAGCTGCCTGGAACAAACTTTCACTGCCGCTCTTTGCGTGCAGTAATTGCTGAAAACAAGCAATAAGCAAAGGAAACTGGTTCTCTGAGTGGTGTAGGCGCATTTATTGTGAGGCACAAAGAACACACAAACATATTTCACTTGGTCAACACCCCTTTACACAGACGGGCTTTCTTACTTATGATGGCGGCTTTCACACATGCACGGTTTCTAGGCGGCGGTTCACATCCTTCGCATAAAAGTGAATGCGCGTTACGATAAAAAAAATACAAGAGTTGGAACGTGTACTTGTGCTGATCGCAAACCAGCCGTGTTAGACTACAGTCATCCAGGATCTTCTAAAATAGGTCGCCACAGAGACTTTCCTCATCATGTGAAAGCAAAATTGGCTCATTTGCAACTCTTATAAAGTGCAGCATCTTCCTGCTGGGTTGCCTCAGGCTTCCTTCTTTGAAGCGCCGATATGTGGTGAAATATGCATCGGTACCTACTACTGGAGCTTCTGAACTTATGTTGTCCTGTTGCCAAAACTGGCAATCTGCGCGCTTGCCGACTTTATATACTACATATGGAGCAAAGCAGTATACAACACTGTCTACAGAACCTCTGTAGTTTCTGTGTTCATCACTCGTTTGTTCAGGAAGGAACAATAGAAACGAAGTAATTTCTAACAACCTAGCCTCAATTTCACTTTGCAAAGCCTGTTCGAGCGATATGCCTTTTCAGCGGTCTTCAATATTTCTTCCACACCTACAAGTACAGCCCTTAGTTCCCCTTGAACACTAAATTTCACGCAGTGCTGTTCTGATAGGTGTGTACAAGCTCAGTAGGCGAAATATCTGCGATAAATTCCTGACAGCAGGATGGGATTGATCACCTCAAGTGAAGGCCAAAATGCTACTGAGGACGAAAACAAGCATTATAATCAGTAACTTTAAAGGCAAACTGAAACAAAGCCATTCTGTTACCTCAACGGGTCGTGGTTAAGCTTGACGGTCAATATGTAAATTGCGTCGAATAGGTAACTGATAATGTCTAGCGTCGATGACAACGTGACACGTATGGACTCCGTTGTCATTTGCGAGGCAAACAGCTTCGGGCCCTTTCCGGCTGCCTTTTACTCAGTCGTGTTCGAATGGTTTCGAAAGGTACTTCGGACAATTTGGGAAGAGGCTAGGTATGGCATCGTCTTTCATTGCCCATTTTTCAAGTGGTATTGTCACCAAATGCCCACAAAGTTTGTGCTTTAACACTTTAGAAATAGCCTCATCGTGGAAAGGGAGCGAGGTCGCAAATTGAACACGAGCTCGAAAGGTTTTTGTCCTGCCTTGGTACTGCGCGCTCCCATAGCTGTAGGCGTCCAGAGTTGCGGGGTGGCCTGAAAAAAAGATTCTATTCTCCCCAACAGATTGCACAGAACCGTAGCCGTTTTTACAACCCGGCACGAAACAGCGCGGCATGATTCACTGTCACACACTGCGCGACAACCGCGCACACAAAAGCAAACGTTCCCAGACGTGCACGCTGCCGCAAGACAAGCCCGGCACCCACCACAACGTGCTGTTCGCTACGTTCGCTGCGCCTAGTAGCACGTTGGTGTCAAAAGCAACGTTATGCTGCTATTCATCGGGCCACGGCCCGCCTGGAGGTACGCACACGCACTTTGAAAAGAGCGCGCGCCGCTGCGTTCAGTCCGGCCGTATCCGGGCAAACTTAAACCCCCTCTTGAGGGGCTTTAGGCAAACTGCGTCGCGCGCGTCCCGCGCGGAGCGCAACGAAGAAGCGTCAGGCGGCGCGCCGGAGTTTGAGAACTGGAAAAGTATCTAGTAACGTTGGGTGGGGGAGCAAAGCTGCGACAACGCGTTGGGTGAATGGACCACCTAAATGCATTGTACCAACCGTTTTTTTTTCTATTTCCGGCTTTCCGTGTAGTGCCATAGTTCAGGTCATCGAGCTGAAATAAAGGAAGCGAAGCTCGACACGCTGTTCTCAACGATGCAGCGCGGAGGCGAGCAATATACGAATACGCGCCGCGCGCGCCGCGGCGCCCGCTCCTAACACTCCACTCACCACTCGGATTGAACACACTTACATTTTATTTATTTACATGATACTGCAGACCCCTTTGGTCCAAGCAGGATGGGCAAAATCAGCGTTAAGAAGAAATAACAAAGAAAAGGAGAAATTTTTGCGTGTCATGCACAGATACACTTCTACAAATAACCTGGAAGCATGAATTGATACAGATAGCCATTTTGATTATGTCGCTATAAAAAAAAAAAGAAAGAGAAAAAAACGACAATAACTCTCTCAGAGGTGAAAAACATTGCAAACAACCAGACAAAAACTCTCTCAGTGGTCAAAAACATTGCCAATGGCTTCCCTGAATTTTTCACAAGTGAAAACCTCCCCAGGCAGTACATTCCAGTCCCCGATAGTTCGTGGAAAAAAGGAGAATTTATGAATGTTGGTTCTGGTGAAATGGGGAGTTAAGCTATAATTGTGTGTGTGTCTTGTTTTTCGAGTGAGGGATGGTGTGACAAAGTGTTGCCGATATTCCGAGCTTTCCATGAATTAAGGAGTCTAAAAATTCTAATCTTGCTGTCTTTCGTCGGGTACAGAGCTGTTTTATTTTGTTCGTTTCCATAAGGAAAGATGGAGAATCAGAATTTCGGTATTTGTTATAGATGAAGCGTATGGCCCGCCTTTGAACTTTTTCTACCCGCGCGATGTCTGTTTTCGTGTGAGGGTCCCACACCACGGCATCGTACTCGAGTTTTGGCCGAATAATAGATTCATAAGCTAATTTTTTTACGTTACTTGGTGCACCTTTCAACTTGTGTCTTAAATAACCATCTTATCTTTAATGACGTCAAGAATAAAAAAAATAATTACAGCAGCGGCTGCACAACCAAGTTGTACCGGTGGTATGAGACAGCTCAACACGTTGTTGTGCTCCATCACGAATGTTCAAAAAAAAAGAAAGAGAAAACAACAACAAATAAGATTGGAGCCATTGTCATCTGGAGTACCCGGCGGAGCGAGGTTAATCGTCGTTCCCGAAAACCTGAACTTGAGCGTCACCTCTCGCTCTGTTCCAGCGCGCAGCGAGAAGCAGACACCACCCGTCACGGTGCCACCCGTCCTCCTACGCCGCCGCCGTCCGCGCGTCACGTGACAGTAGCGAGGGACTGCCCTGGTACAGACTGTAGAAGAAATGCCTTTGCGTGAGCGAATAATTGATATACTATCTTTTTATTTGCTAGCTTTAACAGGAACCTATTATTTTATGGGAAATAATGATTAATATCTGCGTTTCCAAACGGCTAAACATGATGTAGGCAAGTACTTCTAATTCCCACCTACAGGGTCGCATGGTCGCTTCAGGAATGCAAAAATGCTGTGATTTCAGAATGGTATTATTAAATGTAGAAGCAATATTTCGACGAGATATTTTGTAATCGGCATGCCTAATGTTTACTGAAGCAAGGAAAATTGCAACTGGGCAGCTACATTTTCGTTTCACAACCCCTTTAATGTATGGCGAACAAGATGGCAGCCTCCAAATTTGACCGGGCCCACCCTCAATAATGGTCCCCTCACTCCAGTACATTGACCTGAGCCGATTTTGGACCAAAATGAACAGACAACATAATTTGATTGCGGCAAACACGATGGTGGTCTCCAAATTTTGGTCTGGTCACACGGTTTGCCAACCCTTGAAATTTGATTTTGGCCAATTTACATCAAAAGCGATCAGTTCGTAATTGTATTAACCATCCTCGACACTATGGTTACCTGTAAAGTTGGGCATGACCACTTCCAGATTTTGGCCCAGACCGCCTTCGAAGTTTCACATTTATATTTGGTATCCAGCCATTATTGACTGTGCCCAACAAGACAGCAACCACCAAATCGGCCATAGCCATATCAAAAACTTGGCCCGTGCTATAGCTAAAAAGACCAAGTTTTCAGCTTAAAAGAGATAATCTCTACCATATTTTTTCCTTTTCCTGTACCTTTCAACTTATTCATTACTGAAAACAGTCTAATCATGTAATGTTACACATTTTTTTCTATTTATTTCCCGCGTTTATTTCTGTACTGCCTTCCGCCTATTCGCAACTCTAATGAACGACAGGGGGCGCTGCGAAGTCTGGCCACACTGGGCAAGATGGCGGACTATTTGACTGAACATTTAGCATAGAATTTTCTCTCACTCCTCAATTTTTCTACCCGTTTCCCCTGGCCTGATCCAGAACTTTGTGATCCCCCGATACAAAGGGGAATGGCCGCATCAGCAACAGCATCAGTATGGAGGTCGGCGCGCAACTCGTCCCTTTAAAATGTATTGCTGTTCCGAAATATTGCTATTGGCGAAATTTGAGGTGTTTTGAGAAGATTGGTCTCGTTTGTGACAGTTCACGCTTCATTCTGACATGCCCCAAGTGCCCCAGGGACTATCAGACCGAAGTTCAGGCGCCGGCGTCGCTGGATATCCCCAGGAAATTGTGATCAGCTGACGAACGTGTTTATGAAATCTGCCGTGGAGAAAAGCGACGTGTTACTGCATCGCCGATGCTTCTACGGAAGCACGTTGGCACTGCACTGTGTTTACATATTACTACAGGTAAGGACCTCTACGATTTCGCAATTATTCAACGTGAATGGAAAGGCGCCACGCTCATCCTACGAGCCTCCGGTCGTCGAGCTTGTTGCCGCTGGTTTTTTTTCCCAGTCAGCGGTATGTTTTCTTTTCCAAGAATAATATATGAAGCTATTAGTGACGAGAAGGGTCATCATGATTTTAAACGAATTTCGTTTTTGATGAGATTTAGCTTGTGCACGATAGTGCAGTTTAAATTAACAGCGCATTTCACTGAACTAGTGCAACAATTCTTTCGTGATTTATGGTGCCGCTTGCATTGCTAGGTGTCAATTTGAGGACGCAGGGTGTCTTGCGTTTGTGTGTTATGTCGCTACGCCGACTGTCTGTGTGGCGTGCACGTGTGCATTTGCTTTCCTCGAGAGTGTGAGCATGATAAGTGATGCCTTCGAAAAGCGTGCGGGCTGCATCGCTTCTTTCGCGTGTGTATTTACATCCAGGCTACCGGATATTATAAACTCGTTCTCTAGCGAGGCCCTCGGAAATTTTCGCTCCCTCAGGCACGTGATCGAGAAGCTTGTTAGTATAAATTCCGTACTGTGTCTTATTCACACGCTGCTCGGCCCGCCTGGCTTGTGTCTACCTGTCGATGTACTTCCACCCCAGTTACAGGGTTAAAAAAAAATAGTTGCTAAGAAAGTTGTTAAAAGGGCAGACAGGAAAGTAAACCATAAAACTGATTTCTGTTGGCCTGCATGGTAAGTCACCCTCAATGTCGTCTTGTTCCTTTGATGCTTGAACCAGTTGTTGCAAGTCACACGCCCTGGATGCGTGTGCCTTTCTCATTCGGGTGCCTAAAGCAGTGTGCCTAAATCATTTGGACCATAACATGTTTTACATGGTATCTCACCCATTACTTTGCCACTGGTCTGGTTGAAGGTTAAGGGAACATGGCACCACTTGTGTAGGATGGGTAGCAAGAGTTTTTTTTTTTTTTTTTTATAACACCCGCTCCTGAGCTCGGAACTTTTCTGGTTACATGATATATAACCGGTTCTCTATAGGCTGCAAGTACTACTAGGAAGATATTTCAGGAGAGAAAAAAGTTCTGCTTGAGGAAGAATATGCTTCGACGCATTTTCGGGGCTAATAACTCGAGCATGGTATAAGAAGAGCGACTGGTCCTTTTTTTTTAATAAGGTAGACCTTTTTACTAGACTGTGAAACAGCATATGATTGTTATTTTAATTTGTTGTTTTAAACATGCTTCTTAAGATGTTACATATCTTTGGCAAAGGAATTGAGCAATGTTTTCTCCAATTTTAGTTGCCGACTCCTTTGTGAAGTTATTTTATTTGTACTCAGTTTGCAGAGGCTTTCTTTACCATATCTTTATGTTTATACAATTTCTATGAACCATAGTGCTCGTATTTTTCATTGTTCTAATTGTGGTTTTTAACAATGCAGCTGAAAAGGCCTGCCATCCACATCAACCTATTGCGCTGAAGAGGACCGGCGGATGCCTGTGTGTGGAACATGCAGCGCAGAGGGCGACAAGAAAAGTCGAGTCAATGACACTGAACATTCTCTTGACTCAGATATTAAAAGGATTATATCAATGCAATTATCGCACATACCATCTTTACCAGGCAACAAGGCTTGCTTCTCAGCCACTTAGTGTATGCCAAATAACACCCCCAAAGACTAAACACCTTATAATTTGAGGAAAAGGGTGCTCTTTACTTGGTAGAAGTTTAGAGACGGAAGGTAGCATAGTGCTTTATTGCATGACTGAGAAATAAAATTTGATGCTTTGCCAATGTTTACAAAGTTGGCATCTGCAGTCTGTGCAAACACATTTCATGCAAAATTCTCATCAGACATTTATCCATTGCTTACTCGAATCTTAAAAGTAAACCTGTCTGTGCTCGAAAATTTTGTAGTATGCAGTGAGTTGTCTGAGTTGTGATAGACAAGATAGGCATCACGTCACTCCAGTTTCCTATCACTGGGCGCTTTGTGCCCATGAAGCTGGTAAATTAAATTCTATTAAGAGCACTTGAATGGTAGGTGGGCGACACAACTGGCCTGAACGCCATCTAAAATAGTCGACTTAGCCTTTTCCAGTGATGATTATTGTATATTGTGAATCTATGCTATGATGGTGCTGCATTCTAGGCACCTAAAGACTTGTTTGTAAAAGAGTACTAAGCAAACTTCATCACAATTCCTTCACAAAGGCTGTCGAGCATCCCTAGTCGACGCTGGGAGGAGGTGAAAATATTTATTTGGGCACCGGATTGTCAGTAAGGTAGTTCACAAACTGTTAGACTGCCAAACTAGTCTCTCTGGAGCTCAGTAGTGTGCTTATCCATGATTGCAAATACTTCACAACTTTGTAAATTAAAGCCCCACTCCACGTAAAGTTTAAATCTATAGGACTACAGTGAAAATTTTTCAATTAAACATTTTCTGGTACCTCACGTACCCCACACATTTTAGCTTATGGTCTTAAGCTTGGTTTCTTAACTTAAAAATGATTATGAAGACGAGCAGGCTTCATGCATCTTTATACAAGCCCATCAATTTATTACCAACCTCTTCTGCATTTCATGTATCGTTCAGATAATTAGCTCAATTCCTTCAAACCTTCTGTTGTTGGCTTTGATAAGCCCAGCAAAGGTTCGCTTGATTGAAGTTCTTACACCGTAGTTCGCCTCTTGGCATTTCTTTGTGCTTGGGTTTTCACTAGTGTCGCATGGCTATGCGAAACAGAGTGATGTCTGTGTGCTGTGCGATGTCAGTGCATGTTAAAGAACCCCAGGTGGTCAAAATTTCCGAAGTCCTCTACTTCGGCATCTCTCATAGCCTTAGTCGCTTTGGGACATTAAACCCCACAAACTTATCACATGGCTACTGCTGATGGAGATTGGTGTTCATTTGTAAAACGGTACTTTGGTGAGTGCAATAATATATTTTCAGTTAATATGTTATTGTTGTGCAGTAGTGATTCTGCAGGTCTGCACTCACATACAGATGAACGCCTCCATTACCCACCTAGGCAACTTCCTCTACTGTGGGCAAATCCCCCCCCCCCCCCCCCCCCCAATTTTGGAAAGGCGTTCAGCCACCCATGCCGCTGCATGAACTAACATGGGTGCCATTCAGGAATACGTAACAGCACTTTGTAACAATACAACCGAGTGCTATGGGAAATGCGCATTCTCCTTACCTTCTCTGATGAGGCGACAGAGTGCCTGAGGAAGCAGCTGAAACATCACTCTGGCATAGTACAAAGCATGGAAACTAGAATCTCCCATCCTCTCCTGCTCCGAGCCCTCAATCGCCTTGGGCATAGAGCCCTTTTCATGTTGTTCTTGGCAGAATACAATCATAAATGACACGTGGAAGCACATCAGTGGAAAGAATCAGTGGACCTGGGATTCGTATGTTCAGGTGTTAATAAGCTATCATCAGTGACATGTGCAATTTCTAGTTGCCGTACTTTTCTTCCTTCTAAATAAAACTTCAGATATATAATGCATTATTCGTCTCGTGTATGAATTATTGTTCTTTAGTTTGGCTCACAACTACTAAAAAAAGCGTGGAGAAAATTTATCTCCTTCAAAGGATAACCATTCGTCATATAGCAAATCTTGGTTACTTAGCCCATACTCGACAAGCTCTCCAGACATATAATGTAGTAAGGATTCAAAATATGTATGCATTTCGAGTTCTGTTGTTATATTATTTTCCTTCCAGCTTCAGAACTGTGATTAAAGATGCCACCCTGCTGAAAGAAAATAGACATCTAGTGAACCACGTAACACAGACAAGTGGCTGGTACCATTTTTTGCACGGACTATAGGCTGCAGACATTAGAATATACTCTTTCCTCAATTTTAAATAAATTAAAAGACGTAAATCAGTCCACTAAAGCTGCACTGCATCAGTGTCTTGTAGTTATGTAACCCGATGGTATCTTCCACGGTTGTAAAGTTCCCTCTTATTTTCATTCATGGCCTCTGTTATTATTTCACATTTATAGTGTTGTTAAAGTATGCACTATCTGCGGTCATTTTTTTCTCAGTGATTCTGTGAATATATCCTGCTAGTTTGTTTTGCTTGCAGAACTGATATGCAGATGCTGTTGTGATATACCTACGTTTCCATTGCATTACTTACATTAGTGATCCGGTTAGTTGCATTTAAAACATTAAAAAAATGTATTTGCTTCTTGTATTTGTATGTATATTATTTTATTGTATGGTGGCCTGCTTTATAATAGCTGCGCGGGTCTCGTCAAGCTGTTTACTCGCAGCTTTTAGCCCAGGCAGCCGACCAGAACATTCTGGGAAATAAAATTGGAATTGAATTTGACTAGCAACACGTGTGTCTATGGGGCGACAGGATGCAGGAGGCAAGTGGGAAGACAGCCTCCCGATAGGAGAGGGTTCTATACCTTACCGTAGAAAGTGCTACTGTATTTGTTTTTGATGTACAGTTCATATAGTGGGGCCCTGAGTAGGGCCAGACTAGCAATACGAATTGACTTGTAGGCCTGGCCACTGGAAATTACTGCCCTTATTTCTTTGTTAACCAAGTGATTGAAGAAAGGGTAGTTCACTCCATTCTAAGCTTGGACTCTATGCTTAGTCATGCAACATGGTTAGGTTGTAACCATTTAGGTGCTTAGGCGCTAACCATTTAAGTAGCAGAAAGTAGTTGTTCTCGTTAATTCATCTTTGGTACTCCCAGTCTTACTCTGAATATATATTATGCTCTAAATATATGCTCTGCTACCATCATCTTCGAGCATGCCTCCTGGTCTTTCATGCCGAACTACACGACTGATATGTATTCTGGTGTTTGTTGAAGATAGCATCTTTGGGACTGAATGGCACTGTGCTCCTTGAGAAAAGTGGGGACAGGGGCACTTTATGTGTTTGTCATAGTTGTTCAAAAATCAGGACACAGAAGAACAGTGCAACTGTCATGGAGAAAACTAGTTTATCATTCCCTGGTTTGTAATAAAAATATTTCATGTATAATGTCTTGAGTGTGCGTTCTCATGAGAAAACAACACAGTTCCTGCTCACTGCAAGCTGATCGCAGCAATGACGGAGTTGTAGCAGGAAAACACTGCTCTAAAAATTAAACATTGATGGATAATACTCATGTGTTAACCCCAAGTGAAAGCATGAAGTGTGGCTTCAGTGACAGTGGAAACACTATGTTCCAGCCAAGGGCTGTGCTGATTATGTTTTCTATATGTGGTAAGTAGTTTTGCCTTTCATATAAGCTGCACAGTAGAGCAACTAATAATGTGTACTTATGCTTTATGGTACATAGCTGTCATATCTCATGTTCTTTCTTTACCTGATGCTCATTTATAGTTTCACACAACTCGAACAATGCTACGCTTGCTGCTGTTGCCTATACATAGCTTCCAAAGATGTAAACTGGAAAAGTGAGAATGGTGAAGAAAGCAATACGTTTCAAGAGAACTATGTCGAGCGCAGACAGTCATGAACAGTATGTCGCTACTATTTAGACATTGATGCAATAGTGCTTGAGTAGAGCATCCGCCTCGCATTCGGAAGGTACCGGGTTCGATCCCTGGTGCCGCCGGTTACCCACCGGTTTTTAAAATGGGTACAAGCTTTCCCCCGGCCTGGTGCTCGGCTCTTCTGGGGTGAAATGCTTGGGAAAAGGGGTCACGGCCCAAATAGTTGCGCCGATGTGGCAGTGATTCGTTCCGCCATCGGACAACAATAAGTCCGCCTTACGCGGCAACAGCCCATTATGTGGCCCTTTTTTAACCGACGCGGTGGCCTTGTGGTAGAGCATCCGCCTCGCATTCGGGAGGTACCGGGTTCGATCCCTGGTGCCGCCGGTTACCCACCGGTTTTTAAATGGGTACAAGCTTTCCCCCGGCCTGGTGCTCGGCTCTTCTGGGGTGAAATGCTTGGGAAAAGGGGTCATGGCCCAAATGGTTGCGCCGATGTGGCAGTGATTCGTTCCGCCATCGGACAACAATAAGTCCGCCTTGCGCGGCAACAGCCCATTATGTGGCCCCTTTACCGAAGCGGTGGCCTTGTGGTAGAGCATCCGCCTCGCATTCGGGAGGTACCGGGTTCGATCCCTGGTGCCGCCGGGTACCCACCGGTTTTTAAATGGGTACAAGCTTTCCCCCGGCCTGGTGCTCGGCTCTTCTGGGGTGAAATGCCTGGGAAAAGTCACCGACGCGGTGGCCTTGTGGTAGAGCATCCGCCTCGCATTCGGGAGGTACCGGGTTCGATCCCTGGTGCCGCCGGTTACCCACCGGTTTTTAAATGGGTACAAGCTTTCCCCCGGCCTGGTGCTCGGCTCTTCTGGGGTGAAATGCTTGGGAAAAGAGGTCACGGCCCAAATAGTTGCGCCGATGTGGCAGTGATTCGTTCCGCCATCGGACAACAATAAGTCCGCCTTGCGCGGCAACAGCCCATTATGGCCACGGTACCGAAGCGGTGGCCTTGTGGTAGAGCATCCGCCTCGCATTCGGGAGGTACCGGGTTCGATCCCCAGTGCCGCCGGGTACCCACCGGTTTTAAAATGGGTACAAGCTATCCCCCGGCCTGGTGCTCGGCTCTTCTGGGGTGAAATGCTTGGGAAAAGGGGTCACGGCCCAAATAGTTGCGCCGATGTGGCAGTGATTCGTTCCGCCATCGGACAACAATAAGTCCGCCTTGCGCGGCAACAGCCCATTATGTGGCCCTTTTTTGAACCCCGTGAAACACGGTAACTCGAACCACCTTTGCAGGCTGAAGTGTTCGAAACTATTTTGCCCCAGAAGGAGCGCAGCGGGGTTTGCGGAGCCTCTTCCAAGCGCACACCCCTGTGAGAGCCGGGCGCCAGGCCGGGGGACGCTTGTACCCATTTTTACCGGTGGGTGTCCGGCGGCGGGTTTCGAACGAACCACCTCCCGCAGCCGAGACGGACGCCCTAACCACTAGGCCACGCACTTGAAACAAGGCATTTTCTGAGTTTTCGCGTGTGCAGGACACGACTCGTTTTCAGTTTTGAACCCCGTGAAACACGGTAACTCGAACCACCTTTGCAGGCTGAAGTGTTCGAAACTATTTTGCCCCAGAAGGAGCGCAGCGGGGTTTGCGGAGCCTCTTCCAAGCGCACACCCCTGTGAGAGCCGGGCGCCAGGCCGGGGGACGCTTGTACCCATTTTTACCGGTGGGTGTCCGGCGGCGGGTTTCGAACGAACCACCTCCCGCAGCCGAGACGGACGCCCTAACCACGCAATGCGCACTATCACGGCCTTACCAAAACTTACCCCTATCCCTATTCTCCAAGAGTTTGCACAGATAAATACGTTGACAGAATTAATTGAGCAACGAGAGGCAACAAGGGATATGAAGCGAAAGTACGTTACGCCCATAGCATCCTTGTACAACGAAGTGGCAGTTCGAACACCACCAATGGCTGACCCCCCTCCTTGGGAATTCACTACTATCACGACAAACAAGACCACTCGGCTTCGTCGCAAAGAAAAGCTGGCATCTCGACCTCTGGTTGATGCACTTCCAGGTACCTTAATTGCATATACGGACGCATCAATTATAGAAAATGGCGGTAGAACAGCAGCTACTAGTCCAACACACAGCGAACTAAAGGTACATAAAGAATATTTTTTAGAATACCCGGACCCGCTTGTGATGGAACTTTATGCAATCCGCGATGCTATGGAGGCCATAAATAAAATAGATTCGATAACAGAAGCCCACATCTATACAGACTCCTTAGCCGCCATAAAACAACTAAAGAAAGTGACGAAGACGCTATTTGTTACCCAGGAAATCCATGCACTCAATAAAAAAACAAAGATAAGCATCCAGATACATTGGACACAAGACAATGCTGAGAACGCTGAGCAGAGAAAAGTTGACCACCTCACACACGAAGTTCCACACACTAATGCGCACCCCACCAGGCTCCCTTTCGATGCCCGCTCCGCTGTTTCCATTTTAGCATCCTCTTTAAGGAAAAGTACACGTGCCCTCATTCCCCCGTGTACATTCCCACTCCCTCGTAACTTAACGAGATTGGAGGAGGTTTCCCTTAGAAGGATAAGAGCTGGGGCGGCCCTTACCCCGTCGGTAAAATGCCGATGGGAATCGCAAGCTGAAATCGGACCAACAACATGCCCAAAGTGTTCCACACCAGCTGCAGAAGTGGATGTTCGTCACCTGCTATGGACTTGTGCAGGGACAAGGGAATCAAGGACAAAGATTCTGCGCGAAGTGGGTCTAACCACAACAAGGGAAGATGACTTTTCTAAATGGCTCACCGACAACGCTAAGAGCGGGAGCCTGCTCCGGTTCCTCACGGAAAACCATTTACATGAGTTTATATAATATGTCTTATGGCAAGTTTGCGTACCAAAAAAAAAAAAAAAAAAAAAAAAAAAAAAAAAAAAAAAAAAAAAAAACACAAGTGTGCAAGTTTACTGAAAGCAGTTTGCGACACCTATCAGTGCTAACATGTTGTCGAAATTGTGTGGCTTATTTAGCGCTTAGCGAGATATTGCAGGGGAATGTGCAGCTGGGTGTTAATGTTGAAATGCTTTGCTGCAAAAAGAACAAGCAATCTGATATCAGGTGCAGGAGGCACACGGCAATTACTGCTGGTGCCTTTAACCTTGTATTTAGCAGCACGAAAATAGAGCATTAGAAAAGTGACAAATGGAAGCGTTGGACATCTAGTTTCAAAGAAAAATAAGGCTTGAGGGGAAGCCTCAGTTTGGAAGCAAACACTTCAACAAGAGGACTTCTCTTCGTCCAGGCGAAGACCGATCATCTCGTTGAAATGTTTGCTTGTAAACAGGCTCGTGCTCAACCCTTGTTTGGTTTTCTGTGATGCTGTGTATATATCTTCCCCTCATTGTGGTGAATGCTTAATGCACACTTGCAATGCTCCTGTGCACTGCATGTGCAGAAAAACATTCAAACATACATTCAAGAATTAAGTAAATACTAGCTGCTGTCGAGAAAGCCATCTCCTTTATTACTGTGTCATCAAACATGAAAAAATAATGTGTTGGCTTGCTCGTACAGCTGATAAAGCTCTTCTTGAAATCTGTTTTATGAGACAGCCTTTAGAGTAGCTGCAAATCGTTTCTTGCAATTAACTGTCAGGTGTCCAAGAAAGCACACTCTACGTATATGCAAGGAAGGTTGTGTACATTAGTTTTGTATGACCAATGTGCATTCACTTTCACTTATTCACATGGGTTATTAGGCTACATTTGATGAGGTGATGTGTGGATGTATCTAGAAAATCATTCATTTGTTTTATTGATATCCTTTTCTTAATGTGCAATATTTACTTCACTTTTACTTCAGCATATATCACATGTATGGAATATCCTAGAACTAAACTTGATTGTGGCAAGACGTATGAAGGGCCATCAGGAACTTGAGTTCAAAAGATGGGCTCATCTAAGTTGCATTTTGAGCACGAATAAGCTCTTGATTTCAATATCTTTTTGAGTTAATTCAACAACCCCTTGACGTTTGATTAATATAGTAATTAAGCTAATTCTGGATCCGATGTGTGTATGTATACGCATGTATAACTACATTCACTGCTCTTTTGGCAATTGGCGAGGTGTGACACACATGCGGGCACTTGACCAAATGAGCGCCCAAAGCGGGCTTCGTCCCTGGCGAATTACCCTTTATTTGAAAATACATAAAGAAAAAAAAATGGCGCGGCTCAATCGGTTCACCGCGCGTATTCGTCACAGATCGACCTGTCGCCTACAAAACTATACCGATTCGGGGATCTTATTCAAGTGTGATAAGCTGCGACGCGGAAAGTGAGCGGCCGCACATAGGCGAACGATCACGCAACGGGCCCAATTCTCGTAACGTGCGCCATCCAAGATCGAGCACAGTGTCGCGCGCTTCGTGGCCTGCAGACGGGTATTTTTCTGAGCCCTGCAGAGCCCGCTTTATTACAGAGCCAACTCAACTGTCAGCAGCAGACTGTTAGCAGAGCGGCCAGGCATCGTGCGCAGGCACGGGTTCTCGCATCTCTCTAACCACGCCGCAGTAACTTTCCCTTAGCCAATAGTGATATATATTACACTGCGCTATTCGGTATCCACTGGTAACCAGGAATGCTCATTTTAGCTAGATATCTGCTTAGCGTTAGGAAATTTTCCAACTGGTAAAGTGAGGAGCAGCTTCAGGCTGTTCATCATCATCATTATCAGCTTGATTATACCCACTGCAGGGCGAAGGCCTCTCCCATATTTCTCCACTTAACCCGGTTCTGTGCTAGCTGCATCCACTTGACCCCTGCGAACTTCTTAATCTCATCCGCCCACCTAACTTTCTGCCGCCCCCTGCTACGCTTTCCTTCCTTTGGAATCCAGTTTGTTACCCTCAGCGACCATCGGTTATCCTCTCTTCGCACTATATGTCCTGCCCATGTCCATTTCTTCTTCTTAATTTCTACTAGAATGTCGGTAACTTGAGTTATTTCTCTGACCCACTCTGCACGCTTCCTATCTCTTAATGTTAGCCCTACCATTTTTCGCTCCATAGCCCTCTGGGTTGTCCTCAACTTAAGTAGAACTCTCTTGGTTACCTCCACGTTTCAGGCTGTTATATATATATATATATATATATATATATATATATATATATATATTTGACAAAGTGTTCATGAAAAAAACAAATCCTACGCTTTGAAACGAATCATCCAGCGATATTCTGTGGCGTCACCATTATTCTCTGTTCACAGCAACAATATCTGTTATAAATCATCGCTGTAAACCAGGTGCTAAAATCTTTTCATCATCTCATATGCATAACATATATGCCAAAAATACATACATGAGGAGGGCAGAGCAGTTTTGTTTAGGTACTTCACTAGGTTTCTCCACTGCTGTTTTATTTTATTTGAGTGCATGGGACAAAAGCCATCAACAATGAGTTGTTTTGTGAAATTATTGACTACACAAACAGTCCTAAGAGCATCCATCTGCTCATCTTCAGGTGCTTTGAATCTTGACATTGCGCTGGTTAATGCATTTTGTGAAAAAGTGCATGCGGGTAGTTAAGCAGTGATTTCAGCTGCACCAATTTGACAGTGGTCAGAGCACCCAAGTTAGTAGGTTTGCTTGGCCAGTAGCATACTGAGTAAAAGCTGTCTGCTTGAATTTAGGCTGAAGCAGGTTGTAAACACTTTGTCAAGGTCAGCAACAAACTGGTATCATTTGAAGGGTACAAAATGCCTCTGCTGTCCTTAAAATTAGTAAAATTAGCCAAGTTTAATACATGTGACTTATCTTTTTCTCTTCAAAAAAAAAAAAAGATTAAAGCTTTTATCACAGTTAGTTTGAGGTAGGATTTGAGGTAGGATAGAGAGACCACAATTGTATACAGCTGCCAGCCAACTGGCTCACGTCCCAGGCAATTTTTTAATTTTGAAGTTAAGTAATTAGTAATTATTTTTTTCTAATTGACTAACTATCGCCTTTAGACAATAACTGGGTTTGCAGAATTTGAGAGCGCCTTCTAAAACCTCCATTCCATTTATTTCCGATAAAGAAAGCCTCATCGTTTTTCCAAGCTCTAAAGAAAGCCCGCGAAATACAAAAATTATCAGCCTGTATAGCCAGTATAGCGCTGAGACTGGGCTGTTGAGTCACGGCCGCTGCTAATTTCTGTCACTCAAGCCATGCACGGTTGGGAGCAGCACAATATCGTAGCGCATGAATGCGTCAGTCACGTGATTTTTTTTTAATTTCGCGGGCTTTCTATAGAGGTGGGAAAGACTATGCACGTGAGGTTTTCTTTATCGGGAATAAATGAAATGGGGGTTTCAGAAGGTCCTCCCCAACTTTGCAAATCACATTTATTTGAAAGCAATACTTAGTAAATTAGAATTGCAAAATGAAAAATTGCCTGCACCGTTTTTTTTATCGATATTTATTGTCTTGGGACATCAGTAGGGTATGATATGAATAATGAATAAATGATTAAAAAAATGTGTCAGCTAGAGATCCAAGGATATAGCATGACTACGCGGAATTTAATTTAATCTCAGCTGTCTGCTTTATTGAGCCAGTGGTAGTATTCGAGATCACGCAAACAGTCGAAGCTTTCTTCCCCGAAGTCTTCCTTTTGTTCAGACCTGGGGCCGGATTACGCACCGCTCTCAAAATCGCTCTCAAGTTTGAGAGCGTGACGTCAAAATGACGAGGCTCAGACATGTGAAGTGTGACGACATCACGGCTTTAGCCAATTACAAGCAGGCTAAGGTGCTGTGGAATATGCTGTGGAAGTGAGGAATCGATTTCAAGAATTAGATGTAGAAGCAGGAGAGAGCCCGAAGAGATGTGGACTGATGTTCGTGATATAATACAAGAAGTTGCTACTAAGGTAGTTCCAAACCAAAAGAAATGCAAGAAAGCCAACTGGTTATCTGAAGAGGCTTTGCAAATAGCTGAGGAAAGGAGGATGGCAAAAGTTATGGGGAAAAGAGAAAGATACAAGGTTCTCAATGCGGATTTTCAGAAAATAGCAAGGAGAGATAAGAATGCCTTCCTGAACATACAGTGCCAAGCAGTTGAGGACAACAGCCAATTAAGGAACACAAGAGCTCTGTATAAGACAATCAAAGATATCAAAGGAAGCTTCTGTGCTAAGCTGGGCGTGATAAAGGACAAACGAGGCAAGGACCTCACTGAAGCCTCAGAGATAAAGAAGAGGTGGCAGGAATATACAGAAGAACTGTACAAGAAGGACCCGAATGTGCAAACCCAACATAAGACGGTTGTGATTACTGATCTCGAGCCGGGCATCCTGAAGAGTGAAGTTGAATGGGCCTTAGCCAGCCTTGCTAAGAACAAAGCTAGCGGAATTGATGACATTCCAGGTGAGTTGCTTCAAAACCTCAACCAGGACGCTGTTAACATTCTGCATACATTATGTCAGAAGATTTGGACAACCCTGCAGTGGCCACAGGTTTGGAGGAGGTCAGTTTACATCCCCATTCCAAAGAAAGGCAGTGCCAAAGATTGTTCCAACTACCGCACGATCGCGCTTATTTCGCATGCTAGCAAGGTGATGTTGAAAATCCTCCAAGGTAGGCTGCAGCAGTATGTGGATCGGGAGCTTCTGGACGTGCAAGCTGGGTTTCGCAAGAGCAGAGGAACTAGAGACCAAATTGCCAACCTTCGCTGGATCATGGAAAAAGCAAGAGAGTTCCAGAAACCCATCTACTTCTGCTTTACTGATTATGCGAAAGCATTTGACTGCGTAGATCACAGCAGATTGTGGCAAGCTCTCCAAGAGATGGGAGTTCCAATTCACCTCATCTGTCTCCTCAGGAACCTGTATGAAGGACAAGAGGCCACATTCAGAACTGGGCATGGTCTTACTGATTGGTTTCCGATTGAGAAAGGAGTGAGGCAAGGCTGCATACTGTCGCCCTGCCTATTTAACCTATATGCAGAGTGCATCATGAGGAAGGCCGGTCTGGACGAGTTTTCAGCTGGAGTGAAGATTGCTGGAAAACGTATCAACAACCTTAGATATGCGGATGATACCACTTTAATGGCAGAAAGTGAAGTGGAACTCAAGAGACTTCTGATACGCGTACAAGAAGAGAGTGAGAAGTTTGGGCTTAAACTGAACATTAAAAAGACAAAGATCATGGCGTCTTGTCCTATCAAGTCCTGGAGCATCAATGGACAAGAAGTGGAAGCTGTGACAGATTTTCTCTTCTTGGGCTCCAAGATTACCTCGGAAGGAGACTGCAGCCATGAAATTAGGAGACGCCTGCTTCTGGGAAAGAGAGCAATGGTTAGCCTTGACCGCCTAGTAAAGAGCAGAGACATTAGTCTGCCAACCAAGATCCGTATAACTCGTGCTATGGTCTTTCCAGTTGTGATGTATGGATGCGAGAGTTGGACTGTGAAAAAGGCTGACCGCCGAAGAATTGACGCGTTTGAATTGTGGTGCTGGCGAAGACTCTTGAGAGTTCCTTGGACTGCCAGAAGATCAAATCAGTCGATATTGTCGACCATAAACCCTGACTGCTCATTGGAGGGTCAAATTCTAAAGTTAAAGCTCAGCTACTTTGGTCATCTGATGAGAAGAGATGAGTCGCTGGAGAAAGATTTGATGTTGGGAAAGGTTGAGGGTCGCCGGAGAAGGGGTAGGCAGCGAACGCGATGGTTAGATGGCATCCTCGAGGCACTGCAGATGAAGTTATGTGATGTTAGGAAGATAGTGAGAGACCGGAAAGCGTGGCGTGACATGGTCCATAGGGTCACGAAGAGTCGGACACGACTGAACGACTGAACTGAACTGAAGGGTGCTTAATAGCAAAGCCCCACTCCGGAAACTTTTATTTGCACGATAAAAGGGCCGTGTGCAAACATTTTTCCTGAAAACGCAGCGAATAAAAGTATAAATGTTCGATTTACCTAAGAAACATTGTTCGAAGCTATAATACGGCAACTAAAAATAGAAGCATTTTCAGTATTACAATTAAATGTGCGCCTAGGTAACGATTTTCGCCGCGAGGGTCAGCTGACGACAGCGAGGCGTGAACATGGCGGCCTGCAAAGAAACAGCTGATTTTCCCGTCTAGTTGCTGCTTTTTACGCCTAGTTTAAAATCGAGGTCCTCTGCGGATGTTGTTAGTTGCCGGAAAAATCTTACTGAAAGCAGTAAAGGCTACAAACCTGCAGTGAACAGCTTGGTGAAAGTGTTTGTCACGAAAATAGCTTGCTGAAGAGTGTTTTTCATCAGTGCTTACCAGCGATGACAAGAGCGACGAGCGGTAGCCATGTGATCTAGTGTTGTTTCTTTGGAAAATACAAGAGGAAAATGAAGGCTACACTATTACTTCTGCCGATAGATGGAAGCTGACAGTATCAGTAAAGTAGGTGTCAGCCGCTATGCAAGAGCTCGCGACTGCAGTGCGGGAAACGAGATCCGACGCACGACCCTTCACCACTGACTTGTCGTGCAAGCCACAGTGACTCGCTGCTGTGCTTCGCAACCAGTTGACTTCAGTCACATTGGGCTCGGTTCTTCATATTGCGATTGATGCTACTGCTGCTCCATTCCGTTCAAGTTCAGTAGCTGATGTTCTGTGTGAGGTACAGAAACCGACGTTTACGCTCCGTTTTGGTTTGTGCAAGAGAAAGAAGTCACTCTTTTGTTTTTATTGTCACCGAGGTGAGAACGAGTTTGTTCTACCAGACCTCAGTTTAGAGGCGATAAAGGTAGGCCTGAGCAGGGATGTCTGGTATGTTGCATTTCGCGCAGCGGTAAGAGTGATGATGTTGGTCGCACACTGTTGCAAGGCCTCTCTGACGGTTTCATAGTTTCTGTTCGTGCTAGACGGTGTCCACTCTGTCGGCAGGAAAAGCAAGCGTATCATGCATGTGATGCCGCGAGCGCGCTCGAAATCGGCTCAATTTCTGCGATCGCACTATGACAACTTGCTTTCAAGTGCCTTTATATCCATCAAAGAGTCTTTAGTGTTTCAAAATATGTTCATTTTACACACATTACGCATTCTCTTTCAATATTGTGTGAATTATGTATAAGCCTTTTCTATTAAAATATCAGTTTGAACAGAAGATGATTTTTTTGGTTATTTGTTGAAATAACTTAGAAAATAAATGCCAATGACAAAAGTAGCTGTGCAAAATGTGTATATCACACATTTATGGCGTAGTCATTTATTGGATGCTTATAGTTTAGCTTCCTCTACTGTCTTCAAGCTGTTTAGCATTCTTCTTGACAGTGTTGCACGTTTTACTAGTGTAAAATAACCTTTATTCATACATAGCCCCAGCAATGCATTTGTTATGATTGCAGTTATTTTATTGTCACTAAGATTTTTGTCATTCAGCAGTCATTCTGGGCACTGAAGCCAAGTAAAATGCACTATTCTCCTAGCAGCTGCTATAGCAGAGAGCAAGACGTCTAATAGTCTACCATCTGCAGCCGGCTTTGTTATATCCGATATATAAGCATTTTGTATACTGCACCATGCATACAGTACCTATTTGTATAGGTAGCTTCAATATGCAATGGAATGGCTTCTTTGGGCCTAGTCATTTATTCTCGAATGTACATGTCAATGTTGTATGGTCAATGTATATCAAGGTACATGTGCTTCTCTATATGCTGCCTCTTTTGCAGTAAAAGCACTCAAGTGAAATGCTGCTCCCAAGAAATAAGTGTTTCTACTGAATATAAGTGGCAGTAAAAAAAAAAGATCTTTGTTGGTAGTATTTTCTGATTACAATCAGCATCATGAACATTTACTGCCTTGCTGTAATGCTGCACTTTTCAGTTTAAGCATGTTTACACCACAGTGACCACAGCCAACTGTACCAGGCTGCAAGACGGTAGCAAAGAAGAGACAGCGAGCTGGGACTGGGATGGCTTGGCGCTGGTGTAATCAGCCATGACTTCCGTGGGTAGTTGCCGTCTCATGGGCAACCAAAATATGACATCCACTTAGGCCCATCTTTTGCTAATCTCAACAGCTTTTGAGCATGCTTTAGCACTCAATTGAAGGTCCATACTAAGTAGCCCACAGCCAGAATCGTAAACATTCGCAGGAATGCTTACAAAGTGTGCCAATGCTGTTTAGGCAAGCATCATTGTAAGGACAGCCTTGTAACTTGGTAGTGATGATTACCTGCATAACAGAAGCACCCCGATTTCTTAGGAAGCAAATAAATTTAAACACTATAAACATTTGTCTCCTATTGCTTTTGCCATGAACAAAATTTCACTGCAACATGCATTCTTTGGCATATAGCCCGTCTCAGCATATTCAGGAAATGTATCTCTTGCCGAAGCCGAAATCTAAGCCAGTCTCTCCCTGCAAGGCTTGTTTTCAAAAAAAAAAAAAAGTCTTGTACTCAGAAAAGACTCCCGGTCTTTGCAGAAATGAAAAGAAGCAGGCGTTTTTACGGCGCATTCACTTTCACGCCGCGAATGTGTAGAAGGCAGGGAGCGTGACAAATGGCCCGAAACCAGTCATCGATGAGCAAGGCGCGCTGGACAATCAATAGTCCCTTCATCCTGTGCTTTACATATAAAGGGCAGGTATACAGAACCCTTTCGATAGCTCTAACTAGGTCATTTTGAAGACAACTGTTAAAAAACAATGCACGAGTGGCAACGAGAACTTTTGGTTGGAAAAAAAAGCCTTGCAGAGAAGCCGACTTACAACAAGTGGTATAGCACACATCAATGCATATAATCAAGATCGTTCGATGACCAACACGGGGTTTTAGAGCTTAATCAGGAAAAAGACGCAGGTGTTCAGCAGACCTTCGATCACCTTCGGTGCACAGGAGTACCGCTATCAAACATTATGGTGTCGCAGCGCTGGCAGACAAGGACAAGACTAGGGACACACACAACTGCACTGAACTTACAACTTTATTTTGGACGCTTTTGATCCGCGCATATATAATTGACAGAAGGATGAAATGAAAAGAAGCAGGCGTTTTTACGGCGCATTCACAAACGCTAGACGAACGCGCCGTAGAGGAGGCGTTGGTCCGGCGGGGCAGCCAGGGTCACGAAATGCGCGTGTTCGCGTCGCAGATCTGAGATAAAGCAGGCACAATACAAGTTTACTATGATCTTCAGAACTCTTAGGCAAACACACGCAGTCAATAACAAAATCTACTCACTATTGTGATGTTCATAACGTGCGTAGAACCCCTTGCCTAGCGACGTATCCTTGACGGCAATCATCGTTCCGTCCGACGGCTTCCGCTACCGACGCACTGCGTGATGCGAACGATCTTACATTCCCTACGTACGTTGGAAGCACAGTATAATCGTGGTTGGAAGCCTCCGGTAGCAAAAAAATGCGGTGCGCTTGCCGCCGCGGTGACGACGCACTCGCCCGCAAGCCGCCGTTCATCGATGTTCGTCGGCAATCGTCGCGCAGTCACTACACTTTCTGCTTGTTCCCGAGTTGAACAGAGCCGGAGCAACTTGTCCGGCAAGTCAAACGCGTCCTCGTGCTTCATTCTTCGCTGTGGATCGCCGATACAATGCCTCAAAGCGGCGCATCGCAATTTACGCGGCCGCCATTTTCACTCTCAAACGTTTGAGACTGCTTCTGACGCTCTCAAAAAAACGCTCTCAATTGGCGGCCATATTTAGGTGCTCAACGTCATCGTTTCTTTCGTGTTCATGACGTCTGATGACGTCCACCGGTGACGCAGAACTGAGCGGTCAGAACTGACCAATAGGACATAGGTCTTTGAGAGCGATTTTGAGAGCAATCCGTTTGAGAGCGGTGCGTAATCCGGCCCCTGGTGCGCCGGGTGGCTGTCAGCAAGCGGTTTCTCTGGCCTATCTCAAATAGTTTATTTTTAACACTTGGCTGCAGTTAGCTTGGACACGCGGTACAAAATATGTCGGCTATCGTTTGGTGCCACAGGCTTAATAGCAAGAATTTCTGCACTGAGCACCACTCTCTGCAACATCAATATTGCCCACATCCAGCCTTGGCTTCGCGGGTTTGACGGTAATATATGCCGGACAACCCGGCAAGAGTGTATAGGCACCGCATCAGGTGCCACTGATGGCTTTTCACGCGGTATATCCTCACTTCTGCCGTTGATCATATATATGCGTAGTCACGCAGCAGGATGAGATGCGGCTCGAAATGATGCTCACACACTGCCAATGTTTCTGTGAGAGGCTTTTCCTGCCTTCACAAGCTTCGTTTCCACTTTGTGCGATGTTTATTGTCCCTCGCAGCCAGAGGAGGGCATTTGACCTCAAAAAGTGCAACCTCACCTCAACCTCAATTAAAATTTCCTGACCTCACTCAACCTCAACCTCATGCTTTGAGGTTGAGGTTTGACCAGGTGACCTCACCTCAATTTTTCTGATGCCACCACCGACCTCACTCAACCTCACCTCAAACTCAAACTGTGAGTTTGAGGTCGGTCGCTCGACCTCAAAAAAATAAAAAAAAAAATAAAAGGTTTTTCACTTGAGAACACTAACTATAAAACGTCATGGCACAAGTCCTGTGCGGTGACACGCCAGAATGACGACATAAATTTTAAACAACATTGAACATGATGAGGGTTACTTGTAAAGTAAAAAAAAATTAAATGCACATTTGCCAGCGGGGCTACTGATTCATAGCAGGCTGACCTAATAACGGCAGTATAATTGGTCAGTTTCAACTCTTCAAATTTAATTTTTATTTGTTTTGATATGGTGACTTTTGACCTAATTCCCGCTGTAATGCTTATGTGTCCTTGGTGCTGCTGGATGCGAACTCCCGAAGGTCTGCAGTGAACCATCGCACATATCTGTGACCGTCAAATAGTGTTTCCTCATGACAAGCAAGTCATAATTTCTTGGTGAAGACATTTTCCTGTGATTTGAAATCGAATCGGATGACAAAATCACAAACAATGTAATGTTTCTTCAGTGTAACGTCTCTGTTACAAAAAAAAAAGTAGATCGACCACTTGCGTATATATGGAAGTTGTAGTACCATAACGTTCTTTTATCAAACTGACTTCTGACGTGGGACTTATCACAAGAGGCGGACAGAACAAAATGTTGCCATATGCAGAGACGCTTAGTTACGAAAAGGTAAAGCGTGCTTGATTTTTGACTTGACATTGATCTGCAGCCCCAAAACATTCCTTTTATCATTGATGTAAGTTAAAAAAATAATACGTCGGATTAGGAATAATTCGCACATTACCTCGAGATGCCGATAGAAGCTCGAAAGCTGGTTTCCTTGTCCACACAGTTTCTTGTCGCAGTGAATGCATTTCAAGTTTACAGTGCTTTTCGTTCCTTTTGCGTGGCTAATGTAACGGAAATGGCCTTCGATGTCTTCGTCAATTCGACAACTGCATGCGCACACATCGTCGGCGGTATATTTAGATTTTTTCGCTATATCTGCCATAACCATACCTGCCATAACCGCAACCATGTCATGCACCCTCGACGCCGAACGCAACAATGCGATAGACCTCGAAGAAGAAGGGCAGACCTCAGCTGGAAAGGGCGGAAACTTCCGTCATAAATTACAGCAAGCCGCCGACCACGGCATGGCTGCGTGTCTTCGCTTGAAAAAGACGGCCACGGTAAATGGCGAAGAACACAGCATGTCGTTTAGATGCTGCTTTTTTTTTTTTTTTGCCGATTTCGGGCGGCTCACCGACGCCGTTTGGGGGCGACTTCCAAGCAGATGTTCCAGGAACGATTGGTGTCGGTGAGAACGTGGGGCTAAGACACCAGCTTCTAGTCGCGACGAGAGAACCACGCCCACTGGGAGAAGGAAGCGCGAACACTTAACCCATGCTATGGGAGTTGTTTCGTTTTTCTTCGACTGCACAATATTCGTCAAGAGAGGAAGACTAGCGGGTGGTGAGCAGGGTGGCAACGCGTCTACAGGGAGGAAGAGCAGAGTTTGAACACTGACTAGCGTTTCCCTCCTGCGAAACGATGAGATGCCTGCATGGTCGACAAGCGACAGAAGTCCGCGCAGCCGCCGCGGCGTTCCGAGAAGCGAGAAGGGCCTGTCTTTATATTTCTTTAGACCAACAGGAATACGCCAGTCGGAGGTATAGCGCACAACCAAAAGCTAAAGAAGTAAAAAAAAAAGAAAAGAATGTTGGGAGAGGAAGAATCTGAGAATTGCCTTTTCTGTTTTTTTTTGTTTTTTTTCTTAGGAGGAAGGGGGGGGGGGGGAGGGGGAAGGGTGACGACTGGCCGTACCGCAGAAAAGCGGCCCGTTGTGAGTAAACGCGGGTGTACGAACGCGAGAGGGGGCACTGGTAAGTGACCACACAAAACGAAAACAAGAAGTGAGGAAAAATAGGGGTGGTGCAAGTGTACTGAAAAACTAACGAGAAGAGGAGACGCAGATCTTCACTCGCGCATTCACACGCCCGAGCACCACGCACACAACTCGCTCTCTCGCCCACACTGCCACTGTCCTTGTAACTCTCGGCCCCGTTGACAGAAACGCACTTAAAAATACCTAAAACTCACAAACTCCCAGAGGCGCGCGTATGTGCAGTGGCTTACTTTCCAAGAAATGCCGAGGGGTTCCCGGGTCCGCGCTTTGTCCGCTAGTTGAGATCGGACACCGGCTGCGGAGCCGAAAGAGCAGAAGCCAGCTTACGAGCAAAAGGCGCGCCCGCCACTTTGGCTGCAAGCTGTAAAACGGAGGGGAGGCCCTCGATAAACAAACATGTAAATGAAAAAGGCGCAAGCTCACGTAGGGTATGAGAATGACTGCAAGCAGTCGTCAGTCACCTGTCTGTTCTTCAATGATTTTTCGAGAAGGGCACATTAAATTTATATTTTTATGTAAGGGTTAATTTAATGTCTAGTGACTAATAATAATAATAATAATAATAATAATAATAATAATAATAATAATAATAATAATAATAATAATAATAATAATAATAATAATAATAAAAAAAGAGTGGATTGCACTGATACAACTACGATCTACCGTCCTATTGCTTTCTTTTGTTTTAACTCGTACCATATACAATAGCAAAAGCAGATTTTATTTACTAAAATACAGTCTTCGTGGGGTGACTTCTCGTCAAGCCATTTATCTCTCGTCTCTTCTGCATCCTTGTTCTTTCCATATGTCTCTCTGGAACCTCCTCTCTCGGGCCATCCTCCCCAAGCAATTCCTTGGTTGCTGGATCTTGCGCTTCCTTCTTTTCTACTATTCTAGCTTTTTTTTTTTTCCCGAGAAGTCGACATACCCACGTAGGTCTGGAAACCTTTCGAGTTTGCGCAGACTTTCTTCACTTCCCAAACTCGCTCGGAATGGTGGCGGGATCTTGTTTCACCTTCTTTCGAGTCTGCAGCCGTCGTCCAACCCCACTCGTTTGCCGCGCTGTGCTTTACGCCCCCCCCCCCGCCTTTTGTTTCGTGTCGAACGCAAACGCACAGACGCAAACTGTTCGTTACGTGCGCGTTGGTAGCCAAAAGAGTGTACACGACAGGTATTATGAAAGGTGTATCTCCGGCTATTTTATCGCTGTGGGAAACAATAATTTCGACCTCACAAGCCGACCTCACTAAGTTACGACCTCACTCAACCTCAAACTCACGCATGAGGTTGAGGTCTCATTTGCTGACCTCACTCAAAAATATTTCAGGTGTTGCCGACCTCACCTCAACCTCACCTCACTCCGTGAGGTTAAGGTCATTTTGAGGTTGAGGTTGACCTCATGAGGTCGAAACCTCATGAGGTTGCCCACCTCTGCTCGCAGCAAACAAAGGTGACTGGAGCATCCGGATAGCCGCGCTTCGGCATCTCGAAGCAAAACAGTGCGAGTTGGTCTTTTTCCTGGCCATTTCGAACATCGCATGGTGCTTTTGAAGAGCTGAGATGTCTTAGTTGCTGTGATGGAAGGCAGAACTGAAAGTTCGAGGGCGAAATCGCAAGATTGTGCAGACTGCACGGCGCACAAAGCATTGACTTCCCTTTGCGGACGCGCATGCGGTTTTAGGTTGGATGGATGGAATGGATGGAATATAGGAGCGTCCCCTTTGAAACGGGGTGGTAGCAGTAGCTATCATGCTCATTTTTCTCCATATTGCGATTACTAGGGAGTAGTGCTCGACGAGAGTGCCGTAGTCCGCCGCGCCAGCGGGCGGCGCCGCTTCCGTAAGCGCTGCCGTATGTGCTGTGAATTTGTCGTTTCCTTTCATGGTGCCGCTGAGAGCGCACGCTTTTCGACGTTTTGCTGAACAATACGTCGTGCAAACGATGCTGCTGCGACGTACGGGACGGGGGTATACGATGTTGTCTCGCCGCAGGACGAACACCAAGGCTTTATAAAAATGTCGACGGATGGTACTTTAGACCCTACTTCTTTTATTGCTAGTCCTGAACCGTAGTTTAACTTGAAAGTATACATTGTTGAAGCAGGACAGCTCGATCGTATATCGAAATGGGTCGCACTTCATGTTAAATCAATGCGGCGATAACTGGAAAGCATCTTTCGCAGTATCTGCATTGCGAATTCGGTAGCTGCCCATACGGTTTATTTGCTGCGTGTTTGTGTGTGCAGTTACCATTGGGATAAAAAATATAATTGAAAATACATGGATTGTGAAAGATATAACAGATGCATCCTTACTGCGGAAGTGGAGCGCAGTCCTTCGCAGCCACCCCGGCCGCTGTGCTGTTTCCAACAGCAGCCGCTATGTCAAACGGATGGTATACGGTTTCCTGGCGCGCTCAAACAAAGCACAAATAGCACCAAGGTGTCGGATAGCTTTCACGAGCACCGCGAAACAGCACTTTTACACTGCCGCACCGCAGCATCAACACGCACAGCGCAGCCCAAGATGGCGTCAAGAGGCGCCAGAGCGCGCGTTGCGTAGTTTGGCTTATACGGGGCGCCACCATCAAACTAAGATGGCTGCACCCAGGCATCGAAACTAAAAACGTCTATACAAGATTTAGGACCGTCACTCGTTGCTTGTCGAGTGGAAATAAGTGAGTGATGAGAGTCCCGATGAGCCGAAATGAGTGAGCTCGAATGGGTCGTGAGTTGAAATGAGTGAGTTCAGATGAATCTGAGTTCAGATAAGTCGTGCATCGAAGTGAGTGAGCGCAGATGAGTCGTGAGTAAAAAATGAGTGAGTTAAGATGAGTCGTGAGTTAAAATGGGTGAGTGCATGATGAGTCTGAGTTCAGATGAGTCGTGAGTCAAAGGGAGTGAGTGCAGATGAGTCAAGAGTCAAAAATGAGTGAGTCGAGATGAGTAAGTGAGCCCTGATTAGTTATAAGTCTGAGTGAGCCCGAGTGAATCGTCATGCGGGAGTTTGAGTTCATGGGTCTGAGTGAGCCCGAGTGAGTCGCCAGCTTGCGTGAGTGAGTTCACGAGTGTGAGTCCGGGCCTTGTGAGTCTGAGTGAGAGTAGGCCCGCACATGGACCAAATTTTTCTTAGTGAGCCTGAGTGAGCACACGTGATTTTGCCGACCTATGCTTAGAAGTTTAAACGCGATATTCCGTGTGCGTATAATCCCGCAGGGAAGCTGCACTAGTTCCATTCACCTGCAGTATTGCCCGTGCATATATTCACACAGAAAGACAAGAGCTGCTGCAAAGGTAACTGCAGTTACCTTGAGCGGTCACTTCATCGCGATATTGCCGATATAACAGGCCCGCAGACTCAATTGTAAGGTAGCTTTTTTGTTTTTACTTTCGCGAGTTTCGAGTGACTTTTAATCACCAGTTCTATAGTAACATCGTTATGATCCGGGCAGTCCCGCAGCGTTATTTCTCATTGTCTTAAATTTTCTTTTTGAAGGTCATTATGATCCTGACGAACGTACGAATTAAATATCCACGTATAACCTGGTCGAGCTGGATATTTAAGTATATATGGTACATGGAATGTAATGTCCCAAAGTGGAATCGGCTATGAGGGGTGTAAAATAAGCGTAATAGATGACGTGCATTCGAATAAACAATTTCCAAGTATATTCAAAAACATCAGCAGATCGCGGAATTTTCGCTGCAAGCAATCATAGAGAACGCTAATTTGCATCTGCACTCATGCGTCTCTCCTAGAGAACAGAGAAAACAATGAGACCATTCTCACAGGCCTTCACGTATATATTAACCTGCGAATGACCTTGGCTGCGTATGTAAGATGGCACAGATGTCAAACGTCTTTTTTATTGAGCAGGCGAAAACAAGTTGGCAGTGCACTTGCGAATATGTTACAATTACTAAAATATTGAGTTTTTATTAAATATGAAATTCTACGACTTAAGTTGGCAGTAAAGTGAGCTAGGAATGTAATTTCTAGTTCACTATATATAGTTGCCGATAATCTTGTTCCTTAAGTGAAAGTGCTTGAAGCAGCTAGAAAGGTGCGCAGTCAAAAAGTCAGCATTTGAAACCATACTTCCAGTCATTCACATCGTCGTCCTTGCATGCGCTAAGAACAGGCCCGGGAGTTGAGAAATGTTGACTATTACACTTTCTTGTACATTGCGCTTCCTCGTTTTATTTAACTTACTCACTACAGTCCCCTACGCACCGTAGCCGTGCGCTGTTGAGGACATGAATAAGGAAGTCAATGCAGCACTCTTCGCCAGGTAATTCCAGCAGTAATCGGCTGATAACGTGCTGAAATACTCTCCAGGCATAAACCAAACTATTTCTTCGCAGAAGCGAAGCGTATACACTTCAGAATACGCGCAAACTGATTTTGAAGGCAGTGTCGCTTGGTGCAGTGTAGGCACGCTGTGCTTTTGCCTACACCCCATGTTGCTGCCGATCGCAGCGCCGCCTTTGTCTACAAACATGCGATGCAAGCTGGGTAATCCGCCATGATGTCGCTGGCAGCAGATGGCAGGCAGCGCACCCAGGCTGAATTGAGCAAGTGTCTTGTTGTTTTCAAAGATCCACCAAGCAAACATGCGGCTTTTCGTGCGCTGCCCTTATGTGCGTGCAATAGGGACCGGACAGCTGAACGGGTGGCGCCGCCTCTCGGCGCATCGCTCAAACGCCGGAATGCGCCGGCCCGGCCGGCGCATTGGAGCGTACCGTTTGTCGTTGGTTTGTGGGGAAAGTGGAAATCATAAGGTTTAGATGACGTTGTGCGTGAATATATCCTTAAGAGAACAGAAAGTTGGGCTAGTTGTGTAAATATGTCCATTGAAATGAAGTCTGGTCAAACAATGCTGGCGAAACGTGGTGCGTTGTTGGCTCCACCGGCAGCTACGCAAACTCGTCGGACGTTTTTAAGTCGATTCATTTCTACGGGTTCCCACAGAAGCATGAGTGGCGGGTGACCCAAGCATGGTTCTTTGGAAGGCAAAGGCACGGATCTACGTATTTGGTTACTGTGTGGTCATGGAAAGTGCCGAATTTTTAAAATTCCGCTTGCTACCGGAAGCTCTGTGCCTTCTGTTCCCCAGGAGTGACGGCACGAGATTCTCGGAGTCGAAGCCGCACTCCTTCATCT
The DNA here is from genome assembly GCF_055883805.1 of Amblyomma maculatum. NCBI lineage: Eukaryota > Metazoa > Arthropoda > Arachnida > Ixodida > Ixodidae > Amblyomma > Amblyomma maculatum. The sequence continues at coordinate 473,591,601 of NC_139344.1, read as the reverse complement.
GTAGTCACTTTATTGACAATTGGAAATCGAAGTAACCCAACAGCGTAAGTTACAACGCTAGCATTTCCCCGCCTGTGTACAAGAAACCCCAGCACGGAAAAAGAAAAGGCAGCTCCACCATCGTCGTTCGGGCTGCGTTACGATCTTCAGTGATGGGCAGAGACAATGTTTGTGCAGATACTTTCGCTGACATAGTCAAAAATAATTTACTTTTTTCTCTTAACAGAAAGAGCAGATAGGAGACATGAACAATTCCTATTACCATGATCTTGTCATTTTTCCTCTTTTCGTTTGTCAACCAATGAAAATGCGCTGAGAGCTCTGCGTTGATACTCTTAGAATTTGTTAACATTTGTTTGTGGCATGTCCATTTCGCCTAATAAAATCACTCATTTCACAGCTCAATCAATACCGCATGGTCACAAAATGTGCTATCGGCTTCATATAAAAATCGAACAAGAAAAAAAAATACAGTTTAATTTGTGGAAACGAGCATAAACGCAGCATTTTTTTTTTAATTTCGAAGGCCGTGTAGTAGTTTTTTTTTTTTTTCGCATTCACGTTGCACCTGACACGGCTTTACGTATTTTCTCAGCAGCATTCATTTTCAGGCCCGCCTAAATACATGTGTTTCTCATCGGCGTTTTAGTGAACGTGAGATTTCCTGATTGTGGCGTAGTATGACAAGACCGATTTACTTCTCTAAGAAATTGCTTCTATGGTCAATGTAAACAGATTTAGCAGCAGTACGGCAAGCTGCAGTGATAAAGTTGTAAAAGGAATGGCTTTCAGCTATCCGGATTCCTTTACGTGCAAATAGAAAACTACATACATGGTCGTGTCCCCTCACACTCATCAGGTATCGAGGTCAGCTAGGTATCGGCCCCGCAAGTTCGTGGTAGGCTAAGAAAGTAGACCCCCTTAGCGAACGAGCCATCAGAGGGATTCATTTAACAATAGAACGCTCTCTTAGTTGTCGGTGGCTTAGCTTACAACACATCATACTGTGTTTTTTTTTCGATTGTATTTAACAGTTTGACAGTATTGGACTATTGCCTTCAGATGTTCAAGGCAGGTGCGGTCAATCGCATTGAACTTCCTGCGCTGAGAGAACGCTAGCAGGATATTTAATTTTTTTTTCTTTTCACAACCTCCGCAGCATGTGGGGAGAAAGGCATGTATAGTATAATACTTTCTAAGTCAATTATATGTAGCAGCTCTGACGTGTTCAACAAGAACATTGTCGTATATGCAAAAATGATGCTGAGGTGGTGTTACTCATTTGGCTTATATTATGATTAAGTTTGATAGTCTCAAGGCCGGGTTCAGTGAGCTATTGTAGCGTAATTGTGCAGGAAGTACTGGAAGTATATGTGTGTGTTTGCTATTCCAACCATAAATAGGATCCTATACTTTTGTCTTGCTTGTTTATTTTTCTCCTTTCACAGCTCTCGTTGCAAGGATGAAACTGGAATGTCATTTGCTATTATTTTACTCTGAATCGTTTGAGCATAGCTATTACCAAAAAAGACAGGTGCAGCATCTTTTTCATTTTACATGAACGCTGAACATTCAACTACCACTACTACGGCGCCACGGCTACACGGCTCGGCGGTATTTGATCTTCAGGCAGGTTTCGACTAGACCTAATATAAGGTGGACGCGCAGTGCAGGCGCAATTCCCGTCTTCGAAGTCGCCTTAACAAGTGCCTAACGATGGTGTTCCTAGCGCATGCTGAAATCACGCGAGCGGCATTTTCGAGCACATAACAGAAATACCATGCGCCGGGTGGTTTAAAAAAAAAAAAACACGCACGCCCTGCCGAGACGGCCCTTTTCTTTTTCAAGATTTACCGGTCAAAAAATACTCCTTGCGATTACTTAAAGCAGCTCAAAGCTCTCAAAGCCACGCCGCAAAACGACGGGTAGGGACAGGCTCAAAAACGCCTCGCAGGACGGAAACGACTGCGCCATGGTAGAAGAACAAATGGTAGCGTAACTCCCATAGAAGCCTGCGTGTCGACTCTGAGCGAGGCTTTAGTTTCCCAGTGCCCCCTGCGAACTGTGAGGCACAACAAACACGTGACGTTGCTTGTGACGTCACAGTGACGTACTTTTGGCGGGGAATTTGATTGTCTTTTTACTTATGCACGAAAAACAAGGCCAACAACGACGGAGGCAGAACGATGCTCGGATAAGGCAGAAAAATGGACACCGTAACTGTTCAGCCAACTTTACTTGACATGGATTTCTACTGTCAAGTTTTACGTTAACTGAAATGTTACGGCATCTTTAACCACCTTATCATAGCATCGTTCTGCCTCCGTCGTCGTTAGCCTAGTCTTTCGTCGCGCGTCATGTTAACGCATTCTGGGGCTTATTTCTTCGGGCACGTTTGTGAACAAGGGCCTTCAAGTGAATTCGGCAAGCACATGGATAGAACCACATGGCTTGAGGCATTTCACTAAGGGCATAAATGAGTGAAGCTGTGCTGCATAGAAAGCCAGGCTTTATTAATTCACGATTACTTACATAGACGCTTCACGACAATGAAATTTTTAAGTGTAGGAGAGCGACCACCACTCATTCGTCATGGTCTTCATGAAATCCTCGTGATAACAAAATTTCCTGAGCGTAGGTCTCCAAACGAGACGCGGTGAGATTATAAAAGGGTGAAAGATCTTGCTAACAATTAAACAAAGTACATATCAGCGTCAAAGAACAACAAAAACAAACGAACGGAATAACTAACGCTAGCGCTAGAACGCCAACCTGTAAGAGCTTAGGTAAGCAATTCAAATTGGGATTGCTAGTATTTAGAAGTTAATGCGTCTGAGAAGTGAAAATATCTACGATATAGCTTCGCTCCAATAAATCTCGCCCTGTTCACGATTCCCATATTTTACTCGCGCTTTATTTGCTACTGAAAGGAGTCAATGTGAGGTTACAAATTTACAACTTAAGCATTTAACATGTTCATGAGAAAGATCCCATTGACAATAGGAACGTCACTGTAATAACAGCTAAAGCACGTTCAGCGAACGTTGGTGCGGTAATACGACGCAGTAAGCAAAACACGCAGCAAAGGGAGCGGAACGGAAGGTTCTGAGCAATGCGACACGCGTCTTGGGGGCAATAAAATCTCACCTTCACCACTCAACTAAAACATGCAGCGATACGCCGCTCATGCAGACGTGTATCCGCAAAAAAAAGCCACCACTTTTGCGACGTGCCTGGGAGGCCGAGCCGAGCCGCCGAGCTGTGACGCAGCATTGTCCCATCGTCCGGAAATGCGCACATGCAGCGGCAATCAGTTTCTCATCGAGCACACAAAGTCTTCGCCTTGCTGTAAAGCTCTACCACAACCAGCAGAATGAAATACGGACTGTTTGTTACAGAAAACCCACTCTGTACGCAGCACGCAACGATGAACGTTGAACCGGGGTCGACGACGCACTCATTCCGCGGATGAAAAAAGCTTTGGTCTGTGTACAGTGACCAGTTCACTGTAGTCTGAGCTTTGGGCAACTACGCAGCGGATAATAAGTGGCCGAGAGAGGCCGTTAGAATCAAGTTAAAATATTATTAAAAATGTGACACGTTTTTTCTTACGCAAGAAACAAAAACTGCATTCATTCCTGAGCGCGAATATTATGTTTACTTTCTAGTTCTTTGGAGTTCTGGCAGATCTTATTTTCTGTGCGTTAGTAATTTGCCTCACAGTTCGCAGGAGCCCTCATCATCGAGTTGATGCCGCTGGCAGTAGGCAGCTGCACGCGTTTTCTTCCAAGTTGCGCGACCAGTTGTACATTGACCTTGACTGCGCCGCTCAGCTGCCTCGGCATTCCGCTGTTTCGGCACTCCGCCGCGGGCGGCGCTGTTCCACCGAGGCGGTGCGGGTGCTGGTGCGACACACGTGGATTGCTCTGCCGCGGCGGCGAGGGAATTTGCCAGCGACGTCGTCCGAAGCTAAGTGCGCTTTTATATTTATTGTTTAGCTTTGAAAGCGTATTCTCCTGCATGCGTTAAAGCACTAATTTCAATCATAGGACCAGGGAAAGCGGAGGTAACCGATTTTCCCTAGGTAGGTGGGCGGGCTGCCTATGGGTCGTAAAGTTAAGGAAGACATGGGGGGCGAGGAGCTGGTGCAATGTGACGAGTGCAGGCGCTGGTGCTACATGGATGAAACTGGTTTGAAAGCTTAGATGACGCGGGGGAGACTAGTTTCTCGTGCAAGTTGTGCGTTAGGTTTAAGGAGACCATTCTGAGGCTGGAGGGTGAATGGGCCGTAAAGATTTAGGAGCTCGGGAGGGACCTGAAGGTTGAGAGGGAGAAAAGGATGGCGCTGGAGGCACAGGCAGTAGAGCTGGTTAGGATGGAAGGGGCAAAGACCGACCAACTAGAGGAGATAGGGTCTCAGCTCAGGGAAGAACAAAACAAGCGAGCCGAGCTGGAAGGTCAGGTGAAGGCGCTTATGGCGCGGACAGCGAAAGACCCCGGGTCAGAGCAAAGTCAGGGGGTGGATGAGACCAGCGTTAAGACCCCTCAGGATGAAGGAGATGGAAAGGAGGCGGGCAGAGAAAATCACCCGGTGGCGGTGGAGTCGCAAGAGGCGGCTACACGATGCTACAGCGAGTAGCAAAACAGTTCGCGGGAGGGCTAGCCACAAGCCCGGAATCGCGCGAGAAAGGTGAACGCCGCTACGACAAGAGAACAAACGAGAGCGAACCGGGCGGCAGTTGGCGCAAGCTTGAGATGAAAGGCTAGATCGTAGGAGAGTTGTCCAGGAGGTGGTAGGGAACAACAGGGATGCAGAAACCCTGGTCATCATCCATGCTGGACTCAATGATGTCTTGAAGGGGACGAGCCGGAATCTCGGGAGGCAGTTAGAAGTAGGTATAAATAACATAAAGGAGGCCTCTGAGAAAGTACACGTGACTGTATGCACAATCCCGGAAGTAGAAAGGCAGTCCAGCAGAACAGAGGGGAGAGTAGTCGAGGCCAACCGGGTCATTAGGAGCCTAAGCCGACGACTTGGGTACACCACAATGGAGGTTAACAGTGATGTGTACGACGTCGGCCTCCACCCGTTTGCACGAGAAGGCATCCACTACAGCCGGGCCACCGGTAGGAGGGTAGGAGGCAGGATAGGCCACCAGGCAACAGCTTTTTTAGGAGGGCCCAGGGTCCTGAAGCCACCAGTGTAAACAAAGGCGACCAAGAGGACGAACATAGACTAGGGAAACATAGAAGACATGGGAGAAGCAACAGGCATAAGCGCAAAAGCCAAATTAATTCAGACATAGGGTATATTAACATGCATGGAGGCAGGAATAGGCTAAAATGGGAGGAAATAGAAGAGCAGCTTAGGCAGGAGAAGTTAATGGTTTATGGATTTGTGGAGACGCATCTTCGGGACATGGAGCAACCACCCTGTAACCCTGATTATGCATGGGAATACTGCAACAGAACAGAGGGCAGCAGAAAGGGAGGGGGAATTGGGGCATTCATCCATAAAAGTACAAATTGGCAAAGAGTCAAACAAGAATGTAAGGAACATTTATGGCTAAAAGGAAAAGTGGCAGGGGAGCAAACACTCCTTGGCTTTGTATACCTGTGGACAGGAGCAACTGCCAAAGAGGAAAACAAAAAAATGGTAGAATGTATAGCAGGTGACATTAATGAGCTAGGAAAAGGATGCGAAATAATTATAGTAGGGGACATGAATGCTCATATAGTGGGCACGTTGGCTGGCCGCCTGACAGCATGTCCAACCCGTTGCTTTTTTACATGCAGTCCTTCCTGTTTGGCACAACATCGGTCAGCGCATTGCAAGATTCAGCGTGCTTGGTCATCACAATACCAGCCACCTACGGAGTCTGCGCGTACGAGCCGCCGCACCATGACGATCGCTGGACGTCAATGCGTCCAGGCCCATCGACATCATCAAGAGCCTATATAAGAAGCCAGCAACCATCAACATCTTCCAGTGGGCACGTTGGCTGGCCGCTTGACAGCATGTCCAACCCGTTGCTTTTTTACATGCAGTTCTTCCGGTTTGGCACAACATCGGTCAGCGCATTGCAAGATTCAGCGTGCTTGGTCATCACAATACCAGCCACCTACGGAGTCTGCGCGTACGAGCCGCCGCACCATGACGATCGCTGGACGTCAATGCGTCCAGGCCCATCGACATCATCAAGAGCCTATATAAGAAGCCAGCCACCATCAACGTCTTCCAGTGGGCACGTTGGCTGGCCGCCTGACAGCATGTCCAACCCGTTGCTTTTTTACATGCAGTTCTTCCTGTTTGGCACAACATCGGTCAGCGCATTGCAAGATTCAGCGTGCTTGGTGATCACAATACCAGCCACCTACGGAGTCTGCGCGTACGAGCCGCCGCACCATGACGATCGCTGGACGTCAATGCGTCCAGGCCCATCGACATCATCAAGAGCCTATATAAGAAGCCAGCCACCATCAACGTCTTCCAGTGGGCACGTTGGCTGGCCGCCTGACAGCATGTCCAACCCGTTGCTTTTTTACATGCAGTTCTTCCTGTTTGGCACAACATCGGTCAGCGCATTGCAAGATTCAGCGTGCTTGGTCATCACAATACCAGCCACCTACGGAGTCTGCGCGTACGAGCCGCCGCACCATGACGATCGCTGGACGTCAATGCGTCCAGGCCCATCGACATCATCAAGAGCCTATATACGAAGCCAGCCACCATCAACGTCTTCCAGTGGGCACGTTGGCTGGCCGCCTGACAGCATGTCCAACTCGCTGCTTTTTTACATGCAGGTCAGTAACAAGTCTTCTACTGTTAAATCTAGCGATAATGCTTCATCCAGCTGACGTGCCCACCAAATCTATGTACACTGTGCTTGGTTGTTCGTGATTTTGTGCTTTCGTTACTAATGCTTTCTGGAGATGTAGAGCCGAATCCTGGGCCCAGTACTGAGGAAATGCTAGCCGAAATACTTAATGGGCAAAAGAAAATTGAAAAGAGGTTAGAAGAAATTGAAATGAAGCTAAAGGTGGTTGAGGAGTCAGCATCGGCTGTTAAGGAAATTAGCAAAAAAGTCTCTGGTCTCGAAAAAACTGTCCGCAGCTTGCAAGACAAATTTATTGACCTAGAGGACCATTCCCGGAGGAACAACCTTCTAGTTTTCGGGGTCAAAGAAAAAGATGAAGAAACTCAAGACGATTTGAAGGAAGCTGTGATTGAGGGCGTGTTTGAGACCACCCTTGGAGTGCAAGTGTCTTCGGTAGAGCTTATACATAGGATTGGGCGCAAACAAGGGACTAGACCACGCCCGGTAATAATTAAGCTCTTCGACCACCGCGAAAAAATGACCATTCTAAAGAATTGTTCCAAATTGAAGGATACAGCATTTTCAGTTTCGGAAGATTTTTCAGCATATACAAGGCTCAAAAGAAAGAAACTCTGGGGTAGTACTTTGGAAATTAGAGCAGCTGGAGGGAAAGTGCAACTAGTGTACGACAAAATTAGAATTAACGGCGAACTGTTCCTTTGGGATAGTGCAAGTAACGGAAGGATTCCCACAAGCAGACCAACAGTAGACGCACATAACCCACCGTCACCGCCCCAGTGAACCGAAACCCATGTCAAAAAGCCACGCCGTTGCCTCAACGTTAACGCACGCAGCATCATTAATAAATCAGATGACATTGAAAGTATTATTATGACGCACCAACCGCATATTCTTATAGTTACAGAAACTTGGCTTCACTCTGATATCTCCGACGACGAAATAACACCACCAGGTTACGGAATTCACCGGAAAGATAGAAATTCGCGAGGCGGAGGGGTTGCAATTATTTACCAACAATCATTACTTGTCTCAAAGTTACCTGATATATACCTGCAATCGAGTGCGTCATCATTAAAGTACAATTCGATGAGCACAATTTAATTGTGGGTGGCTTTTATCGTTCACCTACACAAGAAAACTTTTTTTCCGAGCTAAACGAATTTCTTTGTTCCATTCAAAGCTATTCTTGCAATGCCCTCTTGGGTGGCGACTTCAATATGCCGTCAATAAACTGGAGTAGCGATTTTCCCGAACCCCTTACAAGCAAAGCTGAACCTTTTGTTGACCTCGTAATATTTCATGACTTGGCTCAGTTGGTAAAAGTGCCCACCAGAATTCAAAACGAGACAGCTTCAATTTTAGACCTATTTCTTGTAAGCAATGCAGTGCTCAACCGTAATCCCGAAGTACATATTTTTGATGGAATATCTGACCACAAAATGATATCTTTAACAGTTCAACTTCGCCGTACCACTGACATTGAAAGAAAAAAAAAGTTTCGTTCCAAAGTTTTCGCGCGCTGAAGACGTCGATATTTTAGACGCCATGGATAGGTCGCTGTCGGATTTTATCTCGCTTTCTGAATCAAGCACATGCTGCGTGAACGAGCTATGGTCTTTCTTTAAGAACCTAGTCCTGAAATGCGTTAAGAACTTTGTTCCCACGAAACTAAGTATACAGCAGCGCAAACGTCCATGGAAGACGAAGAAAATATTACGGATAGGGCGGAAAGCTAAACGAATAAGAAAACAACACCGTCAGCGTCCAACAGAGATTAGCACCATTAAACTTTCTAACATACGCCTGCAACTAAAAATGGCCATTAAAAATGCAAAGGAATAAAGTGTATCTTTGAAGAATTATCTGCTTTCCTCCACTGCAAAGTTTTGGCGACACTTTTCTTCGAAAAAACAGCCCCTATCCAGTTTCGGCATAGACGGAGAAACAGATAAATGTTTGATTGCAAAGACTTTCAATCAGTTCTTTTGTTCGGTGTTTACGAATGATGACGGTCGAAAGCCAACCCTTAATCCTTCAATTGAGTGCCCACCCATTGATAATATCTCAGTGACTGAAGAAGGCATTCTATCCCTCTTGTTAAATCTAAATATCAAGAAATCGCCTGGAATGGACGGCATACCTATTGCATTTCTTGTGAGATACGCCGAGTGGTGCTCGAAGTATTTGTGTACTCTGTTTAATAAGTCTTTATCGTGCGCAGCACTTCCAAATGACTGGAAGTACGCAAATACCCAAAACAGAAATACCCAAATACCCAATACCCAAAACAGAAAACCGGTCGCTTATCACTTCGTACAGACCAATTTCATTGCTGCCAACATGCGCCAAAACACTTGAACATATCATGTTCAAACATATTTCGGTCTTTCTGAATGACAACAACATAATTGATTCCAGGCAGCATGGGTTTAGAAAGGGATTATCTACAACAACGCAGCTTCTCGAAACCATTCACGAATTCGCAGCAATTTTAGACAAGCAGGGTCAAATCGATATGATATTCATAGACTTCGAAAAGGCATTTGACCGCGTGTCTCATTCTAAACTACTTTTAAAACTACAGCCAATACTTAAAAATGATCTGCTGCTTGCATTGATTTCTGCATATTTGTCATCACGGCGACAGAGTGTGTTTATTGATGGTGTGCGCTCTGACTCAGCACCGGTACAGTCGGGCATTCCACAGGGATCCGTCCTTGGGCCCCTTTTCTTTCTTATCTTCGTCAATGACATAATACAAGTAGTGAACGTGAAAATAAGGTTATTTGCAGATGACTGCATACTATATCAAGAAATCAATAACTGCAGTGACCAGGTTTGTTTGAATTCATCATTGGCCAGGGTGGAAGCATGGTGCGCCACATGGCAAATGACTATGAATGCAAAGAAAACGGTCGCTATGTCAATCACGCGAAAACGAAACCCTTTAAAATTTTCTTACAGCACTGGCAGTAATATTCTCTCCACGGTCAGCAGCTACAAATACTTGGGTCTCGTAATTACATCTGACCTCAGATGGAACGAGCATATGTCATATATTTCAAAAAAAGCAATGCGCAAGCTTGGTTACTTGATGAGGTCGATTCGACAATCAACACAAGAAATCCGTCTTTTAGCGTACAAAATGTACATTAGACCAATTCTTGAGTACGCCTCAGTAGTATGGAACCCGTATACCCAGAAAAACATAACACAGTTAGAAAGCATTCAAAGAAAATCGGTTAGATTTATATTCAACTGTTATAGCTGGCAAGTATCTCCGACGGTTCTCCTAAACAACGCAAACTTAGAGTCATTAAAATTGAGACGGTATAGGGACAGACTGAAATATATGTACCTGCTATATCATGATATGCTGGGAATAGACAAGGATGTGTACATTAATTTAGTTTGTAAGCGCCCAACACGATCTAATCATTCGAAAAAAATTAAAGAATTTTCTTGCAGGACTAACGTGTTTAAAAACTCGTTTTTTCCACGGACAGTACGTGAGTGGAATGCGCTCACCTTGAGTACAGTGGAATGCCCGACGGTCCAGTCATTCTGCGGCATGCTTAACAGTATTGAAGCAAAATAGAATTACCATCGTGTCGTTGTGCGTAATGCCTTGAGTGCTTCATATGCATGATTGTTTTCATTGTTTGTACATTTCGTTTCTTGCTCAAGTGACTGAGCATGCGTGGTTGTGTCATGCTGCTGTGTACGCGCCTTGTTGTTTTTGTCGCGCTTTACTTTTCGTTACTATTATTATTGCTGGATTTCGTCTCTTCTTCTCACTTAAATTCTTGCGATGTTTTTCTCTATGTTCGTTTTCTTGATGTATTATTGATATGCCCACTCCTGCCTAAGGCCTCAAACTGAGGCCGGCAGTATCCTGTAAATAAAATAAATAAATAAATATAGAAGATATAGATGGATACACAGACTCGACAGGTACCATGCTGCTGGATATGTGTGAAAGACATGACTTAGTTGTCTGTAACAGTAATGAGAAGTGTGACGGGGTCATAACGTGGGAGGTAGGGAGTCTGCATTCGACAATAGATTATGCGATAATGTCACACAGGATGTACGATAGGCTAAGGGTCATGAACATAGATGAACAGGAGTCTAGGCAGTGATAATAAACGTATCAAGATGAGTTTTGGAATAAAAACTAATTCAGGAATGAAACATGATGACCAGCCAGATGGGATCTTTTACTCGGAGCAGCAAATAGAAACAGCAAGCACCCAAATTGAAGCAGTAATCTCTAAGGATAAGAAAGCAGAGTGGACATACACAAAGTTAATGGGACTGTTTGGGCTAGAGTTGGCTAAGGTGCGAGTCAGGAAAAAAAGGACAAGACGAAAACCAAAGAGCTGGTGGGATGGGGAGGTGAAGAAGGCCATAGAGAGACGTCAGGAAGCCTCCAGAGAACACAGATATTCTAAGCATATGGGAGACCCAGAAGCAGACGTTGAGAGAAAATGGGATAAATACATAAAATGTAGAAGGGAGGCATCCTACTTAATCAATGAGAAAATTAGAAGACAAGGGTCCCAGTGGCTGTCAGAAGTAAACAAAAGGGATAAAAATGCAGCTAAGAAATTCTGGCAACACTTGAATTCCCTTAGTAATAAGATTAGCCTAGAGCAGAGGTCTATTGTTACAGATCAAGGTATTCGGCTAGAAGGGGAAAAGGCAATAGAGCATATACGACTAAAGATGTCAGAAAAGTTTAAAGAACAAAGAAATGTCGTAGGTGCCTTAGTAGAGGACGATAGACCGGTTAGTGCAATTGTTCCAATTGGACAAAGGGAGTGGGAAAGGGCTGAGAAGAGAGTACCAAGTAGCACATCAGCAGGTCCAGATGGTATTCCTATTAGGTTATTAAAGATGTTGGGCCCAAAGTCTAAGGAAACGTTAAGAGAGGTGGTGAGCAAAATGTTAATGGATGGCAAAGTTCCTGATGAATGGAGACTAAGTAGAATGAGCATGATATATAAGGGAAAGGGGGACAAAGCTGACATAGGCAACTACCGTCCTATAACAGTAACATCAGTGGTGTACAGGGTGGTGATGCAAATTATAAAGGACAGACTGCAGGCATGGGTAGAGAGCAAGGGGGTGCTGGGAGAGCTGCAGATATGGCTTCCGGAAACAAAGGAGGTTAGAGGACAATCTGTTCTCATTGACACAGTGTATCGAGGTAGCAGAAAAGGAACACAGACCCCTATGGCTAGCTTTTCTAGATATCAAAGGAGCCTATGACAGTGTACTTCAAGAAGACTTATGGAGTATTCTGGATGTGTTAGGTGTGGAAAGCGGAGTAACTAATCTTCTAAAAGATATTTATAAGGATAACCAAGTGCTAATAAAATGGGAAAAAAAGGTGTCGAAGCCTGTAGAGGTAAAGAAGGTCCTGTCACCTTTGTTGTTCATGCTGTACCTGCAAGGATTAGAGGCTAAACTAGAGGGGAGTGGACTCGGCTTCAACCTTTCTTTATTCAAGCAAGGAGAATTTATCCCACAGTCATTACCAGGACTAATGTATGCAGATGATATAGTACTGATGGCTGACAACAGGGTAGATTTGCAGGAGTTGATGGATATCTGCGGTACAGACGGAGATAAGTTAGGTCTGCAGTTTAGCAAGGAAAAATCGGCAGTCATGATTTTTAATGATAATGAGGCCGGCGAACATAGGATACAGGAGGACATGCTGGAAGTAGTGGATAAGTACAAGTATCTTGGGGTGTGGATAAATACTGGAGCTGAATACCTAACGGAGCATGAAAAATATGTGGCAGCTAAGGGAAGTAGAAACGCAGCCGTCATGAAAAACAGGGCGCTTTGGAATTACAATAGGTATGAAGTGGTGCGAGGGATTTGGAAAGGGGTGATGGTTCCTAGTCTGACTTTTGCCAATGCAGTCCTGTGTATGAGATCAGAGTTCTGAGCACGGTTGGAAATTAAGCAGCGCGGGGTGGGTAGGCTTGCTTTGGGAGCTCATGGGAATACGCCAAACCAAGGTGTGCAGGGTGACCTGGGATGTTCTTCTTTTGAGAGCAGGGAAGCTGGCAGCAAGATAGCGTTTGAGCAACGATTGAGAAAAATGGGAGAAAAGCGGTGGGCTAGGAAAGTCTTCAGCTACCTCTACATGAGGAATGTTGACACAAGATGGAGAAGGCGGACAAGAAAATTGGCGAGCAAATATTTGGACAGCAGTAGAGGGACCAGCTAGGAATTATCAATGAAGAAAAAGGTTAAGGAAACAGAGAGGGGTCTGTGGAAAACAGGGATGGAGACTAAATCAGCATTAGAAATGTACCGAACGTTCAAGCAGGAAATAGCCAAGGAAACCATTTACGATAATTCTAGGGGCAGCCCATTGTTGTTCGAGGCTAGGACAGGAGTATTGCGGACTAAGACGTACCGAGTCAAGTACCAAGAGATAGACACGCTGTGCAGGGTGTGTGGGGAAGATGAGGAAACGCCAGAACACTTAATAATTTCCTGTAAAGGGCTCCGCCCTATAGTTCAAGGCAATGGGCCAGATTTAGCCAAAGCATTGGGGTTTAAGGATAATGAACGGAAAATAGACTTTAAAAGGGTAGAAACAACCAAACGAAGGTTAGCTGATTGGTGGCTGAAAGGAAGGCAAGAATAGGTCCAAACTATATATTACTATTCACGGCTAGGCAGCCTGTGGCGCCGCCGCCCGATTCAAAGGGTTCAGCCTTATCCATCCATCCATCCGACGGTGGCGCCATACAACGGGCGCCCGGTTTCTATAGAGGCTTTACAAAACTTAGCGCCATCTAGTGAAAGAAACAGAAACTGTGCGCGGCGGCCATGGTTTGTTCAGTCCGCCCGCGCCTCCCATCGAGTACGCTGTCAACGTGCGCCTTCGTAGAACCCGTGCGTGCACCAAAAGGTGCAATTGAATGCTCACAAGCGATTGTTTCATCTTTTAACATCACAGCAGTCGCTGTTAGCTCCAAGCTCTATTCGGAATGATGCCAGCATGTTGTTGCGTGCCCTTCTGCAGCCAGAGTACCATCGTAGACGCGCACAGAATCAAGGTATACGTGTGTATGCGACCGTTCGTTTGCAGTCCTAATCGGCTTTACAAGGGTCACTTGCATCATGTAAAGCATTACTGCACGTCCCTCTGACTGGGAGCTAGCTCACAGGATGTGCTATCACCTAAAACAGCAAGGTTGTTTTGCGCGCTATGGAGCCTTGTGAACTTGGAAGGATAAGCTTATGCTGCGATGAAGGACACGGGAGAAGAACGCTATTGTGCCAATACGTTCTTTGAAACATTTTGTACGTAGGTTGCATTTACCATTCTCTATTGGATTTAAGACACGGACATGATTACCGAAACTACTTTTCACGGTCGTACGAAATGGTAGTGCTTGGTGCAGAGAGCAAAACGGTTGTCTATTGCGCCCGAGGTGCGTGTTTCACGCTGCAAAAGCAAGCGGTTGTCAAACCCGCGGCGTCTAGAAAAGCAGGAAAAGATGACATCCCACTAGTGTGTTGTAACATGCTCACGTGCAGCCCGTTTCGACCGGTCCACTTCCAGAGCGCGCAGCTGAGGTTTTATACCTGCCAGCGCGGCAGATAAAATAGCGAAGCGTGTGGTTCACTTTTGTGTGTTTTTTCGGGTCACCCGATGGTTTGCTAATTCACAGCTAACTGAAATTCACTGGAATTTTTAAACATGTCGATTTCTTGTTTACTCCCGTTGTCAGAAAGAAAACATGTAGAGTCGTAATCTCATATGAAAGCGCTGACATTGGAAGCTTTGAGGAACTCGGCTGAAACGAAAAGAAATGTGAAAAGTCAACTCACATCACTGCGAAGAGTTTCTGCTTTGTGCAACTGGCTGTGTTCATAAAATCAGATTTATATTATATCATATCGTTATGAAAAATTAGGGGGTCACTTAAGCTCCGCCGTTAAAGGTATAACGCGATAGTGTCTCTCTCTCATACACACACACGCACGATTTTTTCTTTCTTCACGTGTTATATTTTAGCTATTTTATTTACCAAATACTGCAGACCCTAACTGGGCCCTAGCAGGAGGGGCGAAAATAATACAATTCAGTGAAATATGAATTCATCAAAAGTAACATACTACACACAAGTGTAGTATGTTATATATTGTTATGTATGTTATATTTCTATGTTATGTATGCTATGTTATATTTCTATCATTTCTTTATTTATTTTGATTTTAGTTGACATTTTATATTTTTATACACCAATACGCATGCGTCAGCAACAATCGGCTTTTGAACACATTCTTCAATTATTTCAATTAATCAATTATACATCCTAAATTTTCTTTCTTAGCATCACCAAGCACTGGTTTTTCATTCTGACACATTTAAACCCTTACTTTCCAATTTTTTTCTTTTTTTCGTTTCTTTATTTCATCAATTGATCAATTCATTACAAAGATTAAACTCGTCATCGCCTATCGCACACCAATCAATATTCAATCACTGGAAACACAAATTACCATGGCACTTTTTTTTACGCAGCCCCCGATTATTTCCTAGACTAATGCCAACTACTGCGTCGACGGCATAGGAAGGAAAGTGCTAAGCGCCAGTCCAACTTACGTCAAATTACGCGATCCTTTTATCATGAAATAAAATGCATCCTCGCTCATTTCACCAGCCAAGTATCTTCCAGTGGGATGAGCGACGGTGATTGCGCAAACCAAGCAAACAAACTCGCGATGATCTCTCATAGGCGTTTAAGTAAACAGCAAAGGTGCACAGACAAAAAATCCATATTACGAACTCTGGATACTGCGCCTGGATAGGAATGACGCTGCGGATTGCCAAGGGGCCCATGCATGACTCGTAGAGCAATTTGTAACTGCGCTCGACAGCGCGGCTGGTGGGCCCCGCCACATCTCGGCTGACAAAATACGCTTCTAGGCGTCGTTAAAGGGCCCATGAAAAGCTTGAAGCCGTGCTTAAGAAAGGCGCACGAGCGGTCGGCGTGCCTTCGCTAGTCAGCAAAGCGCAAAAAAATTTTAGGCTAACGTCTTTAATAGCACAGATATTCCATATTAAAAATGACGCTCCTCCTCTCCCGTCACTGTAGCCCTCAACTCATACACGCCGATGCGCCGGCCAAAAAAAAAGAAAATGTCCGGGCCGACGCCCCGCCCATAATGCGTCACGAAGTGACGCCACCGACTCTCGGTTTGTTTACTTCCGGTAGTGCTCCGATTTCTTCCCCTTCGTTATGGTGGCTAGAAGGGAGAGGTGGCGCGACCGCGCATTCCGCCGCTTGGAGAAAACGCGCCTTCGGTTCATGCCGCCGCCACTGGTCGCCGCTGTGGCGCTGCTGTCAGTTCTTCGATGCATTCTCTCCGGCGCACGCCGGCGCGTTCGTTCTTGTTTGGCTGTAGATGCTGCTTAAGCTGGGGTGCTATTTTTCAATCGGCTTTGCCCTAGCTCAGGTTATGCTGTTTTGCTTGGCGCCTATGTAGTTTTTCTTGCCGAGGTGCTAGTGCGAGTATGTAGTACCTGTGCGTACTTTTCTGTTTCTCTTGCGTTTAGAAACCCCCCGCTAAAAAAAAAAATGAAAGAATCGTTGTCAGGCAAAATTACCTTCAATTGCTAAACAAAAAAATTAATGAAAGCATCGTTGTCAGGCAAAAAGGTCAGTCAATTGCTAAAAACATTAATGAAAGCATTGTTGTCAGGCAAATGGCCAGTCAATTGCTAAAAAAAATTAGTGAGAGCATCGTTGTCAGGCAAACGGCCAGTCAATTGCTAAAAAAAAAATTAATGAAACATCGTTGTCAGACAAAGGCCAGCCAATTGCTAAAAAAATTAATGAAAGCATCGTTGTCAGGCAAAAGGCCAGTGAATTGCTAAAAGAAATTAATGAAAGCATTGTTATCAGGCAAAAGGCCAGTCAATTGTTAAAAAATTGATGAAAGCATCGTTGTCGGGCAAAGGCCAGTCAATTGCTAAAAAATAATGAAAGCATTGTTGTCAGGCAAAAGGCCAGTCAATTGTTAAAACAAATTAATGAAAGTGCGGTTGTCAGGCAAAATGCCAATCAATTACTAAAAAAATTATGAAAGCATCATTGTCAGGCAAAAGGCCAGTCAATTGCTAAAAAAAAATAGTGACAGCATCATCCATGACCAGCTTATGTGGGAGACCTGAGTGAGGCGAATGAAGTTCTCACAGGCTGTGGCATCGAACACACATCTGTCATCACTCAGGCCAGTGATTCAAGGCTGATATTTTATATCGCTGGATATGTGGCGAAGAAATGCATCGCTGGCACAAAATGTGAAGACTGATGCAGACAACTCCTCAGTCTCAAGAACGGAACTGCTCCAGATGCAGCGTGACGTAATTACCAGTTGAAAGTCATTGCTCGTTGTGTCGTCTTCTAATCTAGTGCTCCCGTCCACGTTCCGCGCTGTTACCTCAAGATGCATAACCAACATATGCCCATGCTGCTATTCTAGTTAATGCACTGTTGACAGAGGCGGTCTTGTGTTTCCATCAACCAATCTAAACGCCCCTGTGACATCCCATGAAAACACCTTTAGTCGCTGTTTTAGTGCGCGTGAAATCCGAAGAGACAGCCTTATTGACTTGGTATCCATTCTCCAAATGACCAAACTGCAGCTGATTGGTTGTCACGGACATATTAAATTTGTGACAAACAAAGTGATCAAGTTCTATGTTCTTAGCAGACTACACCTGAAGACGCATAATTCATTTTCAAAAGAAACGCAAGGGAGAATGAAACTTTTGATACTGGGGTGGGTTGTTTAATTTGCTATTTGGTTGTGAGCAGTTATGTTTGGAAATTGTGTTTATTCTACCTGTTTTACATGTATATTTGAGGCCTTCAACAGCAACATCAACATTGTGATATTTCACTTTTCTTTCCAGCATTCTTGCCCTTAAGTGCAATAAACAAAACTTTGCTTATCCATGAGAGTTTTTTGTGAATAAAACTGCAATTTGTTCCTTCTGTACTTAAATACCGTTTCACATCGCGTGTCGCACGTTCTGGCTATCATCTGGCTAAAAATTGCACTTTCCCACTTTAGACGCACCGGAAATTCGCAGACAACAAAGAATACAAATTAGCCTGATGCCTGCGTACTGTGCGACGTAACCGCACGTTAAATAATCGCATGTCATCTGCATTCTCTAATCTTCGACTGCAACGCCCCGCAGCCCGAGTCGCTTTGGCTTTTTTTAAAACTCATACCAAACCAAAACAGTTAGCTTTATAACTTCGACCACTGTGCACATCAGGAAATGGTACGTAATGCATCTTCAGACTAAAACTTCTTCATTTAAGCAGCATTTACTAGCGCGACAAGCAAAACAACTGGCACAGCTGCATCGCCCGCTTTCACGGTGCCAAAGAGCATATTAGCAGTCGACGTCACTCCTGACTTGCCTATTTTGCTTACCTGTTTAAAATATTTCAAGTGGTAACAATAATTTTAACATTTTGTTCGCATGACTGCGCTGCAACCGCAGCAAAGTTTACCCCAGCCACGGCCGGTCTCGAGGAAGAGCGCGCGCTCTCCCTCGAGACCGGCCGTGCCCCAGCGCGAGCCGAGCACGCATCGAAGTGCTGAGAGCAGCGCCACCTACGAGAGGCATGAAATGTAGGAGCGGCGCTCGCGGCCCGCTCGCGTCACCTAACCTTTCTACATACCTTCGTGTTTGCGGCGGTTCGCGTGTCGGTCGCCATGGATCGCATGGATCCCGAGCTCGAAGCGAGGCTGCGTGAAGCCGCTGCCGAGTTGGACTTTGATCCATATGATTATACTCCGTTTCGTGATCCGCTAGACAGCGATGACAGCAGCACGCCATCGACTGGCCCTTCTGAACCACCCGCTGGCAACGGAGACGACGGCCTACCATGGTGCGTTCCGTGGCGCACGCGCCACTGCACATAAGTTATTACAACTTTCTTATTTCACGAAATGCCGTTTCGTGTTTGCTTCGCGGCCTTTTCACATTTTACTTATGCGCAGGTGCCGCTGCGGCCGCTGCGAAAGCATGCCCACACCTGAAGATGTGTGCTGCCGCAGCATGCCGGAGGTGCTGGTGGTGTGCCAGCAGGACGGCGGCTGTATTACGATCCACCCAGCGTTCCAAAGCGTGTGCCTAACGCCCGAAGTCCTTCGGGCTGTGCACATTGCGCTAGAGGAGGAGGGAGCGAACATCGATGGAGACGGAGATGTAAACAAGTAGGTAGTGCGGAAGCGTCAGGTGACAGATTCGCATTATTTTTTTTTTTGTGTGTGTATGATCCGTTTACTGTAAAGCGTGGTATTTTCAGGCAGCACCGCTTCATAGCCTACCGCCTGTTTACCAAGTGGATTTGGGGCAGGCTGGGCGAAGGCAACAGGGTGGTCCTGCCAGCCTGCGTCGTTTGCCGGGTTCGGCGTGAATTTCCGTCGGCGAGCTACGTGGGATTCAGGCACCCTCCCCTTTAATCTCAGGTGATTGTCGCTTCACTGCATGCTGTATTCTAAACTTTATCACGTGTGCCAGGCGCACTGCTTCGAGTGGTGCATGGAAGTGCGTTTATTTTTAAGGTGGAAAAATAGAGAATGCTATTTTATGAACGCCAAGTTATGCACTGCGTCAAGTGTCTCTTTTGTGGCACTGTTTAAGAACAGACATCTCATTCCTCTAAAGTGCCAGAACTTGTAGATATCTAAGCAAGAAAGGTGTAGAACTGTTAGTGAAAAATAAAGCCTGGAAAGAAAATTCAAATCCTAGTAAAAAAAAAAAAATACACATCCAAAAACAATCCAGAATGGAGGACAATGCTGAGCATCGCCAAGTCTGCTTGAGCACATGCTTCCAAGCATCTACCATAAACATTCATTTATTTGGAATGGAATTTTATAGAAAAAAAAATTAAAATCGAAACACAGAATGCTTGTGCCGAGGCAGCACAAGCATTCTGTGTTTTGATTGATACCGAGTGTGTGAGTGCTCAATACTGACACAATGAAATGAGTGCTTGAAGGTTTGTTTATTGATACTCCTAGCCGTGAATACATGACAACAAATCGCAGAATACATCCATTCCAGCAGTGGAGTAATACAGGTGAAGCACAGATCAAACCACAACTCTTGTTCCTGTATTTGCTGACCTGAATTATTAATTTGAATTTATTTGCAGTCTAATACGCTTGCAGAGTGTTACATTTCTTATCTCCAAGCTGCAGTAATAGCTAGTCCCTTTCAGGTGTGTTTGCCAAAGTGTAGGGGCAGCACTGCATATTTTCAAAACGTTGTGCAGGTTCAACCGTCCTTGAACCAAATTTCATGAGCGTTAGCCATTGGCCGCAGTCACAGTTGCTGCTGCCACTTCGATCTTGGCTCGCTTGCACTCTTGCTCAGCTTTTTGGCAATGGGCTAGTCTGGCTTCTCTTTGTTCAGTGGTCTCGGCAGGCTGTCTGGCACGGTTGCAACCTCCGTCTATAGTGAGGTGGCGTATGTGCATGGTGTATTTCCGTAAGTTTAATGAAGGAGAAGGAGTAGATGAAACATTAAGACGATGATCATTGTAGCACACGAAAATGTCTTGCAATTAGAATTTGATGGAGGCGATGTTTACTGTACAGAGGAGAGAGTGTTGTAGTTTTACTACGAGGTGTGATAGGTTGTGGCAATAGCATAGTGCTCTCATGTCTAAGCTATAAAGATGACATTGTTTGCTGCACAGCGTGAGAGTTCAAAGTCAACATTGCATTCACTTTGAGGTTTGTGCACGGGAGAAGTAGAGCGAATGCTCTAAAAGCCTTATTTTAGCTGTCTCGGCTATCACCAGCTGTCATGCCTGGACATAATCCCCTATTTCTTGATTATCAGCTGTATCTAACTGTGCATTACATCGCTCTCCTTTCACAGTGAATATATGTACACGAATTCTGCCAGCTAAGGTAGCCACTGCTTCTCATTTTGTGGCCTGTATTGCAGGAATCACTTAGTTGGGCTGGGAGACCTTGTCATTGCCTGTTCTAATATTTATCCCTCTGGCATTTTATAGAGCGAGGAGCTTCTTTCATAATTCATTCATTTGGCACTGTTGATAAGGATGTTTTTAACTTGTTCTCTTGCAATTTCTGGGGCCTGAACTTTGTCGACAGCTTGGCTTGTTATCTTGCTTCCTTGAGATCTGTGAATATGTTTCTAGTTTTTACTGTTGCTTTTTTATCCGCATATCTCTTCTTCTGTGGCTTCTTTTCATGGTCGCTTTTTCCAGTGTTGGTGTTTACATTTTATTCATCTGTGCAGGATAGTCAAAGGAAAACGAAAGGCAGTATAGAACAGAGCACCAGATAGAAGGAGCAGAACTGAAGAATTTACAGCTTTGCAGAAAAAGACCACGATGAAATTTGCAAGGAGAGAAGAAGGGAGCACTTATCCAAGGGGAAGAGGTCACCTGCCTTGGGGCAGAGCATTCCGACCAGTTACGTGGGTGTGTGATGGTGGGCTGTCGGCTTTGACGGTTCCAAGCGGCCTACACTGGCTTCTGCTTTGGTTATGTGGGCTGAGGCGTTCCCCGTCTACGGTACGAGCAATGCACTTTGCAACACACTCTCATGCTGTGCAGTAAGCATCATTCTCTTCATCAAGTTCAAACTACAACATACTGTTCAGCTGTGCGGCAAACATTGTGATCTTCATGAAGTACCATCTGCACCACTCCTTCATTTAACCTGGGTAAATATGGCATACACGTACGCCATCTGGACGAGTGCGGCCGAGGTTTGCTAGCGTAATGTCGGACCAATTTAAGCAGTGTGACATAATTCGCAGTGCTTTCACATTACTGCACCTAAGCAGAATTGAGTGCACTCGTGCAATTTCTTTTGGAGGGGGGGGGGGGGGAGGGAGCAGTTCTTTTCACTGCACTAGAGTATGCAGGTTGTGCCACAAATATTTCTCAAAGTTGGCAAATCCCATGAGTCCTTGCAGCTCATTAACCTATTTGTAATTTTTTAGCATATGCAATACCTTTCCTGCAGTTTTGGTCTGTTTTATATTGTCACAAACTCTGCCTTAACGATTAACAGAGGCGCGGGATCCACTTTATGGTTACCCGTCGTCCCTCTATGAGGTTTGAGAACACAGTTAAAAGTTAGGCCGGTCAACCAGTGAAGTGCGTGTGTTGGTGTGTGATCAAGGAATAAATTTATGCGTCACTTTTTTAACACACAATGGGAACATATATAGGTAGTAGTCCAAATTACACTGCATAAAAAAAAATTAATAAAACACCAGGACATGATAGTGTCACGTAGCGGTGACGAGGTTGACGACACAAATGAAGGGGTCGATGATTGCACTAAAGAAACTCTTTATTTGGGCTGACTTGCGCCCGCAAAAGAACTAAGCAACTCGGCGGCGGCGATAGAAACAAACGTGCTCGTCGATCGTCGAACAAAGAATGCCCGTCACACTCGTCAACGCTCAATTTAAAGGGTGCACAGAACAATCTAGATAACGTCGCAAACAGCTACCAGCACGGGCTGGAACATTATGGAAAGACACCCGAGTGGCCGGAACCTTCGAGACAGATCTCGGTGCATCTTGCGCTACAACGAAACTGATAAAGGTGTGACTCGCGACATCGAGCAATAAGAAACAAAGAATACAGAACTGATACGCGATCCGGAATCAGAGTGATAAGCCTGTATCCCGGCGGCTGTTAAAAAACAACAAATACTGTTTGAAGGTTTCGCGGCATTACTCCCCCCTTAAAAAAACATCGCCTCGATGTTCCAAAACAAAGAAACTTAAACATAACACTGCAAAGTTTAAACACCACAGGTTCTTGAACGCGCGTAATATGGCTTCAGTCGTACAACATGTACAATTTCTGGGCGTGCGCGTCGCCGTTGTGATGCTGACGTTCCGTCGGAAATGCCTTCATAGTCCAGTGGTTCGACGCGGCGAAGGATTTTGTATGGCCCAAAGTATCAACGCAACAACTTTTCACCTAATCCGCGACGGCGAATTGGCGTCCAAACCCACACTTGGTCTCCTGGATTGTACTCTAAGTGCGTGGCGTCGTCGTAAGTTGTATCGTCGGCTGTCGGTTACATCGCTGGGCGGCGGTGTCGGTTTGCACTCTGGTCGTGTTGTCGTCGATGGCGTCGTGTGGAGCGGCGGTGAAATGGTTGCGTCGTCGTTAGTGGTCGTCGGCGACGGAGAATGTTCGTCTTTTCTCCGTTGAGCAACCTCACCTCCAAAGGTTGCTGCCTTTAGTTTCCCCTGCGCGGGCTTGGGGACCTTCCGCGCATACTCTCATCATAGTTACGGCCTGGCGACGCAAAGCGGGTCCTGTACGGCGATGGAGATCTGAACCGACGGCTTGGTGGCGCAATCTCACCGCTACGCAGGTAGTTGTCAATTTCTTGTGGTCGTTCACCTGGGCGTGGTGGTGGAGCGTCGACTGCAAATCCGCGGAGACCGATTCGTCGGTACGGGCAGTGTCGCAGAATGTGGCCGGCCTCACCGCAGTGGAAGCATAATGGCCGGTTGTTTGCAGTCCTCCAGGCGTCGCACTTCCTGGGGCTTGGGGGTCGTTGGTAGGCTTGGCGGGCGGGGGCCAAGGGGCGGTTTTCAGGAACAGGACGGTAGCGGCGAGGGCTGGGAAAGTCATCACGTCGGAGCGGAGGGCGACGTAATGCACCAGCGTAGTTCATCGCTGTTGCTTCTTGTGCTGGAACAGTCGCAGCCGTCGCTGCAGGAACGCCCAGCGCCTGCTGAACTTCTTCACGGACGACGTCCGCGAGCGTCGCCACCTGGGGTTGTTGCGATGATGGCTGCATTCGGCGGAGCTCCTCTCGCACGATCTCCCGGATGAGGTCCCGAAGGTTCTCTCCGCTTGTATATGCGCTGGGGTAGTGGATTGAGCAGTCCGCCTGAAGTGGTCGCTCGTAGTGGCGCGTTCGGGTGGCCAACGTCTTTTCAATAGTAGGCGCCTCCGTTTCAAATTCCGCCACAGTTCTTGGCGGATTTCGCACAAGAACCGCAAAGAGCGACTCTTTAACGCCTCGCAATAGAAGTTTGACTTGCTCACCTTCGGTCATATTAGGGTCGGCGCGGCGAAAGAGGCGCTTCATCTCCTCAACATACGCCAAGACAGGCTCGTTAGGGAGTTGAAGTCTTGACTGAAGGAGGGCCTGGGCTCTTTCCTTTCGGACGGCGCTTGAAAAGGCAGTCAGAAACGCTTCCTTGAAAATCTCCCAATCCTTCATAGCTGCCTCATGATTTTCGAACCAAACTCGGGCATGTCCTTGAAGAACAAAGTAGACTTGCCTGAGTTTTGCGGCGTCGTTCCAGCCATTGAATTCTGCAACACGGTCGAAAAGGTCCATCCAGTCTTCTGCATCTTCGTCCGGTCGTCCATGGAAGCAGGGGGGCTCACGGGGTTGAACGAAAACAACCGGTGCTGTAGGCTGGGCCATTGTCAGCGTCGATGTCTTCCGAAATCGAATGGGATCAGGTAGCAGACCGTGCTCTGGCTGTAGGCCTTGAAGTCGGCGGCTGGCTCGGTGACCTGTAGGCTGGTCTTCCAGGGCGACAGGAACACGGCTTGGGTCTTCGCTTGAAGGATAAAAGGCAGCACCTCCACCAGATGTCACGTAGCGGTGACGAGGTTGACGACACAAATGAAGGGGTCGATGATTGCACTAAAGAAACTCTTTATTTGGGCTGACTTGCGCCCGCAAAAGAACTAAGCAACTCGGCGGCGGCGATAGAAACAAACGTGCTCGTCGATCGTCGAACAAAGAATGCCCGTCACACTCGTCAACGCTCAATTTAAAGGGTGCACAGAACAATCTAGATAACGTCGCAAACAGCTACCAGCACGGGCTGGAACATTATGGAAAGACACCCGAGTGGCCGGAACCTTCGAGACAGATCTCGGTGCATCTTGCGCTACAACGAAACTGATAAAGGTGTGACTCGCGACATCGAGCAATAAGAAACAAAGAATACAGAACTGATATGCGATCCGGAATCAGAGTGATAAGCCTGTATCCCGGCGGCTGTTAAAAAACAACAAATACTGTTTGAAGGTTTCGCGGCAATAGTAATAAAAAACGACTCAATAAATGACAAGAGAAAAAACCGACAATGAACAAATGCTGCGATAAAGACGACTATAAAATAACAAAGCAAGTATTCCAGAGATAGTAAGTAAGGGCGAGAGTTACACAAAAACACAGCGTAAAATACTAAGCCAGGTCAAGGTTTAAACAAAGGCAAACAGAATATTCAATTAACCGACAGTCTGTAGCAAAACGGATTCTCACAGCCTTACCTAATGAGGTATCGTAATCGCAGAGTTGGCCGGTAGCGGCGGCCATACAGGGAGTGGGGACGACAAGTTGGTCGTGGGCTCGGTGAAAAAAACAAGACACTTTCCTGGTGCAAGCAGCCACGAGAGTAAACGTTTTTGTATAGCAGGCCATCACATAGGCATAGGCAAAACTGGCTGTTCGAGGTTGGGTCTTGAGCAGCAGCTAAGAACGATTCCAGATGCTGATCGGTGTGTTCCTCGGTTCAAAAGGTATGAGTATTTGGAAATCTCTGAGATAAAGCAGTGACGTAATGATCAAAGTTGTCCGCGTCGCATTCCGTCGTGGCAGGTGGCAACCAGGAGAGGCAGTCTCCATCTGCGTGCCGTCAGCCACTTTTGTATGAAATGCTGTAGTCGTATTCTTGCAAGCGAAGTGCCCAGCGGGCTAGGCGACTAGACGGATCACAGAGATTGAGTAGCCAGCATAGGGAATGGTGATCGGTTATTACTACGAAAGGCTCTCCGTACAGGTAGCAGCGAAACCGCTGCGCGGCGAAAACAACCGTGAGACATTCCTGCTCGGTGATGGTGTTGTGCTCAGTCTTGCTTACAGTCCGACTGGCGTAAGCAATCACATGTTCACAGTCGTCATAGCGCTAAACGAGGACAGCACTGAGGCCTATGCCACTTGCGTCCGTGTGCACTGAAGTTGGAGCAGAAGGGTTGAAGTGCCGTAAGATAGGATGTGATGTTAGGAGGAACCTCAGTTGTCGGAAAGGATGAGTCGCATTACCTCACCGACTTGAACTTGTGCAGTGTGCAAAATGGCTCCATTCTGCACAGCTAGTACACTGCAAGTCATGTACTTTGCGCTGTAGCCTGGCGAGTCACAGCGACCATCCCCTGCCAGGTCTGTTGTCCCTACAAGCTCACTAGCAAGTTCTGCTTGCCTTTGCTGAAAAAGCTGCAAAGAAGGAGATGTTCAATTTAGAGGCTACAAACTTGCAGTCATGTGGTTGCCTTAATGCATATTAGGATGAGGGGGGCAGGTTTCAAATGCTGCATTGCTTTTCACTTTTCTCACAGCACACTTACTAAAAAAAAATATTGCAAAAATTATGCCTTCAGTACTAGAGCATGCAGCTGGTCTATTAAACATGTAGCCAAAGACAACAGAGAAGTGCAGTAGCAGGTGCATTGCACTGCAATGCCTCCGCTGTTGCATATATGCTGCATTTTATATGTTTTATATGTTGCATTGTAGCTTGCAGTTGTTGTCATGAAAGGATGCGACATATAGTTATCGAGTTAATGACATATACTTTGACTTGAATGTTGTATGAGAGATATCCTTATTGTCAAACCTCATTTCTGGCAGGTAGCAAGTATGCCCGTTGGTAGTTGTAGTAGGTCCTCTCTGTGATGCCTTGCACCCCAATGGATTGCAGGAACCGAAGAACCGAAGCTATACCGCAGCCAGAGAACAAGATGCCTGCAGCCAGAAGGACATTTCTTGCTGCTTTTCCTTCAACCAGTGGTTGGCTTTTCCAGAGGAAAGAATGTTGCAGTGAGCATGTCCCCTTCACAGTCACAAGGGTTCCCGCTATGCTAAAGTAAAGGGTTCTTGTTTGCCCGCACATTGTTGATGTCTCAAGAAGCTGCCGCAGGCAACCCTTGAACACAAGGAATTTTTGCTCTTTGTAGAGGGGTTCCTCAATCGCTGACTGGGCCGTTTCATCCTGATGGTCGCTGAAAAAGAAGTGCAGTGATGTCAGCGATTGGTGCCATGTGATTGTTAATATTAGGAACTAATACGTAGCAGCCGTGGATGTTCATCTCGGAATGTCTTGGCTGTAAAATGTGCTAAATAAAGCTGCTGTCAAAGTTTATAGTAGGTATGCATTTTTTTTCATTCTATCAACAGGGAACAGAAAATTGCCATGGCAAATTAGGTACACTTTAGGGCTACGCAACATATATTTTTTTCACAACAGAACCAAATATCCTTGTGCATCTTAGTGACTTGTTCAAATATTTGTGCAAAATTAAACTTCAAAGTGCATGTGATGGCTCCGTAGTAGCTATAAAGACAGCACTAACGTACACTAGGCAGACATAGCATGACCATATTATGTAAGGAAAAATTTCCCTTTAGCTAACTGACGCAACTGTGAATATCCTAACACCACGTCCGAGATTAGTGGTGCACAAGGTATGTATGAGGCATGGTCTCTATAGACTCATCAAGGCAGTATTTGTTGACCCATTGTGAGTATTACCACATCCTTAATCATGTCAAGCCATGCATGAGAGTTATGAACGCTATCATTCGAATGGACTGTGTCACAGGGAGGGTATATTTGCAGGTTTGAATGAGTGAATATGTGACACATAGGTGACGTATTTCGTCAAGTTTTCTTTTTTTTTTTTGCCTAATGAACAGTGCTTAAATGACATTTTCTTGCCTGCCATAGCCAGCAATTGCACAAAAGTGGATGAAAGAAGTTCTGTTCTAACGAGCGGCCAGTGATAGCGGTAACTGGCCAGTGATAGCAGCCTGCCACCGACTTCTCTGGTGGCAGGCTTCTCTGTTTGAACCTTGGTGCTGACTAGAGATTTAAATCCAATAGACACCTGTGTGCCTGGAAAAATTTCATATATTTAAAATTATTCGCAAGCACCCCATCTACGTTTAATGTAATCAATCATATAGCTCTTTAATACATTTTCACAACACTACAACATCTTTATCAATAATGACTTACCAACAGAATGGCACTCCCACATTGTGTTGCCACAGTATGCGTGCGAGTAGTTGAAGGCCCCGCTGGTGATGCTTCCTGCACAGATATTCATAATTATAATGATGGTTGCAGATTTGAAAATTTTCATGCTTTCATTTTCAGGTGCTGTATAAAGTGAACTGCCCGTAACAAAATGCAAACATTGTCAACTTGCTACACATACACAAATATTGTGAAAGTGGAGAACTGATATGACTAAAAAATTTGCACAGACAAGCTGTAGTTTGTGGAGTTTCAAGAGCCCTGAAAAATTTGGAGGCATGTTAGCAGCACAAACAAAAGACACAGTGCAGGACAGTCGACTAATACACTGTTCCATGAACCAATCCAGCAGCTCATTATTTTTGAACGTCGGGTCTCCCATGTTAATCCAGTTAATATATATGCTCCGAGTTTCTTTTTTTGGTGTGCCAGTGCACACCAAAGCCTTGCATCATCCACTAAACAAAATTAACTATTTGAACTCCAAAATAATCTCATCTATACAGGAAGAGCTACATTTTTATTGCTTCCAGAAGGTGCCTCAAGCGATGATCGAGCTTGTGCATGGAAGCAGACATAACATTTGCACTAATTTGCATAGCTTACTTACTCGGGCAATAGAGCCATCATATGCAATATAATACAAAGCTGTTCAGTACAGTTGAAAATTAAGCATGTACATATGTCAAAAGACTTGCATCATCCACTGGAAAAAATGAACTATCCAAAATATTCTCACCTCTACAGGAAGAGCTGTGGTATCTGGATCACCTCCGGTAGGTGCCTGAAGCAATGGTTGAACACGTAACTAACTGCAAGAAAGCATAATGACATAGCAACAGTTGTGCTAGTTTATATAGCTTCTACCAATACAGCCATCATATATTTGTGCAACATATTCTAAAGTTATATATGTGGCCTAAATATACATAAATATAAATATAAAAGTATATATACATTGTTATTAATACCATGATAACAGTACTAACCTGTCCAAAGGAAACCTGTGTAGTGCTGAGGTCTTTCGGGCTTCCTGGCGATGATGGTTTGCCATGCTAGGAAAAGAAAGGAAATTTGTGCGTAATCAACATTGTGTTAATGGCAGTTTTATTATTCTGCACATGAATGAGAATGAAAGGAGACAACAGTCTGCAAGTGCAAGGTCATAGGGGATACCTTCTTTTTTTTTATCTATATACCACATGTTATTTTTCCTTCCACTTGGTATTTAATTATCTTTCTGCCTAAAATCGTTACAGGACTAATTCTGATCAATATCAACCACAAAAGTATTTAAAAAAAAACCTACATTTACCTTGGACTCGACTGCTGGCTCCTTTCATTAATTGTATCATAACGAGCCAATTTTCCGCTTCATGAATGAGAAAGACATGCATATACAGGTGTTAAAAGGCAAAGATCAAGAGTAGACTAAACGCACTGTAAAATAAGCATATCTTTAGGTGGATGGGGGGTGGGGGAGGGGGGGATGCAGTTGGTCTGTATTGTTATTAGTGTGCTGGTATTTTTTTATTACAAGTCAGGCTTGGTTTATGGGGTTCAACGCCCCAAATTCGACTCAGACGAGGCGCCGCACACCACTGAGTGACATCGCACAGCACATGTACAGGTGCGGACGTAAGCAAACGGAGCAGCTAGGCTTTTTCAGTCAAATTAAAATAACGCCTTCCTCACTGGAGATCAGGAAATATTTGTGCGTGAAAGGGCACTTGCGTCTGCTACCGGTCCACGCATACCACGACTACCAGTTTCAAATATGCACCGAGTGAAAAATGAAGAAAAAGCGTGCTCCGTTTACTTTTGTCCGCACCGGTACGCGGGCACCTTTCTTGCGCTTCCGTCGAAAAGCGGCCGCTGTGCCTTGGGCACAGCAGTCGACCACCCTAACCCACTGCACTACCCAGGCAAATTATACTGCGATTGTTGTGATCGCGTACACGTTAGTGTATGTTAATTCATGGTTCCATGTGCTCAGGTCGCCTTATCTTTTTTTTTTTTTCCTTATCCGCGCGCCGCAGGGCGAGAGCTCCCTTTCATACATTTTCAGCGCCTTAACTTGTTGTGGTTCTCTAGCAAGAGCGGTTTGCGCGCAAGGAATCTGCGCCTGCAAAACTTGCGCTAGGCTTCATGCACTTCCATGCGAGACTCCGAGCCATGCTACGCGTGTTTCCACAATAACTCGCAACCCAGAAAACTTACCATTCCAGGGAGAAACTGCGTCGGCAAAGCGTCGGACTTGAGGCGTTGACGTCTCACGTTGAGGCCAGTTTGCTGCGCCAAACTGGGATTATACTGGTATGCGTCACAGGAAAAGTGGCGGCCACAAACTCTGAGCTCCTGGCGCTTGTCCGACGATATGACAGCCCGACGCGTTGGAGCCAGCTTTCCCGCGTGACACCTTGCTTTGTAGGGACACGATGTCGCATTATAACATCTTTCCTGTCCTCGGCTTTACAGGCAACTACACAGCAATGGTGGTCCATTGCAGACCAGAAAAAAAGCAGCAGCAGTTGGGATCGCGAGATATACAGACTGACAACCGGGCAACACGTGCTTTTGCGAGCAGACGGATCTCTCTCGGCCGAAAGTGTTCCGCTTCTATCAAGATGCGCGCAGAATTCTTACCTTTCTTTAATGTACAATAATAACTAACGAATAAAATACTACTTTCAGGAAGAATAGTGCTAATTTTAAAATCTATAATTGCAAAAATTACACGTGACGTCATATGGCCATGGCCAATGATAACGCTAACCCTAATGACGTCGCATGGGCTGGGCGGCTGAAAACGCACGGTGGTGAGTCGCCCAAATCGGCTGCGAGCGGCAATTTTCCAAAATTATTTGTAAATTACAGCTAACACGCAGAGCTTTTTGAATGTGATCTCGATGCTCACTAAGACCACCTCTAAACACATGTAGCATCAAAATACGGCCGTAAATGGCGTTTCAGGGGCCCTTTAACAGAAACCGCCAGGGACCGAAGAGAGGTCCAAGCACAGCACACTAGGTTAAAACGTAAAAAACGCGAGCAGACCGGCGAGCGCTGACGGACGGACACGAAGCGAACGGATGGAGCCAACAAAATATGGCGGCCAGCGCAGGATCAAGCGTGCCGCTCACGGTTGCCAGACGTACTTTTGTAAACCCTCTATTGTCGGCAGATTCCTGAAGAATGTACGCGTCGACGCCATGTCCGAAAAATCGAGCGCGCTATGGAAAATGCAAAGCAATACGTCGCGGATCTGTTCAAGCCACGCCTCTTCAAGCTCGAACGGATGACTGAACTATGCGTCTGGACCTGGCCGCCCGTCGACATCGCAGACATGATTTCAGTTATGGCGAGTAGTTTTATACTTGCCCGAATTGGCGTCTGCCTCGCGTGTGTTGGCTTGTGGGAGCCATTCGCGTCAGCGCTGCTAGAGGTATCATTTGCCTTCTCACCCTCATGCAGACGTATGTTTTGGAATCGTGAAGAACACGCAGTCGGCCTGTTCGATCGCGCCAGCATTGTCTGCGTGCACTACGCGACCATGCAGACGAGTCTGTGTGGCAGTGCCGTGCTGCGTCGTCTATGGTCAACGACATCATGGCAGATTGTCCAGCATGCATCGCTTCATGTAAGCACGAAGCAATGCATGCTGGGTAATCCGCCATAATGATATCGACAGCAGACTGCGGTAACGGCGGGCAGCATAGCTATATCATAGCGCAGTCAGGCTGAATTGACCGAGTGCCTTCTCATTTTCGACGGTCCACCGAGAAAACAGAACAGCCGCTGCTCTTACGTATTTGTAGGGTGTCGACAGATTCCCGAGAAACGTGTGTGTCGACGCTGCGTCCGAAAGACCTGACACCCTATGAAGTGCAGTGTGGCGCGGACGACTGACTGCACCAACTGCACTATGCGTCTGGGCCTGTACCCGCCCGTCGACCGTTATTCATGATTTCTAGTCCTGCGACTAGTCTAATACTTGCCCAGATTGACGTCGATCTCGCGTCTGTTGACCCGTGCGAGCCATTCGCGTCGGCGTCGCTGAAGGATCCTTTGCCTCCTCGCACTCGTGAAGACGTATTTTCAGAATCGTGAAGAAGCCACAGTCGGCCTGTCTGATCGTGCCAGCATTGTCTGCGCGCGTTACGCGACCATGCAGACAAGGCTGTGTGACAATGCCGTGCTGCGACGTCTGCTGCCAGCACAGTATGGCGTATTACCCAGCATGCATCGCTTCATGCAAGCACGATTGTCAGCCCGTGACGTCAGTGGAGATGTGGCGGCGCTGGCGACAGCAGTGAATTTCGCGGCGTAGGCAAAAGCATAGGCTGTCTGCATTGGACGCGCGGCGTTTGCTGCGTTTTCGAGCATAATTCCGGATATTGCTGCAATGTGTGGTGAACTTGGTTGTTCCACAAGGCACAAAAAAGATGGTACCTGTTTTTACTTGTTTCTTAGGTCGGATAGTGGTTAAAACTTCTATTGTCCGGAAGAGGTGACACCGGAGTTCCGGTACCACTCGCAGGCGGATAAAGATGATGAGTGCGAATGGCAGAGGCGTTGAGCACGACAATTGTAGACCCTTCGGCGACAGATTACCTTGGCAGCTAATGTGCGTCGGACTTCTGAACTGATACTTGATCAGTTCGTTTCCAATTCTTAATTATCGTGATTGCTTTTCGGCCACACGACGAATAGCGCAACACGCACCTGCAGCTCGAACACGTTTTGGTGTATATACTACCAGGCCATAAAAAGTTTGGACGTGATATTCAGTGTGCGTATGAGCTTAATCGAATGCAGGGAAACCGCGCCATAGAGAAAACCGCGCTGTGAGTTCTATTCACCTGCAGTATTGCCCGTGCATATTTTCGTGCAAAAAGGACAAAAGCTGCTGCGAAGGTAACTGCAGTTACATTGAGCGGTCACACCAGCGCGATATTGCCGAAACAGGCCCAGAGTTGTGAAGTAGCTTTTCTCTGTTTTCACTTGCCCGAATTTCAGCGAGTGACTCTTCATCAATGATCCTCGAAATCAAATTAACATCGTTAGGATCCGGACAAAATCAAGCACGCTATTTCTCAGAGTAATATTTTTTTGAAGATCATTAAGATAATAATGAAAGAATAAACCAGGTAAAACCAGCTCTGATCGAGCAAGATATTTAAGTATGGTATATACGGGACATCGAGTTTTATGTCCCAAAGTCCAATTCGCTATGAGGGATGAAAAATAAGTAGAATAAGATGATGCGCATTTCAATAAAAATTTTTCCAATTAATAAAAATGCTCAGCAGATCGCGATGGATGGATGGAAAAACTTTATTTTCGTCAGAGAGCATGTGTGGACGATTCCGTGTTAGATGGCCATCAACCCATGGCTGACGGCGACCTGGGTGGCCCACTCCACGGCCCTGGTCTGGACGACCGGTTCTGAGCTGGCCAACATGGCCTCCCACTGCTCGAGGGAAGGATCACGCATAATATCCGCCGGTGGCGGTCCATAATATGTGGTCATAGGTTGCCAGTTCCTGACACCATTTGCACTCCGGCTGAATGTCCGGGTAGATTTTGCTGAACACGTATGGGTTGAAGAAACATCTAGTCTGCAATCGTCGCCAGACGCATTCGTGCGCCTTCATCAATTGCTTGTCAGGGGGTGGGTAAATCCTCCGCTCAAGTTTGAAATGATTAGTAATGTCATGAAAGGATACCAGCCCATGTCTTGTGGACCTTCCCGGAACGTCCGGCTCACCTACTCGGCTGAGGAAACCTCGAGCAGATCGCGAAAATTGCGCTGCAAGTGATCGTGGACACCGTGGAGAACGTTGAATTTGCGCTTATAGCAATATCGCCCCACCGGGTTGGTGCAGTGGTAAGACGCCCGACTACTGTGCCGGAGTTCCCAGGTTCGAACCCGACGACGGCGGCTGCATTTCGATGGCGACGAAACGAAGTGGCGTCCGTGTGCTGTGCGATTTCAGCACACGTTAAAGATCCCCAGGTGGTCGAAATTACTCCGTAGCTCTCCACTACGGCTCCCCTTTCTCTCTTTCCACTATCATTCCCACCTTCCTCCTTTCTCTTACAGCGTGGTTCAGGTGTCCACAGAGCAAGTTTGACAGATACTGCGCCTTTCCCTTCCTGTGAACCAATTATTATTATTATTATAGCAAAAACAATAATAATAATAATAATAATAAATAAATAAAAATAAAAAATAGAGCATTCTTATGGGCCAATTCATGTATTGACCGGCGAATGATCCTAGCTGTCTTTTTATCAAGCAGGATTAAACATGTTGCAGCGTCCACTAGGCGAATGTTACAATTAAGAACTGGAAGATTGAGTTCTTATTCAGTGAAATTCTATGACTTAAGTTGCAGGTACAGTGATCTAGAAATATGATTTCTAGTTCAATATAACTGCCGGTAATGTTGCTGTTTAGAGTCAAGGTGCTTGGAGCAGCAGAAAACGTACCTATCAAAATGGTCGTCTTATGAAAAACACACTTCCAATCATTCATATCACTATCTTTGCATGCTCTAATAGGCCCGGAAGTTGGGACAGTGTTGACTATATATTAGTTTTTCTTATACATTGCGATTTCTCATTTTCATTTAATTTAATCAGTCACTACAGTATAACGTCACTACAGTCACCCACCATTGACCTTGGCCGCGCGCTGTTGAGGCCAAGGAGAAGGAAGCCAATGCATGCAGCACTATTTTTTCAGGTAATTCCAGCAGTAATCGGCTAGTAAAGTACTGGACTACTCTCCAGGCATTGACCAAACTATTTCTATGCACAAGCAAAGCTTACGCTCCGGAAAATTTGCACGCGCGAACTGGTTTCGAAGGCGGCTATGCGGCGTTTTATTCTAGTTCACTATAGTTTTTGCCTGCATCCCACGTGGATAGATGGATGGATGGATGGATGGATGAAATATAGGAGCGTCCCCTTTGAAACGGGGGGGGTAGCAGTAGCTATCATGCTCATTTTTCTCCCTATATCTTAATTATTGATTTAGATTGGTTAATAAACCATCATTCTATTTATTAAATTTTCGTTTCTACATTACTAACATTATGTCACTTCTCTGCTTTCAAGCCACCAGTCTTCCAGTCTGTTTTTGCTAGTTTCCACCGCCGGTTTACGGATGCGGCATCCCAGACGGCCATAGACGTCCGACGGTCGACCGACGGACGTCCATTTTCGGACCTTCGGACATCCGACGGAAGTCCGGTTATGTTCGATATACGTACAGCGGACGTCCGTCGGACTATCGTTCGTGGATCCGGATCGCGTCCCACGGACGTCCGACGGGCAGCCGGAGGCGGACATTCGAACGTTTCCCGGAACATGCTTGCAGGGCCCGCTATTCGTGTAAAAACTTGCCAATAACATTCGTGTAAAGCTCAGCAAGCATGTGCCAGGGAAATTTCAGTCACATACTAGTGCTCAATGCCTTTGTCGTGAAAGTAAAGCAGACAATAGAATATGCAACACGTTCGTTTCCTGTTGTCTGCTTTACTTTCACACACAAAGCACTGAACAGTAGTGTGCAATTAAAACTTCCATCAAAGAGGCACATATGCTAGCTGAGCTTTACACAAATGCACCATTCCTGAAAACATGCTAAGTGCATAGGCATACCAGCATGCGAGGTTGTAAAGCATTTTTTTTGCCTTTATTGCAAAAACTGCATGCATAAATAGTCCACACTAAAAAAATATCGATGTTAAGGAATGGCATGGTAAAATGCAGGCCAACTGGAGTATTAAGAATCTACTTGAATAATTTTTTTTATTTATCCTTGGCCGTGACAGCTCTTCCCTTGGGGAGGTGGTGGAAAAAAAGGTATTTATTGAAACCTAATATTTCGGAATTAGCGAGAAGATGATCGAGTTCTCTGTGGGCGGCCTCCGCAGGCCGGGATTCCAGGAGCAGTTACTATCCTGTGCATTTGCTCGATCAGCTGTTGCTGGTCTTTCAGGCCTAAGATGGAAAGAGCAGGTTGGGCTCCTCCTGCAATAGAAGGGAAAATGAAATTCACGTTATCTGTGCTGAACTTTGATTACACATCTCCAAGGGCAACTGCCAGTTTCTCTCAATTGCTTTTTCCAGATGGCACTGTACGCATGCATCTCCATTCAGAACTGTCACGTACTATATAGAAAGGTCATATAACTGCAGCAAAACCCATGCAGAATAACAAAAGACACAAACGTAGTTTGACCAGAACCTGGCATTCAGTATTTTAATGTTTTTATGTTGACTCTTTGAACATGCCACTCTGACCAAACATGGCATGTTATGCTTGCTGCTATGCGCCCTCAGCAATGCCCAAGTCATGGAGTGCACATGCAGAGAAACTAAGCATAAAGGATGCTGTATATGAACATAAAGCACAGCCAGAGCATTGCAGTATTACACAGGTACGCATTGGCGGCAGAAACCTGCATTTTGAGCGGTTTAACAGGCAGATTTCTAAAGTCATTGTTCCTGCTCTAAAAAGAAGTGATCAATAATAACATCATTTAAAATTGTTACCTTTTTGTTCTGTAAACTGCACATTTCGCTGATTTCCATGTACCCTCTACTGAAGACATTCCCTGGGCGTGTCGGGGTATATCGACATCAACATCTAGGCTACAAGCGTCTAGAAAGCGTCTCCTTAGAGCCGCTGCGACGAATTAACTTATCTGATAACATGCAAGCTGCTGCAGCAGAATAAAGATAGACATTTGACATGTGGCTAAAGCCCAATGTGGAAGCATAGCCTGCCGTAGTGATTGCGCAGTGTTCATGCTTCTACAAGAGTTAAAAGTAAAGTTATTTGTTTAACCACAGCGCTATATGTGACATTACAATAGCAAGGCTTATAGTTACACAAAACACAAAAAGCTGACAACCACAAGCTCCTGATGTATTACCGGCAGCATGCAGCATGGATGTTAGTTACTGAAATATGGTTGCATAATTCTGGCAACCAGCTGTGCATGTATGTCATGGATTTCTCACAACAAATTACAAAAAAATAATGGTATTTATAAATGCAGCCAGCTGTTCACAAGAAACACTGCAGTGGGCGCCAAAGAAACTGCCCCTGTAAAGGCACCTAATTGGCCCCTATGTAATATTGGGGACAAGTGTGCGGACTACACAAACTGCAATCAAAGCACATAACTTGCACGTCGACCAGGAAACTCGGACCATACTTGTAGATGTGAAAGTTGACCGTTAGTTCTTTCATGTGTGCAAGAGAAATAAGGTCACAATTCGTTTACATCGCGATTCTAGTCCAAAATCTACAGACATACTGTCCAGACTTTCGCCCCCGCAGTATAAGCCACCACTTGGGTAAGAGATTAGTAAAAGAAGTGTATAAAAGACATTAGTGCTGTTGACAGCCATAGCTATAAAAATGGCATCGACATTGGAGTACTACCTTAAGGCAGGGCCTAGGGCATTACAAAAGCAGGAGTTAGTGTCCGCTGATCCTCATTTGAACGAACAAAAAGAGGGGGGGGGGGAAGAAATCTACCTCAATTACATGTTTTGAGTGACACCAAGCCGCAGTTAGTATTAAAGGTATCACACAGTTTTGTGGAAGATTTGGGAGCGCTTTGCAGCTTTCTTACAGGATTGGACAAAAGAGCTCACCATCTTCAGAAAGGCACGTTATATAGAAATGAAAATAGTGAATTTACTGCATCTGGCCACAACAACTTGCACACGGAGAGGAAGATGAACTGAAAATTTTATACATGAATGTACGTATTTACAACAGGTGAAACAATGACCATGATCTATGCCGAAGAGTAAAGAGATCAAAATCTAGCTCAGAACGAGTTCTCCAGGCCGCGGGGCCGTTTCATTAACTTCGGGACTCCGCCCACATTTCTTCTCCCCGATGACAACGAACTCACACATGACTGGCTAACAAGCATTTTGGCATGTCTTTCCACTTTCATAAGTTCCTCACCCTCTCCCTAATACAAGCAATGCAAAAGGGACAACAAATTCGTTTCACAACAAACGGAATTTAGAGAATGGACCTCGAAATGATTGGCTCACTAGGTCACATGCCAAACTCTCTCCCCTAGGAAAAAAAAATTAGAACCCATCAAAACGGTGTCCCACGTGCGCAACCACTGCCCAAAGCTTGCATCCTTGGCGGCTCCTTTTACAGGGCAATCATTGCAATTATTGGCGTCCGAGTCAGCACCATTGCGGACCACATCAGAAGAGTCAACCCACATCCTCCCGCTCCGCATCATACCGTCACTGTTACACACTTGCCCTTTTTCAACGCCGCTATCTCCCACCATTGTTGACATCCATGGTTGGAATCCTCAACGAGACCCCACTCAGCGCGCCTGCACTGAATAATTGTCACTTTTATGGGCTCCCCAACAAGGAAGAGGGCCTTACACCCTTCAACCTGACAGTGTTTTTTCTTTGAACGATAAGCAGTTCTTCCAAAAGAGGTGCTCGTTTCAAAGCTGTGCTGCCTCCGGGTGATGGGTCCAGTCAGCGTACTAAGGACCCCTTAGTTGTATACTGTTCGTAAAGCTCCTTAAATAAAAATGAGCCCCCTACATGACACAGCAACGAGAACAAACTGCCTGTCCCCGCGTCTTCGAGTGCGACAGCAAAGTCCTCGGAAAAGGGGACTTCTTTCCCTCTCTGCCTACGTTTCCGTTAAGCACTGTAGCTGCTGTAGCTGCCTCTCTGTGCGCGTCTCTCCGCCTCCTGTCCGAGGGCAAGTGAGAGACGGCCGCAGCTGGGCATTGAACAGGTGACCCAAAAAGAGCAGACTAATAATGGTGCCTAGCATACCCACCGATCCCTTACAGAAATCATTAAATAAATGAAAGCAACACATCAGATAACGCTACAATGTTTGTAAGTGCAAAGTCGACAACTCCAAGTCATATAAATATATGTACATCTCCGCACATTAACTAGACAGAAACAGTGCAGAGTAAACTAATAATTCAGTGTCTAGCAACACTATTAAAAGGGGATAAAGGCCACGGGGGGCTACGATTATTAGTACCGTTTTGCCTTTAAACTACAATAACATACTTGTTGCAAGCTTAAAATCAAAGATTCACACCTGTCCCGCCCACAGCAATGGAACACACATCTGACTCAAGTCTGCAGAGAAAGAGCAAGCTAGACTATTGCAGACGCACCCTTGGTTATTTTTCTGGCATTTCTGAGGGTGAAGAATCTGACTTGTCAGTAGCAAGTATATGAATAAGAATCCTATGACAGTAAATGCATTAGATTTTCTGGAGTGGCTTTTCTTTGCTGACCGCATATGAGGTGAGCTATAATTTATCCAACTTGGCCTAGGTTTATTCTATGAATAACAAAGCTATAGCAGGTACACAGTCGTCCACTCAGGCTGAACATGCGAGTGCGTGGCATGCACTTTTTGAGATGCCACTGCATCCATTGCAGCTGCACACCGTAGCGAAGAGGCAGACAGCGTGAAGTACCAGCCTTTAGTCCCTCTACCACTACTGGGGTCCCAAACTAGGGACCCCTTGTTTTTGTCAGGACAGGCCCCCTCAGGGTCAGCTAGTGAGTAACCTCCTGTATTTGTATCTGATGGAAATGTTTTCCACCACCCCCCACAATACGCAGCTGCGCATCATAGCAGATGTGAAGCAACAGCTCCTGGTCCTTCTATGCATAAGCCACTTTGCCTTGATGCATGCCTGCGCGCCATAGTAAAGAGGCAGACGACATGACGCAGCAGCTCATGGTACCTTTACACATGAGCCCCCCCATTGTACTTCGATACGCACCATAGCAAATATACACACTACGCCACATAGCTGCTCCTGGTCCCTCTATGCATAAGCCATTTTGCCTCAATACGCACCTGCGTACCTGAGCGAAGAGGCAGACGTGAAGCTGCAGCTCCTGGGCCCTCCATGCACAAGCCACTTAGCATCAATGCACGGCTGTGCACTGTAGTAAAGAGGCGAAGGACGTTAAGCAGCAGCTCCTGGTCCCTCTACACATCAGCCATTTTGCCTCGATGCGCATCTGCACACCGTAAGAAACAGCCAGATGTGACAAAGAAGCTCCTGGTTTCTCTACACATAAACCACTTTGCCTCAATGCACGTCTGCACACCGGAGCAAAGAGGCAGATGACGTGAAGCTGGAGCGGCTGGTCCCTCTACGCACAAGCCACTTAGCCTTGATGCATGGCTGTGACGGATGCATTGCTATTTTGCAAACTGCATGCCACACATTCCCATTCAAGCTAAGAGTGGACGACTGTGTCCAATGACAAAAAGTAACATGGTGGACAGTGTAAAAACAATTTGCTGCATAAAGTTTGTTGAAACCAGTTCTACATCCTACATGTAAACAAGCTAAAACCTTAATGTCGGAGGGATGTCCTGTGTGTTTAAAATCATCACACTCAAACAACTTCAACACTGACAATCATGATTCAATATTAATAATATAGATAATGATAAAATACTCACTTTTAGCCATACCAAAGAAATGAGAATGCAAAGGGATGTTGCTGTTTTTCCCCCGTGGATGACAGTTTTCCATGTTCAAAGTGCTGCTTCCTGCTGGCCTACGAAATCGGCTACAGCAAATGGCATCTGAAAAATTTTTGGAAGCCTCATGCTAGTTTTCAATGAGAAAAGCATTGCCATACACAAGCAGAACACAAATACTTTTACAACACACTAAAAGCACCAACTGCGGTGCTGTTTTTAGGATGACTAGGTAGAGGTTTTGCTGTAGCAAGCCAAATGTTAGCCTTCAATAAGGAAAGCATTCCCATACAGAAACAGAACACAAAAACTTTTACAACACATTAAAAGCATCAATTGCACAAATGCTTGTAAGATGACCAGGTACAGGTTTCTGCTATAGCCCACATCATGTGACCAGCGGTTATCAGTAGCCTTGTATGTGAGCATGATGCCCTAGATTCAATTTATGGCTATCACTGTATTAAAAAGCATGGGTTTAAAGCTACTTTAATATGATAATCTAAGAACATGGTAAGAACTTTCAGTGCGAGACACAAGCTCAGTATCATGCACTATAGGTTCTGCATGGCTCTAGTGTAGCTTTGGCATTATCTCGCTGTCAATAATGCAGCGATGTTCTGAGGAGCCTTTGAATATCTGTAAGAACAAAGCAACAACAATTTTGTTTTCATCTCACTTTTGCTGAACTCCTGTCTTTTTTTTTTCTTTTTTTTTTTTGAGCCCGCGGCTTGCATGGCCTCCCAGTATGCCTGTTTTGCATAAAAGAAGGCGTTGCAGGCACCAGAGCTCACAGCCCAACTGTATCGCGGCGGCGGTATGTTAAATTCGTGCCAGAACAGCGCAGAACAACGGGTCAAGAAAAAGACAAGTGCTGACTTTTTTTTTTCTCTCATCTCCTTGTCCGGTTGTTCTGCGCGGTTCGGTCCCACATGCATAACCAACATGCGCAAGGTGCTGTCCTGGTTTGTCAAAACTGAAGGAGAGTACTAAACCTTTAGTTATTTAGTAGCTACAGCCATTCCTTCTAGAAACTGTAGTTGCCGTGGAGCTCGAGAGAGAAAGATCAGCGGCTGTCCATTAAAAAAAAAAAAAAACTCGTGACGTTTTCACAAGTGTAGGCATGTCGCACGATAGGCTCGAGGAGTGCAACAGTTTTCTCGTATAGTTTTTACACCTCAGCACGTTGCGCATGGTTAACAAATTAACTCTTTTAAAGCTCGGGCAGGCACTCCTTTATCAGAGACAGAGAAGTTGCGCGGCTTACTGGCGCAGCGTCCAGTAATGCCGAAAAGATGGCCCTCAGACTTGAGGCTGCACTTTAGTTAGTCGGCGCGGAGCCATCCTGTCAGTCTCGCCTAAAACACTCGACCGTTCGGCTGCTGTACAGAGCTGTTTCCTTACCCAAAAGCTCACCACTATCGGTGCATCGAAAAGTTCCACTAAAGAAACAAAAGTTCGGTGAAATACTTACTTTGGAATCGGCGGGTGAACAAAGTTTGCCAGCCGCACCAAGCCACAGCAAAAACAATGCTAGCAGTGCATTACAGCCGTAGGTATTTGTAACTGCGCAGAAAATGCAGAACACGGAAACGTGAAGCCATCTTCCATGACTAAACTTCAACTTGTCAGGTGGATTGGATTGGCTCATTTCAGATTTTTTTTTTTTGAGGATAGGTTCGGTTTCGTTCTTTTTGAGCTTGCTGCTTGCTGCGTCTATTCAGCCACTGATTAAAATTTCACCGAAGCATCATGATAGAAACATGTTTAATGGTCATTTAACTTTTAATCAAAAATTTTTGAAGGAAGAGTTCAACGATGAAACATGCGGAAAATAAAAAAAAACTGTTTAATGGAAACGCTTTCTATCGCATCGATTCGCTCTGGCATCATATAATGCAGACTTGACGGCATTACTGATTTATACGCAGTTCAGACGAGCACGACGACTACAAACTATATCATAGCTGTGTAAAAGCAAATCCAGTGGCGGACGTATGGCGGCTGTCCGCTGGGCGAACGGATTCGACCATCCGCTTTCGTACGTACGCCGGAATTCCGGCGGACGTCCGAAATCGGCCGCCGAGTTGCGGCCGAGTTCGGTTGTCCGTCGGACGTCAGTGGCCGTCTGGGATGGTAGAAGAACAAATGGTAGCGCAACTCCCATAGAAGCCTGCGTGTCGACTCTGCGCGAGGCTTTAGTTTCCCGGCACCCCCTGCGAACTGTGAGGCACAACAAACACGTGACGTTGCTTGTGACGTCACAGTGACGTACTTTTGGCGGGGATTTTGATTGTTTTTTTTTTACTTATGAATGAAAAACAAGGCCAACAACGACGGAGGCAGAACGATGCTCGGATAAGGCAGAAAAATGTACACCGTAACTGTTAGCCAACTTTACTTGACATGGATTTCTACTGTCAAGTTTTACGTTAACTGAAATGTTACGGCATCTTTAACCACCTTATCATAGCATCGTTCGGCCTCCGTCGTCGTTAGCCTAGTCTTTCGTCGCGCGTCATGTAAACGCATTCTGGGGCTTATTTCTTCGGGCACGTTTGTGAACAAGGGCCTTCAAGTGAATTCGGCAAGCACATGGATAGAATCACATGGCTTGAGGCATTTCACTAAGGGCATAAATGAGTGAAGCTGTGCTGCATAGAAAGCCAGGCTTTATTAATTCACGATTACTTACATAGACGCTTCACGACAATGAAATCTTTAAGTGTATGAAAGCGACCACCGCTCATTCGTCACGGTCTTCATGAAATCCTCGTGATAACAAAATGACCTGAGCGTAGGTCTCCAAACGAGACGCGGTGAGATTATAAAACGGTAAAAGATCTTGCTAACAAACAAAGTACATATCAGCGTCAAAGAACAACAAAAACAAACGAACAGAATAACTAACGCTAGCGCTAGAACGCCAACCTGTAAGAGCTTAGGCAAGCAATTCAAATTGGGATTGCTAGTATTTAGAAGTTAATGCGTCTGAGAAGTGAAAATATCTACGATATAGCTTCGCTCCAATAAATCTCGCCCTGTTCACGATTCAATTATTTTACTCGAGCTTCATTTGCCACTGAAAGGAGTCAATGTGAGGTTACAAATTTACAACTTAAGCATTTAACATGTTCATGAGAAAGATCCCATTGACAATAGGAACATCACTGTAATAACAGCTAAAGCACGTTCAGCGAACGTTGGTGCGGTAATACGACGCAGTAAGCAAAACATGCAGCAACGGGAGCGGAACGGAAGGCTTTGAGCAATGCGACACGCGTCTTGGGGGCAATAAAATCTCACCTTCACCGCTCAATTAAAACATGCAGCAATACGCCGCTCATGCAGACGTGTATCCGTAAAACAAGCCACCACTTTTACGACGTGCCTGGGAGGGAGCCGCCGAGCTGTGACGTAGCATTGTCCCATCGTCCGGAAATGCGCACATGCAGCGGCAATCGGTGTTTCATCGAGCACAGACAGTCCTCGCCTTGCTGTGAAGCTCTACCACGACCAGCAGAATGAAATACTGACTGTTTGTTACAGATAACCCACTCTTGCCTTGTCAGATCGAAGGAAGGATGCACTAGGTGCGATCCTCCTGTGAGGGTACAGACCTCAACCTGCGACCATCATCATCCTACGGCTACCCCAGGCAGGGCCTCCCGCACCATAAGGTTTGTTTTTTTTTTTGTTTCGGGGAGCGGGCTTTTCCCAGCCAAGGGGCTCATGCAATCCGGCCTGTTCCCACCGGGGCGGGGTCGCAGTGCATATGCACCACGTCCGCACCACCCCGGTGGGTCGAAGCATGACGCGAGCAAGTCTTCTAATATCTCACTTCGAGTTTTCCGTTTTCTTCTTTGAAGATCACCATGGGGTGTCCCCATTCTTCAAAAAACTTCTTTCTCCCTAAGTGGCGTCTCTCTCTCTCTCTAGGTGGAACCATAGTTCTTTTCTGATTTTGGCCTTCACTTCATGGAGGCTCGGAGTCTTGTTCGAGTAGGCCGCTTTGCAGCGGGCCAACCACACCTGATAGTTGACCTCTGCCAGTGTCAAGACAAACTGCTTGCGCCCTTCCTTTGGAAGCGGGTTGAAGTAGCGCACGGTGGGGTATGGGATCCCGGGGAGGCCGAACATATCTCTCAGACGCTCTAGGAGTGCTGCGGGAATTAGGCAGTCAAGAAAGATGTGCTCCGCTGTCTCTCGGGCCAAGCAGA
Source organism: Amblyomma maculatum (assembly GCF_055883805.1). NCBI lineage: Eukaryota > Metazoa > Arthropoda > Arachnida > Ixodida > Ixodidae > Amblyomma > Amblyomma maculatum. The sequence goes on along the minus strand of NC_139344.1, from coordinate 473,546,832 downwards.
AGGGACACAGGTCAATCATTCCTGACGTCGCAGGGACGAAGGCACGCCTTCTGATTGGTAAGATGCCTCTTGCAAACCTCCACATCAGGGAGGCTCGGCGTGCATCGAGGAAGTGGGCGGTTATGTACTGCCAACTGGGTCTTTCTGCACATAGCATGTAGCTTGATAGGCGGGCAGGGAGCGGAGGGGTGATCATATTGATAATATCTTTCAGGGGCATGGTTCGTGGGTCAACGTCAGACGAGTTTTCTTTCAGGTACTCTAAGTCTGTGGCTGCGGTTCGGTAAAAGGATAGAGGCGACCCTGCATGCGGGGTGTTGTGGTGTAGGGCCTTCTCAGTGAATGTTAGCAGCCGTGTCGACAGATAGTACGAAGCCATCGTTTTTGTTAGCGGCATGTCGCATTCGACGGCTCTGAATGTCCATTTGATGTGCAGAGCCCTTGCGAGAATATCCAGATCGGGCAGCCCCAGGCCACCTTTGAATCTGGGCAGGTAGACAATGGCTCGCTTTACCTTATCGGGGGCTCCCTGCCACAAAAAGCGGTATATGTGTTTCTGGAGCTGTTTTTTCCTGTCTGGGGGGATGTCAAGAATGCTGGCCACAAAGCTGAGGGTAGAAATCAGCATTGTCTTGATGATGGTGGCCTGCGCAGTCAGGGGACATTTTAGAGCACCAAGGTTGTGGGTTTTGATGCTTAGTTGCTCTTCAGTCCTAGTCCAATTTCTAGGCGCTGGCCCAGCCGAATCGAAGAAATATCCGAGGATTCGTGTCTCGCGAGTAACAGAGATCGATTGGATAGTGGTAGGGGAGGGGGTCGTGTTCAAGGCCATAACAGTGGATTTCTTGCGATTGAGGCGAGCCCCACTCGCTTGGCAGTACTCCGTAGTTAATTCAAGTAGTCTCTCCAGTGTTGTTGTGTCTGGCACCACCACAGAAACGTCATCCGCGTAGGCGAACACTGGAGTGCAGGGAAGGCCAGCTGGCAAAGGTGTTTTGTGGATGCCGCCATCTCTAAGAATCTTTTGCAGGAGGGGTTCAATCGCTATGACATAGAGCAACGGGGAGAGGGGGCAACCTTGACGGACACCCCTTTCCACGGGGAATGGCATTGAGATGCGCCCCTCTACAATGACTGCTGCTTGTGGTGCGGCATAAAGCGCCTTGCACATATTTATGTATTGTACGGGAATGCGCGCGAGCTCAAGTGTCCTAAACAGGTACTCGTGACTCAGGCGGTCGAATGCCTTCTCTTGGTCCAGGGAGCAAAGAAAGCCATTGAGGCTGCGCGATTCCATCCATGTCAAAAGGTCTCTCAGAGCCATGCCATGGAGTTCTACCGAACGGCCTGGGACACAGCAAGCCTGTTGCGGGCCTACTATTGACGATAGAGCAGGCGTCAGGCGTAAGGAGAGACATTTGGCAATTGCCTTGTAGTCCGTATTTAGAAGGGTTATTGGCCTCCAAGCTTTAAGGTCGCTACTCCTGGAAGTGTCCTTGCACAGGAGTGTGATGAGGCCTTCGTTCATACTTGGAGTTAGTTCCCTTCGCTCTAGGGCGTCGTTTGCTAAGTTGGTGAAAGCGGTCTTTAGCGACGGCCAAAACTTTATGTAAAAAGCTGGCGGGAGTCCATCCTAACCAGGGCTTCTGTTTGGCTTCATCTGTTTTAGGGCTGTGTGTAGTTCTTCAGACGACAGCCATGTGTCGTCTAGGTTAGGTGCGTCAGTTGCTACCTCCAGCTGGAACGATGTGGGGGTGCAGGGCTCAGCAGCATAAAGTTCGATGTAGAAATCGCGTGCTAAACTCAATACCTGCTCAGGGTTCGTAACAATATGGCCGGTGAGTGGATTGTCGACTGCAGAGAGGGTTTCGTTCTTTCTGGCAAGGCGACGGCGTAGCAGATGACGCGAACACCATGCCTCGGTTTCCCATCGTTCAGGTCTGTCCCAGCGCCGATTTAGAAGACGATGGAACTCCTTACGCAGGGTGGCCAACGCCGCGGGGATGCTTGGTCCCTGAGAAAATGGGGCCAATAGCGCGATGATGGCATCCGAGACTATTCGGATTTCTTCTCTCTCTTCCCGCGCCATCTTCTTCCCCCACTTTTGGAGGCAAATCTTGATGGAGGTTTTCATATTATCCCAGCTTTGTGCATCCATGTTAGGGGGACGCAACGCTTTATAACTTTGACGACTTCCTGCTGGACACGCTCGTCATCCAGAAGTCGCGTGTTTAATTTCCAGCAACCCTTTTCTCGTGGAGAAATATCAGCCGCACACAAGCGCGTGATAAGCAGCTTGTGATCACTTAGGGCATTGGGGAATACCCACACAGAGTGCAAGGAATCAGCTACGCTAGCAGAGACATAGACGCGGTCAATACGGCTTTCGAGACCACGGCCAGACCAGGTCATGCCGGCGCGACCAGGTTGGAGTGCGCGCCAAGCATCGGTTAAGTCTAACTCCTCCACCAGATCACGCAAGGCCTGTGCGCCATTGTGGTCTCGTCTAAGCCGCCGCGGTGTACCCCGAAGAGAGCGGCGGTCTTCTTTGAAGAGGACACAGTTAAAATCGCCCAATAACACTATTTTGGCTGGGCCAATAAATCTCTCTTCTAGCCCCTCAAAAAATTCTCGCTGTCCAAAACGGCATGGGGCATATACATTAATGATGCGCATGCCATTGTTAAGGTCAATCGAGACAAAGCGTCCTGCGTTGTCCCTATTATGGCGTAGGACTGACAGGCCGGTGTTTCTTAGGAAGATGAGCGCAACTCCCCCTGAACCCTTCCTTCCGAAACTCCAATAGGATTTTGTGCTGAAACGGAGGTCAAAATTTTCAATTTGTTCTTGCCGGTGAATATAAGTTTCTTGAAGTGCGAGGATGTCGATCTTTTTGGCGCGGGCTATGTCTATTGTTTCAGCTTGTTTCGCTGCTTTAGTAAAGCCGCGAATGTTTAGCGTTGCGAGAACGAAGGAAAACGCCAAGATGTAGCTAAAGGAAGGAAAGGGGGAAAGCGCGACCATCTCATGAGGAGGGAGCGGTGTCATGAGCAGTGGGAGAAGCGGAAGGTGACTCCGCTGTGGAATCGGCGTCCTAGAGGTCCGAGATGTCCGAGTAGCAATCACAATTCGTTGTGTTGCAAATGTGACAGCGATGTTGGCTCGGCATTTCTGTTTCAGTGTCAGAGCTGCTCTCGCTTATTGGTGGAGGGTTTTTCAGAAACGCTCGCTTCGTCAACGGCGCGTCGGCGGAAGATTCCGATGATGTTGATGGCGCTGATTTTTTGGTTTTCTTCTTTTTGGGACTGCGCTTGCGTTTGGGGCGCACTGTGGTCGTATCCATGTCCTTCTCTTCATCTTCTTCAGTTTCAACCGATCGGTCTATTTTTGCGGCAGCGACGCCGGCTGCACACTCTTGTTCCTCTAGCATGGCGGCCACTGAGGGCACCTGGCAGTGTCCAGTTTCAGTTTTCTTTTCGGGGTTCTGTTCGGGCGCTGTAGAGGGTGCGGCAATGTCCGTAACCGCTTTCCCGGCAGCGGACGTTGGGGGCACCTCGTGGTCTTCATATGTTTTTCCTCTAAATCTTCAGATGGCGCGGCCGCAGCCGTCGCCTCCTTGCTATCTTCCTCGGTGACGGCGTTTGTAGACGCATCACCCTGCGTCTCGGTATCTTTCGGGTGCTCAGGAGTTGCCAGCACGAGTGCTGGTGCGGGCTGCTCCCAATAATCGACTGGCTGTTCATTCACGTCTTCATTCCCTAACACAGACGCAAATGTCCTCTTCTTACATGCCTTTACAGCGTGGTCCTCACCACACTTAGGGCACACGGCATCACACACTTCATGCCCATACGCGCCGCAACGCTGGCACTGTGGCGTGTTGCAACTCGCGCCCATGTGGCCTTCATATCCGCACTTGCGACATACCCTATTGACTCCTTCATACTCGCACTGGATGGTTGTATCAATCACATCCAGGAAGTTCGGAATCTCAGACTTCATCTCTATCTTGATCCGTCGGATCCCCGTGGTGACGAACGGGAAACCGGGGACGGTCTCGCGAGCAACGCTGACAATTTTTCCATAGGGCTGAAGTGCATTTGCCAACTCTACGTCATGGTGCTCCGATGAGTAGCCAAAGACGCGCACCAGCTTCGCGCGCGTGCCCCGATACTCAAAAGTCACCGCAGTTCCCTTAACATCTACGACGGGATCCTTCAGGAATCTCTCAACAGCAGCCCTAGTCTTCAGGAAAATCTCGAACTTCCCGCCTGTGAAATCTTGAACGCCACCAAGTTCCGTTTTCGAAAAACGTTTCACTAGGATCTTCGTCAGTTCTAGCGTTGTGGTGCCTTGCGGCACACGGCCGAAAAACGTAAAAGGCTTCAGCCGCTTGGCTCCTGGCATTGCAAGAACGCGCCGACGAGCGCCGGACGCGCAAGTGTCCTCTCAGCGACGCGAGGCAAGAATGGCGGCGTGGACGCACAATAATCAAATCACAGGGCTAGTCTGTGGCTAGTCTTGCCACGAATCAATTAAATGCGGTTTATTTGTGCATGTATTCAATCGCTGGTGCACGGCCGCTCCACGAAGCCCTTCGTGGCTCAGACGCAGGTTTGTTACATACCGCTTACATTCAAATCGGCCCCGAAATGCGATCTATTGTACGCAGCACGCAACGATGAACGTTGAACCGGGGCCGATGACGCAACCATTCCGCGGATGAAACAAGCTTTGGTCTGAGCCATCTCTGAGCTTTGGGCAACTACGCAGCGGATAATAAGTGGCCGAGAGAGGCCGTTAGAAACAAGTTAAAATATTATTAAAAATGTGACACATTTTTTATTACGCAAGAAACAAAAACTGCATTCATTCCTGAACGCGAATATTATGTTTACTTTCTAGTTCTTAGGAGTTCTGGCAGATCTTATTTTCTGTGCGCTAGTAATTTGCCTCACAGTTCACAGGAGCCCTCATCATCGAGTTGATGCCGCTGGCAGTAGGCAGCTGCACGCGTTTTCTTCCAAGTTGCGCGACCAGTTGTACATTGACCTTGGATGCGGCGCGACGGGGACAACGAAGAAAGAGAGGGAGAAGAGGCCGTCGGCTGGCTGCTACGAGCTGCGGCCGGCACCCCCATTCCACGCTAGCGACCCGTGAGCCTCGGCGCTCGTGTTGTGGCAGCGTGCGATGCGCGTTGTTGCGTGGATGTGCGTGCGCGCTCTTGAGCTATACTTGTGCCGCGAGTCTTCTCCAAAGATCGCATGAGGCCAGTCGTCTTGCCCCGGATGAACTAAATGCGATTTGTGCATTGATTCAATCGCTGGCGCCCGGCCGCACCACGAAGCCCTTCGTGGCTCAGACGCAGGTTTGTTACATACCGCTTACATGCAAATCGGCCCCGAAATGCGATCTATTTTATGAGGGAACGCAAGCCTTGAATTTCGGCAAGATCCCTTGTGCTGACTGCTAGAGTTTGTTCTAGTAACGTTGCTGCTAGCCGTTAGATGTGCGTGCGTGATGTGCCGCGAGACTAACCCAAAGACTGCATGAGGCTAGTGCTCTATAGTGGCTAGTCTTGCCACGAATCAATTAAATGCGGTTTATTTGTGCATGTATTCAATCGCTGGTGCACGGCCGCTCCACGAAGCCCTTCGTGGCTCAGACGCAGGTTTGTTACATACCGCTTACATTCAAATCGGCCCCGAAATGCGATCTATTTTATGAGGCAGCCCAGCTTTGTATTTCGGCAAGATCCCCACTAAGGTACGACTGTATTACTTACGCCGTCCGGTGAAGAAAAGACCTACATTTAAAAAAAAAAGCAAGCCGTCCGCAGCTGTGCTTTCTGACCGCCTCTACTGCGTGCAGACACGTTCCGCCGTGCATGCAGTGAGAATGATTTGTGCATTTCGCAAGGCGACAATGAAATGAAAATGCGGAGATTAAAAGCACTTGGCTGCTTTCGGGATGACGTGTTTTGTTCTACTGACAGTAATGTGCGGCTTCTGCAAGCTTTCAAGTGAGTTCTGTTGTTGGAACTCTAGAAACAGCTGTAATTGACGTCTGGTTATGTGTAAAGCACGAAGTTCGCTACTCGTCCGCTTTTATGAATTACATGCACGCCCTTTTTTATTTGATCTTTGAAACCAATTCCAAAATTTGGAGATCGCCCGCGCTACCATCAGAGGAAGTGACCTTTAAAGTATGAAACATTGTTTTTGTATGCTACTTTTTCGATAAATGACAGCCATGTGGTACTTTTCAGAACAATCTTGTTTGCGTTATGCCCCTTCGCCATCTACTGCCTTTGACTGCACTCGCGAGTTTTATTTCATTAATTTGGTCACTAAACAGCGTTTTGTTGCTCTTTTGGTGTGGTATCAGGAATTCAACTTCTAAAAGCAAGTTTTTTTTTTTTGCAAACAAAGTAAGTGATAAAAGTTTAATGACAATTTGTTGCTACAATATATTAATCCATTTCTCTCCGCCACCAGCCCAAAGTGCCATGTCTGGTGAAGGTATATGTCTAATACTGATCAGTTAAGCAAGACAGAATGCATGAAACAAAGTCAATGACTGTTTTCACATAGAGGAATAGAGAAGAAGTAATTCATTTGTAGCCAATGTGCATGAAGCAAAAAAGGTACTATCATTGGCATGTTTTAACCTTTGCAGCATGCTTGCGCTCTTGCTGCCCATGCAGCCATTAGTTGCTACTGTTACGATATGGACAAACTGTCCCGATGAACTAAAATTCTGGCACGGATTGTCCACAATCACTATAATATTTGGCTTCTGCTGTGCCTTGGTTGTACAGTTGAATCCCGCTATAACGAAATTCACGGTGCACGAAAAAAAATTCGTTCTCGCGGAACTTCGTTATCGCAAAAATTTGACGTGAAACGCAGAAAGAATTGCCCAAGCAGCAGCAAAGGCGTTTAATGCCAAAAATCTGTAAGCTTGGTTTGCTTACGCTTCACGGCGAGCAACGCCGTCACGCGATTTTCGCACTCGGTCAGCAAACCCATTGCAACATCGTCGTCTCGGACAGCAACGAAATTCCTGATGACATCAAAAGCGTCCATCACCTGTACGGCGGTTGCCGCAGCCGGCGCTTCCTGTACGTCGTCGTCTTCTTCATCGGAAGAGTCCTTATCATTCCGGGCAGCTTTTATGATCTGCTCATCACTCACATCTTCGTGAACAACAACACAAGCGTCAGCGCCGATGTATTCGTCGAGCTCGAGATTAGGCGGCACGGTTCCTATTTCTCCCAGCGTTTTCCAGGCGGCCGCGATCCCCGGAGCCGGTGACGCCTCTTCGTCGTCGTCTGTAACGCCTGGTGTTAGGCCAGCAGAGTGTACGGGTCGACCTTCGGCAAATCCGGCGTGCCTGAAACAGTTCACAATTACTGAGCGCCCCAGTGTGCTCCAGGCAGCAGACATAATCTGCAGTGCCACGTACAAGTCCACCTTCGTGTCTCGGCCGGTTTCAGTGTTAAAAAGCAGCCGCTGAATTAACCTCCCGCAGTAAGCGCGCTTCAGGCTAAGAATCACGCCCTGATCGAGAGGCTGTAAGACAGACGTGCAATCGGGAGGGAAAAACCTCAGCTCCGTGTTAGTGAGCTTGACTTCGTCGGAGTGATGCGCTGAACAATTGTCCAAAAGCAAGCAAACTTTACGGCCCTGCCGCTTCATGTCGCGGTCGAATGCCATCATCCACTCGGTGAAAATAGCGCGGGTCATCCATGACTTGTTGTTCGCCTTGTACTGCACAGGTAGGCTACGAGTTCCCTTAAAACAGCGCGGCTTGGCACTTTTGCCTATGACTAACGGCGGATGCTTGTCCGAGCCATCCATGTTTGTGCAAAGCAGCACTGTGATGCGTTTTTTGCTGTGTTTGCCGCCGTGACAGCGCTGCCCCTTGAAGTCGAGCGTCCTAGCCGGCAACATCTCGTAGAATAGCCCGGTCTCGTCGGCGTTGTAAATGTCTGCAGGCGCGAAGTTGCTTAAAATTCCGGCCATGTTACTCGCCTTCCAAGCAGCTGCTCCGTCCACGTCTGCTGACATTGACTCGCCGCACAACACTTTTCCAACGATGTTATGGCGGGCCTTGAAACGGTTTAGCCAGCCAATGCTGGCTTTAAAATCATCAATGCCAAGTAGGCATGCATAGTTCAAGGCTTTCTGCTGGACGATGCTTCCGGACAGGGGGACGTTGCTGGCTCGTGCTTCCACAAACCACGCATGCACTGCTTTGTCCAACTCTTCATGGAGGGGCCGCGTCACCTTTTTGTGCTTCGAGGATGTGCCTGAAGCAAGTGCCATTCTCACGCTGTCCTTATTGCCTAGAATCGTTGACAGCGAACTTGCAGGAATTCCGAAGTCTTCAGCAATTGCCGCTTTCTTCCTTCCGCTTTCTGCTTGGGCGATTATTTGAGCTTTTTGCTCAAGGGAAAGAGTTTTGCGTTTTTTCACTTGCTTTGCCATCGTGTCCTGCGGATGAAAACTCGTCGTTGTCGAAGAGAAAGGCAGCGAGTGAACAACGCGACCACGACACAAAGCCAAAATGGCGGAACTGCAATCACGTGATTTCATGCTTAATGTGGCTTTGGATTTGACTTGGACTTCTCGCCAATAAAACTAGTTTCGGTTTCGATTTTGAACGCGAAAATTTCGTTGAAGCGGAAACGCTCTGCAAAAATGGTTCGTTGTGCAGAGAAATTTAGGCCATTAATTCTTATAGGATACTCGCGGGGAATAAAAAATTATTCGTTGTCGCGGAAATTTCGTTGTGGCGGTATTCGTTGTGGCGGGATTCAACTGTATAGTCCTTCCCCCTAGCAATAGCAACATACTTTCACTACTGGTACACCAAGTGAAAGTTGCTGGTTTGCATCATGCACCTTGCAGCAGCAACCTTGTGCCACTCTTAGGATAAATTAAATTTGAAGAGAATAAACACTACATGTGATGAATAAGACACCAGTGGAGTGCACATCAATAGAGTGCCCAGATGTACCATTCATAGTAGCATACTGCACCAGTGAAAACTGTCAAAAGGTGTGAGAAGCTCATAGCCAACTTTATTATAGTTCAGTTCAGTTCAGTCGTTCAGTCGTGTCCGACTCTTCGTGACCCTATGGACCATGTCACGCCACGCTTTCCGGTCTCTCACTATCTTCCTAACATCACATAACTTCATCTGCAGTGCCTCGAGGATGCCATCTAACCATCGCGTTCGCTGCCTACCCCCTCTCCGGCGACCCTCAACCTTTCCCAACATCAAATCTTTCTCCAGCGACTCCTCTCTTGTCATCAGATGACCAAAGTAGCTGATGTTTAACTTTAGAATTTGACCCTCCAATGAGCAGTCAGGGTTTATGGTCGACAATATCGACTGATTTGATCTTCTGGCAGTCCAAGGAACTCTCAAGAGTCTTCGCCAGCACCACAATTCAAACGCGTCAATTCTTCGGCGGTCAGCCTTTTTCACAGTCCAACTCTCGCATTCATACATCACAACTGGAAAGACCACAGCACGAGTTATACGGATCTTGGTTGGCAGACTAATGTCTCTGCTCTTTACTAGGCGGTCAAGGCTAACCATTGCTCTCTTTCCCAGAAGCAGGCGTCTCCTAATTTCATGGCTGCAGTCTCCTTCCGAGGTAATCTTGGAGCCCAAGAAGAGAAAATCTGTCACAGCTTCCACTTCTTGTCCATTGATGCTCCAGGACTTGATAGGACAAGACGCCATGATCTTTGTCTTTTTAATGTTCAGTTTAAGCCCAAACTTCTCACTCTTTTCTTGTACGCGCATCAGAAGTCTCTTGAGTTCCACTTCACTTCCTGCCATTAAAGTGGTATCATCCGCATATCTAAGGTTGTTGATACGTTTCCCAGCAATCTTCACTCCAGCTGAAGACTCGTCCAGACCGACCCTCCTCATGATGCACACAGCATATAGGTTAAATAAGCAGGGGGACAGTATGCAGCCTTGTCTCACTCCTTTCTGAATCAAAAACCAATCAGTAAGACCATGCCCAGTTCTGACTGTGGCCTCTTGCCCTTCATACAGGTTCCTGAGGAGACAGATGAGGTGAAGTGGAACTCCCATCTCTTGAAGAGCTTGCCACAATCTGCTGTGATCTACGCAGTCAAACGCTTTCGCATAATCAATAAAGCAGAAGTAGATAAGTTTCTGGAACTCTCTTGCTTTTTCCATGATGCAGCGAAGGTTGGCAATCTGGTCTCCAGTTCCTCTGCCCTTGCGAAACCCAGCTTGCACGTTCGGAAGCTCCCGACCCACATACTGCTGCAGCCTACCTTGGAGGATTTTCAACATCACCTTGCTAGCATGCGAAATAAGCGCGATCGGGCGGTAGTTGGATCAATCTTTGGCACTGCCTTCCTTTGGAATGGGGATGTAAACTGACCTCCTCCAATCCTGTGGCCACTGCAGGGTTGTCCAAGTCTTCTGACATAATGTATGCAGAATGTTAACAGCTGAAATAAGCGGAACTTATTTCAGCTCCATCATGTAATGAGTTGTAAGACGAGAAGCGAAACTTTTCCATAGACGTATTATCAATAGTGGTCTTTAGTTAGAAATGTTGCAGTAAGGTGTTCACTTGGCACAAATGGTCTGAGGCTAAGGTTTCTGGAAACTGCCTAGGCGGTGTCATCGTCCAGAACAGCCAGACTTTTTCCATGGCCACAGTGGAAAATGTGATGTGCTTCCGAGCTTTTCCTTTCATACTTTTTTAACCCTCCTTCTTTGTTTATACATAACTTATTTTTCATTTTCATCTCAGTTTCATTGCTTCATTAACATACACCTGCATTTTTCACATTGAGAGAAAGATGCATGAGCAATTTCATTGCTTTAAAATATGGACCTCTGTTAAGAACTTATTCCTGCTTCATTTCTTCACATGCACCAAGCTAAAACCATTAAGCTCTGGTGTCATAATTTCTGGATGCATAAACAATACTGCCCTACACTGTCACTATCTGCAAACAAATCTGTTATTGTGTCCTGTAAAGCTAGAAAAAAAGGTACAAAATTCTTTTGATGCTCAAGTTGGCAGACAATCTCTGCATATTGTCGATTTCAGTCGTACTCCATGTCTGTCATTTAAGTAGAAGGGTATGAAAAGTGAACCAGATATGATTAACGCAGCCTTTTTGACATATTTTGTTCTCAGTGACTTCTGAATACACAGCTTTCTAAATACATTTTCTGTCACATATGGCCCCTATAGCCAACATGAATAAATGGTTTAGAAGAATGTCAATTTGGGCTAAATAGTGCATACAGTTCGAGACTGAAAATAATAGTGCTAAGAAGTGACACAAGAGAGAATGACGCAGGACGAGCGCTAAATTCATCTGACCTTTATTCACTGCCAAGGCAGCAAATATATAAAAATTTTAAGGCATGCGCATGAACAACAACACGACGCATCAAACAAACCGTTCAAGATATGTCATCTCGGTCTTGAAAAGGTGAACCGATGTACCACTCACACGCTTTTCCTCTCTTATGTGAAACGCCTTCAAGACCTCGCGTGCCTTCAAATCTCTACTTTTGCCCTAAATCTTTATCTCATGAAGCCATGGTTCACATATCTTTCAGTGCACGCATATGTTTTCCCCCGGCGCATGTTTTGCCGCTCGGTTGCACACGAAGCAATTTGCACAATGCTGTGAAAGATGTGCACCTCCTGGTTCTTTTTGTGATAGTGCATGTTCAGCTGCACGGTCATTCACGCAGCGCCTCGATTGGCCCACATAGGCTTTTCCGCAGGCCAGTGGTATCTCATATACTACTCCTATGCAGCACTTCATGTAGTGCTTGCCATGTTTTTTGCTGCAAGCGCCCTCCTTTTCATTGCTCGCAATGCGCGCGCATAATTGTGCAAGCTTTCGTGGAGCGGAAAATACGACAGGCACGCCATGTCGATTTGCAACCTTTTCACATTGTGTGGAACCCTGTGAACATAGGGTACCACTTCTGGTTTCACGCTTGGCTTTCTTGTCTCGCACGGCTTTTTGAACATTACACGTTTGGTTTTCCTCAGGAAGGCATCACCAGTGATTACCGAGCTTGGGAATCCCGCCATAGCAAATCAATCCACTTGCTTTTCAAAGCTCGCCTGCATAGTATGTTCACACGACTTCACAAGAGCAGACCCAAGGCAGAGGTTAGCAATAGCGCGTTTCACAGTCTTTGAATGAGCCGAGGAATAAGGCAGCAGTTCCTTCCGTGCTCGAGGCGAGTATTGCCAACACACATGATGCTCGCCCAAGGTAATACTTAAATTCAACCCACCTTGCTTTTAGGAGAAAGAGCACTTGTAAACCTAGCATCTGTTCTCAGTTTCCTAGAAGAAGGAAACTTTTTAAACAAACTATAGATTTAACATATCCATTTCCTCTTTCGCAACCAAAACATACATTAACCTTGCTCTTGGCGCATGATAGCCTTAGTTGCTTATGCGCCATAAAACCCAACACAACACAACACACACTTAAATTCAAAAACTGAAAACATCCTCGCAAAGGGAGTTCACGGGTACAACACAATCCCTGCCCCTCTTCTTGAAAGTTGGCTAAAACTGGGCTTACAGCATCTGTGTAGGTCAAATCTTTCTGTTTTTTAATAACTATTAGAAAATCATCAACATACCTGAAAACGTTTAGTACTTCCTTCTCTGTCAAACTGAGTTCTAGGGCGCGGTCATTAAAGGCTAAAAAAATGTTAGCACAGGGGCTACGCAGGATCTGATGCAAATCCTTTGTCGGTAAAAGCTGTTATCAAAAGATACAAACGTCACACTGAGATGAAATTATACCAGCTTCATAAAATTACTAATTGACACACCTGAGGAGTTCTGAAATCAACTGTGCCGCTACTCTCTATGGCATCCCTTACAGAAGTGAACAAGGCATCATGGGGCACAGAATAAAACAAGTTCTCGACATCGACTGAAGACACACATCCAATAGATGCATTTCCCCCGAGAAACTTGACCTCTTTTGAACTTTTGGTATCAAATGGATAATAAACATTAAGAGAAGTGAGCTGGTTCTGCAGTATTTTCTGAGAACATGCTGTCAAGTACCATTCTCACCGACTACTGTTCTAAAGAGAACCGAAGGTGAGAATGGTACTTGGCATGTTGCTGGAGAGTCTGGGGATTTTTGGCATGTTTCTGATGAGTTTAGTCATGGCTGCAATCATCCTTTCATGAACAGAACACATGCCCTGTTGGCTGATAGACAGGCGCCTTATAATCTGTGGCATGCAAGTATCGGCGCAGTTGCTTCTATTCACAGTTCCATTAAGGAGGCTATGACAGCTCATGTGAGTTAGGTCTTGACAAATGCACACTTGACGTTTGATGCAGGATTCATCATGCACTGCAAAGTTATCCTGAGTATATATGATATTCTCAAAGATCCAAACTGTATGAGTCTTCACAGCATCACCTATTATTTCAATCAGCCAGGGTGCTGACAACCGAGTTTTAACCTTTACTGATCTGGACTTGTACTTCCGTCTTGCAGACTTTAAGAGCGATGGTGAAGGTAAGGAAAGTCTTCGGCTCCAAAGTAGTACACAAACCAAATTATCAAAGCAATGAAATTACATAATGGAAAAACCTCGCCACAAGACATGGTAAAAACAGATCATGACTGCTGTTTCTTTTTCTTGACAATGCAAATTCAGTTCTCATAAACTAAGAACCTAGTAGGGTGATAGATATTTTGTACTTTATAAAAGCAGTACTCATAGTCACATCATAGGACATACCCTCTTCCACTTTGTGCTAACCACCTGAAATTTTTAATATGATGCGTTATCCAATCAATTTATCTCCTATGAGACCTGCAGAAAGGGGAAATTTTTTTGCCTGCAATGCACATACAAAGCCAATGTGAAAGCAATACCTTTGCAGAATGTGCACATTTCTTGCAGCTTAAAAAGGTTAAAGACTTTTTTTGAACACAATGGAAAGCATAGGTCTAAGTTATTCAGTTCCACTATAGTTTTATTATAAACACTAGATACATTTTGTCACAATTTTATTGTATGGTGAAGGAACAGTGCAAGGGACGGGACACAGTGACACCAGGAAGCGCAAACACTCACACACCTCTTGTCACTGTGTCCCGTGCCTTGCGCTGTTCTTTCATCATGCAAAATCAACTAGCCCACCAATTCGTTCTTGTAGATTTTATTGTGTTGATCACTGAAAATTTCGCAATGCAATTATTGTTCATCTCAGAAACAAAATATTAAAATTAGAACAAAAGACAATCACATGCCTTTGAAGGGATCTGAACTAGGAATGCTAAATATCCAGAAATTTTGTATGGCTTAAAGAATTTTTTTCCCCCAAGTTCTTCTAACAAATTAAACATTTTAGAAAAACATGACAAGAACAGCATGGAATTATTTGCTAAAAAGCATGACTTAATAATGATAAGCTTTATCAGATCATTCATAAGAAAGTTAAGGCCATGAGCCACATATTCAGAACATGTGACATGCGCTTGCAACAATACCACAGGCTGCTTTTATGCTGCTGGCATTGCTGCGATTAATACCACTACTATATTCTGAGCATTTCAGTCACTTAAAGCATCCCCCCAGCTACATAAACTACTACATGTCAGTATGATGATTGTTGCCTGTTTTGACTATCAGTTGATAAATGGTTTTGGTCTATGCATTCAAAACTAAATTTATGAGTACCTCACCGTGAATGTTAGTCAATCTGGCTTTCAAAACCATTTGAAATGAAGCATTTTTCAAGGTCTTCTCTATATGATTCTTTACTCACGTGTACTTCAGGTCAAGCAAAGTTCCACTTAGTAGGTACTCAGAAGCTTGAGCTAACGTGGCGTCAATCTGTGGCACCAACCAGAATAAGGCTGGCGCAATGAAGGCAAACCTTTCAGCCAGTCAGAACTGAAAGGGTACTTCGGGGCTATTGGCAGCTGGTGCCGCTTGTGCTGCAAGAGACCATTGCTGCTGGTACAGCACACCCACAAAGTTGCACTCGGAAAGTACCGAGAAGCTTGAGCTAAAGAAGCATCTATCTGGCTTTGTGGCTCTGGAGTGATAAGGCCTAGAAAAAATGCAGCCACCTTGATTTTTGGGGGGCAATGGGCGCTGTTCTTCGACTCTACAATGTAGCAAATCCCTTCTTGGCAGCTGCGCTGATAAATAATATTGTTCACCCTTGTAATTTGTTAAACTGAAGTGAATGTCCTTCATGTCCAGCCGAAATCTCTTACACAACAGGTGCCTTGTGAAACTCGTCGCATCAGAAAATCCATGCTCAGCATTACTGTACTTGGATACTGTCCTCTTCCTTCCATCGGCTGTGTCACTCACAGAAAGTACTTCTTGATGTTAAAAGGGGCAAACCTTTCCCAGCATTGACAAGAATATATACGCTAACCAACTCTCATGCCCTGTCAGCACTAACTCTCATGCCCTGTCAGCACTAACTTTCTTGAGTATGCTTTGTAAAAGTAAATAAGATGAAACTTTTGCCTAGTTCTGCTGATACAGTAGAACCCCTCCCTAACAAAGTCACTCGAACTGGCAAAAATCCACTATATTTGGGTTCCTTACAATATTAATTTTTGATGATTACATGGGCCTGAAGATACTATCTGGTAATTAAAGCCATTCTCCAAACCCTCGCCAACATAAACGCAGAGAACAAAACCTTTAATTACATTCGTTCCTTTCTCTCGGGAAGGACTGCGGAGCTAAGTATCGCAGGACTTGGATCGGACAAAATAGCAATAGGAGACAGACGAGCCCCGCAAGGATCAGTCCTCTCTCCCTTCTTGTTCAATATAGCAATGACAGGTCTGCCTCCCAAACTTGAAGAAATCCAAGATCTTCAACACTCCCTATATGCTGACGATGTCACCTTGTGGGTAGCAAAAGGTTCGGACGCTCACATAGGGGAAACGCTTCAAGAAGCAGTGAATGTAGTCCAGTCATATGCTAACCAGATTGGGCTCAAATGCTCACAACATAAGTCTGAACTACTAGCAGTCAGAAGGAAAACGCAAGACAAAGTAGAGATAAAAGTCTTCCTGCACGGACTACCCATACCCACATTAGAGTACTCGGCTCTACATCCAGATCAATAGGAAGAGCAATGTTACTATCAACAGGCTGGAAATGACTGTGCGGTAAATCACTAGACTGATACACAGAGTAACGGCAAGAAAGAGGCTGACATTTGTCGTCTTATCCATGCCTTTGTACTAAGTCGATTCACATACTCTGTCCCTTATCTCCGCCTCATTCAATCTGACAAGGAGAAATTAGACACTACAAGGCTGGGCTAGGTCTACCGAGAAACACTTCAACCGAAAAACTTCTCTCACTTGGGATACACAGCAATGTAGAGGAGCTGATTGCAGCTACAAAGACTAACAAACTCTAAAGCAGGCAGACAAATTCTCAACCGCATGGGAATTAATGCCGAACCAGTAGCCAACCACCAGGACCACTACCAAGAGGAGCTGGCGACAAAATTATCTCCAAACCTTTGCCCAAAAACATGCATCCCTCCTTCCATCAAGGCAGGAGGAAAGCTAGAGCTAGGGCCCTAAACAGAAAATACCGAAATCACGATGGGGTGGTGTATACCGACGCCTTGGAATACTATATGGCTGAAGGTGCCGTTGCTATCTTTGTAATTAAGCAGTACAGTAAGTAAATGCGTATCAGCCTCTTCAGTCAAAGTCCACTACTCGGACCAGGAGGAAAAAGCCGCAATCGCTTTAGCCATCGCTACAACAGATGCGGACATAATTGTCACTGATTCAAAAACTGCCATACGTAACTTCCCGCGTAGCAGAATATCAAATACTACCAGAAACAACCTCGCGGATATCAGACTCGACAGAGAGATAGAACTCGTATGGACACCTGCCCACTCAGGGAACCGAGGCAATGAGGCTGCTCATCAACACGCTCAAGGTTTTGTCGGCCGAGTGGTGAGACCCAATGCCGAGGAACTTGAAATGGAAGAATTGCTCACGTACAGCGACGTACCCCTGCCAGCATTCTAGTTCATCGGGACAGTTTGCCCATATGATAACAGTAGCAACTAGTGCAGCTCCCTCATGGCTGCATGGGCAGCAAGAGCGCAAGTGTGCTGCAAGGGAATACACTATCAAGGTTAAAACATGCCAAAGTTAATACCTTTCTTGCTTCGTGCACACTGGCTACAAATGAATTACTTCTCCTCTATGTGAAAACAGTAATAGACTTTGTTTCATGCATTTTGCCTTGCTTAACTGACCAGTATTAGACACATACCTTCACCAGACATTGCACTTCAGGCTGGTGGCAGAAATAAATGGAATAATATATTGTACCAATAAATTATTATTAAACTTTTACCACTTTGTTTGCAAGAAAAAAAAAACATTTTTGCAAATGCGTGTAACATGCAAGGCTGATTTTGCTGATGCCCACATCACATTGACACAGATAAAGTAACATAGTGTGTACCAGTGAAAAAAGGGATTTCTATTCTGTGTTTGTGCTAGGCTTTGTTTCTGCTGCTGTCTGCAATCAACAAACTACATTTCTAAGGATTGCATTTGCAAAAGAAAATAGCACTCATATTAAGGCATGCTAGGCCGAGGACCTGGGTTCAGTTCCAGCCATACTGGTCGTTGCATATCAATGAAGGTGAAATGCAAGACACACTTGCAATGTTAGTGCACACTAAGAACCTCAAATCAATGGCATTAATGTAGAGCTGTCCGCTATGACGTCTCTTATAGGCAGTTTTTCTATATCACTTATGGAAGTTAAGCACCATATACCACACCGAAGGAACAAAACTTTCTTTACTGACCAAATAAACGAAAAAGAAACGAAACTCGCGATTGCCCTGGCCTTTAACCCTGGTGCTGAAGAAAAGAAAGTGTATTCAGAGGCAGCAGCTGGTGATGGCAATTTCCACCTGGGCATGGTTATTCAATGAATGCTTGCTTTAATCTGAAAGTAAATCTCTACAAGGAAAATTGTTGATGAAGGGCGACATCTGCAGGTTTTGTTGATGCTATATTGCTATTTATGACATTGTGAGCACCCTTTCACTCTTATCTACTACCCTGCAAAACTAAGAAGCAAACAAGATAGCTTTGGAAAGTGCCACATTGCTGCAATACCTAAACAACAGCTGCAAGAGCTGTTTAAAGCCACTTGCAAAATACACAAACCATTTTCACTACATGCACGGTGGAAGGTGTCTGCACGCAGTAGAGGCACTCAGAAAAGTAATGTATCAGCTTTTGGGGTTGAAGCACAGCTACGGACGGTCGTTTCTTTCTTTTTTTTTTTGATGCAGGCCTTTGCTTCAACGGACGGTTTAGGTGGGGTTCTCACCGTAACACAAGGCGTGCGATAGCATTTCGGAGCCTATTTGCATGTTAACGATATGTAACACGAACCTGCGTCTGAGAGAAACGACGGGTTTCATGACGCGGCCGTGCGCCAGCGATCGAAAACATGCACAAATAAACCGCATTTAATTGATTCGTGGCAAGACTAGCCACTAGAGCACTAGCCTCATGCAGTATTTAGGGTAGTCTCGCGGCACATCACGCACGCACATCCAACAGCTAGCAGCAATGTTACTAGAACAAACTCTAGCAGTCAGCACAAGGGATCTTGCCGAAATACAAGGCTTGCGTTCCCTCATAAAATAGATCGCATTTCGGGGCCGATTTGCATGTAAGCGGTATCCCAGACGGCCACTGACGGCGTACGTACGAAAGCGGATGGTCGAATCCGTTCGCCCAGCGGACAGCCGCCGTACGTCCGCCACTGGATTTGCTTTTACACAGCTATGATATAGTTTGTAGTCGTCGTGCTCGTCTGAACTGCGTATAAATCAGTAATGCCGTCAAGTCTGCATTATTTGATGCCAGAGCGAATCGATGCGATAGAAAGCGTTTCAATTAAACAGTTTTTTTTTATTTTCCGCATGTTTCATCGTTGAATTCTTCCTTCAAAAATTTCTGATTAAAAGGATAATGACCATTAAACATTTTTCTATCATGATGCTTCGGTGAAATTTTAGTCAGTGGCTGAATAGACGCAACAAGCAGCAAGCTCAAAAAGAACGAAACCGAACCTATCCTCAAAAAATTTTGAAATGAGCCAATCCATTCCACCCGACAAGTTGAAGTTTAGTCATGGAAGATGGCTTCACGTTTCCGTGTTCTGCATTTTCTGCGCAGTTACAAATACCTACGGCTGTAATGCACTGCTAGCATTGTTTTTGCTTTGGCTTGGTGCGGCTGGCACACTTTGTTCACCCGCCGATTCCAAAGTAAGTATTTCACCGAACTTTTGTTTCTTTAGTGGAACTTTTCGATGCACCGATGGTGCTGAGCTTTTGGGTAAGGAAACAGCTCTGTACAGCAGCCGAACGGTCGAGTGTTTTAGGCGAGACTGACAGGATGGCTCCGCGCCGACTAACTAAAGTGCAGCCTCAAGTCTGAGGGCCATCTTTCTCGGCATTACTGGACGCTGCGCCAGTAAGCCGCGCAACTTCTCTGTCTCTGATAAAGGAGTGCCTGCCCGAGCTTTAAAGGAGTTAATTTGTTAACCATGCGCAACGTGATGAGTTGTAAAAACTATACGAGAAAACTTTTGCACTCCTCGAGCCTATCGTGCGACATGCCTACACTTGTGAAAACGTCGCGAGTTTTTTTTTTTTTTTTAATGGACAGCCGCTGATCTTTCTCTCTTGAGCTTTACGGTAACTACAGTTTCTAGAAGGAACTGCTGCAGCTACTAAATAACTAAAGGTTTAGTACTCTCCTTCAGCTTTGACAAACCAGGACAGCACCTTGCGCATGTTGGTTATGCATGTGGGACCGAACCGCGCAGAACAACCGGACAAGGAGATGAGAGAAAAAAAAAGTCGGCAGTTGTCTTTTTCTTGACCCGTTGTTCTGCGCTGTTCTGGCACGAATTTGACATACCGCCGCCGCGATGCAGTTGGGCTGTGAGCTCTGGTGCCTGCAACGCCTTCTTTTATGCAAAACAGGCGTACTGAGAGGCCATGCAAGCCGCGGGCTAAAAAAAAAAGAGTTGAGCAAAAGTGAGATGAAAACAAAATTGTTGTTGCTTTGACCTTACAGATATTCAAAGGCTCCTCAGAACTTCACTGCATTATTGACTGCGAGATAATGCCAAAGCTGCACTAGAGCCATGCAGCACCTTATAGTGCATGATACTGAGCCTATGTGTCGCACTGAAAGCTCTTACCATGTTCTTAGATTATCATATTAAAGTAGCTTTAAACCCATGCTTGTTAATACAGTGATAGCCATAAATTGAATCTAGGGCATCATGCTCACATACAAGGCTTCTGATAACCGCTGGTCACATGATGTGGGCTATAGCAGAAACCTGTACGTGGTCATCTTACAAGCATTTGTGCAATTGATGCTTTTAATGTGTTGTAAAAGATTTTGTGTTCTGTTTCTGTATGGGAATGCTTTCCTTATTGAAGGCTAACATTTGGCTTGCTACAGCAAAACCTCTACCTAGTCATCCTAAAAACAGCACCGCAGTTGGTGCTTTTAATGTATTGTAAAAGTATTTGTGTTCTGCTTCTGTATGGCAATGCTTTTCTCGTTGAAGACTAGCATGAGGCTTCCAAAAATTTTTCAGGTGCCATTTGCTGTAGCCGATTTCGCAGGCCAACAGGAAGCAGCACTTTGAACATGGAAAACTGTCATCCACGGGGAAAAACAGCAACATCCCTTTGTATTCTCATTTCTTTGGTATGGCTAAAAGTGAGTATTGTATCATTATCTATATTATTAGCATTGAATCATGATTGTCAGTGTTGAAGTTGTTTGAGCGTGATGACTTTAAACACACAGTTCATCCCTTCGACATTAAGGTTTTAGCTTGTTTACATGTAGGATGTAGAACTGGTTTCAACAAACTTTATGCAGCAAATTCTTTTGACATTGTCCACCATGTTACTTTTTGTCATTGCCCATTGAAGTAAATAACCAGTATTTTACGTTTACACAGTCGTCCACTCTTAGCTTGAATGGGAATGTGTGGCATGCAGTTTGCAAAATAGCAATGCATCCGTCACAGCCATCCATCAAGGCTAAGTGGCTTGTGTGTAGAGGGACCAGCCGCTCCAGCTTCACGTCATCTGCCTCTTTGCTCCGGTGTGCAGACGTGCATTAATGCAAAATGGTTTATGTGTAGAGAAACCAGGAGCTTCTTTGTCACATCTGGCTGTTTGTTACGGTGTGCAGATGCGCATCGAGGCAAAATGGCTGATGTGTAGAGGGACCAGGAGCTGCTGTTTAACGTCATTCGCCTCTTTACTACAGTGCACAGCCGTGCATTGATGGTAAGTGGCTTGTGCATGGAAGGCCCAGGAGCTGCAGCTTCACGTCTGCCTCTTCGCTCAGGTACGCAGGTGCGTATTGAGGCAAAATGGCTTATGTATAGAGGGACCAGGAGCTGCTGTGTGGCGTAGTCTGTTTTTTTTCTATGGTGCGTATCGAAGTACATGGGGGGGGGGGGGGAGGGACTCATGTGTAAAGGTACCATGAGCTGCTGCGTCATGTCGTCTGCCTCTTTACTATGGTGCGCAGGCATGCATCAAGGCAAAGTGGCTTATGCGTAGAAGGATCAGGAGCTGTTGCTTCACATCTACTATGATGCGCAGCTGCGTATTGTGGGTGGTGGTGGAAAACATTTCCATCAGATACAAATACAGGAGGTTATTCACTAGCTGACCCTGAGGGGGCCTGTCCTGACAAAAACAAGGGGTCCCTAGTTTGGGACCCCAGTGGTGGTAGAGGGACTAGAGGCTGGTACTTCACGCTGTCTGCCTCTTCGCTACGGTGTGCGGCTGCGATGGATGCAGTGGCATCTCGAAAAATGCATGCCACGCACTCGCATGTTCAGCCTAAGAGTGGACGACTGTGTACCTGCTATAGCTTTGTTATTCATAGAATAAACCTAGGCCAAGTTGGATAAATTATAGCTCACCTCATATGTGGTCAGCAAAGGAAAGCCACTCCAGAAAATCTGATGCATTTACTGTCATAGGATTCTTATTCATATACATGCTACTGACAAGTCAGATTCTTCACCCTCAGAAATGCCAGAAAAACAACCAAGGGTGCGTCTGTAATAGTCTAGCTTGCTCTTTCTCTGCAGACTTGAGTCAGATGTGTGTTCCATTGCTGTGGGCGGGACAGGTGTGAATCTTTGATTTTTTGCAACAGGTATGTTACTGTAGTTTAAAGGCAAAACGGTACTAATAATCGCAGCCCCCCGTGGCCTTTATCCCCTTTTAATAGTGTTGCTAGACACTGAATTATTAGTTTACTCTGCACTGTTTCTGTCTAGTTAATGTGCGGAGATGTACATATATTTATATGTCTTGGAGTTGTCGACTTTGCACTTAGAAACATTGTAGCGTTATCTGATGTGCTGCTTTCATTTCTTTAATGATTTCTGTAAGGGATCAGTGGGTATGCTAAGCACCATTATTAGTCTGCTCTTTTTGGGTCACCTGTTCAATGCCCAGCTGCGGCCGTCTCCCACTTGCCCTCGGACAGGAGGCGGAGAGACGCGCACAGAGAGGCAGCTACAGCAGCTACAGTGCTTAACGGAAACGTAGGCAGAAAGGGAAAGAAGTCCCCTCTTCCGAGGACTTTGCTGTCGCATTCGAAGACGCGGGGACAGGCAGTTTGTTCTCGTTGCTGTGTCATGTAGGGGGCTCATTTTTATTTAAGGAGCTTTACGAACAGTATACAACTAAGGTGTCCTTAGTACTAAGCGTACTAAGGGGTCCTTAGTACGCTGACTGGACCCATCACCCGGAGGCAGCACAGCTTTGAAACGAGCACCTCTTTTGGAAGAACTGCTTATCGTTCAAAGAAAAAACACTGTCAGGTTGAAGGGTGTAAGGCCCTCTTTCTTGTTGGGGAGCCCATAAAAGTGACAATTATTCAGTGCAGGCGCGCTGAGTGGGGTCTCGTTGAGGATTCCAACCCTGGATGTCAACAATGGTGGGAGATGGCGGCGTTGAAAAAGGGCAAGTGGGTAACAGTGACGGTATGATGCGGAGCTGGAGGATATGGGTTGGCTCTTCTGATGTGGTCCGCAATGGTGCTGACTCGGACGCCAATAATTGCAATAATTGCCCTGTAAATGGAGCCGCCAAGGGTGCAAGCTTTGGGCAATGGTTGCGCACGTGGGACACCGTTTTGATGGGTTCTTTTTTTTTTTCTTCTTTTTTTCCTAGGGGGAGAGTTTGGCATGTGACCTAGTGAGCCAATCATTTCGAGGTCCATTCTCTAAATTACGTTTGTTGTGAAACAAATTTGTTGTCCCTTTTGCATTGCTTGTATTAGGGAGAGGGTGAAGAACCTTATGAAAGTGGAAAGACATGCGAAAATGTTTGTTAGCCAGTCATGGGTGAGTTCGTTGTCATTGGGGATGAGAAATGTGGACGGAATCCCGAAGTTAATGAAACGGCCCCGCGGCCTGGAGAACTCGTTCTGAGCTAGATTTTGATCTCTTTCCTCTTTGGCATAGATCATGGTCATTGTTTCACCTGTTGTAAATACGTACATTCATGTATAAAGTTTTCAGTTCATCTTCCTCTCCGTGTGCAAGTTGTTGTGGCCAGCTGCAGTAAATTCACTATTTTCATTTCTATATAACATGCCTTTCTGAACATGGTGAGCTCTTTTGTCCAATCCTGTAAGAAAGCAGCAAAGCGCTCCCAAATCTTCCACAAAACTGTGTGATATCTTTAATGCTAACTGTGGCTTGGTGTCACTCAAAACATGTAGTTGAGGTAGATTTCTTCCCCCTCTTTTTGTTCGTTCAAATGAGGACCAGCGGACACTAACTCTTGCTTTTGTAATGCCCTAGGCCCCGCCTTAAGGCAGTACTCCAATGTCAATACCATATTTATAGCTATGGCTGTCTAACAGCACTAATGTCTTTTATGCACATCTTTTACTAATCTCTTACCCAAGTGGTGGCTTATACTGCGGGGGCGAAAGTCTCTGGACAGTATGTCTGGAGATTTTGGACTAGAATCGCGATGTAAACGAATTGTGACCTTATTTCTCTTGCACACATGAAAGAACTAACGTTCAACTTTCACATCGACAAGTATGGTCCGAGTTTCCTGGTCGATGTGAAAGTTATGTGCTTTGATTGCAGTTTGGGTAGTCCACACACTTTTGTCCCTGATATTACATAGGGGCAAATTAGGCGCCTTTAAAGGGGTAGTTTCTTTGGCGCCCACTACCTTACCCATAAAAAAGCTACAGTGTTTCTTGTGAACAGCTGGCTGCATTTATAAAGACCATTATTTTTTGTAATTTGTTGTGCGTAGTTGAGAAATCCATGACATACATGCACAGCTGGTTGCCAGAATTATGCGACCATATTTCAGTAACTAACATCCATGCTGCATGCTGCCGGTAATACATCAGGAGCTTGTGGTTGTCAGCTTTTTGTGTTTTGTGTAACTATAAGCCTTGCTATTGTAATGTCACATATAGCACTGTGGGTAAACAAATAACTTTACTTTTAACTCTTGTAGAAGCATGAACACTGCGCAATCACTACGGCAGGCTATGCTTCCACATTGGGCTTTAGCCACATGTCAAATGTCTATCTTTATTCTGCATCAGCTTGCATGTTATCAGATAGGTTACTTCGTCGCAGCTGCTTTAAGGAGATGCTTTCTAGACGCTTGTAGCCTAGATGTTGATGTCGATATACCCCTGACACGCCCAGGGAATGTCTTCGGTAGAGGGTACATGGAAACCAGAGAAATGTGCAGTTTACAGAACAAAAAGGTAACAATTTTAAATGATGTTATTATTGATCACTTCTTTTCAGAGCAGGAACAATGACTTTAGAAATCTGCCTGTTAAACCGCTCAAAATGCAGGTTTCTGCCGCCAATGCGTACCTGTGTAATACTGCAATGCTCTGGCTGTGCTTTATGTTCATATACAGCATCCTTTATGCTTAGCGTCTCTGCATGTGCACTCCATGTCTTGGGCATTGCTGAGGGCGCATAGCAGCAAGCATAACATGCCATGTTTGGTCAGAGTGGCATGTTCAAAGAGACGACATAAAAACATTAAAATACTGAATGCCAGGTTCTGGTCAAACTACGTTTGTATCTTTTGTTATTCTGCATGGGTTTTGCTGCAGTTATATGACCTTTCTATATAGTATGTGACAGTTCTGAATGGAGATGCATGCATACAGTGCCGTCTGGAAAAAGCAATTGAGGGAAACTGGCAGTTGCCCTTGGAGATGTGTAATCAAAGTTCAACACAGATAACTTGAATTTCATTTTCCTTTCTATTGCAGGAGGAGCCCAGCCTGCTCTTTCCATCTTAGGCCTGAAAGACTAGCAACAGCTGATCGAGCAAATGCACAGGATAGTAACTGCTCCTGGAATCCCGGCCTGCGGAGGCCGCCCACAGAGAACTCGATCATTTCCTCGCTAATTCCGAAATATTAGGTTTCAATAAATACCTTTTCCTCCACCACCTCCCCAAGGGAAGAGCTGTCACGGCCAAGGATAATTAAAAAAAATTATTCAAGTAGATTCTTAATACTCCAGTTGGCCTTCATTTTACCATGCCATTCCTTAACATCGATATTTTTTTAGTGTAGACTATTTATGCATGCAGTTTTTGCAATAAAGCAAAAAAAAAAGCTTTTTTACAACCTCGCAGGCTGGTATGCCTATGCACTTCGCATGTTTTCAGGAATGGTGCATTTGTGTAAAGCTCAGCTAGCATATGTGCCTCTTTGATGGAAGTTCTAATTGCACACTGCTGTTCAGTGCTTTGTGTGTGAAAGTAGAGCAGACAACAGGAAACGAACCTGTTGCATATTCTATTGTCTGCTTTGTCTCACGACAAAGGCATTGAGCACTAGTATGTGACTGAAATTTCCATGGCACATGCTTGCTGAGCTTTACACGAATGTTATTGGCAAGTTTTTACACCAATAGCGGGCCCTGCAAGCAAGTTCCGGGAAACGTCCGAATGTCCGCCTCCGGCTGTCCGTCGGAGGTCCGTGGGACGCGATCCGGATCCACGAACGATAGTCCGACGGACGTCCGCTGTACGTATATCGAACATAACCGGACTTCCGTCGGATGTCCGAAGGTCCGAAAACGGTCGTCCGTCGGTCGACCGTCGGATGTCTATGGCCGTCTGGGATGTAACAAACCTGCGTCTGAGCCACGAAGGGCTTCGTGGAGCGGCCAGGCGCCAGCGATTGAATCAATGCACAAATCGCATTTAGTTCATCCGGGGCAAGACAAGATGACTAGCCTCATGCGGTCTTTGGAGAAGACTCGCGGCACAAGTATAGCACAAGAGCACGCTCACACATCCACGCAACAACGCGCATCGCACGCTGCCACAACAACACGGGCGCCGAGGC
The DNA here is from genome assembly GCF_055883805.1 of Amblyomma maculatum. NCBI lineage: Eukaryota > Metazoa > Arthropoda > Arachnida > Ixodida > Ixodidae > Amblyomma > Amblyomma maculatum. The sequence goes on along the minus strand of NC_139344.1, from coordinate 473,520,277 downwards.
CCATCGTCGCTAGCGTGGAATTGGGGTGCCGGCCGCAGCTCGTAACAGCCAGCCGACGGCCTCTTCTCCCTCTCCATCTTCGTTTTCCCCCTCGCGCCGCATCCGTTTGTTGGGATCAGATATACGCCACCCGGCCACTGGTATCTCTAAACCCCAGACCTTCACGAACAGTTACTGCGCCTGCATCAACTTCCGGATGGATACCATTACATTCTTGTATAATATGGTCAATTGTTTCACTGGAGTTACCACATACAGCACATGTGTCATCTTCAGTGTTAAATTTCTTTTTGTAGCTGCGTGTTCTAAGACACCCTGATCTATCTTCAAAATGTAGGGCACTGCCTCTTGAGTTATCAAAGCTTCCTTACTGATCTGCATTTTCCACTTTCGCTATAATTCCACACTCTGATCTTCTCCATCGAATTTATCCAATTTTTAACTTCTGTGGTTTTCACCTGTTGCTTAATGCTCTTTATTTCTTCGTCCTTGTGACTAGCATACTTACTAGTTAGTTTACGAGTTCTTTTCCTCCATTGTGAGTCAAGGCTTTTTAAGTACAGGTATTTAAATACTTTAGCTGCCCATCTGTTACTGTCCAATTTCATCAGGGGTTCCTCATATAATATTTTACTCTCAGCTTCCCGTACTTCGAAAGATGCCTAGACCATATCTCCCTGTACCGCCTCATTTGTGGTTTTGCCGTGGCACCCAGTGCTAATCGTCCAACGGCTCTGTGATTTATTTCTAATGTCGACTGTACCTCTGATTTTAGGCACAAAACCGCATTTCCGAAAGTAAGTCCGGGCACCATAAATCCTTTCCAAATACCCCTCAAAACCTCATACGTGTTGTATCCTCACAATGTCCTATGCTTCATTATCCCGGCATTTCTTCGCCCTTTGGCCTTAAGTGATTGCTCATGCTTTCCAATGTATGCCAATCCTTCGTTTACCCACACCCCCAGATATTTATATTCTACTACTTTGGGTATTTCATGGCCTTGTATTTTAAGATCCTGATCAGTTGAGCCGTTGAAAATCATCGGACCCGACTTAACTGTGCTAAAACTGAAACCCAGAGTGTCCACTTCGTCTCCGCAATACTTAACTAGAGTTTGCAATTCTTCCAGACTCTCAGCTAGCAGCACAATATTGTCTGCATGCATCAAACCGGGGAGGCGCTGCTCTACCGCCTTTCCACCTAATCTATATGACAGGTTAAAACCTAGGTTACTATCTTGTATCCTCCGTTCCAGGTTTATCATATAAAGCATGAACAGCACCGGTGATAGAGGACAGCCTTGTCTTAATCCTTTGCATACTTTGACATCCTCCGTACTTCTTATCCCTTCCCACGTAATTTCTACTTTGTTATCCCGGTATATTTCCTGTAGGAACTCTATTATCTCATAACCGATACCTTCTTCTTTTAATATGTTCCACAGGAGTTCCCTGTTTACGTTGTAGTACGACCCGTTTATGTCCAGGAAGGCCAAATTTTTCACTCTAGATATTTCGATGCATTGGGTAAGCATGAACAGGCTATCATCTAAGCGCCTACCATTTCTAAAGCCGTTCTAAAGTTCTCCGAGTATCGTGTTACTTTCTACCCATGCTTGCACCTTTAATTTCACCGCCTGCATGGCTAACCTGTACATAACAGATGTTATGGTAATCGGCCTGTAGGATTTTATGTGCATCCTGTCTCCTTTCCCTTTATAAATCAAATTCATTTTACTCTCCCGCCAGCTGTCCGGAATTTGCTTATTCGTTATGACTGTTTCCAGAGCTTTTAACAACGTTTCCTTACTTTTTGGACCGAGTTCATTAATCAGCTTGATCGGAATTCCATCTATTCCTGTAGATGTGTTTTTAGGAATATTTTTTACGGCCTTTTTTCAGTTTAGATTGGTCAGTTCTAAGCTGCTTTGTATTCTGCTACTTTGTGTTGTTTCCTGATTCGCGGAAATTACCCTATCGTCGGTCTTAAATGACTCGGCTATCACTGATTTAATGTAGTTCACTGCGTTGTCTCCCTTTAAGCAATTTCCCTCGTTATCTTGAATCCGATCCTGCTTTCTTTGATTCTTCTTCCCTAGCCAGCTTATATGGTTCTAGAATTTTCTTGCTCCGCCTCTAGAGGCATCGTATATGTCAGCCATCCAGCGATCGGCGGACTGATTTATTTTACTTTGGACGAGGGCCTGTACCTCAAGTGTCTTTTGTCGATATGATTCCTATTTTTGGTCGCTTTCCTCCTGAGATACCTGTGGTTTCTTTGCCACTCGATGTTCCCTTGAAGCAGCCCGTCGTTCAATAACATCCCCGATTTTCATATTCCACCAGCTCCGTGGCTTCCTCTTTCCATTCCAGCGGTTTGCTACTTTAACCTCGTGAATTTTCCTCCTTATGAGTAGTTCTACCTGTTCATAATCCCAGTCCTCCAAGGGGCTTTTCTCTATTTATTCCTCTATGTCTGTTGCTATCTGCGCTATTTGATCGTCGTTTAATTTTGCGTCTACTTTTTGTCCATTTCTTCCATTTCTCCAGTTCCATTTCTCTTTCCATCAAGGGCCGCATCTGCAGACTAATACGTTTATGATCACTTCCCAGACTACAATCCCCTTCTTCGACTTTTTCCATTTTTCTGACCGCGCTATAAATTTCCTGTGACATTAGACAGTAGTCAATGGTCGTCTGCCTGTTGCGGAATTCCCACGTGATTTGGCCTTCACATTTTGCTTCTCTATTTAGTATAACTAGATCGTGTCGCTCACAGAAATCTAGCATTAGCTTCCCGTTACAATCCGTGTATCCATCCAGATCATCGATGTGGCCGTTAATGTCCCCTAGCAGAATAATATTGGCCCAGTCTCCAAACTGGCTTATATCATCACTGAGACATTCAACAAGATCCTTGTTTTCTTGCCTGCATTGGTGTCCTGTTCCTAAATAAACTACCCCTAACCATCTCCTTATGCCGGCGATTGTTCCTGGTACCCAGATATGTTCTTTACAAGATGATTTAATTCTTTGCCAATTTGTTCCTTAGTGTATCACATACCTACCCCTCCATCCTTTTTTTCCGTTCTCGTTCTGTTGCACCCCTCCCAGACGTAGCCTACTATAAACGGCGGATCTTCTAGATCCCTGAGATGAGTCTCACAAAGAGCGTACACACCTATTTTGTCATCCTTCAACTGCTGTTCTATATCTAGCCATTTCGCTCTTTTTCTACTTCCTTGCGTGTTTATGTAGCTGATCCTAGTGTTAAATTTCTTTTTTGTACTTTTCTTTCTCGACCTACTCTTTGCCATTTTTGGAGCTCAGCCTCCATTATTACACTTTCTTCTGCTTCACTTCTAACTACCTCTGTGCACGGAGTCCTCGCGGACCCCCTAAAAAAGCTACAGCCCTGCCTGCCAGGCGCCAGCCGATCTCTGCTCCCACCATTCTGTTAAAATTAATGCCATCTCGCTGAAAAGCCCTACCAGAACCTGCTTTATGCACCTCCCTGTTTACCTCAACCACGTCGAAACGCTTCTCCAGGCGTAACTTTCTTATGTCCTGATTAACTGTCACCACGTCCTTTTCCAGCTTTCCGTTCAATCCTAGCACCTCCGATACTGTGCATACAACTATCTGCGCTTGCTGTGCTATTTCCCTGATATCGTCAACTCCCTTAGCTAAACTTTCCACCACTCTTGCAGCGTCACCATTTAGGACATAGTTTAGCCCCGCGGCTACTATCACCATACTGCGCTCAGCGGAATTTTTCAACAACCTATTTTTACTCTCTTTCAACACTGCCCTTATTGTGCTCCCTGGGAAGGCTCCAACTAACACTCGCTTATCACCTTTACATGTTCCAAGATATCTCGGTTGCACCTGCTCATGTTAGAATCTCCGGCGATAAGCACCTGGGCCTTCTCTCTCCCTCCCCCAACTGTTGGCTCCTTCTTTCGGTTATCTGTGTCCTTCTCTCTGGGATTTTCATTCTTCCTTACTTCTTCGTATTTTTCCGGCTTCTTAGGAGCTGCTTCTAAATAACTTTGTTGGTTCGGATCCGCCTGACCTACTTTGCTTATGCCTTCCATGCCAGTGCTGATCACAGCCACGTGGCCCGCACTGGAATGTTCGTCCTCGTTGTTTCCCAGAGCAAAATCCGCCTGATCTATTTTGCATACGCCTTCCATGCCAGTGCTGGTCCCAGCCGCGTGGCCGGCACTGGAATGTTCGTCCTCGTTGGTTCCAAGGATAAAGTCGGCCATTGTTTTTCCATTTGAGGGAGCTGTAGAAACAGTTTCTGATTTTCTACCCTTGACAGACGTACTTCATTTTCTAAATCATCCAGACGAGACACTAAATTGCCCCTTTCTTGATCAAATCTATCTAGGCGCGCACTCAGCACGCAACACCGACACAAAAAGTCGCTGCCTTCCGCTTCATCTACAGAGTCAAAACGCGTTTCCTTGAGATTGACCTGCGCCTCACATTGAGTACACTTTACCTTCTTTTGATTGGACATCTTAAGCATGTATCGACTGAACTATATATATTACGAATTCTCAGAATATACAAACTGCCAAAATAAGACACTAGAAACGACGAGCAAACACGCGTTAAAATCAATTCTGCGAATGCCAATAGCCTAGAAAAAAAGTATTTATCTAAACAAAATAGTTAAAGAATGAACGCCGAGAAAACCTAGCTGCCGGCACGAAAAACCAAGCCTCTAGGACAAAGAGCTAAAATCTATTCTTTACGCTGCACCTAACCTAACTAGCTGAAAACGAAATAAAGTTAATAAAAGAACTCATGTATTTGACGCGGCAATTTTGTCCACGCCATGGCTCCTCCTCCAACACAGTCATCTCCCCTCCCCCATGGCTCCAAGCAGTGTGCTGGCATGACCATGGGCAGTAGAAAAACAGAATTTCCCTCCCTCGGGGGAATGAGTGAGCGCAGATTTTGTGTGTTCGCAGTCTTTTGCTTTCGTTCTTTTTCGTGCGGTGATCTGGCGGAATCAGAGCTGGTATTCGAAGCAACGCAGGGACTTCGATTCGCGAGTTTGCTTCTTAGCAGCGCGCTGCAGGGATTGTGAGTTTGCTTCCTCATTACGATGAAAACGTGGAAGAGTATTGACCTGATGCGGGGCCGCAAATATATTGAGTACCTGTGCATGAGTTATTTGCACACACGCGCGCCCAAAGACATGCAGTTTTGTAGTGGCAGAAAGCAAATAACTAACTGAATGAGAGCATCTTGCGTGTAAACGTCGATGTTTGGAATTAAGCTGTGAAATTATACAAGATGGTACTTGTCTTATGGACAAACAATTTTAAGTCACTATATATACATTATATTGTGAGCCACCGCTCGAACAGTCTTTATTCCAGCCACAGTCTGGAACGCTGCGCGTGATGTTGCGAACACTGGTGAATGATGATGCTGCGTATTTACAGGTGAAAGAGGTGAAAAAAGAAAACGCGGATCTCAGCGCGAAATTGCCGCTCTTAAAGAGCAGCTCCAAATCCAAGGCGTGAACGCTCCCCAGTTTCATTGCCCTCAGTGGTGCAACCCCCGACAAATCCAAACATGCCCCCTCTCTGTCTCTATCCCCTCCGCCTCCTCACGCGTCGTGTCACCGGCACGTGGGCTCCCCGCTAAGCGGGAGCCCGCTGATGACGCCAATTCTTTCTTCCCACCAGTCACTGACAACCTTGTACACCAAGTCACGTCATTCATGCAAGATTTTGAGAAAAGCATGATGGCGACGCTTAACACGCTCCGCTCTGAAACTCAAACGTGGAATAAGATAATTTCTGACCGCGTGGCGGCGCTCGAAACTCGCCAGAGCTGTTCAGTTGACGTTGACAGCCGTGTGGTGCGGACGCGTGTTACATCGCTCCTCCGATTGCACGTGGCTACCGGAAACGGACGGACTGGCGACAGCGGGAGCTTCCGAAGCGTCAAATAGATGAGTTCTTTCTTTTATTAACTTTATTTCGTTTTCAGCTAGTTAGGTTAGGTGCAGCCTAAAGAATAGATTTTAGCTCTTGGTCCTAGCGGCCTGGTTTTTCGTGCCGGCAGCTAGGTTTTCTTGGCGTTCATTATTTAGCTATCTTGTTTAGATAAATAATTTTTTTCTAGGCTATTGGCATTCGCAGAATTGGTTTTTAACGCGTGTTTGCTAGTCGTTTCTTGTGTCTTCTTTTGGCAATTTGTATATTCTGAGAATTCATAATACATATAGTTCAGTCGATGAGCGCTTAAGATGTGCAATCAAAAGAAGGTAAAGTGTACTCAGTGTGAGGCGCAGGTTAATCTAAAGAAAACGCGTTTTGACTCCGTAGGTGAAGCGGAAGGCAGCGACTTTTTGTATCGGTGTTGCGTACTGAGTGCTCGTCTGGATAGATTTGATCAAGAAAGGGGCAGTTTAGTGTCTCGTGTGGCTGATTTAAAAAATGAAGTACGCTTGTTAAGAGCGGAAAATCAGAAACTGCTTGGACAGCTTACTCAAATTGAAAAAAAAAAGGGGCCGACTTCGTCCTTGGAACCAACGAGGACGAACATTCCAGTGCGGGCCACGTGGCTGGGGCCAGCACTGGCATGGAAGGCATAAGCAAAGTAGGTCAGGCGGATCCGAACCGTCAGAGTTATTTAGAAGCAGCTAAGACGCCGGAAAAAAAGGAAGAAGTAAGGCAGAATGAAAATCCCAGAGATAAGGACACAGATAACCGAAAGCAGGAGCCAACAGTTGGGAGAGGGAGAGAGAAGCACCAGGTGCTTATCGCCGGAGATTCTAACATGGACAGGTACAAGCGAGATATCTTGGAACATGTAAGGGGTGATAACAGAGTGCTGGTTGGAGCCTTCCCAGGGAGAACAATGAGGGCAGTGCTAAAAGAGAGTAAAAATAGGCTGTTGAAGAATTCCGCAGAGCGCAGTATGGTAATAGTAGCCGCGGGGCTAAATGATGTCCTAAATGGTGACGCTGCAGCAGTGGTGGAAAGTTTAGCTAAGGGAGCTGACGAGATCAGGGAGATAGCACAGCAGACGCAGATAGTTGTATGCACAGTACCAGAGGTGCTAGGATTGAACGGAAAAAATGGAAAAGGACGTGGTGACAGTTAATCAGGACATAAGAAAGTTAAGCCTGGAGAAGTGTTTCGAAGTGGTTGAGGTAAACAGGGAGGTACATAAAGCAGGTTTTGGTAGGGCTTTTCAGCGAGATGGCATTCATTTTAACAGAAGGGTGGGAGCAGAGATCGGCTGGCGCCTGGCAGGCAGGGCTGTAGCTTTTTTAGGGGGTCCGCGAGGACTCCGTGCACAGAGGTAGTTAGAAGCGAAGCAGAAGAAAGTGTAATAATGGAGGCTGAGCCCCAAAAATGGCAAAGAGTAGGCCGAGAAAGAAAAGTACAAAAAAGAAATTTAACACTAGGATCAGCTACATAAACATGCAAGGAGGTAGAAAAAGACCGAAATGGCTAGAGATAGAACACCAGTTGAAGGATGACAAAATAGGTGTGTACGCTCTTTGCGAGACTCATCTCAGGAATCTAGAAGATCCGCCGTTTATAGAAGGCTACGTCTGGGAAGGGTGCAACAGAACAAGAACGGAAAAAAAGGGTGGAGGGGTAGGTATGTTGATACACCAGGGAACAAATTGGCAAAGAATTAAATCATCTTGTAAAGAACATATCTGGGTTTCAGGAACAATTGCCGGCATAAAGACATGGCTAGGGGTAGTTTATTTAGGAACAGGACATCAATGCAGGCAAGAGAACAGGGATCTTGTTGAATGTCTCAGTGACGATATAAGCCAGTTTGGAAACGGGGCCAATATTATTCTACTGGCGGACATGAACGGCCACATCGACGATCTAGATGGATACACGGATTGTAACGGCAAGCTAATGCTAGATTTCTGTGAGCGACGCGATCTAGTTATAGTAAATAGAGAAACACAATGTGAAGGCCAAATCACGTGGGAATTCCGCAACAGGCAGACGACCATTGACTATTGTCTAATGTCACAGGAAATTTATAGCAAGATCACAAAAATGGAAATAGACGAAGAAGGGGGGTGTAGTCTGGGAAGCGATCATAAACGTAGTAGTCTGCAGATGGGGCCCTTGACGAAAAGAGAAATGGAACTTAGACAAAACGTAAACGCAAAATTAAACGACGATCAAATCGCGCAGATAGCAGCAGACATAGAGGAAGCACTAGAAAAAAGCCCCATGGAAGACTGGAATTTTGAACAGGTAGAACTACTCATAAGGAGGAAAATTCAGGAGGTTAAAGTAGCAAACCACTGGAATGGAAAGAGGAAGCCACGGAGCTGGTGGAATAAGGAAATCAGGGAAGCTATTGAACAACGACGGGCTGCTTCAAGGGAACACCGAATGGCAAAGAAGGCACAGGTATCTGAGGAGGAACTCGACCAAAAATGGGAATCATATCGACAAAAGAAACTTCAAGTGCAGGCCCTCGTCCAAAGTAAAATAAGACAGTCCACCGATCGCTGGATGGCTGATATACACGATGCCTCTAGAGTCGGAGCAAAAAAAATTCTGGAACCATATAAGCTGGCTAGGGAAGAAGAATCAAAGAAAGCAGGATCGGATTCAAGATAACGCGAGAAATTGTTTAAAGGGAGATAACGCAGTGAACTACATTACATCAGTTATAGCCGAGTCATTTAAGAGTGACGATAGGGTAATCTCCGCGAATCAGGAAACAACACAAGGTAGCAGAATACAAACCACATTAGAACTGACCAATCTAAACTGGAAAAAAGGCAGAAAAAAATATTCTTAAAAACACATCTACAGGAATAGATGGAATTCCGATCAAGCTGATTAATGAACTCGGTCCAAAAAGTAAGGAAACGTTGTTAAAAGCTCTGGAAACAGTCATAACGAATAAGCAAATTCCGGACAGCTGGCGGGAGAGTAAAATGAATTTGATTTATAAAGGGAAAGGAGACAGGATGCACATAAAATCCTACAGGCCGATTACCATAACATCTGTTATGTACAGGTTAGCCATGCTGGCGGTGAAATTAAAGGTGCAAGCATGGGTAGAAAGTAACAAGATAGTCGGAGAACTTCAGAACGGCTTTAGAAATGGTAGGCGCTTAGATGATAGCCTGTTCGTGCTTACCCAATGCATCGAAATATCTAGAGTGGAAAATAGACCTTTGTATTTGACCTTCCTGGAAATAAACGGGGCGTACGACAACGCAAGCAGGGAACTCCTGTGGAACATATTAAAAGAAGAAGGTATCGGTTATGAGATAATAGAGTTCCTACAGAAAATATACCGGGATAACAAAGTAGAAATTACGTGGGAAGGGATAAGAAGTACGGAGGATGTCAAAGTATGCAAAGGATTGAGACAAGGCTGTCCTCTATCACCGGTGCTGTTCATGCTTTATATGATAAACCTGGAACGGAGGATACAAGACGGTAACCTAGGTTTTAACCTGTCATATAGAGTAGGTGGAAAAGCGGTAGAGCAGCGCCTCCCCGGTTTGATGCATGCAGACGATATTGTGCTGCTAGCTGAGAGCCTGGAAGAATTGCAAACTCTAGTTAAGTATTGCGGAGATGAAGGGGACGCTCTAGGCTTCAGTTTCAGCGCAGTTAAGTCGGGTCTGATGATTTTCAACGGCTCAACTGATCAGGGTCTTAAAATACAAGGCCTTGAAATACCTAGAGTAGCAGATATAAATATTTGGGGGTATGGGTAAACGAAGGATTGGCATACATTGGAAAGCATGAGCAATCACTTAAGGCCAAAGGGCGAAGAAATGCCGGGATAATGAAGCATAAGGCATTGTGGGGATACAATAGGTATGAGGTATTGAGGGGTATTTGGAAAGAAATTATGGTGGCAGGACTTACTTTCGGAAATGCGGTTTTGTGCCTAAAATCAGAGGTACAGTCGACATTAGAAACAAATCAGAGATCCGTTGGACGATTAGCACTAGGTGCTCACGGCAAAACTACAAATGAGGCGGTACAGGGAGATATGGGCTGGGCATCTTTCGAAGTACGGGAAGCTCAGAGTAAAATATTATATGAGGAACGCCTGAGGAAATTGGACAGTAACAGATGGGCAGCTAAGGTATTTAAATACCTGTACCTAAAAAGCGTTGACTCACAATGGAGGAAAAGAACTAGGAAACTAACTAGTAAGTATGCTAGTAACAAGGACGGAGAAATAAAGAGCATTAAGCAACAGGTGAAAAACACAGAAGGTAAAAATTGGATAAATTCGATGAAAAAAAAAAAACAGAGTGTGGAATTATACCGAAAGTGGAAAATGCAGATCAGGAAGGAAGATTTCTTTGATAACTCAAGAGGCAGTGCCCTACTTTTTGAAGCTAGATCAGGGTGCCTTAGAACACGCAGCTACAAAAAGAAATTTAACAATGGAGATGACGCATGTGCTGTATGTGGAAACTCCAGTGAAACAATTGACCATATTATACTCGAATGTAATGGTGTCTATGCGGAAGTTGGTGCAGGCGCAATCTCTGTTCCTGAAGCTCTGGGCTTTAGAGATAACAGTGGCCGGGTGAATAAACCGGCGGTGGAAACTAGCAAAAAACGACTGGAAGATTGGTGGCTTAAAAGCAGAGAAGTGACATAATGTTAGTAATGTAGGAACAAAATTTAATAAATAGAATGGTGGTTTAGTTAACCATTCTAAATCAATAATTGAGATATAGGGAGAAAAATGAGGATGATATATCTACAGCTACCACCCCGTTTCAAAGGGGACGCTCCTATATTCCATCCCATCCATCCAGCTAGAGTTACTGTATATGCTACAAAAGTATGGTGGCTAGATATAACCAAAGGTAGCAGAGTTTCACGTAGGTCCGCCATCTTGCCTGTCAAGCAACCGATATCATTGCGGCGAAGCCGTACTCAGTTTACGCAGGCGACGGGCTTCTCGTATCCCCGATCGGCCGTGAGGGCATTTCCAAGTTTTGTAAAGCCTTTTTTTCACTTGATCGCAAAAAAGGAACATCAGAATAGCTGGCTGTGTAACACAGTCAATAAATATGTCAAGGAAAAAAAGCGCCGCTGTTTCTAGCGTGCGGGGCAATCTGTGCACGGCTGCAGACGATTTACAATGTCGCCTGCTCCGAACTTTTTACCTGACAACAGGGCAGACTCAATATTCTAGATACGCGCCGTACAAATGCAGCATTCATCTTTGTGCCAATATTTAGCCGCCTTACCTGTATCAGAAAACCTGTTTATATATCTTTTTATTGGATGCGAAAGACCTTTAAAACGTTACGAGCGAGAACTATAACAAGGACAGCATATAACATCTAAAACACAGTTTATTCAAAACTTTGAACTTTAGTATTTGAAGTAAACAATCAGGTGTCTAAACATGGTTTGCTTCGCTTAAAAATTATTTGCATACAAGTTTTATGCCAACAGGGATAAATATACAACGCAAAGCAGCGCGGAGGAATACTTTAGCGTTCAAACAGTGTAAATGAAAAAGTGCTGAGCTGCAAGTTCAGCCTGTTTTCGATTAAAAGAAAATTAAGCGCCTGTACTTGAACAAAACACGAACAGAGTGCATAATAACCAGATATTTTGACCTGGCTAGCTGTATAAAGTTGATGCGCCCCTGTGCATGGGAAATTGTAACAAATGAAGTCCGTACCAAATTATGTGCAGCAGATCTCAACATTTAGATTCTCCGAGATCATATCACTTATGAACCAGCGACCAATTGCCAATGGTATTTAAATTAGGGCATATCTTAAGATTTCCTACAGACATGTACCTTGCATCTTCCTCCCAGCAAGCACGTGTCACAGCCACACTTCCAAGAGTCATTTTGTTAATTGCTTTTCACCTTTGGCGATTCGAAATGTAACCCATTGGAGTGTAGCAGACCACAGTTCATTTCTCAAAAGAGAGTTATAACTGCATTAAGTAATAAAGTAGTTATGCCCATACATTTGATATGACGCCATGATTACCTTCACAAAAGGAATAGTGGAAGCAATATCCTTACCTAGTAGTGATCTATAGTGTGTTGACATCCCGACTTCTGCATTAAGAATTGTGGTGCATTTCATGCGCAAAGACTGGCTGATTAAAGCACCTTGCTGTGAGTCAAGCAATCTCACCTGAACGATACTTGATGTAATGGGCAGGTGAATGAAAACCAATGTCTGTTCAGGTATCCTTACCTACAGAGACCTTCAGTAATGTTAGAACAACAGTTCATGCTGTAAGGCTGTGCTGTTTTGAAAATTGTATAGCTTAACACTAAAATAACAGCTCTTGTAGGTGTATGAGAACATCACATCATTCAATTTTTATTGCAGACATAGACAATTAAAAATTAGGACAGAAGTGTGCTTCTATTATTCATGACATTATGCCGTGTGGCAAACAAAGCGTTCAGAAAAGATGTGGAAGTAGGGTACATTGGTGTAGGCTACAGCAAGGAATATACTCCAGTTGTTTCAAAACTGCTACATTCTTATGGAAAACACCTGTTGCATTCACCATATGCTCCAAATTTTGACCTGGATTGGCACCCCAAACAGGAACTTCTTGGCAAACCATCAATAAAATTGTCACAAGCACTAGACCGAATTTTTAGACAGTAGATATTGCACTGAGGCACCTAGAAAAAGGCCCGTAAAAGGCAAACAAAAACAGAAAGAAAACATTTTTTTGCATTGTCGGATAAGAGCCCCTTGTCTAGCACCCCGATACACAAATACTATGCTAGACAAATCAGGGCCATCCAGACGTGGCGCTTCTCCCACTGAGCGTAATGGGTTTGGAGAAATTTAGGTAGCAGTAGGCAAACCACTCTAGGGGGGAACACCGTTAGTTGAGCACCATAGCTAAAGCTAGTGTTCCAAAAAGATGTTCCAGTTTAGCCATGATGAAGGCCGAAATAGACGCTAAACAGTTAAAAGGCCTGATCAGTTTGTAAGCCTTATACACGCAGCTTTGTACACGAAAGGGCAGAGTGCAATATACCAACGTGTTGCTAACAGCCCGGGTGCAGCGAGATAGAGCAGGAGAACAGATCATTTATTTATTTTAACCTATGGGGTCAGGGGCATTACATATGGGCAGTGTGAATACACAAAAATACTATACATCAACAACAAACAGACAAAGGAAATACAAGTACATTGAAATGGGCACAAATGAACAGGAAGAGACAATGCTCTAGGAATACAGTGGGAATAAATGACCCGCCGCAGTGGTGCAGTGGTTAGGGCGCTCGACTTCTGTGCCCAAGGATGCAGGTTTGAATCCGGCTGGGGCGGCCGCTTTTCGATGGAGGAGAGAAGCAAGGTACCAGTGTGCTGCATGATGTCAGTGCACGTTAAAAAACCCCAGGTAGTCAAAATTCTGGAGCCGTCCTTAAAGGCATCTCTCATTGCTTGTGTCACTTTGGGATGATAAACCTCATAAACAAAACCAAACAGTTGGGACAAATTAAAAACAATATCAGGCAGTAAAGGACAAACATTTACACAGTCACGAGTACACATACATTCAGAAAGAAAGAGTGGTTTTGCGAAATGCATTATCTGTTATACAAACGATAACATGGGTAAACATATCAGTAACATGTTCGCTGAGCGAGATGTAGGCAAGACATGTAAGGAAGAAGATGATACAGAGCCGAAGCTAACGACGATGTAGACGCCGATCAGCTGGCGCGCACTGAGAGCTCGGACCATCTTGTTCGGACGATATTGTGCCTCGCTCTACGATCGCCTTGTGTCACCGGTCGCCGTCTCCAGTCCTCCGAATAACTCCCAATAAACCCCTCTTCAGTAGGTGGAACGTGCCGAGGTACGACCCTTAAACAATCACCGTGGAGCTCCGCAGCCGTACGATACCTATGGCGACAAACGAGGTAGGCCAACAGCCAGTGGCAGCCCCTTCGCAGTCCATCTCATGCTCCGGTACCATTCGGCAGCGAGATCCCGCAGTTTTCAGCGGGCAGGCCGACCAGGACGTTGAAGATTGGTTGGCCTCGTACGAGCGGGTGAGTCGTCATAACGACTGGGATGACCGCATGAAGCTCAACAACTTCATCTTCTACCTGAGTGACTTTGCTAACCTCTGGTATTGAAATCATGAGGCAGACATACCAACTTGGGCCAACTTCAAGGCAAAGTTCACTGACATTTTCGGTCAACCCACAGTGCGGAAACTACGCGATGAAGAAGCCTTGCGGGTACGAGTTCAGCATGAAGGGGAAACATTCACGAGCTACATTGAAGACGTCGTGAATTTATGTAAGCGTGTCGACCCGTCTATGGATGAGGCTACCAAGATAAAGTACATAATGAAGGGCATTGATGTAGATGCATTTCACATGTTGTGGGCATAGAGCCCAATCACAGTGGCATCAGTATACAACCTTTGCCAGAGTTTCGATGAAATGCTCAAGCAACGCCTCTGCACTCATCGCCCTCCCGCACCTGCTGCGTCTATCTCTGGCCTGGCTGTGAGCAGTGACCTTTCGGCTCAAATCAAAGATTTTGTTCGAGATGAGGTCTCCCGACAGCTTGGGCTTTTGTCTGGTCCACGCCCGTCGTCTACAGCCCAGCTACTTACCCCTGCGATCCGACACACCATCACGCAGCAGGTTGCCGATGCACTTCCCAGTTTTGGCCAACCAGCGCTTGTCACACAACATGTCGACCCTGTTCCACTGCAGCCCACACCTCTTGCTGCACGATTAAGTTACAACCCCCCTGTGGTCGTGCCGCCTCTACCTGTACCAGTACAAATGCCTCCCACATATGCAGAAGTGACCGCCCGCCCTCCGCCGCCACAGTCGTTTGCGTACGTGCCGACTATGGCGCCACCGACTGTCGCTCCACGGTACCTATCAACAACGCCTCCTTACAATCCTTGGCGCGCGAATGACAACCGGCCTATCTGCTATGGCTGCGGTATTCCAGGCCACGTCGCCCGCCTGTGCCGTCGTACTCTGCGTCCTGCCCCTGCACGCACTATGGCTGACAGCAATTATCAGTACGACACTTCGCGCCCACCTTCGGGGACATCTCCAGGGCAGCCGCACAGCTCATCGGGCCGCCAAAACATTCCATTGTACCGCTCGCCGTCCCCTCGCCGTCGGTCCTTGTCGCCAATGCGGCGTCGCAGCGTGACACAAGAATCGGAAAACTAGCAGTCGCAGTTCCTGGGGCACGAACTGCGCAAATTTCGCCTACCATAAGTCCTCGTCTGTTTCCGCCGAACGCTCTCGAAGTTTTTGTCGATGGTATTCGTGCCCTTGCACTCGTCGATACCGGGGCCACTCTGTAAGTCATTAGCGAAAGTTTTTGCCGCTCGCTTCATAAAGTCACCACCCCGCCTTCTGGACTTTCTCTTCGCACCGCCAGCGCCGATTCCGTTCGTCCGTCTGCTGCTTGCACAGCGCGTGTAGTAATCGCGGACGTCTTATACGTCGTCGAGTTTTTAGTGCATGCGTCCTGCTCGCATGGCTTAATTCTTGGCTGGGATTCCCGCCAAAATGCTGTTATTGACTGTGCCCGAGCCCACGTCGCCTTCTCTGTGCTCTGTGAAGCGGTTCTTGACCATTCGCCATCTTTTTCTTGCGCCAAACTTGTTGTCGCCGACGACACCGACATTCCGCCCAACTGTGCTGTGATTGTTCCCGTGTGTGTACCGTTTTCTTTCGATGCGACTGTTCTTTTTGCGCCTTCTCCCATGTTCGCCTCTCGCCGTCACCTCCTTCTTCCCTTTGATATCATTGATATTAACCGCGGTGCTGCTGACATAGTTGCTGCGAATGCCTCCACCGCTGTGACCCCGCTACTTCGTGGAGAATGCCTTGGTCATATTAAAGTTGCTGACCTCATCTCACCGTTTGAGGTTGATGGGTATCTACCACAGAGTGCCCACGTAGCCTCCGTAACGCCGATTACTGAATCTTCCGATATACCAAGTTGGGACCTTTTTCAATCGTCTGCGGCCAGTGACCTCGGCCCGACTCACCGTGAACAACTGTTTGCTCTCCTCAACCAGTTCCGTTCTTCGTTTGATGCTCAGACGACTTTCTTGGGCCGTGCGACTGATGTTGTTCACCACATCGACACCGGCAGTCATGCCCCTCTTCGCCAGCGCCCTTACCGTGTTTCGCCTACGGAGCGCCGCGTTATTACTGACCAAGTCGACGACATGCTACAACGTGGTGTAATTCAGCCTTCATCTAGTCCGTGGTCGTCTCCTGTGGTACTTGTGAAAAAGAAGGATGGCTGCATAAGATTTTGCGTTGACTACCGCCGTCTTAACAAAATTACTCGTAAAGACGTATACCCACTACCCCGCATTGACGACGCCATCGATTGTTTACAAGGAGCCGAGTTCTTTTCGTCCTTGGACCTGCGTTCTGGCTATTGGCAAGTCCGTATGGCCGAGTCTGACCGACCCAAGACTGCCTTTGTTACCCCTGATGGACTATATGAGTTCACTGCGATGCCGTTTGGTCTTTGCAACGCTCCTGCTACGTTTGAGCGAATGATGGACAACATATTACGCGGCCTCAAGTGGAACATTTGTCTTTGTTATTTGGATGACATCGTCGTTTTCTCTCCCGATTTTCCGACGCACCTGGTGCGCTTGCACCATATTCTGAGCTGCCTCACTGGCGCCGGTCTCCAACTTAACCTGAAGAAATGTCGTTTTGGCGCCAGCAAGCTGACAGTGCTGGGTCATGTCGTGTCCAAAAATGGCGTCCTGCCCGATCCGGACAAACTACGTGCGGTCACTGAATTCGCGAAACCGACGTCTGCGCAGCTTCGTCGGCCTATGCTCATATTTTCGCCGTTTTGTCTGCAATTTCGCTACCACCATTGCACCGCTTACAAAATTGCTGAATGATCCCGCCGACTTGTATACATGGACCCCACTCTGCGACGATGCTTTCACTACGCTCCGACGTCTACTAACTTCACCGCCCATTCTCCGACATTACGACCCATCCGCTCCTACAGAGGTGCGCAACTGACGCCAGCGGCATCGGCCTCGGTGCTGTTCTCGCTCAACGCAAGCAAGGCTTTTCCGAATATGTAGTTGCTTACGCTAGCCGAGCGCTAACGAAAACTGAATCTAACTACACCGTCGCAGAAAAGGAGTGTCTTGCAATCGTGTGGGCCTTAACGAAGTTTCGCCCTTACTTATATGGCCGCCGCTTCAACGTCATCACCGACCATCATGCCCTCTGCTGGTTGGCTTCCCTGAAAGACCCTTCTGGGCGCCTCGGCCGCTGGGCTCTTCGCCTTCAAGACTGACTTTGAAGTGATATATCGATCGGGACGCAAACACTCCGACGCTGACGCCTTGTCGCGCTCGCCGCTGCCTTCTCCTGCACCCTCACACTCAATATCCGAACCCTCCGTTGCAGCCCTCACCTCCGACGACCTGCCTTTTGAACGCCGGGATCCCTGGATATCTTCGCTCCAAGACGTCCTCACCGCGTCCTCAATGTCTTCATTCCCACGAGCCCTTCGTCGCCAAGCTTCCCATTTTACGATCCGGGGTGGTCTGCTGTATCGCAAAAGCTATCGCCCGGATGGTCGCAAATGGCTCTTGGTCATTACCCGCCATATTCGCACAGAAATTTGTGCCCATCACCATGCCGACCTGCAAAGCGCACATGCTGGCCTGTTGAAGACATACGAGCGTCTTCGCCAGTGGTACTACTGGCAGGGGATATACAACTTTGTCCGCCGCTATATTCGGTCCTGTACTGCTTGTCAGCAGCGGAAGTCGTCTCCGCGCCCCTCCGCCGGCCCATTACAGCCATTGCCTTGTCCAGCGCGACCCTTTTATCCTGTCGGCATCGACCTCTATTGTCCCCTTCCATCTTAGACATCAGGCAACCGCTGGATAATAGTCGCCATGGATCACCTCGCTCGCTACGCGGAGACTGCAGCCCTGCCTACGGCTAGTGCTCGTGACGTCGCCTCCTTCATCCTGCGTCACTTCGTTCTACGTCACGGGGCTCCTCGTGAACTTCTCAGTGACCGCGGCCGCGTCTTCCTATCTCAAGTGGTCAGCGAGCTGTTGGAAGCTTGCCAAACAATACATCGAACCACCACAGCTTACCATCCTCAAACTAACGGCCTCACAGAAAGGTTTAACCGAACGCTTGGTGACATGCTCGCCATGTACGTTTCTTCTGACGCGTCTAATTGGGATCAGGTGATTCCATACATCACCTATGCCTATAACACAGCGTCTCAGGCAACGACTGGATTTTCCCCATTCTTTCTCTTATACGGTCGTGAACCTTCCTGTCTACTGGACACCATACTTCCGTCAGCTCGCGCGCTCATTCACGTCGGACATTCAACATCTTCGCCGACATGAGAGCGATCACGGAAAGCCCGCTGCTGACTTTCCTACCAACACCCTCGTTTGGCTGTGTGTTCCGCCTGATTCAAAATTCTCTGCAAAGTTTTAAGGCCCTTATCATGTATTAGAGTGTACATCACCAGTTAACTACGTCGTGGAGCCGGCAACGCCTTCTTCAGACCACCGTCGCCGCGGGCGAGAAGTTGTTCACGTCAGTCGACTTAAGCCATACTACGACCCCCTTGTCATACCCTCGCCCTAAGTCACCAGGATGGCTCCCTCTTTCCGCAGGGGCAATTGTATGGAAGAATATGATACAGCGCCGAAGCTAACGACAATGAAGACGCCGACCAGCTGGCGCGCACTGAGAGCTCGGACCGTCTTGTTCAGACGATATTGTGCCTCGCTCTACGATCGCCTTGTGTCACCGGTCGCCGTCTCCAGTCCGAATAACTCCCAATAAACCCCTCTTCAAAGACAATGAATGAGAACTCCACGAGAGAAACCAGGCAATCTACATTATATGCAGGGGATGAAACACTTTGGAAAGGCTTTCAGTAAACTCTCACAATATATGAGTGACCTTACCTAGAGCCATCGGAATATAAAGGTTTCCAATCAAGATATGAAGTACAACTCTTTGAAATAGCAAAGCTCATAAACAAATGCAAGCTAAATGACATCAGAAAGTGTGACATAGAAACAATTGAGGCAATACATTCACACTCACTTGATAGTGTTGAGGCAGTCTTGAAGGTAACATATGTATTTTGTGGCACTTGGCACACTGAGTAGTTTGCATAACAAAGAAATATACTCCAGAAATAGAAAGGACAACAAGGGTCTGTAGAACACGAAAAATTTACATCAATGGTAATTGCAATGCCTGCTGCTTTCATCATTCCCTATGCATCAAGCATTTGTCTTCACTCATGGCAACTGCAGAGCAGGCTTTGGAAAGTGACGAAACCTGCCCACAACCTGCAAGGTGTCGACCACAAGAATTATCTCCCCTAAGGGTGCTGAAGCCACTTGTATGGTGCTAGGGGTCCCGGGACTTTCAGTACTGTGCATCTCTGCATGATAAAAGAAACATTCATCAGAAAAACATAAAGAACAAGCACCAATTGAACTAGAAACTGCCAAGTCACTTCTTTTGAAGATATGTGCTGCATTTTTCGATCGGAATGCTAACGTACATTTGTCTCCAAACATAAAAACTTCAGTTCAGGCTTGGAGACGTTATTTTGCTTACAGTGGCAGGCTGATATGGCAAACACATCTATAATTTCTATGAGCCAAGGACTGTGAATGATGTACCAACTAGAGTTTTCTTTCAAGCAAGTCAAGTTATGCTAGATTAGATTTGTATGCTTGATTGTTTCCCCTCTTGTTCTCCTCTTCCTTTTTTACTGCTTAATCTTTAGTTTTACATTTTTTTTATTCAGCTGACAGGCATGTATGCCCAGATTTGTCTTACGCTGCTGAAAACTGCCCTACAAGCCCTCTGTTGGCTTTGGCAAGCTCCTATATGCATCATGGCATTCCATGAATGAATCATTATTATGATATGCTTACATGATCACCATTATGATATGCTTACATGATCTCGTTCAATGCTACATGGCTGTGAAATTGCACACTATGAGATGACTAAAATGCTCAGTCCCTAACTTCGGGCTGCAACTCGAATAAAAGGTCTTCATTGATATGCCTTACCGCTGTGTGCATGTCTTGTCATGAGATGCACAACAACCATTATGATCCTGTTTATTTTTAAGTATATTCAGCTTCCTTATCGCCATTTCCCCTGCCTGCTAGGGGACACGTTATGCTAAATTTAAAAGGTGAATGATCGAGTGTGTTCAGTGGCATCTAATTTCGTTTTAGAGTAATATTTAGCATCGCTAATACATGCGGTAATAAAGACGATATTATTTAGCGCATTTCTGATTTCTCATAACTGCTACTCCGTATACTGAAGAACAAACAGCTGTTAAAATGGCTGGAGATGATGCTGTGGTGAGATAATCCCATTGCCACATCGTCCCGCGCCAGAAAAGATACGTCAACTTCATCCTAAGCGAAACGCAAGGTAAAAAAATGCACAAGATCCATAGGAGTTAAGAAGCCTTTGACATTTATAAAAGAAAAAAAACGTACACAAGGCAAATCAACAGTAAACATACACGAACACCCTTTGACATTTACTGTATGCAGCACTAGCCATAACGCCCACTGAGCACAGAGTATCTTGTAGCTGTCTTGATATGTCTATATTGGTCACATATATCTTGAGCTATCAAAGACATCTACAAGACGTCGCTTGGTGCTAGTCTAGAAGACATCATCGGCAAGATGTCTAGAATCTGTCTAGTGAAGAATTTTTATGTCTTCAGCTACACAAGACAGTTATTAGCCGGCTTACGCCAGATGTCTTCTAGAGTTCTGCTTCAGAAGTCTACCATACTTCCTAACAAGACGTTTCAGGGTCACATATATGCGCCTATAGTGCAATATGTACACAATTTAACTGGACGACACTGTTCTGCATACTCTAAGTATAAATTGTCGAAGGTTTGTTCTAGCAATTTTTCAGCTTGCAAAATACTGTATCCAAAGTGCCTGCGCTTTTGAATTAAGCATGCAATTTGGGCTGTTTCCAGCATGCAGGACCAATATGGCACCACCAAGAAATGCTGTTTAGGCGATGGGTATCTGAACATAATGTACAAAAGCCACTGACACCTTCATTTCTGCAGCCGATAGCCACACGCGTACTGTGTTCGACCTCGCTGGGCGCAGTCCAGTCCGCCGGAAGACTCCAAACTCCGAGTGTTCACAACGACAAAGTAAGCTAGCGATGTACCCGTGTGTGATAAAAGCCAGTAGTTCGCACAGAGGAAAGATTTGCTGCGCCGATGTTAATACGGAACGCCAGCTATGCACGATCCGCCATTCCCAAACTTCGCGCGCCGTGGCCTTTTCGCACCCCTCCTCTTTACAGCGAGATAGAAAATAGTGCGCCAAAATAATTACGCAAGACGCAGGTTGTATTTACCGTTTTGAAACAAATACGTCATAAGCAACAGTTACATTTTACTTGTATAGCTTGTTTTATGAAATATATTTCAGATTTCTATTGTTTTTAAAGTTATTGTATCAATGCGCTGCTCGGCGGCTGGCCATTTCAAATTTTCGTCGTGTCTAGTCGTGTCTGCACGTTAGGCCGTTGGTTTGTGACTGCGTTGAAAATGTATCCCGCACAGCGGCTGCTACTTCTGGCTGCAAGGCAAGCTTCGCTGGGTGAGTAAGAAATTGTTTCTTCTAAATGAGTCACTTAATGGAGCAGTAAAGTGACTGAGTGTTTTCTTTTTCCGATAAAAATGCTGCAAAGACCGTTGTTTGCATCCGCCGGCGCAGGCTGTATGGGCGAGCAAGATAGCGCGCGCGGACCGTTTAGTCAGTACGAAAGGCGGTGTTTTATGGCGCATCTACAGTTTTGTGCATGCAGGAAGGTTTTTCGCTTGTAATTCCACTCGCCGCGTTTCGTGAACTGCCATTGGCGGCGGAACCTCGCGATGTAATTCTTCAAAATGAGCTTGGCGATCCGACGTCTTTCGTTGATTGCCGCTGGTTCTAACACTTTCCCAGGAAACACAACTGAGCACGAAAGTCTGCATGCTTAGGGTGGCCTTCACTCTGCAGCAAGATACAGAAAATGCGCACCGTCGAGTGGAAGCCGTGCATTGTTTGTCAGCCTGCAGAGCTCTATACGCGCTAAGTTATGCCGCGGTTGCGAAAAAGAAAGAGAACGATCTCAATAAGCCGCCTAGAGGGGAGGGTAAGGTGCATTCTGGCCACAGCGACTCTCCCAACTGCTAGCAAAATACTCTCTGCCTGTTCACAGGCACAAGTTTAAACACATAGCGAGATAGGAACGGCGTACAAACATTCTGCAGTGATTTAATTTTAATAGTTCATAAAATGTTTACAGACAGCCATTACATTGCCGTGATTAAGTGATTTTACATTTTCATATAGTCAGAATGCACAATTTAATTCTTTTTAAGTTCCTGAACTGCATGCTGTGTGATGTGCTGGTGCTCTTTTTGCTTTGGTCCTCAGGATTTTTTTTTTTTTTTTTTATTGGCGGAAATGTTTTAAGAAATTAAGCTTCAGTTGAATTGGTACAGAAAGAAATCGAAAGCAAATCTTTCGGACCGACCTCATATAACGAAAAGCCTATTATAATATACAAAAACATATCAATTTCATTTGTTTTCTTGCGTCAGGGCCAATAGACTCTTCCTATCCAGAACTGGGAAAAGAAAAGAGAGTACTGAATCATAACTTACTTTTAAGGCGTATAGAATGTAGCCATGTTATAAATGGGTTCAGTGTATGCCTTCTGGCTGTCCTCAACAACAAAGCTGTGACTCCACGCAAACCTTTTGATAGCATATGGACTCCTCCCGAAGTGAAGGTGTTTGGCATCAAAGGTGAAATACCTTCATTTAATTTCAGTTCAGTTCAGTCGTGTCCAACTCTTCGTGACCCTATGGACCATGTCACGCCACGCTTTCCGGTCTCTCACTATCTTCCTAACATCACATAACTTCATCTGCAGTGCCTCAAGGATGCCATCTAACCATCGCGTTCGCTGCCTACCCCTTCTCCGGCGACCCTCAACCTTTTCCAGCATCAAATCTTTCTCCAGCGACTCCTCTCTTCTCATCAGATGACCAAAGTAGCTGAGCTTTGACTTTAGAATTAACTTAGAATTAAGTTTAGAATTTAGAATTTAATGCTCTTTTTCACATTGTGCTGTTGTGTCTGTGTTTGGTGCTCTTGTTATTTTGTGTCTGCGCGAATTTTCATGTAAATAAAACACTTACCCAACAGCTCAGCCAAGTGAGCTATGCATTACTTTTTTTTTGCTCTCTGGGTGCATGGTCACTGTTTAAAATATTGTGTCATTTGTTCTAGGAAAAACTGGTGAGATGCATACATATATAGGTACCTACATATATACATGCATAGATACATACATAGGTAATGCATCCATACATATATACATGATACATAGATTTATTTCTTCTCTACATATGTTGAATGAAACACTTAGCAAACTCAGAGGCAGGAACCTTACCCAGCATAGAAAGTGACTCTCAATAAAAAAAAAGAAATGTATAAATCAGGAAAATGGTGGTTCTCTTCAGGTGTGTCTGTTGGTGAAGACAAGAAAATGTTTTAGCCTTCGAGGTCATCAAGGAGTTATTAATATACATATATTATACTCAGCACTATTTTGTGCTGCTAGTGCGTGTCTTGGTTAAACATATTTCTATTGTGTACTCAGTACTCTCAACCTTATGTGACATATTTTGAGGTTAAATTCATATCCTATGTTTTGTAGTCAGTGATTTGCTTTATTAAACTTCACAAGAAATCTTTAAAGCATTGGAACACCTTGCAGGTTGCCACCACCTCCACGGCTGCCTAGCAACTATCCTTTTCCTGTCTGTGTGGCAAACACAACTTAGCAATGAGGGCCACAGGACTGACATCTCACTGGGCAGTCGCGGGCTACTGACTGAATACACAGGTATGGTTTGACTGTGCCAAAAACTTAGAGTTGCCAACAGTGGGACTTTTTCCTTCTGTTTGGGAGCTCATATATCTAAATCGTGCTTTTGATTTTAATCCTGGCAGGTGTGACATGGAAAGCCTTCAACACCAATGAAACTTAGTTTTGCCGACGTCACAAAAGAGTGGTTGGTGTTTGCCTTGTGACAAAGACCAAGTCCACATCTAAAGGCGCTGCAGAGCCACCATGAACAGTGCCACAATAGCAAGCAGCTGGGATCAAGGCACCTTCTGTGCTCATTTACAACTCAAGTTTGAAGCTTTGTAATTTTGCAAAGGTAGGCCTCCAACAATTGACAGAGAGGAGCCTCCCAATCAATTGAGCCACAAAGGAATTCCCCCTTTCATGGCAGTAGGTGACAAAAAGAGGCAGTGCAGCTGGTGTTCAGTACCGATAAAGAAAAAGCTGCCCAGCCTAGTTAGCTGTGGACAAGGGCTGGAGTGGTACCAGTGTTGAGAACGATCTGATTGGCAGAAAAGCCTCCTTTGAGGAATATTCGCCCCTTCATTCTTAATTTGTAACTGACTGCAGTGGATCTGATAGCCCTGGAAGTTTTTTTTCAATTTTCTCTGCCCTCTAGGGTTGTACAGAATAACAGATGCACAACCAATGCCAGCTCCCTCATTTTACGATGCTTTCATGCCAGAATGTTGGCAGTGGTATTCAGACCTTGTTTTTTTTTTCAATGCCTTTTCTCCATGCATAATAACAGGCTATTTAGCGTAACACAGTCGCACACAAGACAGAGGACACCATCAGCACTTACAACTGTTCAGCGGAAAGCAGCCGATATACATAGCCTACTCAGGTGATGCGCACGGGTACAAGGCAACATGGAAACAGCACCATTTTGTCAAACTATGCGTGAGAAATTTTTCTTCAGTCTCATAAGAAAAACCAATTTGCTGCTGACACAGCTGTAACCTGCTTTTTTATATGAAGGGCTTCTAGTGTTTCATGAGCCGTTACCCACAGTTTTCACAATTGGTGCAAACCCTACGGTGCACGAGAAGTCGCTCATCTTCATTGTTAATGTCTTTTGCATGTTCCCTAAGTTGGCCATTGACGCAGAATCCTGCTTGTGCAAAATAAGATTTTCTACATGACAGTAGAATTTTATAGACGGTGGTGCACTTTACGAAATGCTGGCCATGTCTCTTCTGACAGCCGACCTGTTTGCTTTCGTAGCTTATGTGACGGCTTAGCTGAGCAAGCTTTCAGGGAGCAGAGGATACCATCTATACATTAAACAGGTTTGAGCTGTGTCAGTGACACTCCAGCTTTTCTTTGAGGCTGAACAGATATTTCTCATACCTGCTTTGATAAGATTGGTGCTGTTTTCCTGTTGCCTTGTACATGTGCACATCAGCAGTGAAAGCTATGCATCGACTGCTTTCCCCTAAATAAACAGTTGTAGTCACGTGGTGTCTTCTTTCTTGTGTGTGTCTGTGTTATGCTAAATACCTTTTTTATTTCTGGAAAACCAACTATCTCAGCAGTTAACTTCCTTCTTTTTATACCAGCAGAATGTGAAGAGCAGCACGGTGTGCAACACTGAATTTTATTCTTTTTTTTTTGATCTCAGCAGTTTACTTCCTTCTTTTTATACCAGCAGAATGTGAAGAGCAGCACGGTGTGCAACACTGAATTTTATTCTCTCTTTTTTTTTTTGCTGTGCCTTCTGTACTCCTCGCAAGCTGTTTGCTGCACTACAAAAGGTAAGGGCAGTTGGTGCCATCATGGCTGGTTCATGCTGCCCTTATCTTTTGTAGTGCTGCAAACAGCTTTTGATATGGAATATAGTGGTTGGTATGTACAATGACAGGGATGCAAACCTTTTGCTCCTTCCTTTTTTTTCCTTATGGTGCCTTCTAGTGTTTCTTGTAGAGTGATGTATGACCCTTACCTGCTACCTTTTCCTTAGTACTTTTTAGTTATGATAGTAGAATGTAACTATGACAGGCATGCAGCCATTGCATTTTTTTTTCAGTGCATTCTAGTCATGCTAACAGGAACAGCAACAGTGAAGCAGTCTTGGCTTCTTTTTTTGCAGTGTAGATTTTTTAATGGATTTGATGTCGTGCCTATTGCTCAAGTGTTTGTGCAGTTTCTACAAGATGTATGTATGACCAGCATTCAGTTGGTGACATGCATGCACATATGGTATGAAATGCAACACGTGATGATGGTCCTTTGTGAAAGCGCCTTTTTCTGTATACTGAAGCTTTTTCATTCGAATTTGTTGCTTTGTTTTATTTTGTACAAACATTATGCAGATAGTTCGTTCAACCACTCAACCAGTTTTTGTACACTTTTGCATACCTATCCCTGTTTATTTCTAGTCATTTCCTGTTGTTTGGAGTATGGATGTTGTCATTCTTTTGTAAACAGATCATTTTAAGTTTGGAGAGAACTGCATTATTATTTTGTCATTTTCGTACCACTTGTAGTGTCTAGTTTCTGTGCTTGTAACTTCGTAGTGCATTGTTGAAAAAAAATCAAATATATGATTTACACATTTTGTTTCCTAGCACCTTTTGTAGTTATTGCCGAATCTCCCAAAGAGCACCCAACCATGGCTGTCCACCTTACAGTGTGGCATGTTTCCTAAAAAGAATGTGTACCATTCTCACTTACTGTTTGCAGTTTTAATGTCTGTGAGAATGAATGACAATGTGCATCATTCTTTACATGTCATGTGTTCATGAGTTGGCTCTTTCTGGTGTTTTCTTCCTTGGTACAATATTAGGCTTCAGAGAACCACATTTTTTCATTTGCATACTGTTGCTTGTGGCTTTCCTTGCTTTTAACATGCATGAGATTAAGTTGCCTATTTGCAATGTATAATGTTGAGGAAATTAAAGAGTTCTGTAGTTTACTCATCTCATTTTCTAGCATTGGGTGCAGTTACTACCAAACTTTCTAAAGAGCACCTGATGGCCATTAACAGTGAAATGTGGCACGCTTTGTAATAAAAAACATACAGTTCTCATTACTAGACAACAGTTGTAGTGCATGAGAATTAATGATTTACAATTGTACATCAGTTTAGCTTGCATCATAACTGAATGTGTGAAAGAGCACTGTGGGTGTGTGACGGCAATACAGCTTTAGTTGTAGTAGCATCTGATGAGACTATATTTTTTGTCTGGCAGTGGTGTTGAAAACCTCTGCAAATACATAAGCATTTCAGACAGTTTTGCCAGAAATAGCAGAGAATAAATAATTTAGAGCATTGCAGGAGATTCTAGAGCTCATTTTAGACATTCAGAATCTATTTTAATGATCTCTAGATGATGACTTGCAAGACGTCTTGCAGCTTAAAAAAGTGGGTGCATTAGCTGAGCTAGAAGGCAGCTACAAGAAGTACCAAGACATATAAAAACATCTTTCATATCTTGTCAAAACATCTTTTAAATGTCCATCAGCTGTCTTGGGTGCCACTTCAGATGTCTATAAGGTGACTTGTTTATCTTGGGCAAGATGCCTTATAGCTATCTGCTAGACTGACTTACGTTTAGTAAGTTATTTGTCTTCCAGATTTCTAGAAGATATCTTGCAAGACGTCTTGTAGCCTAAAAAAGTGGGTGCATTAGCTGAGCTACAAGATCACTACAAGAAATATCAAGACATCTGGCAATGTCTTGCATATATTGTCGAGACATATTATATACGTTTAGTAGCCATCTCAGAGGTCTACTGAGGCATCTATCGGGCATCTTGCTTGTCTTGGCAAGACAGTTTATAGCCGCCTCATAGATGGGTTGGTGTTTACTGGGACGGATAGACCAAGAAGGGCCGTTGCTGTGGAATTCGTCACTGTTTTTTTTAATATACTGTGGTCGCCGTCTTGCGCCAAAGCAAATTTCTGACGTGTTTTCAGGGGATCGGGCACAGAGGAGATGCATGTGTCCTCGACAGACTAAATGCACACGAAGCGCCTAACAATCGCAGGGATAGCCGGCCTAACGATAACAACTGAGAAGAGGCAGGACACCTATGTGATGTTACAGTAGGTACGCGACGCAACATACCGCCAGAAATGCTCCAGAGGCGACGATTCTGCCGTTGTTTAAGGGCCCAATTAGTCCGACGTAACGCGCGCGCGCGCGCACGTCGGCCTCCGCGACGTTACGTCGGTGAAAAACCGAGGTCTATAGTCCAACGTCACGGCGTGATGGACGTAGCGAGCGCGAGCCGACGCGGCCCAACGTCGCCGACGCGCAAATAGAATCTCGCCTTTTTCTCGCCGACCGCGTCAGCCGCGTCGGCCACGCATCCCAGCATTCCTCACGCGCAGTGGAGATAGCGGCTTGCATGTAGACAGCGACCGCGCGCGCATTTCAGACACTGTTGCGGAAAAGCGGCTAGATGAGTTCTTCGCGGTGCGTGTGCCATACTCGTTTTAATGCATTGCTCTAGGAGGTGTAACGATGGTGTTGTTTCACTTATCTGCAGTGCATTCAGTGGAAGAATACCAAAAACTGCGGAAGCGGCTTCGCATAGAGTTGTGACCGGTACACGCCGGAATCGAAGGCCGTACTCGATTTGGCCACACGGAACGTCAGCGGCTCAACAACCAGGGAATACGCGAAATTTATGGAATTCTACAGGAAATGCGGCCGGTCGAGAAAGTGATCCTAATTACTGTGTAATCTCTAACTCCTCTGTAATCGTACAGATACTTAAATTTTGATTAGTTTTCAGTAAAACACGCACGTACACAATCATCGTTCCGTCTGTAGTCGTCGTCGACGCAGGCTAAGGCCGTTGCTGGGCTGGACGTCTCCACGGCTGGCTGTAAATGCTTTGTGCCATTTGAACATTCGCTGTAAACACATCGCATCATTGCCTTGATCACAACAGTGATTAGTGCTTCGATAGGCTGCAGCCAGTTCGCCCCTGTAGGTGCCCTGTCGTCTGCTCGAAAATGCACCCCGTAAACGTGCCAGCCCTCGAGGTCGTCTTGTGCGCATGCGCGCCGCGGCACCGGGCACGCCAGCCGCGCCAGACTGTAGAAGCGGCAGTTTTTTGACGCGCCCGTCGTAGCCGACGCGCCGTGGCCGACGTCGCCGACTCAGCCAGTCGCGTCGAAAACGTCGGACTATATTGGGGCCTTTACAGCACCTACTCTACAGTAGCTTAGTAGCCGCCAGTTAGCTGCACGCCGCCATCTTCCTATGATGTACGTTGCCAGCTTCAAACCATCTTCATGTGCCCGATTTAGCAAGTAAAAATCATCTGGTAACCATTAAACAGTGTGATGTTGCCGGCAATCACGCGGTCATCATTCGAATGCATTGGCTGAACGGGCAGCTTTCCCTCTAGAGTCTTTGTATTAACTCTATGGTTGCAAGAGCAAAATGCTTGCTGCAACCCATGACGTCTTCTCCGGTTTAAAAATGACGTCACGTTCGGTTATTGATTTGTGGGTAGGTGGTTGTTTTTAGTAGCAAAATGGCTGGTCGTGGGAGCCGTGGGAGCTGTGCCGCCGTGCCGCGACATTCCGTTTCCAGCCCAGATGAGAGCAGACGCTGACGTCATCGTCGCCGTCACGCGACGTCAGTTCTTTCGTTCTCGGTTGCCGTGGCAACAGCTACGCGTTCCAAAATGCATATGGCGTCACGCATGTTCGTCGCCCGCCTCGTACTGGAGGAATGGGGTTCATTTGGCGTCGGCGTGCCAGCAACGATGAACGACACGCACACGACGCACAACGCAGCAAACAGCGTGCTCGCAGATGTTTATGGGTCTTACAAAGTGAGTATGTGATTAAAGTGTGTTCTTTTCGGCTCGAACCGAGTTTTTGTGTTAGCGAGATTTGAGAAATGTCAGTCTCTTACGCTGACAACATAAATACATGCGGGAATAACCAACTATGTGTGCGTTAGGACCTTTCTAAATCAATAACTCTGGTGGCAAACATTGCCCCGTTTCTGGGCAAGCCACCGTCAAGGGGTCATAAAGGGGTCATCGCTCGATCGAGCGATTCACTAGACAGTCGTAAAGTGTTGTATTAGAGTTAACCGTTTTTCGTCGCAGCGTTGTAATCAAGGCTGCTGGTATATAATGCACGAAACTTTGAGGCGCAGTTGTTTCAGCCTTTCGTGACGCGACTATGTGTGAAAGGGAATACTGCTGCGACACTGGCGCCTCATTTAATTAATATGTGCGATCCAAATTGTGGATCAGCTGCAGTGCATTGTTGCGGAGTGTTCTATGGAGAACGCGGAGCCGTTTACCGCAAGTAATGTCATTTAAAGACAGCGACTGGAAATGACACTGTGCTCTGTATTAATTGTACCACTGCTTGGTAGTTGCACTGATGTAACTATGTATAGCGCAAAAACATTACTACTATAGCAATTCATTAATTTCACCATATATATGACAGGAACTCCTGAGTAAAAATCTTGTATGGAATTCAAAATGGTGCATTCTAGATAATGACTGCATGTGTTGTGTGCATGTTAATTGGGCTAAATGATCGCTGTTAACTGGGGGACTCATGTTCGTTAGAAGTTTCCGTAACGGTTTCTTGTACGGAAGCCTTCCAATGAATGCATTAATTCATCCTAAATTACAGTGTGCCTTGCACACAACAGCTGTTACAGTCCATGGGATGGTAATGGTGTCGGTGACAAGACTGATCAGCCTGCTCAAGAAAACGGTGTGACACGTAAAATGACAACAGTGACTCATTCTATTTTAGTGCTTTCAGGCATTGTACATCCCCCATTGTTCTGAACCCCAAGGCATATGTTGGTAAGCTTGTTGCATAGGGCGCTCAGCTACTATAGGGCAGGGGATCTGGGTTTGATCCTGGCCGAATGCAGTGTGAACCTGTATGTATGTTATCAGTGCACATGAAAGAACCTCAGTTGGTTGAAATAATTTGAAGCCCTTCAATGCAGCGTGTCCCTCATAGCTTGAGTTGCTACAGGGCAATAATTAAACCCCATAATGAGGCCAACTCGTTGCCAGCTTTATCGGTATCTCACCGGAAGGTCTACTGTGGACACCTTCAATAGGGACAGTCTGCATCCAGAGTACTACACCCAAACAGCAGAGCCTAACGTAAAAAAATTTGAAGAAAATACTCTTGAGAGGCCACTATCAGAAACCAAGTCAGTAAAGCTTATGCACTGTGCAAATCCTACTATACATCGTCATTTTGCTAGCATGCTGGCACTCATGGGGCAATAATGCACAGCTGGTAGTTACAAGTTGTCGAATGATATACAATGTTGGTATTGTTTGCCGTAAAATTTGATCAGGCAAGAAGGCAAGTGCAGCTATACATTGTGCCTCATCACATTTGTATACCAGGTGTTTTTTTGTTATATGGTGTACAGCTCCAGCAGTGCAGGCCAGAGCAGGTGGAAACTCTGATCGAGTGTTTTATTCAGTCAGGTTTCACCGAAGGGGGCATTTTCGAAAAGGGTGCAAGTTAGAGAATTTGTGGGCCCTGCTCTGCCACACTATCAATGTGTGTGGCTGCTCAAGTTAGTGATGAAGCATACTGAACCAAGAGTGCAGGAAAAATCGCAAAGGTAGGAAGACTGCTATCAACCAAGTGCATATGTTTCTTGAGCATGATTAATTGCATGTGAAATGAGCAAACACACAAATAAAACAAAATCAAGACCAAGAGCAAAACAGAGACCTGTCGTTTATGTATCAAGCTGGGCAATGCTCTGGTGAAAGAAAGGAATTGAAGGTTTGATAATGCAAGATGCCCTTTGCATTGCTCTCAACGGCGACCTGTTTCAACAGTGTGATGTACGCTGAGGTGCTACTTCAATCCATGGACATAGAAAATCACCTAGGTATGCATTATTACATATGAAGGCTGAGGTGGTATCATGCATTAACAAATCTTTGATTTCTTTGTCGTGCCATGAGATTGATTATCTTTATTCATGATTGGCAAGTGTCCGGTGTCTTATTCTCGGTAGTCATCAGTTTTTTTTTCTGAACTTCCTATTTGATATGCATTTAAACTGTTCACACGGTAAATGGCTTTGGTTAGTATCATTTGGCATCAGGTCATTGCCTCAGATGCTATGGCTAAGCGAGTGACTTCGTTTAGCCTTTGACTAACCTTGACCGGCTGACAAGCAGGAATGTGTGCAGAACCGTTAACATGTCAGAATTGGCTGCGTGTTATTCTCTCGACTTGTTTTATTTCTTTCTGTGTTGTGTGCCCATTGCAACGGTAGACTTTAGCATGAGCAGGACTTGCGATGCAACATTGCTGATGTTCACAGTGCTCAGCCAGAATTTAAAGCACACAGGAAAGTGAAGGAACAAAGGTGTCCATCGGCAGTGCGGTGGATGCATCTCATGTCCTTATGGACAATCTAATACGCTTCATCAAGGGCTTGCAAAAAAGTTTCATCGATGTCTTGAGAGCTGCAATATTATTGTAAAGTGGTGTGAAATTATTAAAGGCTTAAATGTAAAAAAGGCTCACTGGCCCGTATGATGGGATGCCCTGGCATACCCAGTTTTGCAAGTCTTCTGTTGGTGTGCAGTTCTAGATTTCATTTCATTAAAGGCCCTAAAAGAGATAGTAAAATTAAAAAATACATATCCACAGTTACAGGAAAGCTTTTACGTCTGCAACGAAGTGATGTGAGCAAGTGATTATAGCAGCATTGTCTGGAATGCCGTTCCAGTCTGCATACAGATATTGCACAATGTTGGTGAGGTGCATGTCTGGAACCTTACTTTCCTTAGTTTGCTTGGCTTTTGCTGTTTGCTTATAATATAAACTCGATGGAGGTAGCACTCAAATATATCTAGACTTCCAGATTTTTTATAAGGTGGAAATCTCTGTGTGTTGCCTTTATTCTCTTTTTCGTCCTATCGTTTTGCACTACCTCTGCCACGAATCCAGACTTGGTTCAAGGACTGGCACTGGAACTTTGTCTGGGTCGCTGCAGCTGACGCTTCACTGCATGGCCAACCCTCGTGCCGAGATAGTGGTGAAAAAGAAGATGGAACATTAAGAGGCTAGTCCTTCTGACTTGTTCCTGTCGGCTGAAGAAATTAGTCATAGGGCACTTGTCCTCCATTTGCCAGCTCATGGCAGGTGCTAACACTGAGCTGTTAAGGAGCTGCCAAAGGCTCAACAGCTTGATACTTGCAGAACACGCCTCGGTAGCTTGCCCACTAGCTGCATGCTTATAGAGGTCAGCTGGTACCAGGTAGCTTACAGTACTGGTGGATTTGGGCATATGGTATGCTGTAACCTGAGGCATGCTTTATTTAGAGATTTCAGCCACGCAATGAATCAGGTGCTCAAGACCTTACTTTATGGGATTATTCTCTATGGTGTACATATGTCTCGATCAGCAGTTGATTTTGAAAATACTGCTACCAGTTATGTGTCACAAATTCGACCAGTTGTACGCTTGTGAAACATTAGGCTTATATTTTTCAATGTTCTGAATGTTGCCTCGAAATAATTAATTGATGATGAATCCTGTATGATACGTACCATGGAGTCATCATCAATTATTACATTATTAGTACGTATCTGTAATAATAATGCTTTGAATGAGTGCGCCTCAATCTTGCGAACATAGCCTGAATTGGTGTATCTCTAGTAATCTCTTGTTGTATTTTTTGTGCTCTAGCTCTAGGAAGAGCTAGAGCACAAGACCTCCTTTGCTTGTTCTAATTGCTCTGTTTCCTTTGCATACAGCATATGCATATAACACGAATGGCATATTTGTGAGGGCATTATGAGAATCATGTGTAATTAGACAACTTGTCTGACTATCCACACCTGAGAATGGACCTTTTTTGGAACGAGTTTAAATCCTTACAATCGCAAACCAATGGGTAAAAATACACTATTTTTGCTAAGCGTCTTTCACAAGTGTCACACATCTCACACATGTATTGCAGTTTCACTGCTTGCTCATCATTCAACCAGAAAGAGTGGAATAAATCTGGCATATAAGTTATGATTTCGGCGCACACATACCGAATATTGTTTTAGTAAATTTGAGAGCATGCTATTTTCTTTGTCATTTTGTGAATTGCAAATTTCACGTCTTTGTTCGCTGTGGCAGTTTCTGGCCGTGAATCTACGCGGTGAATCTGGATGAGGCTGTATTATTGGCTTTATAGGCGCAAGGCTCTTCCATGGTGTATTATAGCTGGAATTGGCAAAAAGATAACCCGTAGCTATTCTAGCCACTGTATTCGTAGCAAGAATTTTCGTCACGAGCGCACGGAGGCTCGGCAGCAGAGAGACCCAAGTTGGCAGCTCCTGCCAGCCCCCATATAAAGCCCCGAATTAACCAGGCGGTATGAACGTGCCTTAGTGGCCTATAGGGGTAATGTGAATGCCAGGGTCCTAGCAGGCTGATTCTGACATAACTGTTCCATGTGAAATGAGAGACCCAAGTTGGCAGCTCCTGCCAGGACCACGGACACGGACTAAAAACAAAGACTAGAGAAGGAGGTACACTACATGCTGAATCATAAGCGCAGTCATGGAGGTATTGCTAACGCAATTCAACGCAGTTTAACCAGAGCTAAACCACAGCGAATTTTTTCAAGATGAAGTGAACTAGTACAGGGATGCTTCCAACCAAAATCCCTTCTTCGAGCAGGCCGAATTTGCTTTCTCCATGCTAATGCTGCTCTGGTAGAACATGACGTATGTTTAGTACCTAAAGATTATGAAATGTAAACAGGGTGAATAGAGACGATGATTCTCATCTTAATTATTCCAGTCGGACTCTGAAGGCAAAGTGTAAATGCTGCTTAAACTGCCAACTACTCGCAAATCTGCAAAAAATGCAAAACACCTGATAAAACTGTTGAGTCAATCGACCTCCTTAGAAAGCAAGCTTTTCATTGCTGAAAAAATTGGGCACTTAAAGTTCAGTATTTGATCTCTTTAAAAGGTGTGGTGCTAGTTAATGCTCAGTGTTGCCCTGCTTTCATGACAGGCCTAACTGCCTTAAATGAATAAATTGCATGCTTCCTGAGCAGAATAGTTAGATATCCGAATTGCTACCTAGTCTTTGTTAGTGCATATAGCTACACGAGATGAGAAGAGAGGAGTCGCTGGAGAAAGATTTGATGTTGGGAAAGGTTGAGGGTCGCCGGAGAAGGGGTAGGCAGCGAACGCGTTGGTTAGATGGCATCCTCGAGGCACTGCAGATGAAGTTATGTGATGGTAGGAAGATAGTGAGAGACCGGAAAGCGTGGCGTGACATGGTCCATAGGGTCACGAAGAGTCGGACACGACTGAACGACTAAACTGAAACTGAAACTGATAGGTACACGAAATGCCGTCTTGGAGTCTTGAAGCCGTGTGACGAATGCAGGATAGAGAATCAGTCCCGCAGTCATACCAACTGCTTAAAAGAGTTGATTGGTCCTATGGGTGGATTGTAGTCTCACGTTTGAAGGTGATGTTGGTTCAATAATTAAGTGTATCACTTCAAAGTGGGCATCACCTAAAATGTTTTGTTGCGACTTCATGTGCAAGCCAGACAGAATACTAGTTTTCTGATGCACATTCACAGGGTTCCTGTATTACTTTGCCGAAACATATTGTCACATTAGGCGGTGCAACGCATAAGGAAAGAAGAAGAACGCATACGCATAAGGAAAGAAGAAGAAGACTCTCGTGAGTTTTTGAGAGAAGACGACGTTCAACAGCGTCGGCTGGTGCCTACAGAGAACGTCCGTTGGAAAGCCTTGTCTTCGGTGTCCGCCCTCTGCTACAAGCTGAACTATCCCGTAACACCTTGGTGGAGGTACTTTCGATTCGCCTTGCCACAGCTCCTCGTACTTTTACGCCAGAAACCTGGATTTGCGCAGTGGACGTCATCTCCCTGAGCTCACCCCACCGACTACCACAGTAAGCATGGCATCCCAGGAAGCATCACCGCTACAGAAACTCCAGCTGCCCCCATGGTTTTAACCGAAATCCGTCATCCACCTATCTTTAACGGCGAAGACAACAAGGACGTTGAAGATTGGCTCGACGAATATGAAAGGTGCAGCAAGAATAACCGCTGGGATGCTAGCATAATGCTTGCAAACATCATCTTCTATCTGGCGGGAACGGCGAAGACCTGGTTTACCAATCACGAACAGGAGATGCCTACGTGGGACATCTGCAAACAAAAACTGCAGGACTTATTCGGGAAACCTATTGGGCAAGCTCTGGCAGCCAAAAAAGACCTGGTTACTCGGGCTCAATCGTCAACCGAGTCATATCGTCATATCGTCGGGCTCAATCGTCAACCGAACCCCAAGGAAGCGTTCTGGGCCCTCTGCTTTTCCTTTTGTATGTCAATGATATTGTTGAAGTTGTTAACCCACCAGTGCAAATTCGATTGTTTGCTGACGATTGTATTCTATACAGAGAAGTTACAAATAGGGAAGATCAATGTGACCTGGACAGTGCCTTGAACAACGTTTCCGAATGGTGCGACCGATGGGACATGATTCTGAATGCTGATAAAAGTGTTTATATGCCGATAACTCGAAAAACCATACGTCATAGCTACACATATAAATTAGGCTCTCTCCCTCTTCAACAAGTATCCAACTACAAATACCTAGGAGTAACCATAAGTAGCAATCTATCGTGGAACTTGCACATAAACAATATCTGCTCTGCTGCATTTAGAAAATTGTGCTGCTTAAGACATAAACTAAAAAATGCTCCTTCTAACATTAAGCTACTTTGTTATTCTTCATTAATTAGACCTAAACCCGA
This sequence comes from Amblyomma maculatum, assembly GCF_055883805.1. Classification (NCBI taxonomy): domain Eukaryota; kingdom Metazoa; phylum Arthropoda; class Arachnida; order Ixodida; family Ixodidae; genus Amblyomma; species Amblyomma maculatum. The sequence continues at coordinate 473,483,443 of NC_139344.1, read as the reverse complement.
ATATGCATGCATAGTATGGGACTCGTATACTAAATCTAACGTAAAAAATCTGGAAAGAATACAGAGAAGAGCTGTCAGGTTTATTTTTAATAAATATGCAAGGTCTGACTCCCCAACCACTTTAATGGAGACAAATAAAATTGAACTACTTGAACATCGAAGAAGAAAGCTTAGATTAAAGTTTATTTATCAGTTATTACATAACAAACTCGGTTTGGATCCATCATCATACTTAACGCCGGCACCAACCAGACAAACTCGTCAACACCATCCCAGTCCCCTAACCCCTATATTCGCTAGAACAGACACTTACAAATTTTCGTTCTTTCCACGCACAATAACAGATTGGAATCAGCTAGTTAATCCACTGTCCCTTGAGTTTTAACCAATTGCTGCTATACTGTGTTGTCTTTTTTTTTGAAGTGTTGCGTTTTCTTTTGTACCTTGATTGACTTGTTCACCCACCCTGCTTGGACTCAGTGTCCGCAGTATTTTGTAAATAAATAAATAAAAAATATCTGGCCTACATACAGGACGTTCTCGCATTGTGTCGAAAGGTGAATACCTCCATGACCGAAGATGATAAAGTGGGCCATATACTTAAGGGTGTCGCTGATGACGCATTCAATATACTTCTCTGTAAAGACTGCTCTACGGTGGACTCAGTCCTGCAAGTCTGTCGTCGTTTCGAACAGGCGAAGCAGCGCCGCATCGTCCATCGGTTTCAGCGCCTTCCCAACACGGCGACTACATCCTCATGTGACGACTTGCCCACGTTACAGCAGCCTTCAAGTCAGAATAACCTCACTACCATCGTCCGCAGAGAAATCGAGGCCTTGACTCCTGTTACACATACGTCACCTCCTGCACAGGCAACAATAGCTATGATTCGCTAATGTGGGCCTCGCTTCAAATCCTGCCCCACCACCCCCTGCACTACAGCCAATCCCAGTGGTTGCTGCTGCTGCCACAACCCCGCCCTACACACCGCGCTACCCTACCCGCAATCCTGCGGAGTGGCGCACATCTGACGATAGGCCTATTTGCTTCGTCTGCTGTCGAGCTGGCCATACATCCCGTTATTGCCGCAGCCGTCCGGCTCCCCCCTCTCAGCCTTATTAAACCCCTGTCCGCCATAACTATTATGCACCACGACGCGTTTCTGTCACCCCAGCACATCTTCGTACTGAGAACACAGAGCAAGACCGTCGTCCTAGCCGTTCTCCATCGCCTCAAGCCCACCATTCCCGATCACCTACTCGTCGCCGCAGCTTGTCCCCAACGTACCAAGACACCAACTTGGGAAACTAGGCAACGCAGCGCCCGGACGTGACGCTGCGTTACCAACCCGGACAGCCAACTGTGTTTCGACCATCGCACCACGCCGCAACCTGATCAATGTCCTCGTAGATCGAGTCCCTGTGCCCGCTCTCATTGACACTGGAGCCCATATTTCAGTTCTTAGTTCGTCGTTCCGCCAGCGCCTCAAAAAAGTTCTTACGCCCGCTAACACCCCAGACGGCCATAGACGTCCGACGGTCGACCGACGGACGTCCGTTCTCGGACCTTCGGACATCCGACGGAAGTCCGGTTATGTTCGATATACGTACAGCGGACGTCCGTCGGACTATCGTTCGTGGATCCGGATCGCGTCCCACGGACGTCCGACGGGCAGCCGGAGGCGGACATTCGGACGTTTCCCGGAACATGCTTGCAGGGCCCGCTATTAGTGTAAAAACTTGCCAATAACATTCGTGTAAAGCTCAGCAAGCATGTGCCATGGAAATTTCAGTCACATACTAGTGCTCAATGCCTTTGTCGTGAGAGTAAAGCAGACAATAGAATATGCAACAGGTTCAAGTTTCCTGTTGTCTGCTTTACTTTCACACACAAAGCACTGAACAGTAGTGTGCAATTAAAACTTCCATCAAAGAGGCACATATGCTAGCTGAGCTTTACACAAATGCACCATTCTAGAAAACATGCTAAGTGCATAGGCATACCAGCATTCGAGGTTGTAAAAAAAGCATTTTTTTTGCCTTTATTGCAAAAACTGCATGCATAGTCTACACTAAAAAAAATATCGATGTTAAGGAATGGCATGGTAAAATGCAGGCCAACTGGAGCATTAAGAATCTACTTGAATAATTTTTTTAATTATCCTTGGCCGTGACAGCTCTTCCCTTGGGGAGGTGGTGGAGGAAAAGGTATTTATTGAAACCTAATATTTCGGAATTAGCGAGATGATCGAGTTCTGTGTGGGCGGCCTCCGCAGGCCGGGATTCCAGGAGCAGTTACTATCCTGTGCATTTGCTCGATCAGCTGTTGCTAGTCTTTCAGGCCTAAGATGGAAAGAGCAGGCTGGGCTCTTCCTGCAATAGAAGGGAAAATGAAATTCAAGTTATCTGTGCTGAACTTTGATTACACATCTCCAAGGGCAACTGCCAGTTTCTCTCAATTGCTTTTTCCAGATGGCACTGTACGCATGCATCTCCATTCAGAACTGTCACATACTATATAGAAAGGTCATATAACTGCAGCAAAACCCATGCAGAATAACAAAAGATACAAACATAGTTTGACCAGAACCTGGCATTCAGTATTTTAATGTTTTTATGTCGTCTCTTTGAACATGCCACTCTGAACAAACATGGCATGTTATGCTTGCTGCTATGCGCCCTCAGCATTGCCCAAGACATGGAGTGCACATGCAGAGATATTAAGCATAAAGGATGCTGTATATGAACATAAAGCACAGCCAGAGCATTGCAGTATTACACAGGTACGCATTGGCGGCAGAAACCTGCATTTTGAGCGGTTTAACAGGCAGATTTCTAAAGTCATTGTTCCTGCTCTGAAAAGAAGTGATCAATAATAACATCATTTAAAATTGTTACCTTTTTGTTCTGTAAACTGCACATTTCGCTGATTTCCATGTACCCTCTACTGAAGACATTCCCTGGGCGTGTCGGGGGTATATCGACATCAACATCTAGGCTACAAGCGTCTAGAAAGCGTCTCCTTAGAGCCGCTGCGACGAATTAACTTATCTGATAACATGCAAACTGCTGCAGCAGAATAAAGATAGACATTTGACATGTGGCTAAAGCCCAATGTGGAAGCATAGCCCGCCGCAGTGATTGCGCAGTGTTCATGCTTCTACAAGAGTTAAAAGTAAAGTTATTTGTTTACCCACAGCGCTATATGTGACATTACAATAGCAAGGCTTATAGTTACACAAAACACAAAAAGCTGATAACCACAAGCTCCTGATGTATTACCGGCAGCATGCAGCATGGATATATGTCATGGATTTCTCAACTACGCACAACAAATTACAAAAAAATAATGGTATTTATAAATGCAGCCAGCTGTTCACAAGAAACACTGTAGCTTTTTTATGGGGAAGGTAGTGGGCGCCAAAGAAACTGCCCCTGTAAAGGCGCCTAATTTGCCCCTATGTAATATCGGGGACAAGCGTGTGGACTACACAAACTGCAATCAAAGCACATAACTTTCACATCGACCAGGGACCATACTTGTCGATGTGAAAGTTGAACTTTAGTTCTTTCATGTGTGCAAGAGAAATAAGGTCACAATTCGTTTACATCGCGATTCTAGTCCAAAATCTACAGACATACTGTCCAGACTTTCGCCCCCGCAGTATAAGCCACCACTTGGGTAAGAGATTAGTAAAAGAAGTGTATAAAAGACATTAGTGCTGTTGACAGCCATAGCTATAAAAATGGCATCGACATTGGAGTACTACCTTAAGGCAGGGCCTAGGGCATTACAAAAGCAGGAGTTAGTGTCCGCTGATCCTCATTTGAACGAACAAAAAGAGGGGGGGGGAAGAAATCTACCTCAATTACATGTTTTGAGTGAAACCAAGCCGCAGTTAGTATTAAAGGTATCACACAGTTTTGTGGAAGATTTGGGAGCGCTTTGCAGCTTTCTTACAGGATTGGACAAAAGAGCTCACCATCTTCAGAAAGGCACGTTATATAGAAATGAAAATAGTGAATTTACTGCATCTGGCCACAACAACTTGCACACGGAGAGGAAGATGAACTGAAAATTTTATACATGAATGTACGTATTTACAACAGGTGAAACAATGACCATGATCTATGCCGAAGAGTAAAGAGATCAAAATCTAGCTCAGAACGAGTTCTCCAGGCCGCGGGGCCGTTTCATTAACTTCGGGACTCCGCCCACATTTCTTCTCCCCGATGACAACGAACTCACACATGACTGGCTAACAAACATTTTGGCATGTCTTTCCACTTTCATAAGTTCTTCACCCTCTCCCTAATACAAGCAATGCAAAAGGGACAACAAATTCGTTTCACAACAAACGGAATTTAGAGAATGGACCTCGAAATGATTGGCTGACTAGGTCACATGCCAAACTCTCTCCCCTAGGTAAAAAAAGAAAATAAATAATTAGAACCCATCAAAACGGTGTCCCACGAACGCAACCATTGCCCAAAGCTTGCATCCTTGGCGGCTCCTTTTACAGGGCAACTATTGCAATTATTGGCGTCCGAGTCAGCACCATTGCGGACCACATCAGAAGAGCCAACCCACATCATACCGTCACTGTTACACACTTGCCCTTTTTCAACGCCGCTATCTCCCACCATTGTTAACATCCAGGGTTGGAATCCTCAACGAGACCCCACTCAGCGCGCCTGCACTGAATAATTGTCACTTTTATGGGCTCCCCAACAAGGAAGAGGGCCTTACACCCTTCAACCTGACAGTGTTTTTTCTTTGAACGATAAGCAGTTCTTCCAAAAGAGGTGCTCGTTTCAAAGCTGTGCTGCCTCCGGGTGATGGGTCCAGTCAGCGTACTAAGGATCCCTTAGTACGCTTAGTACTAAGGACCCCTTAGTTGTGTACTGTTCGTAAAGCTCCTTAAATAAAAATGAGCCCTCTACATGACACAGCAACGAGAACAAACTGCCTGTCCCCGTGTCTTCGAGTGCGACAGCAAAGTCCTCGGAAGAGGGGACTTCTTTCCTACTCTGCCTACGTTTCCGTTAAGCACTGTAGCTGCTGTAGCTGCCTATCTGTGCGCGTCTCTCCGCCTCCTGTCCGAGGGCAAGTGGGAGACGGCCGCAGCTGGGCATTGAACAGGTGACCCAAAAAGAGCAGACTAATAATGGTGCCTAGCATACCCACCGATCCCTTACAGAAATCATTAAAGAAATGAAAGCAACACATCAGATAACACTACAATGTTTCTAAGTACAAAGTCGACAACTCCAAGTCATATAAATATATGTACATCTCCGCACATTAACTAGACAGAAACAGTGCAGAGTAAACTAGTAATTCAGTCTCTAGCAACACTATTAAAAGGGGATAAAGGCCACGGGGGGCTACGATTATTAGTACCGTTTTGCCTTTAAACTACAATAATATACTTGTTGGAAGCTTAAAATCAAAGATTCACGCCTGTCCCACCCACAGCAATGGAACACACATCTGACTCAAGTCTGCAGAGAAAGAGCAAGCTAGACTATTGCAGACGCACCCTTGGTTATTTTTATGGCATTTCTGAGGGTGAAGAATCTGATTTGTCAGCAGCATGTATACGAATAAGAACCCTATGACAGTAAATGCATCAAATTTTCTGAAGTGGCTTTTCTTTGCTGACCACATATGATGTGAGCTATAATTTATCCAACTTGGCCTAGGTTTATTCTATGAATAACAAAGCTATAGCAGGTACACAGTTGTCCACTCAGGCTGAACATGCGAGTGCGTGGCATCCACGTTTTGAGATGCCACTGCATCCATCGCAGCTGCACACCGTAGCGAAGAGGCAGACAGCGTGAAGTACCAGCCTCTAGTCCCTCTACCACCACTGGGGTCCCAAACTAGGGACCCCTTGTTTTTGTCAGGACAGGCCCCCTCAGGGTCAGCTAGTAACCTCCTGTATTTGTATCTGATGGCAATGTTTTCCACCACCACCCACAATACGCAGCTGCGCATCATAGCAGATGTGAAGTAACAGCTCCTGGTCCTTCTATGCATAAGCCACTTTGCCTTGATGCATGCCTGCGCACCATAGTAAAGAGGCAGACGACATGACGCAGCAGCTCGTGGTACCTTTACACATGAGCCCCCCATTTTACTTCGATACGCACCATAGCAAATATACACACTACGCCACACAGCTGCTCCTGGTCCCTCATGCATAAGCCATTTTGCCTCAATACGCACCTGCGTACCTGAGCGAAGAGGCAGACGTGAAGCTGCAGCTCCTGGGCCCTACATGCACAAGCCACTTAGCATCAATGCACGGCTGTGCACTGTAGTAAAGAGGCGAAGGACGTTAAGCAGCAGCTCCTGGTCCCTCTACACATCAGCCATTTTGCCTCAATGCGCATCTGCACACCGTAACAAACAGCCAGATGTGACAAAGAGGCTCCTGGTTTCTCTACAAATAAACCACTTTGCCTCAATGCACGTCTGCACACCGGAGCAAAGAGGCAGATGACGTGAAGCTGGAGCGGCTGGTCCCTCTACGCACAAGCCACGTAGCCTTGATGCATGGCTGTGACGGATGCATTGCTATTTTGCAAACTGCATGCCACGCATTCCCATTCAAGCTAAGAGTGGACGACTGTGTCCAATGACAAAAAGTAACATGGTGGACAATGTAAAAAGAATTTGCTGCATAAAGTTTGTTGAAACCAGTTCTACATCCTACATGTAAACAAGCTAAAACCCTAATGTCGAAGGGATGTCCTGTGTGTTTAAAATCATCACGCTCAAACAACTTCAACACTGACAATCATGATTCAATATTAATAATATAGATAATGATACAATACTCACTTTTAGCCATACCAAAGAAATGAGAATGTAAAGGGATGTTGCTGTTTTTCCCCCGTGGATGACAGTTTTCCATGTTCAAAGTGCTGCTTCGTGTTGGCCTGCGAAATCGGCTACAGCAAATGGCACCTGAAAAATTTTTGGAAGCCTCATGCTAGTCTTCAACGAGAAAAGCATTGCCATACAGAAGCAGAACACAAATACTTTTACAATACATTAAAAGCACCAACTGCGGTGCTGTTTTTAGGATGACTAGGTAGAGGTTTTGCTGTAGCAAGCCAAATGTTAGCCTTCAATAAGGAAAGCATTCCCATACAGAAACAGAACACAAAATCTTTTACAACACATTAAAAGCATCAATTGCACAAATGCTTGTAAGATGACCACGTACAGGTTTCTGCTATAGCCCACATCATGTGACCAGCGGTTATCAGAAGCCTTGTATGTGAGCATGATGCCCTAGATTCAATTTATGGCTATCACTGTATTAACAAGCATGGGTTTAAAGCTACTTTAATATGATAATCTAAGAACATGGTAAGAGCTTTCAGTGCGACACATAGGCTCAGTATCATGCACTATAAGGTGCTGCATGGCTCTAGTGCAGCTTTGGCATTATCTCGCAGTCAATAATGCAGTGAAGTTCTGAGGAGCCTTTGAATATCTGTAAGGTCAAAGCAACAACAATTTTGTTTTCATCTCACTTTTGCTCAACTCTTTTTTTTTTAGCCCGCGGCTTGCATGGCCTCTCAGTACGCCTGTTTTGCATAAAAGAAGGCGTTGCAGGCACCAGAGCTCACAGCCCAACTGCATCGCGGCGGCGGTATGTCAAATTCGTGCCAGAACAGCGCAGAACAACGGGTCAAGAAAAAGACAAGTGCTGACTTTTTTTTTTTCTCTCATCTTCTTGTCCGGTTGTTCTGCGCGGTACGGTCCCACATGCATAACCAACATGCGCAAGGTGCTGTCCTGGTTTGTCAAAGCTGAAGGAGAGTACTAAACCTTTAGTTATTTAGTAGCTACAGCCGTTCCTTCTAGAAACTGTAGTTGCCGTAAAGCTCGAGAGAGAAAGATCAGCGGCTGTCCATTAAAAAAAAAACAAAAAAACTCGCGACGTTTTCACAAGTGTAGGCATGTCGCACGATAGGCTCGAGGAGTGCAAAAGTTTTCTCGTATAGTTTTTACAACTCAGCACGTTGCGCATCGTTAACAAATTAACTCCTTTAAAGCTCGGGCAGGCACTCCTTTATCAGAGACAGAGAAGTTGCGCTGCTTACTGGCGCAGCGTCCAGTAATGCCGAAAAGATGGCCCTCAGACTTGAGGCTGCACTTTAGTTAGTCGGCGCGGAGCCATCCTGTCAGTCTCGCCTAAAACACTCGACCGTTCGGCTGCTGTATAGAGCTGTTTCCTTACGCAAAAGCTCACCACTATCGGTGCATCGAAAAGTTCAACTAAAGAAACAAAAGTTCGGTGAAATACTTTGGAATCAGCGGGTGAACAAAGTGTGCCAGCCGCACCAAGCCACAGCAAAAACAATGCTAGCAGTGCATTACAGCCGTAGGTATTTGTAACTGCGCAGAAAATGCAGAACACGGAAACGTGAAGCCATCTTCCATGACTAAACTTCAACTTGCAGGTGGATTGGATTGGCTCATTTCAGATTTTTTTGAGGATAGGTTCGGTTTCGTTCTTTCTGAGCTTGCTGCTTGCTGCGTCTATTCAGCCACTGATTAAAATTTCACCGAAGCATCATGATAGAAACATGTTTAATGGTCATTTAACTTTTAATCAAAAATTTTTGAAGGAAGAGTTCAACGATGAAACATGCGGAAAATAAAAAAAAACTGTTTAATTGAAACGCTTTCTATCGCATCGATTCGCTCTGGCATCATATAATGCAGACTTGACGGCATTACTGATTTATACGCAGTTCAGACGAGCACGACGACTACAAACTATATCATAGCTGTGTAAAAGCAAATCCAGTGGCGGACGTACGGCGGCTGTCCGCTGGGCGAACGGATTCGACCATCCGCTTTCGTACGTACGCCGGAATTCCGGCGGACGTCCGAAATCGGCCGCCGAGTTGTGGCCGAGTTCGGTTGTCCGTCGGACGTCAGTGGCCGTCTGGGACCTCTACAGTTCGCGTTGCTGATGGAAAAACTGCTGCCATCATCGGAATGTGCACTGCACGCGTTAGCATCGCCGGCCACCATGTCCCTGTGCTCTTCGCCGTACTTAATACTTGTCCTCAAGACGTGATTTTAGGCCTAGACTTTTTAACAGCCCATTCCGCTCTCATTGACTGTTCCGCCGGACTTCTGCGCCTAGCCCTGCCCTATTGTGTTCACGACCCCAGTGCTGACCAATCCCAGCCTCGCTTCCGCTCCAGTACATTTACTCGCCTACCTCCCGAGGCGGCAGTATACGTGCCCATGTCACCTTTTCCCTCCCTTCCTGACGGCGACTACGTTGTCAACCCCATCACCAACGTCACTCTACAGCGCAACATCGCCCTACCTCATAACATTGCACACGTCGAGAATAACCTCACCTACATTCCCGTACTCAACTTCAGCATGTCTTCTCAAGTTCTCCCGGAGGGCATTTTCCTTGCCGAGCTGTCGCCTTTGTCCAGCTTTACCATTTCTGCAGTACTGTCCGACCGTCACGCCGACGTACCTGCACAACCTGTCCCATCACATAGTCCGGAGGATCGCATCTCAGCCATGGTCGCCTCTGACCTGCGTCCCGAATATGCCAGCGCCCTTGCCGGCCTTTTGCGGTCATTCAGCGACATTTTTGATTTCGGTTACAGATCCCTGGGCCAAACGTACGTCGTCACACATCGTATTGATACTGGAGATGCCCGACCTATTCATCGACGGCCTTACAGAGTTGCTCTTTCCGAACGCAGGATAATTCAGGAAGAAGTAGAGAAAATGTTGGCAAGCAACATTATTGAGCCGTCGAGGAGCCCCTGGGCGTCTCCGGTAGTACTCGTCAAAAAGAAAGACAACAGCTGGAGGTTTTGCGTTGATTATCGACACCTAAACAAGATAACTAAGAAAGACGTGTACCCTCTTCCAAGGATCGATGACGCTCTCGACTGCCTGCATGGTGCTAACTACTTCTCCTCCATCGATCTCCGTTCTGGATATTGGCAGATCTCTGTTGACGAAAGAGATCGTGAAAAGACGGCTTTTGTCACCCCGGATGGCCTCTACCAATTCAAGGTGATGCCTTTCGGCTTATGTAATGCCCCTGCGACATTCGAGCGTATGATGGACTCCCTATTACGCGGGCTCAAATGGACCACATGTCTGTGCTACCTCGATGACGTCATCGTATTTTCATCAACCTTTGAATGCCACCTCCATCGTGTTTCGGCTATTCTTGGCGTCTTCTGACGAGCTGGCCTTCAGTTGAACTCCAAGAAGTGTACCTTTGGTCGCCGGGAACTCAAGGTCCTAGGACATTTAGTCAACACCCATGGCATCCAGCCGGATCCCGACAAATTCGCGCTGTAAGGGATTTCCCTAAACCGAAATCTAGCAGCGACGTGCGTAGCTTCCTCGGACTTTGCTCATATTTCCGGCGATTTGTACCAAACTTCGCAGAAATAGCCCGTCCGCTCACGCAGCTTCTGAAAAAAGAGGTCTCCTTTACCTGGGGTCACGAACAATCGGCCGCCTTCGTCGCTCTTATTGCCCACCTCACCGGTCCGCCAGTGTTGGCTCACTTCGATCCGTCAGCGCCCACAGAAGTACGCACCGACGCAAGTGGTCATGGAATTGGTGCCGTTCTCGCACAACGTCAGCTCGGGTTACCCCGCGTCATCGCCTATGCCAGCCGACTCCTCTCTGCGGCCGAACAAAATTATTCCATCACTGAACGTGAGTGCTTAGCCCTACTTTGGGCCATTACAAAGTTCCGCCCTTACTTGTATGGGCGGCCATTCACAGTAGTCACTGACCACCACGCACTGTGTTGGCTTTCTACACTCAGACCCAACTGGCCGCCTTGGACGTTGGGCCTTGCGCCTTCAGGAGTACAATTTTTCAGTAGTTTATAAGTCTGGCCAGTTGCATCGAGACGCCGATTGCCTGTCCCGTCATCCAGTCGACCCGCCAAGCCAACCTGAATGTGACAATGACGCTTGCGTGCTCTCTATTTCTGATTTCTCCAACATTCGCCATGAGCAACGCCAGGACCCTCAGCTTCGCGAAATTATCAATCGCCTCAGCGCCGATCGCGATGACCCTTCCCTTCGTTTGTTTGTGCTCCACGACGGCACCTTATACCGGCACAATATGCGACCTGATGGCCCCGACCTTCTACTAGTAGTCCCTCAGCATCTACGCTCAGCCGTCCTTCAACAGCTTCACGACGTTCCTACAGCGGGTCATTTAGGCGTCTCTCGCACATACGACAGTGTGCGTCGTCGGTTCTTTTGGCCAGGCCTATATCGCGCAGTCCGCCGTTGCGTAGCTGCTTGTGACCGCTGTCAACGCCGGAAAAAAGCCATCACATTTATCAGCTGGACTTCTGCAGCTAATCGACATCCCCATAGACCCATTTTCTCGAGTGGGTCTGGATCTTCTAGGGCCTTTTCCACTGTCCGCATCGGGGAACAAATGGATTGCGGTGGCCACTGATTACACCACACGCTACGCGGTCACACGAGCAATACCAACCAGTTGTGCAACTGATGTCGCTGCTTTCCTCCTCAACGACGTTATACTCGTCCATAGAGCTCCCCGCCAACTGCTCACCGACCGTGGCCGTTGCTTTCTGGCTCGTATAGTCGACGAGATCCTACGGCTGTGCAACGTTCGTCATTCTTTCACGACTGCCGACCATCCACAGACGAACGGGCTTACCGAACGCCTTAACCGGACACTGACTGACATGTTGTCTATGTACGTTTCTGATGACCACCGCGACTGGGACATAACGCTGCCATTTGTGACATTCGCTTACAATTCGTCGCGTCACGACACTACCTGCTACTCCCCCTTCTATCTTTTATACGGCCGTGAACCTCTGCTTCCTTTTGACAGCCTGCTCCCGTCTGTCACCACTGCCAGCTCATATGCTCGTGACGCCATAGCCCGAGCTGATGCTGCCCGCGTTGTTGCTCGCAACCGACTCGCAGCCTCTCAGCACTCCCAGAAACGTCGCTATGATTCCTGTCATCGCAACACCGAGTATTCTTGCGGCTCTCTCGTGCTGCTCTGGACTCCAGCTCGCCGTGTTGGCCTCTCGGAAAAACTTTTGCCCCGGTATATAGGACCCTACCGTATTTTACAACAAGTGACACCAGTGACATACGAAATTGCGCCCTTGCATCCGGTCCGCCATGCCTCTACACCACGCACCGAGACGGTCCATGTTGCACGCCTAAAACCGTACTACATGGACCCTGGTTTGGACGCTAGTACGCACCGGGACGGTGCTTTTCGGCCGCCGGGGTAGTGTCACATTAGGCGGTGCAACGCATAAGGAAAGAAGAAGAACGCATACGCATAAGGAAAGAAGAAGAAGACTCTCGTGAGTTTTTGAGAGAAGACGACGTTCAATAGCGTCGGCTGGTGCCTACAGAGAACGTCCGTTGGAAAGCCTTGTCTTCTGTGTCCGCCCTCTGCTACAAGCTGAACTACCCCGTAACAATATTTTTGACTAGAAGATAACCATTCTACTGGATCTGCTATAGACAAATACTGAATGTGCAGAAATTGCATTTAAGAAGAAACAGCTTCTTAATTACAAAAACTATTCATTGGTCAGCTTGTTTCATGAACCTACAGATATCCTAGCCACAAAAAGAACTATGCATGGCAAACTATGAAAACTAAATGCCTAGAAGGACGATGCTTCAAAGGGCAGTGCATTACCGTGGTCATTTAATTTATCGAGGGAAATAAAAAGGAAGTTTATTTGTGGGAAATAATAACTGGAATAAAAATGCAGCTGCTTTGATTTTTTGTGCTCGTTGCCCAGTCCATTACTTGAAATGGCTTCTATTTGCTGCATTCAGCTTTTGCACAGCAGGTTATGACAAGTAATTTTTCCTTTAAGTTATGTGCTGTATCCTGTATTTTGCTTCTTTTGAATTCATTGTCATGTGAAATGACCTAATGAAGCAATCAACATTTACACTGTTCCAGTATTAATGTTTTGATTGTGTGGCTTCATGCTGGTTTCTTTTTTTTTTTAATCTTCCTGCAGGTCATTCCCTCAGACATGTGTCAGCAGATGGTCATCTTGGTTTTCCGTGCCTGTTTGCGAGTACCGGTTGGGTTCGGTGACTGTGGAGTCCCTTCTCACGGGCCCAAGTGCAGTGAGCCCAAGTGCAGTAAATAACATATTTTAATGCAGCAGCATCAAAGACCCTGTTATACAGAAAATCTGGTATTGGCATTGTAAGTTAAAAATCACGGGCATGACTCTGGCTGGTGGTAGTTGGCCGGTGACGCAGTCGTGCACTGATTGGTTGTTGGGTTGTGTGACGTTATGAAGCAACATGGCACGGCTGAATTGGCAGGTGCTGCCAACTCTCGCGTTTGCCGTTGAGGTCGGAGGAACTAGCTTTCCAAGTTCCTTTGATCCCAAGTTAGGCACGCATCCCCCTTAGACCACACTGGCATGCTCGTATGGCTTATTTAAAGTGGGGACTTATGTCTACTTCTGGTGATCTGTCAAATGATGGCATACCTTCCAACCCCTCCGATTTGCACAGTAGACTTTCGATGACACGATCATTGCTTTAAATCTTCCGACAAGTGGTTTCTGCCTGCTTAAGAATGCTGTGTCGGTTTGGACTCGTGGCGACGTCCTTGTAGGCAGCAGTTTCGGCAGCAGCTAGTAGCGGTGCGCAGCTAAAGGGCGGCCTCTTAGCGCACTTGGCGGTAAAGGGTTATTTCTGCAGCTTTGCCCCAACATGATGCCATCTGATTCTCCTACATTGCGCTCGGCCTATATTGCTGTGTCACATGTTACTGAGCAGCGCTATGCCCGTCGATGGCATGATAGCTCTTCTTTCGAAACCATCACAACCAACAACAGTCGCGGGTAGAATCGCGTATGAAGGGGTTAATAATGGTTTCACATTAAACTAAAACAGTGCGCCGATGACACCGAAAGAAAACGGCAATGACGCCTCGCTGATCAGTTTGCGTCGACCAGCTGCGGAGGTATAGCGAGATCACTCGGTGGCGGCGTGCAGAGGTCTCTAGGACTCACCTTTCATGCATGCTGTTGCTGCTTGTGTTTTAATTAGCACTCATTGGACACTGCGTCCTGAACGTGCCGCCTCCCACCCAACCTTAGCGCAAATAAAAAATCTTCCGATTTTTGATCTCGCCAAGTTGGCAGATATGCATGGGATATTTTGCGACTCTGCTAATGAGTGTGCATGGGACAATAGGAGCACAAATAGGACTACTGATTAGGCTAGTAGCAGAGTGAATGGACACGAACGAATAAGAGGAGCTGGCAAATGGGAGCCAATAATCATTAATGCTGTTGCGCCATACCTTCAAAGGCCGAGCTGGAGCCCTCCCCCCCCCCTCCCTTTTTTTGTCAGACGAGAGTTTAGATTTGGGGTCACATGAGGCATACATAAGCAGTGATGTAATAGCTGCGTGTTCATTTACATGATAGCCACTGATCGACTGCTAAAACTGGTGGCTTGCTAGTAGAAATTGAATTATGCGTTATTTGGCAGAAGGTTCTCAATTCCATCCTTATTTTTTAGTGTCATGAATCATTAAAACAAGAAAGAATCATAGCTTGAAATTTGGTGTCAACACTTTCTTAAATTAAAATTAATAACATGAACGCCAATGCGATGAAACAACCTGTATAGTTAAAGCTTTCTAATGTCCCAGCTGAACCTCTTTCGTATCTACGGCACTACAAAATAAAGGAATGTCGGCAGCTGTTACTGCTTTACAATGAACTCACGTAATGGGGCTGTGATTGTCGCCCACTGAGCTGGACAGCATGTAGGGGCTTGGTTGGGGAATTCAATTTTAGTTTTAAGGTAAAGGTCAATGGCTCCAACCAAGTTCTTGGTTCGTTGGTTGGTTGTAGTCATTGACCTTTACCTTAAAACTAAAATCATGACGAATGACACTAGCACAACCTGCCGCCAGAAAAAGTACAACTAGGCAAAACAATCTTCATGCTCCCACTTGCTGGTAGGCACTGGAAAACTGTGAACAGAAAGTGCGAACATGCCGATGGAGCCAGGGGATTTAACCAGCCGTTTTGCATCGATTCAGTCCAAAGGTGACAAAACGACACTTTATTATGCACTTGCCGGCATTTCCCTTCTCCCTGCTTTTTTTTTTGCTCTACTTTTGTGTTGCTCTTGGACTTCATCATGGAGCATGCCATGAACCTGGATATGATAAGGATCAGCTACAGCTGCACATTCTGTTGGAAGAAGTGTCCAGCTAGAAGAAAATTAACAAATTGTTTCATAAAATAGTTCTTGAGTTCATAGTAAATAAAGGTATTCTTTTGTAAGACATGCTTACTGTGCTATATTTCATGTAATACAGTGCTCTGTGCATGACTTTTATAATGAAGTGACCTGTATTATGAATGATTTTCGAGGTCCAAACCACTTCATTACAAAGGCACTTGATTGCACTAGCATTGCATTTGCCCGAATGCATGACTACAGACATTTTCAGTTCTGGCTGCTTTTAGTAACATTACATATAAGTTTATCTCTGCACTTTCATAGAGGTTTCAGCAAGATTTCAATAAAGTGACGTCCTGGCGCGGTTGCTCCGTGGTTAAAACACTTGACTGCTGAATCAGAGGACCCAGAATCGAATCCTGGTCGCTGAAGCCGCTTTTCGGTGGTGGCAATAATCAAGGCACCCTTGTGCTGTGCGATTTCAGTGTACGGAAAAGAACCTTAGGTGGCTGAAATTTCCAGACCCCTAACTGTGGCGTCTCTCACAGCCAGAGTCGACATTAAACCTCATAATTGAGACTAACCAATAATGTAATGCTCATCCTGCTTGTGAATCTTAATATGAATGCTATGCATCTTTAAGAACGGTGGAACCATTCAGTCCAGACTTGAGCAGCTGCTTGCAGTGTTTGTCGATCTAAAACTGCCCTTTCAATCTGCGTAGCTGGGACAGCTATTTGAATTGGTGATTGTAGTGAGCCTTCACTTGGCACTCTCTCATGCCTGTATACTTTGTAACTGCGCATGCAGATTAGAGCGTGCCATAGTAGGATTCAACTTAACAGCAGTTGCTAACTATGCTGCGACTGCTGGCGCATGTGTGGGCCATGATGATGGTGTTTTGTACAGTAGCGTATATCATATAACACGTGGCACACAACGTTTTTTTTTTTAAAGAAAATTTTGGTGCCGGCTTGGCCCAAATTGCTCAAAGTTCATAATGTGGCAGCATGGGGCAAGGTAAGCTTTGTGACTCAGTTTAGCATAGCACTCGCATCACTGCAGTCGACTTTCTAACATGTTGTGCAGAGCATTCATGATTCTTAAAAAAGTGGCTTCAGTCCAGCTGGCATCTCCATTTATCGGAGGAGTCTGCACCTTTCTACCATTTGTTGAGCATACAGATTTACGCATTAGTATGGTCTTGGTACATCCGCCTAAAAAATGTCTCATGTTTACTAATGTCAAATGGCTGGGAACAATATGAATTGTATTTCTTTTTTTACTGTTGTGCAGACCCCTTTTTGTCATGTCGTGCACTTGATGCATATCATTCCTTAATGACTTGGGCCATTTCCTTGAATAAATTCATTTCAATCCGTGCATTTGCTATTTTTGGTAATTACTATACTTGTGCACAGCTGGTCTCGAGGGAGAGCGGACGCTCTTTCCTGTGGTCTTCTCAATCGCCGCAAAAGCAATGGGAGCGGTTCTCCTTTAATTACGCTCTCAGCCGCTGTAAGTTGTGCCACCAGCTCACCGTTCGTTTTGCACCTGTTGCAGCAGCAGCGGGTGGTTTTTCCCTGGTTTCACGCTGTCATTCACTGGTTTCGTAGAATGCGCAACACCGTAGTTGCTTTAGCTGCACGTCTCCAGTGTATCCCACATGTGAATGAAGTCCTTATAACAAAATCTGCCAGTTAGAATCATCAAAAACACGAATCATTCTTCTTCAAAAATATGACGTGCATATATGATGGATACTGCTCTCTTAAATGCAGAAGATTCATTCTTTGCAAATATTCATACTGGGCTGACAAGTACTATAAGTAAGCTTGTTAATGCAAGGTTAGCTTGGTGGCATGTCTATGTGGTTTAACGCTGCAAAAAAACTCTGGCTATGAGAGGCGCCGCAGTGGAGGTCCTGGAAATTTCAATCACTTGGTGTTCTTTAATTTGCACTGTGTTGTGTAGAAGATGGATGCCTTGACGATATTGCTTCCATTGAGATGTGGCTGCCACTGCTGGGATCGAACCCGAGAGAAATGAAAACCGAAGCTTTTCAAGCTCGCACTCCTAGATATCGCCCTGTAAAAACATCTAAGACGACTACGGCCACGAAATTTCAGTTTTATTGACACAGTCGTAACTTTATATTCTCTAATATGCATGCTGGCAATTGCTGTCAGAATTGACCTAATTTTCGTGGACACCACATTTTTTGCGAATTGCGCATAGCTCACCCAAAAATAGCTCTTTCGAATAACCTGTAGAAATAGCAAAAAATTAATTTAGAAAATAAAGTGCCGCTGAGACTAACATGCGTCTTCTGTTTATAACTTGAAATGCGGTTTCTCCCGTGGCGGGTGTGTTTATTTAGATGTTTTATGTTCAATAAATCCCTTATGCCCATATGGAGACGCTAGTGGCGCATTAAAAGCTCTCCAGCGCGGTCAGGTGCTCGGTGAGGAGACTCGTCCCGCAGGTGAGCTACTTTCGAAGCAGTGTGTAATTAATTATAATTGCAACAACGCTAGAAGCAATCCCCTCCCCAAAACGCACACACACGTGCACACATGCCGTCCTTCCACAGATCATACTTAAGTGAAATAATGGACAGAGCTGTAAAGGAATGTTCAGTTTCTTGAAGGAGAATATAATTTTCTCCTTCCTTAACTTTCCTTAAATAAGGGCCAGCTTTAAAGGAGAATGATCTTCTCTTCTCCGCCGCTCTCCTTACTTCTGCAGAAAAAATATTCATACCCGACGTCGTGATCAAAAGTTGTGTCAGTCGCGAGGCTACATGCTCTTTCAGCCGATTGATATTGTTCTGAATGTAACATATTCGGATCTTAGTGAAAAGTTCACTGCATTGCACAGCTGCAATTTCAACACTGAACAAATTTTTGCTCTTTAACCTCAATCTGTGAAGCGCCAGGAATGATTGTTAATGCCGCTTTTTAGCTTGTTTTTTAAAACGGCATCGATTGAGATTCCAGGATATTATTTGAACTTCAGAAGCCAAGCAAACGCTTTGAGGATGTAATTCACCACACTGCACATGACATATAAATTTTGTGTTTGCTCAAAATTTAGAGCTGTGATGACAGTAGATCAGGAGGTTCCTGCGACCATGCAGTCGCACTGAGAGGAGCGCCTGTGCACAGGATTTATCTGCATTTTATATCTCATAGATCACAAATCTCACAACGCTGGCTGCGCAGTGTTTGTATGAACTATAAAGATTGAAATGTAAGGACTTGCAGGTTGCAAGTGATGCGGGTAGGGCATGGAGTGGGGGTGCGTGCTTTCCTTGCTCGTGAACGGCGCTAGCTGAAGCGGAGCGGAAAGGTAGTGGCGACCCTACCGAGATGTGGAAACAGACCCCATTGGGGAAGCCGTAAGACGCGCGCTTTCCCTTGAGACAGGCCATGACTTCTGTTACTACGTGGGTAACTGGCTTGGTCTAAATAGAGAGGGCAGTGTATGCAAATTTTATATCTTGATAAAAGCTTGAATAAATCTAATTTGAAAGTTAGCATTCATAGCAAAATTCTCCTACTTAGTCCTCCATTTTTCACTGTGGTGTTTTCTTAAAGTGATAGGGAGTGACAGCAGAATAGTGCCTCCATTACCAGATCAGCTTTCTGTTAATGTGTTGCTTTTGTTGTCTTACACAAAAAGATGCTGTATATAAGATTTCCTAGGAGTGATTGTGGTTTTATGAAGTTCAGGTTTACGTGCCAGCCATATTGGTTTGTACACTATATATTACAGCCAATGCCAATGCTGCAGGTGAGTTGGCATAGCCCTACTACTGTTCTACTGCAAGAATGAATACATAGAATGGCATGCAATATTCTTGCCATGGCAGCTATGCTGGATGCATTGAAATTGTATCATATGTGAATGAAGAATTACAAGATGCAAAAAAAAACATTTAGAACAGAGAAGTCTTCTTTGTGCTGTGTATTCCTTCTTTCACAAAACACTAATTAGCATAGAACAACTAGCTTTAAGCAATATTCTAGGAATCCTGAAGATGGCACCTAATCGTAATTGTGTCGCTAGGCCCACTGCTGAAGTCTACACAACGAGTAACATTGACTGGGTGGGCCACTGGTTGCTGATGCAGAGACAGGCCGAAGATAAGAAAACTCATTATTAATGCATTAGCTTACAGTCCATATGAACAGGAAAACGTGGTGTTGGCAGGAAATGTCTTGCTTGATGGAGAGGTCAGGTCATGTATATGACCAAGCGCTGATTGGTTGGCGAGGAGTGTGATTTCACAAGACTGTGTCTTGATCTCCCCAGATTGGGTGCAATCTGCATTAATTCACAAAAGTTCCATGCCGGTTCTAAAAGTTATGTATTTGACTGTGCCCTTTTTTATGCGTTGTGCAAAGTGGTGCAGGCAAACTGTCACCGAGTCAGTGGGTACTTCGAAGAGATAACAGCAGAATCCAAGGCAGTTTGTGTGCATTAAGGTTGTTGCTGTTCCCATCCAAAATGTGTCACCACTTGCCTTTCAATTAAAAAGGGTTAACTTTTAAACTCCACAACTTGGGCTTTCTGTTGGCAGGCAGTGGTGGAAGAGTGATTGTCAGACATTTTACTGGCAGGCATGGGCAGACTAACGGGCGAAGGTACAGGCTGACTAGCATTCTTAAAACCAATCGCTACTCTAAGTGGAGGTACCACTGATGCTGATGCGGAGGACACCTTGTCAAAAAGAATGGGTCTCCGCATGTTGTATCACAAAAAATAATAATAAAGCCCCTCCCGTCTGCTACACATTCACACTGACTGGCTACATGTGACCACCATAGTCATCTAGCACATGGAAAGTGTGGCAAGAAACACGGGAAACACTTTTACTGAAAAAGCACGACTACAGAGTAGTCTGCAATGGAACAAGTCAAGCAGATATTACACGAGAAGGAGACTTGCGGGGAGGCTGGTGCAGATGGCACAAAACCACACTGACTAATTGTACTTGAGTATGCTCTCAACTGGTGTAGAAAGCGCAATCTAATGGAGCCCACTGGCCAAATTTACAGGTGTGCTCGTCGAGTCGTATGGCCAAGAACAGTGGCTGGTTCATAGTCACCTCCAATGCTGTCCATGTCTACTGTAGCAGAAAAACAACTCAAAGTCCCTGTCCAGAACCTACGATAAGTGGTAAATATCTTTGAAAGTACAGCAATGAGCATGTCAAGCTGAAATGACAGAAACCTACAGCAAGCAATGCTGCTTGAATGCTGTCGCATTCTATTCTTAAGGTGACTTAAGAATCCCCATAATTTTTCGTCATGGCAGAAAATGAAAAGCTTTTATGTAGGGCAGAGTACATGCTTTGCATGCTGTGCGTTGACTACGGAAGTCCTCCATTCCTCGTGGGGAACATTTCAAGATTTCAGATTGCATGCACGAGGCATTGCCCCTTCACACGCTGACAGCTTGCGCCCTTTCAGGCCACATGTAAATCAGCTGCTCCGGGTAACTGGCGTCACACACTTCTTGGCTTCATTCTTGTCCAGCTGGTGACAGGTGAAGGCCTCAGGCTTAAAGCAGTAGCTCTCATTTGCTCAGAAGCCTAAATTTGTGAAACTGGCTCTAGGACGTTTTTTGAAAAGTTCTAGCAGTTGACATAGGCCAATTTTTGGTGTGGCAGTTTGCTAGCTTGCAGATGGGAATATGAAAAATGCAGATGTTCAACAGGCTACCTTCATATAGTGCATGTGATGAAGCAGATGCTAACTTTTACCATTTTATGCGATAGCTTTAAAAACCTCGTTACCCAGAAAGTCCTGCGACGGCATTGTGAACAAAAAAATTACGGGCATGCTGCTAGTTGGCAGCTGACATGGCCGAGCGCCGATACTTCCATGGTTAGTGCAACTTAACAAGATCACTTATCAGAAAGGTGGGAGGAGCTGCAACTCTGGTTGCTCATTTGGGGTGGGAAGGTGGAATAAGAATCAACCTTCCACTGTTCTTGGATGCCAAGTCAGGCACGCTCATACGGCTTGGTTAAAGGGGGGGTTTACATGTTGAATGGTTGCCTACATCCAGTAGATGGATGAGGTGATAGTTTAGTACTGTATGCTAATAAGAATGTGTGATATATTAGAGGCACAGACCAAGAGACTGCTAAATAAGCGAGGACTACATGTATGCAAATGAACTGTAAGGGGAGCCGCAGACGCTATATAGTCATATGCTTAATGGAAGAGCCTAAGTGTCCCCAGAATTTGCTATCTTCTAGACAGTATCAGAGATAAATTTGTTCTAGAAAAATGCGCCAAGAGACAATTCCATCCAAATTTTGCTTTTAGTTGGAAATGAATTTGCGTCTCTTTCTGGCTATGATGATGTTTCGCCAGCAGCAGAAAAAAAAAACAAAAAAAGATTACAAGGGTTCAACGCTGCTGAACCAAATATTTAGCGAAAGCATTAGCTGCGGGTGACCGAGCGGTCTTCTCTTTTTCTTCTTCCTCAGCCCACATATAAAGCCCGGCTTTAACCAAGCCGTATGAACGTGCCTTATTGGGTTCTAGGAGTAACGTGAATGCCAGGGTCCTGGCAGACTGATTCTGACATAACCGTCCCATGTGAAACGAGAGACCCAAGTTGGCAGCTCCTGTCGAGCGCTTAGGTTGGTAGCCCAGCTCTCACACTAGTGTCACGTGGGATGTGACGCCACAGCGTCGCGTGGGTAAGACGTGGCTACCGGCCGCACTACGTTGAAGGCTCGAAACCTAGAGTAATATTACTTTCGCAATAACTCAAATTGGATCTGAAAATTTCCTTGACACTCAATTCAAGATTATGCCACCAAACTGATGACTCCACTATCACCATATGAAAGCGAAAGGTGATGTAGCCTAGCCTCAAAGGTGTGCGAATAACTTTTTCTTCTTGTGGCCCACCTGCTAATAAAGGGCCGCAAGTAGGCTTTATAGCAAGTTACAGATTTAAATTTGAAAGTGGGACAGTATGAGGCCCTTTCCACAGTCATTTCACCCCCTCCCCCCACAAAAAAAGAAAAACAGTTGTCCACTATCGTGAGGAACTCTGCACGTGAGACAGATGCTTGAGCCACTAGGTCATCACTGTGCACCTCAGTTTTGGCCAGTAATGGTGACAACTGTATTTCATTTGTAGACATTTTTATAGCTTATCAAACCCTTGTCTAGGAGAATATGCACCCATCAATGTGGGGCTCTGAAACAAAGAACTGCTTATCTATGCTGTTGATTAAACTACTAGACAGTGCTGAGGAGCAGAATTCTGAATGGTCCATAAAAAGACCATTGTGTTGTATAGTCCAGAATGAGATCTCATTACTTCAGACCTTGACCACACCATGCATCAAACTGTATATTCTGCAGAACAGCGGGCGTTCTCGTTACAGTTGCCATTTTTTTTGGCAAGTAGGTGATGATCACATCAATACTAATTCCATTATTGAAATCGTACCTAAGTTTGAAACTGCCACAGTTGAAAAGACAAAAATGCAGACTGCTGCTAGGTGTGCAGCATCCCATGAAATATTCCAAGTTTCTTAAAGTATCCTATTTCACCTAGCTGGGTATGTGGGTTAGGCAACTACAGCTAATCTATCTTTAGTAGGCAACATTAAGGATGGATACAGTGAGTGTATGACAAGCCACGGCCAATACCTACCATGTTAGTGACTTGTGTTTCAAAACTTGTGCTTATATATTAAATACGTGGCAGCCATTTACTACGCTACATACCAGGCTTTGCCCGCTGTATCAAGCATACTGAACCTGTGCTTTTTCGATCCTGTAAGTACAGTTTTTATATGGACAGAACCAATGCAACCATAATAGAGTTGGACGTTGAGCTAGTTGGTCACGCATTTCTTGGAAGAAGGCAGCAGAGCAGGTAACAACACAAAACATAGGAAGCACACACAAACACAAGGACAACGCTGCACTGACAACTACATTGACCAGAACCCGCATATCTTCTCCCTTCACTTCAACGGCACCAAACAGAGCTAAAGGGATGTGTGTGCGGGTTAACAACCAGGACTTCAACTCTGAATGTAAAACTTTGCACCGGACTAGGCACTCCAAGTGTATTCAGGGGATTGTTTATCAGATTTCCATGCAATATGGAAAGAAATATATTGGACTGACAGGAAGATGTATCAATGACAGAATTAGAAAACCCGCTATGGCAATATCGCACAAGTCTGGCACTAATCTCGCGGCGCACTGCAAAGAATGCGTTGTTTGTAGAGACCAAAAATGTCCAGCTGACCTTCACAATGTTAAAGTTATGAAAAGGATGAAGGATAAGTTAGCAACAGAAATTTATGAAGAATATGCAATCAGTGACTCGGGAGACCAATGTGTCAGTATGCCTTCAGTGGTATTGTTGAAGAAGGAATTAGAATTTCTGTGCAAATCGGCAGGACGTTAAAGACAAGGAAGAAGTTGGCTGCAGACGTGAAGTGAAGGGAGAAGATGTGCGGGTTCTGGTCAATATAGTTGTCAGTGCAGTGTTGTCCTTGTGTTTGTGTGCGCTTCTTATGTTTTTGTTGTTACCTGCTCTGCTGACTTCTTCCGAGAGCAGTGCAACCAGTATAATTTGAGTTGCCAAACTTCAGTGTTTCTCTGGCTCAGTAGAGGCTGCAAAGTGGCAGGCTCTAGAATTGATCAGTGAAGCTTACATTACTACAAGGGCACTTCAAAACATACCTCCACAGTTGAAATCGCCAATACTGCAGCACCGAAACCTAGCCCTACTTTGGCATTGTGAAGTGGCATCCATGTGGAAAAGAGTGCTCTTTAAAAAATAGGCTGTGTGACATGTTGCAATAGAAACAGTATGAAGGAAATGACTACACCCTTAGAATTTTACCCCGTTGGGGTGGTGAAGTGGTTAGGGCACTCGACTACTGTGCCCTAAGATGCGGGATCCACATTCCAGCCTAGGCGACCGCTTTTCGATCGAGGCGAAAAGCTAGGCGCCCAAGTGCTGTGCGATGCCAGTGCACTTTGAAGAACCCCACGTGGTCACAATTTGCGAAGTCCTCTACTACAGTGTCTCTCATAGCCTGAGCTGCTTTGGGACGTTACACCCCACAAACCTAACCAAACCAAACCTTAGATTTTCAACAAGGATTTTGGATCATCTGCGAATTGTTTTAGAAGTCACAATAAGACAAAATCTTGTACAACTTGCACAGTAATGAAACAAGGAAGATATTAGAGTCAATGAAACATTTGGACATGACACCACTAAAACTTGTAATGTCAAGTTTTCAATATGCAAGGATTAGGGCACAGAACAATCCTCATGGCAACAATTTCTAGTAAGATTCCTTGCATCTAGTTTTTTGTGATAACTACTACTTTACAGTATAACATGGAGCGAAACTGAGCACGAGTGGTGATGTCATTCACTGTGTACTACATTACTGATTTTCCTGAGTACATTTCACAACTGTGTTGCCTCCAAATGTTGGAAGCCTGAGTATTTATGTTTGCATTATGTTGGTAACTGGGAGCGCTTTCGAGTAATGCGCAAGTCAGTGCGGCACCCTGCTGGTGTGCATCTTCTGTGGACTGAACAGCATGTCTTTTTTATCTAACGACCCATACACCTACATCAGCATGATTGACCAACAGAGCTGCACTCTGGTGGTATCTGCAGAGTGGCACTGCAGGCTATATGCCAGCACGAAAGGTATTTCCGTGAATTCCACAGATTCGACGAAGTGCAAGGCTGTTCATGCTTATATGAATGCTCAAGATGATAAGCTTCAGATAGCACTGCACTATCAGACAAATGCAGCACCCTTTCTTCCCTACAATTCGCTCCACACCCCCATGGTGCAATCAAATGCAATGGAATGGATGGTAAAGTACTGCCACCAAAGTGCCCTCAGTCTCCTGCAATAAGAGAGCATGTGTCATTCATGGTGGTTTCATTGCATGAACAGCAGCAAACCACATCACACACTACTGCCGTGGCATGCAATAATTAATGGCTACATAAATTGCGTGCATTGAGAACCGCGGTCCCTGCTTGTTCTTACTATCTGTAGCAAAACTTTGGCAGTGTTGCAGAAGCAAGCAATTAACGTTTAAAACCGACGTTCTCATGCGTATAAAACGGGCAATCGATACAAGTGTAGCAACCTTGAACTCTATCTACCCGTCCTTAACTGTTAGCATACAAAAAGCGACCGAATGGAGAGTCGACACTGACCACTGTTTCTGCAGCACCGAAGCTGTTCATTAATATGCCTTGATACCCCAACCAGCGCGAGCAGAATTGTTGCGCTGGCCCTGGCCAGCAGCCATTGATAATACATAAAATACGAAGGTAAAGCAATGCTGAACTATTGCAGCAGTACTGCGCGGCACACATACCACTGTGCTCATTTTAGTGCCTTTCTCGATATTGTATGCACGTCCAAGGCAAAGCCCAGTATATCGTCTGAAGCATGGCTAGGACATCAGGATGGTTGTTTACGATGCCGCACAAAACAGTTTATTTAAATATGCACAATTCCTATTAACTCACGGGAGTCCGCCCTCTCGATGGCGGCATAAGGGAAGCAAACTGTTTCTTATGATGCTCTTAATTAAAATCGAAGTACGTAGCAGAATAACGAGCTGTAGGCGCATCGAAAGCAATGTTGTTGCAGGAATTATCGGAAGTTTCTGACGTACACTATAGTGATCATTCTCGCACAAAATATATGTTGTCAAAGGAAAAACCCGCATTTCTCAAATCTCTAGCAACGTTTCTGTGACTGCTTCTCACCTTACGAGGCTCCCTGAAGGTTGCTAGCATGCTGTTTGTGATGCGCGTATCGTTGCTGGCACGCCGACGCCAAATTAGCCCCATCCTCTAGCCGAGGCAACTGACTCGCGACCGTGAGCAGTGCCGTGAGCGCGACGGGCAGAACACTGTAGCGACGACGGCAAACATGTGTGACGCCATATGCATTTTGGAGCGTATCTGTTGCCACGGCAACCAGCGGCAACCGAGAACGAAGGAACTGACGTAATGTGACGTCTTGGCGATGGCGACGATGATGATAGTGTCTGCTGTCATCTGGGCTGGGAACGGAATGTTGCCGCGGTGCCAGCCGTGCGCTCTCGTTTTGTACGGTACGTAAGCAATTTTTTATATTTTTAGATATTTCAGTATGGGGCATGTATTGAGTCATTGCCCGCTGACTGGAGGTCGAAATTTAGTTTTCAACTTTCCTGCGCCCGAGTGCTCTGTTGTCTCTAAGACGACCATTGAGCCTTCTTGGCCGGCAGTGGGCAGTGGGCCCAAACGCCCCAAAGGTGTATTATCTAATGTCTCAATCGAAAGCTCAACGCAGTTCGACACAAAGGAACATGCGGTTAAATACCGTTTATTAGGCCCACCGCACGAAAATCTCAGTCATGTAAAGCACGCCAGACTGCCACTCTTGCGTGCGCCTGAAAAGGGCGGGAAACTTGGGTAAGCTTTCCTCAACGGTCTGGGTGAATAGTTAATGATTGTAACGTCTCTGGGCTGATAGAGGGACTTAAGGAGATACTAGGACATGACAAAACAACGCGTAGAAGCAGGAAATGCGAGGATCACACAGGCCTGCGTGGGAAGCTTTTGTTTCGATGCACTACGACGTACTAACCATTTGTGCGACGTACTATCATTTTGTGTGACCCTCGTTTGCTATGACGTGGTGCAGAATGATTTCATATTATGACTGCGCACTGCCAAATGTATGCAGGACCGCTTTATAATTACGGTGAGGTAAGCGATTTCGCCTTGTGTTTAAAGTGCATCAACATGACAAACTGGATTCCAAGGGAAGGAAAGCGTAGCAGGGGGCGGCAGAAAGTTAGGTGGGCGGATGAGATTAAGAAGTTCGCAGGGGTCAAGTGGATGGAGCTAGCACAGAACCGGGTTAAGTGGAGAAATATGGGAGAGGCCTTCGCCCTGCAGTGGGTATAATCAGGCTGATGATGATGATGATGGACATGTACTTGTTTTAAATTCAATTTGTCGTGTGTGTGTGAAGATCGCCTATAAGCTGACGTCTAATATTTGGCACGCACGGACCTTCCTGATATGTGTTTTGGAGTCTAGCATGTGCTTGCTGGTCTGAGGCTGAACAAATGGGACTATGAAAGGCGGAGGCAGCATATGCTCTAACGCCACAAGGTGAGCCCTGTACTTAATTTCAAAACAATTGCTGTGCCACCGGGACTGGTCATTCGTTTTACATGGGGAACATGCTTGGGCACAAGTCACCAGTTTGCATAGTGTGCATGAATGAATCGAACAAGCAAGCCTTTCTTTCTCAGCTGTAATTAATGGATTGCAAACAGTGTGCAATGTAACAGTTCATTCAGACTTGCTCCACAAACAAACAAATGTGCGCAAGATGGAAGATCAAACCACTCTATTGTCTTCTCAATTCCCTGTGATAAACTAGCAAAGCTGCCTTCTTTAACTAATGGTATTCCTGCACAGATTGATTGTGTCGCTTTTTTGTGCGTGTGACAAACTTGCTGCAAGAACTTTATAGCTTTGGAAACCACTGTGAAAGATAAAATGAGGTCTGCAAGATTGGCATCAATGGCTTGCAAGACACGAAGCACAGAATGTACGCCCTGCCAATTATTTAACAGTACCGCGCGAGCGTCAACTGTTCGAGCAGAAGCAAAATGGAAATTTGGAGAGGGAACAAGCAGGGAGGCGTAATCATGCTGCTTGAGCGAGTGTTGTCTGCTTGGCTGTTCTGCTCCGTTGGCAGAAACCCTTGAATCAAGTTTCATATCAGAGTTCTGGGAGCGCTCTGCTATGTGCTTGTGGCTTCATTCTGTGCAAACTTTTAACGTTACAAATATTACACTTGTCCCCGGTTCTATTTGCAGTTACTGTCTCGTTTTTTTTTAAATTAATGATTGTGTCGATATTTATTACTCTGGACAATAATTTTTCACAAGTAACGATGGCAAAAGAGTTATTGGGCATGTTGAATTATTTGTCAGAAGTGTATGTACTTTGAAGATATTATTTGCACGATATGCAGATATTGCGGCTAAAAACAAACAGTGACAGCTTCTCCGGGCACCGATATCTCTACCAGCCGATTGTGGAAGGATTGCTTCACATTAATCAAAGCAGCGTAGCAAACGAGGCTCACTGCAGCAGCACTCGCTTTGTCATATCCTGCATCTTCCACCGCAGCAGCGCCGGGCAGTCTCTCTCCGCTTATCACAGATGATCCTTTTATGCCAGGGGTCTTGGAGCACGGCCCGCGGAGCTGCGGGATGCAGTCCGCCAGCTCAAAATTTTCAGCTGTCGTTCTGAAAGCATTACCACCAGCCCTATTTTCCAATTAAAATAAACTCGGACTTTGTACCAGTTATGTCGCTTTAATTTTTGAAAAGGCGTTGACCAATTAATCTGCGTGAACTTTCATTTGACATCACTATGCCTTCGAAAGCAAGGAGCCGGACATCCTGCCTTCTCTTTTATTTCCATGCGTACTTTTTTTTTTCTTGTTGAGGACTATAAATGGGGTGTTAATTAACAGGTGTACCATTTTAGTGCCTCTCTCCGAGTGATCCTGAAGCTGCTTTTGTTTGGCATTCAAGCGGAAAGGAGCACACCTTACTTTCCTTTTGCAATAATGGAAGGGCTTGTCTCGGAAAAACAAGTTTTGCTTATTTTTGTTCATTTTATTGTTATTGATTGTACTTTGTTTCCTGTTCTGTTATTTTCTGGCTCCTGGGTCATGCGAGAAAAAGCTTTCTAAATGCTGCCAACGTAGCATTATGAGTTTGAGACCCCTGCTCTATGCCCATAATGCATGGCGTGGCGATCAATGAATAATTCATAATGAGTTTGTCTGAAAGGTAATTGTTTAGCAAAAAACTACCATATGCCACTGGTCGGCCCGGACCCACAACCTCCGCGTCATGGTGCTAGAATAGAAGTGTGTGAACGGGCTGCTCCGCACCGAACAGTAAGTGGCGATACCGATGCTCTGATTTTCGTAGGCTGTCGAGAGACTGCGTTGACTGTTGGTGGTCGCGGGTTTGCTGGGTGCCGCAAGGAATGGCAGTCAGTTCTCAACTTTCATCGGTGCGCATTTTGTTTTTCTCGCTCATTAAATGATACGTTTCGATCACGCCCCCGCTCTACGCCTTTCTTCGATCATTGTATATTGCCACGTGGTGGTGACCATGGTCGATGACACAAATGAAGAAACAGGGTTGATGGTACGGAAATTAACTCTTCATTGGGCTGACTAGCGCCCGCAAAAGAACTAAGCAGCTCGGCGGCGGCGATAGCAACAAACGTGCTCGTCGATCTTCGAACAAAGAATGCCCGTCACATTCGTCAACGCTCAATTTAAAGGCTGCTCAGAACAATCTAGATAACGTCGCAAACAGCTACCAGCACAGGCTGGAACATTGTAGAAAGACACATGAGTGGCCGGAATCTTCGGGATAGACCTCGGTGCATCTTGCGCTACAAACGAAAACTGATAAAGGTGTGACTCGCGTCATCGAGCATTAACAAACAAAGAATATGGAACTGCTACGCGATCCAGAATCAGAGTGATAAGGCCGTATGCCGGCGGCTGTTAAAAACGACAAATACAGTTTTGAAGGTTTCGCGGCAATATTCTAAGTTGTAATGTAATGTGGAAAAAATTGTATTGTTCCCCACTGCGATACAGGCTACGTATTCTGCAATTAAAAATGTCAGCTTTTTTCGGTGCGAAAAGATGTGGCACAGCTTCAGCTATGGCGGCCGGCATACCAAGAAAGGGCTGAGCTATACAGTCACCATGTTTGTGAATGGCATTTGGAGCCCAGATTTGTGTCCAAAACCTGGACGACAGTGTTAAATGGACATGTGCTGCAAAGCATTGCGCGTTGCTAGCAAAGAAAGCGGTCCCCACGATATTCTCTGCCTGCCTTGCCTACCTTTCAGACTTCGAAAAGTAGAAAGCGACCCACTGAAAGGCAGCCCCAGGAACCAAAAAAATTAGTAGATCGTCAAACCTTATGTAGAAGCGTCAGGTGAAGGTAGCACGTGCTTCACATGACACTGCGTGGGCATGGACCGGCCCAAAAGCCGGGTGCGGCTCAGCCCACGGGCCGTCTGGGCCGACACATGAACATTTTTGCTGGACTCGGGGTGGGCTTAAACGTGCGGGCCCGAGCTGGAATCGGGCTTGTTCACAGAGGGCCAATGTCCGATTTATAGTCCCTTCGACAGAGTAAAATACACATCCGCGGCATCGGAGCAGCGAAACGGATGAAATAACCATGGTACGCTCCGAGAAAAAAGTTTAGTCTTTTAGCCTATTTATTTGCTTATTACGACATCGCGGTGGCTTTGTCATTGGTGGCTTAGGCTTAGTCAACTGGGATACCCTAGTCTGATCCTAACTGGGAGACAGCATTTCGGTCGAAGCTGAAAGCATGGCAGGCACCAACATAACAATGGCAGTTTCATTGAATAACCCCAGGTGGCCGAAGTGATCCGGACGCCTCTACTACGGCGTCCTCACACCTTGAGCCCGTTTGGGACCATTGCTCCAGCGACATAGTCCTTTTGTTGTTTTCTTGGTGTCATGTACACATCTTTTTTCCATGTGAGGAAATTTAAAACGAAACGTGGGTATGGTTTTCATTTTGATCTTTTGATTGGAACGTTTTATAACTGAAATAGCCGCAAAGGCTTGATAGAGTTTAGGAATCTCCTTGATGATGACATAAGATAAATCTTGAATGAGCAATTTTTAAATCGACTCAATCAGTGTTGTAAACAATTAGACGCGCGCCGGCCACATTGAACGATACAAACGAATATATGAAATTACTCCGCTCGGTGACAAGATCAGCAGTCAGACACCGCTCTTGCATGTTTTAAAGCGTAAAATGCCATGTGCGGGTTACGCTAGTGTGGTGCAGCTTGGAGTAACGTCTCAGACGCGGCTCATTTTCCACACGTGCATTCGTGTAATAAATTACAGAGTAGCGCCGGATGAGGCTGTTTCAGCTATCAGCGAGCACTGTCGTGACGCTGGGACTAAGTCGACCCGGCCTTCACTTGGCAGCGGGCAGAGACTCCGGGTTGATGAAGGATTGAATCTTCGAAGTTGGTAAAATATATACAAGCAGGTTTAATGGCACCTTGAGAAAACTTATTTAGATGAAAAAAAAAAGGGTATATCAGCAAAATGGCAAGCGTTAAGAGTTCATAGCGAGAAGCATCTGGATGAGCCGTTTACCAAGGGCTCAGAGCGTCATTTCGTGCTCTGCAACGTTGTTAAGTTGCTGGGCTGTTGTGGAGGAAGGGAACACTCCAAGACAGCCGGCTCACTACTTCTGTTTGTCTTTTCTTTCTGGTTGTTAACTTTGTTGACAGGGTTTTTTTATGAGTACGCGTCCGGGCGCCCGTTGAACTTGAAATACGCGAGGAAAGGTTATTTGACCGGGAGTTCGGGGCTGAGACCTTGGAAGGGTTTGGTCGGACCGTGAGACAGAATAGGCATCTCGGCGCCAGACGCGAGAATTATGACTCTCAGGGAAAACAACCTGCGCCGCATCTGCCGCTCGTACCATTTAAGGGGCCTGCAAATGTGCACGCTACAGTGACCTTTGGCCTGTGCGACCGGATGAGTGTGCTGGTTGCTGTTGCAGCCGCGTGGGAAACCCAGGTTCGTCTTACGGGTAGCACACGTTGTTTCAGTTTCAAAGACAGATCCGTACAAGTCAGGCGTGCCAGCGACGCGGAGACTGCAGAGAGTGAACCGCGTCGTCGTTTAACCTGTCAGCTCAGACCAATAACGGGCGAAGGTTTATTTCCCTGCTCAGCGCATTACCGATGGGACGGCACCGACGCAACCGTAAGCTGTGAAAACAAAACACGAAAACGGACGGACGGTCGCTCGAGAAGCGAGCGCGATGTTTACACACAAGCGGTCTCATGTTTCTGGCTGCGCAAGCCGGGGGTGCCGTTTCTAATGTGATGCCTTTGTAGAATTCGAGCGAAAAGGCGCGCACCGCGCCGTCGAGCTGTAAACTCTCACGTGAACATAAATATCCCCGCGGCACTCTCGCCCAGCCGGCCAAGACGCGGGAGAACAGGAGGGCACATCCGGTGCTGTCGGTTCTAAAGTTGAGGGAAACATCGCCGCAGCACACGGCGCCCGTGTTGATGAGGTGGTAGCAATAAATTCTCTTCTTTTTGCCGCTCTTCCTACGGCCAGCGGGGTCCGGACACTACCATCGTATTTTTTGCTGCCCTGTGTGCCCTTGCACGTGTATGCATTTCTGGTGAAAGTGAAAGTGGCGTTCACGTGTCTCTGCTAATTTGTTTTGCCTCGCCCCTGACTTTGAGAATCAGTGCGTCGTCTCCACAGGGGGAAAGGGCGAAGCCCTGTGTGCCCTCTCACGTGTATGCATTGCTGGTGGAAGTGAAAGGGTGTTCATGTGTCTTTGCTAATGTGTTTTGTCTCGCCCCTGATTTGAGAGAGTATCTGTGCGTCGTCTCCACAGGGGGAAAGGGCGAACGATTGGTGGGAGGCACGCGGGGCTCGCGAAGGACCAATCTCGGAGGTGCCGATGTTGCATTGGCTATTTGAAATGTGGCTTTGTTATCTGATTGGCTCGAAGAAGCTCTTTTCCTCCGATTGGCCACGAAGTCGGTAACCAGGATGTTGAAAATGTATACTTAATACGGGTGTTTGGGGAGAGAGGGGGAGAGACGGGTAGACAGACTGACTGCCGACTTACGACTGGTGGCAGAAAGTCGCGAACTGTGTTCGCGAAAGTTGTTGTTGTAGTGGTTATTTATTGTATGTACAAAAGGAAAGAAAAGTTGTTTGCCAGCCCCGGTATCTGCTATCTTCGCGAAAGCAAAATGTGTTCTTGACCGGTTCAATAAAGTGCCCGTAGCGCTCGAAAAGTTGTCCCGTCCGTTTCCTGCAACGTGTCCCCGGATCAACGGACCATCTGGAACACCACAGCATCTCATCTATATATAATGCAAAAGTTAACTAACGTCCTTAAATCCCCTATGTCCAGCCCCTCTCTGAAGATGCTGACCAATCAGTTCCAGGGCACACCCCTCAGATATCGGCAACCAATCGAACACATCACTGCACTGATGGTCTGATGCACTGACTGGTCCAGTATTGTTTCGTCGGGCGTGGTCGCTTGTTGTCGGGTAGAGCTTGGGAACGGCGAGGAGGTAAATTTCTTCTGCAAAGATCCGCTATGTTGGTTCCGGCAAGTGGATTTCCTTCTCAGAAACCCAAGTGTACGTGCGCGCCACGAATACTGCTCCCAGCATTGTCCCTTTCCGGCAATTGCAACTCTTTCCTGCATTCACGGGAAATCCTCTAATGGCCGTAATCCTCATGCTCCTTTCTTCTCCTGTACGTCAGCGGACGTGTCACTCCGATCGTCTCCTTTGGACAATAGGCATTCCTCATTTGACAATAGCGCCTCTCGATGGGAAGGGTGAACAATTCAACAAAAGCACTTCCGGCTATTTCTCACAAGGCGACGTTTATTTGTATTTTTCTTGACGTTCCCTTGACAGGGCCAACTTGGCAGTTGTAGGGTCACGACGAAGAAAAGCATGCTCACACAAAAAGATTCATGTGAACACGCTCACTTAGAGCCCTTGCACGAACAGCACATATCAATACCATGCCCACAGGCGCAGAATAGAGCGCGCAAGCGCGGATCATGCACGGTCACAACAGCACAGACAGTCTGGTATGCGATAAGGCGCTTCCGCATATGGTCAGTTTTATATACCACTGGAGACTAGGAACTGGAAACCTGATACAAACCACTGGGAAGGGACGACGTGCGAACGCTTGATGAGGTGCTGTCTTTTTCAAGGTTGGTCTTCAACACTCGTGGCGCCTCAGCCACAGATACACATCTTGCTGCTGCAGCGGCGCCATCTTTCTCGACAGGGGCAATTGGGGGCGGGGGGGGGGGGTACCTTCTACATGCAGAATCAGCGAAGAGCATTGCAGCCAGAACACGTGCCGGCCCTGTCGGCGGTGCTGTTGTGAGCTATGATATAACAGCACCTCTTGCACACCACAGGGCGGGCACGCCGCCTAAGCTTCGTCTTTTTTCTACCGCCGTCGCCTCCGGTTCACAGATACATTAATTCGAGAAGAAAATTGGCTTTCTCTTTCTTTGACGGAGGTGATGCCTATGCTTGACGAATGGCAGTTTTGGCATGGTGCGAAGACTACATACGCATGCAATTGGCTACCTTGCGTTTCCTCAAGATTTTAATCAGTTATATTTTGCTGCACGCGGTGTCTAAATATTAAAGCCTCCTCGCAAGAAATCCGATGACTTTTTTTTCTAATTGAATGCGATTTCACGGATTGAAATCATGGCCAAACAGGTTGCTTTTAAGGGGGACATGGCTCTTAAAATTATTTTCCAATTTTTGACCAAATTTGATAAAACCTGGCATTCTGATTCAGTTTGTTGCACTGATTTAAAACATGTAACTGATTTTCCTATTAGCCAATTAGTTCAAGAGATAATGAAATTAATTGTTCATAATTTGCAGAAACAATGAAAAAATAACAGCACTACGGAAAATTCACATGGACACTTTGCTAGGTACTAGAAAGCGTAATGAATACAATGTTAGGAGCATTTTTTTATTTCATTAATATTAGCGATGTTGTAGCAGTTCAAAGTTTTCAATTTTGCTCTAAATCCGACAGGAAGGCACTCACATTTGGAACAGTGAACTTTGAACTGCTATAACGTTGCTAATATGTGTTATATAAAAGAGCGTTTATATAACAGCAGAAGCGAAATGCAATAAAACTGACATATTTCGTGGTGTGTTTGGAGACTGTAAACGGCCTAAACTAATACATTCTTTTTCAGCGAATTTCTAACAGTCTAGAGTTATCATGTGAAGACGAAAGAGTCACACTGGCCGTACTGCCCGAATCCGTGCGAGTCTCATTGCCTGTCGGAGGTTGGGTACACTACGAGCAGTGGCGTGCCGCGCCGGTGCGGCTCGTGCATACACAATCCTTCAGACGCCACGCTCCACATCATGTTCTACTTGGCACTTGCTACATTTCATTTTAAACCAGCCAAAAGACGAGACAGAGAATAGTAGCGAACAAGATGAGGCTTGCTTCTCTATGTCTTGTCTTTTGGCTGGTTTAAAATGAATGATTACCAACTCGCCCAGTCGTCAACCTTGTTGCTGTATTTACAGGGCATTCCCACGTCTGCTGCTATGGTTTAGTTTAGCACTGGTGAACGCTGTCTATGTTAGGAAACATGCAATATAAATAGCTTGAAAGTAAAATATTGCGCAGCCATCATTTTAGCCTCTACTACGGCGTCATGGCATTGCAAAAATGGTATGGAATGCATAATGTGGAGGTCTCGGACCTCAACGGTGGCATGTTTCATTTTTTTCTTTTTTTTTCTAATTTGCAATGAGTTATTTTTCATTTGAGTGTAGATACACTGCTAATTACCGTTCACACCCATGCAGCTTTTGTTTTTTATTAGTTAATGATATGATTTCCTCAGTTTCCTTCTGTTGGCCTGCATACCTGTGTTGTAACAGTGCCTGTATATATTTTTCCTTTTCTGCTAAATAGAAGAGCATGAGCCTCTCATAGCCTGTGTTGCTTTGAGACGTTAAATCCCATAAACCAGACCAGCATAAGCCTGGTTTCTGGCAGTCTTATTGTCGTAGATCTATTTCATTGAACCTTTTTAATAATTTTTTAATAATAAGCTTGTGAAACATATGTCACAGAAAAACACAGTATTATGGGCGTGACACTATGAAGGTGTCAATCATTATAAATGTCACAGCGTGTCAAATTTGGGGAAGCTCCGGTGCCATTCAAGCGATAATGTGAGAAGCCACTGAGAGAAGGCCATGGAGTAGGGCATCTGAAGGAGGAAAGGGCTACCCCTGAGTGCAGTCTATCCTCACTGAAGGGATTACTGACCAGTGCCTTAGAAATTTTATCAGAACAGGCATGGATAAAAAAAAATTATGTGCACAAGATAGGGAGTGAAAATGTGCTGCTTATTGATGTGAACTCCGAACTAGTCTGGTGATGCTTGAGCACATCATAGTGGTATAGTCCACATTTCTCAAGCTAAAATAGTCATGTTTTTAGTGAAACTTATCGTTCTGGCATTACCTACGTATAGAAACAAGCATTGCATTTTCTGCTAGTTTGTTCCAAACTGTTGTTCAGGTCATTTGTGTTATTTTAAACATCTGTACATGTTTTGGCTGTTCGTCTTCTATTTTCAGAAATGCATTGATCTTTGAATAAAAAGGAATCAAATAGGTGTTTTTGGTATGTCAGGTATAAAAAAATTCGGCTATTAAAGTTATTTGACTTTAGAAACGTGCTCCAAAACAATTTGAATGCTCCAAAACTCCCGCTTTATAGCTTCAAAGTGCTCGAGTGCTTCAAAGTGCCTGCTTCCACTTCTCCAAGTTGGTTTATGGTTCAGGTCATTATTGAAAATTCTGCATGACTGGGTTGATGTCTTCAGATTGGAGTTTTGTGGTGAGTTGCATCTATTTGGAAGAGTGAAAAATGGCTGCCAAAGATAAGGAACGCTGCATTATGAAAATTCCGATTGTTATTGGGCAACCATCTCATGGATGATGGCACTTGAAAGCGTTTTGACTGCTACCATAAGGACCTGTCCGCTTCTCAAAGCAGCCGAAGTCTGAAATAGTTCACATCGCCAGAATGAAGCCATATTACACTGGAGGTACTCGCACTGCTTGGGCTAGGCCAGTGCAGCACTTCATCTTACAGGAGCATATGCACCTAATTTTGGTCGCATTTTGCTTTTTAACGACATGCACGACATTAGGTACTCTGTACAGATCATCACCTGGTTTTCATCTTCATGCCGCTAAATAATTTATAATTGATTTTTTATCTCATCTGTTTCAGGTTGTCTATACTCTATTAACACACTGAATGCTGTAGCACTTAAAGTCAAGTGTTGGTCTCTGTTTGTAATATTTTTTAGCTTCTTTGAGAAGTATGATGCTCATGGACAGCCTGCTTAACAGCATGAACTGGTGTATTTGTGATGAGGACCGTATTATATCAAAGACAGCCAGGGGTTTTATGATGCTGGCATTGTAGCAACTGTTGTGGTGCTGCAGTTCGGTGAGGGATTTGGCTATCTTGTGGTTGTTGCCTATTTGCTGTGGCCGCCCTCAAAGTAAAGAGCTGTGGTCCTGTCACATAGTTTGAGAACTTCTTGTTACCTGTATGAAAACTGCTGTTTGGCACAAAATGACTTGTGGCTGCCATCATGTGCGTTATAGAGGGCGTGCGGCTACATTTGGGTGGAACAGTTCCTCATTCTTTTTCAAAGCCCATAGGAAGGATTTCGCAAGTTTAGAAAATGAAAAGTCCACCTCTGAGTCAGTCGATATTCTGGAATCATGCTGTGTAGTCGACAAACGCAACAATCCCAGAGCAACGCATGTCGTCTAATGAATAGTACAAGCGAAACTTCTTGGATGCAGCAGCAAATGAAAACGTGCACACATGGTTTTCAAGATATTTCAACGTTTATTTATATGCTTCACAACCTACCAAAGCCCGCACGCTTGCGTTATACCAAAGCACAATCAGCTGTCTGTTCTGATGTCTGTGGCCAGTGTTAATAACTTCATATCAATTCTTTATCACCTAAGGTGTCCATTTCTGTTGTGCATGTGCACTGCAGTGATACATTGTCGCACACATGCAGGGAGCACTAGTACTGGCCTTACTTAGGGTAACCTTTCACTGTTTTGGCTTTTCTCATTCTTGAGCTATGCTACATGGTGCACACGTTTCTTTTGGTCTGGTTCCTTTGACAAGCCATGAATTCAGCATTTGTGCTTCTGTCCTTTTTGAGGGTGTAGTGACCATATCCCTTTGCATCCCGAATTTTTTGTGGGCGAGCGATAAAATTTCTATTGTTTTTTTTTTCTGGTTCAGAAGCTGTCAAAAAGCATACAAAAGAAATTAGAAGGCAGCAAGTACAATAGTTTTCAAGGAACAACCATGTCCATTATACTGGACACAGGGATTTATTTGCTGCGATATCAGTAACAAATAATCTGCTTTGCTCGTTGAATCAACAATACTGTACGTCATTTCAAGAACATAGTTGTGTTTAAAGTGGACAGTTTTCTCTGACTTTAGAAATAGAAGAAACTTGCACTAAAAACAACATGGGCTTGCAAAATCGTCTTTGTGCACTCTGAAACATTGAAATTGAGGGTCAACTCTGGCGCTTACTTGTGAAAATCGCGGAAACATTTTTTGCCTGCCTTCAAAAAAGAAAGACCTTGCACTTTGTGCACTGAACTTGCGACTTTGCCTTGCATCCGAAAAGTCTGCACCTGGGGGAATTAGCTATCACTTGCGGGTCTGGCCAATGGCCTTCTTGATCAAAACGGGGATCAGGGCTAGGGATTTGCACGGCAGCCCTGTGGTGGTGTTCAGATTGAACAGTAGCATCTGTAGATGGCCTACCGCGCCGTTTTCTTTCTTGGGAGCCCCTGATTAGAGCTTCTGCTACCTGCATTCTGAAGTCTAACAGGTGAAGCACCTGACTCTTCGTGTAGCCTGCCTCTTTGGTGTCTTCTTTGTGATTCAGCCAGCTGTTAACCAAGACGAGATCCATGAAATGAAAAATGACTTTCACAGACCATTTCTTAGTTTTCATTCGCATGCGATACAGGCTGATGAGAAAGTTGTTCAGGTCTACTCCTCTCTTGTGACTGTTGTAGAAACGGACGCTTGCAGGCCTTTCAACTTCAACATATTTTTTCTGTTTCTTGTCGTAGCGCTTGGTAGAGTCCACGGGCTCATCTCCACAGCATGAAGACAGCAGGGTAACTGATTGCGTGTCCATCCATTTCACCACAACCAGCCTTCCGTCTGCGCTCACCTTCTCATGACTTGATCCTCATCCTTGAGCAACTAACTCTTGATCGTATTTGAGAGTTGTCTTGACTCTGTCATCACAGTGCAGTGGCCGAACATTCCCTGCTCCAGAAGGCGCTCGATTAGGGGCACGGACGTAAAAAAATCTATCAAAACACAAAACGTAATCATCCCCTCGAGGCATTGTGTCTGCAAGTCGCATGACAATCCCTCCGCCAATTCCGAGATCTTTGTGCTCAGAGGGAATTGGTTTTGTGGCACCTTGATAGATTTCAAAGTCTAGTACCCTACCGAAAGAGTCAGCAAGGACGAAGTTCTTGAGTCCTGTCGGGTTTGGCTTTCCTCGAACGTACTGACGCAGTTGTGTTCGACCTGGAAATGGAATTATTTGTTCGTCCACACTGGCTGCATTAGACCTGGAAATTTTCAGACAGCCATGGTCTAGAAGAGCCTGAACCTTCCAGCAACGGTTGTTTTCATCATAGTCCGTATCGTTGTTGCAGACGTGCAAAGCGTTTCTCAGGCGGAAGAATCGATCTCTTGGCATGGCATCCGCAATTAATGACACACGAGTTGCTGCTGCCCAATACATGCGGGCCTGAGGGAACTTCATGTTACCCATCACGATGTGCATGCCAAACAGAGCTTTGGCTTCTTTGGCTGTCATACATAGAGAGGTTCCATTCGTCTGAACCCAGTACAATTTCGTTCTGGTCGCTAAAAACCCCCAAAGGTCGTCTTCAAAATAACCTTTATGTCAAGTAGTATGTCAAAGGCGTCTAGGGTTCTTGAGAGGGTTGCACAGGGGCAGTTCTTTGAATGTCAATTGGCGCTTGAAAACGCTTGTGCCGTCCACGACTGTGTAACTTTCTGGCGTGAACGTTGCGGTAGAGATCTTGTTGTTGTTGTTGTTCCCCTCTAATATGATGGCACATACCCACACAAGGGGATCGGCCAAGAATCGTCGCTGCTTTCTTCGCTGTGAACAACAGATTCTGGCTCGAATTTTTCCGCTTCATCGCCCGAGTCCGAATCGACATCAAGGTCCGACTGGTCCCCAAACAAAAGTTCCTGAATTTTTTCATTAGTTAGCGTCTTTTCTGCAAATAAAACAACCAAATGGTGCTCAAAATATACTCACTTACACAATAAATCTATGTAGGATACTACTGCCACGACAGCAAGAGATATATCATTTTGCCGCCAAAATACACTGAAAATTATGCATTACCTGCTTGCGCGGGAAATCGAAAAATACGCGCCAATTGAATCCAGTACACTGGACATAAAAAACATTATCGCGTAACGTAAAAACTACTAATAACTAAGCAAAAATTTAACCACATTGCTTCAAATAGAGTATAATTAGCTCGCACGAATTTGTTTGTTTGAATTGCGTGAAAAGATTAAAAAACATTCTTGAGCAGGTTGCACGCGACGATTTGCTCGCGGAGGCCACCATTGCTCTGTGCTGCCCTTCTAACAATATGCGGCAGAAAGAGGAACTATCTTCATCGAAATATTCCTCGTTTCTACCCTGAAGCCGTGGCAAAGGTTTCGGTTTCGATTTAGGCTTTGTTCGCTTTTTCAACGTTTTTTTCTGTATGTCCAGTCGCTGGGTCGGAAAGGGGTATGCAAATCCACTATTAGAATATATGAGCTGCTGCATAGTCTCCAGTACTTTTATCTTTTTTTTTAAATTTTCTCTGAGTTTTTTGTTATTGTTCTGAGCTTGCATACTTTTGTTTTTTCTCCCCATGACAGCCGATCCTGCACGTGATTGATGCTAGTCTAGTCGAGAGATCACAACAGCTGCCCACCTTTCAAAGTATGACATTCCCTGGTCCAAGTTGACTGCTCCCTGTGCTACTGGCTTAACAGTGTATACTCTCAAGTCTGCACTTCACTACACACATTGGCCATAGCTTCTGTGGCAAAATGAAGTATTCCTACCTATGTGCCTTTTCATTCATTAATAACGCACATGATTGGAGTAATAAACACTCTAGTGCCAAAACACCATGTTGACACACATATTTATGTTTAGACTGCCTACCTTCCATTACTTCTTTTTTGTAGCCTACCTAGACAGGTAAGTATTTACAGTACGTGTCATAGAACCACATGTATTTCTGTTATTCCTTTTGAGACTGGAAATAATCCACAAAACCAGTAAGTAAGAAAAGTTTGCAGATATGTTTCGTAGACATTTTTTAGAGGTAAGCCCAATGAAGATGCTTGGAACTGCAGACAGGGCCTGGTGATGGAAAGGCAAAGTGGGCAGTGTTTGTTGAATTGCAGAAGATAGGTTTAATTCAATATTTTGCAGACGAGCAGCACCTTTCCTAATTGCAGTGCCTTTGGCTTTGGGATAGTTACACCCATACTGTCATCTCATGTCATGCTCAAACATTTGGCAATGCTAATCACTCAACTAAAATATCAAAATCTTGTCCCTTCAAAGTGAATTGTGTTCAATAGCGAGGTGACATGCTTCTGGCAATGAGATTCTAACCTTGGATACTCGCTAAATATGCTATTGCTGTGCCTCTATGCTACTGGGATGGTGAGACAGCATACTAAAAGGACATAAACGAAAGTGTATGCAGTAATTCTTGCCATGTAACAAGAGTTGAAGCCCTCGCCTAATTTGATGTAACTGCATTAAAAGGCCATATTCACCAAAAGCAATTTGAGCGACAAGGATAACTGGATGGATTGGTCTGTGGTCTCATTGCTTTTCAGAATCCAAAGTCAGATGTGTGAGTTGGGAGTTCATTTACATAATGTGGTAATTAGTAAACTTACAAATTGGTGTGTAATAAAAGCACAAACTAAGATCGATGAATAAACAAGTAGCCATCTAAATGTACAGGGATGAGGATACATAAGTCGTAAATGCTGTGGCATGTTTTCCTTAACAGCGGTGCTGAAGTGCCCCCGAAATATTTGTTGCATTTGCTCAATTTAGGTGTATTTCAGCTTCTGGTATAACTTTTCCCACACCTTTAAACTTTAGGCACAGTAATTGTAAGTACAATCAGCAGTTAAAAAAATAGCATTGTCAAGATGAAAGCGTTCCAAAAAATTGAGAAATAGTAATGAAGTTACGTATAGCAACAAAAGTTGCTACACTGTACCATCAGCATACACGCGTAATCCCAGCCATTTTTGGAACCATAAATGCAGTATTACAGTCGTTTATCAATTCAGTTTCAGACTATCCTCATGTTTGAAAAGATTTTAATGATGACATCTTCAGCTTAATGCCTCTAGCAGCCTGAGTATTCTAAAGTACTATAGCATTGCTTGGCACACTTTCCAATTTTACAGTGAGAAATTTTCTTAAGAGCCTAAAAAAGTGAAACATTTGGCAGTACTCTGTCCGGGGGAAAAGCAAGCTTTTGGAAAAGGAAAATGGAGTAGATGTCTTTTAATGGACACCCCATGTGCACTATGAATGAAACTAATGAGCAAAAAAAAAAAGCATATGCTTTCAAGCAAAGTATTGCAGTGCTTAATATTACATAGAATTTCTCCTGGCACACAGATGGATTTATATCTCAATCTGCCAGTTTCCATCATGAAAGGACGACATCTGCTAGTTTCTAGACAGCACCTTCATGCTTTCGCACTGGCAAGCCACGTTTTGCAATAGGGTACCTTTCTAAGTGGACTCAGCTAGGCTTAACCCGATTGCCAAGAAATATATATGGAAGGGTGCTTAAACCAGATGCTATCAGGCTTTACGTATACCTGCAGGTAAGGGCCCTGCCAACTACTATATTAATAAAGAAAATTTGATATATCTAGCCGTCACTTAGTGTTTGTCATATATACTTCCTCAAGCACAATTAACAGTGGTCTGATCGAGCTGCTTGGTTGATACTAAAAATGCAAAATCAGCGCTGACACCAAACATGGACGGGCTACTGCTCAATTAAAACGCCTGGAGAGTGCAACGTAAGTAAACTTAATCGCTTTCCCTTCTTTCTTGTCGACTGCGACGTAAGGTATCGGCAGCACTTGTGCAGCGCTCACCTCTACAAACCAAGTACGCTATGCGTCTGGTCATCGACTGGCAGCTGTCGGCCGGCGTATCGCCGCCGTCGACTCTCCCAGCGATGCCACGCCCTCCGCGGCACGGATTCAACCCTCTATCTAGTTTGGTTGCTAATGGCCATCAATTTTCGCTGATTATTGCATTCAGCAGGTAGCCCAGCTCTACTAATTGAGCACATAATTAAAATATTTTATTGAGTTTAGTTTACGGCGCAGCCCTAAGGCAGTCGCGTAACCGGTGAAGCGAATAAAGAGCACATTTTAGGATGAAAGTTCGGCGATGCACTCTGATGCATATCTTACGCACTGGATTTCTTAGAGACCAACATGGAATAATTTGAACAAATTGTTCGATATACACAGTCATTTGGCTACTGGATATATCATTCTTTGTACATCCAGCCGTGCAAAATATATAGTAAAACATTTACTTCTATTTTCACATTCTATGTTCACAACAAACATGCGTAACCGCGCACTGAGATCAAGCGCCACATGAAAATGCACACTTCCACTTCAGTTCGAAGAATAGCTTTCGAGGTCAAATGTTCGAATAACAGTCGTGTTATATATGCTGTGTATGCGAGGTGGGTACGTGGGGGACGAATTAAACTGCACTGCAAACGATGGTTTGGTTTGGTTTATGAGGTCCCAAAGCGACTCGATCAGGCTATGAGATACGCCGTATCTCATAGCCTGATTTACCCTCAGGGCCCGGGGGCATTACAGAGGGGAGTGGGATACATAAAAGTATATAGAAGTGCAGCAAAGTTACAGAAAATATGCAGTACAAGTACACAAAAAACATGCGCAAAAAGAAAAAGGAAAACAAAACATCACAATGCAGTGGGGATAAGTAAAAACTATGTCAGGAAGTAAAGGGCAAACAACATCGTAACAAGCACAGATACATTCAAAGAAAAACAATGGCTTTGCGAAATGCGTCGTTATCTGTTATACATGCGATATCATGGGGAAGGTGATTCCAACTGACACAAGTTCTAGGTATGTATGAGTCATGGAAACATTTTGTGTGACTAGATGGAACCCCAACTTTATGGCGGGGATCAATGCGCACTGATATGTAA
The DNA here is from genome assembly GCF_055883805.1 of Amblyomma maculatum. Classification (NCBI taxonomy): domain Eukaryota; kingdom Metazoa; phylum Arthropoda; class Arachnida; order Ixodida; family Ixodidae; genus Amblyomma; species Amblyomma maculatum. Next base: position 473,438,972 of record NC_139344.1, on the reverse strand, counting down.
GATGGTCTTGTTAGTAATCTTTCTTTCAGGTAGCTGTTCTGGTAAATTTTATGAAAAAAAAGGATAATGATGCTACTGATCTGCGGTGAGATAGAAGTGGAAGGGACAAACTTGATTTCATGGCAGTTACACTACTTGTTCTGTGATGGTTTGACAGTATGAAGCGACAGGCGCAGTTCTGCACACCTTCCAAATCGGAAACGAGTGAATCAATGCCAGGGCTCCAGACAGATGCAGAATATTCTAATTAAGAGCGTACCATGGTTTTATAAAGCAATAATTTTAAAGAACTGGATGAACGAGAGAAATTTCTCCGAAGGTACCCTAGCATGTGGTTTGCGTTATTTATGATATTGTCAACGTGGGGTTTCCAAGATAGGTTAGAAGAAACGTAAACACCTAGATACTTGTAAGAGTTAACAATCTCAAGAGAAACATCGTTAATCTGATGAGTAGTGGGTAAGATGGAACTACGAGAAATGTGCACATGCTTACACTTATTAATATTTAATTTCATATTCCATTCCTTACACCAATCAAGAACATTGTTAAGATCAGACTCAAGGCAAGAGGCATCATTATCATCATTAATTATCGGTAAATAACGCAGTCATCAGCACAAAGGTTAATTGAAGAATAAATGTTAGCCGGTAAGTCATTTATATAGATGAGAAAAAGGAGGGGCCCGAAAACGGACCCCTGAGGTACGCCAGAACGGACAGGTATAGAATGTGAATCAACGTTATTTGCTGTAACGTTTTGTGAATGGTTTGAAAGAAAACTCTTCAGCCATGCAAGCACCTTAGGGTCAATGTTCATGTTATTTAATTTAAGGAAGAGAAGCGCATGCGAGACCTTGTCAAATGCTTTAGAAAAGTCAATAAATATGCAATCTGCCTGAAGCCCGCGATCAATGATGCAATGAAGGTCATGTGTGAAGCATATTAGCTGAGTTTCGCATGAAATGACTTACGAATTCCATGCTGGGTTATGTTGAAAAAGAAATTCGACTCTAAAAAAGAAACAAGATGCGAGTCCATATCTTACAAGGGATACTAGTGAGTGATATAGGACGAAAGTTGTGAGGACAATGTGTATTTCCAGACTTATGCAGAGGAATCACCTTCCCAACTTTTCAATCATTGGGAATACAACCTGTTTCAAGAGACTGATCAAATAATTTAGTAAAGATTATGGAGCAGGATGACTGTGTTTATCAAAAACTTAGAATTAATATTGTCAACACCACTGGAGGAGGAGACCTTCAGATTTTTAATAAGATTCAGAACGCCTGATACGTCAAATAGATTTGGATCCATGGGAACAACATCAAAAACAGGGCCCTCGCGATTAGCAATAGAAACATTGTCAGAAAAAGCTGCCGCGAAAACATTGTTAAGAATAGACGCAAATTCGTTAGGCGGAAACGCAACACCGTCAGAAGATGTGAGTAATATTGTGGATTTGTCTTTCTTGTTGACAATGTTCCAAAATTGTTTAGGATTGTTAATCAACATAGCAGGCAAAGTATGATTAAAGAATGAGTCCTTGGCGCTTTTTAGCGCAGCTTTGTAGTCTGCTGCCGCGAGGAAATAGGATTCCCATCGTTGCTTAGAATTCGAGAACTTGGCAGATCGAAACAAACGCTCCTTTTTATTAGAAAGTCTTTTTAAAAGGTTATTAAGGAGAATCCCTGTTGTACCTCAAGGACCTAAGCGGCACGAAAGTTTTAGTGAGACGTTCGACGGTGTACTTAAATAATTTCCAGTTAGTGTCAACAGAACGCAGTGAAAACCCAGGTAAGTATTCGTTCAGAAAAAGAGCTAGTTCGCGGTTAATGGTGTCAAAATCGGCCAGTTTATAATCTTTAATGCGCTTAATCTGATTGAGGTGGCTACAAGCAGGAATGTTCACATCAAAGTGCAGAAAGGAATGATCACTGAGGCCAGGCAGGTGCAAAACCGTAGAGATAAAATGTGGTACGTTAGTTAGAACAAGATCTAAAACGCTAGATGTGGATGAAGTAGTTCGAGTAGGTTTAAGACTAACTGTGACAGGTTGAAGTCCAAACACGTCATCCAAAACGTTTTACATTCAGTGGAGAAAGGGTTCAGATAAGGCGAAGTATCAGTCCACAGGATACTGGGGTAGTTAAAGTCTCCAGCTAAGAGAATAGGCATGCTCGGAAAACGTACAGTGATTAGGTTAAGGGCGTCATGTAATTCGTCAACAAAAGTCTGGCTCGAAGATGGGGGACGGTAACATATGTCCAAAATCATCCTCTTAAAATTTGCACTAAGCTCTACCCAAACCAACTCCAAGCTATTAGAAAAATTAATAGGTGATGCAACAGAATTATCCGCGAAAGCTATTAAAACTCCTCCGCCATATTTCTGACCTCTATCTAATCTAAACACATTATAACGCTTTCTACAATCAAACAGTTCTTTGTTGGCTATCATGGAAGAAAGCCATGTTTCCGTTAATAACACAACGTCAGCATCACACGAATCAATGGCAGAATTAAGTTCATCGCGCTTAATAATCAGCTTCTTATATTGATAAAAAGAACAGAAAGAGAGTTTACAGTACCAAGTGCCGACCCACCGCCCCTCGCACATCCCTACGACGCGGGACCTGTCAGGTCAGGTGTATCGATACTTGAATGCTGATTGTGGTCCGGCGAAGAATTCAAGCGATCAGCATGCTTAGTATGCGACGAGCCAGATGTGACGTGACTAGTTTCACCATTAAAAAATGGTGTAGGTTCCCGAAGATTACTTTCAATGAAAACGCAATCGCGAAAAGGGTTATAGCTGTAGCATTGGCCATTAATATGCAGTATGTTGTACCTAAGTTTGTAATACCCGTCCTGTCCCCTAGCGAACTGAAGCAACTTTTTCCTGGCCTGGCGTGTTTGAAACGAGTATTCTTCACTCACGGTGATACTTTATCTTTTAGTTCGGTAGACTGAGATAGAACCTGTTGCTTCGTTTTAAATGAGCGGAACTTCACGATAACAGGGCGGCATTTTTCGTCTGAGAATGCACCAATTCTATAAGAACGTTCAAACGCATCCTTTGTAAGCACTAGACTAAAGCAGCTGGAAATCATGTCTAACAGCTTTACTTCGGTTTCTTCCCATGTTTCCGATGGACTGTCAGGCAATCCAAAAAATATTAAGTTGTCTCTTCGCTGCCTGTCTTCCAGCTGAGCTTAAGAAACCCGCAGTCTGGCATTTTCACGAACCAGGTTGTCCGCGAGTTCACGCAGGGTTAGCAACTCTTGTCAAGCTACGTCAGCGGATGATGTTTTGGTTTCAACCGCAGACCGCCTCGCATCAATATCAGAAATGCTCTTCTTCATAGTTTCCTGGCATTCTTTAATCTCAGTAATGGAAGTAACTAGACGTGACTGTTCCGTTTCCATTCTAGCAGTGCGTGCATTAACACTTTGTAACAAAGTCAACATATCATTCAGCTTTCCCTGTAGTGTTTCATCTCTTTCATTGTCTCTAGACCGCGTAACAACACTAGAACCACCGAAACCAGGACCAGGGTTAAGCTCAACGTCTCCCGACTGCAATAGCAGCTGGCAACACACATCAAATGACTGCACAAGCAAACCTAGTAGCACTCGTGGGCGTGGGAACAGCAGAAGACAGGCATTACTAGACTTCTTAGAAAACATGGAAGTGTCATTACTGACCTGCATGAACAAACGCATCGTGTCAAACAACCGTAGAATTATGCTGTTCACACGCCCACTGGAAGGCGCGGGTCGCTGGCGTCCGTTTATATCCAGAGGAAATGGTGATGCCGTTGGTGATGAGCTGTACCTGTGTGAGGGAGCAATGGTCAAGGATGGTTGCCAGGACTTGTTATATCCAGCGAAGTCATCATTACGGCCGAAAACTGCAGGCGTGAATGCGGCGATGACACCTGGGGAGTCCGATGCCGTGTAGATTTGAAGACATCCCACTATCTGCATGAACAAACGCATCGTGTCAAACAACCGTAGAATGATGCTGTTCACACGCCCACGCTAAAGTGGAGGGCTCCGAGAATTTCGACTACCTAGCTGGGTTTTTACCGTGTAAGCTGGCATCGCGCAGTACACGCGGGCGTCTTGTTTTCGCTCCCACCGAAAAGCAGCCGCCTCGGCCCCGCCCAGTCAAAAAAATTTAATGGGTCCAATTGGGAATTTCCCAACTGAAATGAATTTGTCAAATCCCAACCCAGACGGCCATAGACGTCCGACGGTCGACCGACGGACGTCCGTTTTCGGACCTTCGGACATCCGACGGAAGTCCGGTTATGTTTGATATACGTACAGCGGACGTCCGTCGGACTGTCGTTCGTGGATCCGGATCGCGTCCCACGGACGTCCGACGGATAGCCGGAGGCGGACATTCGGACGTTTCCCGGAACTTGCTTGCAGGGCCCGCTATTGGTGTAAAAACTTGCCAATAACATTCGTGTAAAGCTCAGCAAGCATGTGCCATGGAAATTTCAGTCGCATACTAGTGCTCAATGCCTTTGTCGTGAGTAAAGCAGACAATAGAATATGCAACAGGTTCAAGTTTCCTGTTGTCTGCTTTACTTTCACACACAAAGCACTGAACAGCAGTGTGCAATTAAAACTTCCTTCAAAGAGGCGCATATGCTAGCTGAGCATTACACAAATGCACCATTCCTGAAAGCATGCGAAGTGCATAGGCATACCAGCATGCGAGGTTGCATTTTTTTTTGCTTTATTGCAAAAACTGCATGCATAAATAGTCTACACTAAAAAAATATCGATGTTAAGGAATGGCATGGTAAAATGCAGGCCAACTGGAGTATTAAGAATCTACTTGAATAATTTTTTTTAATTATCCTTGGCCATGACAGCTCTTCCCTTGGGGAGGTGGTGGAGGAAAAGGTATTTATTGAAGCCTAATATTTCGGAATTAGCGAGATGATCGAGTTCTCTGTGGGCAGCCTCCGCAGGCCGGGATTCCAGGAGGTTACTATCCTGTGCATTTGCTCGATCAGCTGTTGCTGGTCTTTCAGGCCTAAGAAGGAAAGAGCAGGTTGGGCTCCTCCTGCAATAGAAGGGAAAATGAAATTCAAGTTATCTGTGCTGAAGTTTGATTACACATCTCCAAAGGCAACTGCCAGTTTCTCTCAATTGCTTTTTCCAGATGGCACTGAACGCATGCATCTCCATTCAGAACTTTCACATACTATATACAAAAGGTCATATAACTGTAGCAAAACCCATGCAGAATAACAAAAGATACAAACGTAGTTTGACCAGAACCTGGCATTCAGTATTTTAATGTTTTTATGTCGTCTCTTTGAACATGCCACTCTGACCAAGCATGGCATGTTATGCTTGCTGCTATGCGCCCTCAGCGATGCCCAAGACATGGAGTGCACATGCAGAGAAACTAAGCATAAATGATGCTGTATATGAACATAAAGCACAGCCAGAGCATTGCAGTATTACACAGGTACGCATTGGCGACAGAAACCTGCATTTTGAGCGGTTTAACAGGCAGATTTCTAAAGTCATTGTTCCTGCTCTGAAAAGAAGTGATCAATAATAACATCATTTAAAATTGTCACCTTTTTGTTCTGTAAACTGCACATTTCGCTGGTTTCCATGTACCCACTACCGAAGACATTCCCTGGGCGTGTCGGGTATATCGACATCAACACCCAGTCGAAAAAAACTACAGAAAATTTTCTGATGTTACGACAAAATTTCTGTGCGGTTTTTGACGGGAAACCTGTTGTGACAACAGAACGTTCTGTAGTAACATCAGAAATTTCTGTAGTTACAACAGAAAAGTGCCACAGAACTACAGACAACAGAAATATACTACAGAAAAACTACAGAATGACAGGAAGGTACTACAGAACTACAGAAAATTTTGATGGTTACGACAGAACTACAGGATATTTTGTCGTGTTTTTAACAAAGTTCTGTAGTTTTTTTCGACTGGGCATCTAGGCTACAAGCGTCTAGAAAGCGTCTCCTTAGAGCAGCTGCGACGAAGTAACTTATCTGATAACATGCAAGCTGCTGCAGCAGAATAAAGATAGACATTTGACCTGTGGCTAAAGCCCAATGTGGAAGCATAGCCCGCCGCAGTGATTGCGCAGTGTTCATACTTCTACAAGAGTTAAAAGTGAAGTTATTTGTTTACCTACAGCGCTATATGTGACATTACAATAGCAAGGCTTATAGTTACACAAAACACAAAAAGCTGACAACCGCAAGCACCTGATGTATTACCGGCAGCATGCAGCATGGATGTTAGTTACTGAAATATGGTTGCATAATTCTGGCAACCAGCTGTGCATGTATGTCATGGATTTCTCAACTACGCACAACAAATTACAAAAAATAATGGTCTTTATAAATGCAGCCAGCTGTTCACAAGAAACACTGTAGCTTTTTTATGGGGAAGGTAGTGGGCGCCAAAGAAACTGCCCCTGTAAAGGCGCCTAATTTGCCCCTATGTAATATCGGGGACAAAAGTGTGTGGACTACACAAACTACAATCAAAGCACATAACTTTCACATCGACCAGGAAACTCGGACCATACTTGTCGATGTGAAAGTTGAACGTTAGTTCTTTAATGTGTGCAAGAGAAATAAGGTCACAATTCGTTTACATCACGATTCTAGTCCAAAATCTCCAGACATAGTGTCCAAAGACTTTCGCCCCCGCAGTATAAGCCACCACTTGGGTAAGAGATTAGTAAAAGAAGTGTATAAAAGACATTAGTGCTGTTGGACAGCCATAGCTATAAAAATGGTATTGACATTGGAGTACTGCCTTAGGGCGGGGCCTAGGGCATTGCAAAAGCAAGAGTTAGTGTCCGCTGGTCCTCATTTGAACGAACAAAAAGAGGGGGGGGGGAGAAATGTACCTCAACTACATGTTTTGAGTTACACCAAGCCGCAGTTAGCATTAAAGATATCACACAGTTTTGTGGAAGATTTGGGAGCGCTTTGCTGCTTTCTTATAGGATTTGACAAAAGAGTTAACTATCTTCAGAAAGGCATGTTATATAGAAATGAATATAGTGAATTTACTGCATCTGGCCACAACAACTTGCACACGGACAGGAAGATGAACTGAAAACTTTATACATGAATGTACGTATTTACAACAGGTGAAACAATGACCATGATCTATGCCGAAGAGGAAAGAGATCAAAATCTAGCTCAGAACGAGTTCTCCAGGCCGCGGGGCCGTTTCATTAACTTCGGGACTCCGCCCACATTTCTCATCCCCAATGACAACGAACTCACACATGACTGGCTAACAAACATTTTGGCATGTCTTTCCACTTTCATAAGGTTCTTCACCCTCTCCCTAATACAAGCAATGCAAAAGGGACAACAAATTCGTTTCACAACAAACGGAATTTAGAGAATGGACCTCGAAATGATTGGCTCCCTAGGTCACATGCCAAACTCTCTCCCCTAGGAAATAAAAAAGAAAAAAAATTAGAACCCATCAAAACGGTGTCCCACGTGCGCAACCATTGCCCAAAGCTTGCACCCTTGGCGGCTCCTTTTACAGGGCAATTATTGCAATTATTTGCGTCCGAGTCAGCAACATTGCGGACCACATCAGAAGAGCCAACCCACATCCTCCCGCTCCGCATCATACCGTCACTGTTACACACTTGCCCTTTTTCAACGCGGCCATCTCCCACCATTGTTGACATCAAGGGTTGGAATCCTCAACGAGACCCCACTCAGCGCGCCTGCACTGAATAATTGTCACTTTTATGGGCTCCCCAATAAGGAAGAGGGCCTTACACCCTTCAACCTGACAGTGTTTTTTCTTTGAACGATAAGCAGTTCTTCCAAAAGAGGTGCTCGTTTCAAAGCTGTGCTGCCTCCGGGTGATGGGTCCAGTCAGCGTACTAGAACCCCTTAGTACGTTTAGTACTAAGGACCCCATAGTTGTATACTGTTCGTAAAGCTCCTTAAATAAAAATGAGCCCCCTACATGACACAGCAACGAGAACAAACTGCCTGTCCCCGCGTCTTCGAGTGCGACAGCAAAGTCCTCAGAAGAGGGGACGTCTTTCCCTCTCTGCCTACGTTTCCGTTAAGCACTGTAGCTGCTGTAGCTGCCTCTCTGTGCGCGTCTCTCCGCCTCCTGTCCGAGGGCAAGTGGGAGACGGCCGCAGCTGGGCATTGAACAGGTGACCCAAAAAGAGCAGACTAATAATGGTGCCTAGCATACCCACCGATCCCTTACAGAAATCATTAAAGAAATGAAAGCAACACATCAGATAACGCTACAATGTTTCCATTTGCAAAGTCGACAACTCCAAGTCATATAAATATATGTATATCTCCGCACATTAACTAGACAGAAACAGTGCAGAGTAAACTAATAATTCAGTGTCTAGCAACACTATTAAAAGTGCATAAAGGCCACGGGGGGCTACGATTATTTGTACCGTTTTGCCTTTAAACTACAATAACATACTTGTTGCAAGCTTAAAATCAGATTCACACCTGTCTCACCTACAGCAATGGAACACACATCTGACTCAAGTCTGCAGAGAAAGAGCAAGCTAGACTATTACAGACGCACCCTTGGTTGTTTTTCTGGCATTTCTGAGGGTGAAGAATCTGACTTGTCAGTAGCATGTATATGAATAAGAATCCTATGACAGTAAATGCATCAGAATTTCTGTAGTGGCTTTTCTTTGCTGACCACATATGAGGTGAGCTATAATTTATCCAACTTGGTCTAGGTTTATTCTATGAATAACAAAGCTATAGCAGGTACACAGTCGTCCACTCAGGCTGAACATGCGAGTGCGTGGCATGCACTTTTTGAGATGCCACTGCATCCATCGCAGCCGCACACCGTAGCGAAGAGGCAGACAGCGTGAAGTACCAGCCTCTAGTCCCTCTACCACCACTGGGGTCCCAAACTAGGGAGCCCTTGTTTTTATCAGGACAAGCCCCCTCAGGGTAAGCTAGTGAGTAACCTCCTGTATTTGTATCTGATGGAAATGTTTTCCACCACCACCCACAATACGCAGCTGCGCATATAGCAGATGTGAAGCAACAGCTCCTGGTCCTTCTACGCATAAGCCACTTTGTCTTGATGCATGCCTGCGCACCATAGTAAAGAGGAAGACGACATGACGCAGCAGCTCATGGTACCTTTACACATGAGCCCCCCCATTGTACTTCGATATGCACCATAGCAAATATACAGACTACGCCACACAGCAGCTCCTGGTCCCTCTACACATCAGCCATTTTGCCTCGATGCGCATCTGCACACCGTAACACATAGCCAGATGTGACAAAGAAGCTCCTGGTTTCTGTACACATAAACCACTTTGCTTCAATGCACGTCTGCACACCGGAGCAAAGAGGCAGATGACGTGAAACTGGAGCGGCTGGTCCCTCTACACACAAGCCACTTAGCCTTGATGCATGGCTGTGACGGATGCATTGCTATTTTGCAAACTGCATGCCACACATTCCCATTCAAGCTAAGAGTGGACGATTGTGTAAATGTAAAATACTGGTTATTTACTTCAATGGACAATGACAAAAAGTAACATGGTGGACAATGTAAAAAGAATTTGCTGCATAAAGTTTGTTGAAACCAGTTCTACATCCTACATGTAAACAAGCTAAAACCTTAATGTCGAAGGCATGTCCTATGTGTTCAAAATCATCACGCTCAAACAACTTCAACACTGACAATCATGATTAAATATTAATAATATAGATAATGATACAATACTCACTTTTAGCCATACCAAAGAAATGAGAATGCAAAGGGATGTTGCTGTTTTTTCCCCTTGGATGACAGTTTTCCATGCTCAAAGTGCTGCTTCCTGTTGGCCTACGAAATCGGCTACAGCAAATGGCATCTGAAAAATTTTTGGAAGCCTCATGCTAGTCTTCAACGAGAAAAGCAGAAGCAGAACACAAATACTTTTACAACACACTAAAAGCACCAACTGCAGTGCTGTTTTTAGGATGACTAGGTACAGGTTTTGCTGTAGCAAGCCAAATGTTAGCCTTCAATAAGGAAAGCATTCCCATACAGAAACAGAACACAAAACCTTTTACAACACATTAAAAGCATCAATTGCACAAGTGCTTGTAAGATGACCAGGTACAGGTTTCTGCTATAGCCCACCCACATCATGTGACCAGCGGTTATCAGAAGCCTTGCATGTGAGCATGATGCCCTAGATTCAATTTATGGCTATCACTGTATTAACAAGCATGGGTTTAAAGCGACTACTTTAATATGATAATCTAAGAACATGGTAAGAGCTTTCAGTGCGAGACATAAGCTCAGTATCATGCACTATAAGGTGCTGCATGGCTCTAGTGTAGCTTTGGCATTATCTCGCAGTCAATAATGCAGTGAAGTTCTGAGGAGCCTTTGAATATCTGTAAGGACAAAGCAACAACAATTTTGTTTTCATCTCACTTTTGCTCAGCTCGTGTTTGTTTTTTTTTCTTTTCGTTTTTGTGCTCAGCTCGTGTTTTTTTTCTTTTCTTTTTTTTTGAGCCCGCGGCTTGCATGGCCTCTCAGTATGCCTGTTTTGCATAAAAGAAGGCGTTACAGGCACCAGAGCTCACAGCCCAACTGTATTGCGGCGGCGGTATGTCAAATTCGTGCCAGAACAGCGCAGAACAACGGGTCAAGAAAAAGACAAGTGCTGACTTTTTTTTTTCTCTCATCTCCTTGTCCGGTTGTTCTTCGCGGTTCGGTCCCACATGCATAACCAACATGCGCAAGGTGCTGTCCTGGTTTGTCAAAGCTGAAGGAGAGTACTAAACATTTAGTTATTTAGTAGCTACAGCCGTTCCTTCTAGAAACTGTAGTTGCCGTAAAGCTCAAGAGAGAAAGATCAGCGGCTGTCCATTAAAAAAAAAAAAAAAAAAAAAAACCTCGCGACGTTTTCACAAGTGTAGGCATGTCGCACGATAGGCTCGAGGAGTGCAAAAGTTTTTTGTATAGTTTTTACAACTCAGCACGTTGCGCATGGTTAGCAAATTAACTCCTTTAAAGCTCGGGCAGGCACTCCTTTATCAGAGACAGAGAAGTTGCGCGGCTTACTGGCGCAGCGTCCAGTAATGCCGAGAAAGATGGCCCTCTGACTTGAGGCTGCACTTCAGTTAGTCGGCGCGGAGCCATCCTGTCAGTCTCGCCTAAAACACTCGACCGCTCGCCTGCTGTACAGAGCTGTTTCCTTATCCAAAAGATCAGAACCATCGGTGCATCGAAAAGTTCCACTAAAGAAACAAAAGTTCGGTGAAATACTTACTTTGGAATCGGTGGGTGAACGAAGTGTGCCAGCCGCACCAAGCCACAGCAAAAACAATGCTAGCAGTGCATTACAGCCGTAGGTATTTGTAACTGCGCAGAAAATGCAGAACATGGAAATGTGAAGCCATCTTCCATGACTAAACTTCAACTTGTCAGGTGGATTTGATTGGCTCATTTCAGATTTTTTTGAGGATAGGTTCGGTTTCGTTCTTTTTGAACTTGCTGCTTGCTGCGTCTATTCAGCCACTGATTAAAATTTCACCGAAGCATCATGATAGAAAAATGTTTAATGGTCATTTAACTTTTAATCAAAAATTTTTGATGGAAGAATTCAACGATGAAACATGCGGAAAATAAAAAAAAAACTGTTTAATGAAAACGCTTTCTATCGCATCGATTCGCTCTGGCATCATATAATGCAGACTTGACGGCATTACTGATTTATACGCAGTTCAGACGAGCACGACGACTACAGACTATATCATAGCTGTGTAAAAGCAAATCCAGTGGCGGACGTACGGCGGCTGTCCGCTGGGCGAACGGATTCGATCATCCGCTTTCGTACGTACGCCGGAATTCCGGCGGACGTCCGAAATCGGCCTCCGAGTTGCGGCCGAGTGGTTTGAACTAACATAACTGAAAAAAAAAATGGAGATGCAGTTTCAATGTTTTCTGTCGAGAAGTTACAGGGCCGGCGAATTTTTACAAGTGGAATGAAATTACAAGTTTTTACAGAAATCATGAGACAAGCGTGCATCACACACACGGAACTAACACAGATTCAATGCATATATCCACAGGATACTTTGCAGACTTTATCATCCATTCGTTGAAAAGTGCTGCTGGGACCAGTGACACATCTCTGTTATTCATAGTTAACTTATTTTATTAAGCCTGCACTTACAATGGACACGATAAAATAAATTAGGATTAAGTGGCATACTTTTTATAAAAACTTCAATTTTTCACTGTTGTCTTTTTGTAGAGGTATGTATATATGTGCACAACTAAGTCAAGGATATCACTGACTTGATTTTCCCAATTAAGAATGTTTCCTCAGTACCAATTAGAACCAATGGGAAGTCCATTTGGAAGCCCAATCTGTTTCAATTGGGCGTCCCAATTAGGAGTGAAGGCATCCCAATTGGGACTGAAGAAACCCATTGGGTTTGTCAATTAGCCCAATGGGTTTATTGAATCCCAACTAAGATGGGGCATCTTAGTTGGGATTGAATAAACCCATTGGGCTAATTGAGAAGCCCAGGCTTTGTTTGGTTCCTTCGTTTCTTTACTCCCATTTGGGAGTCATGAAACCAACTGGGCATCCCAGTTGAGGGTGAAGAAAGAAACTAATTGGGATGCAATTCCGTTCCACCCAGCTTCCACTGGACCATCACAATCCAATCTCGACCTGCTATAAAATCGCAACCACGCAATTCCTGGCACGAAGTCGCCTCCTGATGGTCTACCCTGAGTCGCCATTCTGATTACAGTTCGTGAATAACACGCTGGCCAACAAAGATGTACGAGATCTGCTGGCTATTAATTGATCACACTGCCGACGCCACGTACACGCTAACGGGCAGCATGCAATTCGTTGCCGTTAAATGGCACAGTTCCTCTGCTGCTGTTTCGCGGGTTGAGGAGCCGTGAAAAAAGGAACTATGCCGGGACTGCGGGCATTATTAGGATGCTGTTTCATGGGTTGGTTCAGCCGGAGGCGTTTAATTGTTCCTGCTGCCCACGCATGCGGTGCAATTTCTGCGGTGCAGGCAATAGGTAACACCTGGTACAATTAAGCGGGCACTGGTAAATGTTTCCAAAAATTTAAAAACTGATACAGATATTACAATTTTGACCTCAGCTATACAAACCTATAGCTAGTTGTTAGAGAATGAGACTCGAGTGCACATGACAAGTTAAAAATATTATCGTCCCCGCTTTTAGCACATGAATTTAGGCCGCGCATATGGCAGAAAACGAAACCTCTCGGTCGAGGCATCTGCCGCGTAATTGCGAGTGCGCACGGCATACATGTGCGGGTGTACGTCGTACTCGCTTGCCATTCCTCCCGGGCGCTCCCGAACATTACGAAACGAGTGACACCCACGGCGGTGTGTGGCGCGTGTGGAATCGTAAAAATCAGCATACATGACTAGCATGGCGATTTGCGCTCACCTGCTGTATAGTTTCGGCTTCGCCTGTGTACGGCCGAAACTACCTCAGCAGGTAGCGTAGATGGCAGCGTACGGCTCCGATGTTGTCACTTGCTCCTTCGTAGCGCCCAGGAGGGATGGCAAGCTTCGAGAGCAAGGTATACCTGCATATATGAAGCGGGCTCATAAGCGTGCCAGGTACGCTCGATCACCACAGTGGTTTCGATGTAGCCCACACATCAAAATTCCTTGCGCTAAATACGGCAGCGGAATTATGTTTTAGGAAAGTTATAACACTGATATAGATGCTTACATGGGCGTCGGCATCACTTCCTACATAATGCCAACAGATTCTTATTCACTGAAACTGCATTGTCAGAACACTTAGTGACATTTGTTTTTCTGCAACTTATTCACTTCTATCTCAAAATATACATGCACTGTGAGCTAAACTGTGTCGTGTTCATTTTAGAAGACCAAACTCGTCGAAGTTTAAATTTTAGGGCTCGTGTTACTAAATTAAGAAAAAAAGTATGGAAGATGAAATAAACCCCACCCTTTACAGCCCCCTTTACTGATACTTTATCACCAGGTTTGATTTGGTTGTTTCGCCATCATCATCATCATGATCAGCCTGACTATACCCACTGCAGGGCAAAGGCCTCTCCCATATTTCTCCAATTAACCCGGCTTTGTGCTAGCTGCATCCACTTGACCCCTGCGAACTCCTTAACCTCATCCGCTCACCTAACCCTCTGCCTCCCCCTACAACGCTTTCCTTCCCTTGGAATCCAGTCTGTTACACTAAGCGACCATCGGTTATCCTCTCTTCGCACTACATGTCCTGCCCATGCCCATTTCTTCTTGAGTTCCACTAGAATGTCAGTAACTTGAGTTATTTCTGTGACCCACTCCGCATGCTTCCTATCTCTTAATGTTACCCCTACCATTTTTCGTTCCATAGCCCTCTGCGTTGTCCTCAACTTAAGTAGAACCCTCTCGGTTAGCCTCCACGTTTTTGACGCGAAAAATTAATAATAAAAGCGATAAAGGACAGCAGAAGACAATTAGGTAGTTCAGTTTGGTATTTAAAATCTTAAGGTTTACTGTATCAAATGCCTTTTGAAAAGTAAAAAAAGGTAGCTAAATTTGTTTTAGTTGAATATGCTCATGCTTCTCATTTAGTGAATCAGTATATACAAAGCATTCCTCATCACCTGATGGGCCAGCTCATCAAGACACTTACAGTAGTTGCTTAATTGTGGCTGCTTCCTCTTTGTTTGAAATGAAAAACCAACTTGAATTTGAGGCAAAAAATACTAAGAAAGGAAAAGGCGCGACTACGGAGTCATCAAAATGCCTTAAAATTGAGATACTCGCTCAAAATCAAGATACTTAGCTGCAGTATATGCAGCCAAAGAAAAAACAGAAAATGGCTTTTGAAATGCCCATACAAGTGATTTTAATAGCACTCCCAAAATTCAGCAACAGTACTGGGCAATTTTAGAGTGTATGGTTAAAGCAGAATTCATTGTACCCAAATTTAATATTCAGCTTGGCTGATCTGCCAATGCCAAATTTTTCTTAAAAATTGCAACACTTAGAAGCACAATATCTTGTGGTACAGAAAAAGCCTAGTCCTGAAGGCTTTTGCTTTCTTTTCTAGAATGCATTTATTCCTTCAGTTAGAAAAGTTAAGGCATAGAAGCATGATCAAAAGCGGCCATTCAGAGCTTCATTGTAACTATCCAAAATATAAGTTATGAACTGCAAAATAAAATGCCATAGTTTAAGGTCTGTTTGTGTGTTTTAAGTCTCGCTCCCAGCTATGCTGCGAGGACCTTTCCTCGACTCTTTAAACTGTACTTCAAGACCTAGTAGAAGTAGTAGTAATAAAATTTATTTGGCTACAAAAATGAGTGCCAAAGAGGTTAGCAACTTGTAGAACCAGGGCCATCTGTCACTTCAACATGGAGGACTCCAGCCAGGTGCACCAATTAAAAGGAGGAGAGTCAAGATAAATGGGGGACTGAATGGCAATGGTGCAAAGGAAAAGCAGTGCTCTAAGTTAGTGCAAATGGGGGATATAGTTGGGACAAGATGCTTTAGATGGAAACGGAAAAGGAAGAAATGCACCGGGAGAAGGAGGAAGAAACTTTAATAACACGGAGTATTAGGCACCGAAATGTCCTGAGTACGGGTCACCAAGGCCAACCAGTTCAACAGCTGGTGCAAGACTAGCCAAGCCCACCACATCGGGGATGAAAAGTGAGGAAAATGAAATGTGCCGGGATGGTGAGAAAATTAGTTCACATTTTACGTTTCACATGGGATTCAGTGACAGAGGAAAGGAAGAGGTGTCAAAAGAAGAATGAGATAATCTCGAAAATGCCTGGAACGCAGCTTCATTCATCAAACTGACAGGTTGAAAGAAGCCGGCTATCCGGAACATGGTGTCATCTCAGTTGCTGAAGGAATCTACAAAAAAAAATGAAAACAGCAAGGAAGCTATGCCTACCACAGCGGACAGAATAAAACAAAATCTGGTTGCAATACCCTACCTACACAGCATATTGCATAATTTGAAATAATAGGCAAAAAAGTAAACATCAAAGTAGTTTATACAGCTTCGGAAAAGTTATCGAAGCTTAGGATCACTTAAACTTGTGGTGTGCCGCGACGCGCATGTAGCATAAAACACCAGACTTTATTTGTACCTTGCAGCACAGGTGTGGTGTATGAGATCCCATTAAGCTGTGGGAAACGTTACATTGAGAAACGGGTAGATGCCTCAATGAACGGCCCCACGAACACAATTATAACTATGAAAAACTTGCAAAAAAGAAACATCTGCGAAGGAAACGTTGCTTTGCACTGCAGCAGGTGCACAGGTAGTATGCCCTGGCTTCACCAAGGCTTAAAGACACCCCGAGACCCCCCCCCAACATTTAGGAGGGGTCCGAGACCCCCCTTAAATATAAATATATAATTAAATATAAAGCAGGCGCAGCCATTGTTTTGTTCTTGTCAGTGGTAATTGGAATATTTCTTCTCTATCGTTTCGACAGTTTCATAGGGAGTATTAATAAGAACCAGTAACACGTTTTTGAAAGCCAGAGATGGAGAAAAATAATGATTTCTACCCTTTGAATAAAACGATTTGCAAACAGGCAACCAGCCGCTTTCTCTCTTTATTTCCCTTTCCACCAGTGTTCGAGTCACTACAAACCCCCCTTCCTTGGAGCCAGATTTTAAGCACTGGGCTTCACAAAATAAAGATTATTGGTAGAAGCAACAAGCAGATTACAAGAGAGATTCTGGAGGCAAGAGCCATCAAACAGAAAAAGGACGTGTGCTTCAGTGCATGCACCTTCGATAATGCTCAGTGAAAAAGAACTTGGGATCCTGTAAGTAGCGTAGATTTACTCAAAACGCTTAGTATGTTATATCTTTTCTTGTATGGCAGTTTTCGGTTTTATATCGGGTGGTTTTTAAGGCTAACGACACGACTTAATCCTGCTCATTCATACTTTACGTTTTGACAACGGATGCCCATATACAACTCAACCGGTCTTTTTCATTTATCTTCATCGATTGCTTAGCGGTGAGGCATGTGCTTGGTCATGGTGTATACTTCACTTATGTTTTGGTTTTTTGTCATTTTATTTATTGCTTCTTGTTTTTTTTTTTTTTGTCAGTGCTTTTTTAGGAGAGAAAACTGGACATGCGTCACTGGGCTTTAGTTTTATTTTGAGATGGCGTCACGGCATTTTAACGCTTATATTTTTCTCCCTTGCATCTACGTGCTTCCTCCGCTCTCAGAGTAAGCTGAACTGTTGCGGTTTGAGGATGCTTCACCGCATTGGTCGAAGTTTGTGCTAACAAGCATCCGCATAATGTAAAGGGGCCGTTTGTAAGGAGGCGCCTCTGCTACCTCGTCATACTGCGAAAAGTGCCGTGGTTATGCCGGAGCAATACTCCATCGTGGTGGTTTTAGCGCCGCATGCATTACATGCATGGGGCATAATGCATGCAATGGAAGTATTTCTAGTTTTTTTTCTGGCTGTTGGAAGTTTTGGATATTTCGTGGGGCCATTTATACACAGCAAGGTTGCTTATATGCTGTTTATTTGATAGAATTCAAATAGTAAAGGAAATGCTTGAATTATGGCTTCTATGTGCTAATATAAGTTGAGGTGGTACATTTAAAATCTATTTCCGGCGTCAACAGCTCGGGAAAAGAGCAGCAGCCTTTGATTTTGATTTCCATAACGCTGCAATGAAGCTCAAGATTGCCAAAGTTAACATTTACAGATGCTGGAACATCGAAATGCTGTAAAGTCTGCTTGGTGCACGAAATATCTAACCTAATATCAAGGGTCATCACCAGCCCCTAGAAAGCGCAAATAACGCCGAAGATGCGCTCGCTCGTCAGTGTTCTTGGCTTACAACTTCCTCTCCCCTCTGCCTTCGGCATTTGCCGCTTCGCCTTTTGGTCGCTGCCTTTTCCTTCTTTTTTTTTTTGTTTCGATTTGAATCAACATTTTGTTTTTGTTTTGTGTTTATATCGCGCTCAGACACAGGCCGATTGCTGTCACGGCTTCGAATGGGGCTCTTCTGAAACTGCCTTCAAACGACACAAGCTCTAGATTAAGCAGACAGTAAAATATTGATTTATGAGCCTTAGGAGCAAGATGAGACACCGTGATTAAGATTGTCCAACTGTGCTGGATGGAAAAAAAGCATATTCTCTTGCTTTTTCCATTTATATTCGATCCTCTAAGTTTGAAAAATTACTCTCTTCGTTTTATGACTCACATTCTTTTCTTTTAGTGTTTAGTATATAGTGTAATAGCATGCTTGCAGTACAAAATGCTTATTTACAAAAATATATGCGCGCCGCCGGTGAAATGTGGCCCGTGCTAGATTTCCTTTGGAACACATTCATACGGTCCGATATTCACATCTCTTCATTATTTTGTGCCAAAAGTAAGGTTTCTTCTCTGTTTAACGGCTCCAAAATTTGAATTCGTGCTGCTAATTGTAGTTTTTTATTCCTGTGAGCTGCTCCAAACGTGCATTTTATCGCTCCAAAAATTGCTACAAATCGTATTTCAGCTGTCGCACCCCTGAGCAGGGAAAGCAGGTTGGAGCAGAATGAAGCAAATGGAACAGCACTTCCACCCCTGCATTAAGGATGGATGAAAAGAAAGGAATACTGCAATCAAGTTCTAAGTTCAAAAGGCAAGCCACCATTTCAGTGTTACCACTCAGTATCCTAATTTCTAAGTTCAACATCACAGGAAAGACAATTGTCCCATTAAAAGGAGGATGTGCTCAAGCTTAACACCGTTCAACATGATCCAGTTACATATATATATATTCCTGCAGAACATAATCAGAGTTTTGAACACGGTTTTGAACAAGTTCATAAGGTTCAGTAAAGTTACAGTAGTGTGGATCGACTATAGCACTGGCATATTAAAGTTGTGATCACACAAGGGTTTTGTTATCCAGTAAGGTAGTTCCAAAGCAAAAGTGCAAGAAAGCAAACTGATTATCTGAAGAGGCTTTGCAAATAGCTGAGGAAAGGAGGATGGCAAAAGTTAGGGGGGAAAGAGAAATATACAAGGATTTCAACGCGGATTTTCAGAAAATAGCAAGGAGAGATAAGAATGCCTTCCTGAACATACAGTGCCAAGCAGTTTAGGACAACAGCCAATTGAGGAACACAAGAGCTCTGTATAAGACAATCAAAGATATCAAAGGAAGCTTCTGTGCTAAGCTGGGCGTGATAAAGGACAAACGAGGCAGGGACCTCACTGAAGCCTCAGAGATAAAGAAGAGGTGGCAGGAATACACAGAACTGTACAAAAAGGACCCGGATGTGCAAACCCAACATACGACGGTTGTCATTACTGATCTCAAGCCAGGCATCCTGAAGAGTGAAGTTGAGTGGGCATTAGCCAGCCTTGCTAAGAACAAAGCTAGCGGAATTGATGGCATTCCGGCTGAGTTGCTTCAAAACCTCCACCATGACGCTGTTAACGTTCTGTATATATTATGTCAGCAAATTTGGACAACCATGCAGTGGCCCAGGATTGGAGAAGGTCCGTTTACATCCCCATTGCAAAGAAAGGCAGTGCCAAAGATTGCTAGCGTGCTTACGTCGCATGTTAGCAAGGTGATTTTGAAAATATTCCAAGGTAGGCTGCAGCAGTATGTGGATCGGGAGCTTCCGGACGTGCAAGATGGGTTTCGCAAGGGCAGAGGAACTAGAGACCAGATTGCCAACCTTCGCTGGATCATGGAAAATGCAAGAGAGTACCAGAAACCCATCTACTTCTGCTTTATTGATTACGCGAAAGCGTTTGACTGCGTAAATCCCAGCAGATTGTGGCAAGCTCTCCAAGAGATGGAAGTTCCAATTCACCTCATCTGTCTTCCCAGGAACCTGTATGAAGGGCAAGAGGCCACAGTCAGTACTGGGCATGGTCTTACAGATTGGTTTCCGATTGAGAAAGGAGTGAGACAAGGCCGCATACTGTCGCCCTGCCAATTTAATCTGTATGCTTAGTGTATCGTGAGGAAGGCCGGTCTGGAAGAGTATTCAGCTGGAGTGAACATTGCTGGGAAACGTATCAACAACCTTAGATATGCGGATGATACCAATTTAATGGCAGAAAGTGAAGTGGAACTCAAGAGGCTTCTGATGCGCGTACAAGAAAAGAGTGAGAAGTTTTGTCTTAAACTGAACATTAAAAAGACAAAGATCATGGCGTCGTGCCCTATCAAGTCCTGGAGCATCAAGGGGGAAGAAGTAAAAGCAGTGACAGATTTTCTCGTCTTGGGCTCCAATATTACCCCGGAAGGAGACTGCAGCCATGACATTAGGAGGCCTGCTTCTGAGAAAGAGAGCCATGGCTAGCCTTGACGGCCTAGTAAAGAGCAGAGACCAACCAAGATCTGCCAACCAAGATCCGTATAACTCGTGTTATGGTCTTTCCAGTTGTGATGTATGGATGCGAGAGTTGGAGTGTGAAGAAGGCTGACCGCCGAAGAATTGACGCGTTTGAATTCTGGTGCTGGCGGAGACTCTTGAGAGTTCCTTGGACGGTCAGAAGATCAAATCAGTCGATATTGTCGACCATATAAACCCTGACTTCTCATTGGAGGGTCAAATTCTCATGTTAAAGCTAAGCTACTTTGGTCATCTGATGAGAAGAGAGGAGTCGCTGGAGAAAGATTTGATGTTGGAAAAGATTGAGAGTCATCGGGTAGGCAGCGAACGCGATGGTTAGATGGCATTCTCGAGGCGCTGCAGATGAAGTTATGTGATGTTAGGAAGATAGGGAGAGACCGGAAAGCGTGGCGTGATATGGTCCATAGGGTCACGAAGAGTCGGACACGACTGAACGACTGAACTGAACTTAATTTTACACAAGAAGTAGCCAGCCATGGGTAAGTTACGATAGAGATATCTAACAGTTCTATTAGAGGAATTAGTTACATGGCTTACAAGGCAAGACAATGTTAAACCATTAGTAAGGTGAACACCAAGGTACTGAAACGAATTCTTTGAAAAAATAGTACTAGTGTTAATTTTGTAAGTAGGATGTGTTGTTTTGGCAGTGATGTGAAGAAATCAAAACAGTTCTAAAGCTTCTCAGGGACGAAGGCCACATAGCACATCACTATTGTATGCGAATTAGATATAGATATAAGGCGGAAGCGTCGGACGAGTTGGTTACAGAGCAGCAAAGTCATCAACTAAAATGTAGATGGTAGAAATTACTGTAGGGGGGTCGTTAAGAGTAAGGGACAGTGCTTTGTGGAACACATACCTGAAAGAAAACTTTGAAAAAGAGGACCGGGTATTAGCAGTAACAAATCGCACGTGGTAGGTCAGAAAGCCTTGGATCAAGTTAAACATTAGTGGATAGAGGTTTGTTCAATTCAAGCAGCTTCAACACAATGCGGGCAACGTGAAAAATACGTGCACACAGGCGACGCAACTTGGGAAAGGCAGTAAAAGAAAATGGAGTTCCGAACCTGCTGGATATCTTTTTTGAAGTTAATATTGGGATATATAGTGGGCGAAAGGCACCACTTCGGCTCCATCTTAGTGCCTATACCCTGTGCGAATCAGGGAATGTAGGAACGAATGAATGTTTACTATTTTTACACACTCTTGCACATTACGCGAACGCGCACACCTCGTAAATAACGCGTAATAGAAGTGTTCTTTCGCTAAGGCAGTTTTGGGAAAACTGCTCGCAGCTTCGAAAAGACCCGTTTTATCTGGAGCGCCCGGCATTGTACAAGAACAAACATATAACCGCCCTTCCAGAATCAGCCAGGCGATCGCATACGGTGATTAGATAAATCCTACAACCTTCAAAACGAAAGCCAAGAATATTCTTGTTCCGTGGCAGCATAAACCAATGCACGATCCCCATACACAGGCCTTTTACACACGCTCTTGGTTTCTAGTATCTTGCACTGTAAACCACCCATGCTTCAAAAATAAATTCAAGACGGCCTGTTAGTGAAGCAACACGTAAATGATTTGTTGCAGCATGAACGGAGGGGCCGACGAGGTCCGCAGGTAGGAGCACTCTTTCAACTTCCGTGGATGAACGAAGCCTCTACTGCGTCTATCGCCTCTGTTGTTACTATTATCCATGAAGAAACTGCAAGATGAGCACTGAGGTATTTCCTTCCTCTATGACTGAGACTGAGGTACTGAGGCACGAAATGTGCACGGCGCTAAAATCGCACGATTCACACGACCGCACATTTTAAACATCGTTTCAGTTCAGTTCAGTCGTTCAGCCGAGTCCGACTCTTCGTGACCCTATGGACCATGTCACGCCACGCTTTCCGGTCTCTCACTATCTTCCGAACATCACATAACTTCATCTGCAGTGCCTCGAGGATGCCACCTAACCATCGCGTTCGCTGCCTACCCCTTCTCCGGCAACCCTCAACCTTTCCCAACATCAAATCTTTCTCCAGCGCCTCCTCTCTTCTCATCAGATGACCAAAGTAGCTGAGCTTTAACTTTAGAATTTGACTCTCCAATGAGCAGTCAGGGTTTATGGTCAACAATATCGACTTATTCAACCTTCTGGCGTTTGTAAACATCGTTTACAAACACACAACACGTGATCTGCCTTGGGATTTCCTGCAAAAACCCCAATCCGAAAATAATAAACAAAGCCAAGTCAATCCATGGGTTGCAATAACGATTTGCTTATTTTCACCCGGTTGCACCAGGCTTCTACCTTATTCCAACCGGGTCGCAGCAACGCTGCTGTTGCAACGCCGGCCCTTCGAACTTGGCTGACAGCTTCCTCCATGTTGGCTGGCCGTCAATCCAGGCGCTCTCCCTCGAGACCGGCCGTGATCCAGTTCGCTGCAGCGGTGTCGGAGAGAACTACAAAAAAAGTGCCTCTAGCTTTACCTTCTCTGCAGCGCACGGTTGCAAGACACCACTTGATGGCGTTCTACCAATGAAGGCGCGAGCGGCATTTTGAAAGCAGACGCGCAACTCTGCTATCTTTTGTAGCATATACAGTAACTCTAACCAGAGCTAGCCAGAGTAAAGCCTTCTAGAACACTGTAGCCAGAGCCACGGTGGAAGAAAGAGAGGTGCTCCGACGGCGCGGCCGCCAGGGGCAGCACATGTTCTGGGGCCATCCTCTCCGCCGGTTCTGCTGGCGTGCCTATGGGGCACCGGCGCGCGCTGATAATTTCGTACCTAAATCGCCATTAAAAAGGCCCCAACCCTTAGATATTTCTTTTTCGATATTTACACCCCGACTTCTGACCAGATAGAAACTTTCGTAACGCTGACTAAACAAATAACTTCATTTCCGAGCAAACATGGATGCGTCGTCTGTTCGAGCAGATGACACGCTGCGCTTGTAGCTCCGGAGCGCGCACCGGGCGCGCTTCTAGCGGATTAATGCCACGTCTGGCCAGTTAAAGAGCGGCTTCATGACATCATGCCACCGGTACAAGGCCTCTGTGCAATAGAGCTTCGCTATTCTATCCCAGACGCCGATAATACGGCGGTGAAGGAAGCAGGATCAAACCAATCAAACCGCGGTCGGGGAGGTTTGAGCGCCCGCTTCACTCTCGCGGGCGCGACAATCGTTGCCACATGAGAAATTGCGCTGCGCCAGATATCAGAATGAACGAGATGCTCCAGTGTCAAAGCGAAGTATCGAACACACACACAAAAAAAGCAAAGCTATCTGTAGCCGGATGCGCGCGCCTATCTCAGACAACGACATCCAAACGGTCAGACTAGGTCTTTTGCCGCGCGTTCGATCCGCGGTTCACACTTCATGCTGGCACGCATAGCCTGGACTGCGTGAAAGAAACAAAGAAACTGTGCACAGGAATGAAGGTAATGTGCGTCGTCGAATGAGTAAAATAAACGATTGCAGCCAAGAAACATTCTGTTTTAATGAGGCAGTTCTCCATGATATTTGAAATTTCTTCATACTATCACTAATAATATTTGGAATACGCTGCTTGCACACTGAACTGTATCGTATTTTTCTGCAATCTGTGTTTTGGTGAAGGTACAATTCGAGAAACATCTCTGTGCTGCCCGATGCCACAAGTGCACCAGGAACACCACGCGTACAAATTTCCGAATCCTTCACTACAGTGTCTGCCAGATAATTTGCAACGCCGAGACATAAATGACTAAATACAATACAGTTGGAAAATAGTGTGCGATTCGCAAATGTAGAATCTTGATACCTGCGTTATGCGCTGAGACTTGCGTAAGGGCGTTAATGGAATGGCCGTAATTACTAGCGCAATGAAATTATTCAATATGTTTTACACGATTTTGAAAGCTGAAGTAAAGGAGAATAGGTGGACAAAGTTTAACAAATATGAAAAAAAAAATAGATCTCTTCAGAAATTTTCACTGTTCGCTGTTTCCTAAAAATTAACGCGATCGTACGTCTGTATTGAAATGTTATATAAATATTAGCTTTTGCAGTTTGATAGACAAATATGCTGAGAACATATTGTGGAAGTATTGCAGCTCTATCACAAACTTTGTTGCAACATAGGCCTGCAAAATAGGCAGAATTTAATTTCCTGGGCTGATTTCGCCCCGCCGTGGCGGTGGAGTGGTTAAGATGTCCGATTACTGTGCCGGAGTACCCGGGATCCATCCCGACCGCCGGCGGCTGCGTTTCGATAGAAGCAAAAGAAGAGGCGTCAGTGTGCTTTGCGATGACGTTAAAGATCCCCAGGTGGTCGAAATTACTCCTAGTCCTCCACTACGGCAACCCCTTTCTCTCTTTTCGCTTTCACTCCCACCTTCCACTCTTAACCTTTTAAGCGCGGCACTATGAAGGAGTACTAAAAAAACTGAAATTGGTGTCGATAATTTGCATTGGTCTTCTAAATTAACTATGATAAAAAATACAGCCGCATTCACAGAAATTTAGTAGGTTTTCTCGCATGTTTCATTTTTGGAACATTGGCGTTTCTCATACAAAAAAAAAAACACAAAATTTATCTTGAATAACTTTTACTGACTGTTAAATGGGGTCTCTCTTATGTTAACACTTCACAAGCCATGGTATGCTGCAAAAGATTTCGTGTGCAGGCGCTGTTTGCACTGCTGACACTGGTTCGTCGTGTTTTTCTTGCACTCTGCACACCTCCCCTGAGTTACTGAGATGATGTAGTGGCCATCAGATTTCCTATCCTCGCGTCTCGGATGAACCCGAGGTCCAGGTCGCACAGTGATTATCTCCTTGAGGTGCAGCAAAGACATGGCAACGTCCCGCCGAAAAGCTATATGCGTCATGGCGGCATCAGTTCCTTTGTGAAGCTCGCAGTGAAGGAGCCATCCTGCGACGACAGCCATGTTCAGACCATTGCTGAAAAGGTTCCACCACCTTGTTTTGCTTCGAAGTCTTGGGCGATAACTGCCGAGGAGGCGGTCGAGAACGTCTACTCCCCCCCCCCCCCCCATGCTCTCATTGTATTTTTTGATCAAATATGGTTGCGGAATGTCTGCCTTTTTGTTTGCTCGTCGTGAGAAGCGTTTCGCAGTTCCAAGAGACTCATGGCCGAGGTGGTTTGAAGAAACTGTGACGACTGCATTGTCGTTCCACCTGCATGTGTCGACCACCCCGTCACACTTGTAGTGGAAAGAACCTTTTTCTTCTCTTCCGACATCTTTTAAGCTCTTCAGTGGACAACCACCGGTTCTTGTATCTCGTACAGTCCCCGTCGCTCGAATCCCCTGATCAGTCAGGTTCGCCAGGAGACCGTGCGAAGTAAAAAAGTTGTCAAAGTAGACTTCGTGCTGTTCAGGAGCGGGCAGGACAGATACCATATTGCTAACAACCCTCAGCCCAAGAGGTGCCTTCTCGTCCTTTCCATTTCTCCCACAATATATTTCCATTGCATAGGGGTACCCATTCGAAGAGCACATCATCAATATCTTATATCCAAATCGAATAGGTTTGCCGCGAATGAGCATTTTGCATGAGTGGTGGCCATAATAGAGCACCATTGACTCGTCGATGCTGAAGCTCTTGTGGAACACTCCAAACTGGCGAAAACATTTCGAGATTCTTCGTAAAATGACTGAATCTTGCCCATCTTGTCACCTGCTTTCAACTGAGTGTTGTCCACTACATGAAAAAACATTTTCAGTTGCCGGAACCTATTGCGGGCCATCACTGTCGCAACTAAAGGCACACGAAGGTCTTCTGCGGTGCTCCAATATGAGTCCTCAGATGGAATAGAGTGATATCCGCTCAAAAGTAAGAGACCGAAAAGCTGACCTATGTCCGCTCCTGTGACGTCCACCTCCCCCCTTTTGGAGCGCGTACCTGATGTATGGATGCGAGAGTTGGACTGTGAAAAAGGCTGACCGCCGAAGAATTGACGCGTTTGAATGGCGGTGTTGGCGAAGATTCTTGAGAGTTCCTTGAACTGCCAGAAGATCTAATCAGTCGATATTGTCGACTATAAACCCTGGCTGCTCAATGGAGGGTCAAATTCTAAAGTTAAAGCTCAGCTACTTTGGTCATCTGACGAGAAGAGAGGAGTCGCTGGAGAAAGATTTGATGTTGGGAAAGGTCGCCGGAGAAGGGGTAGGCAGCGAACGCGATGGTTAGATGGCATCCTCGAGGCACTGCTGATGAAGTTATGTGATGTTAGGAAGATAGTGAGAGACCGGAAAGCGTGGCGTGACATGGTCCATAGGGTCACGAAGAGTCGGACACGACTGAACGACTGAACTCACTCACTCACTCACCTTGCAGTCAGTTCAGCCAGTGAACCAAGATATTCTGGAGAAATTATTTTGCTGAACAGCATAAATGGGCTCATGTCCGCTAGCTCAGGAAATGCCTCTAGCAACAAAGGAGGGTTCTCTCCGGGAAGTGTTTTGTCAAACGTAGCACGGTCACCCCATACTACGCTAACGGAGCGCTTAGGCGTATTTGTTTTTCCAGCCTTGTTTGATGACTTGCGCCCTTATGCAGCAGTAGGCTGCCTCTGCGCTGGTTTTTTTCGTCGTGACTCAGGACTCGGACATGCAGTAGGCGAATCAACGTCTTGATGATGATGATGATGGATTTTAATGGCGCAAGGGCGACTCAGGCCAAAGAGCGCCAGACTCAAGGTTAATGGTGTACTCAAGTTTATATAATGGAATAGTTGTGATTTTTCATGAAAGAATAAAAAACAGTGGTGTATAGGGCCTAAAAATGTATTCGCTCTGTAAAATTGCTAAAAACAATGGTGTATAGGGCCTAAAATCCATTTGCGATATATAATGAATGTGCAATGTATAAGTAGATGTTTTAAAGGATCTCATCCGTCCTCTTAAGGAGGAGCGGGCTGAGACCCACGTCAATAAGAAATTTCATGTAAAAAGCCTACTTGTGATAAAAATTTAAGCACCGGTTTTAAAGGAAACATTGGGTTGTCGCCAATAAAAATGGATGGGTGTGCAGGTATTTGATGAGTGAACAAGGAGGGAATATGACGTCTTCTTTCTTGTTCCAGTTGTACACATATGATTAAAACATGAATAACAGTGAGCCGATCACCCCATCTCGAGCAGTGCGGTGCAGGAGAGTTGGTTAAAAGATATGTATGGGTTATGTATGTGTGACCAATTATCAGCCTGCACAGGGCTACTTCTTTAAATCTGTCTTGTTTTTCTGTGGTGTATCTGCCTATCCTTGGCTTTATTGTGTGTAGTTTATTTTCTGATGCTGCGTCCCATTCCTCTTGCCATTGTTGTCGAATCATGTCTTTTATGTGTGGTTTGAGGTCATGATAAGTTATCTTATCAATGTCGGTGCCATTTCGAAGGGCAGCTGACGCAGCTAGCCTATCAGCTGCCTCATTACCCGGTATACAGCGGTGGCCTGGCACCCAACACAGTGTAATTTTAATTTCTAGTTCATGGGCAAACATAAGGGTGTTATAAAGAGAGTTCAGGACTGGGTTCTTATTATGCAATTTCCAAAAGGATAGGGACGTTAGAACACTGAGGGAGTCTGTGTAGATGACTGATGTCTGTATTTTATTTTCTATAATGTGTCTCACAGCTAAAAGGATACCATGGCATTCAGCGGTAAATATACTAGTATAACTGTTCAGGGTTTTTGACTGTGAAAACTGTGGTACATGTGCTGCACAGGAGACTTGAGCAGACTTCGAAGCATCAGTGTAATATTCATCACAAGTGTACTTCTCCTGAAGTGACATGTAGTGCTGCTGTATGGCAATAGGAGATGCATGTTTGCCCACTTCAAGAAACGACAGGTCACAATTATGACCGTGCATTTTCCAAGGAGCAATTAGGTCTTTTATGGAAGTTGTATGAAGACTGGTAACCGAAACATTCAGATATTCAATATGCGTGGCAACTCTGATTGGATATGGTGGTGTTAGAGATGGTTTTTTTGAGAAAAGTGCTGTGCCAGTTTTGTCAAGCAGGAGCCGACGACATGGATGGTCCAGTTGGCGTAGTACCTTCATAGCATAAGTTAGAGAAGTAAATTGTCTCCTTCGTTGCAGTGACCATCGGTTCGCCTCGACATAGAGGCTAGCAATTGGGCTAGTTCGGAAAGCGCCCGTAGCGAGGCGAAGGCCGAGGTGGTGCACGGGATCGAGCAATTTTAGCGCAGAGGATGATGCTGACCCATAAACCATCGAGCAATAGTCAATGCGTGATAGAACTACACTATTCAGAAGGTTCAGAAGGCAGTCGCGGTCTGTGCCCCATGACTGGTGAGAGAGAATTTTTAGCAAATTCATTGCTTTCAGACACTTAAGTCGCAACTGTTTTATGTGGGGAATGAAGGAAAGTTTTTCGTCAACAACTACGCCAAGAAATTTATGTTCTTTTTTAAAGGCAAGGCTCTGACCATTCAGTGTAATGTTGAGGTCAGGCCTGATGCCACGCTGCTTAGAGAAAAGTACACAAACACTCTTTCCAGAGTTAAATTTAAACCCATTGTCATCAGCCCACCTGGACAATTTGTTTACACCTAGCTGAATATGTCGTTCACAGATGGCGAAGTTGCAAGATTTGAAGCTTATCTGGACGTCATCAACATATACAGAACAATAAATAGTTTTTGGCAGCACGCTTTTTAAAGAGTTCATTTTGACTACGAAAAGTGTGCAACTGAGAACACCACCTTGAGGGACACCATTTTCCTGAACGTACTGCTTTGAATATGCATTGCCAACACGAACTTTGAAGGTCCGTTCAGACAAGTAACTTCGAATTGTGTTCAACATGTTTCCTGTGATGCCAAGAGAGAAGAGGTCGCGGATGATACCATAGCGCCAAGTGGTATCATATGCTTTTTCAAGATCGAAAAAGACAGATAAACAATGTTGTTTATGTACAAAAGCATCCCTTGCATAAGACTCAAAGGCAATGAGCTGATCAGCTGTTGATCGCCCAGCTCTAAAACCAGCTTGGTTTTGATGAAGAAGACCATTGTATTCAAGGAAATGAAGAAGGCGACGATTTACCATTTTCTCAAAAGGCTTGCATAGACAGCTGGTTAGTGCGATAGGCCGATAACTAGCAGCAAGTGTGGGTTCTTTTCCGGGTTTTAATATTGGGATGATGACCGCTTCCTTCCATGCTTTAGGAAAGCGTCCTGTGGCCCATATTTTATTATACAGGCAAAGTTGGGTTTCAAGCGTGCCCGTATGCAGGTGTTTGAGCATTCCATATGTGACCCTGTCAGGACCTGGTGCTGTGTTCCCACATGTGCCAAGTGCAATCTTCAGCTCCTGCATGGTGAAAGGGCTATTGTACCCTCCTGTGCACGGTCTTTTATCACATATAGGCTTCCTCTCCTCAGTTACCTTGTGCCGCAAAAAAGAATCTGTAGAGTGCACTGAGCTGAATACATATTCGAAGTGTTGCCCTAGTGTGTCTGCTTGGTGTTCAAGAGAGTCACCACTAGTACTGACAAGGGGTGTTGGGAGAGTGTTATTTCCTTTGAGTGCTCTTATTCTGTTGTATACTTTGTGAGAATCAGAATAAGAGTTCACAGAAGAAAGGAATGATGACCAGCTTTCTCGCTTGGAGATGCGTCGAACACGTTTGCCATTTGCCTTTGCGCGCTTAAATTCTATTAGGTTTTCAGCCGTGGGGTGTCGGCGTAACTTCGACCATGCCTTGTTTTGTGTTTTACGGGCAGTTTTACATTCTGCATTCCACCACGGCCTTCGTTTGTTTCGTGGTTTACTTGATGTTTGTGGAATGTGTTTTTCTGCAGCATCTATAATGTGCAGCGTGATCAAGAGTTGAGATTCGTCAACGCCTAAGCCAGTAACTGATGAACAGGGCAGAGCTGAGTGTTCCTTGAACATCTCCCAGTTGGCCACATATTCTTTAAATTTCCTGGGACTAGATGCATTTACATTTTTATTGCCTCTGTACTTCACAGAGATGGGAAAATGGTCGCTTCCATATAGATTGTCAATAACAACCCACTCTGTAGCTGCCAAGAGCATCGGAGAGCCAATGGCTAAATCAATGGCTGTGTACGTATTATGAGCTGAGCTGTAGTATGTTGGCTGTTTTGAGTTGAGTAAACATTATCCTGAGGACAACAAGAACTTTTCAATTAGTGCACCTCGGAAGTCCGTTCTTGTACATCCCCATAATCGGTGGTGGGCATTAAAGTCTCCGAGCAGCAGCCATGGTTCTGGGAGTTGGTCAATCAGCTTTTCAAAATTTTTGTTGCATAGCCTATGATCTGGCGGAATATACAGCGAACATACCGTTGTTATTTTACCGAATATTAAGGCTTGTATTGCCACTGCCTCTAAGTCTGTGTTAATCGAGATGTTTCGACAAGCGATTGACTTTTGTGTTATAATGGCAACGCCACCGGAGGGGTGAGTACTGCCTTGCCTATCTTTCCTGAATATATGATACTGCTTGAGAAAACTTGTGTCTGTTGGTTTCAGATGCGTTTCTTGCAGACAAACTATGTTTGGTTGGTGTTCGGCGAGGATTTCATATACGTCATCCAGATTTTCTAGGAGTCCTCGACAGTTCCAATAAATGATACTCTCGGTAGCCATTTTGGTAGGTGTGGAAGGAATATAGAGTAGGGTTAGGACTCGCCGCCCTTATTAGGGGGCTTAACTGGTGTATGTTTTTTTTATTTGAGACGGTCCAGCAGGCCCCGCCTCTCATTGGCGGACTCCCTAGGCGCCGCTGACGCTGCGGAGTCCATGCTCACCTCCATCGCCTCTGGTGAAGGCATGGAGGCAGGAGGTTTTTCAAGAGGAACAAAGTCCCTCTCAGATGTCTTTGGTGTCCCGGACGTCTGGGGGAAAGTGACCTCCGGGATTGCAAAGATTGGTGCAGCCGGTGGCTGCTTAGTGAGGAGCCGTGGTGGGAGCACGTCAGCAGCATTGCACTGCGTGCCCACCGTTACTAGATGCGGCCTGGCCCCTCTGCGGGCTGCGTTAGCATAGGGAGCGGAGGAAAGCATTCTGTGCTTTTTTCGGGCCTCTCCGTATGTTATCTTCTCAGTTATCTGTATATTGATTACTTCTTTTTCGGCCTGAAAGGCTGCACAGGACCGTGAGTATGCAGGGTGGGTGCCCTCACAGTTCACACATTTGTAGTCAGTTGCACTGCATTTATCGGTTGCATGGTCATGCGCGCTGCATTTTGCACAGGTAAGGCGTCCTCGACATGTCTGGCTACCATGCCCGTACCGCTGACACTTGAAGCACCTGCGGGGGCTTGGTATGTACGGGCTAACTTTGCATCGGATAAATTCCACATTGACAAATTCAGGAAGTGTGCTCTGGTTGAAGGTGAGAACAATATGTTTCGTTTTTATTTCTTCGTTCTTTCGCCTGATTGTTATTCTTCGTACTGCAGTTACACCTTGGTTCTGTAGGCCCTCAAGGAGATCTGATTCTGTTTCGTTTAGGAGGTCTCGCTCAGAGATAACTCCCTGGCAGCTGTTAAGACTGCGGTGGGGTGATACCTGAATGTCAAGGTGAGCAAACGTTTTTGTTATGAGAAGGTTGTCAGATTGACTTTTGTCTGATACCTCTATTAGCAGGTCGCCAGATCCTAGTTTTTTCGCTTTGTAGTTTGCCCCAATGATGACCTTCAGAGTGTTGGCAATCAGAAAGACTGACAGTTCATTTACTGGTTGAGATTCGGTTACAGAGTGCAAGACAAGAAATTTTGGAAAGTTCTCAGTTGGTGTACTGATTTTTTGCGTCACTTCGGTGCGACTCCTTTTCGGGGGTCGATCAGGTTTTTTTAAAGGTAGTTTTTCCATGCAGTATGGATTGTTTTAAGGGGTCCTAATTTATGTCGCCTCTGGTTCACCCTTATACGCGGAGGAAGGTCCCGGAGCCCCTCGCCTGGTGGACAGGCGAGGAGCCCATCGGCCGAGGCTTGACCATGGCCTCGACCGCCACCGTTCAAGGTTTCTTCCCTTCACCTCTCAACCTATCGCCACGGTACGGATTACAGCTTCGGTATGGGGGCTCAGGGTCCGTGGTGGCACCAAGCACCAACACCTAGTTTACACAAGGTGCCCTTGCGCGTAAATCAACGTCTTCATCACAGCACTGCATAACATAAACCTGTCCGCAGACATCATCGGAAACAACTTCAGAAAAGTCATTTTCGTTCACGTGCTCTTCGTCAGTAATATTGCCATCTTCATCAGGCGGCAATTGGCATACAGACGCTCCTTCGCGTTCGTCACCGGGAAGGCTGAAGAAAAGGTCAATTGCAGCCTCCAGTGTGAGAAAGCGTTGTGCCGTGACCTACAACGAGAGTTATTGCGTTAAAAAGTACAGTACTAATATATAAAACTAGCCGCGAAGTCGTTTTCTACTTACATTGAGAAGGATTGATGCGGCTATGCGCTGCAGATGAACGCTGCTCCTTCCACGTGCCAAGCAAACACGAAATGTCCAAACAATGCCAAGGAAAGATAGCGTTCACGTTTCTGCCAAACTACACCTAGAGGGCGCTATCAACATGCCGAAAAAGGCGAAAAACACAGCGAAATGCATGCGTCAGTCCACGCTGCTTTTGACACCGTAAAACGCCAATGTTCTAAAAACGGAACACTTGCATAAAACTCTCAAAACTGACTACTAGATTGTCTTTATTATTTTTTATTTTTTTTGCCCAGTAATAAGTACATAGACCTTGATAAGTAACCATATGTCGATATTTTAGTTCTGCTTTGTTCATTGCAGTGTTACATTTTTCCTGCAAAATAATGCAACAAACGTATGGTACTCATGGAACGCAAAATATGCCTTTTTGTGAGCATTTATACAATGGTTCTAAATACCTTGATAATAAAAATTAAAATTGCTACTTTTTCTACAAGTATCATTGAGTATGCGAAAAAAAAAGAAAAAAAAAACTAAACTGCTATAGATGGGGAAGAAAATAAAATAAGGTTTAGTACTTTCCACTTTTGAAACATGTAAAAGGTTAAGGCGCGGGTCAGGTGCCCACATAACATTTGTGACAGATACTGCGCCAAATTTTGTTTTCCTGCGGACCAATTATTATACTATAAGAAATTTTACAAAAACAGACTAGGTTTCTTATAAATTTGGGGGAAAAGAGTAGCCGGAACCGCTATGCGGCACTCCTTTATTTTGTTCATGTAAATAAAAAAAATCTACACTTTCCAAAAAACCAAAATTATCTGAATACAAACAAAAGCATGGATACTTTTAGTGAGACCATTTTCAGCTACCTAATTTTATTATATTTCTCTAATCAATAACCAAAGTTGTCAAAATAACAGAGAACATAAGCGCGGCACTCCACTCCTTCGTTATTATTGTTGTGGGCGCCACTGACGACAGCGCCCCAGGCGGCAAGCTAACCAGGCGAACCGCCGGGAGACCCCGGCATGGGCGACCGCGCCAAGCAGAGCGAAAACGGACGCCATTACCTGATGTATAAATAAACAGTTTTGCTTGTTATACCGGCTACGTCTACCACATGGTAGCAGCGGCGGGATAACAAACGCAGCGTGACTCCCAGAAGGACTGCGAGCCCAACGTAAGCGGCCGCAGCGTCATGCCAGACGTGCCACACACTCGCGGTGCGAACGAAGAGCGCGCGACCGGCACTCCGAGAATGACGTTCAACCCGCTCGCCGTGGAACTGCCGACAAAGCTCGATTTCCGCAAGCCCGAATATTGGAAACGATGGCACCGCAGGTGGGAACGCTACCTACTCATCTCCGGTCTGACAGGACAGGACGAGACGACGCAAATCAACACATTACTCTACGCCATGGGCGAAGAAGCGGAGGACGTGCTCGCTGCTTTGAAACTAACAGACGAACAGATGGTATCATACTCAGCCGTGGTGAGTGCTTTTGAAAAGCATTTCCTACCTCGAAAGAATGTCATCTATGAAAGAGCGCGGTTTAACTCTCGGAAACAAGAGCAGCATGAAAACGTCGACGCATTTGTGACTGAACTGTTGAAGATGACCGAAAGATGCGATTACGGAACTCTCAAAGACGAACTAATTCAGGACAGGCTCGTGGTCGGCTTGCGAGACGTAAAACTCAGCGAGATCCTGCAGCTTGACTCAGAACTCACTCTCGAAAAAGCAATCACAGCTGCCCGCAATTCAGAGAGCGTGAAACTTCAACACAAGGAAATTCGCTCCATCGAACAGCCAGCTCTCGACATGGGAGACGTTCGCGGCCAGACAAACGTCAAAACTCGCCGGAACGAAGCGAAGGTGCCTTTCAAGTCGCGCCCTCAACGTACACACAAGACGGGAGACGAACGCTGCAAGTGGTGTGGTGGTGTGCGTGACCACACGAAGACACAGTGTTCCGCGATAGACAACACGTGAAACCAGTGTGGGAAAAAAGGCCACTACGCCCGCGTCTGCATGTCTAAGCCGGAGGACGAGACCTCGAGTATCCGACAACGACCAAAAGATCTCGGAGAGCTATATCTAGGCGAAATCAAAGTGGGTGTGAACACGCCGTGGAGGATTACTGCTACCATGAACAACTTGCCTTTTACGTTCAAGGTCGACACCGGCGAGGATGTGACTGCAATCGCACACGACCAGTACGACAGAACCGTCATGGGACCCATCAAGTCAACGCAACAGCTGTTGATAGGCCCAGGCTAGACAGTGATAGCCACTGTTGGCTACATCGATGCAACGGTCACCTGGAGCAACACGCAGTCTAAGAAGCAGTCTTCATCATCAAAGGATTAAAAGAACCGCTGCTCAGTCGACCAGCTATAGAATAACTTGGGATTCTACAGCGCCCTCTTGAGCTATACGAAACCCTCGCGCAATCAACTGATGTCCCCAACTTCTTGGCGT
This sequence comes from Amblyomma maculatum, assembly GCF_055883805.1. NCBI lineage: Eukaryota > Metazoa > Arthropoda > Arachnida > Ixodida > Ixodidae > Amblyomma > Amblyomma maculatum. Next base: position 473,403,556 of record NC_139344.1, on the reverse strand, counting down.
CATATCCAAAGCTAACGTCTGGGCTTGGAGTCATGAAGACTGAGTACCGCATCAAAGTCAAAAAGGATACTGAGCCATACGCAGTCAATTATCCTAGGCGCGTGCCTCTTCCGCTGCTTCCACTTGTGAAGAAAGAACTAGAAAGGATGGAAGACTTGGGAGTCATCCAGAAGGTCGAGCGAGCAACCGAGTGGTGTTTTCCAATGGTTGTCGCACGAAAAAAGAACAATGAGCTGCGCATCTGCATGGACTATGGTCAACTCAACCAACAAATAATACGCGCACGTGTGCTCATGCCTACGGTGGACGAGTGTCTTGCAAAATTAGCAGGTGCAACAGTTTTTAGCCGCCTAGATGCACGAGCAGGGTACAGGCAGGTGCCACTGTCCAAGGACTCTCGCGAATACACAACCTTCATCACACCAGTTGGCAGGTTCCAGTTCCTGAGGCTTCCCATCGGAATCTCAACAGCGCCAGAGTTCTACTAACGAGAAATGCTCCGTGTTCTCGAAGGACTAGATGGTGTGAGTTGTCTACAAGATGACATCATTGTCTCAGGGAAGACAACTGAGGAACACGACACCAACCTACTGCTGGTGCTGAGAAAGCTGGAAGATGAAGGTGTTACTCTCAACATCGACAAGTGCTCCTTTCGACAAACAGAAGTAACATTCTTAGGGCACGTCATAAACTCAACAGGAGTCAGCGCCGACCCGGAAAAGGTCAGGGCCATAGTCCAGCTCGACCCACCATGTGATGTGTCAGAAGTCAGGTCTTTGTTGGGCTCTGCAAACCACCTAGCGAAATTTCTTCCAGAGCCAGCAGACTTTACGAAGCCTCTCAGAAACTTGCTCCACCAAGACGCCGACTGGCACTGGGGCCCAGCTCAGCAGCAGAGTTTTGACAAACTCAAGCAAGCTTTAAGCAGGACGCCGATTCTCACTCACTACGATGCTCAGTCGCCTCACACAGTGTCTGTGGATGCTTCCTCATACGGTCTTGGGGCTGCCCTTCTACAGCAGTCGCACGACAAGCTCCTACCTGTGGCATATGCATCACGCTCCCTTACGGATACAGAACAAAGATATGCCCAAATCGAAAAGGAGGCACTGGCAATCACATGGGCTTGCGAACATTTCCGCAAATACCTGCTGGGATAAACCTTTCACGTGGAAACGGACCACAAGCCGTTAATACCGCTGCTGACGACCAAACGACGTGACGAGCTGAGTCCTCGCCTCCTCGCCTTCAACGTTTCAGGATGCGCCTTTTGGAGTACGTCTACACCATGTCCCACACTCCCGGCAAAAAGCTGTATATAGCTTACCTTCTGTCCCGGAAGCCATCTGGGAAACCAGCAGACAAAGAAAAAACTCTCGAGAGCGCAGTGCGCGAGTTTGAAGAATTAGCACTTGAACAGCTCCCTGCTTCAAACCAAATGCTGGGCAGAATCAGGGCAAGCATACAGTCAGACGAAACACTTTCCAGGGTGGCTACCTTCTGCACTATATCATGGCCAACTGTGCATGGGCTGTCACCTGACCTGAAAAAGTACGTCAAGGTGGCTAGTGAGATTTCGCTCGTTGATGGTCTGCTATTCAAAGGCGACAGAATAATCATCCCGCCAGACATCAGAGTAGAGGTTCTGGAAAAACTCCATGCAGGCCACTTGAGCACAACGAAGTACCGAGCGAGGGCGAGAGAATGCATATGATGGCCAGGCATAAGCAAGCACATTGACGTCTACGTGGAAAAGTGTCCATCTTGCATAGAGCACAGAAAGCCAGCAACAGAACCCCTGCTTCTAACCCCATTGCCAGCACACCCTTGGGACACAGTCGGCATGGATCTCTTCACGCTGGAGGGGAAATAGTATGTTGTAGTAGTAGACTACTACTCCCGATTTTTCGAGCTAGAACAGCTGCCGAGGACAGCTACAAAAAACATAGCACTATTCTTGGAACCAATGTTTGCACGATACGGTGCTCCACGGACAATACGCACAGACAACGGGCCGCTGTTCACTTCCACAGAGTTCAAAGAACTAGTGTATCACTGGGGAGCCACACACACACCCTCAAGCCCTTACTACCCGCAGAGCAATGGTATGGCTGAGAGGGCTGTGCAGACAGCAAAGCAGCTTTTGAGGAAATCTTCCAACATACACGAAGCGCTGCTTGCCTACAGGGCCACACCCAGCGTGGAAGGGTTTTCACCAGGAGAACTCTTAATGGGTTGTCGTCTGAACACCCCAGTACCAACCACTTCGAAGCTGCTAGCCCCGAAGTGGGACGACAGTGAATTCAGACAAAATAATGAAGCCTACAGAGCTCGTGCAAAACGATCATACGACACCCGGCACAAGGTACGGAGTCAAGAGCGCTTACCACCAAGCACAGCGGTGCTTATCCTCGCTGGAGCTGCATCACACGGCGTGGTAACACAGCCAACATCAGAACCAAGGTCCTACGATGTACAAACCGACAGAGGACAAGCAAGACGTACAGCAAGACATCTGCAACCGTTGCAGGACACAAGCATCTCAAGAAGTGGACGTGTTTGTAAGCGACCAGAACGCCTGGACGTGTGAGATCAAACCTTTCAAGAAAGGGAGGTGTTGTGGGCGCCACTGACGACAGCGCCCCAAGCGGCAAGATAACTAGGCGGACCGCCGGGAGATCCCAACATGGGCGACCGCGCCAAGCAGAGGCCCTATAGTGCCTAGAATATACTGGCTAGTGTGACGAGCGCCCGCGCTTCCCTATGGGCGAGGATGGCGCTCTTTGCAATGAAAGCCAATCGTTAGCGGCAGAGGGCGCTGCTTGTCGGGAGGGTGCCACCTAAGCAGACGACGCAGTTTTCTCTCTTCAGAATACGGCAATCTGTTGGTGTTGTGCGTGCGTGCTTCTGCGCGTCTTTTGCTTTCACGAAGGTGCAGTAGTTTATTTACGGTGTAGGTGTTTGCTCATGCGAGTCGTTCCGCACTTCTACCTGCTCGGCGACGATTGCATCGGTTTTTTTTTCTCGTTTTGTGCGCGTGTTCTGTGCTGCCTGTATCCCTTCTTTTTTTACTGTGTCGCTTGGTGAAGCGCGGTTCCCGATTGTTATTTCCCCAGTGCCTCTCACTAGACTGCAGAGAAAAATGCCAAAAAGAAAGCGGTGGTGCACGTAGAGAAGACTTGCTTTTTTGGCAAACGGGGCTACCGCTAGAACAAGGAGCGTACGTATTACTGCGCTATCTGATGCTACGTAAGTACGCATTCTGTACAATTGGAACGAAGCATCGATAGAAATAACGGAAGGTAAACGGCAAGTGCTTTTGTTGGCGAGAAACATTTTTAGAGCATGCAGTTATATTCACAAGGATGCAAACCTGGGCGAGTCGGTAACAGTGCTCCATGGCAGTGTGTAGCACAAAGAGTGTACACAGGCGCTACAGACAGCACCTGTGTTGTGTACCTTTTCTGTGTCCCTCGATTGTCCTTCTGCGCTACACATATGTCATATGGATGCAGTTATATATTAGGCGCATGTTTCACCGTAAGCGCGGCATTACCAACGAGCTTCATCGCGATTAACCGGCCGCGCGTCTCGTGCATATTGTGTATCTGAGAAAAAAAAAAAAAAACTTCGTCAGCTTCTTCATTCAAAAGATGGTGACTTCGGCAAAACCTTGTGCAATCGCAGGCCGCGATGTACCTTAATTAGCCGCTGTAAGTAAAGGTTCCTCGTTTGTTTTCTGCTGTTTTTTTATTTTTTTTTATTCAAATACCTCACGGGCTCCGATTGGAGTTATTATGTGAGGGGGGTTACATAACTGGGGTGCGAAACAGAAGCATGTAGAAGATGGTTATTTTAACATCGTTATTTTCAAAACGTTAACATTATACCCTCCACACCTGGTGCCCAAGACGGCACCAAAAAGGAAGGAAAGAAACATATGCGAGCAGCAACCAGCTCGTAAACGCCATAAGCAGGACGCAGGGACTGAACGCGGCGATTCGGGCTCGGAAATCAACGAGGGCTCCTGTTTTCTCGAAGCTGGCTTTCAAGACTGCAACGACTCCTCCGGCTCCAGTGAAGCGGGCATTGTGGGTGAACAGAGTGGCAGCCAGGCTACACTGCAGACACCTAAATACCACGGAGGCCGTCCGTTTGAGGACATTCTCATTCCGGTTACATGGATGGGGATACCTCCCGTGGATGACAGCCTAGCTTATGCTTAAGACCCAATAACTTTGAAAAGATGAAGGTTGACCTTGCATTCCAGTTTTTTGGAGATGAGGTTATTAAAGGACTTTTTTTGCACCGGCGGCATGTGGAGACTATATACACTCGGGTGCAACAAACAGGAGACCGTCAAGCTAATCAATCGCCTGATACGAGTAATGACCTCCAGGATAACCAAGCGTGCACTTAAGCCGGGTAGCCCAGACATGCGTTTCTTGGAAGACTTTTTAGGATATCTGGACAAGTGGGAAGAACATGCCAGCATTGCCTTCCACTCGCATTGTCACCTTTGATTAAACATGCTGCCTTCGTTCTATTAAACCGAATCTGTGTTTCGTGACTTGTATTATTTGAGTTTGAATTCCTCCAAACCCGAAAGTTCTCATGTGCGTTTACCGGGTTAGCGTGTGGCTCACGTACCGATTGAGCTTTCAAGTTCGAGCAATCTGCACAAAGCAATTCTATATTAACATTAGCATGTTAAAACGTTATATCAATCCTAAGCTCCTGAAATAGCTCTAAAACAAAGTATTAAACGTGAGCCAAAGCAACGCGCAGCTCCCTTTCCAACTCTCAGCAGCGCGGCGCAATGTGCGCGAGAAACCGGCTCGCACCCTCTCGCACCACAGCGCCGCTATGCGGCCGCCGGCGGCTTTCATTGCTATCCGAGCCATCCCAGCCGGCGCGCTCGACACACTAGTCAGTATATTCTAGGCACTATAGAGGCCCGATCCTCGATATTCGGCTTTTCGGCCATGTTGTGACGTATCCGTGACGTGTAATTTGGGGCGGCGCTAAAACGCATGCACCCAGAAATTGATGACAAAATTTAAAAAACAAGGAAAAAAGTTACAAAGAATAACGCCGTCGTCTGCTACTTGGCGCCAATTACAAAAATGCCAACGCTGCGATGCCGAGAAGCTGAAGGGTTGGTGCGAACCGTGTTTGCGCTGCATGTACGCGTCGCGCGGCAGGGCAAGGCTGAGGAGATAGTGACATACTTAGGTATACGTTGCGGCTGTACTGTACTATTAGTTACGGTCGTTGCGACCACAGTGCATCATAGTACACACGCTGTCGGACGTCCAGCAGCAGCTAGGCTGAGCGAACGGCGGTACTCGACGCGAACCCCACAAACAGCCGGTCGTCAAGTGTGAGCGATGCCTTACTTGAGATGCGTGCATGTGGCTAGCTGTGCGTAAGTTTCATTTATAGTCTTAGTCGCGCAGAGAAATCGGCGAGTATCAGGATCGCGCTTTGCACATTCACTTCTCAGCTAGTGGGTATAAAGAATTTGTTTACGAATACTGTGAATTGGAAGCGCCCAGCAGATTTTTGGGCTGCAGTTGCCACTAGGGAAGAGACACACCTGTCCGACGACAACGTTGGCCTTCTCAAGGTATCACTACCGTTGGAAACTGCCTGCGGCAGCCCACCATTTCCCTCATGTTAGCAAGTCTGGTACGGCTACGTGTCGGCTTCAGTGGCGTAGCGTGCGGATATCGGCCCGGTGGAGCGGCGTAGTGAAAACACGCATAGTGAAGAGCTCGATTAGGCCATATATCTGGTGATCTTAGCCTGCGCTGACATCGGATCACCCTTAGCGTGTTAATTCCATCGAAATGCGATCGTCGTGGCTGGGTTAAGCACATACTGCGGGTCAGAGAGCCGAGCGTCTATAATAATTATTGAGCCATTGCGGCGGGGACGTTTTCACGCAGCCGCACAGGAAACGTTACTGCGAATTTCGTCACAAAAATAAGCAGATAAGATTTTCAGGCACCAATGACAATGCAATAAAAAGTGTATCCAGATGCCCACTGTCAGCAACAGGTTAGCTTTCACGCTGATGGCATTTAATGTGCCCTGAATTAGACATAACACGCTGTATGCACATTTAACCGCATGCAGAGTGTCACTTTGTTGTGGCAGATGTATTACCTCGTTAAAATAAAAAAATACTGTCGGTATTATTCTCCTTGGTTTCCGAGCAGGTTGCATAAAAACACATTTTATAAAAGTAGCAACATTGCTCGTCTGATGCAGGTACACATCACACCACAATGTCACAAGTGACACAAAATTTGTCAGGTACAGCATAGTTCCTTTGCTACTGTTTACCAGTTTTGCACTTACAATAGCTTCCGGCACTTTCTTTCAGTGCAGCAAGATGCCTCAGAGGAGAGAAGGGTGAAGAGGTCGGCTAGAGAAATGTCTTCACATATACTATTTGACGCTCAGGAAGTAAAGGAACAGACATGAAGAGTGAATATGATATATGATGCCTAATTACAATGAGCTAGGCGCAGTATAGAAACCATATTCTTGAAGAAATTGTCATTGAATGTAGCATTCATGCACACATTAGCCAGTGCACAAAGCCCGAACCTGTCTCTGAGTGAAGCAAGGGAGCCAGAGGGGGAAACAAGCGTGACTTTAAGGACACCGTAAGTAAAAAGTAACAGCAACAAAAAAAAAAGCAGAAGCATGCACAGGGACAATTTTAAATGAAAAGAGGCATGAATTGCAAGGCTGATGTGGCCTGCAGCACACTATTTTTAGGAGAGACAGCAACGCAATCGGGTGGTGTTCTGAATTTTTTGGCAAAGGTTCATTAATGCCAGGCGATAATACTGGATGATTTGTATTGGCTTTGCCATCCCCTGTGTGCTCTTCCAGCAATGCATCATGTCCAACGTGCAACTGTCTAACATCCACTCTCTACACTCTGACTCAGACATGATCAAATGAACCTCACCTTAATACTGGCATAAATATGGGAATAAAGCATGGAATTTACTTTTTCGATATTTTGATTGCATATCATTGGAAAACTAAATGTGATGGCTTGTTTAAATGAGCGTATGATTTGCAGCTAGTGTATCTTGTATGCATGGTTTTTCCAACAGGTTGCAGTACAGCTTCTGTCCTTTATTTTGGCAAAACATACACACTTTAAGAGACCTGCTACTCACATAACACATTCCCTGTAGCTTTAAACAGCTCGTCGATGACTAACAATTGGTGTATCATTTGCTTTCGGTACTTTTTGTCATTTTTTTACATGCACCTGGCATGAAGCCTTGATTATAAGAAAAACTGAAAATTACAATATACAAAACAATACAAAATTTCTTTACAGTACTCCCCACTCTACAATACACAGCCTAAAATGAAAGGCTGTCACACATTCAAGTAATTACAGTATTGTTGTACTTGTACAGCTCATCGCCATATCTGAAAGGTGGCACGGCCTTGGAGACCAAAGCAGAGAAATTAGTTATACAAAGCAAGGGAACACAAGATAGGGTCAAAAACCCATTCTCCAAGTGTTTGGCCCAAGATAACCCCAGCACCAGCAAAGCAGGCACCCACTGTTTTACCAATGAGTACCCAACACCACTGAGGATTGGTCCCCAAATGCTCAAACCACTAGGCTGCAACTACAGTCAAGGGATGTTATGCGCTTTGCAGTATTACCAGTATCGAATATTATGGAACTCAACGTCATTTAAATGATAGCCGGCACCTGGGACAGAGCAAGTATTCTCTGATTCTGTTATGGACAGGGCAAAGGTAGTTATAGTGTGTGTAAGAATGATTTTACCTGTGCATAAATGCCTGCCACACCTAGAATACTCCCTTTATGCAGTCTACCAAAAAGCAGAAATTTTTGTCTCAGGAAGAAAACCCTCAAGCATTATTTCAGCAAATTACTCAATGTTACGACTATCAGGCAAACCAGCACAGCACCGGAAAACGTCATGCTCTAAAAACAATTGTGGGGACACGCAAACTCAGCATTTACCGCTATGACACAACAGCTTTTATGGCTCCTGTCTGCAGACTCTCGTTCTTGTGAATCGACTTTGCTACTGCTAACACCTAGTCTTTATTATACAATACATATCAGCAGTGTATACCTGTAAGTTATCCAATTATGTGGAAGACCACTTGTCTAGATACCTATAAAGCCCACTCTAACCAAGCTGTACGGATGCTATTCCATGGCCTAAGGGTTGCCTTTGTTATTACGCAAAGATCCTGCAAGGTTTATCACCTCACACATTCATCTCAAAGGTGAAGCCAGAGACGTCACATTGAGTACTCGGCCATGTCGCCTGTCTGAAATGTGCCCAAGATTTTCCACTCACAACGTCGCTTTTTTGTGCAGAAGAGAGGCTTTAACGTTGCTGCATCAAAAAAAAAAGGAAGAAGCCAATGGCTGAACATCTACGCTACATTAGGCTCTGCTGACTCACAAGACATTTGATCACAGTGCCAACAGCCAAGTTATAGATGCAGCTGTGGCAGAGGCTGTACCACAGAAACAACAGATGAATGTGGTGAATATAAAATGAAATCGCTTTGTTCACAAATTGTTGAATACATCATGAAAAAGAATGGCTCACTTATGGATAGTATGACGTCTACTGTGTTCAATAGGATTGTACCTTCAGGAAGTTATCTTTTGAATGCAATCTTAAGAATATATTGTGGTGTTCAATTTAGGCTGTACACATAGCAGACGTGCAAAATATGGAACACATTCTGAGGGATAAATGCAGAGAGGATTGCTGAAGCTGATATAATAGGAAAGCATAGGGATACTAGATAACGTAGAAAACAAATGTGACAATAGGATAGGTGTAAGTGAAACTAGTGCAGCTGTCACTTATGAGAGCAAATAGTTATACAACTCAGTACTAGCACAATGGTACAAAATGTTGAAAAGTGATGATGAAACAAAAGTGTCCTTGAAAGTGCTTCTGCATAAATGAAATGAAAGTGACTGGCATAAAATGTATGCCCCTTTTTTAAAACTCTCAATTTAAAGCTCACAAAGAACAATAAAGATAAGGCTACAAAAGCAACTAACAGAAAACAAAATAATGAAGCAGTTATACCCAGCTACTACAATCATTCGATAAACATCTCGAGTGACGAAGCCATGCTCCAGTGGCTTAGAGCATGAAAATGTGAGCTTTACCAACCCTCTTTTAGCAATAATGTGAGTGCCGGAGCCCGAAGGGCATGTGGCAGCAGCAAGAATGTGTCAAGAAGCAACTGGTCGAGATAGCAGCCTCATAATAGGGGTATGGAAGGTCTACACACAACGCTATCATGGAGGGAGATATTTCATGGAACAAGATATGTTGCAATGCACAAAAGGAGCGAAGCATTTTGTAGAGCTGCAGTAAAAAATTTATGAAGGACAATCTTATCAAAAAGTTTTTATTTCATTCCTGCGCTTGTGCATCATTATTGTGACTATGGGTTACATAGTGTAACATGAAATGTCAAGCAATTTGTCTCGTACACAAATGAATGCATTCTTTCCCCTACGAAGCCACCTTCAAGAACTTTTGCCACTGGGTGCACATGTACAATATCACCTAGTAACAAAACAGAAGTAAATAGTTGCCTCGTAAAAAACGTGAAGAATACAAAAATGTTCATTGATAGCCGAGCCACACAAATGATGCAGAGGTTAAACAGGTTATCTAGGATCTTGCTTAAAATCACCAAAAAGCGTCAGTAATTGCCGTGAAAAGTGAAAATGGTAAATGTTGCAAAAATGGAATCTAAAATCACCAAAATCGGTCGACAAGTTGCCAGGGGTCTCATTTTTCGTGCATACAACAATAAAAAACAATAACCACCAAATAGATGCACAAATTGTCCTAGGGAAAACTAGTTGATCGCTGTTCATCTACATTCAGCATATGAAGGAAGCAATATAAAACAAGCATAAAGGCAACCAAATACAAAGAAGCACAGCTCGCTTCACTCAGTTTGTGGAAAAACACAGTGGGCACCTCACGTTTCACCCTAGTAGCACACAAGATAGGTGTAACGAAATGGACTATGCTATATGTTAAAAGACTGCAGACACATCCACCAGGGTGCGCGTATGTCAAATATTCTCACTGAAGTAGTACATCGCAGACTGCCTGCTTGCCACAAACACCAAAGTGAATTGTGAAGTATTGGTGCACGCACGTTCTACTCAGAATGGCACTTCTGGAGGTAGAAAGAGAACGTTTTTGTACCTTCCTGTGTTTCATTGGCATGAAGCGCTTAATAAAATGCACACTGAATTTAAGCAGAACACAAAAAAGCAAAGTATACAACAAAGCATGACAGCTCTTAGCGAGGGCCACAGCGCTTGTAGAAGAATACACTCAGTATGTCTACATATTGTAGACAAAACATTATAGCACCAAATAAAGCTGAACTTGGTTCTTGCACATGCTATCAACAAAATGTATATCAAAGAGATAGTTATATCCCAAAACCGCAGAAAAAATTAAGACTTGGACAGCTTTTCAGCAGTACGCTATCGAACATGAAGCAGTAAGAATGTGCACGTTGCTCACTTGTGGCATATATCAAAATCATGACAACGAGTGCAAATCTCATGTCATCATCATCATCATCAGCCTGATTATACCCACCGCAGGGCGAAGGCCTCTCCAATATTTCTCCACTTAACCCGGTTCTGTGCTAGCTGCATCCACTTGACCCCTGCGAACTTCTTAATCTCATCCGCCCACCTAGCTTTCTGCCGCTCCCTGCTACGCTTTCTTTCCCTTGGAATCCAGTTTGTTACCCAATGCGACCATTGGTTATCCTCTCTTCGCACTACATGTCCCGCCCATGTCCATTCCTTCTTCTTAATTTCCACTAGAATGTCGGTAACTTGAGTTATTTCTCTGACCCACTCTGCACGCTTTCTTTCTCTTAATGTTACCCCTACCATTTTTCGTTCCATAGCCCTCTGGGTTGTCCTCAACTTAAGTAGAACTCTCTTGGCTAGCCTCCACGTTTCAGCCCCATCGGTGAGTACAGGCAAGATGCAACTGTTGTATACTTTCTTAAGTATACAACAGTTGTCTTAAGCGATACCGGTAAGCTGCTAGTCATAATCTGCGAGTGCTTGCCAAATGCGCTCCATCCCAATCTTATTCTTCTTGTTATTTCCTTTTCATGGTCCGGATCTGCGGTTACTACCTGTCCTAAGTAGACATATTCGCCTGCTACTTCCAGTATTTCCCTACCTAATGTAAACTGCTGTTCCTTCCCGAGGCTGTTGAACATTACCTTAGCTTTCTGCATATTGATTTTCAAGCCTACCTTTCTACTTTTTCTGTCTAGGTCATCAATCATTATTTGCAGTTCATCCCCCGAGTTGCTTAGCAAGCCAATGTCATCAGCAAATCGCAGATTACTAAGGTATTCTCCATCTACCCTTATCCCTAACTGCTCCCATTCCAAGTCTCTGAATACTTCCTCTAAACAAGCTGTAAATAGTACTGGAGAGATTGTGTCTCCTTGCCTAACACCTTTCTTTATGGGAATTTTGATACTTTCTTTATGCAGAACTATGGTTGCTTGCAGCCACTATATATATCTTCCAGCACTTTCACGTACGGCTCGTCTACCCTCTAATTTCGCAATGCCTGCATCACCGCCGAGGTTTCAACTGAGTCAAATGCTCTTTCGTAATCAATGAATGCTATGTATGAGGGCTGGTTATATTCCGAGCATTTTTCTATCACCTGATTGATGGTATGGATATGATCGATAGCAGAGTACCGTTTCCGAAACCCTGCTTGGTCCTTTGCTTGATTGAAGTCTAAGGTTGTCCTGATTCGATTAGCGATTACCTTAGTATATACCTTATACGTAACAGACAGTAATCTGATTGGTCTGTAATTTTTAAGGTCCTTAGAGTCCCCTTTCTTGTGAATGAGGATAATGTTTGCATTCTTCCATGGTTCCGGTACCGTCGATGACACCAGGCACTGCGTATACAGGGTGGCCAGTTTTTCTAGCACGATATCCCCCCCGTCCTTCAGCAAATCTGTAGTTATCTGATCCTCTCCAGCTGATTTCCCCCTTTTCATAGTTGCTAGTGCTTTCTTGACCTCGTCCTTCCTCACTGGTGGAACGTCTGACAGTTTTTCCCTACCACCAATCTCATTACGGTCCTGACTACTTTGGCTACTGTAGAGATCTGTACAGAACTCCTCGGCTACTTTGACTATCTTGTCCATATTAGTGATGACGCTGTCCGCCTTGTCCTTTCCCAGACGGCCACTGACGTCCGACAGACAACCGAACTCGGCCGCAACTCGGCGGCCGATTGCGCGGACATCCGCCGCAATTCCGGCGTACGTACGAAAGCGGATGGTCGAATCCGTTCGCCCAGCGGACAGCCGCCGTACGTCCGCCACTGGATTTGCTTTTACACAGCTATGATATATTTTGTAGTCGTCGTGCTCGTCTGAACTGCGTATAAATCAGTAATGCCGTCAAGTCTGCATTATATAATGCCAGAGCGAATCGATGCGATAGAAAGCGTTTCCATTAAAGTGTTTTTATTTTTTGCTTGTTTTATCGTTGAATTCTTCCATCAAAATTTTTTTATTAAAAGTTAAATGACCATTAAATATTTTTCTATCATGATGCTTCGGTAAAATTTTAATCAGTGGCTGAATAGACGCAGCAAGCAGCAAGCTCAAAAAGAACGAAACCGAACCTATCGTCAAAAATATCTGAAATGAGCCAATCCAATCCACCTGACAAGTTGAAGTTTAGTCATGGAAGATGGCTTCACGTTTCCGTGTTCTGCATTTTCTGCACAGTTACAAATACCTACGGCTGTAATGCACTGCTAGCATTGTTTTTGCTGTGGCTTGGTGCGGCTGGCACACTTTGTTCACCCGCCGATTCCAAAGTAAGTATTTCACCGAACTTTTGTTTCTTTAGTGGAACTTTTCGATGCACCGATGGTGCTGAGCTTTTGGGTAAGGAAACAGCTCTGTACAGCAGCCCAACGGTCGAGTGTTTTAGGCGAGACTGACAGGATGGCTCCGCGCCGACTAAATAAAGTGCAGCCTCAAGTCTGAGGGCCATCTATCTCGGCATTACTGGACGCTGCGCCAGTAAGCCGCGCAACTTCTCTGTCTCTGATAAGGAGTGCCTGCCCGAGCTTTAAAGGAGTTAATTTGTTAACCATGCGCAACGTGCTGAGTTGTAAAAACTATACGAGAAAACTTTTGCACTCAAGCCTATCGTGCGACATGCCTACACTTGTGAAAACGTCGCCTTTTTTTTTTTTTAATGGACAGCCGCTGGTCTTTCTCTCTTGAGCTTTACGGCAACTACAGTTTCTAGAAGGAACGGCTGTAGGTACTAAATAACTAAAGGTTTAGTACTCTTCTTCAGCTTTGACAAACCAGGACAGCACCTTGCGCATGTTGGTTATGCATGTGGGACCGAACCGCGCAGAACAACCGGACAAGAAGATGAGAGAAAAAAAAAAGTCAGCACTTGTCTTTTTCTTGACCCGTTGTTCTGCGCTGTTCTGGCACGAATTTGACATACCGCCGCCGCGATACAGTTGGGCTGTGAGCTCTGGTGCCTGCAACACCTTTTATGTAAAACAGGCATACTGGGAGCCCATGCAAGCCGCGGGCTCACGCAAAAGTGAGATGAAAACAAAATTGTCGTTGCTTTGTCCTTACAGATATTCAAAGGCTCCTCAGAACTTCACTGCATTATTGACAGCGAGATAATGCCAAAGCTACACTAGAGCCATGCAGCACCTTAAGGTGCATGATACTGAGCTTATGTCTCGCACTGAAAGCTCTTACCATGTTCTTAGATTATCATATTAAAGTAGCTTTAAACCCATGCTTGTTAATACTGTGATAGCCATAAATTGAATCTAGGGCATCATGGTCACATACAAGGCTTCTGATAATCGCTGGTCACATGATGTGGGCTATAGCAGAAACCTGTACCTGGTCATCTTACAAGCATTTGTGCAATTGATTCTTTTAATGTGTTGTAAATGTTTTTGTGTTCTGTTTTTGTATGGGAATGCTTTCCTTATTGAAGGCTAACATTTGGCTTGCTACAGCAAAACCTGTACCTAGTCATCCTAAAAACAGCACCGGAGTAGGTGCTTTTAGTGTGTTGTAAAAGTATTTGTGTTCTGCTTCTGTATGGCAATGCTTTTCTCGTTGAAGACTCGCATGAGGCTTCCAAAAATTTTTCAGATGCCATTTGTGTAGCCGATTTCGTAGGCCAACAGGAAGCAGCACTTTGAGCATGGAAAACTGTCATCCACGGGGAAAAAACAGCAACATCCCTTTGCATTCTCATTTCTTTGGTATGGCTAAAAGTGAGTATTGTATCATTATCTATATTATTAATATTGAATCGTGATTGTCAGTGTTGAAGTTGTTTGAGCGTGATGATTTTAAACACACAGGACATCCCTTCGACATTAAGGTTTTAGCTTGTTTACATGTAGGATGTAGAACTGGTTTCAACAAACTTTATGCAGCAAATTCTTTTTACATTGTCCACCATGTTACTTTTTGTCATTGTCCATTGAAGTAAATAACCAGTATTTTACGTTTACACAGTCGTCCACTCTTAGCTTGAATGGGAATGTGTGGCATGCAGTTTGCAAAATAGCAATGCATCCGTCACAGCCATGCATCAAGGCTAAGTGGCTTGTGCGTAGAGGGACCAGCCGCTCCAGCTTCACGTCATCTGCCTCTTTGCTCCGGTGTGCAGACGTGCATTGAGGCAAAGTGGTTTATGTGTAGAGAAACCAGGAGCTTCTTTGTCACATCTGGCTGTTTGTCACGGTGTGCAGATGCGCATCGAGGCAAAATGGCTGATGTGTAGAGGGACCAGGAGCTGCTGCTTAACGTTCTTTGCCTCTTTACTACAGTGCACAGCCGTGCATTGATGCTAAGTGGCTTGTGCATGGAGGGCCCAGGAGCTGCAGCTTCACGTCTGCCTCTTCGCTCAGGTACGCAGGTGCGTATTGAGGCAAAATGGTTTATGCATAGAGGAACCAGGAGCTGTGTGGCGTAGTCTGTATATTTGCTATGGTGCGTATCGAAGTACAATGGGGGGGCTCATGTGTAAAGGTACCATGAGCTGCTGTGTCATGTCGTCTGCCTCTTTACTATGGTGCGCAGGCATGCATCAAGGCAAAGTGGCTTATGCCTAGAAGGACCAGAAGCTGTTGCTTCACATCTGCTATGATGCGCAGCTGCGTATTGTGGGTGGTGGTGGAAAACATTTCCATCAGATACAAATACAGGAGGTTACTCACTAGCTTACCCTGAAGGGGCTTGTCCTGATAAAAACAAGGGCTCCCTAGTTTGGGACCCCAGTGGTGGTAGAGGGACTAGAGGCTGGTACTTCACGCTGTCTGCCTCTTCGCTACGGTGTGCGGCTGCGATGGATGCAGTGGCATCTCAAAAAGTGCATGCCACGCACTCGCATGTTCAGCCTGAGTGACGACTGTGTACCTGCTATAGCTTTGTTATTAATAGAATAAACCTAGGCCAAGTTGGACAAATTATAGCTCACTTCATATGTGGTCAGCAAAGAAAAGCCACTCCAGAAAATCTGATGCATTTACTGTCATAGGATTCTTATTCGTATACATGCTACTGACAAGTCAGATTCTTCACCCTCAGAAATGCCAGAAAAACAACCAAGGGTGTGTCTGTAATAGTCTAGCTTGCTCTTTCTCTGCAGACTTGAGTCAGATGTGTGTTCCATTGCTGTGGGTGGGAGAGGTGTGAATCTTTGATTTTAAGCTTGCAACAGGTATGTTATTGTAGTTTAAAGGCAAAACGGTACTAATAATCGTAGCCCCCCGTGGCCTTTATCCCCTTTTAATAGTGTTGCTAGACACTGAATTATTTATTTACTCTGCACTGTTTCTGTCTATTTAATGTGCGGAGATGTACGTATATTTATATGACTTGGAGTTGTCGACTTTGCACTTAGAAACATTGTAGCGTTATCTGATGTCTTGCTTTCATTTCTTTAATGATTTCTGTAAGGGATCGGTGGGTATGCTAGGCACCATTATTAGTCTGCTCTTTTTGGGTCACCTGTTCAATGCCCAGCTGCGACCGTCTCCCACTTGCCCTCGGACAGGAGGTGGAGAGACGCGCAGAGAGAGGCAGCTACAGCAGCTACAGTGCTTAACGGAAACGTAGGCAGAGAGGGAAAGAAGTCCCCTCTTCCGAGGACTTTGCTGTCGCACTCGAAGACGCGGGACAGGCAGTTTGTTCTCATTGCTGTGTCATGTAGGGGGCTCGTTTTTATTTAAGGAGCTTTACGAACAGTATACAACTAAGGGGTCCTTAGTACTAAGCGTACTAAGGGGTCCTTAGTACGCTGACTGGACCCATCACCCCGAGGCAGCGCAGCTTTGAAACGAGCACCTCTTTTGGAAGAACTGCTTATCGTTCAAAGAAAAAAACACTGTCAGATTGAAGGGTGTAAGGCCCTCTTCCTTGTTGGGGAGCCCATAAAAGTGACAATTATTCAGTGCAGGCGCGCTGAGTGGGGTCTCGTTGAGGATTCCAACCCTGGATGTCAACAATGGTGGGAGATGGCGGCGTTGAAAAAGGGCAAGTGTGTAACAGTGACGGTATGATGCGGAGCGGGAGGATGTGGGTTGGCTCTTCTGATGTGATCCGCAATGGTGCTGACTCGGACGCCAATAATTGCAATAATTGCCCTGTAAAAGGAGCCGCCAAGGGTGCAAGCTTTGGGCAATGGTTGCGCACGTGGGACACCGTTTTGATGGGTTCTAATTTTTTTTTTCTTTTTTTATTTCCTAGGGGAGAGAGTTTGGCATGTGACCTAGTCAGCCAATCATTTCGAGGTCCATTCTCTAAATTCCGTTTGTTGTGAAACGAATTTGTTGTCCCTTTTGCATTGCTTGTATTACGGAGAGGGTGAAGAACCTTATGAAAGTGGAAAGACATGCCAAAATGTTTGTTAGCCAGTCATGTATGAGTTCGTTGTCATTGGGGATGAGAAATGTGGGCGGAGTCCCGAAGTTAATGAAACAGCCCCGCGGCCTGGAGAACTCGTTCTGAGCTAGATTTTGATCTCTTTCCTCTTCAGCATAGATCATGGTCATTGTTTCACCTGTTGTAAATACGTACATTCATGTATAAAGTTTTCAGTTCATCGTCCTCTCCGTGTGCAAGTTGTTGTGGCCGGATGCAGTAAATTCACTATTTTCATTTCTATATAACATGCCTTTGTGAAGATGGTGAGCTCTTTTGTCCAATCCTGTAAGAGAGCAGCAAAGCGCTCCCAAATCTTCCACAAAACTGTGTGATATCTTTAATTCTAACTGCGGCTTGGTGTCACTCAAAACATGTAGTTGAGGTAGATTTCTTCCCCCCCCCCCCCCTCTTTTTGTTCGTTCAAATGAGGACCAGCGGACACTAACTCTTGCTTTTGTAATGCCCTAGGCCCCACCTTAAGGTAGTACTCCAATGTCAATACCATTTTTATAGCTATGGCTGTCCAACAGCACTAATGCCTTTTATACACTTCTTTTACTAATCTCTTACCCAAGTGGTGGCTTATACTGCGGGGGCGAAAGTCTCTGGACAGTATGTCTGGAGATTTTGGACTAGAATCGCGATGTAAACGAATTGTGACCTTATTTCTCTCGCACACATGAAAGAACTAACGTTTAACTTTCACATCGACAATTATGGTCCGAGTTTCCTGGTCGATGTGAAAGTTATGTGCTTTGAGGGCAGTTTGTGTAGTCCACACAATTTTGTCCCCGATATTACATAGGGGCAAATTAGGCGCCTTTAAGGGGCAGTTTCTTTGGCGCCCACTACCTTCCCCATAAAAAAGCTACAGTGTTTCTTGTGAGCAGCTGGCTGCATTTATAAAGACCATTATTTTTTTGTAATTTGTTGTATGTATGTATGTATAACTTTATTAGGGAGCCGGCAAATGACGGGTTAAAGCGTCGTGACGCTGGCCAAGCGTCTACCCGGGGTTAATGCGTAGTCGAGAAATCCATGACATACATGCACAGCTGGTTGCCAGAATTATGCAACCATATTTCAGTAACTAACATCCATGCTGCATGCTGCCGGTAATACATCAGGAGCTTGTGGTGGTCAGCTTTTTGTGTTTTGTGTAACTGTAAGCCTTGCTATTGTAATGTCACATATAGCGCTGTGGGTAAACAAATAACTTTACTTTTAACTCTTGTAGAAGCATGAACACTGCGCAATCACTGCGGCGGGCTATGCTTCCACATTGGGCTTTAGCCACATGTCAAATGTCTATCTTTATTCTGTTGCAGCAGCTTGCAAGTTATCAGATAAGTTACTTCGTCGCAGCTGCTCTAAGGAGACGCTTTCTAGACGCTTGTAGCCTAGATGTTGATGTCGATATACCCCTGACACGCCCAGGGAATGTCTTCGGTAGAGGGTACATGGAAACCAGCGAAATGTGCAGTTTACAGAACAAAAAGGTAACAATTTTAAATGATGTTATTATTGATGACTTCTTTTCAGAGCAGGAACAATGACTTTAGAAATCTGCCCGTTAAACCGCTCAAAATGCAGGTTTCTGCTGCCAATGCGTACCTGTGTAATACTGCAATGCTCTGGCTGTGCTTTATGTTCATATACAGCATCCTTTATGCTTAGTTTCTCTGCATGTGCACTCCATGTCTTGGGCATTGCTGAGGGCGCATAGCAGCAAGCACAACATGCCATGTTTGGTCAGAGTGGCATGTTCAAAGAGATGACATAAAAACATTAAAATACTGAATGCCAGGTTCTGATCAAACTACGTTTGTATCTTGTTATTCTGCATGGGTTTTGCTGTAGTTATATGACCTTTCTATATAGTATGTGACAGTTCTGAATGGAGATGCATGCGTACAGTGCCATCTGGAAAAAGCAATTGAGAGAAATTGGCAGTTGCCCTTGGAGATGTGTAATCAAAGTTCAGCACAGATAACTTGAATTTCATTTTCCCTTCTATTGCAGGAGGAGCCCAACCTGCTCTTTCCATCTTAGGCCTGAAAGACCAGCAACAGCTGATCTAGCAAATGCACAGGATAGTAACTGCTCCCGGAATCCCGGCCTGCGGAGGCCGCCCACAGAGAACTCGATCATCTCCTCGCTAATTCCGAAATATTAGGTTTCAATAAATACCTTTTCCTCCACCACCTCCCCAAGGGAAGAGCTGTCACGGCCAAGGATAATTAAAAAAAATTATTCAAGTAGATTCTTAATACTCCAGTAGGCCTGCATTTTACCATGCCATTCCTTAACATCGATGTTTTTTTAGTGTAGACTATTTATGCATGCAGTTTTTGCAATAAAGCCAAAAAAATGCTTTTTTTACAACCTCGTATGCTGGTATACCTATGCACTTCGCATGTTTTCAGGAATGGTGCATTTGTGTAATGCTCAGCTAGCATATGTGCCTCTGATGGAAGTTTTAATTGCACACTGCTGTTCAATGCTTTGTGTGTGAAAGTAAAGCAAACAGGAAACTTGAACCTGTTGCGTATTCTATTGTCTGCTTTACTCACGAAAAGGCATTGAGCACTAGTATGTGACTGAAATTTCCATGGCACATGCTTGCTGAGCTTTACACAAATGTTGTTGGCAAGTTTTTACACCAATAGCGGGCCCTGCAAGCAAGTTCCGGGAAACGTCCGAATGTCCGCCTCCGGCTGTCCGTCGGACGTCCGTGGGACGCGATCCGGATCCACGAACGATAGTCCGACGGATGTCCGCTGTACGTATATCGAACATAACCGGACTTCCGTCGGATGTCCGAAGGTCCGAAAACGGGCGTCCGTCGGTCGACCGTCGGACGTCTATGGCCATCTGGGTTATCGCATACATCAGGTTTTTGCCTATGCCCAATTTCTTTACCGCTTTAAGGCTTCCCCCGTTCTTTACAGCATGCTCATGAGCAGGTGATCAAATTGTTCCTGTCCAAGTTAATATAAATGTTGCATGTCCTCTTCCTTTTACTTGTTGATGTTCCTGCGGCGATTACCATTTGCAGGTGGTGTCAATGTCATGTGATCTGCACACACTACAAGCTGTAACGATCTTCAAAAAGAGCCTCTGTCCATACTGCATAGCACTTCACATCTGATGTGGCCGTCCAGGGACAAGGCGTGGCCTCCCAGATTATACAAGCCTAGCAGAGAGGTTAATGATGTTGAAGATGGCCCCAGGATTTCTCACCACATGATGACTCAGATCGGAATTGCTGCAACGGCTGCACAAGGTCCACACGATCACCTGCAAATGTTTAGTGCCTGAATTATATGCAAATAAAATTTCAAACACACATTCCACAGGAACATTCAAAATCATCAAAGCTGCAAGCTAAGCTGCGGTAAAGTGTAAACTATGAATGCAAAAAATGGTCAGTGCAAAACCTATACCTAAGTGAACCATTTCCGTAACAGATAAAGACGGCTTGGTGGCGAAAATTGCAGAGTGACGATTAACTTTTTCTTTTTTTTTTTTTGCAGTTAAACGAACGACTTATATCAGACGATTTCACATGTTTTTCCTTTCTCGGTCGTCGAAATCATAACCAAGAAATCTTGACAACTACGAGCACACTCGGGATTTTTTTTTTTTCAGTTCGTGCAGTGTAGAGAAGTTGAAGAAAAATATAATGCGTCGTAGAAATAGGCAGCTAAAAGCAACGTAAAATGCTGATTAAAAATATCGGATTCACTGCATGCGCCCTGTAACTATTCCTTTAATCTTCAATCATTTCCCACCTGCGTACAACTTGAATGCGAATGACGCAGTATGAACAGTCACCGTTGCAGGTTTTCCTATTGCACTTACCTCTGTGATGCTCAACGTGCTGCACCATTTCCAGCAGATTGACTGCGTTGCCTTGCTCGTCGACACCCATCCAGAAGCCCGACACATTTCGTGCCATCCAACATCAGAGGCGTTCACCGCTGGCAATCGCACCCGCAACACTAGCAGCTCAACAGTTCAACACTCCGAGCGCAGGGCGATTCTCGCCTCGGAGCTTGCAAGCCACCACATTACACTCCTCGTCAGCTGCAGCAAATCCTTGATCACCCCTTGCAGACTACGAACGGCACGAAGACCACTCATAAGCGTACCTCCCTCCATGGCCGCCGCCATTGCTGGGTTATCATAACCGCGCAGACCAATGATTTCTTACTATGGGAAGAAAAGGGTTTGCGGTAAGAAAGCAGTTAGCACTACCACGCGGCCGCACGCTTCTGCCCCCATTAGAGATGGTCTCAAGCGTCCTTTATTTCATACACGTCCATAAGTTGCCTTTTTATAGCGTTTAAAAAGCCATACAAGGTGTATATAAAGTTTTCTTTTTACTTTTAATAACAAGCTAAGAAACTACGGTAGGCTAATTGCAGCATAAATCAGCTTGCCTGTCGCCATAGTCTCATTAGCATAATTCGGGTACCTCGGCACTCGGCGAAATTAGGGCGGCCAAACGTCAGCATTTTCGATAATGGCGGCACATAAGTTACGTCATGACGCGTCAATTTGATGTAATCTAAATATGCTTGCGTATCACGTGTTTCAACTGACATAGCTCCAGCCAATAAAATTTGATCATCCGCTCCTTCCCAGTATGTCATTATTTTCATCACACTGATTAATCGCGTGTAAGTGTCCTCCAAACCACCATAAGTAACTTTGCTTCCACTCCAAAACATTCGTATTTGTCATCCAGGCAACAAGAATAGCTCCGGTTAAAATCAATTTTCACGGCTACGTCATTTTAACGTACCCACAGAAAGTGCTTGCCTCAACTGATGGTTTCGCGCCACAAGTTTGAAGCACGTGACTCTTCTCAGAGCCAATCAGAAAGACAATATGGCGCCACCAGGGGAAGGCGAATTTCGAGGATCGGGTCCCAGAGCGAAAACGGACGCCATTACCTGATGTATAAATAAACGGTTTTGCTTGTTATACCGGCTACGTCTACCACAAGCATTAACTTCCTATGCCCCGAAAAAAAATTTTTGCAGCAAAAGCAATTGCAGATATCTTCTTTCCAGTCATCGGGCAACAGTATATCAAATTTTAAAATCAATTTATAACGTCGGCCGACATCCCTTGTTTGATCTTATATGGAATCACCCTTTAGCATCATACCTTCAACTTGTGCTGTAATGCAGGACACTCACGTGTACATGGTAATAAAAAGAAATGCGAGCAAAGATGAGCCTACAGGTGCCGCTGTTTAAATTTCTTGCGCCATGTTTACATTTGGGTTGCAGCAAAAGCCTTCTACGATTGTCCGCAATGCAATAAATCAGGGCATTCGCGTGTTTTTGTTATCAACGCAAAAAGGAACGGCGAGAAGAAATTCAAACAGCGGAGTGCGCGAACGTACCTTTGTTCGTCTTTTTTTTTTCAGCGCGACAGTACCTAAAACATTGCACATGTTGGCAGCTGTGAAGGCTCACATAGTCATCTTGCACTCCTTTCATCATCATCAACAGCCTGACTATACCAACTGCAGGGCGAAGGCCTCTCCCATATTTCTCCACTTAGCCCGGTTCCGTGCTAGCTGCATCCACTTGACCCCTGCAAACTGTTTAATCTCATCCGCCCACCTAACTTTCTGCCGCCCTCTGCTACGCTTTCCTTCCCTTGGAATCCAGTTTGTTACCCTAAGCGACCATCGGTTATCCTCTCTTCGCACTGCATGTCCTGCCCATGCCCATTTATTCTTCTTAATTTCCACTAGAATGTCGGTAACCTGAGTTATTTCTCTGACCCACTCAGCACGCTTTCTATCTCTTAATGTGACCCCCTACCATTTTTCGTTCCATAGCCCTCTGGGTTGTCCCCAATTTAAGTAGAACTCTCTTGATTAGCCTCCACGTTTCATCCCCATAGGTGAGTACAGGTAAGATGCAACTTTTATATACTTTCCACTTTAGCGATACCGGTAAGCTGCTAGTCATAATCTGTGACTGCTTGCCAAATGCGCTCCATCCCAATCTTATTCTCCTTGTTATTTCTTTTTCATGGTCCGGATCTGCGGTGACTATCTGTATTGAGTAGACATATTCGCCTACTATTTCCAGTACTTCGCTACCTAATGTAAACTACTGTTCTTTTCCGAGGCTGTTGAACATTACCTTAGTTTTCTGCATATTGATTTTCAAGCCTACCCGTCTACTTTTCCTGTTTAGGTCACCAATCATTATTTGCAGTTCATCCCCCGAGTTGCTTAGCAAGGCAATGCCATCAGCAAATCGTAGATTACTGAGGTATTCTCCATCTACGCTTATCTCTAACTGCTCCCATTCCAAGTCTCTGAATACTTCCTCTAAGCAAGCTGTGAATAGTACTGGGGAGATTGTGTCTTCTTGCCTAACACCTTTCTTTATGGGAATTATGTAACTTTCTTCATGCAGAACTATGGTTGCTGTGCAGCCACTATATATATCTTCTAGCACTTTCACGTACGGCTCGTCCACCCCCTGATTTCGCAATGCCTGCATCACCGACGAGGTTTCAACTGAGTAAAATGTTTTTTCGTAATCAATGAATGCTATGTATAAGGGCTGGTTATAGTCCGAGCATTTTTCTATCACCTGATTGATGGTATGGATACGATCGATAGTCGAGTACCGTTTCCGAAAACCTGCTTGATCCTTTGCTTGATTGCAGTCTAAGGTTGTCCTGATTCTATTAGCGATTACCTTAGTAAATACTTTATACGTAACAGACAGTAAGCTGATTGGTCTGTAAATTTTAAGGTCCTTAGAGTCCCCTTTCTTATGGATGGGGATAATGTTTGCATTCTTCCATGGTTCCGGTACCGTCGATGACACCAGGCACTGCGTATACATGGTGGCCAGCTTTTCTAACACGATATCCCCCCCGTCCTTCAACAAATGTGTAGTTATCTGATCCTCTCCAGGTGATTTCCCCCTTTTCATAGTTTCTAATGCTTTCTTGACCTCGTCCTTCGTAACTGGTGGAACGTCCGACTGTTTTTCCCTACCGCCAATCCCCTTACGGTCCTGACTACTTTGGCTACTGTGGAGATCTGTATAGAACTCCTCGGCTACTTTGACTATCTTGTCCATATTGCTGAACTCCTTTAAATGGTTTTTACGCGTCGCTCACCGGAGTGCTTTCAGGAAATATTTTATTACTCGTATTTGTCGTAAACCGCAAAGCGGCATATCATTTAAGAAATCATTCATGCGGCCCCGAGTCGAATTATAACCCAGAAAATTGGCAGAAATATAAAGGTACATAACTGCGACCAAAAAAAAATTGTTTCAAGCAGGCGAACGCCCCAATGTGTCAAAATCAAGCGCCGTCCTAGGCGCGCCCATAGAAGCGCCAGCGAAACGAGCGACGAGACAGGCCCCCATGGAGGCCCCCCAGTACCGGTGCTGCCCCTGGCGGCCGCGCCATGCGTAAAAGTCACAGTAAGCGTACCGCCGCTCCTCGCGGCGCCATGGGCGAAACTAAAACCCGCCATGAATAGGTTTGGTTTGGTTTTGGGGTTTAACACCCCAAAGCGACTCAGGCTATGAGAGACGCCGTAGTGGAGGACTCCAGGAATTTCGACCACCTGGGGTTCTTTAACGTGCAGTGACATCGCACAGCACACAGACGCCTAGCTTTTCGCCGCCAGCGAAAAGCGGCCGCCGAGGCCAGGATTCGATCCCGCGTCCTTGGGCACCTAAAATTTTGTCCCTAGATTTCCCCAAAGGCACTGAACGCCATGTTTTCACAAATTACCTAAATGTTGACTATTATGTCCCTAGTTGAGTTGAGTTGAGTTGAGTTGAGGTAAACTGGATTGCGTCAAGCGTGAAATGGACAGTTTGAACATTGATATTGTTACCGGGAAACGCGAGACCAAAGTGATGTGCTCAGTGAGAAAGACGACGATCAAGGAACGCAGGCACGACGAAGCGTTGAAAAAGAGAACGACGCTGAGAGAGCGGATTCTGCACGGCTACCGAAGTCTTGCGTCCAGTTCAGCCCATCGCAGTGCCGTCCCATTAAGTACATCCTCGTAACATCTTGGTGGAGGTCGCGGGTTCGACACAATCTGACGCTGGATCTCCGCAGTGGCCGTCACATCGGAACCGTTACGATGACAACCGACGCGGCTCCATCAACCTCCGCAACTCCAACTGTCGTCGTAGCCCACCCCCGTGACCCTGGCACATTCTGCGGTACAGATGAGGTAGACGTCGAGGACTGGCTTTCGCTTTATGAGCGTGTTAGCCAGCACAACAGGTGGGACGCCACGCTGATGCTGGCCAATGTCATCTTCTACCTTACAGGAACGGCACGCGTGTGGTTCGAAACACACGAAGCAGATATACCCTCTTGGGATGTTTGCAAACAAAAACTCCGTGACCTGTTCGGGAAACCGGTTGGCCGTCAACTCGCCGCCAAGAGGGACCTCGCCACACGTGCCCAGACATCTACCGAGCCTTACATTACGTATATACAAGACGTTCTGGCCCTCTGCAGAAAAGTCGACAAAGACATGACAGAACCTGATAAGGTGGGGCACATCCTCAAAGGCATAGCCGACGATGCCTTCAATCTTCTACTCTGTCGGGACTGCTCTACGGTTGACTCCGTTCTGCAAGTTTGTCGACATTTCGAGCAGGCCAAACACAAACGCATTGCACATCGCTTCAATCGGCTCCCCAACACTGCCCTTAGCTCCACGTGCGAGGATCTGCCGACCCTAAGGCAGCCTTCCAACACTGAAAATGTGACCCGCATCGTGCGTCGTGAACTGGAAGCGCTCGCTCCTGCTGCATCCAACCCGCCCTCTTCGGACAGTAACCTAGCGACGATATCCCTCATTCAAGCCGTCGTTCGTCAAGAGGTTGCTAACTTGGGCGTCCCCTATAGCCACAACGTGGAACCCCCCAGTTCGAGCCCCATCCCTCCCATGGTCGCCCACGCTGCGCCCCGCAACACCTACACGCCACGCTACCGATACCGCAATCCTGAGGAGTGGCGCACCCCTGACGACAGGCCGATCTGTTTCACGTGCTCACGTGTTGGCCACATCTCTCGCCACTGCCGCAGCCGCTGGACATCACCACCTCGACGTTTCCCTTACGTTGACCGCTACTCCGATTACGGTCACCGCCGTTTCACGCCTCGTTATGAGCCGCCCCGCACCGATAACACTCCGCCTCCTCCTGTGTCCAGTCGCTCTCCTTCGCCGCCAGCCCGCCGTTCCCGTTCACCTCTTCCTAACCGCAGTTCCTCGCCGTCCTCTGCCGGCCGCTTCACGGGAAACTAGCCGATGCAGCTCCCGGAGGTGACGCTGCATTGGTACCCCGACCTGGAAATCCTCTGCCCATTTCTTCGCCCTGTAACCTCCTCTCCCTGCTCGTGGATGGTGTTCCCGTCTCTGCCCTCATTGACACTGGTGCCCAAGTCTCGATCATGAGCTCATCATTTTGCCGCCGCCTCAAGAAAGTACAGACCCCCGCCGCTTCGCCCACCGTTCGTGTTGCCGATGGCAGTACTGCTGCCGTCACTGGGCTGTGCACTGCCCGAGTCACCCTTGCCGGTCATCACGTCCCTGTTTTGTTCACCGTCCTCAACCAGTGCCCTCACAATGTGATCCTCGGCCTTGACTTTTTAACGGCCCACTCTGCCCTTATCGACTGTTCCAGCGGCCTTCTTCGTTTGGACTTACCTGTCTGCTCAGAACATCCTCCATCTACACCCCGCCTTCGCTCCACCGAGTTCGCTCGCCTGCCCCCTGACTCTGCTGTTTACCTACCTCTGTCACCTTTCCCGCCTGTGCCTGACGGTGACTATGTTGCTTGCCCTATCACCGAGGTCTTTCTTGACCGCAACGTCGTTCTTCCTCATCTCATCGTACGCGTTACACAGAACAACACCTACCTTCCTATCCTGAACTTCAGTCTGTCACCCCAAGTTCTCCCCGAAGGAATATCCCTTGCTACCTTGTCTCCTCTCACAGACTGCACCATTTGTGCACTCAATCCTGGCCCACATTCAAGCGTCCTTCCAACACCCGTACTCCCCACCACAATTACCGACCCTATTTCCGCAATGATTGCCTCTGACCTCAGCCCCGAACACGCTCAGGACCTGCACAACCTTTTGTTATCCTTCTCCGACATTTTAGACTTTGCTGCCGGTTCTCTGGGCCAAACATCAGTTGTGACTCACCGCATTGACACCGGCGATTCAAAACCTGTACATCGGAGGCCTTATCGTGTGTCCATTTCTGAGCGCCAAGTCATCCAGCAGGAGGTCGACAAGATGTTGGCCAACGATATCATCGAACCTTCGAACAGCCCCTGGGCTTCTCCTGTCGTGCTCGTTAGAAAAAAAGACAACAGTTGGCGCTTTTGCGTCGACTATCGACATCTGAACACGATTACAAGGAAAGATGTTTACCCGCTGCCGCGAATAGACGATGCCTTGGACTGTTTACATGGAGCCCGCTACTTTTCCTCTATCGACCTTCGTAGCGGCTACTGGCAGATTTCTGTTGACGAACAAGACCGCGAGAAGACAGCTTTTGTCACACCCGATGGTCTTTACCAATTTAAGGTTATGCCTTTCGGACTTTGCAACGCCCCTGCTACGTTTGAACGAATGATGGACTCCTTACTCCGCGGCTTCAAATGGACGACTTGTCTATGTTACTTGGATGACGTCATTGTCTTCTCGCCCTCGTTCGAAAGCCATCTTCGTCACCTTTCTTCCATCTTGGCACTTTTCCGCCGTGCCGGACTTCAACTGAACTCAAAGAAGTGCAGTTTTGGTCGCCGCGAACTTAAAGTGCTTGGCCATTTGGTGAATTCCACCGGCGTGCAACCCGATCCTGACAAAATTCGTGCTGTCAGTGCTTTTCCATCTCCCCGTTCACCCCGTGATGTCCGCAGCTTTATAGGACTGCGCTCTTATTTTCGCCGGTTCGTCCCAAACTTTGCCGCTGTTGCTCGTCCTCTCACCAATCTCCTGAAGAAAGGCGTTCCTTTCTCATGGGGACCAGAGCAGGCTAACGCATTCTCCACCCTCATCGCTGTTCTCACCAATCCTCCTGTGTTGGCCCATTTCGACCCGTCTGCCCCGACGGAACTTCGCACCGACGCCAGTGGCCACGGGATTGGTGCCATTCTTGCACAGCGACAACGCGGCCAACACTGCGTGATTGCCTACGCCAGTCGTCTCCTGTCATCAGCGGAACAGAACTATTCGATTACGGAACGGGAGTGCCTGGCTCTCGTCTGGGCCGTTGGAAAATTCAGACCCTACTTGTTTGGCCGACCATTCACTGTAATTACCGATCACCACGCCCTATGTTGGCTCTCTTCCCTCAAGGATCCTGCTGGCCGCCTCGGCCGCTGGGCACTGCGCTTGCAGGAGTATACCTTTTCCGTTGTATACAAATCAGGCCGGCTCCACCAGGATGCAGACTGTCTGTCCCGTTATCCCGTCGATCCCCCTTCCTCTACTGACCACGAGTCGGACCCCTGTGTGTTCTCTATATCGGACTTTTCTCACATAGCCGACGAACAGCGCTTGGACCCAACCCTCAGTTCTCTTATCGACCGCCTCCGCACACACAGCCGTGACTCTTCCCTCGCCCTGTTCTTCCTTCATGGGAATACGCTATACCGCCGCAACATGCGACCTGATGGTGCTGAGCACTTGCTCGTCGTTCCCCAACACCTACGCTCTGCCGTTCTAGAACAAATGCACGACGCCCCTACAGCTGGTCATCTTGGCCTCTCACGCACATACGATCGCGTGCGCCGGCGTTTCTTCTGGCCTGGACTCTACCGCTCTGTCCAACGTTATGTAGCCGCTTGCGACCTCTGTCAACGCCGGAAGAAACCTCCTGTGCTGCCACCTGGACACCTGCAGCCGATTGCTATCCCGACTGAGCCATTTTCTCGTGTTGGCCTTGACCTCCTAGGGCCCTTCCCCGAGTCCTTATCAGGAAACAAATGGATCGCTGTGGCCACCGATTACGCCACGCGGTACGTGATCACTCGCGCCATTCCAACCAGCTGCGCCACCGACGTTGCTGACTTCCTTTTGTACGACGTCATACTACACCATGGTGCTCCCCGTCAACTACTTACCGACCGTGGCCGCTGTTTCCTTTCCCGAGTTGTTGAGGAAATACTTCGTTCTTGCTCCGTTCGGCACAAGTTCACCACTGCGTACCACCCTCAGACGAACGGCCTTACGGAGCGTATTAACCGCACACTCACCGACATGCTCGCAATGTACGTATCCGACAGTCATCGCGACTGGGATATTAGTCTGCCATTTGTCACCTTTGCATATAACTCTTCGCGTCATGACACTGCTGGGTACTCTCCATTCTATCTTCTCTTTGGACGAGACCCCTTACTGCCCTTCGACACTTTGCTTCCCGCCGCTGGCCCCGTCACCACCTATGCCCGCGATACCATCGCCCGAGCCGACGCTGCTCGCCAGATTGCTCGTCACAATCTCACCGTCTCTCAAGAAGCTCAAAAACGCCGCTACGACGCTCACCACCGCGATGTGCACTATCCTCCCGGATCTCTGGTGTTGCTCTGGCTTCCGTGCCGTCGTGTGGGGTTGTGTCAGAAACTTCTGCCCCACTACACGGGTCCTTACCGTGTACTACGCCCTGTGACCGACGTGACCTATGAGATTGCACCGCTCCACCCAAAGTCACCGACTGCTAAACCCACTTCCGAAATTGTACATGTCGCCCGCCTCAAGCCATATTACTCCCCCTCCACACCGCACGACTAATACGCACCGGGACGGTGCCTTTTGCCGAGGGGGGTAGTGTTACCGGGAAACGCGAGACCAAAGTGATGTGCTCAGTGACAAAGACGACGATCAAGGAACGCAGGCACGACGAAGCGTTGAAAAAGAGAACGACGCTGAGAGAGCGGATTCTGCACGGCTACCGAAGTCTTGCGTCCAGTTCAGCCCATCGCAGTGCCGTCCCATTAAGTACATCCCCGTAACAATATCTTGGGTATCAGCGAGCTCAAGTGGACCGGAATGGGAGAATTTAATTCCGGTGACCATTATGTATTTTATTGTGGGCACGAATCCAGGAGAAGGAATGGGGCCGCTCTCATAGTAAACAGAAGAAGGGGCAAAGCAGTGCTAGGGTACAACCCCAAAAACGACCGAATGATTTCACTTCAGATCCAAGGTCACCCTTTCGACATAACAGTTATCCAAGTCTATGCACCAACCACTACTGCTGAAGAAGCTGGCGTTGAGAGATTTTATGCTGACCTGCAATGCCTTTTAGACCGCACTCCATCATCAGACGTCCTTTTTCTCATAGGAGACTGGAATGCTAAGGTGGGGAGTGAAGAAATATCCGGAATTACAGGCAAGTTTGGTCTTGATGACCCAAATGAAGCTGGGCAGAGGCTAGTAGAGTTTTGTCAAGAAAACAACCTGACCATAGGTAATACTCGTTTTCAACAGTACAAGAAGCACCTACACACATGGACTTCACCGAACGGTCTGTACAGGAATCAGATTGATTATATTCTTTGCCGGCATAGATGGAGAAGTGCTATACAAGCAGTAAAAACAAGGCCTGGGGCCGATTGTGGCACCGACCAGCTTCTTGTTGCCAAATTTAAGCTTCGATTGAGGAAAACGCAGAAAACTAGAAGGCCTTTCAGTTATGATCTGGATCAAATTCCATCAGAATATGTTGTGGAAGTGAGGAATCGATTGCAAGAATAAGATCTAGAAGACAGAGAGCCCGAAGAGATGTGGACTGATGTTCGTGATATAATACAAGAAGGTGCTACTAAGGTAGTTCCAAAGCAAAAGAAATGCAAGAAAGCAAACTGGTTATCCGAAGAGGCTTTGCAAATAGCTGAGGAAAGGAGGGTGGCAAAAGTTATGGGGGAAAGAGAAAGATACAAGGTTCTCAATGCGGATTTTCTTAAAATAGCAAGGAGAGATAAGAATGCCTTCTTGAACATACAGTGCCAAGCAGCTGAGGACAACAGCCAACTGAAGAACACAAGAGTTCTGTATAAGACAATCAAAGATATCGAAGGAAGCTTCTGTGCTAAGCTGGGCGTGATAAAGGACAAACGAGGCAGAGACCTCACTGAAGCCTCAGAGATAAAGAAGAGGTGTCAGGAATACACAGAACAACTGTACAAGAAGGACCCGGATGTACAAACCCAAAATAAGACGGTTGTGATTACTGATCTCGAGCCGGGCATCCTGAAGAGTGAAGTTGAATGGGCCTTAGCCAGCCTTGCTAAGAACAAAGCTAGCGGAACTGATGGCATTCCGGTTGAGTTGCTTCAAAACCTCAACCATGACGACGCTGTTAACGTTCTGTATACATTATGTCAGCAAATTTGGACAACCCTGCAGTGGCCACAGGATTGGAGGAGGTCAGTTTACATCCCCATTCCAAAGAAAGGCAGTACCAAAGATTGTTCCAACTACCGCACGATCGCGCTTATTTCGCATGCTAGCAAGGTGATGTTGAAAATCCTCCAAGGTAGGCTGCAGCAGTATGTGGGTCGGGAGCTTCCGGACGTGCAAGCTGAGTTTCGCAAGGGCAGAGGAACTAGAGACCAGATTGCCAACCTTCGCTGGATCACAGAAAAAGCAAGAGTTCCAGAAACCCATCTACTTCTACTTTATTGATTATGCCAAAGCGTTTGACTGCGTAAATCACAGCAGATTGTGGCAAGCTCTCCAAGAGATGGGAGTTTCCATTCACCTCATCTGTCTCCTCAGTACCACAATTTAAACGCTTCAATTCTTCGGCGGTCAGCCTTCTTCACAGTCCAACTCTCGCATCCATACATCACAACTGGAAAGACCATAGCACCAGTTATACGGATCTTGGTTGGCATTGTTGGTTGGTTGATATACGTGTTAGTAGACTATAAACTTGGGCTGACATTGTATATGAAATGCTGCTTGGTAGAGCACTCACTTCATTTCAGTGTTTACATGTGTCTGTGCCATTTTTGTTTTTACTGTCGGCAGTCTTGACGCAGCCGCTTCTTTATTCTGGACAACTTTCGCATCTTGGCTCCCTATATGTATAGTACATGTACACAAGATATATATATATATATATATATATATATATATATATATATATATATATATATATATATATATTGTGAGCCTTCCGTGGATGTTCTTTAATTTGTACATGCCATGATCTTCCTCTTTCATTTGTACATACCATCATCATCGTCCCGCGGCGCCGGCTCCGGCACGCGCCTGGGTTTTGTCACCGGATTAAAACGCTAGACAAGGCATCGCTGGGCTTGCCGTCACGACCTTGCCGTCTAACCTAGCCTTCTTTCACAATATATATATATATATATATATATATATATATATATATATATATATATTGTAAGGGTGCGTTTAAGCTCAGGTCGGTGTTCAGGTCGACCGTTTAACTAGCGCGTCAGTCCCTTGCGTCTTCGTATTTGTCTGCCGCCTTCTTTTTTTAGCACGCGCCGTTCGAAATACGCTCGTCGTCTTTGTCACCGTCGACAATCACCGAGCGTTGGTGTGACACTACAATTATCCCCGGGAGAAAAAAGAGGTAGAAAAGCGCGAATAAAACGACAGGGACGAAGGAAGATAACAAGACGAGCGCTGCCCTTCGTCCCTGTCGTTTTTTTCGCGCTGTTCTACACGATGGAATACCAACATGCCCAAGCTTCTGTTTTAAGAAAAAAGAGGCATCCTGCCGACTCATGGTGCGGACACAACAGGCGGGTCGTAACAGGGCTTGAGGCGGTCAACGTGCACTGTTTCACGCCCGCGGCGACGCATATCCGGTGTCGGTACAAGCGGTTCTATAACGTAGTTCACCGGAGAGGTCTGGCAAATAACCCGATATGGGCCATGGTATTTGGAAGCAAGTTTGGTAGAGAGGCCGGAAGGGGTGGCAGGAACCCAAAGCCACACGAGGGAGTTTGTGCTGTATGAAGGAGCTGGACAAGACGGTGCGCGAAGGAACTGCTGGTGACCTTGGTTCTGAGTTGTAAATGAGCGGGCCAACTGGCGACATTCTTCTGCATATGCTGCTGCTTGAGAGACGGTGGTCGCTTCGGAGGTGTCAGGGCGATAAGGAAGTATCGTGTCCATAGTTGAGGTGGGTTCACGGCCATATAGAAGGAAAAAGGGGGAGAAGCCGGTCGTGCTTTGTATGGCAGCATTATAAGCGTACGTGACGAATGGGAGAAGCCGGTCCCAGTTTGAGTGGTCGGACGTGACATACATGTCCAGCATGTCACTTAAGATGCGGTTAAAACGTTCCGTCATGCCATTTGTCTGCGGATGGTAGGCCGAGGTAGAACGGTGCACAATGCTGCACTGCTGAAGAAGGGCTTCAATGGTCTCGGAAAGAAAAACACGGCCACGGTCACTGAGCAATTCTTTAGGTGAACCGCGGCGCAGAACGAGGTGGTGCAGGACGAAAGACGCAACATCTGGCGCCGACGCAGAAGGTAAAGAAGATGTTTCTGCGTAGCGGGTAAGGTGGTCAACAGCCACGATGACCCAACGGTTACCAGCTGGAGTGACTGGTAGTGGCCCGTAAAGATCAATACCAACACGATCGAATGGTCGGCTGGGGCAGGGCATGGGCTGCGAACGGTGGAGTGGTGTGGAGGGTTTTTGCGACGTTGGCATTCCTGGCATGCGCTAACGTAATGACGCACGAAGCGGTACATACCCTGCCAGTAATAGCGGAGGCGAAGACGAGTGTAAGTTTTCAACACTCCGGCGTAGGCACACTGAGGATCGGCGTGAAAAGCGGCGCATATTTCCGAACGGAGATGCCGAGGAATGACAAGGAGCCACTTGCGTCCGTCGGAAAAGTAATTTCGGCGGTAAAGCATGCCTTCGCGGATGGAAAAATGACGAGCTTGGCGGTGAAGGTTCGTGAAGCTGGGCGCAGAGAAGGTGTAGATAAAAGCGTGAGAAGAGAAGCGATTCAAGGTTCTTGCCTTTGTTCATTGGGCATGTCGGCAATTTCTAGTGAAAATGAGTCACTTATGGTGATAGCTGTCGAGTCAGAGCCACTTTGAAGAGGTGACCTAGACAGGGCGTCGGCATCAGAATGCTTACGGCCAGACCGGTGGGTGACCTGAATGTCGTACTCTTGTAAGCGGAGGGCCCAACGAGCAAGACGGCCGGATGGGTCTTTAATGGTGGACAACCAGCAGAGTGCGTGATGGTCCGTAACAACAGAAAAGGGACGACCGTAGAAATGTGGGCGGAACTTCCCAATGGCCCAAATGATGGCCAAGCACTCCTTTTCGGTTACAGAATAATTCTTTTCGGCCTTTGTTAAGGTACGGCTGGCATAAGCAACAACGTACTCTGGGTTGCCGGGCTTTCGTTGTGCAAGGACAGCGCCGAGACTTACACCGCTGGCATCAGTGTGAATTTCGGTAGGCGCCGCAGGGTCAAATTGGCGGAGAATCGGAGGCGACACTAGAAGGCGCCGAAGTGTCGAAAAGGCCTCGTCACAGTCGGATGTCCAATACGAAAGAATGGCATCACCGGCAAGGAGATCAGTCAGCGGCGAGATGATCGAAGCGAAATTGCGGACGAAGCGACGAAAATACGAGCACAGCCAGATAAAACTACGCAGCTCCTTTAGAAACGTGGGCGTGGAAACTCAGCTACTGCACGGAGTTTCGCAGGATCTGAACGAACACCGTCTTTCGAAACAACGTTTCCCAATATAGGAAGCTGGCGAGCCCCGAAGCAGCACTTTTTCAAATTTAGTTGCAGGCCGGCATCAGTCAAACACTTTGGCACACGCTCGAGACGAAAACACGACAACATCGTCCAGGTAACAGACAGTCATGCCACTTGAGCCCGCACAGAATTGTGTCCATCATGCGCTCGAAGGTGGCCGGCGCGTTGCACAATCCAAACGGCATGGCGTTAAATTCATAGAGACCATCAGGTGTCACAAAGGCGGTTTTTCGTTGATCATCAGCTGCCATGGGTACCTGCCAGTAGCCCGAGCGAAGATCCAGAGATGAAAAGAATTCGGCACCTTGAAGGCAATCGAGAGCGTCATCAATACGTGGAAAGGGGTATACGTCTTTTCACGTTATCTTGTTCAAACGCCTGTAATCAACACAGAACCGTATAGACCCATCCTTTTTCCTCACGAGAACAACTGGAGAAGCCCAAGGGCTGTGCGAAGGCTGGATGACGCCACGCTGAAGCATGTCATTACAGTGCTCGGTGAAAACTTGGCGTTCAGCAGCCGATACCCGATAAGGGCGCTGGTGTACCGGGACGTGCGTACCGGTGTCGATGCAGTGAGTGACTACGGATGTGCGCCCCAAAGATGTCCGAGGAAGGTCGAATGAGGAACGGAAGCGCTGCAGCAAGCTGACGAGCTGGTCTCGTTGATCTGCTGAAAGGCTGGCATCCAGACAGCCAGAAAAAGCTGCAGTGGAGTCGTCATTCTGTACAGAAGCGGGCAAGTCAATAGTATCGAGCTGCAGTGGGGTTGGGTCTTCTGAGACGGCAGATGTCATAGCGTCATCAAAGGACTCGACATGACCAAGACGTTCTCCA
Source organism: Amblyomma maculatum (assembly GCF_055883805.1). NCBI lineage: Eukaryota > Metazoa > Arthropoda > Arachnida > Ixodida > Ixodidae > Amblyomma > Amblyomma maculatum. The sequence continues at coordinate 473,367,806 of NC_139344.1, read as the reverse complement.
CGAAGAAGCGTTGACGGACAGGGCGACGGGTTAGAGGCGTATATGGCGCTGTAGCCACCACAGAAAGTCAGAAGGGCGAAAGGCAGGACTAAACAATGGCGACGATTAGCGGCGTGAGTCGGAGTGAACAGAACTGTCGAATCAGAAAAGCCGGTGCAGGAAACGGGCACGAGGACGGTAGAGCAGGCGGGGATGTCAGTATCTTCGGCCACAGTTATCTTATCGACGTGGAGCGGTGTGTCAGACGAGGCGGCCGGTAAAAGCGGAGACAATTCGATGCTGGCTCGGGCGCAATTAATAATCGCATGGTGACTGGTGAGAAAGTCGCAACCCAGAATCAGTTCGTGAGAGCAGTGAGGCAGCACAAGAAATTCGGCGACGTACAAAACACCCTGAATGACAATTCGAGCAGTGCACGCCGCAAGCGGTTGAATGCGATGCGAGCTGGCAGTTCGTAGAAAAAATTTCGAAACAGGCGTCGTAACTTTACGAAGTCGGCGGCAAAGGTTGGCACCTATAACAGACACAGTGGCGCCAGTGTCCACAAGAGCGATAACTGCGACGCCATCAACAAACACTTCGATAACGTTGGCCGGGGAAGACGGGGGACTTGCACAAGTAGAGGAAAACGCAGTTCTTGCCTCCGGAACTGCGGCTGTTAGTTTTCCTCCGGGCCAGCAGGAGAGCGACGGCGCAGCGGCGTGAAGGAACGACGGCGGGGAGACGGCGATCGACGGGAGGAGTGGGAGGAGCGGTCAGGATAAAATGAGTCCGTAGAAGTGCCAGCAGGGACAGGGGGAGGGGAAGGTTCAAAGTTTGAACTGTAGTTGTAACTGTACAGGCGGGGGCCATTGCGGTATGACTGCGTGCGCTGGCGACAAAGCCGGGCGACGTGGCCAGAAACGCCACATGAATAACAGATTGGGCGGTTGTCGGAGGTCCGCCATAGATTGTTGACCGGACGTCGAGGAGGCAGATAAGGGCGGGGCGGAGGTGGTGGCGGTAGTAACGGCGCAACATACGCGACAGGGCAGGGTGGTGATCTGGCGGCGACAGCGGCGTACGTTAACGGGGTTGTCACAGGCGTAATTTGAGAGCGCGGCGGTAAAACTTCTGCAACTTGCTCCTGGATGGTGCGTCGAAGTGCAGAATCTATCGATGGGGTGGTTGCGGCAGAAGCAGGGAGGAGCGATAGTTGGCGAGCCACTTCCTCCCGTATAAAGGTCTTGATCTCGGGAAGGAGGGAAGGTGGTTCAGAAGTGAGACCGCATGTTGTCGGAGGTACGAATAGCCGATCGTTCACGAGAGAACGCCGGGTAGAAGCTCGTTGCCTCTTGAGGACGTTGTAACTCTGACAGAGCTGAACCACTTCGACGACGGTTTGGGGGTTTCTGGTCGTCAACATGTGAAATGCATCGTCGGAGATTCCTTTCAGGATTTTGGTGATCTTGTCAGCTTCGGACATGCAAGGATCAACACGTCTACAAAGATACACAATGTCCTCTATGTAGCTGGTGAACGTTTCATCGGGATTCTGAGCGCGGGCTTCGAGGCGTTGTTCGGCGCGCAGTTTGCGCACAGCGGGGCGGCCGAACACCTCGGAAAAGCTCGTTTTGAAGGCCGACCAGGTGGGTAGGTCGGGTTCGTGGTTGCGGAACCATAAATTTGCTACATCGGTCAGGTAAACTTCGCCAGGCTAACTTCGTGGTGTCGTCCCACTTGTAGGCGCTTACGCGTTCGTAGGAGGATAGCCAATCGTCTACATCTTTGCCACTGAAAGAGCTTGGGTAACGCTGGCGAAGCCCACCAGTGCACAGGATGGTAGGGGAAGCGGTAGGATCAGTCGAGTGTGCAGTGGCGGTCTGGCTTGTTGCCTCAGGCATAGCGGATGGCGGAGCGAGTGTGCGGCTGCGAAGCTCCAGCGTGAGAGGAGGGAATGAAGAGCAGCCTCCACCAAATGTAAGGGTGCGTTGAAGCTCAGGTCGGTGTTCAGGTTGACCGCTTAAGTAGCGCGTCAGTCTCTTGCGTCTTCGTATTTGTCTGCCGTCTTCGTTTTTTAGCACGCGCCTTTCGACATACGCTCGTCGTCTTTGTCACCGTCGACAATCACCGAGCGTTGCGTTGGTGTGACACTATATATATATATATATATATATATATATATATATATATATATATATATATATATATATATATATATATATATATCTTGTGGAAGAAGGCCAGGTCGAGACGGCAAGGTCGAGACGGCAAGGCAACGGATGCCGTGTCTGGCGTTTTATTCCGATGGACAGAACCCAAGCGCGTGCCGGAGCCAGCGCCGCGGAACGACGATGATGGTATGTACAAGAGGAAGAAGAAGTTCATGGTATGTACCAATGAAAGAAGATCCGTGGAGGGCTCACACAATCTGCCCGGGGGGTCGGAAGCGGCCAGCCTGGCCGCTCCTAATCAACCGATGTACCGCGGCGCACAAACGGCTTCAAGCGAGATACATGAACAATTTCAGTTCCACGGTGGCGTCGGTCGGCGGGGGGATCAACAGGTGTGACTTGGTAGTTTACTGGGGACGTTTGGTTGATCACCTTGTAGGGACCAACATAGCGGCGCTGAAATTTATCACTAAGGCCAGGGGTGCGCAGTGGTACATAGAGAAGTACTTCGTCACCAGGACGAAAAGAGACCACGCGATGCTTCGAATCGCAGCGACTCTTGCGGTCTTGCTGGCACGCTTTTGTGTTGAGGCGGGCAAGATGACGGGATCGGGTCACACGGGTATATATATATATATATATATATATATATATATATATATATATATATATATATATATATATATATATATATATATATATATATATATATGTATATATATATATATATATATATATATATATATATATATATATATATATATATATATATATATATATATATATATATATATATATATATATATATATATATTGTTAAGGTTTATTTACAGAGTGGTTCTGCACCTTAGCCTGATGTGCTAACCAACATATGGTGAGCTTCCTCTTCTTTCACTTCTCTTCCGGAGAGCCTCTTTTTGCACTTCCTTGTTCTCTTCTGTTCGCATGCCTGACATTTCCCCCTTCGCAGACGAAGCCCCTGGGCTGTCAGTCAGTCCCGAGCGAGAGTGGCAGCGCTTCATTCTTGTGACATGGACTACCTGTGTTTTCCGAGAGGGGCGACCTTGGGAATATTGGCGAGACGAGACGTAATTCAACTCATTGATGCGTTTGAGCACAATAAATGAGCCTGTGTAGTGCGACAACAGCTTCTGGGACAAACCACGCTTGCGGAGAGGTGTCCAGAGCCACACTAAGTCGCCGGGAAGGTAGGAGACATCCTGATGTCGACGACCGTAGCGCTGCTTAGAGCGGTCCTGCGAGGCCAGAGTGCGTAATCGGGCGACCCGACGAGCCTCTTCAGCGAGGCAGAGGGTGCTCGAAAAAGAAGGCTCGGTGTCGAGAGAGAACGGCAAAATGGTGTCGAGAGAACGTCGAGGCGGATGGGCATAGAGGAGGAAAAATGTACTATAAGAAGTTGTCTCATGCTTCGAGGTGTTATAGGCGTGAGTAATGAAAGGCAGCACGTCATCCCAGTTCTTATGCCGCGAGTCAACATACGTCGCAAGCATGTTCGTCAGTGTCCGGTTTGTACGTTCTACGAGGCCATTTGTCTGGGGATGGTACGGCGTAGAGTGATGCAACTAGCAAGTACAATAGCGCAGAAGCTGTTCCACAACATCTGCTGTAAACTGGCGGCCTCGGTCACTGATAATTACACGAGGAGGCCCATGACGGAGGACGACAGCGTGACGAAGAAAGAACGAGACGTCAGCGGCGGTGGCGGAAGGGATGGCGGCAGTTTCACAGTAACGCGTGAGATGATCAACGGCCAAGCGAGTGCTTTTGGACGAGCAGGGACACGGGCCTATGAGGTCAACACCCACTTGCTTATATGGTGTGGTCGGTGGTATCACCGGATGTAAGTGGCCCGGCGGAGAGGTCGTGGGGAGCTTGAACCACTGGCACTGCACGCAGGAGTTCACGTAACGCTGAGTCGTTCGACGCATATTTGGCCAGTAGAAACGTTCCTTAATGCGGGTAAGAGTCCTGGCAAACCCCAAGTGCCCAGCTGTAACGTCATCGTGCATAGAGTGTAGAACTGAGGAGTAGAGGCCAGCCGGAACGACTAGCAGAAAGCGTGCACCGCCAGACGAGTAATTTTTTTCGATACAGCAAACCATCGCGAATGCAGACAGGGTTCGCAGATGCCGGATCACGAGCTTTTTCAAAAAGTGATACCAAGTCTTGATCTTTTCGTTGCTCTCGCTGGAAAGTGGCAAGTTCCGGAAATTGTACGGAAACGGCGTCAAGATAGTCGTCAAAGTGTCATCGCAGAGGGTAGTTGTGAGAGGCAGCCGCGAGAGGCAGTCAGCGTCAGCGTGTTGGCGGCCACTTTTGTACGACACTGTAAAGTTGAATTCCTGAAGGCGTAATGCCCAGCGGGCCAGCCGACCGCAGGGGTCTCGTAGATTCACCAGCCAGCAAAGCGAATGTTGATCGGTTATGACTGTAAAGGAACGTCCATAAAGGTACGAGCGAAACCGCTGTACGCCAAAAACGACGGCAAGGCACTCTTGCTCCGTCACGGTATGGTTGCGTTCAAACTGGCTAAGGGCGCGACTTGCGTAAGCGACAACGTGTTGGTTTCCGTCATGCCATTGTATGAGCACAGCACCCACGCCGATGCCACTTGCGTCAGTGTGGAGTTCAGTGGGAGCTGTCGGGCTGAAATGACGCAGTATGGGCCGCGAGGTAAGAATTGAAACTTGAGTTGGCGAAACGCAGAATCACATTCAGGAGTACATTTAAAGGGAATATCCTTCTGCAAGAGGCATGTGAGGGGGTAGGCTACGTCAGAAAACTTAGGGATGAAGCGTCGAAAGTAAGAGCAAAGTCCCAGGAAGCTCCTGAGTTCTTTCACAGACTTGGGCTCTTTGACGCAGCTGACAGCTTCAATCTTTTGTGGATCAGGCCTAACACCGTCTTTGTCAACCAAATGCCCAAGCACAACGAACTGGCGTTCACCAAAGCGGCACTTCTTAGAGTTCAGCACGAGACCCGCTTCCTCCATGCAGTTAGACTACAGCTAAACGGCTGTTATGCTCGGCGAAGGTCCTCCCGAAAATCACTACGTCCTCTAGGCAACATATGCAAATTTGCCACTTAAGTCCACGAAAAAATGTGTCCATAAATCTTTCAAAGGTAGCCGGAGCGTTGCATAGGCCAAAAGGCATCACGTTAAATTCATATAACCCATCGGGAGTCACGAATGCCGTCTTCTAATTGTCTTTCGGATGCATCGGTATCTGCCAATATCCGGACCGTAAATCAACAGATGAAAAGTAGGAAGCTGAATGGAGGCCGTCAATGGCATCATCAACACGCGGGAGCGGGTAAACATTCTTCTTGGTGACAGTATTGAGGCGGCGATAGTCGACACAAAGTCGCCAGGTGCCATCTTTCGTTTTCACGAGAATCACAGGGGCGGCCCATGGGCTAGATGATTCCTGAATGATTCCTCTTTGCATCATATCACGGACCTGTTCGTTAATTATATTACGTTCTGAAGGTGAAACACGGTATGGTGTCTGTCTAATCGGGTGTGCAGATCCATTGTCGATCATGTGATGGGTGCGGGAAGGCGGAATCGGTGGTGGCTGATCTCGAGCAAAGTCGAACACGTCTGCATGTTTCATAAGAACCTCCATCAATATTCGGCGGTCGCTGGTGGGTAGCGATTCATTTATCATGGACTGAAACTGGGAATCAGCATGATCGGGACGTCAAGTTGAACGAGCAACGCCGTCTCTGAACGCGGCGATGTGCATAGAAAGGCGTTCTTCAAAGTCGGCAAGTTTCAAACCACGCGGCAATACGGCAGGTTAATTGGTATGGTTGACAGTCCAAAGCGTGGCACGGCCCTCGTTCACTCGAACAACGCTGCGGGACACCAACACACTCTTTTTGGTACCGGAATGGGATGCGGGTTCCACCAGAGCGTCGAAGGCATTGGGAACCGCGCCCGAAGACACACTGGGACGAAGATGGCGGACATCGCCGGAACGACGGTATCCTCGAAGACAGAAAACACTTGGACAGCCCGCGGCGATTCTTCTATGAGAGCTGATCGAAGGCTGGGGCTTATTGATATCTCGCCACTGTTGAAGTAGAGAGTTGCGCCACACTGCTGTAAAAAGTCAACTCCTAGAATAACGTCGTGCGTAGAGCGAGGGAGCACCGTAAATTCAGTTGTAAACTAGTGTCCAGCCATCGCTACATTTACATAACAAATACCAAGCGGAACCAATGATTCTCCCCCTACACCTCGAAATATGACAGTTCTATCCCAACCAAACATAATTTTGCAGCCGAGACGGTTCTTAAAATCTAAGCTCAACACGGAAACTGTAGCACCCGTATCCACTAAGGCCATAACACAAACACCATCCACTAACACTTCCAAGCGGTTCTTCAGCATAACGACCGGTAGAGGAATTGGCAATATCGATGACTTGGCGACCGCACCTCCATCGGCCGCACACGCTAGTTTCCCGGTGGCGGAGAAGAACGGCGGGGACAAGGCGATTGTCGGGAGCGGCGGGCGGGAGGAGTCAGGCTGCCATCAGAAACTGGTGAGTCGTTGTGTGGTGGTACGTAGCGGTAGGAGCCAGTGATGTTAAGTTCGTGTTCGGCAGGTAGAGAAGCAGAAGACGATGATCTGATGATGGTCAGGAGGAGATATAAATTTACAGAAGCAAGTATTATTTACATTGGCAAACTGTAAGTTACAGTAACAAGAGTCACACAGAGAACTGCAACTTAAAAGAAAATAGACTCTCACACAGAGAAGTCACTCTACAAGCCCTTACTTTTCTACCGAGCATTTCGGTTAAAGCCTAGGGACTGTAAATACGGGCTAAGCACGGAGCCTCAATCTTGACTGCCCAACATGGTCCGAGGACCGCTTTTTGATGACAAACATCAACAAAGACTCGAGGGCGGTCACCTTCGGTGATCCGCCCCGAAAATAAAGCAGCCAATCAAATTATTGAAAAACATGCCACAACCCCCGTGGGTTGGGAATAATCTCGGACCCAGGTCCTTAATTACTTCAAATAAAAATACAACATTCAAAACACACACTCTTTCCACTCGCCGGTCCCCAAACCCTCTCACACGGCGCCTGTCTTTGCCTCCCCTCCTCAGCGTGTTTGCGATGCGACCTTGCAGCTGGTGCCTTTGTGAAAGAAACGCCGCGGGGGATCTCGAGACGAGGTCACTCAGCCATCCCGTTCGAGGAAAAGGGAGCGGGGGGCACTGTCCCAGAGCAGTGTACAGTCGCCGTCGCGCGGACCCAAAGTCTCGTGCCACGGCGAGAGATCGCTGAGATTGCTGGACGAGCTGGCCGTAAAGTGGTTCGCAGAAGCGTGCCATTGTTGTTCCCGGCTGCGTTCGCGTCTTGGCGACGCCTCGGGGCGAAAGGACGAAACAAACCAGGCCTCCCGCGCGCCCCGCGAGTTCGCGCCCGAGAAAAGGGGTGACAATGAGAAAAAAAAAAAAAAAACTACAGCGCTCGCTCCTTGGCATCGGCGCGTGGGGGGATCGACCGCCAGCGCGACTCCACGTGCGAGTCGCTTTTCACTGCGGCCTTACACGCCCCTCCCAAGAGGGTAAATGAGCTTGGAATCCTGTCATTTCAGCCTAATACAACAAAGGCCGCAACAACCCGCGAAGAAAACCAAACATGTAAGACAGTTCGCTCGTGAATGAAACACCAAATGAAACTCGCGACACAAGATGGGTATAACCCAAAACAAATCACACATTCGCATCGGCGGACCGGACAGTGTTCGTGAAAGTCCCGCGCGCGAGCAATTGGATGTCCTCACGTCAAGTTCACGCGCACTCCACCGTTCACATCACACATTGCACCGGATACGCGAGAACATTCACGCGTCGTCGAAAGGCCATGGTTCAAGCGTGTGCTTGCTCTACGCCCCAAGTCGCATTGGGGACACGGGTTAACGCGTCGGCGTTACCATTGCTTGACCCTTTCCTGTGGGTCACCATCAGATTGTAGCGCTGTAGGGCCAGCGCCCATCGCCCAAGTTTTGCCCCATGAGGCGTACTAGTAGTGAGATAGGAGAGGGGGTTGGGGTCAGACACCACGTTAATTTCTGCCCCGTACACCCAATGATCAAATTTCTTTAGTGCCCAGATAATGGCGAATGCTTCCCGCTCGATCGTAGACCAGCGGGTCTGCGTTGGCGTGAACCGGTGGCTGGCAAACGCTATCGGCCTTTCCCGTCCCTCGTCTCCCATCTGCGCCAAACAAGCCCTCGCTGCAACGTCGGACGCGTCGGTGAACAGCCAATATGGCCTTTTAATGTCGGGGGTGTTCAGCGATGCAGCTTCGCACAGAGCTGACTTGAGCCTGTCGAGCGCGTTTTGCGCTTCCTGGCTCCACGGAATCGTGTTAGGTACGCCTCGCCTCGTCAAAGACGTGAGTGGTGCGGCCACCTCGGCGTATCCTTCAACGTAATCGCGGTAGTAACCACATAAGCCTAGCAGACTCCGTAGCTGTCTCTTTGTTGCGGGGGGCACGAGCCCACGAATGGCCGATATCTTTTCTGGGTCGGGCCCGTGGGTTCCGCCTCCCACTATGTGTCCTAGGTACTTAATGTGGGCCTGTGCGACCTGACACTTTTCTCGGCTCGCTTTAAGCTTGGCGTCGCGCAGCAAATAAAAAATTATTTCTAAGTGCCGCAAGTGTTCAGTCCACGAGGAAGAGAAAATGGCGATGTCATCGAGGTATGCGGCCGCATAAGCCTGATGTTTCGAGAGGAGGGTGTTCATTATCCGCTGAAAGGCGGCCGCGGCGTTCTTCAGCCCGAACGGCATGACGCGCCAAGCATATTGTCCCTCGTGAGTTACGAAGGCGGTCAGATGTTGGCTCTCCGGAGCTACCGGCACCTGCCAGTATCCGCGTCGCAAGTCGATAAGAGTGATATATACCTAGCGCGGTCCACCCTCATGATGAGCTCTTTAGGGGGTGACATTGGAAAGGCATCCGTGCGCGTCGCTGCGTTTAAAGCGCGATAGTCAACACACATGCGCACCGATCCATCCTTTTTACCCACGCATACAACGGGATGGGCGCACCTCGCTTTCCACCGGATACACCAGCCCGAGGTCTAGCAACTCGTTTACCTGGCGGCTCACCTCACTCCTTAATAACTCCGGCACGTGATATGGGAAAGTGCGTTTGAGCTGGTGGCCTTCGTGTAGCTCTCTTATGTGCCCCGACTCGTGCGACTCCCGGCGTTTCGCTGAACAAATCAGCGTAAGCGGCAAACACCTCCGAGATCTCGAGGCGGTCCTGAGTAGGTAGGTGTGCGAGTTTCTCCGCATTTATCAGACAACCACCACATCCCTCAGGCACAGACCGAGGGGTGTACTCGATTTCACCAAACTCCTCGTCTTCCTCGAAAACTACTCCGACATGGCTGACACGTGCGTAGTAGGGTCGTAGCCTGTTCGCATGCACTATCGCTGTAGCCTTTTTTCCCTTGTCGATCCTGTACGAGTTCTGCCTCTCTTGCGCGGTTACGACGAATGGACCGAGCCATTTGGGGGCCATTTTACTGCCAGGGTCTGTGTCAAAGAGCAATACCTGGTCTCCGACGACAAACGTCTTGCTCCGTGCGCGCCTGTTATACGCCTCCGCGTAACTTCCCTGACGTGCGCTCGACGTCAAACCCGCTACTTCTGCTGCTACTTCTAGCTGCTCGCGTAGCTGTCGCAAAAACTTCGCGGGTTCTTCCCTAAGTGTGTTCGGGAGGGGTTGCTGGCCTGTCCATGTTCGCTGCAGAATTGCTAGCGGTCCGATAGGGTTTCTACCGAATAAGAGCCGGAACGGCGCCACGCCTGTAGTGTCATGGGGGACTTCTCTGTACGCCCAGAGAACGAACGGGACCAGTCTATCCCAGTTCTTGGGATCTTTCTCAATAACATGAAACAACTTGCTCTTCAAAACGCGGTTCCATCTTTCCACTGTCCCGTTGCTCTCCGGATGCTCAGGAGTCAAAAAACGCGGTGCGCATCCCAGTCTTGCTAACATCTCACGCGTCAGCTGCGCCGTAAAGTTCGTTCCCTGATCTGAACAGACTACCTCAGGTATGCCTGTGCGGCTGAAAATCGTAACCAAGGCGTCGCATGTTGCCCTAGCGGTTAGGGATCGCAAGCAGACTACCTCCGGCCACCGCGTGCACAAGTCAACGAGGCAGAGAGCGTACCTATGACCCCTGCTCGACGGAACATCGAGCGGCCCGATTATATCGACATTTACGACCTGAAACGGATGGTCGGGTCTGGTGAGAGGTGTGATGGGAACCCTATCTTTAATTCGCCTGTCTGAGCAGACTTGACAGCCGTGGCATGTCCTGCAGTGTCGCGTTACGTCCCCTTCTAAGCCTGGCCAGAAAAAGCTGTACTTAATTCTGGTCTTTGTCTTCCGTGGCCCCAAATGGCCTCCCCAAAGGGACTCATGCGCAAGGCAGAGTACCTCTTCACGCCTGCTAAGGGGGAGCACAAGCTGCTTCACTTTACTACCGGAGATCGAGTCCCAGTGATACAACAAACCGTCTGAAACAAACATGCCTGCCTTCCCTGCCTTTGCGTCAGCCCACGCTTTCTTTAAGGTTTCGTCTGATACTTGGTCGGATCTGAATACCTGGCGCTGTTTTAGGGCTGCGTCCGCGTCATCCTAGATCGAGATTACATCTTCCTTCTCGCTTTCTTCCAGATCTACTTCACAGGGCTGTTCCGTCGCCACACCCTGCTCACCACTCATTCGTTTGTCTGCCTCAGGCCCCGCCGCTTGCTCCTCGTGTGATGTAGAGCTCAGCTTTGCGCTCTGCTCCGCCAGGGTGACAGACGCGTTAACTGCTTCAGACAGAGGGCAGGCCTTATTCATAACAAGTGCCTCGTAACGACTGTCTATCTCCGAAAGCAGTTCCCAATCCTCCCTGGAGAGCAAACAATCCACTCCCTCCGCCAGCTTATCCGAAAGCGCGCATACAATGTCTACTGCCTCGGGCCCTGCTATGTGTGCGGTGGGCCGCCTGATGCTTACCGCAAGAGTGACAAGTTTTGCGTTAACCGTCTCCCGAAAAGCCGAAACTAGTTTTATCGAGCCGGATGGCTCCCGACATATACTTAGCACGGGGCCTTCCCAAACCACGGTTATCTCGCTACCGGTATCAATTATAGCTGTCGCCGGTATCCCTGCCCACTCGATCTCCACCTGCTGTAGCTTCGATTTGCATACCTCGTCGGATGACTGGGGCGTTTTCATCTCTGCTACTAGGGTTGTCTGGGAGGTTACTGACGCCGGTGTTTCGCATGTCTCTACGTTGGCTACAGCTACCTTTTGAGCTCGAGCGCGTTTCTCCTTCTTTTGCACGTTTTGTGAAGCGCGAGGGCATTCATTGGCTCGGTGGCCAGGTGCGCGGCACTCATAACACTGAATTGGCCGTTTGCTATCATTGTTCGCCGCTTGCGGGGGTCCCTTCGGTTTTTCCGCATACAGAACAATTTGTTTCGCTGCGCGCCCCTTGCCCTTAGCCTGTTCGAACGTTTGGAGAACGTCGGATATTTCATCCGGCTTTAGCCACCTCTCCTCCTCACGAAGACGCACATACTCTAAGCCCTCAGGGCTCAAGCTACCCTTTATGCGATCTGCGATGATCAATGATACCAGGTCGTCTTTGGTTTCTACGTCCCGTGACCGAAGGTAGTACTGAAAGTACGTCTTAGTGCGCGAGGTGAACTGCGCCAAAGTTTCATCGCGGCGTTTCGTCGCACGCTCAAAGCGTTCGAGGTATTCTGAGGGGTTAAGCTTCAGCTCCTTTAAAACGGCTGTTTTTACCGACTCGTAGCTGCCACACTCATCGTCCCCGAGATTACGGAGAAGGCACCTGACACGCTCAGCTAGTGCTGGCATGATTAAGTGAACGCGGCTTTCGTTTGGCACCTTGTACGTCGTGAAAATTCTCTCGACTTCCTCGAACCATAACGGCACGTCCGCGTCACACGGCAGCTTCAGTCCCTTAAGGATTTTAGCGCATTGGGAGACTGGATCGGGCCCCATTCGACGCTGATCGTCAATGTCTGACCTTACAGACGTCTGCCCGCTTCCCGCTATTGCCATTGCAACCGCTGGATCTAGCCCAAGTTTCTGTAACTCTAGGCGTTCCTGTGAAATAATTTTCAATTTTTCCAGCTCAAAATCTAGTTCCATGCGGCGAATTGCAACCGCATCGGATACCGACATTTCCGCTACTTCACGTAGCGCTCCTGCTACCGGCTGAGTTGTCGCTTTCTGCGACTGTTCGCTGCCATCTGTTATATTTCCCCCTGTCTCTCTCTCGCCTACGCTCGCCAGCATGCTCCGTGTTAAAACCATACGCCACTTTACACTTGAGCCATAGCCACTTCAACAAAGCGCAAGAAATCCCGCTTACCCGTGCTGGTGTCGCCAGTTGGGGCCTCCGTCCCTTGGTGCCGCAGCCTCGTCGGAGTCCTTCCCCAGAACGCTGCCTCTGGTTCGGGGCCTGGATCACCTTGCTGCTTCTGGCTGGACGTGCGGACGCTTGTTGCCTAGTGGGTTCCCAGGGCCTGGATGCTCTGGGTGACGCTCGTGGTCGCTGGTTGCCGAACCCTGTCGTGCTGCGCCAGTGATAAGTTCGTGTTCGGCAGGTAGAGAAGCAGAAGACGATGATCTGATGATGCTCAGGAGGAGATATATATTTACAGAAGCAAAATAGTTTACATTGGCAAACTGTAAGTTACAGTAACAAGAGTCACACAGACAACTGCAACTTAAAAGAAAATAGACTCTCACACAGAGAAGTCACTCTACAAGCCCTTACTTTTCTACCGAGCATTTCGGTTAAAGCCTAGGGACTGTAAATACGTGCTAAGCACGGAGCCTCAATCTTGACTGCCCGACATTGTCCGAGGACCGCTTTTTGATGGCAAACATCAACAAAGACCCGAGGGCGGTCACCTTCGGTGATCCGCCCCGAAAATAAAGCAGCCAATCAAATTATTGAAAAACATGCCACAACCCCAGTGGGTTGGGAATAATCTCGGACCCAGGTCCTTAATTACTTCAAATAAAAATACAACATTCAAAACACACACTCTTTCCACTCGCCGGTCCCCAAACCCTCTCACACGGCGCCTGTCTTTGCCTCCCCTCCTCAGCGTGTTTGCGATGCGACCTTGCAGCTGGTGCCTTTGTGAAAGAAACGCCGCGGGGATCTCGAGACGAGGTCACTCAGCCGTCCCGTGCGAGGAAAAGGGAGCGGGGGGCACTGTCCCAGAGCAGTGTACAGTCGCCGTCGCGCGGACCCAATGTCTCGTGCCACGGCAAGAGATCGCTGAGATTGCTGGACGAGCTGGCCGTAAAGTGGTTCGCAGAAGCGTGCCATTGTTGTTCCCGGCTGCGTTCGCGTCTTGGCGACGCCTCGGGGCGAAAGGACGAAACAAACCAGGCCTCCCGCGCGCCCCGCGAGCCCGCGCCCAAGAAAAGGGGTGACAATGAGAAAAAAAAAAAAAAACTACAGCGCTCGCTCCTTGCCCTCGGCGCGTGGGGGGATCGACCGCCAGCGCGACTCCACGTGCGAGTCGCTTTTCACTGCGGCCTTACAGAGCCCGAAGGAGGGGGATAGGTCGGGTCACGGACTTCTGGACTCACGGTAGAACGGCGATTTGACCATTGGCGCTGGTAGCGTGGTGCCGGGCTCCGGCGGCGGCAGAATCTAGATATGTGGCCAAGCATACCACAGCGGTAACAGACGGATGGTTCACGAGCACGGTCCAAATAATAGTCCTCGGTAACAGAATCGAAGCGATCAGCAAAGTCCAGCCGCTGGGGTTGTTGCGGAGGAGGTGGCGCCCTGTAGTGAGTACGAGCTAGGGGAGCAGGGCCATATGAGTCGTTTCGGTGGTAACGGACGGGAGGAGGAGCGGTAGAACCTCGAGAAGAACGCTGGATGGGGGCTGCCTGCAGGGAGCAGCTATCACTGGGGATTGCACTGCAGTTCACATCTTAATGACGGGAGAGCTCATCACGGACAATTTGGCGAATCATGTCGGCCAAATGCGGAGGCTCATGTGAATGCTCGTGAGAATCCACGCTTGCAACAGTGGTCACGTTAGGCAGACGGCCGAATTTCGGGGTTATGCGACGCAGCTTTAAAGTTTCGAACGTACGACAGTGCTTGATCACGGCTATGGGAGAATCTAAGTTTTCTTTTGTAATTAAAAAGTTATATACGTCCACCGCGATGTCCTTTAAGAGGTGGCCAACTCTGTCTTCTTCAGACATGCTCGGATTCACCGCTTTGCAGAGTTTTAGGACCTCTTCTATGTACATTGTGCATGTTTCACCAGGCCCTTGGGCTCGCTGGAATAAAGTCTGCTCAGCGCATTTCCGTTTTGCCGCGGTATCCCCGAAACAATTTCAAATCTCCTCTTCAAAACAATCCCAGCTCTTTAGGGACGATTCATGGTTCTCAAACCATGTCAGGGCTGTGGAGGCCAAGAAAAAAACAACATTTGCCAGCATTACAGTGGCATCCCAGCGATTTTACTTGCTCACCCGCTGGTAAATGGTGAGCCAGTCGTCCACGTCTTCGCCAGCCTTGCCAGAAAAGGTCCGCGGCTCACGGTAATGCTGCCATGCGGGTGCCGCTGGACCTGGCTGCCGTGCATCGCCGTCTTGGATCATTGTGGGTGTCAAAGGGGGGAGCCCAGCGAGTCGTTGGCTCGAACGAGGTGGAGAGGAATCCGTGGTGACCATTGCAGCACCTCCACCACACTGTTAAGGTTCATTTAAAGAGTGGTTCTGCACCTTAGCCTGATGTGCTATCCAACATATGGTGAGCTTCCTCTCCTTTCACTTCTCTTCCGGAGAACCTTTTTTTGCACTTCCTTGTTCTCTTCTGTTCGCATGCCTGACAATATATATATATGCATTATATTCAGTATTTTCGTTTTATTTTTCAGTGCATGAGTATTGTTTCCGCTATGAATAGCAATTTGTTATGTGACTGAAAAGCATTTATAGCAACAATTAAAACATACGAGTGTCAATCTGTGAGGCCACATTGGTGCCATTGTCGTTGGTATCGTTTGGACATGCCACACCCTATAGCCAGTGAATTACCTGTATAGTCATTCCACCAGACTGAAAGTGAATCTGGGTTGCAATACCCGCTTATGTGCTATAATACCCCAGCACTCAACCCAACACTACGTCTCGTAACTGCCACACTTGTTAGCTGCTTAGTGCACCGAGCTACTCTAGCACTTACTGTTAGCACTACACACCCATTTATTTATTTATTTATTTATTTATTTATTTCAAATACCCTAAGGGCCTTTGCGGGTATACATAGGGGGGGGGATTCATCAAATAAACACAAATAATTTACAATATAAGCAAAGAAAAAGCTGTATGCACAAAAAACCATGAACAATTCGTGCACTGACATCTAGATACTATAATCTAAGAAAGAAGACATCTAGAATGGGAGCAGTTAGGAATAAGAGTAGATGGAGAATACCTCAGTAATCTGCGATTTGCTGATGACATTGCCTTACTAAGTACCTCAGTGGATGAATTGCAAAAAATGATTGATGGCCTAGACAGGAAAAGTAAAAATGTAGGCTTGAAAATCAATATGCAGAAGACTAAGGTATTGTTTAATATCCATGGAAGGAACAGCAGTTTACGTTAGGTAGCGAAGCACTGAAAGTAGTAGGTGAATATATCTATTTACGACAGGTAGCAACCGCAGATTCGGACCTTGAAAGGGAAATAACAAGGAGAATAAGACCGGGATGGAGCGCATTTGGCAAGTACTCCCATATTGTGACTAGCAGCTTACCGGTATCGCTCAAGAGGACAGTATACAACAGTTGCATCTTACCTGTACTTACCTATGGGGCTTAAACATGGAAGCTAATAAAGAGGGTTCTACTTAAGTTGAGGACAACGCAGAGGGCTACAATTTTGGGCTTGCCTTAAATTATAGCCTGTCATCACAGCGGTTATAAGACAAGAACGTGGATTAGGCTGTATGTGCACCTCCTCTCTCTTAAAAGGCAGTGCCTGCCAGACAGTATGAAATAAGGAAAACTCTTTAAAGGTACAAAAAAAATCTAGCGCATGATTTGCAGTCGGGTCGTAAAGCTGAATGCTTTTAAAATGGCAGTTTTACTCTGTAGTAGGTATCAAGCAAAATGTTGCATTCAGAAACTGGTGCTCCCTTTCAGAGGATGTCTGCAGCCCTGTGAAAGGCAAGAGTGACCTGAGCCATTTAGATCTTATGCACTATAATAGAAAATTGCGCTCCTACATGCCCCCCCACACCCAATTGGTGGGGTCAACAGTAGGAGCGCACATATCTGTTATAGTGCAGAGGTTCCAGGATTGGGCCAGGTCGCCCTGCTCTTGGCTATGCTTCGAGAGAGAGAGAGCATAGGAATTTGTGGAACATAAAGGAACATTTCACACTGCAAACTGTCCATGTATTCAGATGTGACAGGCAGGTGTGCAAGGACTGCAACGTCCCATGGATCACACATTTCATCAATGGCTGTCAGAAAGATTAGTACAAAGTTATAGACAGGAAAAAAGCTAACCGTCACTAAAACCAAGAAAAGAATAAGAGTATTCATACTTTCTAATTTGCAGTGTTGATCAATGGGGGAAAGAATATTAATTTTTTTTAGCTGGAACTTGATTGATTCGAAAGCAAAAAAAAAACAATTATAGCCAACTGTTAGTAGTATCCGAACCTACAACCTCATAAAGTTTAGCATATGTAGCTGGAAGAGCAAGCGCATATAATTTCCGGGATTCATAACCCATAAGCAACAGAACATTATTTCTTGAAGTGCAATATAGCTTTGGTTTATGGGGTTTAACATCCGAAGGTGACTCGGGCTATGAGAGACGCCATAGCGGAAGTCTCCGAAAATTTCGACCTCTTGGGATTGGTTACCATGCACCGACATCGCGCAACATACAGGCACCTTGCTTTTTGTCTTCATAGAAAAGCAACCGCCATAGTCGGAATTTTATCTCACATACTTAGGTATGCAGTCGAGTGCCCTAACCACTGCACTGCTGCGGCAAGACTGAAATACAAAATATTTGTTTTCCAAACACACTGCAAACACATACCTTAGAGTAAAAAGTCTTCGCCTTATGCAACCTAGACGCTATAAATATGAGCACTCTGAGAGCCTAATAAAAACTGACAGATTCAGTCCATTTCTTGCCACACAGTTGCAATTTATCTCTGACTCAGTGCCTCGGCAGTTGGTACGAGTACACTGCACTAAGCTGGACATTCCCCTGACTGCATACTGCTAAAAGTAAAAACAAAGTGCTGATTATATGAGGGAAAGCAGCCTGCATTACAGTTCAAACTTAAGTAAACTCTGCTGCTTGCTAGCACAGGTCAGTCACCTCCACAGCACATGCTAAAGGAATGAAGTGAGAGAAAGCAACCTATGTAACACAGACATGCAGCTTACTAGCAGATTTCATTATGCCGCAAAACGTGGCCTTTGTCAGAATTACTCGGTATGAAAGGTTCATTGATGAATAACAGATTGTATGACTCGTTGGTTCAGAATACACAGAGGACAAGCTGTCGGGCTAGTTGGTTTTCCGATCAGTTTCAGCTGCACATGACAGGACGAGGACAGAGCATGGAGGAACACACAGGACAAAAAGCCCTGAATCAGACTTAAAAAAAAGGTTTATAAAATGAGGTCATCTAAAGGGCGCCAATGAAATCAAGGATAGAATCAGATAAAACTACAGATGAACGCAATTTGTGCTTGCGAAGAAAACAGGCTGTGCTGGCCCATTTATCCTTGCGCTTCACGATCATGTCTGCTTCCACAATTTTGTGTGTCAGCTTATTATGGCATTTGTTCAGAATGGTGTTCGTTCAAACACTGGGGAACATTTTCCATTGCTGCCACTTGTGAAACTTTAAGCAATGATAAAATTTTAATATCAGTGCTGCACTCTCTAAATTAGTCTTTTATTGATAGATCTGCCACTTTCGCCAATGTATGCCTTGCCAGAAGATAGTGGAATGGATTATATGACGATTTCTGTACAGGCTATGACGGGATTCTTGTATTATATAGTACGACTGTTTCTCTTTCTCGTATCTACCGCAATGAAGCACATAAATGGTATTAAACGTTCACTGTACAGAAATATGCAGTGAGCAGTTAAAAGTGTGACAATAATGCAAACTTTTCACGTGTTTTTGAACAAACGACCCTTCTGAAAAAGTGCCCAAACAAGCTCACACATGAAATAATGGAAGCCGCCATGATCGCAAACTTCAAGGATGAATGCATGAGCACAGCCTCCGTTTTCCTGTCATGTAAGGAGGTTTCTTTCATCACTAGTTTTACCTGATTTTATCCTTGGTTGTCATTGCACAATTTACATGCCCTCACTTTATTTTTTTTTCTTTTAATGTTCCGGTTGAGAGCTTGTTTGTCCTGTATAATCCTCAGTACTCTGTACTCGTCCTGCTACGCGCTGCTGAAAGTGATTATACACAAGAACAGCAGCGCAACGGCGACAGCACAAAGAGAGAAATAACAGAAGCGCATACTACCAATTGTTATGAAAACAAGAAGCCAAACATGTTCCTTCTTACGCAAGCATATGACACACCGCAATGTAGTAAACGCTTTCTATCACTGGTGCGTATAGCTATTCAACAATGAAATTTTTACCTTTCTGCAAATAAAGATGCCAAATACCTTAGTCAAAGCAGTGTCCACCCAAAGAAACAAAGCCAAACAAACACAGCCAAAGCAGTCACACAATGAAACCACAAGCAGTCACGAGCCACACACTTAAACACAAAGCAAAACAGAGTTACCACATGACACTCAGAACATGACAATAAAATGCTCCAAGATATTTTATTTCTGTGCATAGCTAGGGAAGTGTCACCGACACATCTGCTGCCTTTCTTTTTTTTTATCTAAAAGGCGCTAAAATTTAATGCGCCACTTCATGACTGCTGGGCGGACACTGCTTTTGGCTTATTTGGTATATGTTTAATTCTTGGCAAGGAAAAAAATCCATTGTTTATCACCCTTATGCGTAGGTGTTAGAAGGGTTTTGTGAGATAGAAATGTGTCATCTGCTTAGGTGTGAAGGAAGTAGTTTGGCTCCTTGTTTTCATGATAATAGCTGATAGTACGTGCTTGCGAGTTCTCTCTCTCGCTGTACTACAGTCGGTGTGCCATTGTTCCTGTGTGTAGTGTTTGTAATCGGCATCTAGCCGAATGTTACCACTCTGTTGGCCACTATGGAATAAAAACATGGCGGCTTACCCAACAGGCTCGCTTCATCTGCGTCTCGCCCAATCTAATCAATTGGACCCCATCACAGTCTCCGGGAACACTAAGATGTTGTCAGAAGAGCTCTTTTATCTAATGTGAGTACCACTACATTGAGCGTCAGTCCGTCTAATCACCCATCAGCAACAGGCGGCTACCGGCAATCGTGGCCATGGCACATATGTGATCCCCGCCTTCCCAAGTTTTGACCTGCGTGCTACCGAAGACAACAATATTGGTCACGAATGGACGAAGTGGATAGAAAGGTTCGATAACCTTCTTTTCGCTTGCGATGTCTCGGCAGATGCACGCAAAAAAATCGCTCCTCCTGCACTACGTCGGTGAAGAAGTCTACGACATATATCGCTCGCTCCCCGAGAGTGCTGCGCAAGGTGCGACGGCTACAAGCACGACCCAAACCACGCAGAGTACATCGATGCCAGAATACGATGCCGCTCGAGCGAAACGGAATGCATATTTTGCGCCGCGAGTAAACTCAACATTTGCTATCTATAAATTTCGTCAAGCTCAGCAAAACGATGGTGAGTCACTGGATGCCTCCTACGCGCGCCTCCGGCAGCTTTCTCGCCACTGTAACTTCGAAAACGTTGACTCTGAAGTCAAGAACAAAATCATTCTCGCCACAACGTCGTATCGCCTCAGAAAGTATGCCATGCTTCATTCCCTCACGTTACCGGACTTACTTAAGCAAGGAAGAATGCTTGAAGATGTCGAACGGGATGTGTTCGAAATCGAAAAGCACGTCGATAACAATGCGACGGTGTTCGCAGTACACAAGTAAGGACAACACCATGGTCAACACCCAAGAAATGAACGACAGATGTCACGGCAGGCCTACACACCGCAGCGCCCTCGTGTCTCGTCAGCAGATTGTCGTTACTGTGGCGGCAAGTGGCCTCACCAAGGCGGTCGATCCAGTTGTGCTGCATGGGGGCAAGACTTGCAAGGCATATAACATGGTTGGTCATTTTGCACGATTCTGTCGCTCAACCAGGAGTACATGCAGTGGACTGTGACAACGACTCAGACACACAGTTAGCCTGCAGTAAGAAGAGTGCAAGTACTAGAGAGCCTGCCACCACCTGTGACACCAGTCCAAGCAGCGACGAGTACGTTTTTGTTGCCATGACTTCCCCTCAAACAAGTTCATCTCCAAAGGCTATTGTCACTGTCAAAAATAATGTGCCAGTCACTTTCGTAATCGACACGGGTGCTACAGTGTCAATTGTTGGCGAAAATGACTTCAAGAGCTGTCGCCTAAATGTGAATCTTCAAGAAACATCCATCAGAGTGTTCCCATACAAATCAACGTCTCCACTTGAACTTTTGGGCAAAGTCTCTGTTACAATGAGATGCAAAGATAAGTGCATTGAAGAAGACATTTTTGTCATTCCAGGAAACTGTGCACCACTATTAAGCTTCACAGCAGCAACCAACCTGGGGCTTGTCCAGATCACGTACCAAGTTTCTGACAATCCAGGTGACAAGTCAGTCATGGAAGCATTCCCCAAATTGTTCAGTGGATCGAGTTGGAAAACTCAAAAACCAGCCAGCACATCCACGTTTTTGTGAACGACTCAGTCCCACCTGTTGCACAACCACACAGACGTATTCCGTTTGCCTTACGTGATGCTACAGAAGAAGAACTTGAACGTCTCCTGTCAGAAGACATCATAGAGCCAGCCATCGGACCTATACCGTGGGTGTCCCCTGTGGTTATTGTGCCCAAACCACATCAGCCTGATGAAATTCGAATCTGCATTGACATGCGTGTTGTGAACAGTGCCATTCAACGTGAACGACATTTGTGTGCGACAGTGGATGACACCATTGTTGCCTTAAATGGATCAACTGCATTCTCCAATCTTGACCTGAAGAATGGATATCACCAGTTGGAACTTGACACTTCTTCAACACAGCTCACAACTTTCTCGACACATTTTGGCTTGTTTCGCTACAAACGTCCCAACTTTGGCATCAGCAGTGTGGCTGAAATCTTTCAAAACACCATCCGCCAAGTGCTCAATGGCGTCCCCAACGTCCTGAATGTTAGTGACGACATCCTTGTTTTTGGACAAACAAAACCGGAGCATGACGCCTCATTGAAAGCAGTTCTGCAGCGACTCCAAGAAGCTGGACTGACACTCAACGGAAAAAAGTATCACTTTCATCAACGAGAACTGAACTTCTTTGGACTTATTTTCTCAACTGATAGCGTTCGTCCTGATCCCAAGAAGATAGCAGCCTTCCTACAAATCAAAACACCAGAGTCGCAGCAAGACGTGCCCTGCTAGGCATGATCAACTACTCAGGCAGATTCCTATGCAAGTAGAGCGCTCACACCTGTTGAAAGCCGCTATTTCCAAATAAAACGTGAAATGTTCGCAGCTGTATGGGCAATGGAACACTTTCGCCTTTGTCTTTGTGGAATTCCCTTTCTTTTGCTGACTGATCACAAGCCTTCAGTGAGCATACTGGGAAACCCAAGATCATCACCATCTGCCCGAATTGAGCGCCTCGCTCTACGCATTCAACACTACAAGTTTGATGTACAGCACACCGTAGGAAGTAGCAACCCTTCCGGTTACCTTTCCAGACATCCGGTTCCTGAGATCAAAATACATGCCCGCATCGACAAAGTACCCAACGAGTACGTTAACTTCATCCAGTGCCACAGCATCCCAAATGCCTTCTCAGTTCAAGAAGTTGCTGAAGAAACTAAAGCAGACCAGCAGCTACAATTACTTCTCAGTGCTATCCAGCACCCCACACCTAGAAGCTGGGTCTCAGCTGAACTGAAGCCATTTGCCTCCATACAGACTGAACTAACAACAACACCTGAGGGCATCGTCCTTCGAGGAATGCGCCTAGTTCTTCCCACTAGCCTGCAGAAGCAAGCAGTACTGCTCGCCCACAAGAGTCATCAAGGAATTGTCAAAACGATACATATGCTGAGAGAAAAAGTTCGGTTTCCGGTCATGGATAAACTAGTACACACATTAATTAAAGCTGCCTACTACCATGTCAAGCAGTCGTTCCCCAAGCAAAGCAAGAACCCCTTGCCATCACTGAACCACCCAATGGTCCCTGGGAGGAAGTTTCGGTTGACTTTTGTGGTCTGTTCCCGGATGGAAAGTACGCTATGGTGGCAATAGATGACTTCTCGCGATACCCAGTAGTACAAGTCACACATTCCACAAGTGCGAACAATGTGCTTCCCTTGCTGCGACGAGTGTTTTGCCAGTTCGGAATCCCTGCACAGGTAAAACCTGACAATGGACCACAATTTCAAGGCAGAGAGTTTGCTGCACTCTCGAAAGAGTTAGGATTTCGACACCATCGGATCACACCTTTGTGGCCTCAAGCTAATGGTGAAGCTGAACGGTTCATGAGAACATTTAAAAAGCATGTTCACACAAGTCAGCTTGAGAACACAGATTGGAAAGTAGAGCTTGACACTTTCCTGTTGTCATACAGATCTTCCAAACACCTTACAACAGGAAGATCACCATATGAACTGCTGTTTGGCAGACCAATGAGGAATCTTCTGCCGTGCTACCCTGAAGCTCCATCGCACAATGAAGACTTAACAAGGTTGAAAACAAACACGCTCGAGAAAACGGCATACAACAAAAATCACGCTGACGCACGAAAACATGCTCAACCACATCGCTTCTCTATCGGTCAACGAGTCCTGTACAAGCAAGAGAGACACGACAAGTTCAATCTATACTATGATCCAGACCCTCATATAATTGTAAGCATTCATCGATCACAAATCAAGGCATCGAGAGGAAAAAAGAGTAATAACGCACAACTCAAGTTTTTTCAAGGATGTCTCTGGCCTTAAACAAGCATCAGCCACAACCCCACTCGACCGCGATGACATCATATATCCCCCACCTGTAGTGAACCAGCCTGCACCTCCTATATTGCACCCGCCTACATCACCTGCACTGCACCAGAGTTCTCCAACACGGCGCTATCCACAGAGAAACAGAAAACCTCCACGTCATCTGTCTGACTTTGAGACCTGACTTTGTGACTGTATGCCAGTGAGAGACCTTTCTACAGTGGTCTGTGACAGTGTGTGCACATCTATTTAACTTTCCCCAAGGAGGGTAGTGTAGTGTTTGTAATCGGCATCTGGCCGAATGTTACCACTCTGTTGGCCATTATGAAATAAAAACATGGCGGCTTAATAACAGGCTCGCTTAATCGTGTCTCGCCCAATCTAATCAATCAGACCCCATCACAGTCTCCGGGAACACTAAGCTGTGTTCATTGAAAAATGATGCAGCAGGGCACAGACAGCATATCTGAAAAATCAGCTTTAAAGGAGTAAGGAAGAGTGATCTGCTCACAATCCAGGGACCTGTAACTACAATGTTGCCATAAAGCCCTCCTATCTGGTTCAGCATTTGGCCCTGTGGGCTGTAACATATATGCCAAGGCTGCACCAATCCATGGCATCATCTCAATATGTTCTACGTACCAAGGTAAGGATTTCAGTGGAGAGTATAAGTAAAGCGTGCAAATCTAACAGAACCTTTAAACTTTCCGGTTTCATTCTGCTGCACAGTGCAACATACTGTGCAGTACATGTTCAGTAACTCTGCAAGCCAAAGGAATCGAGTCAATATCATGCGAAAGTAATCAATATCTTTATTGCATTTTCAGCCTACCTGTTCTCTCCATGACGGCACCAATCCACGACGCAGGCAGTATATATCTACAAAAAAAATCAGAATTAAACAGATAGAAAAGTTACGCACCATTGCAAAGCGCTGGTTGTTTTGACATTATACTTTAGGCGCCTTCCGCTTAATCACAACTACGAACCTACATATCATTCACAATTCACACCTAAGGACGAATTTTTGTTTAACTACTGTAGTGTGGTAACCTTCATTGTTATAGCCACTGACATACATAGCGTGCTGTCGCTCTTGAGAACGAATAACTTGGTCGTTGTCTTTGTGATTCGGTACGCCTGAGGCTCCACTGCGAATTCATCCTGAGCAGCTGAATCCATCTGCGTGGACTGAATAAACACACCCTTACGATTGGTGCAGGTGCTGCTGGGTACGTTCCCGTCCACCCTAGAACTAAGAAGCCGTACATTGCCATCTGCTTCCACCGTGCCGGATGATACTACCTCGACATCGTCGCCCCTCCCAACTACGGTCCTGTGTTCTAGAGCTCTACGGCAGCGTGACCCACGCCTCTTCAGTGGCATGGCCGATCAAGACGTCGACGATTGGTTGTCGGCGTACGAGCGTATCAGTAGTTACAACAGATGGGACGACACTACCAAACTAAGTAACGTAATCTTTTATCTGACTGACGTGGCGAACCTCTGGTTTCGCATCCATGAGGCAGGCCTGCCATCTTGGTCTGCATTTAAGAAGAATTTTGCGGAAGTGTTCGGCCGCCCTGCAGTTCGCAAGCTCCGAGCAGAACAACGCTTGCGCGAGCGCACTCAGCAGGCCGAAGAGTCGTTCACCAATTATATAGAAGACATCGTTGACCTCTGCAAGCGTGTTGACCCCCTAATGTCCGAAGCGGATAAGATCGAAAACATCCTGAAGGGCATATCTGAGGACGCGTGCCAGATGCTGTGGGTGGAAAGTCCTGCCAAGGTCAGTGACGTCATCAAACTTTGCCAGAGCTACGACGAGCTTCGTATAAAGCGCGCTTCTACCCGGCGGTCCAGTGTTAGAGACGACGCCATCTCTGCACTAGCGCTGGGCGGTTCTACTCCATCAGAGGAGAGCCCTTTGCTTCAACAAATTAAAGCCTTCGTTCGAGAAGAGGTCGCCCGCCAGCTATCACTGGTCCCTCAGTTACAGGATACTGGCCGCCTTGTTCATGACATGGCTCCGTCTTTGGCCCCTACCATACGGCGTGCAGTGCAAGATCACATCGCTGATGTTTTTCCGCCCAGCTCCATGCTCCCGCCTAGCCCTGTGCTGCCGCCCAGCCCCGTGCCGGCGCAAGTAACGGCACCACTGACTTACGCCCAAGTTGCTGCCAGGCCGCTAATGCCATCAGCACCTCTTTCCTACCAGGCCGCTCCTTCCAACCTTCCTTCACCTTTGCCTGGGTCTGCATTCCATGCCCCTATTCTAGGGGTACGCCAACCCCCTACGAATCCTTGGCGCAACGCGGACAACCGGCCAATCTGCTACTCTTGTGGGCTGCCGGGCCATGTCGCACGCCTTTGCCGCCAACGTCTTCCACCTTCTCGACCTGGCCTCTGGAACTACTCCTACGATACGGACCAGCCCTCGCCGAGAACTCCGCCCGGTTCCAACTTTGTATCTCGTGGCAATCAAACGTATACCACTCGCCTATCATCTTCCCCTCGTCGCCGTTCCCCGTCCGCGACATTCCGTTTCCAGCCCAGATGAGAGCAGACGCTGACGTGATCGTCGCCGTCACGCGACGTCAGTTCCTTCGTTTTCGGTTGCCGTGGCAACAGCTACGCGTTCCAAAATGCATATGGCGTCACGCATGTTCGTCGTCTGCCTCGGACTGGAGGAATGAGGTTCATTTGGCGTCGGCCTGCTAGCAACGATGAACGACACGCACACGACGCAAACAGCGTGCATGCAGCTATTGATGGGTCTCACAAAGTGAGTATGTTATTAAAGCGTGTGCTTTTCGGCTCGAACCGAGTTTTTGTGTAAGCGAGATTTGAGAAATGCCAGTCTCTTACGCTGACAACATAAATACATGCGGGAATAACCAACTAGTGTGCGTTAGGACCTTTCTAAATCAATAACTCTAGTGGCAAACATTGTCCCGTTTCTGGGAGTCATTCCCGCACAAAATTTATGTTGTCAAAGTAAAAACTCGCATTTCTCAAATCTCTAGCAACGTTTTTTTGACTGCTTCTCACCTTACGAGGCTCCGTGAGGATTGCTAGCATGCTGTTTGTGATGCGCACATCGTTGCTGGCACGCCGACGCCAAATGGGCCCCATCCTCCAGCCGAGGCAACTGACACGACCACGAGCAATGCCCTGAGCGCGACGGGCAGAACCACAGAACTGGGCAGAACACTGTAGCGACGGCGAACATGCGTGAAGCCATATGCATTTTGGAGCGTATCTGTTGCCACGGCAACTAGCGGCAACCGAGAACGAAGGAACTGACGTAATGTGACATCTTGGAGATGGCGACGATGATGATAGTGTCTGCTCTCATCTGGGCTGGAAACGGAATGTCGCCTCGAGGACTGGTGGCGCAACAGAGAAGCCTGGTAAATTTCTTCTGTCTCTCTCTTTCTTACTTCTTCGGACTATTTGACTGAACATTTAGCATAGAATTTTCTCTCACTCCTCAATTTTTTCTACCCGTTTCTCCTGGCCTCATCCAGAACTTTGTGATCCCCCGATACAAAGGGGAATGGCCGCATCAGCATCAGCATCATCATCACATTACGTCAGTTCCTTCGTTCTCGGTTGCCGCTGGTTGCCGTGGCAACAGATACACTCCAAAATGCATATGGCGTCACGCATGTTCGCTGTCGTTGCTACAGTGTTCTGCCCGTCGCGCTCACGGCACTGCTCACGGTCGCGAGTCAGTTACCTCGGCTAGAGGATGGGGCTAATTTGGCGTCGGCGTGCCAGCAACGATGCGCGCATCACAAACAGCATGCTAGCAACCCTCAGGGAGCCTCGTAAGGTGAGAAGCAGTCACAGAAACGTTGCTAGAGATTTGAGAAATGCGAGTTTTTACTTTGACCACATAAATTTTGTGCGGGAATGACCACGATAGTGTACGTCAGAAGCTTCCGATAATTCCTGCAACAAACATTGCTTTCGATGCGCCTACAGTTCGTTATTCCGCTACGTACTTCGATTTTAATTAAGAGCATCATAAGAAACAGTTTGCTTCCCTTATGCCGCCATCGAGGGGGCAGACTCCCGTGAGGTAGTCGGAATTGTGCATATTTAAATAATCTGTTTTGTGCGGCATCATAAACAAAATTTCCTGACGTTCTAGCCATGCTTCAGAGGATATACTGGGCTTTGCCGAGGACGTGCAACATTATCGAGAAAGGTACTAAAATGAGCAAAGAGGTATGTGTGCCGCGCAGTACTGCTGCAATAGTTCAGCATTGCTTTACCTTCGTATTTTATGTATTATCAATAGCTGCTGGCCAGGGGCAGCGCAACAATTCTGCTCGCGCTGGTTGGGGTATCAAGGGATATTAATGAACAGCTTCGGTGTTGCAGAAACAGTGGTCAGTGTCGACTCTCATTCGGTCGCTTTGTGTATGCTCACAGTTAAGGACGGGTAGATAGAGTTCAAGGTCGCTACACTTGTATCGATTGCCGGTTTTTCTAATACGCATGAGAACGTTGTCGGTTTTAAACGTTAATTGCTTGCTTCTGCAACACTGCTAATGTTTTGCTACAGATAGTAAGAATAAGCAGGAACCGCGGTTCTCAATGCACGCAATTTATGTAGCCATTAATTATTGCATACCATGGCAGTAGTGTGTGATGTGGTTTGCTGCTGTTCATGCAATGACACATGCTCTCTCATTGCAGGAGACTGAGGGCACTTTGGTGGCAGCACTTTACCATCCATTCCATTGCATTTGATTGCACCATGGGGGTGTGGAGCGAATTGTAGGAAAGAAAGGGTGCTGCATCATATTTTAATGCAGTAGCATCGAAGGCCCTGTTATACAGAAAATCTGGTATTGGCATTGTTAGTTAAAAATCATGGGCAAGGCTCTGGCTGGTGGTAGTTGGCTGGTGACATGGTCGTGCGCTGATTGGTTGTTGGGTTGTGTGTTATGAGGCAACATGGCACGGCTGAATTGGCAGGTGCTGCCAACTCTCGCTTTTGCCTTTGAGGTCGGAGGAACTAGTTTTTCAAGTTCCTTTGATCCCAAGTTAGGCACGCACCCCCCTTAGATCACACCGGCATGCTCGTATGGCTTATTTAAAATGGGGACTTATGTCTACTTCGGGTTATCTGTCAAATGATGGCATACCTCCCAACCCTTCCGATTTGCACAGAAGACGTTTGATGACACGATCATTGCTTTAAATCTTCCGAGAAAAGGTTTATGCCTGCTTAAGAAGGCTGTGTTGGTTTGGACTCGTGGCGACGTCCTTGTAGGCAGCAGTTTCGGCGGCAGCTAGTAGCGGTGCGCAGCTGAAGGGCGGCCACTTAGCGCACTTGGCGGGGAAGGGTTATTTCTGCAGCTTTGCCCAAACCCGTGAAAAGGGACTCCGCAGTCACCGAACCCAACCGGTACTCTCAAACAGGCACGGGAAACCAAGGTGACCATCTGCTGGTACATGTCTGAGGGAATGACCTGCAGGAAGATAAAAAAAAAAGAAAAAAAAAGAAACCAGCATGAAGCGACACAATCAAAACATTAATACTGGAACAGTGTGCATCATTAGGTCATTTGACATGACATACTGAATTCAAAAGAAGCAAAATACAGGATACAGCACACAACCTAAAGGAAAAATTACTTGTCATAACCTGCTGTGCGAAAGCTGAATGCAGCAAAGTAGAAGCCATTTCATTAAGTAATGGAGTGGGCAACGAGCACAAAAAATTAAAGCAGCTGTATTTTTATTCCAGTAATTATTTCCCGCAAATAAACTTCTTTTTTATTTCCCTCGATAAATTAAATGACCACGGTAATGCACTGCCCTTTGAAGCATCGTCCTTCTAGCCATTTAGTTTTCATAGTTTGCAATGGATAGTTCTTTTTGTGGCTAGGATATCTGTAGTTTCATGAAACAACCTGACCAATTAATAGTTTTTGTAATTAAGAAGATTTTTCTTCTTAAAGGGGTCGTGAAACGAAAATGTAGCAGCCCAGTTGCAATTTTCCTTGCTGCAGTAAACATTAGGTATGCCTATTCCAAAATATCTCGTCGAAATATTGCTTCTGCATTTAATAATACCATTCTGAAATCAAAGCATTTTTGCGTTCCTGAAGCGACCATGCGACCCTGTAGGCCGGAATTAGAAGTACTCGCCTACGTCATGTTTAGCCGTTTGGAAACGCAGATATAATCATTATTTCCCATACAATAATAGGTTGCTGTTAAAGTTAGCAAATAAAAATATATTATATCAATTATTCGCTCACGCAAACGCATTTCTTCAACAATACTGTCACGTGACGCGCGGTCGGCCGCGGCGGCGGAGCAGGACGGGTGGTAAAGCTCACTTTACGGGTGGTGTCTGCTTCTCGCTGCGCTCTGGAACAGAGCGAGAGGTGACGCTCAAGTTCAGATTTTCGGTAACGACGGCTATACCTCGCTCCGCCGGGTACTCCAAATGACAATGGTTCCAATCTAATTCGTTGTTGTTATTTTCTTTTTTTGTGAACATTCGTGATGGAGCACAACGTCTTGAGCAGTCTCATACCACCGGTACAACTTGGTTGTGCGGCCGCTGCTGTAATTTTTTTTTTATTATAATTCTTGGCGTCATTAAAGATACGATCTAAATACGGTTCCAGGTCAAAGAAATCGACAAGTGTGTTCAATCCGAGTGGTGGGTGGAGTGTTTCAGGAGCTGGCGCCGCGGCGCGTACTCGTATATTAGTTGCTCGCCTCCGCGCTGCATCACTGAGAATAGCGTGTCGAGCTTCGCTTCCTTTATTTCGGCCGGATGACCTGAACTATGGCACTACACGGAAAGCCGGAAACCGAAAAAAAAAAAAAAAGGTTGCTACAATGTACTTGGGTGGCCCTTTCACCCTACGCGTTGTCGCAGCTTTGCTCCCCCACCTTCCCGACGCCTCTCTCGTAACCTTTCTCAAAAAAGAGGAAGCATACTTCCTACAACGTCTACAGTGCTCAGACTTCGCCTATTTTTCCTGTCCCCGTTAGGTTCTGGGTTTAGGCGTGTTGTGCGGGTTTGAGTGCTCGCTATGCCAACCGTGTACGTCGCGATCGATTGCAGCACGGCTTCCCCGAGTGGAAGTAACGTTCGCTTTCACAAGTTTTGGCACACCGATTGGGTTCATGTGTTCGTACTACTTTCTACTGGAAGTCCTAAATGAACCTCGGCGTCATTCGAAGCCTCGGCATGGACCGGAAACGAAGAAAGCTCACCTCAAACGATGCGTCGTACCGACGCAAAACCGCTGGCCCAGTGCATTGGCAAAAAAAAAAAGTGTAGGTCGCGTGATAAAGGCAGTAAACGTAGTTCGATTTGTAGCCTTACAGATATGCTTATTTGAGAACTACTCGACTCGCAGAAGCCACCAGTTCTATTTGATTGTTTCCTGCCAGATTGACCTCATAGTAATATGCGCATTTTGGATTTTTTTTTTTATTTTGAACGATACCGTGAGGCCAGCACAACAGGTGCCCCTACCAGCATATCGTACCACCCAGAACAGGCACCTTGGTTCCACTTCGATCACGTTCTTTCCACAGCACTCATCTAATCCCATATAGAACCTGATGAAGACTCCAAAGAGGAAGATCATGTTGAGCAGAGCTCAGAATCCTTCACATCATTTAAAAGACATTTCTAGGGTAAAAATTGTTCACCTCAAAAGCTCATACGCCCCATGTCCTTGCATTACGATGGTGTGATTACCAGATCAACCATCCAGGAGAAATGCATTCACGCAAGTGTTATTGATTGAAAAGGCGGATAGATTGGCTTAAAAGTTTAATATCTGACCTGCTACAGAAAGAGAAGAACAAAGAGGGTCGTGACTTGATTAAAATATATACAGAATCCTTCACATCATTTAAAAGACATTTCTAGGGTAAAAATTGTTCACCTCAAAAGCTCATACGCCCCATGTCCTTGCATTACGATGGTGTGATTACCAGATCAACCATCCAGGAGAAATGCATTCAAGCAAGTGTTATTGATTGGAAAGGCGGATAGATTGGCTTAAAAGTTTAATATCTGACCTGCTACAGAAAGAGAAGAACAAAGAGGGTCATGACTTTATTAAAATATATACAGGTATAGTAACTTGCACCACAGTCACGAGTCAAGTGCTGTGTCATGCAAGAAGCAGCAGAAAGCCTGCACTGCCTGTAGAGCTTTCCATTTCTGGCCAACCGGCCAATAAGTCCTCTGAGAGAGGCCTGTTGCCAAAACACTTCAAAGAAGTAACTCGAGTTCGAAGGGAACAAAATGTAGCGCACCAAGACAAGGACAGAGAAAGAAGACACACACAGCGCTAACTTCCAACTAATGTTTATTCAAGGAAGAAAGCATGGTTTTATACCACCGCGTATCACATGCGCCAAAGAACATGCGCTAGCAAGTCATGTCACTCAGATACGCAATCTCCTTTGGCAACAACGCGACAGAAGGGATACTAATACAATCATCTTTCAAAAGAGTAATCCATTCAGCTTCAACTATTTCACGCGTTAACCGGTTTTTGTGTACTTTTAAAACCATACTTTTTTTCAGGAGAGGAATACAATTGCAAACACGGCAATGAGCCGACAAACCTTTACCACAATTGCAATTGCAATTGCAATTGTATTCCTCTCCTGAAAAAAAGTATGGTTTTAAAAGTACACAAAAAAAGGTTAACGCGTGAAATAGTTGAAGCTGAATGGATTACTCTTTTGAAAGGTGATTGTATTAGTATCCCTTCTGTCGCGTTGTTGCCAAAGGAGATTGCGTATCTGAGTGACATGACTTGCTAGCGCATGTTCTTTGGCGCATGTGATACGCGGTGGTATAAAACCATGCTTTCTTCCTTGAATAAACATTAGTTGGAAGTTAGCGCTGTGTGTGTCTTCTTTCTCTGTCCTTGTCTTGGTGCGCTACATTTTGTTCCCTTCGATCATGTACCAACAAGCCCAAGTATCTACCCTTCTAACTCGAGTTATTGTTTTGCACGCATATACTGGGAGACACCACTAGTACACGCTCCAGAGTCTCCGTAATGTCACATGTGGAACATTCTGTGCAGTCCGCCTGTCCAATTAAGTATAAATATTTGTGTGTGAAACCACATTTAGATGCAGTCTATGGAGAAAGCATGCATAATGGCATATAATTGGCAAGTCGGTATGGATCCACTAAAGCACTACCTTGTGGCCTTGAGCACAAGTAGATATAAGGAACTCAGTGATGTGTAGTGCCAAAGGCTGGTAAGGGTGTGGTGTTGAAAACTTCAAAAAATTTGTAATGCAGGCTTTGAAACTGTGAATTCACACCACTTCTAAAGTGGTTTCCCACAGATGTGGAAAGCCTCTTACCAAGGGGCTACAAGCTCAGCAGCGGTTTGTGGAGAATTATGCCCTTAAAAAAAAGATGAGTCATGTTCTGAGCGGCATCACCACAATTGTAGGCGACGCTTGCGGTGATACAGATCTGTGTATACATGGATATAGTTCTAATATTCTCACCAGATGTACGTCAGATTAAGTTGCTTGAATCTACTAATTGGTACCATGGATTTCTTCAGTATCCCAAGAACATGCAAACGCACCAAAGGTTGAGTCATTACACACACCGGTTGGGTGGGGTGATATGGGAAGTCGTAGCGTGATAGCATTTGTGATTAATGGCAGCGGAGTGCACGTGAAAAACTGCTGCTCAGCTGCTCGTCATCAGTGGGTGGCAATGGTGTTGTGCAAGTAGTCGTAAATACACACAAAGTGGTTCGTGTGACAATTATGCAGACATTGGGCAGGCACGTGACATTCTGAAGTAACAGCTCAAAACGTGGATGGGAGCACAAGACGAGAAGACGACACAATGTCTCATCGTCTTGTGCTCCCGTCCACATTTTGCGCTGTTACCTCAGGATGGAAAACCAACAAGCCCAACCTGCTATTCTGGCTAACATGCCATTGTTTGAGGTGCATTGCGGCAGCCAAGGTTTATCGCAAGCACCTGCACTTCTATGTACATGTTAAAGAGTACTGGGAGTGGTGCTCATATGGGTGTGTACCATTTTCCTGGCTCGGGCAATCAGATTGCAGGCGGGCTAGCACACACAGCCCAAAGCACATGTAGTAGAAGTTTGGACTGTCGAACCGCGAAGTCTTCAGTTCAATTCCTTCCCTTATATTTTTCAATTTGTATGAGTATCATACAGTCTGTGCTTGTATGGTTAAATTGCGAGGGTGTACATATCACCTGCGCTCCTGACCAACCTCACTCTGCATAAGTATTCACCAAGCAGTTTTCGTTCCATCAAAAGGCTTTCACAATATTCAGCGACACAAGCAGCTACTCAGACAGCATCAGTGTAGCATTCTTGGAGCTTCGCAAATCTGTGGTTACATTGTTTACTAGCAAAACATGCACGGTATGTAGATATGTGTACTATGACGCATAAGATGCCGTGACAATGTGGACTGCCCTTACCTCTACAGCTGCCCTTTAATCCTGTTACATTTTAGCCTGCGGTGAATTCAGCAGCAAGGTTTCACAATTAAATCATCCCAACTTTATATTTCTAGACTTGACCCCAGCACCGACAAAGTTCATTGTATTACCAGCATTTTGGTGGCATATTCAACCAGCAGGCCAATTAACTCAACGTCATGCAGGTTCTAGTGCAGATGTTTTCATGCAAACTACGGGTATCATCAACGAAGGAGGCTTTACTATACATACCTTTTCAGCACGCTGTTTTATGACTGGTTAAAGTCTGGTACATTTCAAAGTATAAGGCACATATTATTGTATGCATGTCTACAGATTGCAGATTATGCTGGCTTGCTTCTGAATGAGACTGCAAAATGCTGAAAACAGTGGCCACCTTTCAAAGCAGCTTTTGCAGAAAACGGTTTGATTTTTCTATTCCCCATGAGCCACTATTTTTCGAGGCCCTGTAAAGGTGAACGCGGCAACTAGAAAATCTAGGTTTGTCAGTGCCACAAGGACCACCACTTTGTAGTACATTTGGGCATTATCTAATGTTACCAAATGAGTGTTAGAGACATGTTGCTTTCAAAATAATTTATTGGTTGGCCGCAGGTTCATCAGTGCATACAAAATTTTTAGGCTAGAAGGAAGTTGACCTAGAGCAAGACATCTTTTATTCACGCTTCTTTGCTGTCTTCCTCTCTCCTAAATATACAAATGTGTATATGCAGCTTCACAATCATGATGTGTTGAGGTCAGTGCTAAATAAAAAAAAATGCATCCGACAAAGGTATAGTTAGAGATTGAGTACACAAAATTCATTCTAAGTGAGCCTATATATGTCTTGTAGATTCCAAGGGAAGGCAAGTATAGCAGGGGGCAGCAGAAACTCAGGCAGGCAGATAAAAAGTTTGCGGGGATCAGATGGATGCAGCTGACAGAGGATCGGGTTGTTTGGATAGATATGGGAGAGACATCTATACAAGCAGGCATATACACAACTGCACAATTATGATGCATTTGCGGTCAGTGCTAAAAAAAATTCCACCCATCAAAGGTATAGGTGGGGAGTGAGCACACAAAATTCATTCTAAGTGAGCCTATATATGTCTTGTAGATTCCAGGGGAAGGCAAGCGTAGCAGGGGGCGGCAGAAATTCGGGCAGACAGATGAGATTAGGAAGTCTGCGGGGATCATATGGATGCAGCTGATGTATCTGCGGTCAGTTCCAAAAGAAGAAAAATTCTACCCGTCAAAGGTAAAGGAAGGGAGTGAGTACGCAAAATTCATTCTAAGTGAGCCTATATATGTCTTTTAGATTCCAAGGGAAGGCAAGTTTAGCAGGGGGCGGCAGAAACTCGGGCAAGCAGATGAAATTAGGAAGTTTGCGAGAATCATGCACCTGGCACAGGATCGGGTTATTCGAATAGATATGGGAGAAGCATTTGCCCAGCAGTGGGTGCAGTCAGGCTAGTGATACCAACAAGACTAACAACTGGATGAGTTGGTACTGATTCATCTTAAAACCAGCCAGAAGACGAAACACGTGAGAGGAGCACAAGACAAAGTTTGACTAACAACTGAAATGTTACTGAAGGAAAGAGGCAAAAGAAGACTCGCACAGAAATGCACGTGCACGAAAAACCCCCAAAGGAGTGAAAGCGTGGAAAGCAGAAAGGGTCTAAAAAATCAAAATCTAAAAAAAGCAAATTCCTTATGGTCAAGAATCACTCGTTACAAAAGGGAAGCCACAGATCCAAGTCCAAAGGCACACTATACTGCAAAGGCTAAGGACGTGTGTGTGGCTAAGAAATCGGTCAACAGTCTTTTGGGGCCTTTTTTACATGTGCATCTCTGTGCAAGTCTTCTTTTGCTTCTATCCTTTCGTAAAATTCCAGTTATTAGTCCAGCTGTCCTGCAATTCTCTCTTCTCATATTTTCCGGCTTGTTTCAGAATGAATAAGGTGATGACTCTACAAACCTTGCACAAACTGGAAACCAGTGTAACTGTCAGATGGAAACCTTTCCCTTATTTGGCTTGCATTACAAATAGGGAGGACTTTACTGTGATGTCTGCCGAGGCATCCCCAAAGCCAGTGCGCAAGCTGGCTGTAGCAGATGTAGTGGTGCCTCCTGTTGACAAGAGAAAAAGCAATATTCACTTTTCAGCATAGCAAAATGAAAATATGATTTAGGTCTTTTACAAATTTGAAAGTTATTCATGCATCTGTACAATTAATTCCCGTCTAACAGAAGCTGTACAGTGTAACTTTCACTGTCAATTTATTCTCCCTGGAAGTATGGCAAACTTTGAATTCTGCTGCAGGTGATTGAGAGAGAATGAGACCCACCCAGTATTAGAACTCCAGTGCAATCACAATTTGCTACTGCAGCAAAATAATGCCTGAAGGCAATGCAGCTTTTGACTGACAAAACCTGGTAGTCGTCTTACACCCTCTATTCTAGTGTTGTGGCCGATGTCAATGTCCACGCTTATATCATCCGCATAGCACGAAGATGTTAAGTATGCGACTTATACATTAAGCAGCTCTGTGCATGGAGTCATTCTATTCGAAGGAGCCATAAACTACAAGTGCACTTCTGTCAACAGCTCTCAGTTGTTTTCCCACAACACGGCACGTGCCAAACTTTCTGCAAGTGCCGCAAAACTACTCTATAACTTCATTTGCTAACTGTAAAATTTCCAACACTTACTCAAACTGTGGAAGTTTAGGTGTACTGGCCTTTGGGAGAACGTCTTTCTTTTTTTTTTTTGTTGTTACATTTCAGCACATGTAAAATGTCAGTGTCAAAGCATTTTGGAGAGGTTTACTGTGTGCAGGTGTTGATGATGGTATCAGTGAAGTCAATTTTTTTAATTATATTTGCACACTATACAACACTCACCTAATGCAAGTGGGTAAAAAAAAACTAGCAAATAAAACTTTGAGTGCTGGTATGGTGATTGTTCTGGCAGCAAGTGGGGACAGGCTATAACAAGAGTTGTCGGGCTAGTTAGTGATCGTCTGCAGAAGCCAGTCCTGCTCTGTGTGTTTTTCTTTTCTGTGTCGTTTTTTAGTGCATTTTCCCACGGCTTCTGCACGAGACAGGCTACTTCACTGCATGCAATTTCACTTAGCACAGAGTCCTCCGAAATGAGATTGCTTTTGTACTTATTTACTGCATTTCTTGTGGCATTCCTTATGTATTTATGTTTTGAAGTGCTGCACATGCTGAAGGTCATACCTGGCTAATAAAACAAGCAAATGTGTCCGGACAGCGTCCCCCCCCCCCCCCCTCGTTACTTCACATCAATGTGCATGCCCTTTCCATTTAGCAAGTTCACACTATCAGATGATGCGTGTTTTCTCATTTACTCATGCATGGAATTAAGCAAACCAGTAATTTGCATGGTGAAACGTCATGCTCATGCGCTTCTACGAAAACAAGAAAAATATGAAAACCAGCATGTGTTCGCGATAACGTGGCGCAATATCAACACTGTAGACAGTGTAGATGATCGCAGGTAAGTAACGTTAAAGGGGAAGCTTTATTTTATTAACACTGCCTTCCGCAATAGATTTCATTACAGCATTTCTTGCTCGAGAAAATGAAAAACAGGTGCCGCTTGTTCAAGTTATGTCGCCTTTCGCTCAAGGTTCTTACCTTGTGTTCTCGACTAGCAGTCCATGATCAAGAAGCATTTGGAGTAAATGCGGATGATCTGTAACACCCAGACGGCTGCTTCAACTACGTAGTCGCCGCCGGGATCTCGCCAGATGCTCTCAAGAGCAGTCGGCATCGGCACGCACCGCCCGCAGCTGCACCTGTTCGAAAGCTTCGGTTAGCGATTGCGCACTCTCGCAACGGTCAAACGTAGGCTAGGCTGCAAGACTCGGACATACATACCAATGCGTAGTTCTGAAACGGCTGGGATCGGGATGCTGACGGTCGGGGCTTCTGCAAGCCGGAGCTGTGCCGCGGTTACCGCGGCCTCTCGACACAAGTGTTACTGTACCGGTCGCTCGCAGGGTCCATCTTCGCCGACCTGGCACCCCAAAAAGTTGCGTCGGCGTAAGGCTCAAAGCCCACGATGTAACCATGTTTTAACAGTAGCGACTATATTCTAGTTCACTATAGCAGCACAGCGACGCTGGAACCCACGGAGGAACCTAGGCGTCGGCCATATTAAAAAACCCTGTGTGAGCGTAGAGTAGGGCACAATTAGAACCTCTAAAATACACCGAGCTTGGTCAACTTTGGCTCAGCAGGCTCCGGCAACGAGAGCTTCTCATTGGCTTAGCGCTATGACGTATCTGTTGAGTTGAGGAGGACGCGCGCCAGGAAACCGAAATTCTGTTTTTGTCGCTATTAAATCAACGCGGGCGATGAAACGAATCGAGGTATATTATATGATGCAGGACAAGGATTCCATTTAACTAAGCCGTGCAAAATTTCCGGAAAACGTTTCACGACCCCTTTAAATGCAATTTCTACACATTCAGTATTTGTCTATACAACAGATCCAGTGGAATGGTTATCTTCTAGTCAAAAATATGTTTCGGCAAAGTAATACAGGAACCTTTTGAATGTGCATCAGAAAACGAGTATTCAGTCTGGCTTGCTTATGAAGTCGCAACAAACATTTTAGGTGATGCCCACTTTGAAGTGATACGCTTAATTATTGCACCAACATGACCTTAAAAAGTGAGACTACAATCCACCCATAGGACCAATCAACTCTTAAGCAGTTGGTATGACTTTGCGGGACTGAATCTCTAGCCTACGTTCGTCACACGGCTCCAAGACTTAAGTCGGCATTTCGTATAGCTATATGCACTAGCAAAGACTAGAGAGCAATTAGGATATCTAACTATTCTGATCAGGAAGCATGCAATTTATTCATTTAAGGCAGTTAGGCCTGTCATGAAAGCAGGGCAACACTGAGCATTACCTAGCACCACACCTTTTAAAGAGATCAAATACTGAACTTTAAGTGCCCAATTTTTTGAGCAATGAAAAGCTTGCTTTCAAAGGTGGTCGATTGATTCAACAGTTTTATAAGGTGTTTTGCATTTTTCGCAGATTTGCGAGCAGTTGGCAGTTTAAGCAGCATTTACACTTTGCCTTCAGAGTCCGGCAGGAATGATTAAGATGAGAATCATCGTCTCTATTCACCCTGTTTACATTTCATAGTCTTTAGGTACTGAACATACGTCATGTTCTACCAGAGCAGCATTAGCATGGAGAAAGCAAATTCGGCCTGCTCGAAGGAGGGATTTTGGTTGGAAGTATCCCTGTACTAGTTCACTTCATCTCGAAAAAATTGCCTGTGGTTTAGCTCTGGTTAAACTGGGTTGAATTGTGTTAGCAATACCTCCATGGCTGCGCTTATGGTTCAGCATGTAGTGTACCTCCTTCTCTAGTCTTTCTTTTTTTCAGTCCGTGTCCGTGGTCCTGGCAGGAGCTGCCAACGTGGGTCTCTCATTTCACATGGGACAGTTATGTCAGAATCAGCCTGCTAGGACCCTGGCATTCACATTACCCCTATAGGCCACTAAGGCACGTTCATACGGCTTGCTTAAATCGGGGCTTTATATGGGGGCTAGCAGGAGCTGCCAACTTTGGTCTCTCAAGGTCAAACGTGGCCCTTGCCGGGACGACGTGACGGGCTGAAACCTGGCGCAGTATTGCTAACGCAATAATAAAGCTCAGCTTTCGTGGATGTTCCAGCTGATGAAAGTATCTATTGCAGTTGGACAGGCAGCAATTTTTCACATGTACCTATTTCCATTACGGGCACTGGCGACTCTGTAACTACACAAATTTGAATTTCAAACTTCCAGTACCTAGTCTTGATCGTCCTTCAGCCATCCCTTCCCAAATTTTCTGCACAAACTTCACAGGTTCTAGTAAT
The DNA here is from genome assembly GCF_055883805.1 of Amblyomma maculatum. NCBI lineage: Eukaryota > Metazoa > Arthropoda > Arachnida > Ixodida > Ixodidae > Amblyomma > Amblyomma maculatum. The sequence continues at coordinate 473,327,946 of NC_139344.1, read as the reverse complement.
GTGAGACAAAAAGCTTGAAAGCAGATTAGACTATTGCATTAGAAGTGCCGCAAAAACCAATTCAAGGTGTAATGGACAACTAATATTCGCCACCTTGACATCGCAGTGACCACGCTCTTGCAGCGAACTTTTCCTTCAGAAATGAATATCATTTTAAGAAACAGCGACTGTTCTAAACAAAAACTGTAGGACCACCGAACACCACCCATAAAGAATCCAACAAGACTTACAAATCACTAAAACCCTACCTCCTTCAATGGAACATTTTTGCCTGCTAAACAGGATTAAAACAAATTAAAGTTAGTGGGAAAAGCACTAACTAGGTAACATTGGTCAACACTAACAGCCCTTTAAGTGGTATTTTTTGGATCACCTCCTAAGCCATGCATGCTTGTTCTCTAACTTGTCTTGGAAGGCGTTCAATTTTGGACCACATCTGTCCGAGGACAAGTGGGATCGTTATACGGCCACAGCTATGCTCTAACTAAACTGGCAGTACATTGATAGCTGAACTGAACGATTAGCAGATTAAATAATTTCATGACTGCCCAGCCACAAATTTCAAAGATCGTGCCCATATTGTACTCTCTAATGATGCCGGTACGTGGCTGCGACCAAAATCAATTTGGTTGAGCTAACTATTGGCACTTCTACCTTGCATAGAAAATACTACTCCTTCACATTTCACAGTTATATGAAAAGCTTATTGGGGCTAGGACTAGCAGGTATCTTTGATGGATAATTTTATTATGCAAATTTAGAGCAAAGAATGTGAACATCTGGCAAGAAATGTAATGCTTATGAATTATATAAATTTAATTATCAAATCTCAAAATGCTGCAAATGCACAGGTATCATCATAAGACACAAAAAAAACAACAGTCTGCTATTTCCGTACTAAGAGAGCATGATTACAAAGAACACACGAGAAAATGTGCTTGTTTTACTATGAGGCATTCATTTGCTGAATGCTGATAATGTATCTCCTTTCATATTGGAAGTAACTGTACATGCATTAAGACTGCAGACGGCTGCTGAAAGCAGGTGGTGCTTCTTCTCTTCACTTGAACAGTGATGCTTGTTTGACACAATGTCCCTACAGTAACTGAAAGGCCTCTGATAGTCAGATGCAAAACCGCGCTCCTGCCGCTCCCTCTCGCTCCTTGGCCGCCCCCACAGATGCTAGGTATTGCTTTCTAAGAGAATTTTCCGTTTCTACTACTAATACTGCTCTTGAAAGGCACCAGTATCGCGACCTTGTGCGTAGAAGGGTGGGAATGGCTGTCGCCAAAGTAGCCGCGCAAGCTTGCTTCAGTGTACTTGGGAACAGGCATTACAAAACATCACCAAAGTTCTATCCGGTACCGTATTTTATCATTTACAGTAGCAACAATATTCAAGTAAACTCTGGTCAAAACTGAACCGCAGCGATCTCTACGAGGCTGAAACGCTTGGAACTCACCCGAGTGCTTCCTTGAAGGCGCAACATACCGTTACCGTTACCAAAGTACCGTTACCACTGTACTTATGCCAATCCTTAGTTTTCAATTAATTATGCGCAAAACATTCCGAAGCAACTTTACCTTACATTAAACCTGCGGCGAAGATGTGTACGCGGTCTAATCACTTAAAGTGGACACAAGCTACGGACCACGGTGCTACACACATGAACACAATTCACCCGCTCAGGACAGCGCCATGACACACAAAGTTGAGCTGATGATGATAATCACTATGGACAAGACGTTTGCTCGTTTTGAACACAACCTTTTTGAAACTATTCAAGCACAAAATGAGCACAAATAAGTTCAACTAATTATCCTTACAGTACAAAGCAACTAAAAATATGAATACCGGTAGCGAAAACTGTAAAGGCATTGCCGCTCAAGCCCACCGCAGAGGACGCGCCCTACAGTAGGTCGTCTGCTACTGCTTGCCACGAGCTACCGGTTATCGTTTTGCACCTCCAGCTATAATACACCACATGGAAGAGCCTTGCGTCCATGAAGCCCATAATACAGCCTCATCCAGATTCACCGCGTAGATTCACGGCCAGAAACTGCCACAGCGAACAGAGAAGTGAAATTTGCAGTTCACAAAACGACATAAAGAAAATGGCATGCTCTCAAATTTACTAAAACAATATTCGGTATGTGTGCGCCGAAATCATAACTTATATTCAAGCCTTATTCCACCGTTTCTGGTTGAATGATGAGCAAGCAGTGAAACTGCAATACATGTGTGAGATGTGTGACACCTGTGAAAGACGCTTAGCAAAAATAGTGTATTTTTAACCAGTGGTTTGTGATTCTAAGGATTTAAATTCGTTGCAAAAAAAAGTTAATTCTCAGGTGTGGATAGTCAGACAAGTTGTCTAATTATACATGATTATCAAATGCCCTCACAAATATGCCATTCATGTTATATGCATATACTGTATGCAAAGGAAACAGCAATTAGCACAAGCAAAGGAGGTCCTGTGCTCTAGCTCTTCCTAGGGCTAGAAATACAACAAGAGATTCCTAGAGATACACCAATTCAGGCTGTTCGCAAGGTTGAGGCGCAGTCATTCAAAACATTATTAGTACAGATACGTACTAATAATGTAATACTTGATGATGACTCCATGGTACGTACGATACAGGATTCATCATCAATTAATTATTTCGAGGCAACATTCAGAACACTGAAAGATATAAGCCTGATGTTTCACAAGCGTACAACCGGTCGAATTTTTGACCCATAACTGGTAGCAGTATTTTCAAAATCAACTGCTGCTCCAGAAATATTGCTACGAAGATGATGAAGTGGGCAGTGGCGCGGGGCGGAGCGCTCGCGCCAGGCCTGCTGGCCCTTAAACCATATTTCATCGTCATGTCATCACGTCGTTCTGTTTCTGTTGTGTCGCCGTGTTTTATAGCTTGTCATGCCATCACGTAACATTTGGTTGGAGGTGCGGTTCATCCCCATCCTCGCCTTGCGCCGTCGAAGCCAACCGTACGCCGGGTCCACCTGCCGAGAGCCTGTGGAGGTCGCCGCCCAGCTTTGCCCCAGCCCTTTGTGCTCAGACCCGACCAGCCGCTCTCCCCAGCCCCGTTCCCAGCCCCGTCCCCAGCCCTGAACACAACACACGACGACCAGGAAGAGCCCAAAGCCGACCCGACCGACCCCACGACGAAGCGACCTCACGACCACTCGAGCGAAGACAGCACCCCCGCCCAAGCCGTTCAGTGTGTCCATGAGCCTTGGCCTTCGGCAAACGGTGAAGATTGCAGCTGATGCTCCGGGGCAAGCACTCATCCCACCTTAGCATTCATTGTGGTGTCCAGCGTTTCATGTCCTAATCCTGTGTCTGTGTTCATCATCACTTCATGCAATGGATTTCTAGCAATCGATCGGGACGATGGCTTGGTGGCCCCGGGTAGTGCTACGAAGATGATAAAAGCGGGCAGTGGCGCGGGGCGGAGCGCTCGCGCCAGGCCCGCTGGGCATTAAACCATATTTCATCGTCATGTCATCCCGTCGTTCTATTTCTGTTGTGTCGCCGTGTTCTATCGCTTCTCATGCCATCGCGTAACAATATGTACACCACAGAGAATTATCCCATAAAATAAAGTCTCGCGCACCTGCTTCATTGCGTGCCTGAAACTCTAAATAAAGCATGCCTCAGAATGAAGTTACAGAATACCATATGCCCAAATCCACCAGTACTGTAAGCTACCTGGTACCAGCTGACCTCTAAGCATGCAGCTACTGGGCAGGCCACCGAGGCGAGTTCTGCAAGTATCAAGCTGTTGAGCCTTTGGCAGCTCCTTAAAAGCTCAGTGTTAGCACCTGCCATGAGCTGGCAAATGGAGGACAAGTGCCCTATGACTAGATTTCTTCAGTCAACAGGAACAAGTCAGGAGGACTAGCCCCGTAATGTTCCATCTTCTTCTTCAGCACTATCTCAGCACGAGGGTTGGCCATGCAGTGAGGCGTCAGCTGCAGTGACCCAGACAAAGTTCCAGTGCCAGTCCTTGAACCAAGTCTGGATTCGTGGCAGAGGTAGTGCAAAAGGCTAGGATGAAAGAGAGAAGAAAGGCAACACACAGAGATTTCCACCTTATAACAAATCTGGAAGTCTAGATATATTCGAGTGCTACCTCCATCTAGTTTATATTATAAGCAAACAGCAAAAGCCAAGCAAACTAAGGAAAGTACAGTTCCAGACATGCTCTTCACCAACATTGTGCGATATCTGTATGCAGACTGGAACGGCATTCCAGACAATGCTGCTATAATCACTTGCTCACATCACTTCGTTGCAGGCGTAAAAGCTTTCCTGTAACTGTGGATGTTTTTTAAATTTTACTATCTGTTTTAGGGCCTTTAATGAAATGAAATCTAGTACTGCACACCAACAGAAGATGTGCAAAACTGGATATGCCAGGCTATCCCATCATACGGGCCAGTGAGCCTTTTTACATTTAAGCCTTTAATAATTTCACACCACTTTTCAATAATATTGCAGCTCTCAAGACTTCGATGAAACTTTTTTGCAAGCCCTTGATGAAGAGTATCAGATTGTCGATAAGGACATGAGATGCATCCACCGCACTGCCGATGGACAGCTTTCTTCCTTCACTTTCCTGTGTGCTTTAAATTCTGGCTAAGCGCTGTGAACATCAGCAATGTTCCATTGCAAGTCCTGCTCATGCTAAAGACTACCGTTGAAATGGGCACAAAACACAGAAGGAAATAAATCAAGTCGAGAGAATAACACGCAGCCAATCCTGACATGTTAACGGTTCTGCACACATTCCTGCTTGTCAGCCGGTCAAGGTTAGGCAAATGCTAAGCGAAGTGTCACTCGCTTAGCCATAGCATCTGAGGCAATGCACCTGGTGCCAAATGATACTAACCAAAGCCATTTACCGTGTGAGCACATTAAATGCATACAAAAGAGGAAATTCAGAAAAAAAAGATGACTACCGAGAGTAAGACACCAGACACTTGCCAATCATGAATAAAGATAATCAATCTCATGGCACGACAAAGAAACCAAAGATTTGTTAATGCATGATACCGCCTCAGCCTTCATATGCAATAACGCATACCTAGGAAATTTTCTATGTCCATGGATTGAAGTAGCACCTCAGCGTACATCACACTGTTGAAACTGGTCACCGTTGAGGGCAATGCAAAGGGCATCTTGCATTACCAAACCTTCAATTCCTTTCTTTCACCAAAACATTACCCATCTTGATACATAAACGACAGGTCTCTGTTTTGCTCTTGGTCTTGATTTCGTTTTATTTGTGTGTTTGCTCATTTCACATGCATTTAATCATGCTCAAGAAACATATGCACTTGGTTCATAGCAGTATTCCTACCTTTGCGATTTGTGCTGCACTCTTGGTTCAGTATGATTCATCACTAACTTGAGCAGCCACACGCATTGATAGTGTGGCAGAGCAGGGCCCACAAATTCTCTAACTTGCACCCTTTTCGAAAATGCCCCCTTCGGTGAAACCTGACTGAATAAAACACTCGATCAGTGTGCTTCCACCTGCACTGCTGGAGCTGTACGCCATATAACAAAAAAGCATCTGGTATACAAATGTGATGAGGCACAATGTATAGCTGCACTTGCCTTCCTGCCTGATTAAATTTTACGGTAACAATACCAACATTATATAATATTCGACAACTTGTAACTACCAGCTGCGCATTCTTGTCCCATGAGTGCCAACATGCTAGCAAAATGACGATGTATAGTAGGATTTCCACAGTATATAAGCTTTACTGACTTGGTTTCTGACATGGGCCTCTCAAGAGTATTTTCTTCAAAACTTTTTAAGTTAGGCTCTGCTGTTTGGGTGTAGTACTCTGAATGCAGACTGTTCCTACTGAAGGTGTCCACAGTAGACCTTCCGGTGAGATACCCATAAAGCTGGCAACGAGTTGGCCTCATTATGGGGTTTAATTATTGCCATGTAGCGATTCAAGCTATGAGGGACACGCCGCAGTGAAGGGCTTCGAATAATTTCAACCAACTGAGGTTCTTTCATGTGCACTGATATCATACATACAGGTTCACACTGCATTCGGCCAGGATCAAACCCAGATCCCCTGCCCTATGGTAGCTGAGCGCCCTATCCAACAAGCTTACCAGCATATGCCTTGGGGTTCAGAACAATGGGGGATGTACAATGCCTGAAATCACTAAAATAGAATGAGTCACTGTTGTCATTGTACGTGTCACACCGTTTTCTTGAGCAGGCTGATCAGCCTTGTCACCGACACCATTACCATCCCATGGACTGTAACAGCTGTTCTGAGCAAGGCACACCGTAATTTAGGATGAATTAATGCATTCATTGAAAGGCTTCCGTACAAGAAACTGTTTCGGAAACTTCTAACCAGCATGAGTCTCTCAGTTAACAGCGATCATTTAGCCCAATTAACATGCACACAACACATGCAGTCATTATCTAGACTGCACCATTTTGAGTTCCATACAATATTTTTACTCAGGAGTTTCTATCATATATATGGGGAAATAAATGAATTGCTATAGTAGGAATGTTTTTGCGCTATAGATAGTTACTTCAGTGCTACTACCAAGCAGTGGTACAATTAATACAGAGCACAGTGTCATTTCCAGTCGCTGTCTTTGAATGACATTACTTGGAGTAAACGACTCCGCATTCTCCATAGAACACTCCGCAACAATGCACTGCAGCTGATCTACAATTTGGATCGCACATATGAATTAATTGAGGCGCCAGTGTCGTAGTAGTATTCCGTTGCACACATAGTCGTGTCACGGAAAGCTGAAACAACTGCGCCTCAAAGTTTCGTGCATTTCTCGAAATTCTATGTTCATCCCGCATTATATACCAGCAGCCTTGATTACAACGCCGCGAAAAACGGTTAACTCTAATATAACACTTTACGACTGTCTAGTGAATCGCTCGATCGAGCAATGAGTCCTTGACGGCGGCTTGCCCAGAAACGGGACAATGTTTGCCACCAGACTTATTGATTTAGAAAGGTCCTAACGCACACTAGTTGGTTATTTCCGCATGTATTTATGTTGTCAGCGTAAGAGACTGGCATTTCTCAAATCTCGCTTACACAAAAACTCGGTTCGAGCCGAAAAGCACACGCTTTATTAACATACTCACCTTGTGAGACCCATCAACAGCTGCAAGCACACTGTTTGCTGCGTTGTGCGTCGTGTGCGTGTCGTTCATCGTTGCTGGCACGCCGACGCCAAATGAACTCCCTTCCTCCAGTCCGAGGCAGACGACGAACATGCGTGACGCCATATGCATTTTGGGACGCGTAGTTGTTGCCACGGCAACCGAGAACGAAGGAACTGACGTCGCGTGACGGCGACGATGACGTCAGCGCCTGCTCTCATCTGGGCTGGAAACGGAATGTCGCCACCGGATATCCAAGCCCTCGGTGTATTTGGCTCGTGTTGTCCTTGTGCGCAGCACGCCACTCCGTGCCTCGCAAAGCAGCCCGCTACCTCGTGTGTTGTCGTAGAGGTTTGCTTTAGTGATGGTATGCTTGGCACTGGAGTATACCGCCAGAGATGACTTCGCCTGTGTTTCTCTGAGCCATCTCTCTGTTCCCGCTTCCCGATCCTGGTTGCGGATCTTCTTTCTCCACGTAGGCTGGGGTACCTCTGACAGGCCGGCTTGCGGAATTCCGTACTTTTCGGCCAGCCTCCGAGTTCGGAGCATCCACTTGGTGTTGGAGCATTTAAGTACTATGTACATGTACACCTCCCTGGACCATCTACCGTCGGGCAGAGCACTCAGGCGACGCTGCATGGCAAGTTTAGCAGTGGTCTCACGCGCTTCAAAGGACGACCATTCGAGGTCGCCCTGTACGGCCTCGTTCGTGACATATCCATGGACTCCCAGCGCAAGGCGGCCAGCCTCACGTTGGCGGACCTCCAGGGCCCCCCGTGTAGCTGAAGAGATGCACAGTACGGAGTTTCCGTAGGTGAGCCCAGGTACGGCCACCAACTTCCACAGGGCCCTAACAACCTCGAAACGGCTGAGCGTCCACAGCGCCCTGAAGCCAAGGAGCGCTCTCCTCGCCAATGCCTTGGCGCGGAGCTTTGTTTCATAGTCCCTCAGATACGCTCTCTCAGCAGTGAGTTCGACGCCGAGGTACTTGTATACCGTTGTCCAGGTAATCTCGGTTCCCTGGAGTCGCATGGTTGGCTTCTCGCCTCCTGCTTTAATACTATTGGGCTCCAGGAGCGCCGATTTCCTGGCGTTGAAACTCATGCCAAGGTCTGAACCCTTGACGATGATGATAGGGTCTGCTCTCATCTGGGCTGGAAACGGAATGTCGTCGTAGGGTAAGGTTACGCAGCGCTGCCGGTCCCCTCGCTGAGGGCGCCACTGAAGTAGGGGTCGAGGCGCACGGGTATGAACGGCGGCGCGGGGCGGGAGTGCTGTTATTCGCTAGCGGGATAACTGTTCCTAAGCATGAATCGTGCATATTCAACATATTTACTTGTAAGGCCGACATACACTAAGCATAAGTGATCATGATACTTGTTAGGCAATAACACCAACGCTATATGCCATTTTATGTCAGGCAGTTCAAGAAATTGCGCATGGCTCGAAAAACTGCACGGCTGCTCCGCTAGCGCCAATGCTAATAGAAAAATGACAATGCTAGTCTACGCTGCAATAAAACAAAATTTAAGAAGAGAGGCACCAGCATTTATTTAAACATTTCACAACAGCAATTGTGCTACAAGAGTACCATGTACAAGTGGTGTGATGAATAGTTGCCACAAGTAGGGAAAGAAGTTCACGGTGACTGCTGTCACTGATAGCACTTCAGAAGCCAGCTTGATTTACAGATAATTGGAACAACTGCATCGCAGTATGGTATTGAGATCTGTAAGGAGAACAATTTTGGTATCAGCTGTTACTTTCAATGATTCAGCACGTCATATAAATGTATTTTTGTTTAACTTGAAAAACAATGAAAGACAAAAATACGCGTTGCATCTTCCTGTTTCGATAACTCCAAAATAATCGTCACAATAGGCAATGCTTGTGTTTTTATTTTGTCACAGAATTGCGCAGTTAGCGAAATAAAGAATACTGCGCTGGAGCACATGTAACATAACACAAAGACGAGCTAACCAGGGAGGAAGTTAGCATCGCAGTCCGGAAAATACACGTGCACATTTAATATTATTATTACCTTACTGATGCCTAATAAACACACTTCTGGTGTTTTCATTATTTTTCACAGGCCTTAATGCGGTTGAGTACGAGTTTTGCAGTTTCCGAAGCTAGAGAGGGACAGCGATTTAGTTGACAAGGAAAACTAATATAGCCTTTGCACGATTCGGTTTAACTCACTTTAAAGACGTCGTCTTCACAATAGGTAAATCTTGTGTTCCTATTTTGTCACAAAATTTCGTAATTAGTGCATACTGCAAAAAAAAAACTTCGCAGGAGCACATCTAACACACTACGCAGACGAGCTAGGCAAGGAAGCAATAGCATTACAGTCCAGAAAGCAAAGGTGCACATCTAACATTACTATTGCAGTATTGACGCTTAATGAACAGTTTTTGGTGCTGTCACTATTTTTTACAAGCCTAAAAGCAGCTCAACACTACGCAGCGATCGCCGGAAGGACAAAGCAAAGCTGGCACTTACCAGTTGGTGCAATGCTGTATTCCTGCAGCACCCGAAGGCAGAGAAAAGTAGAAGCATGACCTTGCACACTGGAAAACAGTCCAGTAAACAGAGAGAAAGCGGCAGCACGTGGCTATCCGGACCGCTTTGCAACACGGCACACTCGGCATTCGCCTGGCGAGGGTGATCCTATGTCGCTGTCTCCATCTCTCGGCAGCCAGTGGCGTAACTTGTCAATGGAGGAGGAGCGGCGGCCGCGGAGCGCGGAGTTGCTAGGCACAGCGTGTATAAAGGAGGCTATGGCTCTTTGCAACCATGTGTTCATCTTCCATAATTTACTATCAGCCAAAAAGAACTCAGTACTCTGTTTGACAGCATTATGTGCACACTGGATTCACCTTCAGAGTTTATTTCGTTGCAACAAGGTGCCAATCACGACATAGGCACTGGTCATCCAACAACAGAATGCCCAGTGCTCAGTTTAAAGGCAACAAGGAAACAGAGGTAAACCTGCCGAGTACAATGAGACCAGGAACAATGTAGAAGCGGTGTTGTGTTGTGGCAATTATTCGAGGTAAATCTCTGTGCATCATTGTACAACAAAAAGAGTAAAAGCTGCGTCCAGGTGGCGTAAAACGTGAAAGAAAAAAGCTTTGCGGTATGACGTCCTCCTCAAAGAAGCATCGGCCCAGTGTTCTACATTGAATAGAAAGGTAGGCAAAAATAAATATCAAGCAAAATATGAACACAGTGTCCATCAGTTATAATAGGACTTTAGACACATAACACAATTTCTGGACATGTGCCACCCCTGGGGTGCAGTCAGTAACATCTGGGGACAGTTTCATAGCCCATCTCATCTAGATGAGTGAGCTTGATTTGCGGAAACAGCAGCATAAAATTTATGGTTTTCATTAAATCCACGATGGTGATTCAGCATCCAAACCTAGAGTTGGTCTCCTGGCTTGTAATTTTCATTGTCATTTTAGGTTATGCTAGGCATTGGTGCTGTTGTTGGCGCCACTGACGACAGCGCCCCGAGCGGCAAGCTAACCAGGTGGACCGCCGGGAGACCCCGGCATGGGCGACCGCGCCAAGGAGAGCGAAAACGGGCGCCATTACCTGATGTATAGATAAACAGTTTTGCTTGTTATACCGGCTACGTCTACCACAGGTGCCTTTCTGGCTCTTTATGCGCAGCTGGGCGAGTCGTCGGGCTGCTTCTGCACGCTAAAGGTAGGCAGTGACACTGAGGCTGTCCTTTTCCGTTACACGTGGCGTCAGCATGACATCGAGCGCTGTATTAAGGCAAAAGCCTTTAAAGGGAAACTGCACCGGTTGTAGATTTTGATGCGTTTCGAGGAATCGAATGATTACTGCTTCCAGGTTAAGCATGCGAGATATCTTCGCGCTAGCATTTCAAACAATGGCGCAAATAACGATTTAAACCCCTTCGGCTATCAGGCTTCTCCGCACCACACAGCGACGTGTGAGGGGCACATGATGACGTCATTCACAGTACCGGTATGTTTCCGGCATAAAACGGCTTGGTTGGAAGAAGTAAAAACAAGGCTACCAAAATTGAAGTCCCTGAAACATTGTTTGGTGGCATCAGAAAAGGCACCGCAGGATGTGGGTGAAGGTAACGAAAAGAAGAAATATTACCGTCCGTGATATCCTCATCGAGCTTCTACGCAGTCCTCCAGTGCTGTGAGGAGAAGCTCGAATTTTTATCGTTGATTACTTCATCAGTTTTATTGATAACACAAAAACACTTTGCAAGCATTACCGACAGTTTATGGAGATTCAAATTCTTAAATATCGCAGAATTCTCAAAAAGTTATGCAGCTGCGCTTTAATATGGCTCATACTATCAGCGTTCGTTCAGTCACACTATAGCTTTCAATCAAATTACATCACCTGAAATCGAAACTAATGTCATCAGAAAGATTAAATTCCTGCATCCACCGGGAATCGAACCAGCATTGCTCGCATCGCCAGCTGAACGCTTTAACCAACTGCGCCACGCCCGGGATCGTGACTGCACATAAATCTTGTCTACAGTGATTTGGTTTGGTTTGCGGGGTTTAACGTCCCAAAGCGACTCAGGCTATGATAGATGCCGTAGTGGAGGACTCCGGAAATTTCGACCACCTCGAGATCTTTAACGTGCACTGACATCGTATAAAACACAGGTGCCTTGCTTTCGTCTCCATCGAAAAATGGCTGCCGAGGCCGGGATTCGATCCCGCATTCTAGGGAACAGTAGTCGAGCGCCATAACCACTGCGCCACCCCGGCGGGGCCTTGTCTACCGTGAGGATGACAGTTAAAACACACATCATAATTCTCCTTGTCTGCATGATGCTGATGCGCGACTCCCCTTTGTAGCGAGGGAACACAGAGTTCTAGATTAGGCCAATAGATAAAGGAGGGAGTCCTTCAACAATCTTCTCTTTTACGCCACCAGTCAAGGCGGTGCTTTGTCACCGCTACTGGCCTACCTAGGGTGTGCTCTTTGAGTGGTGACATCGACCGCAGACCAAGTGCTGTCGAAAGAGTCTCTATCAGTGCTGATGTCGCAGTTGTAGGGGGGGGGGGGGGAGACCCGCAGTTTCGGGCACTCGATCACAACATGCTGTATAGTTACATCGCCTGCGTTGCACCTGGGGCGCTTGGTATCCAAGCCTTGGGTGTACTTGGCCTTGTGAGCAGAAAGCCATTCCGTGCCTCACAGAGTAACCCACTGCCGTCTCATGTGTTGTCATAGATGCTCTCATTAGCGTGTTTTGTGCTGGAGTACACCGTCAGGGATGACCTTGCCCGTGCTTCGCTGTGCCATCTCTTCATTTCTGCTTCCCAAACCTGGTTGTGGATCTCCACGCGAGCTGGAATATCTCCAACAGGCCAGCTTGTGGAATGGACCATTTGCGGAAATGCTCCTGCGCATGCGCAATAAAGGCGCAACTAGCGCCCTCTGTAGGCAATTTGGTTTTGGTTGGAAAACATGACGCGCCAGCGCTTCCTAGCCGTGCATTCTTGTGCTGTAGAGCGGTGGATGATTTCAGTTGCTTGTCTTGCTTTCACCAGTGTGTGTCCCCGTGGCTCGGGAAAACTTATCACGCATTTAAAAAAAAATGTCAGACACGTGAAAAAAGGCCGTCTGGATATTTCATGACTGGTCCCCGAGCGCGCGTCGTCTGCTAAGTAGTGTGCTCGGTGTCCTCTTCCGCTGCTGCTTTGCGGAGGCGCTTCTGTTCTCCCCCGTATTTTTTTTTCCCCGTTTTTTTTTGTCGGTGCCATAATCTATTCTTATGAGTTTTGTTTCCTTCTGCAGCCGCACCATTTACGGAAAAGGGGCCATCTCTGCCTTGAGACAAGATAGTGTAGAGCTTGCCTTTGACACGTAAATTGCTGGAGTGAGTTCTATACCTTCACCAAGAACTATCAACTTGCAGATTATGCCCGTGCAAGAAGAAGCATCCTAGTGCCCTCACAGATACACTCCACAGCAGCCCTGCTACATGCTGACAGGTTTCGCTGAGCCTTCAATAAGGAGTAAAGAAACGCAGCATTGTTCACTATTGCATGCAGTAGACAGCCATTTGACTGGAACGCCTTCTATCTAAGCTAAGCATGCGCCACGAGGACCAAGACGACATACAAAGCGCGAAAGACGAATCCGTTGATAGGGTCGGTTGTGCCCATCCGGCCCTTTCCGAAGTAGCTGGGCGTTCCTGCTGTATTTGGTGCTTGCTGCCAAATGAACACATATCGATTTTCTAAGAGTTCTTCCATCAACAGATTCGGTGGGAAATGAATTTTATATGCTTGTATGAACATCCAAGTATATAAAATTACAACAATACAATAGCAAGGTGCGCTATATCTGAACAGCGGGATCACGGCAGGGTGCAGCCTGCGCAGGAAGCGGTCTGTCAGTAGGCGAAGATCTCGCCTATGAGCGCGAGCGTGGTTAAGATAATACGAGTCGTTTACTAATCAGTAAAGCCTGGCCTACATCAGAAGCTGCAGGGACAAAGTCAGCAGAAATCGTTCCCTACATCCGAAAACCCAGACAAACATTTGCGCGTGTTACAAAATATTGCATCCCATGTCACTGTAACACTCGTCTGCGCATTAGCGCCCATGCAATACACGTTCATTTAGTGTATCAGAATTCTGCACAAGAGATATTGACATGTTTCTAACCAAAATATCTCACCCCGCAACGCAATCGCAGTGAATTCAAACGATGTGGCCCGAATCAACAGCGAACCATGGCATTGTCGCATAAACACTGCGGTCTTCATGGATGGTGCTAACTCTCAACACTTATTAGTGGTATGAAGATTCAAGTTCCTTACATGGCCTTTCCAACCAAAAGTGCCGCCGAAGCTTTCCATTTCGGACGACAGGTGGCGCTCGCGTTTCCGCAAATGGTCGATTCCGTACTTCTCTGCCAACCTTCGCGTTCAAAGCATCCATCTGGTGTTGGAACACTTGAGTACGATGTACTTGTATACCTCGCTGGACCATCTATGGCAGAGTGCTCAGCCGGCGCTGCAAGACAAGCTTGGCGGTGGTCTCACATGCGACGATAGTAGCGCTGACAATGATGCTGCAATTAGTGATCATGACAATGACGGCATTATCAATGATAACGGTGCATTTATTTGATAGTGATAATGAAAACAAACGTGATGCACCATATGCACCAGCAACGCTCAGCCTTTCGCACTCCTGCAGTGTAGATTCCACAGTGCTCTTGGAATTTTTGGGCTCCCTGCCATACACAAGGTGGAATGGAGTTCACCTGCTTCTCCGCTCCTAGCCGACAGCCACAGCGCCGCGGGCTACTGCGCTGGCATTAAAGCGAGAAACTAGTTACATCGGCTTAACTTTCAGGCCGACTGACTGCTAATGCATGCAAGGAGGGCAATACCATGGACAACGAGAAGTGGGTTTTTACACGACGGATATTATGATGTGCTTCTCGCTTCCTACAACAATAATTAGTGTGGAGAAGCCTTTGGCCCTTTGCTTCGGCGTTGCGAGTCAGGTAGTCAGTTGCTACTATTATCCACTTGTTGCTAGATGTCAATGTCGGGAAATGACCTAGTAAGTCCATGCCGATCTGTTGGAATGGCCTCGCAAGTGATTGGTTTGGTTGTATATCCTGCAGTCTTGTTAGCAGTGTTCGGTGGCGTTAGCAGTCGCAGCAACTCCTGACATAGTGCGTGACATTAGCAGATAGACAAGGCCAATATTATTTAACCTGAATGCGACTGAAAGTAAAATAAAGTTTAGTTGCCCAGCTGTGGGCTCATCATGAGCGGCCTGTAGGATTTCATCGAGAAGGCCCACAGGGACAAGTAATTAGGCGGTCCTGTAGGGTGCGAATGCCATTATAAAGCGCAAAGGAGGCTAGTCCACGTTTGAACGCTCTGAGCGGCAAGGATGACTTTCCTTCAAGGTAGTCGAAGTCTGAGTGCTGAAGGTGTGTGAAGTAGGCCCCAAAATAGATCGTTATTGTCTTTTTCCAGCACTTTTGGACAGGGGCTCATGAAAACCAGTACCATGTGTGGGTGGCCAAAATAGGTTTTAGAGCAGCTCTTGAAGCAAGCAAATATGCTTTTTGGAGCAGCTATATGGAGCAGAAAGCAGAACAGACGTTATGAAACAGCTATAGAGCAGAAATGGTAAAGTTTTATAGCAGAAATATCGGCTTTTTGAAGAAACTTCAGAGCATGTGGTCAATGTAAATCTCCAACAAGTCGTAAAAGCCTTTCTACCCTTCTTGGCAGCAGAAATTGTGCTGCTTGCAAACACGCCTGCTGTGTTCTGAAGATGTTTTACTGCGGACTGACTGAAAACAGCATATGACCAGCATGCAGTTTAAAGGCCCATTCACGATTGAGGATTGCAAAGGGTGTGCAATCAGGGAGCCGCTCAGCTTGACCGATGTTCACACTTGCAAAGGGAATCCGTGGGTCGCTTTCGCAAATTGGCCTCGTTCAGAATGAGGCTTGTCGACCTTGACTGCTCACCAACACAGAAGCCGGATGTAAACCGAACTTCGATTCATATCAACTGTGTTGCTGATTGGTTACCGATTTGAGACCAGGAAGGAAACGTTGGACATGTGCCTTTTTATATATAGAATCGCTTGTTGCTAAACAAGCTAACTCTCAAAACGTAAGAATAATGTGCTGCCAATTGTATGCTTAAATAATACAGCATGAGCACATATATTTTGGCCTTCTCGATAATCTCTAGACGAAGCCCAAAACAAGTCCAAGGGCCGCTAAAGTTGCACACAATAGTGAAGGCTTGCGAAAGAAAAAAAAAATATGCGAATGAAATATTTTTGCTGAAGAAAGAAAAAGGCTCGCAGTGACCACCATCCACGGCATGCATGCAAGAGTGCCACCGTCACCGTGAATAACAAACATGGGGATGATATTGTGTGACGTTAGTGACCAAGGTTGCGAAACCATAAAGCTGCTTTCGCTATTAATAATAAAAATTCATTTTGAACTGTCTACTGCACTGAAATCTCAAATTTCGAGGATTTATAATTACGTGAGTGGAGTGAAATGCAATAATCAGTTTATGCTCAAATTTTAGCTGTCATGACCCCTTTAAGTAAATATAAATAAATAGTTCAAGCATATGGTACCAACATAAGAAACAATACAGATTTATATGAAAATGTCACTGAACTACGAGCACGTGAATGAATTAAGCTGCTAAATTTGAAAACAGAGTCGTTAAATAGAGCCCTAGAACATGATTTATTCCACCTCCTCACCTTCAGGTGCATTATCTGCTCTAGTTTAGAGCTCTGCTCTTAGTTTAGTGACTTCACATAAAAACAGAACCTCATCTGGATGTAGAACTTCTCTATGCGAAGAGTCATTTTTCTGCATGGGTAGGACATCCAGGCTCGGGAACCTCTGGGATTTTCATAAACATCGCAAAATTATGAATGCTGCCTGTGTTAAAATCACAATTATTGAAATGAAATAAATAATAAAAAAGCTACTTTTCCAGCGTGCGAATTTTACAATTGCAAATTACGAGCGCTGCGACGGAGAACAACAACGAGAGAGTAATGCGCTACTATCAACTGAACGTTTATTCGAAGAACACAGATTAAATACTCGCATAAGACAACCAAAGGCACATGCGCTTCACAGATTTTTCCTAGCTATCCAGATATAAAATCTCACAATCTTGGATGCTTACAGATGGTGAGCTCACGCACGTGTCACTGTTCTTATGGATGTGATGTGACTCTGACAGTTCTCTAGTCATTTGATCTTTGTGTCTAAACTTAATCTTGGTTTTGTTAAAAAGCGGTAGGCATTTTTTCCTACTAGGCACATTTGACCCACTCGGTTTATTCAAATGACAGTCTCTATAATGAAGGGCCAAATTGGATGACTGGGCACTATTCAAAGAAGTGTTATGTTTGCAAGCTCCGCAGACGTATAAAGAAGACCTCGGTGGTCAAAGTTTGAGATGCATTCTTTTTCTTTTTTTTGCGCGCATAATTTGCTCGAAATTAGATATGCAGAATAAGTACTGCATTTTGATTTGTGCATGAACATTCGAGCCACATATCCTACAATATACCGGACACACGAGGTATTTGAGGATGCAGTGTTGGCTTCAGACAGAGAATATCTCCAGCAAAATTATATATATTTTCACCAAACTTTGGGAAATATGTCTCCTACTGTTTATTTTCACATTACTTAATGAATGCGCCACTTGCAGCAATAACCAATTCAATTCGGCTTCGGAAATGGCTGCATGCACGGATCAGGTGGCCCTTAGAGATACTGCCTATTGAGTTAGCAATGGCGACCTTCAGAGAGTTTTTGTATATGTGGCCTTTTGTCGGTCTCTCTATCAACGACGCCGAGTGGATTCGAACCTGAACAACTAGGAGACCCCAAGTTGGGAGTGATGTGGTTATTGGAAGTTGTTGGCCAGCCACTCCTGGGTGACGCAGGAGATGTGGGCGAGAGCCGAAGCTTGCTGAAAGACACAGGTTCTTCCTTTCGAAACAGTATCAATCCAGGGCTTCACAACGGTGGCAAGCACCTCCGCGTACTCGGCAGCATTAACGCGGAGTCCTTCTGCAAAACAATGTGGCGGCATGACATCACCCTTGTCGCTGACGGCTGCTGACACCATCACAGACAGAAATTTTCTGTGCATCACTGTCGGCACCTCATTAGCGCTTCCGTAAAGCCACCTTTCATTATGGCAATTAGCTTTTTGGTCTTGATCAAAGTTCTTTTCATCTGAAAAAAAAAAAGAAAAGAAAAAAAAACAGAGCATTCCAGGCCCCTCAGGTCTCTTCAGCTTGCCTAGCAAGCGCTTGGACCAGAGCAGATGATTCTCCCGAGCTTTACCAGACAAGAATTGCGCCCTCCTCATGACATAGAAATGGTACCTCACGTCCTCGTGCACAGCAAGCCTGACAGCTGATTCTGCGACATCGAGCTTCTTTGCAATGGCCCGCATTGACTTCCGTGGGTTGTCACTCATGATGACTTGCAGCCTCTGAAAAAAAATCAGGTGTTCTGACGACGTCTGACGCTGACTGTGCTTTTTCCTTTTCGCCACAGATGCCACGTCACCGTCACAGCACATCAGTTCTGTCCGCACCTCGTTAACGAAAGACTTCGCCCCATTCAGAAAGTTGGCAATTTCCAAGTCGCTGTGGCGCGCGGCCAGTGCGACGAGGACAGCATGGCGTTTCATTTTCTGCGTCAACTTGTACGCTTCCAATTTTCAACAAACTGCGCAGTATAAATGATAAGGGGTCAAGAAAGAAGAAGCCGCACACCTAGATACATATGCTGAGCCTGCTGATGTCTATGGCGATAAGGAGTAGTGACCTCAAATACCTCATGCACCGAGTAAGCTATGAGACTGCTTTAACTGTGCCCAGTGACGGGCATTCAAAGTAGCTTCAACGTCCTCGAGCCTTCCTCGTGAAGCAAGTGGTCAAATTCATCACTCGCAAAGAGCACGCAGTGAGCAAAAAAAAAACACAGAAAGAGGAATTACAGGCTCTCAATTTGTGTTTGAAGTTTTCAAGTGCAATCAAATCCATTCGCTACAACCCATCATGCTTCGAAAATCTTAATGAAAAGCATGGCTAAAAAATTGTTCAGAGTGCAATATGAAAGACCTGCAGTAGACCTGCAAGTAGTGCTAAAGGAACACTGAAAGAAAAAGTAGGCTTGCAGCGATGGTATACTGGCTCCTAATCACAAAAACACCACTTTCACTGAAAACAAAACTTTTATAAGGTAGAAAAGAAATAACAGAAATGCAGGCCTTGCAGAAATACAGAAATCGCAAAAGCGTGCACGATGACATGCAAGGGATCCCGGAGGCTGCCTAACATGTATTATGGTTACATGTCTGAATTGTTAACTTTTGTTTCAAAAATGGCAAAAAGATAGGCCGAATATTGGAAGCCAAAAAAAAAAATTCCGCTTGGCAGTGCCACAGGTAGTCAGTTTTGTTTTGGTATGTTTTGGTTCTTTGAAGTCACAGCTATGCGTTTGGCATGGCCGCATGGTTTCGTTTTTGATATACATGCTTTTGTTTACAAGTGCGGAGCAGCCGAGTTTTCCTCTGACGAAGTTCATGCCTCAGTAAGCGCTTCTCTATTGAAAAATCTGGTATGAAATGCACGCAGGATTAAGTTATAACTTACTGTGCAGAATAAACCTGCGCAAGCCAGAGTGGAGCTGGGAAAGAGAAGAAAGGCTGGAAAAGGTAAGATTTAAAATGACCGTGGGTGATTAAGAAAAACAAAGTGTAAAAAAAAAAACTGCCTCGAACGAGATTTAATCCCAAGTCCTTGAGTTTGAGGGCCTCGCCTTCAAAAAACGGGTCCGCGAGCCATGGTTTCGCCCGACGAGTGACAAATCCAGTCTCTTAAAAACACCGGTTTATTCCGGATAAACAAAAAAGCAAAACAGAGAAACATAAGGCGCTACTGCGCTGAGAACAGGCTGTTCATGCACGCGACAATAGAACAACGGAAAGCGGCAAGAATGTCAGGGCCTTACCGCGGCGAAACAACACACACTGCGGAGCGAATAAAGCGAGCAATGGGGCCAAAGCGCTAACGGCGACACAGGAAAGATTGCCCCTCGCGGCACAGCAACTCACAGAAATACGCCTAGGCTGTTCCTGCAGGCACTGCTTCCATCTTCGCGTCGGCAATCTTCTTTCGGTCGTCCGTGCACACCCTGCTGGCCCATGACGCTCGCCGGTTGCCCCGCGCCGGCCTTTCCGCCGGCGCAAAAAAAGCCCCGCGCCTCGCTTCTGACGCGCTTATCTACCCTCGTCTGTCGCCGCTAACATCACGCCCCCAAGATTATCTGCTTGCTCATGTGCACTCGCGCTGCCCGTGCAAACAATACAAATAGAAAGATGCGCGCGCGGTTTAAAACACCTAAAGGGGCTGCCGAGCCCCACACTCCCCCCCTCTCAAGACGGGACACCTCCGGAGATTTCTAAGAACGAAACAAAGAAGGGCACTGGGAGGAGTACAAAAACAATGCTGGTTCTGACGAGCTGCCCGCTTGAAGGAATCCGCTGGATTGGTGGCATTCATCAGACGATGGTCCAGGTGGTTCACATCTGGTAGACCCGAGTGCCGTTACGTACTTTCTGGCCGCTCGTAATACTTTCTCAGGTCGGCGACGTTGACTGGTCCGATCTCCCGGCCACCCTGCACATGACGAAGCATGTAAGCCAGACGCGAAAGATGCTTTATTACTACAAAAGGACCAGTCCATCGTGGAGCGAGAGAGGCGGCAAATCCTTTTGTGGCATCACTTAGCGGGTGCGAGCGGCGGAATACTTTATCCCCAACGTCGAACTGCAAAGGACGCCTGCCCTTGTTGTACTGGCCGCAGTGCTCCAGGTGGGAGAGGTCCAAGTTCTCCCTGGCCTCCTTTAGAGTTCCAGCGAGACGACTGGAGAGATCCTGGGTGAACCTGGAATAACTGGGAGCCTGTAAATCAGAGTCATGGGTAAGGGCATGTTCAATGGGAAATCGAAGCTCACGGCCAAGAAGAAGAGCTGCCGGCGTAAAACCAGTCGACCGGTTTACTGTGGTTCTTGTGGCGAAAGCCATCTCCTGCAATCGCAAATCCCAGTCTTTGTGACGTTCCGTGAAAGCCACGAGCATGTTTTTCAGGTTTCTGTTGACCCGCTCTGTGATGTTGGCCTGAGGATGGTAGGGCGTAGTCTTTTTGTGCTGCACGCCAAGAACTTTGCAGGTGTCAGCAAATATCCTGCCCGTGAAATACGTCGCATTATCAGTGATTAGCTGCGCCGGGAAGCCGAACCGAGTGAATGCGTCTAGGAGTTTATCCCAGACTACTTTTAAATCCAGTTTACGCAGCGGGTATAATTCAACCCATTTAGAAAAATGATCAGTGACCACTAGCAAGTAGAGATTTCCTTTCACAGATCTAGGATAAGGGCCCATTACGTCGCAGGCAACAATTTCCCACGGGTAACGGCTCTCCACAGGTTGCAAGAAGCCCGGTGGTTTACCTCCCCTTGCCTTCGCTGTCTGGCATGTAAGACAAGTACGGACGTATGCCACGACATCCTTTCTAATGCGGGGCCAAGTCACGATGCGACCCAACTTTTCATATGTTTTCTTGCCATCGCTGTGGCCTGCAAGGCGTGTGTCGTGAAAATACTCTAAAAAGAGCTTGCGCAGGCTCTTTGGTACGACAACACGAAATGGGGACTCACCACCATCTGTGTCGGCAGCGGGTACATATCTCAGGAGAACTCCATCCTCTGCTTCCAGGAAGCAGTCATAGCTGCCGGTAGGCGCTGTGCTTCCTGCAGGGTTGGCGCTGTCCAGGCCCTTTCGTATTTGGATGCACTGAGGATCGCTTACCTGAGCTTGGAGCAGCTGTTGACGGGAAACCAGCGTTCCCCAGGCATCAGCGGCTTCTGCGATCACCAGGACTTGCGGTGCTTGCTCGCCATCTGCAGGTAACGGAGCTCGGGACAGGGCGTCGGCTGCCTTGTCGAAGGTGCCTTTCTTGTACTCCACCCTGTAATTATATTTCTGAAGAGCGAGCGCCCAGCGGGCTAGACGGCCGGCTGGGTTCTGCAGCTTTGACAACCAAGACAGTGCCTGATGATCGGTCTGAATTGTAAACTCAGCCCCATCCAAACACATGTAAAACTTTTTTACCGCAAATACAATTGCCAAGCACTCTTTCTCTGTTACCGTGTAGTTTCGTTCCGGCGATGAGAGAGTGCGACTTGCAAATGCCAAGGGGCAAAGCTTCTCTTCGTGATCCTGAATTAAAACAGCACCTATTCCATACTCACTCGCATCAGTCTGCACTGTAAAGGGCCGGTTTAGGTCCGGGAGCCGCAGACGAGCAGTATCGGCGATAGCTGTTGACAGCGCCCGAAACGATTCCTGCTCCGTGTCTGTCCAGGACCAACGGGCGCCTTTCCGGAGAAGCTGATGAAGGGGTCTTGCCAGGTCCGCACAGTTTGGAATAAAGTGGCGGTAGAAACCGACCATGCCCAAGAATCGCTGCAGGCTCTTGAAGTTTTTTTGGTGATGGCAGCTGCAATATGGCCTGCAGTTTCTCCTCGTCAGGCCGGACTGTGCCCTGTTCAACAATGAAACCAAGCAGGTTGATTCTGCTCGAAACCAACTGCACTTTGCGTAGATTAATGGTGATGCCTGCGTCCTTCATTCGTTGCAAAACAGTGGTTAAATGGATCAGATGCTCATCTAGGCTTTCTGAAAACACCACGACGTCGTCCATGTATGCCATTGCATAGTTGAATTTCGAGTCTCCGAGCACTATATCCATCACGCGCTGAAAGGTAGCAGGCGAATTGCATAAATCGAAAGGCAGTCGAACAAACTCGAATAAGCCCCGATGGCAAGTGAATGCAGTTTTTTCGATGTCACTCTGGGCAATTGGTATCTGCAGAATACCCCTGCTACAGTCTAGAGTAGTAAGGAATTTCGCTGATCCAAGCGTATACATAACAGAGTCGACTGACGGAAAAGGGTACGAATCTCTGACTGTTACAGCGTTCAGCCGCCGATAGTCGACACATAAGCGTGCTGTGCCGTCTTTCTTAGGCGCAAGAACAACGGGAAAAGCCCAAGGGCTCTTTGAGGGTCTTACTGCACCGGTAGCCACCATTTCATCCAGAGCGGCATCCAGGAGTCCTCGCTTGTGGACGTTCAACGACCTGGGGTTGAAGCGAATCGGGCGGGAGCTGCCGGTGTCAATCCTGTGCGTCAACACGTTAGCTTTTCCAGGAGCCTCCGTGAACATAGTAGCGAAGGGCTCAAGTGTCGCCTGGATTCTGGATCTTTCCGTGTGTGACCCTGTGAAAGACTGCAGGACAGTGAGAACAGCACTTTCTGCCACTCCGACTAAGGGGGGATCCGCGACCAGAAGATTTGAGTGACGCTCTGCTACCTTTGTAATGAACTTGAGTGGTTCTGCATTAATGCCGTATCGGTAGCTGCCTGAATGTAGGTCGACAATGATTCCTGCCTTCGAGATGAAGTTACGGCCCAAAATTACCGGACAAGAGAGTCCGCGAAGATGCAGAAAGCGCTGCCTTACTTTGCGACCATTCAGGGTAACTGTCAGACGTGCCGCAGAGGTTACCGAGGCTATCTGTGGCGATGCCATCCGAAGCTTTGTGGTCACGTCTCGTAACTGCAAATGCCTTGCATCGCATGCTCGCTTGACCTCATCGCCAAAAACAGAAACAGTGGAACCTGTGTCCAGTAGAGCGGGCACTTTCATCCCCGCTATTTTGACAGCCACCAACGGTGCATTATCAGGGCGGGCATACTGGAGGTGGAAAGTGGACGGCAAATCGCTTACCGTTTGGTCCTTGATGTCCTAGGGCCGTGATTCACGTTCCAAGGGGCCGCCAATCACCTCTCGTGCCGGGGCTGTCTGGACCAGAGGAGACGACTTCTTTGCTCGTCCCTTACGTCTCTTAGGCTGACGTCTGCAGCAGCCCCATACCCTGGCCGCCGGGTGATGAGATGACCAAAACACCAGGCTCTGTGTTGGCCACGCTCCTTCGCCCGCATTGTAGCAGGCAGCAGCCAGAAGAGGCCCGGTCCAGCCTGCCACAGCCGGCAGTCTGCCAGTCACCGGAGGAGGCCCGTTCAGGCCTGCCACCCCTTGCGCTCGGCCACTCACCGGAGGAGGCCCGGTCCGGCCTGCCACCCCTTGCGCTCGGTCACTCACCGGAGGAGGCCCGGTCCGGCCTGCCACCCCTTGCGCTCGGTCACTCACCGGAGGAGGCCCAGTCCGGCCTTCCACCCCTTGCGCTCGGTCACTCATCGGAGGAGGCCCAGTCCGGCCTGCCACCCCTTGCGCTCGGCCACTCATCGGAGGAGGCCCAGTCCGGCCTGCCACCCCTTGCGCTCGGCCACTCATCGGAGGAGGCCCAGTCTGGCCTGCCGCCCCTTGCGCTCGGTCAATCATCGGAGGAGGCCCAGTCCGGCCTGCCACCCCTTGCGCTCGGTCACTCATCGGAGGAGGCCAAGTCCGGCCTGCCACCCATTGCGCTCTGTCACTCACCGGAGGAGGCCCAGTCCGGCCTGCCACCCCTTGCGCTCGGTCAATCACCGGAGGAGGCCCAGTCCGGCCTGCCCCCCCTTGCACTCGGTCAATCACCGGAGGAGGCCCAGTCCGGCCTGCCACCCCTTGCACTCGGTCAATCCTCGGAGGAGGCCCAGTCCGGCCTGCCACCCCTTGCGCTCGGTCAATCACCGGAGGAGGCCCAGTCCGGCCTGCCACCCCTTGCGCTCGGTCAATCACCGGAGGAGGCCCAGTCCGGCCTGCGACCCCCTGCAGTCGGCCAGTCAGCGGAGGAGGCCCGGTCCGGCCTGCCACACCTTGCAGTCTGTCAGTCAGCGGAGGAGGCCCGGTCCGGCCTGCCACCCCCTGCAGTCTGTCAGTCAGCGGAGGAGGCCCAGTCCGGCCTGCCACCCCCTGCAGTCGGCCGGTCACTGGAGGAGGCCCGGTCCGGCCTGCCACCCCCTGTAGTCGGCCAGTCACTGGAGGAGGCCCGGTCCGGCCTGCCACCCCATGCAGTCGGCCAGTCATAGGAGGAGGTGCACCAGGGATTGCGACCTCGTGCAAGTCGCCTGTCCGCATACGGCAGCGGGGGGTCATCACGCTGCGGGCTGCCAATGATCCGAGCCATGCACAGGACGGCTCGAGGCAGGTCTCCGCTGGGGGAGGTGGCTTGTAGTTTTGCTCCGCCAGAAAAGATGCCTCGATGCGGGAGGCCTCCCTGGCCATGTCCTCGAAGTCCATGAACTGGCGGCGCCGGAGGTATGGCTGGTACCTCGGATGGCACCGATGTATGGCATGAGCCACCTTCTCTGGTTCCGGAGCTCCAGGATCTGCCCGCTCGTGCAGCTCTTGAAAGCTGCGCAAAAACTCGAGCAAACCCTCGTGTTCGCCTTGCGTCCTGGCACAAAGCTCATCCTTGATGCGGATGACGTAGTCAGGCGGCAAAAACTCTTCCCGAAAACGCTGTACAAAGTCCTGTTTTGTTGTGAATGGCCACTGCCTATGCCTCCAGGTTGCTGCGGAACCTACTAAAGCTACAGGAATCACACGTGTGACCAGAGCACTGTCCGAAATTGCCATTGCCATCTGATAGTCATCGAGTTCATGAAGAAAATCGAAAACAGATTTCTTGTCGGCGTATCCTTCAAACCTCGGCACGGGCAAATTTAGCTGGAGATGGTTATCGCGATACAAGGGAGTGGGCGTTAACGGAACTGGCTCGTTTCCCATCACGTCTCTAAATTGTGCCTTTGACGCAAGTAGCTGGGACAGTAGGCCAATAATTCCGCTTTGAAAATCCGACGGTTCACTTTTCTGGTCTCCTAATTTCTCATGCATAGAACCCGCACGGGTGGGAGGTGGAAATTCAGCTTTCAACTGGGCGCTTGCGCCAGGTAAGTTTAGATTATCCGCCATAGCTACGCATGAAAACATGGGATTTTGTCGCTAAAGTTGCGACACTCGCGGGGCAAACCAAAGCTCGAGCAAAAATCACGTTGGGCGCCACATGAAGGCCTCGCCTTCAAAAAACGGGTCCGCGAGCCATGGTCTCGCCCGACGAGTGACAAATCCAGTCTCTTAAAAACACCGGTTTATTCCGGATAAACAAAAAAGCAAAACAGAGAAACATGAGGCGCTACTGCGCTGAGAACAGGCTGTTCATGCACGCGACAATAGAACAACGGAAAGCGGCAAGAATGTCAGGGCCTTACCGCGGCGAAACAACACACACTGCGGAGCGAATAAAACGAGCAATGGGGCCAAAGCGCTAACGGCGACACAAGAAAAATTGCCCCTCGCGGCACAGCAACTCACAGAAATACGCCTAGGCTGTTCCTGCAGGCACTGCTTCCATCTTCGCGTCGGCGATCTTCTTTCGGTCGTCCGTGCACACCCTGCCGGCCCATGACGCTCGCCGGTTTCCCCGCGCCGGCCTTTCCGCCGGCGCAAAAAAAGCCCCGCGCCTCGCTTCTGACGCGCTTATCTACCTACCCTCGTCTGTCGCCGCTAACATCACGCCCCCCAAGATTATCTGCTTTCTCATGCGCACTCGCGCTGCCCGTGCAAACAATACAAATAGAAAGATGCGCGCGCGGTTTAAAACACCTAAAGGGGCTGCGGAGCCCCACAAGTTTTAACTGAATGTCTTAGCCATTGCGCCACACAAACAGCTGAGACCTCTCGCATTACATTACTTGTGTAGTGCAACTGCACTTTTTGACACATTTTTCATTCACCGCTAAACAATTGCATCCCAAATGTGCTGAATGCTTTTGCTGGCTGTTAATAGTGTCACCGATGTCTCATATCTATGATAAGCATAGGAGTTTGCCAAAGTATCTCATAATAATTCAATGTCTCTATTTTCTGATGTCACAGCGTGCATGCACAGACCTTACTGGCACATCAGTTTGCCATCTGCAGGGCAGCGACGCTAGAGTACGCCACATAAGGTGTAGACACCCAAAGAAGCATTGAACGAAAGGGAGCTCAGTTGGTTCATATTAAGAAATACAATAGTGAAGGAAACGAAATGAATTGAGCAAAGCAGGCCCTGTGTACCTCTTTTTTCTTTTAACTTTCTGCAATTCCAAAAAGACCATATGTAGCAGTCTTTACTCGTCACTCGTGATGGTAGCTCAGCAATGTCAGTGGCCGCATCTATAGTTTCCCTTGCTACAGGCTTTTTCGCCACGTCGGCGCTCGTACATTCTATCCTGTTAGTCAAGTCACCCCAACTCTAAAAAGCACCGCATGCTATGTGGGTGCCAAAGTCAAGATTCACTGTAAGAACTTTGCAGTCAAGCTCAGGATCTATGCCTGGTGCAAACAAATAGACGACTTTGGCGAACTGTGCCTTTAATTTCAGCTGCTGCTAGATTGCACTGCTCAATATGCATCAAGAATCACGGAGTCTATGTTTTCACCATCGTTTGCATCATTTTCCAGAGTCTGAGTCCCTTGGAAGAAAAAAAGACCTCTTCAACTTCAAATCGAAATATCTCGGCAATAAATGTGTCTTGCTGCCGGACAAGCGACAAAAAAGTCACGAAACACTGCGCTATTGGATTCTGGTAACAAAAAACATTGTGATGCCAGAAAATCTGGCATCCATGAAAAATTATGGGCATGTATCTGGCAAGTGGCAGGAAGGTGACGCAGCACTGTTGTGACTGTCCGTCAGGTTGTGTTCCATCACAAGGCTACATGAAATGACCAAGTCAGCAGGTGTTGCCACTCAGGGTGCTTTTCATGGTATGAAGTTAAAAAAGAAAACAAAGAGAACATCGTTTGGATTACGCGCCACTATTTGTCTCTTGCAGGTGTATCCGTGACAAAGGTTTGTGCATGCAGGGCATTTGGAATCACTTGCGGCATATTCTTGAAGCCTTTATGAAATATTAAAAAATTGTACAGGTTCAGCTCTCTTTGAACCAAGTCAAGAGCGTTAGCTATCGGCTGGTGTCGCATTTGTAGCTGCCGCTTCAATCTTGGCTCGATTCCACATTTGGTAAGCATCTCGGCAAAGGGCTAGTCTGGCTTCTCGTTCGATGTCTTGGCAATCTGTCTGGCATGGTTGCAGTCTCTGTCTTTAGCACAAGTGGATTCCTCTGCGCCACACTGCCTCCTTTTGTTATGCCGCCTGGTGAATTCGCCCAACAATATGCTCGCGGTCTCGACCGCATGCACTTACCCAGAAATGTTTTAAAGCAACAAACAGAAAATGGGTGCACAAAACACAGACCACAGAACATGTTGGCACCGCTAAAAATGAATGAACAACGAAATAGCGATTAGAAATGACAGCAGTGCCTACTCTGCTGGCAGAAAGCTTGAGCAAAAATTTCTCATTAATTGGCCCTAATTGGCTATACAAGGCCATGCGACATTTTCCCATGAAAATAGCAGTGACTGAAATTTTTCGTACTTTCACAATCATCTTTCAGCAAATAATGACCTCCTTATGTTTCGCAGTACATGCGCCACAGTGTCAGCAAATAAATTGCAATGTTGTTTGTACAGGAAGCGACTGGCAGACAAGGGACACTTCTGGGTGATATTTTTGAGGTAGTCGTGTAACCCAGATACCACCCAAGTTTCCAGGGCAGAAACATTATGGCATGCAATTTCTTCCTAACAAATATTACCAAAGTACTGCCAGCTGGAAACTTATTCTCGGCAAATAATATCAACAGAGTGTATGGAGCAGAGCATGAATTCGGGTGGCCCGAAAACATGGGCTGGGCTGGAAAATTGCCGTTTTTGTGGGTTTGGGCCTGGCTAGGGCTTGACGTCGCAGGCCTGGGCTTGCAGCTCGCAGCTTCCAGTGGCGGAACCAGGCCAGGCTGGGTAAAGCTGTGTATGGCTTCTTTTGGAGATGATGGAATTCCAGCACTAACATAAATCCAGTGGTTTATGAATAAACCACTACTAGTACTTATGTTGACAGCGAATGAGAGAAAGCTCATTTGTAAACAGAGTTTAATCAGTGCCACTCGGTGCTTTGTCCAAGTAATTTCGGACGAACATGCCGGGCTGCATTCAATGACACAAGTGAAAAAAGTTAAAAAGAAAAGCTCAAAACCTTATAGCGAACTGTACTACAATGCAGGTGTTATGAAGTGCTGTAACCTGTCATGCATGACACGGCCCGTTTGCATGAGCACGTGCCTACTGAAGTACTTAACACCCACCAGCTTAGGATTTCTCAGCAATCAGTGAGCAAGAGGGTAGCTTCTAACCTTTGTGTTACCGCTAACGGCTGGACATTTGAAGCCTCATAACAGCCCCTGGACAAGGACCTTCAATTGACTGCTCGGCAGGCAGCCGTTTGTTCATAAAAATGTCTCTACGCTACAATAAATGCCGTAGGGTAAGAGCTTATTGATTTAGGAATCTTCACATATCCAATAACATATACATGCACAATAAACAGACACTACCGCTTGTCGTCTCCAAAGAGATGTGGCAAAGTGGCTGTGATTTTTTCAATGAATATGTAAATTTTTGTTTTTCCTGCCCTTGTCCATTCATGTTCCTGGGGCAAAGTAAGTTGCCAGGGGCAGCCTTTTTGTATGTGATTACGTAAAGAACTTGCACCAAGGGCCAGTTGCTTATAAAGAGTCATAGTTAAAATGCCCGTAATCCATATCTTTTAAATGTACATTGTGCTAGATAGCTTTACATAAAATGTCCTATCAAGATATTCTTCACCAAGCCTTTGCTTCTGTCGGTGCTTTAGCTGTGCCCTTCTCTACCAAAAATATTTTGCAAAGTTTGTCTCTCATCTTGATTTATTGTTAGTGCTAGTTAAGCAATACATTTTTAAGGCGTCTGCTCAGACTTACATAGCAGGTTTGGCACGGGCCCTGTCGTGGAAGCGCAGGCCGGGTCCGGCCATGTAATCATTGCCGATGGGCTTGGAACCAAGGACCCGAGATGGTCTTCAAACGTGGGCCAGGGAAGGGGCTGGAAAATCCAACCCGTGCAGGGCTCTAGTAAGGAGCCTAAGAAACTAAAGGTACAGGGAAAAAAATCACACGCACATAAGGGGAGTTCATTAGCGAATTCATTACTTCGGAGCACCGCTACGTGGTCTCCGTGCTACTATGGAGTTATCTAAACGGTATTTACGTTATCATTTCTGCTGTCTCAACAGAGCTTATCCTTTTATCGTACCCGACGCAAACTAGGCAAATTTCATCAAGGGTACGCAGACTATCATCCATATAGCTGCCGCTGTTGGCTGTAAAAGGTTCAGCGCTAGTTTCCAGCTTTTGATGCTCAATCTGTATCAGTAATTTCAAGCTCGTGATGCTCGAGCGATATCATAGGTAAATACTTCACCCGAATGTGATCAAAACGAACAGCGTCTGGAGGAGGAGGAAACAACATTTATTGTTCCCGAAATAATTCGGTGGTGCATGCTTGGTTGGACCAGATGGGGTGGTTCCCTAGTTGCGGGACCCATATGTTCCCAGCAGCTCCTGGCCCCTGTCCGTCAGTGTGAGCTGGATGGATAAGGCGGGGCTGGATAACAAGGTCTCCCATCGCTCAAGGGGTTGGGGATTGGGGGGATTGGCGGGAAGGGGAGGAGGGGGGTATTGAGTTTTTTGCATTCTGCCAAAACGGGCGACAGGGTGCCATTTTCTTTTTTGCAAAAGGACAGAGCATATCGTGTTCCGCGGGGTACATGCGGTTCATCAGTACGGGATGCGCAAGTGATCCCGCCTGCGCTCGACGCAGGATCGTCTGTTGTCGCTTGGTGAGTTTGGGGTGCGGTTCTGGCAGCGTGCACTTTTCCTCTCGGTACATACGGGTTATCTCCCGAAAGCTGGTAACCGGATGCGGTAGCTCTTCCAGCTCGTGCTCGCCCGGGTTTCACATTTCTCGGGCATGGGAGTCTGCGATGATGTTGCCTACTACCCGCGAGTGAGCCGGGACCCACACGAGCTCTATGGCTCTTCCCGGAAGCTTGCACTAGAATGACTCGGGCCGCTGAGTCCACTCTGCAGAAGCTTCTGTAGGCTGTCTTTGAGTCAGTGACCACGGTGTCCACGCTCGGCTGTGCGAGTGCGAGGGCCACGGCCTCTTCTTCGGCAACTGCGGAATATGTTGTCTTTATAGACGCGCTGACGATCAGCCTGTCTTTTGACGTAACCACCACCGCTGCACGGTCACTCCCTAGCAAAAAAGAACTGATACAAATTTCTACAAGTCTCTTAGGGATATGTATAAGTCCTGTAGGTCCTTCTATGAGTCTGGTAGATATCCCTACCTGACCCATAGAACTTTTTACCAGACTTGTATACGGCATATAGATATCAATATGTCACCTATGGGGCCTTCTACAAGTCTGGTACATATTCCTACCTGACCCATAAACCTCTTTACAAAACTGATAGGCAGCACATAGATCTCATTGTGTGCCCTAATACAAACCTGAAATGATGATGTATCAGTCTTTTACAGCCAAATAGAGTTCATCACACAGCGCACATAAATCTAACTGAAGCAATAATAAAGCCATAGTAGAGATAGCATGAACTTATAGGCACCTCCACACCTGATGACAACAACCCCCAATGGGCTGCCTGCCATGTGTACAGATTATTAAACACAGTTGCATATTCAATGCAATAATAGAATATAAAATGAAATGAACTCAGACTAAACTGTGATACTATGATAATCTCTTTTTTTTCATTCGTTGAAATACAGGCTAGTTTGTTGTTATTGATGAATTTTTTTTTTCAGTTGATATGCATAACCTTAAATGCATTTTAATTCAATGCACATGTCTTTTGAAGTGCAGCAGCAATATCTATTTTGTGAAAATGTAATATGAAATTTGAATAAATAAAGCACCAGTACAGTTTCATGACAGGCGTGCTCCACTTTATTGCATTATATGCCATTTACATGAGAGAGACTACAGCAACTAATGCGTATCTAAACAGAAATATTGCTTTGAAATATATTTACAAAGGCAGGAGAACGGTGGGTGATGACCTCCTTGTGAATACTATTCACATACTTCAGTCTAGCTCTCATATGTCAGCCTGAGTGTGAATACCATATATTCAACTCTTACAACATGACTATATATACTTTCAACGCCTATAAGTAAACAACCAGATTTAAGCAAATTTAGATAGACACATGAATGAGAGTACTTTAGACCACCAACAGTGAAGTCATTAATAAGGAGCCAGCTTATCATCTAAAAAAGGACCAGTGTGAACATGATTTTCAGTTGTATAAAATGCCAAAACTAATTTAAGGATGTCACTATCATATTCAAAATTGAGATCATGGCACTTTGTACACACTGCGGTTTTTCCTTCATCCAGGAACTATTGTGATAAATGACAAAGCATTATTGAGTGAATGAACTTAAAAAACGGCAATTTATCATGGAATATCGACAAGGAGCAAAAAGTATGCATGCAGTATTATTACTATAAGACACATTAAAACATGAAAACACAGCATTATTTAGAAAACAGTTAATACAACTTGCAGAGCTTGCTCATGCAAGCAAGCATATGCGTTTGTACAACCCTATACTCACGGAAAGAACTGCCAAGCATAAGGCACACATATTGTAAGAACAGAAGAGATAATTTTTCCACTGCGAGCTCTTAGTCTGACCCCTACATGTCGCAATGGGAAAGAGAAATTTAATTTGTACAGCCTTCTACATACCACAGCAACCAAAACTATCAGCATGAGGGCCATATACAGGGTTTGGAGTCGTCGATACAAACTCAAAAACACTGATAGATGTAAATCAAATTCATTTTTGGAAATTCGGTTTTGTCCAAACAGTCATTGTCTTGGTTGTGCCACCACAACTAACTGGCAAATTTGAAACAGCTATAATAACTCAAAGGAAAACAGCAAAGCAAACAGGCTTGAGGCAAGGTGTAACAGTGATGCCATTCTGTCAAAAAAACAACTGTGCTTTTCAGATATCATTCAGCTGCCTAGCATGACTGCATATATATTGAGGAGCTTTGCGTCATCATCATCTGCTATTGAAGTGCTGTTGATTCGATCACTGTCATCACCAAATGAGGGCAGTTGCATATGGTTCTGCACTACTTGTAGGGCACTGACCCAAACCATGCATAATTGCCACCAAAAATTGTCATTTTCTGGCTACTGTGATTGTTGGCAGCTACATTACTGCTGTCAAAATGCATACTATGCAGTTCCCCACCCATTCCGTCAAATGAGCGTAAAATTGATTATGTGACAATGGTGTATTTACAAAAACCTTATATTTGCAATCTCTCAGCTGAAATGTATTCTGAAACAGTATATGCCACATTTTTAAATGTATAACCAGAAAAGTACAAACATTATTTCTACGCATACAGTTCCAAGCCAAGACCTCCGGTATCATGGCTGAATACTGTTCACCAGACTGTTTTGAGCATGAGAGTTAGTCTTTTTTATAGAGGTTTGGAATCGTTGAAACAAAAATAATGTGGTCTATTTCCATAAACACACACAGGCGCATAACTTCACTGGGTTTTATGTAAACTAACGGCTCTTCTCTTTTGACACAAATCAAAAGGTGCTTTGCATAGAGCCTTTCGACAAGTAGTAGTTCCTGGCACTGCAAAATTATGCAAGAATTTTCGCCACTAAGAATTCTATGAATTAGAAAAAAAGAGTCAGAAAAGCTGATAAATGCACTGTTGTTAGTCTTTATAGGCCTGGTATACTGATCAGAGTGAAATGTTTGCTGACTGATGACCACTTGGTTATATTCAATAACACTTGAGTCACAGCCAAGCTTATCAGCAATAGCCTGCTTTTCACTTGAATCCAAGTTTAAGCATGGCTTTCCAGTGCCTAGCAAAACTGTTTGCTGACTGGTTCTTTTCCTCTGTACACCCAGAAAATTTACTGCTCCTGGTGAAAGGTTTAAAGTTGCTTTCGCTGTCTGTAACTTTCGAGCAAGTATGTAACGTTCTAATATTTGCAGAGGAACACCATTAGCTCCACTCACCAGTTTAACAAGAAGTCCATTTCCACCTTCAAATACAAATCAAGAATGTGACCAAAGAGGTCCTAGTTTAGCCACACTCTTTGGCAGATGCAGAAGTTGGTGTGCATTGTAGGTCATTGCAGACAATCCATACAATGACTGTGTTTGCACAACAAACTCTGACAGAAGATCTGATGACCTGAGAATATCATCTGATGATATGGTGTCCTGTAGAAGTATGTAGATTCCCTCTACAAGCAAACTGAATTGTTTTATGTAAATATCTGGCAAAGAGCCACGAAGACACGGTAGTGAATAATGAAGAACCCACCACTTCCATTCGCTGGCTTTCCAGATAGCGAAGTCAGATAACCTTCGAGGTGTACGTGTGAACCAATTTGGGGGCTTAATTGTCAATAACCTCCTGTTTAAAGAGTTCACTGTTTCTCGTGCACCAATGTAATATTCAGCACCTCTCGAATGTAGCCACAAGGAACAAAATTGCTTAGCCACAACTTCAAGAACCACATGCATATAGTCTAGGCTTGTTCCCCAAACTAAATCGTAACCAGGCAGCTTCGATAGCACTGTTCTGCCCTTCATACCATTCACAACAACATTTGTATGTTGTGCTTTTTTCCCATCTGCCTTCATGCTGTTGGAAGTCCTTTCCATG
This sequence comes from Amblyomma maculatum, assembly GCF_055883805.1. Taxonomy (NCBI): domain Eukaryota; kingdom Metazoa; phylum Arthropoda; class Arachnida; order Ixodida; family Ixodidae; genus Amblyomma; species Amblyomma maculatum. The sequence continues at coordinate 473,293,435 of NC_139344.1, read as the reverse complement.
GCAGCTCCTCCGTGATCAGGAAAGATATACCTCAGGGCCCCTGAAAGAATCAACAAGAAATAACACCAAAACATTACTGGCCATAACACCATTTGTGCTTTTAAGGTTAGCATCACACTTTATGAAATTTTACGAGTCATTTCAAAGTTGGGATATTAAAACTCACCATGAGCAAATTTTCCACGCAGCAGGCAGATACTACAACCATAATGTCCATTGAAGCTCTTCATGTGAAGCACCATTGCCCGGGCAGGTGTATCCACACAGACACCTGCCACCTTTAGTGCAGACCTTATTGTTTTGCCACTGTGCTTCCATACAACAAAAGTTGCACTCATGAGTTCATTTAGGAATGTTCCTAGGAACATTTGCATGTCAGGATGGCCACTGCCAAACCACAAGCCACCCAAGAGCACATTGGACCATCTCATGAAAATGGGCAGTTCGTTCACTACCAGTTGGATTGGCCATAAAGAATCTTTGCTGCAGTTGAACACCCTTGCACCATCCGTGTTCAGTGTGAGCGTGATGTCACACCAGCTGGAATTCTCTCTGACCTTTCTGACAAGTGAACCATCACTAATATCCGTAATACCCTCAGACATGTCCTTGTTCTTCAGATTTTGATACAAAGCTTCTGCCACCGCATTATCTTGTAGAAGTTCTTGAAGTTGGAGTTTGATATCCAAAGTAGAAAAAAAGTTTCTATGTTTGAAGTTGGATATGGGTATGTTGCTGCCGCATTTGCTGCAGGATACATGCTGTTTGGCTGGCTTACCGGCATAAGTCATACAGGAAGGACAAAAAAATGATGGTGCACTGTCTCTGTTATTGAACTTGCCCACAGTTTTCGGAGTGCATATTGTGAGCTTGGAATGACGGGGCTGCCAAGCAAGAAGTTGACCAGTCTGGCAAGGCCTTCAATTTGTACCCAGTTCAAACCTGACACGATACTGTAGCTCAGAATTCCCAGCAACGCTTCTGCAACTGTAACTGTAGAATTTGGGAGTGTCCTCTTTGACGCCTCTTGCCAACCATCAAACAACGTGTTGTCCTCTGTGGAAGTGCCACTAGCTGAGCTGTCGCTGTCGCTGTCAGCGTTCGGGTTGGATGAAATGTCGCTTTCAACAGTGAGCCAGTCAGCATCTGACAAAAAAAAGCATCTTAACGTGTGCCCAATAACAGTTAACATACGTGCTAATTTCCACCACACTAAAACCTAGAACAAAAAAAAAGTGTGTTACATTTGCCCTGTGCTTCGTGGAAACAAATTTGCCTAAGAAGGGAGCCGGGCCTTTTAAAATGTCCCGACACCAAATTTTACTAGTTACACAAGTACTAACTTCCACAGCGATGAGAGTTCAACTTAATCTTGAAGTTAATAGCCGGTGTGAACAGACGACATAAAATGGAAACGCGGGCAGGCATTAAATTTTGAGAGAATGTTTAAGGCTTGACTGCAGGAATATGCAGATGGTTTAAATATTTCAACTCTCATCCTTTTTTATTGGAATATTGCCAGGGCAAATTAAACAGACGGATATCTTTTTTTCGTGAGCAAACAGGTCATACATAAATTATGACCAGCCTACTTACCATCATTCATTGTGGCAGGCGTGCAGTCATCGCTGTCCTCCGCGGGTTCTAGGAAGATCTCAGATGAGTCTTGCTCCTGCTGGGTTATCGTAGCCTCAGATGCACTATTTACATCCGCGTCTAGTTGGGACAACCGAGATTTCTTCCGCCATTTTGTCGTCCTTGGAATGCCACACAGTGCGTCCGGCTCAAGGTACAACTTTCTCTTATTCGGGCGGTTCACAGAGGTGACGGCTATTGCACTTGGTTGTGAAGTAGAAGCCATTATACCACTCTAATTCGACTGCGGACAGCAACAGGAGTGGAAACAGAAGCATCCGGCTTTGTTTCGGTTAACTGCGGCGCTCAAGCCCCTCTTGAGAAAATTTTCGGCTGTGCGCGTTGAACATGCTGTCATATCATGTCATGCGAGCAGGCACTGATGCGAGTGACTCCGGGACCTTTCGCACAATTGCGATATGAACACCATGAAGTTTCTTCACACTGCTGAGAAAAGCTGGGAGGTGATCGTTTAAAAACTACAGTGACGCTGCACAAGAATTTACCAACCTGTAACAATGGTCAAATTGTGTGTACATCAATGTTAATTGCTACCTAACTGAACGCTTTGCCTTTTCACAGTAATGTCGTAATTCAATAAAAAAAATCTAACCTCAGTAAACCCTTTGTTGCTTTGGCGGGGCGAAGTGCGGTATTTCAGCAAGAAGAGAGACTACAGAACATGCTGTTCTACTTAAAGTTCAATGCTCCAACCACGGCAATATGCCGGAATGGCTTTCAAGCACGCACGGTGCTTTTTAGCAGGCACTTGGATTCCCGCCTGTTCCCGTCTCGACTCTCGACGACTGCTTTATGGCGATTGGGCTGCATTTTGGGATGTTGAAAGCTCTGGTAGAAGCAACAGTGAAAACAATTAGAAAGCAATAACTTACGTCGTGCAATAAAAATTCCTTGAAGAATAATAGACTGTAGGGATGCTTATGTAATTCGGCTAGGACACTTGCGAAACCAGTCAGAAATCCAAATAAACAAGCAAACGATTTTCGTACATCGTTTTTCTTACAAATTTTTAGAATGCTTTTAATTAATTTAATTTCTTTTTAATTTAATTTAGGGTTTTACAAAGTACTAGCATGGCGGAAGTAGGTGCTAGCCATTGTTGGTTCTAGCCGAAGCCGCTCATTTTAGCGCGCCAACATTCTAGTCATTGTTCAACCTGCGCGACACATGGGCCCTATTCTAGCTGCGCGCCACATCGAAACAAAGGGTTTAGACGGGAGCGCCGTGGATGGGAGGAATGTTTTTAGGACAAAGCATGTATGCTTATGTCAAGTTTGTTGATGACAAGGAGAGGCACATTGTGCCCGTTGAAGATATTCTGAACTTTCACCCTGACGGCTCTTCGAAGTTTGTGCGTAGGAAAGTGTACAGTGTGAAGTGGTCTGACAAAGTGCAAGACGGATATTTTGGTGCACAGATATTGGAAGTATTCGGTAAGTTTCTTTGTACTCTATGGTGCGCTAGGCCAGACAGCAAACGTTTATGGCATTTACCAGCCGACGTATTTTGAATGTCTTAAACCAAACTATGTATAATGCATGCTGTTTTTTACGTTATTGTGATTCAATTTTATACACTCGGTGTAACACGTTTTTTACTGCGAATGTTATCCATTTTTAATGTTTTATCTTCAAGTATTATTGTTCGCGGGAAACGAACGTAGGGCTGTTAGTGCCCTACAGTAGTGCGAAAGCCGCGGGTCACGTACAATATTCCATTGAGAAGGGATAGTGATCGGGAGGGCAGTTTTACTGAGGCTTGCACCTTATAGCTAAAAAGCTAACGGCTCTCTGAAAATTTCCAGAAACTCGCGAAGAAGCGGAGTTAAAAGTGCAGCGCAAGCGGTTCTCAGTACCACCGATCATGGACTCGGGGTCAAGCAGTGACGAAATGGTAAGTAATGACTGCACTGTGCCTTGGCGGCCAATTAATATACAATCTCTGCAACAGGTGCAGGACAGTCCGAAAGTGCGTACACCTTCTGCAAAACGAATGAAGCAACATCAACGCAGACTGCTGGAAAGTGACAGCAGCTCGAGTGACGAGCTAGTGGCTCGTTCGGAAGTTAAAACTCTTCGAGAAAAAAACAAGGCACTTTTGCAAGAAAATCGGACATTGAAAAACGAAAATGGCCTACTTAGGGAGCTGAACATTGGACTGCAAAAAATTTTGACAGGTAAGTTATATATATGATGTTTTTCATCCCATATATTTCGGGGCTGCCAGGAAGTTTAGCTCATGCGAATGAAAAGCGGAAAACATTAATTCGAATTGTTGGGCTGCATTTGGAACCTTTACTAAAATCTCAAGCGTAGCACTGTGGCATTTCTTTCAGGCACCTAATAAGAAGCCTTGGTGTAATAAGCTTGTTTCATTGTGAGCGTGGGTGTAAACTGCGATATTGCAGGTGTCGCTGTGTTTTAAACTTTCCTTCCTTCTCATGAGGGTTTTATAAGCTAGCACATTTAAAATCGTTTAGTTATGTGTAGTGTATTGGACTGGTATGAAAATTAGGGGGATGGTCAAGCTTAGCTTATGAGTAGACATGATATGCCTTCAGAGGGACACAACACTAACCAAAATGTGTAATGAGATTAAGGTGCAAACAAAATAATCTTGCCTCATGTATTATAGATTGAGCACTGCAATATCGAAGAAACGAGAATCTATAATTTTATTTTGGCACTGAAAATCTCATAAAAAGGACTCAAGTGAACTTTTTTTTTCACAGACTTGTCATAAGGCATACTATAGAAAATCATGTAAAGTGTTCTCTTCTAGAAACCAGAGAAGGCTCTTGCAACATGTAATTATCACTGTAGTACCCCACATGGCCACATGTCAGCAAAGTGTCACTGATTTTCTTAGCTGCATAATCCTTCAAGAGTGCATGCCTTGTTTTATTCTATTTTACGCTCTCTCCAGTGCACCCGTAGATAAAAAAAACTTCTTCTGCATAGTATGTGATGTGCTTTTAGTGCTTGCCAAAAGATGGTGCGGCAGTGTTTTGAATTCCTTGGTTGAACCAGTGACCACGGCCCAGTAAAACATTCGTCGATGAGGCTTGCATTCCTGTGCTATAACAGCCTTGGGTGTGGAAACTAAGACGGATGCCACTATGCACTAAATAAATGTCTAATTAGTGTCTGTGGATGAGATTTATATTAGCTTTTAGTACATTACTTCTAATGACATGAAATCGTTGAGGTCGCTCGCTGCTCATGGTTTCCATCATCAGTCTACGTAAAATTGGGCAAATATACTGATCAAATTTTTTCACTGCTTTTCTAACAAAACCCCTACGGACTCGACCACTCAAGTCGCGAAGCCTTTTAATGAGACAAAAAAAAAACTGGATGCTCAAAGTGCAGTGTTCCTCAGCTCTGCCTGGAAATTCAGAGAATTTTTAAAATATTCTTTAAGTTGGTTTTAGGGGAAGGAAGGTGCAGCATCTGTCTCAGTTCACAGTGGATATCTAAACCTACAATTAACAGAATATAATTCGAGGTACACATATCATTGGGTTGAATCCCTGTTGCAAAACTAGACTCAAACTTTACTAGGAGATGGATGCTAAATAGGAAGTGAAATGGTATGACATCACCTTAAACTTTGCACCAATAACGGTGGTCTAATAATTTTTATATGAAATCACGTGCATATATTTTCTGTCACATTTGGAACGATGGCAGGTTTTCCCCACAATTCTGCGGTACCGGAACGGCTTTTTTGCACGAGCCCAGCACGCTCTCGTGCAAAATATGCACCTAATAAAATTTTCATGTGCGTTTTAAGGATGATGTAATGCATTGTATGGCACTTTCACTGTTAAGTATAAACTGCAGACAGTTGACACACACGTCAGCATAGCATTATGCATGGAAAACTGGGCAAGAGTGCATGCATAGCACAATATTGCTCTGAGTGTTATGATGCAGTCTGGTGTCATGCAACGATAAGGACATTTATTAAGGCACTTAGGAAATAACGGTAGGTGTATTGAGCTGTGAAGACCTTTCATGACGTACGCTTGTTATGCTTGAGGCACTGGCTTTGCTAAAGGAGAGAAACCTCCCTTGAGAGCTTACATGAGTTTAGACACATAATACATAAAAATTGTCCATTACTTTGATGTTTAATACCAAATGTAGATGCAACATCTCTTTTTTGTGTGACTATTTTCCTCTCAGATAGCCACCCAACGTCCCACCCACCGTCAGATTGTGTGCCACTGCATGTGGAAGAAACAAGGAGTCCTGCACTTGGAAAAGGTACTAGGCAACTCACGTCTGGGTTTCTTACTGTTTTTTATGGGTTGGGTTTTTCATACCTATAGCTTTTGGAGATAACTTGTTCATTGCATTTTTCTTATTGGTTAAAACTGCATTGTTTATTCATCAAAAGGTATTTCGATTCAGTAATGTTTTGCATGAAAATCAGTCACAGGTAACAGTCATTATTTGGCTACTTCTATGGTCAGTGGACCTTCACTATGTTTTTTTCTTAGTGTCTCAGAGGCATGACAGCCTGCAGCCAAAGGGATTTGCACAGCAAATCAAGCAAGTGAACCCCGAGGATGCCAGTAGCGTGTACTCCGACAGACATGGTGATTTGCATTTTTGAAATTGGTGCATGTTACTCTAATGGTTTTGAGTCATGTGGATGGTGAAAGCACCATGCTGCTAATTCATTTCCCTCCAATCTGATTTTTTTTTTACCTGTTAGAGCTACCACCTTCGCCAAGTGTTCAAGTCGCAGTTACACAAAGCCAGAGAAACAGCGAGGACAACAAACGAATACTTTTTCAAGAAAGTGAAGGCCAGGTAACCATCACTGTGGCATTTTACTTGTGTCAAGCCTTGTGTCAGCAATTTGTATTCCTAAGTTGGCTGCAACTTTTTCCAGGTCTAGATAAGCCAGCATGTAAGCTTGCCGACTTCAGACTTCAATGAAATAATGAGATCAAGAAACGATTCCACATTTGTGAGAGATGCCGCTACACGAATCTTCTCAACAGCTGGCCTTATCAATAGGAGCGTGACTGGGAAACCATCTAACAGGACGAAAACACCACCGAAGCCTCCTTTGAATAAACAGAAACTGGATGCACTAAAAGGTATAGCAATTTTACTGCACTTACTTGATCATTTTATTAGACAAAGTAAATGAAATGTCAATGGCAATTTAAACTACCAAAGTAATACATAGGTCCTTTACTGTATTAGTGGCGCCTTCCAGCATGTGCAGATGTCTTCATAAAAGTGCTGTAGCTAGGCTGACATCATGGAAAGGTGGGTTGCTTATTAGCCACATCAAACTCTTAATTACAAAATAGGCTTTGTGTCCTTTTGCACATATAATTGTTATTTAGCTGAGGGATGCTAATAAGACTGAATGTAGCACCTTTCATTGGAGGCACTGTGGGATTCTGTAAATGTTCAGTATTTTTTGCTGAACTACAGACAAGTGCATCGTTTTGTCACATCATCTGCTCTCCAACATTTGAAACTGTTTGGAAGTGCACAGTCATTCATGCCTGCCAGTTTGATTTGGTTTGGTTTATGACCCAAAGCAACTCAGCCTATGAGAGGTGCCATAGTGGAGGGCTCTGGAAATTTTGACCACCTAGGGTTCTTTAATGTGCACTGACATCACACAGCACACGGATGCCTTTTCTTTCGCCTCCACCACTAAGTGGCCGCTGTGCTGGGATTCGATCCCTCATGCTTGGGCACAGAAGTCGAGCATCCCTAACCACTGCGCCACTACAGTGGGGCTCACGCCTGCTAGTGAATACAAGGATACGCAACTTATTGCTCTTGGTTGGTTTATGGGGTTTAATGTCCCAGAGCAACTCAGGCTATGAGAGACGTAACTTTTACTGCTGTATGTGCTTGAGTATGCCAAAGATTTTGTTGTATTCAATACTGACACATTTATTTGCAAAGTAAAATATATAAGAAATGACCTGAAAAAAATGCAAGAATATACAGCGCAGTCTTTTTAACATTCTTTCAGGCCTGTTGTTTTCCTCTGTAGCATTGTTACATATGACTGCAGCACAGCCCAGAAATAACATTCACTTGCATCATGAAAAATTATACCTGTAACTGTACTGCTTTCCTGCCCAGGTTTTTTTCATCATTTTGTTACGTCGGGGTCATCAGATGAAGACGCAAAAAAAAACGGCTAAAGATGTTTAGTCGCCACCTTGCTTCGAAACTTTCAGACGTTTCTGCTGCAAAGCCCCTTATCACAGACAAGCAGTGAGAGACATCCACCTATGCTGTGTTTATTTTGGTTATTTTTAATGGTTTCAAAAGTTCCTTGAACCTTTTAGTTCTTGGCTGTGACTGCAATATTTTGCTGTTTTTTTCATTCCTGTGTGTTCCTCATAAGAAGTCTGCACAGCAGCACAGTGCAGCGTAAGGTACTAGTCAGTGGCTATTCGTTTGCTTTTTGGTTTGTCTGAAAGAAAAAAAATGAAAACATGATTTTTTTTGTCGCTCCACCTATGGTGTGGTTAATGTTCATCACTTTCAGCGATTACCTGAAAATTTTTTTTGTGCTCAACCATGTGATGTGGTTGATGTTAATTACATTTAGCTACTTTCTCATGGCAATTGTTTTATTGCTTGTGGGTCTAGGTTGCGATTTTCATTATTGAACTAAAAGATATTTTTGCTGCCCACTTGATATCGCGTTATGTGTTTACTTGTGAATTTCTAGTCACTGGTTCCTTGAATATTAGTTTTTTGGTTTCTGCCAGATAGGGGAGACAACTTTTGCATATTTTATGTTACTTCACGTGTGGTGTGAAAGCCTTAATTGCATTTAGTTATTTTCCTGTAGCGGATTTTTTGGCCGCCTGCAAGCCAAAACAAGTGGGAGTGGGCTGTGGGTTTCATTGCTTTTATACTAGTCTCTGGCTCCTTGCCTTTTAGTTTTTTGGTTCCTGCCAGATAGGGGAGCCAATTTTTGCATATCTTTTATATGTAACTTTACCCATGGTGAGATAGATTTTTTTTTTTCATTTAGTTATTTTCCTATAGCGGATTTTTTTGCCGCCTGCAAGCCAAAGCAGGTATGGGTTTCATTGCTCTTATTCTAGACACTGACTCCTTTTGTTTTAGTTTTTTGGTTTTTGCTAAGTAGGGGAGGCAATTTTTTCATATTTTGTATGTCCCTGCACCTATGGTATGATAGCTTTAATCGCAGTTATTTATTTTTTTGGTAGATTTTTTCGCCACCTTCAAGCCAAAGCAATGCCGAGTCGCCTGAGGGTTTCATTGCTTTTAATGTAAAAACCTGTTGTTAAATGTGATAAAGAAGCCTTTTAGTGTTGTTTTATATATGTATATATATGTGTGTGTATGTGTGTGTGTTTAGATTTGTTTAACGTTTCCTTCACAAATTGTGAGCTTTGTCATTTGAAATATATGTATTGCCTTTTGTGATAATATACATTTTTCACTTGTTTCCGAAAGCTTGTTTCTTGTCATTGCATTACAACTATACAACACATAGAAACTGATAAACCATAGAATTTATATACCAATACAAATACACTATTACCCTAATAGAAAAATAGCACTGATAGGTCACAATAGAACTAAAAGAAATTTTATGAGTGTATTAGTTGTATCGTTTCATAATGCAATAGACAAAACTGGTAGGTTTTTAATCAGTTTATTGTATCAGAATTTTTTCTAGGGCTGTGTTTTCGGAGCGAGGCGTCCGCGTAGAGGACCCTGGGGTTCTCTTCCAGCTTCCGGGCTATGGCTTTGGCCCGCGCGGTGCGCCTCTCGTCGTCCTTGCCCGGCGTCATGTTCCGGGGAAGAGGTTTGGTCTGAATGTTCGTCTTCCACTCTTCCGGAAGGGATTTCTTGAGGGGTACTGGCTCAATCTGCCATCCTATCTTGCGTAGGACGGCTCGTCCATGTTTCGTGTGACTGAGCCGGATTCTATGATTAGAGAGGTGAGCTTCAATGAGCTCCTCCACCGTGTTGTGGGCGCCCATGTTTAGCAGTCTTTGCGTGGACGAGTATATAGGTATGTCCAGTGCTTGCTTTGTTGCCTTACGAAGCATCGTGTTTAGGGTGTCCCTATTTGCCTTCGTCAGCTGGAGATAAGGGGCAGAGTAGGTAACCCGCTACACAACGAACGCGTGTAACAGGCGCATGGAATCGTCTTCTTTGAGGCCTCGGTTTCTGTTAGTTACCCTTCTAATCATGCTGAGCATCTGTTCGGTTGTAGTCTTGATCTTTGTGACGGCGGCGTGTGCCTTCCCGTCGGTCTGAAATAGTAGACCGAGGATCCTAATTTGCTGTGTTGGCTTGATGGCCATTCCGTCGATGGTGACGATCACGTTCGGCGGCAGCTCTTTCTTGGATTTTCCCGGTTGGATCATAAGCAGCTCTGATTTCTGGGAAGCGCAGCTCAGTCCGCACGACTTTGCGTACTCGTGCACGGTCATTGCCGCTTTCTGCAAGGCTTCTCCATCCAGGCATCAGTACCGGCTCGAGTCGTCCACACCGTACTATCATTGGCGTATAAAGCGTGGTCCACGCCTTCGATTTGCTTGAGTAGACCGGGCAGGGGCAGGAGGGCCAGATTAAAGAGCAGGGGCGACAAGACCGATCCCTGTGGGGTGCCCCTATCACCGAGCTCGACAGGGTCTGACTTCTCTTCCCCTATCCTGATGGTCGCTGTTCGGTTTGACAGAAAATCCTTGATGTAGCCGAATGTCTTTCGCCCTCACCTGGTCATATTCAGATTCCGCAACACGCTCGCGTTGGACACGTTATCAAAGCTCCCTTGAAGTCGAGGGCGAGTATCTCGCGCGGCGCGTGCCTCGTTGCCGGCTTAAAGACCAGTTCGTGAAGTTGGATCATCACGTCTTGGGTGCTGAGATGTTGCCTGAAGCCGTACATCGTCTCCGGCATCTGATCCGTTTCTTCGAGGTGCTTCTGCAGGCGGCGAATGACCATGCGTTCCATCACCTTCCCCGCGCAGGACGTGAGGCAGATGGGCCGCATGTTGGTTATCGTGAGGGCCTTGCCGGGCTTTGGAATGAAGCAGACCTCGGCATCCTTCCATTCCTTCGGCAACCGCGAGCTCTCGCAGGCTTCGTTGATGTGCCCTAAGAGGCCACGGGTCGCTTTACCGCTCATGTTACCAAGTAGTTTGTATGTTATGGCATTCCTGTCGGGTGCACTTGTTACTTTCATCTCTCGCTGTCCACAGTTCCGTCATGGAAAACGGCCGGTCCAACTCCTCGTTGGACCGGCCTTATTTATGGCAAACTCAGCGCAATAAATAAATAAATAAATAAACTCCTCGTTGTCGGGTCCTTCGTACCTCTCTGGCACCGAGTACTGCTCCTTCTCTGTCTTTAGGTACTTCGCCTTCAGGTCTTCCAGGAGCCTGCGGCCGTCTCCCTTGTACATGTTCCATACTTTGGTAAGGTTGCGATTGGTCGCAGTTTTGCTACTCAGCGGGTCGATCAGATGCCTCAAGAGACACCACGTCTTCCACGTCGAGAGCGTGCCCTGCAGGCTGTCGCAGGTCTTCAGCCAATTCTCCCTGCATAGTTTGGCCTCGTGCTCGGCAATCTGTTTGCTCAAGGCTGCTATGCGCTTGGCCAGCTTTCTGTTGTGCCTCTGACGTTTCCATCGCCGCGTTAACGAGTGCCGGGCTGGGTCATTCTGGCGTCCACGTACGGTGTCTGTGACGTCGTTGCGATTTCTTGGGTAAATTTTTGGAGGGTCGTCTTCTGGTCCCTCAACCACTTGATGTAGGTCTGTTGCGTTTCAGCTTGTCCTGATTCTTCCTCAGACGCTTCTTCTTGTTCCTGGGTGAACGTTCTCATCTTGTCCCAACTTGTCTTGGCGGTGATCCGCGCTGTCCCCAACACAGCCCGATATCAGGAACCTCGGATCGTGATGCTGATCACGCTGTGGTCAGACCTAAGGTCACTTCTCCGCTTCTTCAGGAGACGTCTATCGTGCCCGATAACCACGAAAGGTCTGGTGTGATGTCCCTTGCGGCACTGTTACCTCTTCTGGTATTTACGTCCGGCTCGTTCAGGAGGGCTATCTCGTGATCCTCCATTGCTTTGGCCAATGCTTTTCCTCTTTTTGACTGGAACTTATAGCCCCATGTTGTGAGAGGGGCATTAAAGTCGCCGAGGATCAGGAGCGACCTGGTCCCCGCCAACCCTTTCGCCTGGCTCACGATGCGGTCAAATTCGTACTGCCGTTGTGACGGCCGACAGTACGCGCTCATTACAAATAAATTGCCCGCGCTGCCAATTTCTCTTGCATGAATTTCGATCAGCGTGTGTTCGCACCCGCCTTGTGCCGTAACATGTCGAGTTGCCGCCACATTGCTGAGAACGGAACGGCGGTGCTCGTTCGCAGCAATGTGGCGGCAACTCGAGCACCGCCGTTCCGTTCTCCGTAGGGTCCGTGTAAGTGACGTACCTCGGAAGTCTTGGTTTTCCGTTTGTCTCCTGTAGAGCAGTTACATCAGGCTTGTTGTCTTGCCCGCCAATGTGTAACATTAGTTCCGCTTCTTTGTTGCGAATTCCATGGCAGTTCGGTTGGTAAATTACTGTGGTGTCCCCCCGGTCTTCTTGTGCTTTTTACTTGGCTTCTATATGAAAAAGAACTAAACAAGGGTAAATGAGGTGCGCCTTAGTTCGCAGATGAGCCAACGTTTCGACAAGTGGACTTGTTTTCGTCATGCCCAGACGAAGACAAGTCCACTTGTCGAAACGTTGGCTCAACTGCGAACTGAGGCGCACCCCATTTACCCTTGTTCAGTCCTTTGTCATACCGTGCAAACCATCTTCTTCCTTTCGTTTTACTTGGCTTCTGCATCATCCTTTCCGGGCGTCTCAAGTCGATTGCGCCTTTTCGCGATCGCGTTTTTTATTTTTTCGGCCCGCTCCTTTTTCAGGGACGCGAAGTGGTTCCTCCCCGATTTTGAGGATACTTTTAGCGCTTGACGTTTGTGCTTCACCGATGGCGTCTGAGGCTGACTCTCGACAGCTTTAAGTCGGTCGTCTATTTTCCTTAGCCTTTCGTTAATTTGTGAACTTGCTGCCAAAATGGCCATCAGCTCTCCTTCTCGCGGGATCTGTGTCGTTACCGTGGTCGCGGTCTCTGCGTTGTCGCCACTTCCTCTCCGCTCGCGGGGCTCTCTTCGGCGTCCATCGCCTCTAGATTATTTGCTGCACGTTGCGTAACCTCAGCGTCTCCCGCTGTCCGCCTTTGGCGGGGCGAGGGGGAGGGGGGGGGCTCTCCGCGTTACCCTGCGCAAGTCTGCGAGCTAGCGTTTCGATCTTATTTACAAGCGCCTGAATTTTGGCCGTTCTGCTCTGGGCGTTTTGGCGCTCTATGATCCTTTTAAGCTCTATCACTTCGCTACTGTCCTTTTGCAGATTCGCTTGTGAGTTAAGGGAGGGGGTGAGGGGTGGGAATTCGGTGTCGCTGGTTAGAGCGACGGGAGACCTGTTGGTCCGGCCCACCTTTTTCTCGGCGATCCCTCGGTGTCCGGTTGACTCTGGCGACTGTTGTTGACAGCCACTGTTGTTGCTGTTGCGGCCCGGCGTGTGTGACCGGCCCCGTTGTTTGGAGGCGCTGCGGTGGGGTCCGCCTGCAGGACCTCTCTTGCCTCGGTTCCTTCTCCCGGCGTCTTCTTCCTCTGCTCAGCGCCGTTCCCAGCGCCGCCGGCGGACGACGTAGGGTGTCTTGAAGCGGGCTTTGCAGGCCTTGTCCGCGGTCAGGTGTTTGTCTCCGCACAGGCCACACTTCGAGACACATTCTTGATCTTCGGCGGGGTTGGAGATTCCGCACCCTCGGCAGATCGGGTTCGAAGGATCCGGGCACACGTCCATTCTGTGGACCACTTTCCCGCTTGCATTGCATACGTCGATTTGTTTTCTATTTACCGTGCAATCCGTGAGCAGGTTGCCGTATCTGACGTATTTGGGTACTTTATGCCCTTCGAAAGCAATGACGACTGATCGGGTCTTACCGATCCGGTTTGCCTGTAGGGCCGTTGGGGTATGCTTGTGCACGACATTGTCCTGAATATCCTGGGCATTATCCTTGAGCGGGATGCCCCTTATGACGCCCTTCACCGCGCCGTGGGGAGCCGCTTCGTAGGTATTTACTTAGTGTGCCGTGCCGCGTATACGTCGATCCTTCCGACTGCAGTGCATAAGTCGGCGTCCTCTCTCTCGGAGGTGCTCAGCACAACGATATTCTGCTGGAGGTTGGGGCACACGACGTCTTCACTTGCTTCATTGGCGGGGATCTGTGCCACCGCCACAATTGCACGACTTAGTTCAACGCGGGTCACATCACTCACATGGAGCCCGCCTCGTGGTCGTAATACAATCTTTATGTCGCCACGCGGCAAGTCTGGAATGCGCGCGGTCTTCAACAATTTGCCCTTGTTTATACGTTTCGCCCTTGAGTGACGTGTATCGTCGCCAGTGGCGTCTCCGCTGAGGTTGTTGCTCCGGCTGTTGACATCTGCAGCCACGGCCTTGGAGCCATCTTTGTTCGTTTGAAGTAGGGGATTTAGGCGAATCGGGGCCAAGAATGAAAAAAAAAACATAAAATGAGCTTCGTCGCCCTAAGCAGCTAATCACTGACCAGTGCCGTGAGTATCTGGTCGATACAAGACAAAGCATCAAGCGCCAGTCAGCAGCACCATAAGACAGTGCAGTGCTCGCCTTCAACCGTGCTAAATTGGCGCGTGCTGTAAGTGCATACCTTGGCACAAATCCCTGCAGTATGCGACAAATAAAAACGGTAAGCAGACAGCATATAACCACGAACATCGCACACAAAAGGAGCAGCTAATATTTGAACATGGCGGCAACTTCATTAGCATGCTTTGTCCACAACTAAACAAATCTTTGCACAGACCGGGCACTAACCTTTCTATACCGAAGCCTCAGCAGATGTTCCAGGGTTGTTCGTGACGCGCACACCAGTCAGTTCGATCGCACCCGTCCATGCAACAGGCACCAGTCTCGTTTACTACAACAAACGCCACGGCATCAAACAGCCGCCGCGGCACCCCAACCACAGCAGGATTGGTGACGGGCGATGAGCAGTGGCCCGCCGTGCCCCCAACTAGGAACAATCCAATCTAGGGATTGCTAGGGATTGAGGGCGGCTATCGAGCAAACATCCAGGCAACACTGGCGTTATTTATGGCCAGTTTTAGCTAGCCGCTCCCCGCCGTCGAAACAGCTCACTTTCTTCCACTGTGGCCTGAGCTAAGCCAGAGTACAGTGCTCTAGAATATGGGTAGTGGGTTCAGAGAGCGGCCGCCGGTGAGGCGACTCGTGCCGACGATACCGGATGGCGCCATCAGAGCATGGGCTGTATGAAATGCGGCGCGCTCTGCACCGAATCATCGGAGAAATAAACAAGGCTCTGTGCACCGTGGCTCTGTGTTTTAAACACAAATAGCTCCAGCTGCACACATGAAATAATGCTGAATCAAGAGAATGAGGTGTAGTAGGAGAACTAGAGGCCCCGTTAATGCTTCGCAACACTGATCGTGCTCTTTTGTAGGTACGGCTCTTATAATCAATTGATGAAATGAACAGTGGCGCGACAAGGACACTAAAAAGAAAGGATGCGCATACTACTAACTATTATTAATCGAAAATGTGCCATATACATTCATCTCAAGCATGAGACTCATCGCAATTATCGCTCCGAACCCAACACGTGGAAAACCAGCAGCAACATCAGGATAGTTGTTGTTGTTGTGGCTGCAAGAAGAAGGAAAAGAAAATGCACGGGCCTGCTACTGGCTCTGTAGCTGAGCCACCTCCGCTGCCTCGTGCAGACAGAAGACAAAATAGGGAAAGAATAGGAAGAGAGAAAGAAAGACGCGCGCCGCAGCAACAGCCGTCGTCCACCACCGAAGCGGTGGCGGCTGCAATGACGGCCTACAACAGAAAAATCCTGTGGCAGGCAAGCCCCCGCCGCAAGCGCCGGTGACTACCTGTACCCTCAGGATAACAGAGAGGAAACCTTTCACTCCTGCAGTTAAACTAACAGATTCGGATAAAAGAAATTTGAAACGAAAAAAGGGCCATCCTTTAGCGAACCCAGTGCAAACAATCGTAGCAACAGCAGAGCCATACATTTGAAGCTAGTCCGAAACTTAAAACCAAAACGAAAATGAAAAGAGAACAAAAGACAATCGTAGCAAAAACAGTCAAACATATTGTTACGATACGGCAAGCCGATGAAAACAGGAGAACAGAGGACAGAGAGATGGTAGATGACAGTGAGATGACGTTTTATGAAAATGTTGCCGGGCCTAGCGCGAGCGCTCCTGTCCACGCCACTGCCCGCTTTTTCTTCCTTGATGTCGTCCGTAACATGACCCGGGGCCACCGAGCGATCGTCCCGATCGTGGACGAGGAAATGCACGATGTTGATGATTCCATGGCATGATGATGGGCGTGTCTAGATGCTTGAAAAAGAAGAGGAAGAAGGAAGAATAAAATGGCTTGCCGGCACGATGATTCGCGATGAACCTTGGCAGGACACTCTCGGGCCACACGTTGCCACGACTCGATGGCGGAGGCCAAGGCACGCACCGCATGGCATAGGCAGGGGAGAATGTCTTGAAGTGTAGCGCTGTCTTGGGTCGTAGGGTCCTTGGTCAGCACATCAGGTCAGTGGGGTCACATTAGGTCATTCGGGTCTCTCCTTGTGTCTTGTGGTCATGTGTGGCGTCTCGGGTCAGTCTCTCCTTCGTCGTGTCTTGTGGTCGGGGCGGGGGGGACGGGGCGGAGGAACGGCAAGGTCTTGCTGGGTCCAGCAGGCTGGGGAACAGCCATGCAGTGCCTCCTAACCTTTCGCCGACGGCGCAAGAAGTCGCAGGGCGCTGATGCTCCGGACCAGGACGGGGGGGGGGGGGGGGGGGGGGGGGGGGGGGGGGGGGGGTGATTGATGATGAAGTACCAGCACCTCCAACCAAATGTTACGATACGGCAAGCCGATGAAAACAGGAGAACAGAGGACAGAGAGATGGTAGATGACAGTGAGATGACGTTTAATGAAAATGTTGCCGGGCCTAGCGCGAGCGCTCCTGTCCGCGCCACTGCCCGCTTTTTCTTCCTTGATGTCGTCCGTAACAATATGAATCGAAAGCTGTCAAAAACCAAAAATACAAAAAGGAAAGGAAACTATCAAGAAAAATGAAGTTTCCTTTCTTGATAGTTTTTTTGTAATGTTATGTACTGTGCGGCTTTTCAGCCCAGCATTTCTAGCGGCCGTCTGTTTGTTTAGGCGGGTTAATTTTGTTATTGATTTTACCTCTCGCCTTTCCTTAGGTTTCCGACTGCTTTTTCTGCAATTGTCCTTTCTTTTTCTTTTTATTCTTGGTATTAGGTTAGACAAGACAAATTAACTTGTATAAAATAAAGCTCTATTTTATTTCAGTGCTCCACACTGTGAGACATATTCTTAATATCTCGAAAAAAAATGTCGTGCCTCGATGCCTTGTTAAGGTCGGAATCATAACCTAGTGCTCTTATCGCTTATTTGGGATAAGTACTTGTTCTTTTTCTTTTTCTAGGGGGTCTCTGTAGCGGTGTTTTCTTTTTTTTTTTTTTGACAGATAGCTCGGCGCGTTCGGGAGCATAGTTGGCATCGCATCGGGAAAAGTTCCGGCTTTGCATGCGGAATGTGGACTTCTTTACCGTTAGTGACGTATATATAAAGTCCCTCATAATGCATGATGACTTGAAATGTAGCTCACGAACAGAGCACGTTTAGTCCGAAACCTTATCTTTTCGATCAAGGTTGCATTGCCATTGCTTCCATCGGAGGTTCTCATTCTTTGGCGCCGCAAAGAGCGACGTCTACTTGTCTTTCGTGCACTGGTATCCCGTTTTGCAACCGGGAGCGAAGCAATGCCGTTGACGCGCACGATTCTTAACGCCGCAAACTCAGAAAGAGTAGAAAAGCACCGCAAGAAAGCAAGAAAAAAATTACCTCCGATAACGTTACTTTAATGCGAAATTTCAGCGCAGCTAGTCACCTGTTCCACCTTTTCGATGGATTGAGGCAAAGAGTTGGAGCAAGACACGTATGTACAATTACAGAGAACTTTTTTTAATCTTCCCACGTATTCCTTCAAGAAACACTCCACTAACTGTTCTTGGCTGTCATGAAAGAAGCTTTGTGGTCGGAGAAATGAACAGAGCAATTGAGTCATTGGGAGGTTGCGGGAAGCAGCGCGCGCGGGCCCACAGGAACGGTGTACGACGAATCGACGAACAGATAGCAGCGGCTGACTGAAAAACTGATTGATTTGTAGGAAGGGAAAGGCGCGGTAACTGTCTCACTTGTTTTTGTAGACACCTCAACCGCGCCGTAAGGGAAGGGAGGAAGGTTGGAGTGAAAGTGGAAAGAGAGAAAGAAGAGCCGTAGTGGAGGGCTACGGAGTAATTTCGACCACCTGGGGATCTTTAACGTGCGCTGACATCGCACAGCACACGTACGCCTCTTCGTTTCGCCTTCATCGAAACGCAGCAGCCGAGGTCGGGTACGAACAGCGGCTGACTGATACCGCTGACGCCGCTAGCGAGTGAAGCGAGTGAGAACGGCATGCACGCACCGTGATCCGCTGATAGCGGACCCCCCTCTCCCTCTTGTTAGGAGAGAGGGGGGGGGGACAGGAGAGGGTGAAGGGTGGCAGTTCAATGTCCTACGGGGCTGGAACTGGTAGGTCAACGGCGCTTGCGGCGGGGGCTAACCAGCCACCTAATTTTATTTGTTGTAGGCTGTCTGTCACCCGTTAATAATTATGAGGTATTATTAACGATGCGTCCTTAACGGTGCGCACACTCTCAGACACCCTTAGAGTGAGTGGGGGAGCTGTTCCGGTAGCAAAGGAGATACCCTCGACCTGCGTGGCAAGCTCAGCCGGAATTAAACTACCTTGTAGTGACAGAAGGGGGTGGCTGTTTGGTGCCCAGCTGTCGCCGGTTCAAGCCAGAGTAAGGGTCGGAGCCAGGAGTACCAAACAAAACGCAGTTCATGCACACCAAGAGACGATACAAATGAATACACAAGAACACTTGAAATGCACAGACGAGAGGTTCACAGAATACAAACGCTAGGCATGCAACTACCACGGCCGCTCGATGGAATGGAAGCGCACCTAGTGCGCTTCCATCGAGCGGCCGTGCAACTACAGAGGTATTCAATATAACACAGAAGCTTTACAACACAGATGAAAAACGAGAGAGTCACCATAAACAAACACCAAATTGTTCACCGGGCACTGTTGCAGTCCGACGCCTCGAGAGTCACGATGTGGCCGCCATGCAAGACGAGCGCCGCTCCCTCGCAGGTCCGTGGGCTTGCCAGCAGCGGGTGATTCACGGGAGTCCAGCCGAAGCACTTGCGAACACGCCGCAATCACTGACTGACTGTCTGACTGACTGACTGACTGACTGACTGACTGACTGACTGACTGACTGACTGACTGACTGACTGACTGACTGACCGACTGACTGACTGACTGACTGACTGACTGACTGACTGACTGACTGACTGACTGACTGACTGACTGACTGACTGACTGACTGTTGTTGTTGTTGTTGTAGGAAGAAGGAAAAGAAAAGAGTGGAACGCGATAGCGTTATTGCACCTCGTCGAGAAAACTTACTAAACGCAAGGGTATTGGGGCATCCTCGCACCGGTACCCGCGCGGCGCGAAGGGGAGAAGCGGGTGAGCGAAGACCGTGATCTAAAGAAAGAAAAGACGCTTGACTCTACAACCTGTGAGGGTGCACGGCGAAACGTCAGGGGCGAGTGGCGCGCCACGTGTCGGGGCAGCACCGCACAATGCGAGGAGGGGTTCTTCTGTGTTTGCCGCAAGATGGCTCTACATGTGCGCAGAGCGCAGAAGAAATGTAGCGGAAACGTACTTCGCTACTTGTGTAACTGCGACTTCTGTAAGTAACATGCTCATAATTACCGATATACACTGCAGTATAACGTTCTACGGCATGTTTCTAAGGCAACACCGCATTCACTAGAAGCGCTTTTGTACCGCTTTCAAGCATCGAACTCGTGGCTGAGGGACTTCTACTTCCGGCCACCGGCGTGTACGGACGCAGAAGCATGAGCTCCGGCGGAGCGGCGTTTGCGGCCCAGGCCGGCCGCGGAAACAGGTTTTTTGACGCTTCGGCTGACGAGTATCAGGTGATTCTGCCAAGTTTGCCAACCGGGCGCATTGTGCTTAATACTGTTTTCATGCATGGTGATGTGAAGGCTCGACCGTACCGAGTTGAAGACTTCAGGGACGCGTTGGTTCGTCTTGGATTGCTCCCAGAGGTGGTCGCCGTGGGGGCGTACCAAATGAACCACGTTTGGGCAGTGACGTTTAAAGACGCCGAGGCCACACGTAAGCTGCTCGCTGTCAGTGATGTGAAAGTGAAGGACCATCGCTGTGTAATCGTCGACCCCAACGACCAGGGCGTCCGGTTAAAGATTCACTGGCTGTTGCATGGCGTTCCTGACGAAGACGTGTGAGCCGCACTGTTGCCGTATGGGACGGTGTCTGACATCGCAAGGGAAAGGTGGCGCGTACAAGGCGTCACCGACAAAGGGTCAACTACGCGCACCGTGTCCCTAAAGCTGAAGACAGGGGTGAAAATTGACGACATCCCACACCAGCTGCGAGTTGCCGGTGAGCCAGCGCTCGTCGTCGTTCCGGGCAGGGCTCCCCTGTGCCTTCGCTGCAAGACGACGGGTCGCATCCGGAAGGAGTGCCAGGTTCCGCGCTGCGCTCGTTGTCGTCGTTTCGGCCACGACGAACCGCAGTGTGTAAAGACGTATGCAAACGTCGCAGGGCCCGTGAGGAACGACGACATGTCGGAACACCTCATGGACGAGGCGGATGCGGAAGAAGCAGCTAAGGAGTCAGGCACCAGCTCAGCAGAAACAGCAGTCACTCCCCCCTCCCCAAACGCGGACGAGGTCAAGGAGCAGGGTGTCAAGAATTTGCAAGCGTGTTCCGTCAGCGTCGCGGACGCTAAGGTGGCCAGCAGCAGCAACTCAACTGGGGACACGGAGGTCAGTCACAACACAGTATTCATTCACGAGACAGACAGCATGGTCGAATCTGAGGCAGCGAACTCGGCAGCGGTAGCGAAGCGGACACACGACGACATGGAGGACCGAACACCAGGTCACGAGAACGCAGCCCAGACAACGCAGAGACATCCAGAGAATGTCCTCAGAATGCTTCAATCAGGATGTTCTGACATCCTCAGGTAATCCTCATCAGATCCTCAAGCCGTCCAAATCAGATCCATTTGTCCGTCCAAAGCACATACTCAGAATGTCCCCAGAATGCCCATTCCGACATCCCGAGGTAGTCCTCAGACACCCATACAGGATCCATTTTACTCATCCTCAGGTAGTCCTCAGACAATCCTAAACCAGTCCAAATCAGATCCATTTGTCCGTCCAAAGCACTCACTCGGAATGTTCTCAGGAGCAAGTTTCGGGATCTTTTACGTATTATTCCAGGACTATCTCTTGCAGATTTGCTTGCATACTGCACTCGAATTTCAAACAGGATTTGAAGTCGTGCATGGCACAATTAACCACTATGGCAAAAGATGCATGCTTAGCTGTCATTCTTTGTTTCTATTCCTCTGCAAATGTGCCCACCTGTACAGCACAACGCATTATGCTGTAGCAGCAGGTGCAATTACAGGGGATTAGAAACGCATGACAGCTATACAAGCACCTTTGCCATAGTGCTTAATTGTCCCATGCACAACTTCAAATCCTGCTTGAAATTCGAGTATAGCACGTAAGCAAATCAACTTGAGAAACGTCTGGAATAACATGAAAAATACCTTGAAACTCGTTCGTGGGGGCATACACAAGTAGCACATTAACTGATGATGAAAAGAAAAAAAAAATGTCTAGAGGAACAAGGAAGAACACGTATATATATTTTTGGATACCACTAGATCTTCGATGGCAGAACTAAATAGTCATGAAAAAATGTGCATGCTTTGGAGCAATCCCCTGCTTATGTGATTGTGTTGTGTTGATTGTGTTCCAGCCTATGAAATAAGCAGTTGCATAGGTTTAACTGAAGATGTTTAACTAAACTTTTAATGTAAAAAAGTGACACCAGTGATGTTTACATGCAGAATAAGGGCTCAAATGTACTTACACAAATTATATTTTATGCAAGTAGTGCAAATATGTAGCACTCTGTGCTTACAGACTAAAACTGTACAATAAGTACTCACTAAACTTTAACATATATATATGATAGCAAAAGCTTCACTTTTCAAATTGCCCAGTTCCTTCTTATGGATATGGCAGCTGGGTTGTAAATATGTTGGACACTCAGCTTGGTGACTAGAACAGCACAAAAAAAATGAGCTGCAACATAATGAAAAAAGAACATCTTCACGCCGAGTCTTGCAGGGCTCCCGAGGCAGCTGTAGTTTCAACGCAGCAGTTAGGAGACTTCTTCAGTGGGGACACCTGAAAATTGTAAACTGCATCATTTAATGTCTCTAAGCCAACTTTTTGCCTCAAAGAACTCAAACAGCCTTTAGTAGGTGGCAGGAACCCCCCCTGCCCCCATCACCACTATCAGGCAATGCTGCTTGTTGTGAATGGACCCAAGTCAGACTCTTTTGTACTTTAGTCCACTTTCTGTATGCATTTTGCTTTTGACATTCTGCTTTTTATTAAATTGCCAACAACTGAAGTGAGGGTGCATTTTTTATACCAGTGAATATGGCAGTCTGCTTTAATGCAAGCATTTAGAAATTGAAAGAAGAAATTGAAACTAGGACTCTGACATTACATCAGCGGCTAATGGCTTCAAGAATACAGCGATGTAACCTCACAAATATAATCCACCTACAGCAGGATTTTTTTACACTGGCCTGAAGTACTAAGCCTAGACCTCAGCTGCATAGGTGAAGTTTCTGCTAATGTAGCGTGAACTCAAATTTGTTACAGCCAAATAATGCAAACTAGTGAGGCTAAGATGTATAATCCTAATATTAGGCACGAGCACATATAGTGACACCACCTCTTGGCAGTGCCCGCATGATGCATAAAGTGGAATGATGTGCAGTAAACTGCTGCTGTATGATGCTTTCCTAAGCAGTTCAGTTGAGCGATAATACTATATTTATGTAGTTGTTTATTACGTACTTCGGTCTGGGCCTGTTTAATTTTAATTTGAGGTATCAGACCCACTCATTACGCAAGAAAGCACTACACCATGTCAGTGAGCTGCCAAAACATGGCCAAACTTGTTACAGCGAAGATGTGCACCACCAAGCACAGTTGACGGTGTTATGGAAATAACTGAAGCTGCTACACAACCAATCAGATATAAGCAGTTACTGAATCTTGGTAATATAAGATTTTTCTGCAAGAGCAGGAAGCTCTCAGGTGTTTTAAAGATGTGTGCCTTTGGACAAGTCAAAGGAAGTGGTGCCATTCAGCTTTTCTGTTCAAGCAAAGTGGTCTGACAGGATGACAGAAACCTTTCAATGTAGCTGTGTAGAGGTGTGTTTCACACTACAAATTATTCCGCGCTGACTGTGACCAATAACACTAGGGCTGTGGACAGATGTTTGTTTTCCCATGCATGCTCACTTCTGTTGGCCTTTATGTCAACATATGTGATATTCTGTGATGTTCCTGTGATGTTCTTGCACAAGTGTATTTGAATTTTTTTCATTACTGTGGGAGCTGCTTAAGATGACCCATCATACATACTGCAGGGCATGGCAGCAGAATCTTTTAGCTCATTTTAACAAAACTTTTATGTCGGGCACCAGTGCTTTCTTTCAGAAGAAATTTTACACCTCCCGGCTTTTAGCCGAACCTTCAAAAGTGATAAGCACAAGGAGCACAAGACCTTAAAAGCATGGGCTAGAGCTCCAGCTGCTACTCACTGAACTGTTCAGCGTCAACAGATGAAACACTGCTTGCTAAAATGCTTGGTGCACAAATGAGAATCACCAGTCTTCTTTACCTATTCACAACTTGATTAACCAACCATCTCTAAACTATTTCTAAACTTATTTTTGGAATAGAAATTGAAGTTTACGCTGCATTCTGTTGTGCATGCTTAAAATTGAGATACAGAGTAGTAACAAACCAGGGAAACAGCCTAAACCACAGCAACTTCAGTAACAATGCGTGACCGAAATGTGCAATTTTCGGTATGCCTCTAATAGGCAAAACTACAGGGAAAAAATTGCAACTTTTACCTTTTCATACTTGCAAATTCAATCCAGTGCCTGCTACAGCAGCAGTAAAAGGAGTTATATGATCTCATTTGTTCCTCTAGCCAACGCTAGCACCATTTGCTGAGCTCGCACCCAATAGCAAGACATGGTAAAGCTATCAGTTACTTTTTATATGTTACCATGCACCATTGCTTATTTTACTCTGGCATGTACTACACCAGCACACATTTACTCTCTAATAACATTTTAATTTGGGGACAAAAGTTCGCTAATGGGGAAGTGAACAGTATTTAAGAAGAGGGCTTTGTTGGGCTGGTTGGTTCATGTTGAATGGAAGGAAGGAACAGCTCAAACAGACGAGACGTGTAGGAAGGCGAGACAGACACATGAGCTCATGTGTCTGTCTCGCCTTCCTACACGTCCCATCCGTTTGAGCTGTTCCTTCCTTCCATTCGAAGTGAACAGTATTGTTATCATCAAATGATTTTCGTCTATGTCCTGTAAAAGTAAACATATGCCAATGCTTAACCACAAAAGCCTACTAAAGAATGCAATATAATAAAAGCTTACCAGTAGCGTCAGCCATCCGCTTTTGTTTCATTTTCAAGAGTTTCTCTCCGGCATGCCGCAGCCATGTCTTAATAACATTCTCCACGTCAATCTTATTCGCTTGTACTGCTGTCCGCTTAACACTTTCTGTATTGAGAAAAATACAAGAAAGCACAAAGCAATATTGCAGTTCCCAGTGAACGCTGTCTACACAACAGCAAAGTAAATATAGGTTCAGAAAATTGCAGTCTGATAGTTTGGGCCACAAAGCAGTCAAGTTGCCATACGGTCCATTTAGAAGATAATTTTTGTATGCTTCTAGTAACAGAAACATGTAGCTTGCTGCAATATGCAAATGCAGGAGGTGAGTACACCACTTACTGTAGATCAGCTCGCAGACATGAAGTGCTGAGAACTTCCGCTTTCCCTTTTGCCCAAGCCAGCTGTACTGCACAGCTGCTTCATGTGTCATCAATGCCTCAAGTATTCGCCGTGTAGAGGTGCTTAGATTGGCTCCACAAAGTGCACTTAACTCCTGCACCTAAAATGTAGTGATAAAACATTTCTTTCAGTGCACACTGTGCTAGAAAGGTTGAAAAAAGTATTGAAATGTTGACCTAAATATCATCATCAAAAAAAAGCAGGTAAATAGTATTAGATTTCACTGGGATCAATAAAGCAATGTGCAGCTCATACCAGCATAAGCTTTCAATTTTTCAATTTGGCATATAAAACTAAAACATCTTCCATAGAAAGTGGGCAATACCAACCAAAACATTTAAAGCTTGGTGTGGTTTGCACGGTTTACTGTCCATAAGCAACTCAGGGTATGAGAGACGCCACAGGACTCCAGAAATTTCAACCACCTGGGGTTCTTTGACGCGTACTGACACCACACAGTACACGGGCACCTTGAGTTTCACCTCCACGGAAAAGCAGCCACTACGGTCGGAATTCAATCCCGCATCCTTAGGTTCAGTAGTCGAGCACCCTAACCACTCAGCAACTGCAGCGGGGCCAAAAAATCTACATATGGGCATTCAAAATAAAATAGTGAATTGCTTGCATACAAACTTATTCTTTAGCCCATTCAGGCTCACTTATTCAAACTGATCCATTACTCTGTTTACATAGTACAAATGCACCAATCAATTCAAATTCTGTACAAGCAGACAAATTTTTGGCTTCTGATGAGTTGCTGTTATAATGTGGACTTTGTATAATGTTGAAAATTGCCCAGTACATTAAATGTGCAGGTCTGTTAAGCCATAAGTTAAAGGATGAAAATGCCAAGACACAAAAAGCTCAATGAGAAATTTTTCTTGATGAGATAGCAAACAGCTCTTATTTCATTATTTTTATTTTATTTTTGTTTTCTTTTTCTCATAAGACATTTGTTTGTTTTTTTTTTATTTCCATTCCATCTCTTTATCTACTATCATTAATTAGCATCATTATGGAAGTAATAATTTACTAAATTATTGTTATTTACCGTCATCAACAAAGTGTAATGTTTTTGGAAGCAGTAAAAAATTACCTTGCTTTCTTGGCTGCTAACCTGCATTCTTACTTACAAACTTACGAGAGCTGCGTAAAACTAAAAGTACATTCATTAAAAGCATGCGGCACAAATAACACAGTGTTGAAGTACTACTCCAAAATCACAAGTACCACCACGGCCCTTTTCGCAGTAGGACAGAGTAGCAATGTTGGTTCATTAAGAACAGCCCCTTTGTGTTATGGGGATGCTTCACCGCATGTGCTATGACTCTATGATGAAGCCTCCTCAAAACACAACGTTTCAGCGTACTCAAAGAGTGAAGGAAGCATGTGGATGCAAGAGAAAAATGTGAGTAGGCATTAAAACGATGTGACACCATCTAAAAAAAATAAACAGCCAGTGATGCACGCTGCAGTGTTTGAAAAGTCGTGATTAGCCATACCACGGCCGCAGAAAGTTGTCCCTTAGCATGGCCAACTTTTGCAGCTAGTCGGGGCATTCTGGCACAGCATGGAGCAGAAATATGCAGCTATATCAAATTGGCACAATTGGTGTAGGTGTTGCACCACTGTACATGACAACATTAATAAATCATAAGCTGTTTTGCATGCATACAGATTTCAAAGCATTCTGCGCCCTCTCCCAAATACACTTGCACTAAGATCATGACAGTGAATCTTCAGTGAATGAAAAAGCAAATCTTTCATTGAGAGAGCAATCACTCATTAGAATTTATATATACAGTCATATGGCTACAATGTAAAACTTACCAGCTTTGACTTCATGTCATTGCTTTGTGCCAACTCCCTGTCGAAGGATTCCAGGTCTTCTGCACTAGAAAATGGTCCCTGCAATATGTCTTCTTCAAGTTCAACTCCACCTCTAGCAGTAAGCCGGGCAGTTATGGCATCCATTTGAATTCCTAGGTGTTCCACTCTCAGAAGTATTGTTTGCAGCAATCGAATGACTTGGCTAATAGCCTGTGAATCTGATGAGGTCTATATTTTAGAACATGCTTGTAAGGTAATCGATGGTCATGCACAATGCACAGAAAGGTCAAGAGATTATAAAAGATGTTTTTACAGAAGCCACATGTATGGCAATCTGCCTACAACAGCAAATATAATGAGTATATTATTTAGCGCAAAGTGATAGGACAGTAAGACAGGACGAACACGGGCGCTGTTAATTACTATGCGCTAAATAATATACTCGTGATGTCAGAACACCAACTAGCCCAACAATTTACTTTCTTAAACAACAAATACTTAGCACAAAATATTTATACACTTCCAACAAACTGGGAGATAAGTGAAACATGTTAAAGTAACACATACTGCTGGATCATAATTAGCACTTGCTTCTACTTCAATGTTTTGGTAGTAAAACAGAAAACTAAAAATTCACACTGGAAGGTGGAGGAGAAACAACTGACACTAGGATGCTGGAAAGATTTGTTCTGATCCAAACTAACAAACAGGGTAGAGTTACTCTGTTTTGTTAACGGTATGTTTTGTTATATTACCAACCCATCACAGTCAAAAATAGGCCCAAAACACAAGCTCTTTTTGGCGCAAAGGTATCCTATAGTGGGGTGTCTTCAGCATGAACATTACACATTACGAAAGTGCATATCAGTTTCCATTAAAGTACTAGGTTGTGAATTAGTAGCACATTCACCTTTGACTGTGAAGGGCTCTAGAGAACAAAATACAATTTATTTGTTTTTACTGTTCCTTTGATTAGGTCTGCAGTTAAATAAGGAATGAAGCACTCAACCCATATTGGTGTTTTAGTTATAGTTTCACAAGTTTTAATCACAAACCGCTGCTTTTATGCAGAACAGCAGAAAGGCCTATCGCACAAATAAATGCATGAAGCACAAGTACAGCCAAAATTTAGAGCCAATGTGGTTGGCCTCTGAGCCACACATCATGTGGCTTGTAATGCACCCGCACTTTTCAAAATCACCAGAAGGTTAGAAAATCTCTGGCCCTGCCCCTTTCAATCGGTGAGAGCCCTGCTACCTGTCTTAGAAGCAAACACCTTAGGCTCTAAATTTCTGACAGCTTGTACAGCATTTGCCCTATATGGCTGTGGGTAGGAAAAATATGAATTGATTTTGATGCACAGAAACTGTACTATGAGTCAATGAATAGTTTAACAGCCAGAAACAAGAGTGGGACTAGAGTTTAAATTGTAAATTGAGTATCGAACGTTTCAAAGTGACACATTAAGTATGAGAGACTGCAGAGTGAAAGGCTTTGAATTTATTTACACAACCTGGTGTTCCTAATGAGTTTTGACCTTGCAGAACATTCAGGTGTTTTTGTATTTTGCCCTCATCAGATGACCATAGCCACCGCTACAAAGGTTGAACCTATCTTTTTATATTGGCAGCGGAAGGCTAATGTATAGTCCCGGATTTTAAATATTGAGCACATCTCAATGGTAAAATATTTTGTCACGTAAACCTTAGCGAATATTAGGAACTACATTGCACATGCACAAGTACATGCCACTGGCGCGCTTGTGTACGGATCCGAGTAACCACCATATTTTCTGTATGGAAGGCGTGAGATTTCAAACACTAGATGCGTGGTCCGTATTATTATGGCCGCACCTGTACATTCAAATTTTTTGACACAGGTTCAAGTGTACTATTACAGCGACAATCTAAAATGAATGAATACTGACACACCAAGCAACAAGAAATGTAAAACTTACTTCCGGCTTCATTGGCATGTGGGTGATTACGAGTGCTGCCATCATTCCTCTGGGCCGCTGCAATTTTTTACACTTATCAATGAAAGAACTGTCATGCTGCTAAATAACACACCTGATGTCAGGCTCCTATGCATGATGGGACAGTCATTCCTGGTGTGTGATCGCCCAGCTGGCACAGCATGACTGGAAGCTAGGGAGAGGAAAATAATGTTGGCCATGCATAATATGAATAAAGCACAAAAAGGCAACACAGGGAAGAGGAAAACAAAATATCCCTCAGCCACCTCGCCTTTGTTTACAGTCTTCTTGTGCTTCATTAACAACAGAAAACCAGTATCAGAACAGAAGGTTGAGCTAGTTGGTAATATTCATTATGAAAAACAGGAAAAAGCCAGCAAGACACACACAAGAAAAAGAAAATCAGGTGCCACACGTGTGTGTGTGGTGTTCTGTTTTTGTGTGCCCTGTCCAGTCTTTTTATGCCATGAATAAGACACTAGCTTGCCTGTCAAGCTGCCCTTTGTAAAACATGCCACACGAAATAGTCTGAAAACTATACTCACATCTACTGCAGTGAGGTCCAGTCAATGCAGCATTGCGGTACTGTGGGCCTCCCAGGGTATGCTGGCTCTCTGATGTGCAGAAAAAGTGCTTGTACTAAACAGGTTGACATATGTTACTAGCAGGACTACTTACGGGATGCTTGCTGCTTGTCAACTGAAGATGGAACTGCAGGCCAAGGTGCTGGATTATGAGCTCTCATGAGTACTGAAAATCATATTTTCCTCAGCAAAGCTACAACAGCCTGTTTCATATTTTCTACTCACAAGATTGCTGCCTCCGGTGTGGACGGGATAAAGGTGCCATGGCCTGAGGTACTTCCGAGCCTGTTGCATGGGCCACTCCCACACTGTCTTCAGAGCAGTCTGATTCACTGTCTACTAAAAAGAAGAGAGGTCAGTAGAATAACATAGCAACATAGCAAGCATAAATGAACAGCTTAGATAATGGTACAGTAATTATGCAAAATAGATAATTTTACAATGACTGACCAGATTAGAATGATGAACTAGCTTTAAGCACTTGCACATAGATGAAAAATGGCAAAACTTGCTCCTTTTTACCTTGCTCTTCAGCACTGATTGCTGCAGACGCAGAACTTTTACTTGTAATGTTCAGTCTGCCAGTTCCTTTTGCACATAAGAAGGCATATAAAATGTACAGCCCAAACTCTTTTGGTAGTACACTGCTTTGCGGCCTTGCAAGAGCATTACACAAGCCTTTTAAAACATTCAAAAACAAGGTTTTCCCCATAAAAGATAGCTGGGATAAGTGATTGATAGAATGTTATTTTCAGAGCAAATTCTTGGTGGGTTGCACTGCCTTAAAATATAAGGCACCGCAATACAGTGGAGGATTTAACATTTAAGTATATCTAAAAACCTAGACATAGATCATGCATTTTTTTTCACCCAAAATCCTGTGGGCAAACCAATGAAAATTCAAAGAGACAGAACACATACCTTTCATTGAAAAATGTTCTTGCAGTGGAGACCTTGTCATAACCTCAGGACTAGAACTTAGTGCTCGTTGTATTTTCCTCCTTTTGCCCCTTCCTAGGTCCACTTCACTCTCAAGATCAGAAGTCTCTTCAGCACGACGAATCTTCTTTCGTGCTTCAAAATAGCTGCTTAAGCAAATACACAATGTAATTAGATGCAGATAAAAACAATTGATTATGAGGCAGCGAATCGGGAAACGCAGACAGGAAGAAGCACAACCGCTGTCTGCTTCCTGGTGCGCTGCCTCATAATAAATGGCATTCAACCAGCTCAATTATCCACTTTAGAGACATAATATTTGTCATTATGCCCCACTTCGATTATGCCTTTTTCACAAGTTATATCATTCATCTTTAGAAGCATTGATCATGTCACCAGTCCATCGTCTTTCCAGCAAAATCGATCACGACAAGACCATTTACCCACCCCCTTCTATAACATGTGCTCACCTCCAATCATTTTTTTTTGTCAAATCATCTAGGGACAGTAACAATCTTCCAAATGAAGCTGTTGCACCTTACCAACCTGATCCACTTCAAGAAAGAAACCAAATCCATCATCCTGCACCTGTCCTGCCCATCCCTCATATAATGCCTGATATCTGGAGTCTTTGAGGTATAATAAATAAATAATTCAAGGACAGGCAATGATTTCCTGTATGACGCCAACCTTAAGTGGCAACAATCCCCTAGCTGATTTAGACATGCCAGGCTCGTCACACGCTGGCTATTATTTCTGGCTCTTGATGAGCCCAACTTGTCATTTCTTTTTCTATACTCTGTCTCTGGTTTGCAGCAAGTATCTCCAATACAAATTTTAGTTAAGCTGCCAGGTGCAGGCAAAGGTACTAAAATACTGTTTTGGTTGCAACTTTATTTTTAAAGAACAGTCCATTAAAGTCATAGATGATAATCTCAGCCACTAAGAGCTGAAGCAAAAAACGGTACTTGTATTGCAGTATAAAAACCTATGCACTTCATTAAAATAAAATATGCAAGCTTGTCACTGTGGGTGAAATAAACGCTCTATCGCATTCAATGCAGGTTTATTCAATACTGGTTAAAAAAGATATTGGTTCTAAAATTTTACCAAAAATGCTAACCAAAGCCCCATATTATTACTAAGAATTGCTTTTGTGAGAACAAAAACTGTCACCTGCTTACTGGAAGTGTTAAATGTGCATATAAAGCAAAAATACATGACTCACTGAATGTCTCCAAAGGTATACAGGGAACCCGTATCCAGTCTGAAGTAGGTGAGGCTCCACACTTGACCAGGTTTTCAATATTTCGTGAGTATGCTGGCCACATACATTCACTGCCATTTAGCCACTTGTTATGGACAATAGCAATGCTGTTTTCTTCTTGTGGAAATTTTACAATAACAAAACTGTCCCCTTGAAGAAAAGTTTTTACAGAAAAAATTAGCACTATTTACAAAAAGAAGATCCATTCACGCCTTTGTGTGAATAATGGGAAAAACAACAAACTTATTCTGCCATGGAATTTTCATGCACTTTTCTGAAATGAAGCCAAGAGGCCACGATTGCAAGGCAGAAGGCTGGGAAACAACATGAATTCCCAAGAGAGAAGAACAACAAGGTGTAGTGTACAATTCCTGTTGCTTCAAAAACTTTCGCCCAATGATTTGTGGTACACCTGCTGTGGTATGAGCAAAGTTTTCAATAGCCACTAGGCTTCCATCAATAAGCCTGCAGCAGCTGTCTTTCTTTCCAGTACGAAACAGAGTGCCTTCAGGGAGTACCACCTTCATGAATTGTGGCCCTTGACATGTATATATAAGTGGGCCACACTGGTGTTCAGAGCTAAATACAGGATGTGACCTTGCATCAGCAGCAACTCTGTAACCCACAAGACATTTTTCAGCGAGCCGGTTCGACAGCTGTTCTAATGGAAACTGTGGCTTTCGCAAAAGCTTCTTGATAACGCTCATGTGGTTTTCAAAAGGGAAAGCACTCCATGAATCAAGTGGCCCAAGGCGCCGTGCGTCAGCAGCAAGATGACAGAGAGCGTGGACATTATGAGACACATACTGTTTCCCATAGATCGTTGCAAAGCTGCTGATAAAGTTTCTCAGCAAGTCATCAGCATAATCAAAATCATCTGCAGTTGCCTTTCGGATGCCAGGATGGTGACTGCCACATGAAGGAACAAGAAGTTCTCGTACATTTCAAATGGAATTGTAGAAGACAACACCAAGGGACC
This sequence comes from Amblyomma maculatum, assembly GCF_055883805.1. Lineage (NCBI taxonomy): Eukaryota > Metazoa > Arthropoda > Arachnida > Ixodida > Ixodidae > Amblyomma > Amblyomma maculatum. The sequence goes on along the minus strand of NC_139344.1, from coordinate 473,260,903 downwards.
ACCATACAGCAAGAAGAATCGGAACTCTGTTGCCTTCCATCGTTCTAGGTCGGTCAAACCTCTCGTTTTTCTGTTGAAATCAGAAGGCACATACTGAGCTAGCTCATTCAACTTGCATGAAAGCCGATTCAAAATGCCAGTTCCCTGCCTGACATGTCTAGGGCCACGAACCCACAAGAGCAAAATTTTGCGCACGACTCCTAAACACACAAGATGCATATAGTCTAGTGGGATGTCCCGAACCATATCTATTGGCAGCCTTTCAAGAACTGTGTCACCAGCATGATGCTCCTTCTGAAACTGTCCCCGAAAAGTGGTATTAGTCCTGAGACTTCTAGTGATATTTAAAAAACATACTCTGCCTTGCTTGTATGTGCCTTTCACGGTACATTTTGTGCAGATGTAATACCCTGTGTGGCTTTTGATGCTCAGAATGAAAGCCTTTGCTGGCGCATCACAGATTAGTGCATTAAGCCGGGCAGGGATAGCACGTCCACACAATCTGACGCCTGAAGTCAGAACCTCTTCTAACTCATCAACAAAATGACAAAGAAACTCATTTGCATCGTCAGGCTTGCTGTCGTCAAAGAAAACGCCAACTTCGAAAACGTTGTTACACTTCAGGTTTTTCACTTGCCCGAGAATAGGCCAGAATTGGCTCCTAGAGCTCTTTGCAATTGGAAGCCCGTCAATGTTGAAGTTTAGAATCAGCTCCTGAGGCAGACTTCTTTTCCGCCCTACAACACGACGGATGCCATCTACAATGCCAAAATGGCAGTACTTTCCACCAGAGAGGTGCAAAATGCCGACTGACCTCCTAGGAGTCTCTAGAAATGCCCTTGCAGACCTTGGAAAGGAAGAAAAACATGAATGGCTGCGCAGGAGCGCCAGAAGTGATGCATGGGACATGCCCGACTTAACTGCAAATATCTGCAAGTTCCTACGGAACAACAAAACATCGTCCTGAGTGTCAGGCAGCTCTTCAGTCGGCGTTAAGTTGCATTCATGGCTCCAAAGTGAAACGCTAGCAACGCTAAAATCATCGTTGAGTGGGGAATGTTCAACTGCACTGCAATGACATCTGCTGCGCGAGGCTGTAGCGACGAGTTCGTCGTGTTGAGAACGCGGTGAGACAGTGGGCGCAGTTTCTTCGATGTCGTCTAAGTCATCAGCAATGGACGGAGAAGATTCCTCCCTACTACACAATGCCAACAGTTCGAGGCACTCATTTGTACGCCGATTTCTAGTGCGCCGAAATTTCCGTTGTGAACACGCAGCCATGGCTGAACCAACGAGTCAAAAGCGAGATACGAACTGGTCACTTACCTTGTTTTGTGCCGGTTTCTCGCTTCTCAGACAAAGACATCGTTGCATCAGGGTGTCTTCCGCCAGTAATTTTGCGTTCAAATGCTGAACAATGTCACGTCCTTGCAAGCAACGGCAGCAACGGCCAATGTTACCAAACACACAGGCAGATTGTTTTGCGCGGGAAAAGCGCGGAATAGAATTTGCCTGGCTTGGCTTGATTCGGATAGCGCGGATAGCTTGGAAATGATGATGATGATAATGTAACGTTGTTGGTACTCCAGCCGAAAAAAGCAGTTGAAAGACACAGAAACTACGAAGTTCACAAACAAAGCAATCCACCCAGCCACACTCGCACATGGAGGAAAAAAAAAAACTAAGGAGGGAAAAAACAAAAAAGAGCCAGTCCGTCCCTCGCGCGCATGCGCGAATGGGCGCCGCGCGGGGTCCGCGGGAGAGCGCAGCCGCGCGCCCAACGTTGCCCGCGCCATGGCCGACGCGCGCACTAATTAAAATATACCGACATCAAAACATTCTAGGGACCGACTCGGACAGCGAAAAAACGGAGGAGGGAGCGGTGTCCTCGGCACTTGGCTTGCAAGAGTTGGCCGCGTGCCGTCACGCTCTCTCCTTATATATATATATATATATATATATATATATATATATTATTTTTTACCTCCTTGCACTCACACGGTCGCGCGCGCACACCCACACACAGACTACACACACGACCGAAATTACACCCAGCATTTATTACTAAAAAAAAGAAAAACTAATTATACCGGCGTGAATTTTGAAAAAGTGCATTAGTGTCATTGGAGCGGCTAGTGCTGCGCAAGAGCGAGGCAATTTGTAAGAAATGAGCTTTAAGTAGAGCCGCAGATGCCATTCAAAACAAGAAAGCAAAAAATATACTTCGTGATCCGGAATAGATCCTCTCCCGATTTTTTGAGGATGAGTCCAAATGCTTTTTCCTATGGACGTCCTCAGAAAGTCTGTCACGGATCTAGGATGTTTGGACCATTCCAGGATATCCTGAGGACATTCTGTGTTTATTGGGAGACGTCGAAGGACCGCCGACAAAGACTTCCACGGCGGTACGGCGGGCGTCCTATCGGACTAGGTCGAACTTGTTAGAGAAAAGAGGGGGGGCTGCACCGCTCCCACCTCAGACTTAACACCTGCCACCATGGAGGGGTGCTCGGCCACAGACATCACTAAAGGTATGACCATGCTCCCGGGTATTCGTTCATCACCAATGATTTGTTTAGACAAAGCCATTAGATTCGCGACTATTAATGTTCGAGGGCTCGCAGCAAGGCGCAAAAAATCAACTGTTTCGTTTGGTTAGCGAGCTGGTGCTAGACGTCATCGCGATTCAGGAAACTAAAGTTCATGGTGAAGAAGAAACCGGGAGAATGGTTAGCCTTTTTACTTCAAGATACAATGCCGTTGTAAGTCATGCAGTTGGAGCAGCGGCTGGTTGTGTGCTGTTTGTGCGTCAGTGCCTTGGTGTCACAATTCAAGCTGTCACGACTTGTGCGTACGGCAGCTTCGTTGTTTGCGATCTCGTGCTGTATTCATACGAATGGCGCATCATTTGTGTTTATGCACCGAACAGCGTGGGCGAAAGGCGCGATTTCTTTGAAGGTATTCGTCAGTATTGCAACTCTGAAAGGCTAACTATGATAATGGGAGACTTCAATTTTGTACTCTCCGCATCATATAAAACGAGTAGAAGGCCGCATAGTGATGCCAGCACCTGTGTTCTCGCAGAATTGGTAAATGAGTTTAACCTTGTTGATGTGGCTGGATGTCTGGAGGGTGGACGAGCTGCTCAGTTCACTCATTTCCAGGCTTCTAGCCACGCTCTACTCGATAGGCAGTACATATCTCTTGATCTGGTGCCTGTATGCCACTAATACCACGTTAAGCCAGTATCGTTCAGCGATCACTGCTTGGTCACCGTCACTATCGCTGGGAACAAAACTAAAAGTCAAGGATTTGACTGGCAAATGTGGAAATTAAATTCAAAATTATTATCTGATGACAGTTTCCAAGCCGACGTTGAAAGGCATATAGCAAATATGAATGACAAAGGCGTAACAAAGTTAGGGGCTAAATGGGAGGTTTTTAAACAGAATGTCAAAATGACAGCATTGGAAAGATCGAGCGCTATAGCCAGTCAAGAAAGGGCCGAAGAAAGGTCCCTTCACGTGAATCTACAGCGTCTAATCTATGTGGAAAGCAATAACCCCGGTTTGTTCATTGACGACATACGAGCCCTTAAGGGCAAGCTTGAACTACTCGACGCTGACCGATATCGCGGTGCCCTTGTCAGAGCTAGAGCCGAACGGCTGATAAGGGGGGAAGGTCCGACAAAAAGGGCATTAGGCACAGAAAAGTGGCACGCTCGAAGGAATCAGATAGATGAAATTGATTACCAAGGGACCATTACCAATGAAAAGAAAGAAATCCAGCAAGCTTTCTTCGAGCATTATCATCAGCAGTTCGCACGGTGTGCAGTTGATATCGAGAGTTTCAAGAGAGTTTATTTACCTTTAATGCCACAACTCGAAGAAAAGACGACACGTGGGCTGGAGACCCCCATCACGGAGGACGAAGTGAAATGCGCTATTGGAAATTTGAACCCCGGCAAATCGCCTGGCCCTGATGGACTTAGCGCCGCATTTTATAAAGCTTTCCAGGATTTTCTCTCGCCGGTACTGGAAAAACTGTATAATGAAGCATATGAGCTTAATGTGCTGCCGCCGTCCTTTGCATCTTCTCATACTGTGCTAATTCCCAAAACGGAGGACCGAGGTCAATTACGCAGTGTTACCTCTTACCGGCCGATTAGTTTAACCAATGTCGACTATAAAATTTTTATGAAAATACTAGCTAAAAGACTTGTTGGAGACCACCAAACATGCGGTATTAAAGACAGGTCCATTTTTCCGAACATTCACATCGCGAGGGCCATTCTTGAATGTTGCGATGCTGGTGGACTTGGAGTAGCAATGCTCCAAATAGATCTTGACAAGGCTTTTGATAGAGTGCCCCACGACTTGCTTTTGTGTATATTAGACTATGTCAAGGTCGGATGCGTCATCAGAGAAGGAGTGGCTATGGCTTACAGTGCTTGTACAACTAGACTAATTGTGAACAAATCTGTCGGTGACAGTATTGCTGTCCAACGCTCAGTTCGTCAAGGTTGCCCCCTTTCACCTCTTCTCTTTTGTATCTATCTTGAACCCTTATGTTTAAGCATTATCAAGCATGAGAAAATGCAGGGCTTCAAGCTGCATCAAGCAGAAGTGAAGCTTTTGGCTTATGCCGATGATGTCGCGATGTTTTGTGTAGACTACGAAAGCATCGTAGAAGTTGTGAAAACTGTAAAAGATTTTTGCGCTGTAAGCGGCAGTGCTGTTAACTGGGGCAAGTGCCTGGGCTTCTGGCACGGTGACTGGCCAGCGACCCCAGGCATTTTTGCTAACATGAAATTTGTTACCAACCCAGTCAGCTACCTTGGTGCCCCTCTTGAATCGTATCGGGACAGTGACCCATACTGGAAAAACCAAGTCGGCAAATGGAATGGATGGCAGTGGTCGGTGTTTGCTAAGGCCACGATTTGTAATTTGTTTTTAGTGACAAAAGTTTGGTATGTGCTTCAAGTGTTATATTGTTCAAGAGCTAATGTACAAAAGATGCATCGTATCTTTGCCGTTTTTGTGTGGGGGTCTTCGTGGGAACGGACAAGTCGGACAAATCTCTTCCGCCGGGTGAAGGACGGCGGGCTTGGTTTGGCACATCTGTTTCTGCGCCAGTTAGTCAATCGTTTCATGTTTTTGAGGAATGTGAAAAATCCATTTCTTCGTACGGTCTGTCAGTTACGCCTGGGTCAAGCTCTCCCGGGAATTGTCGTTTCTTCTGACCGCATGTCAGGAGGTGTCCACGGGTATCTAAGGGAAGTGGTCTTGGCGTACAGGTTCTTGATGGTGCGGTTTACTTTAGACTATTTGTGGAGTGTAAACCGGAAAAAACTGTATAAAGACTTGTGCGATGTGGTGCTTCCAGAACCGTTGTACAGAGCTGTGTACTCGTCCACAGGGGGCAAAAATGTTCTTAAAAGAGTGAAGAGGATGATGGTGCCGGCAGGGGTGAAAACGTTCTTTTTTAAGCTGCACACTGGAACATTGGAGGTAAAGAAATGGAAGGAACAGAAAGGGCTTTTTGTACCCTGGGGTGTCCACTGCATAATATGCAGGAAAGAGGAGACGATTGAAAACGTGTTTCTCGAATGCTGGGATGCCGTATTTTTATGGGACGTGCTCCAGAGGACGCTTAAAAAGGAACTACCCATAAGCCCACATGGTATTCGATTCTTGCCAGTAGAAGCGAACAATGATACACCGTTGGATCTTTTGATGCTACTGGCTCTCCACAGCATATGGAAAAGCAGAATGGCTGTAGAGCACGGTGACGTCGATGCACGTTAAGTTCAGCGAGACAGCTCCTTAGAGAGAGCATACGGGCATATGTGGACGAACAGAAAGCTTTAAAACTAGAGCCAGAATGGTTAGTTAGTTTTGAAGGGTTGTCACATATGAGGGATTTTTAATCCGAAAACTTCAGCTAAGGAAGGCTGAAGCTTTAAGTCAATGCTTGATCTTTTATTTTGTCATGTTATTGATGTCACATGTGTCTTTTGTGTGTACGTCCTCGGTCAGGAAATAAAGAAAAAAAAAACTCGTGGCTGAGTGGTAGCGTCTCCGTCTCTCACTCCGGAGACCCTGGTTCGATTCCCACCCAGCCCATCTTGGAACTTGCTTTTTATTTATGAAGTGCATGTTTATTTATGAAGTGCATACCGGGATTTATCGCTCACTGGACGCCGACGACACCGGCTTTTCTGCGACACGAGCTCCTTAACGCTACCGCGTTAAAAAATTCGGTGGCAGCCTAGTCCCCGCCGCAAGCGGCGGTGACCTACCTGCCCCAGCCCCATCAGAGGAGGGACTGACTACACAAGCGGCGCGGCCTCAATAAATAGGGCGCGCCGCGTCTGTACTCCCCAGATGGGGCTGGGACAGGTGGGTCGCCGCCGCTTGCGGCGGGGGCTGGCCTGCCACAGAATTTATGTCTGTTCCCCGCAAGGGCACCTTGTGTAAACTAGGTGTTGGTGCTTGGTGCCACCACGGACCCTGAGCCCCCATACCGAAGCTGTAATCCGTACCGTGGCGATAGGTTGAGAGGTGAAAGGAAGAAACCTTGAACGGTGGCGGTCGAGGCCATGGTCAAGCCTCGGCCGATGGGCTCCTCGCCTGTCCACCAGGCGAGGGGCTCCGGGACCTTCCTCCGCGTATAAGGGTGAACCAGAGGCGACATAAATTAGGACCCCTTAAAACAATCCATACTGCATGGAAAAACTACCTTTAAAAAAACCTGATCGACCCCCGAAAAGGAGTCGCACCGAAGTGACGCAAAAAATCAGTACACCAACTGAGAACTTTCCAAAATTTCTTGTCTTGCACTCTGTAACCGAATCTCAACCAGTAAATGAACTGTCAGTCTTTCTGATTGCCAACACTCTGAAGGCCATCATTGGGGCAAACTACAAAGCGAAAAAACTAGGATCTGGCGACCTGCTAATAGAGGTATCAGACAAAAGTCAATCTGACAACCTTCTCATAACAAAAACGTTTGCTCACCTTGACGTTCAGGTATCACCCCACCGCAGTCTTAACAGCTGCCAGGGAGTTGTCTCTGAGCGAGACCTCCTAAACGAAACAGAATCAGATCTCCTTGAGGGCCTACAGAACCAAGGTGTAACTGCAGTACGAAGAATAACAATCAGGCGAAAGAACGAAGAAATAAAAACGAAACATATTGTTCTCACCTTCAACCAGAGCACACTTCCTGAATTTGTCAATGTGGAATTTATCCGATGCAAAGTTAGCCCGTACATACCAAGCCCCCGCAGGTGCTTCAAGTGTCAGCGGTACGGGCATGGTAGCCAGACATGTCAAGGACGCCTTACCTGTGCAAAATGCAGCGCGCATGACCATGCAACCGATAAATGCAGTGCAACTGACTACAAATGTGTGAACTGTGAGGGCACCCACCCTGCATACTCACGGTTCTGTGCAGCCTTTCAGGCCGAAAAAGAAGTAATCAATATACAGATAACTGAGAAGATAACATACGGAGAGGCCCGAAAAAAAGCACAGAATGCTTTCCTCCGCTCCCTATGCTAACGCAGCCCGCAGAGGGGCCAGGCCGCGTCTAGTAACGATGGGCACGCAGTGCAATGCTGCTGACGTGCTCCCACCACGGCTCCTCACTAAGCAGCCACCGGCTGCACCAATCTTTGCAATCCCGGAGGTCACTTTCTCCCAGACCTCCGGGACAGCAAAGACATCTGAGAGGAACCTGGTTCCTCTGGAAAAAACTCCTGCCTCCATGCCTACACCAGAGGCGATGGAGGTTAGCGTGGACTCCGCAGCGTCAGTGGCGCCTAGGGAGTCCGCCAATGAGAGGCGGTGCCCACCGGACCGCTTCAAATTGAAAAAACATACGCCAGTTAAGCCACCTGATAAAGGCGGCGACTCTTAAACCCACTGTCTCATCCACATCCCGCTCTTACAAAAATGGCTACTGAGAGTATCGTTTATTGGAACTGTCGGGGACTACTAAATAATCTGGATGATGTATATGAAATCCTTGCCGAGCACCAACCAAACATATTTTGTCTGCAAGAGACCCACTTAAAACCAGCAGACACAAGTTTCCTCAAGCAGTATCACATATTCAGGAAGGATAGGCAAGGCAGCACACGCCCCTCTGGCGGTGTTGCTATTGTAGCTCAAAAATCAATCCCATGCCGAAGCATCTCACTTAATACAGACCTAGAGGCAGTGGCAATACAAGCATTAATTTTTGCTAAAATAACAACAGTTTGTTCTCTGTACATTCCTCCAGATTATAGGTTATGTAGCGAAAGTTTTGAAAACCTAATTGATCAACTTCCAGAACCATGGCTGCTGGTCGGAGACTTTAATGCACATCATCCATTATGGGGATGTACTAGAACGGACTCCCGAGGTGTGCTAATCGAAAAATTCTTATTGTCCTCTGGATCCTGCCTACTTAACACAAAAGAGCCAACATACTACAACATATTACATAACACATACACATCCATAGATTTAGCTATTGGCTCTCCAATGCTCTTAGCAGCTACAGAGTGGGTTGTAATTAACAATCTATATGGAAGTGAACATTTTCCGATCTCTGTAAAGTATGCTCGTAATAAAAATGAAAATGCGTCGAATCCTAGAAAGTTTAAAGAATATGCAGCCAACTGGGAGATGTTCAGGGAACACTCATCATTGGCTTGTTCATCAGTTACTGACTTAGGCGTTGATGAAACTCAGCGCTTGATCACGCTGCACATTATAGAGGCAGCAGAAAAATACATTCCACAGACGTCAAGTAAGCCACGAAATAAACGAAGACCCTGGTGGAATACAGAATGTAAGACTGCCCGTGTAACTCAAAACAGGGCATGGTCGAAACTACGCCGATACCCCACAACCGAAAACCTAATAGCGTTTAAGCGTGCAAAGGCAGATGGCAGGCGTGTTCGACGCATTTCCAAGCGAGAAAGCTGGTCATCATTCCTTTCTTCTGTGAACTCTTATTCGGATGCACACAAAGTTCACAACAGGATAAGAGCACTCAAAGGATATAGCACAATCCCAACGCCCCTTGTCAGCACCAGTGGTGACTCTCTTGAACATCAAGCAGACACACTAGGGCAACACATTGAATACATATTCAGCTCAGCACACTATACAGATTCCTTTTTGCGGCACAAGGCAAGAGAGGAGAAGAAGCACATACATGATAAAAGACCATCCACAGGAGAATACAATAGCCCATTCACCATGCAGGAGCTGAAGATTGTACTAGACGCATGTGGTAACACAGCACCAGGTCCTGACAGGATCACATACGGAATGCTCAAGCACTTGCATGTGGACACTCTTGAAACCCTACTCTGCCTGTATAATAAAGTATGGGCCACAGGACGCTTTCCTAAAGCATGGAAGGAAGCGATCATCATCCCCATATTAAAACCCGGAAAAGAACCCACACTTGCTGCTAGTTATCGGCCTATCGCACTAACCAGCTGTTTATGCAAGCTTTTTGAAAAAATGGTTAATCGTCGTGTTCTATATTTCCTTGAATACAATGGTCCTCTTCATCAAAATCAATCTGGTTTTAGAGCTGGGCGGTCAACAGCTGATCAGCTCATTGCCTTTGAGTCTTATGCAAGGGATGCTTTTGTACATAAACAACATTGTTTATCTGTCTTTTTCGATCTCGAAAAAGCATATGATACCACTTGGCGCTATGGTATCATCCGCGACCTCTTCTCTCTTGGCATCACAGGGAACATGTTGAATACAATACGAAGTTACTTGTCTGAACGGACATTCAAAGTTCGTGTTGGCAATGCATATTCAAAGCAGTACATACAGGAAAATGGTGTCCCTCAAGGTGGTGTTCTCAGTTGCACACTTTTCATAGTCAAAATGAACTCTTTAAAAAGCGTGCTGCCAAAAACTATTTTCTGTTCTGTATATGTTGATGACGTCCAGATAAGCTTTAAATCTTGCAACCTGGCCATCTGTGAACGACAGATTAAGCTAGGTGTAAACAAATTGTCCAGGTGGGCTGATGACAATGGGTTTAAATTTAACTCTGAAAAGAGTGTTTGTGTACTTTTCTCTAAGCAGCGTGGCATCAGGCCTGACCCCAATATAACATTGAGTGGTCAGAGCCTAGCCCTTAAAAAGGAACACAAATTTCTTGGCGTAGTTGTTGACGAAAAACTTTCTTTCATTGCCCACATAAAACAGTTGCGACTGAAGTGTCTCAAAGCAATGAATCTGCTAAAAATTCTCTCTCACCGGTCATGGGGCACAGACCGCGACTGCCTTCTGAGCCTTCTGAGTAGTGTAGTTCTATCACGCATTGACTATTGCTCCATGGTCTATGGGTCAGCATCATCCTCTGCGCTAAAATTGCTCGATCCCGTGCACCACCTCGGACTTCGCCTCGCCACGGGCGCTTTTCGAACTAGCCCAATTGCTAGCCTTTATGTCGAGGCGAACCGATGGTCACTGCAACGAAGGAGACAATTTACTTCTCTAACTTATGCTATGAAGGTACTGTGCCAACTGGATCATCCATGTCGGCGGCTCCTGCTTGATAAAACTGGCATAGCTCTTTTCTCAAGAAAACCATCCCTAACACCACCATACCCAATCAGAGTTGCCACGCATATTGAACATCTGGACGTTCCGGTTACCAGTCTTCATACAACTTCCATAAAAGACCTAATTGCCCCTTGGGAAATGCACGGTGTTAATTGTGACCTGTCGTTTCTTGAAGTGGGGAAGCACGCATCCCCCATTGCCATACAGCAGCACTTCATGTCACTTCAGGAGAAGTACACTTGTGATGAATATTACAGCGATGCTTCAAAGTCTGCTCAAGTGTCCTGTGCAGCACATGGACCGCAATTTTCACTTTCAAAAACACTGAACAGCCATACAAGTGGCCGTGGCCTAGTGGTTAGAGCGCCCGTCTCGGCTGCGGGAGGTGGTCAGTTCGAAACCCACCGCCGGACACCCACCGGTAAAAATGGGTACAAGCGTCCCCCGGCCTGGTGCTCGGCTTTTACAGGGGTGTGCGTTTGGGAGAAGCTCCGTAAACCCCGCTGCGCGCCCCTCCTCCGCAGTGGGCCCAAACCCAGTTTCGAACCTCGCAGCCTGCAAAGGTGGTTCTGTTTGTCTTGCAAAGGTACTTCCTTTGACCCTCACCTGAAGTGCTCCCTTAGAGCCTCAGCTGCAGCAGTCCTAAAAAAACAAAACGAAAAAAAGGGCCACATAATGGGCTGTTGCCGCGCAAGGCGGACTTATTGTTGTCCGATGGCGGAACGAATCACTGCCACATCGGCGCAACTATTTGGGCCGTGACCCCTTTTCCCAAGCATTTCACCCCAGAAGAGCCGAGCACCAGGCCGGGGGACAGCTTGTACCCATTTTATAACCGGTGGGTACCCGGCGGCACCAGGGATCGAACCCGGTACCTCCCGAATGCGAGGCGACGCATTCGACGCATTCACCGACGCGGTGGCCTTGTGGTAGAGCATCCGCCTCGCATTCGGGAGGTACCGGGTTCGATCCCTGGTGCCGCCGGTTACCCACCGGTTTTTAAATGGGTACAAGCTTTCCCCCGGCCTGGTGCTCGGCTCTTCTGGGGTGAAATGCTTGGGAAAAGAGGTCACGGCCCAAATAGTTGCGCCGATGTGGCAGTGATTCGTTCCGCCATCGGACAACAATAAGTCCGCCTTGCGCGGCAACAGCCCATTATGTGTCCCTTTTTTTTCGTTTTGTTTTTTTAGGACTGCTGCAGCTGAGGCTCTAAGGGAGCACTTCAGGTGAGGGTCAAAGGAAGTACCTTTGCAAGACAAACAGAACCACCTTTGCAGGCTGCGAGGTTCGAAACTGGGTTTGGGCCCACTGCGGAGGAGGGGCGCGCAGCGGGGTTTACGGAGCTTCTCCCAAACGCACATCCCTGTAAAAGCCGAGCACCAGGCCGGGCGACGCTTGTACCCATTTTTACCGGTGGGTGTGGCCATGGCTGAATGCCATGGAATCCTGCTAGCTGTGAGACACATTATAGAAAATAAAATACAGACATCGATCATCTATACAGACTCCCTCAGTGTTGTAACGTCCCTATCCTTTTGGAAGGGGCATAATAAGAACCCAGTCCTGAATTCTCTCTATAACACTCTTATCTCTGCCAACAAACTAGAACTCAAAATTACACTGTGTTGGGTGCCAGGCCACCGCTGTATTCCAGGTAACGAGGCAGCTGATAGGCTTGCTGCATCAGCTGCCCTTCGAAACACTGCAGACATTGACAACATATCATATCAGGACCTCAAGCCACACATCAAAAACATGATTCAACAGCAATGGCAAGAGGAATGGGACACAGCAACTGAGAATAAACTACACACAATAAAACCAACAATAGGCAGGTACACTACAGAAAAACGAAACAGATTCAAAGAAATAGCTCTGTGCAGACTGAGGATAGGTCACACATATACAACACATTCCTACCTTTTAACAAACTCTCCTGCACCACATTGCCCGAGATGCGGAGACCGACTAACAGGGATCCTCGTTTTAATTGAATGTCCGAGACTTCAACAGCAAAGGAGACAACATTTTCCCGAATTACACAAGCAACATATACCCACACATCCGTCCATCTTTGTTGGTGATGATCCAATGTTTTCTTTAGATAGAGTTTTTAAATATTTATTTAAGGTAGGCTTTTTATATGGAATTATTCATCAACGTGGGCGTAAGCCCGTTTCTTTTACTTAGATAGCTTTCTTTTTCCTTTTACTCGGACCACTATACATCGAAATTCAGTGTTTTAGGCCCTATACACCACTGTTTTTAGACTATACACTCCGAAATAACTTTTAGGCCCTATACACCACCGTTTTTAAGTTCATCATAAACACCACACATCGGACATTTTATTAACTTCAGTTGATACTTCACCATGTGTTTGCGCTCTTTGGCCTAAGATGCCCTTGCGCCAAAAAAAACCAGATCATCATCATCATCAATTTATGTCTGTTGTGGGCCGTCGTCACACCCGCCACCGTTTCGGTGGTGGACGACTGCTGTTGTTGCGGCGCGCGTCTTTCTCTCCCTCTTCCTTTTCTTCTCTATTTTCTCTTCTGTCTGCACGAGGCAGCGGATGAAGAGGGAGAGAAAGACGCTCTTCTGTCTGCACGAGGCAGCGGAGGGCCCCGCCGGGGTGGTGCAGTGGTAAGACGCCCGACTACTGTGCCGGAGTACCCGGGTTCGAACCCGACCTCGGCGGCTGCGTTTCGATGGAGGCGAAACGAAGAGGCGTCGTGTGCTGTGCGATGTCAGCGCACGTTAAAAATCCCCAGGTGGTCGAAATTACTCCGTAGCCCTCCACTACAGCTCCTCTTTCTCTCTTTCCACTTTCACTCCCACCTTACTCCCTTCCCTTACGGCGTGGTTGAGGTGTCCACAGAAAACAAGCGAGGCAGTTACCGCGCCTTTCCCTTCCTATAAATCAATCAGGCACCGGAGGTGGCTCAGCTAGAGCCAGTAGCAGGCCCGTGCATTTTCTTTTCCTTCTTCCTACAGCCACAGCAACAACAACTGTCTGTTAAGGCGCGCTAAGGCTAGCGCGCACACACACTTAGCTTCTCTGGTTAGAGCGCTCTCTTTTCCTCCCTCGAGCCAACGTCGTCATTGGCTGGGACTCGTAGAAAATTCTGGAGAGCTCTGGCACATTCAAAACTGATGAATTACTGTCATCGCCGGGTGACGAGAAAGAGGGTGACGGCGACGCGTATAAAGTTACGCGCTCTCTCGCGCGGGGAAGGAGGCTTTCCTCGAACCTAGTGGAAACTTCCATGCGGCGCCGCACGGGCCTCGCGCAGCGCCGGCTTGATAAAAATGTGCGCCGATTTCGTGACACTGTCATTGCACCCGCAACTGCCTCGGTGGTGGACGACGGCTGTTGTTGCCTCGCGCGTCTTTCTCTCCCTCTTCTTTTTAAGGCGATAGCGTTGAAACGAAGAGGCGTCGTGTGCTGTGCGATGTCAGCGCACGTTAAAGATCCCCAGGTGGTCGAAATTACTCCGTAGCCCTCCCTACGGCTCCTCTTTCTCCCTTTCCACTTTCACTCCCATCTTCCTCCCTTCCCTTACGGCGCGGTTGCGGCGTCCACAGAAATCAAGTGAGACAGTTACCGCGCCTTTCCCTTCCTATAAATAAATCAGATTTTTTTTAAATGGCCTCGCCCTGTGCTGTGCGATGTCAGCGCACGTTAAACATCCCCAGGTGGTCGAATACTCAGTAGCCCTCCACTCTGGTTCCTCTTTCTCTCTTTCCACTTTCACTCCCACCTTCCCCCTTCCCTTGCGGCGCGGTTGAGGCGTCCACAGAAAACAAGTGAGACAGTTGCCGCTCCTTTCCCTTCCTATAAATCAATCAATAAATGGCACATGCCCGAATGTGTTGTCAGCTAGTACTCCCCTGATGGGGCTGGGACAGGTAGGTCACCGCCGCTTGCGGCGGGGGCTTGCCTGCCACGAAATGTTTATCTGTTGTAGGCCGTCATTGCACCCGCCACTGCTTCGGTGGTGGACGACGGCTGTTGCGGCACACGCGGAGGCGGCTCAGTCAACGAAGAGGCGTCCGTGTGCTGTGCGATGTCAGCGCACGTTAAAGATCCCCAGGTGGTTGAAATTACTCTGTAGTCTTGCGCTTGTGCTGATTTCCAGATTCTCGGCGACGCGTGTCATGGCCAAGTTGAACAATATGGGTCCGAGAATGGAGCCCTGAGGTACACCCCTATCCAAGTAATAGGTTTTGGGCACCCATCCCGGAGCTTTGCCATGTAGCTGAATGGGTCTAGATGTCAAAAAATTGCGGATCCAGATTTGGGCATGATTACTAGGAAAGCGTTTGGCGAGTTCCTCCAGGATAACCTCATGGCGAACATTGTCAAAAGCTTTGTGTATATCGACAGCCAGGAGATAGTCAGGTAGCGTTTTACGATGAGCTCTATTCAGAACTCTTCGCAAAAGCCAAAGGCAGTCGTGCGTTCCAAGGTTAGGGCGGAAGCCGGCTTGAGCTGGATGAAATCCAGGACTGACGTATTCAATGTAGTGACTAATCCGGGTATGCAGCAGGCGCTCGATGAGTTTACAGAGATGTAAAGTCAGTGCAATTGGACGCAAATTACTAGGAAGTCGAGGGTTTTTGCCAGGTTTAGGGATAGGAAGAATAAGAGAAAGCTTGAGGTTATCCGGTACCGTTCCGGTCTCCCAGTAAGAATTAATGATGTCGAGAAGGGCATCCTGGGCTGCCGAGTCGAGATTGCGAAGCTCCTGCCAACTAACTCGGTCATGCCCGGGTGTGGCGCGAGCTCGGCCTCTTCCGAGGGCTGCTTGCAGTTCTCCCTTTGAGAATGGGCGATCCAGGTCTGGATCAGGGTTTCCGACTGGGAAAATGGAAACTGCTGGTGGAGGCGTTAGGCTGGCGTGTGGGAAAAAGGTGCGTATAACTTCATCTTCAACATCAGCTGGGTTGCCATTGAGAAGGAGATCGGCGAGAGGTGGTGCCCTTCCCTTTCAGGCGCTTATGCCTGCCATCTACCTCAGGGTACCCCTCTTCACGCTGAACTCCTCGCGATTTGGGGAGCCTTGTCAGGAGTGCCTTGCACCGGAACTGGGTCACTACGCATTCTTACTGATTCCTTTGAAGCTTACAAGGAAATCGCTACTCCGGGTTCACAAGATGCAACAGCTACGGCTATACAGCGCCTCCTTAAACGCCACCAACTCGCGACCAGAACTGTCGCTATTCACTGGACCCCAGGTCACTCGGACGAATCAGGGGGCAATGCGGCGGCACACGCCGCGGCTGCCTTGGCAGGTGGAATGTCCACATTTACTTCCCCACCCCCCTTGCTTCATCCTTATTCGACCTTGGGCGGGCAACTCACCCCTTCTCTTGCCCTTATGCACTATACTCGGACCAGTCTTCGTAGCCTCAGTCAGCATCGCATGCAGGTGGCTACACCAGACCCACCTTGTACGAGAAGAACCCACCTCAACCGAAGTCAAGAAGTCTTTTTGAATAAGCTCATCGCCCATGCGGCGTACACGCCACGTATTATGGCCCGCTGGCGTCAGTATAAGGAGGAAATGATTACGTGCCCCCACTGTACGACTCTAACCTGCGGCTGCATATCTCATTTACTTTGGGAATGCCCTGCTTTTTCTACTGGACGCCCCGAGATCGAACCCTACCGCCTGAACTACCGTTCCCTTCTAGAAACTGATGCAAACACACAGATGATATTTGCCAAGTATGGCTCGCTTAGTGGCCCTAAACAATGAAGATTATGTCTACTCCCCTTTATCCCCATCCATGGCCATGAGCCTTCCCATTCAATAAAGGACATGCAATCAATCACTCTGTAGTCCTCCACTACGGCTCCTCTTTCTCTCTTTCCACTTTCACTCCACCTTCTTCCCTTCCCTTACGGCGCGGTTGCGGTGTCCACAGAAAACTAGTGAGACAGTTACCGCGCCTTTCCCTTCCAATAAATAAATCAGTTTTAAATCAGTTTCAAGCGGCTCAATCAATCAGGCGGCTCAGCTGCAGAGCCAGTAGCAGGCCCGAGCATTTTCTTTTCCTTCTTCCACAGCCACAACAATGGCTCATGCTGTTGTGGCTGTTGGAAGAAGGAAAAGAAAATGCACGGGCCTGCTACTGGCTTTCGTCACGCATTCTCTAAGTCGTGACTGTCCCTTCGGCCCCAGCACTTTGATCAAGACCATGGGGAGGCCGTCTCCTCCATTTGCTGTCCTAGAATCTACTCTCCTAGTTGCCCGTTCCCATTCCCTCTCGGTGGGTGGCGCCCGCAGGTCCGTTGCCTGCTCTTCCGGCCGCTGCCACTTGAGCTCACCCTACTCTTCATCTCCTGCCAGGGTTGCCGATATTGGCGAAAAACGGCCGTCAAGCTTGGTGGGCCGCAACTTCGTTCTCCAGCTTAGGAGTGGCACACTTTGTATATGTAGAACCAGAGTGAGGTGAGGAGACATTGGCAGAATTAATCGATAAGGATCCTTACGTGGATTTTGTGTGGATCACAGCTTTGGTAATTTCACCAAACTGACATTACTTAGTAGAAAATATTGTTAGCAGATGCATTGTTTCAATGTGTATCATTACTCGTACAGCATCTTGTACCTAATGTGTATATAAAGTGTAGTTGTTTTATTATAACTACAATGCCACAACTGCTACATAAATTAAGAGCTTATGTTTGAAGTTTGAAGTTTATTTTCATTTCAAGAAGAAATGAGGGACCCGAGACAAAAAGTGAACGTTAATTCACTTGACGGCGCTCGGGCCCCAATACATGGCAACAGCGAGGGGTTAGTAATTACAATATCGGTGCATCCAAAATTCAGATTGTGGTTTCAAACAAGAGTTACAAACATCTTCCTTTTCCACATAATTCAGTCTGCGGAAGAGCTTAATATAACTGCACAACATGAAATATCAACAGGGCCAGTGAATACCATCAAAATGAATGCAGCATGAAATCCAGAAAATACAAAACAATGAAAGAAAACAGCAAAGCATAGCGAGTATAATAGCAATAAAAGTATTGTAGGTACAATAGTTAATTAGTTAATTGTGAATAAAAATGAATTTTGCGCTGCAATATCAAGCAATCATTGAATATCTTGCATCGACTATAATTGCGCTTGACTATTTGTAATTCCAGATTACTTGGCATTCGTAATGGTGATTCAAAATTGAACTTCTGACTATAGCATCAAATCATATATCATTGGATTGCTTATACAGAGCATTTTTGCACTACACAATTGCCAGTTTGGTTAAAAACTGCTAACTAGCTGATTTATATTACCATTTGAACTCGCCTTTAGGTAATTTTAGTTAATCACTGCTAATTATGTAATTGTAGTTATTACTTGAACTTTAGGCTACAATGCCAAGTCATATATCAGAGGATAGCTTATATCTAGCACAATTGCAGTACACTGATTGCTGGTATTTGTTAATTACCGTTATTTAATTAACTATGATTAAAAGTTTAACTTCAGACTATAGCATCAAGTGGTATATTATTTGAGAGCTTATACAGGACACGTTTGCACTACACTAACTGCTGGTTTAGTTAAGAACTGTTAACTAGTTAATGGTGATTAACATTTGAACTATATCACAGGATAGCTTATATCCATCACAATTGCAATATACTAGTTGCCGTCTTTGTTAATTATCGTTATTCAATGAACTGTGATTAAATCTTTTTCAGATTATAGCATCAAGTCTTATATCATTGGATAGCTTATGCAGAGCATGTTTGCACTAAACCTATTGCGGTTTCCGTTAAGAACTTTTAACCAGTTAATTGTGATTAACATTTGAACTTTAATTTTAGTTAGTCGCCGTTAGATAATTGTGATTAACAGTTGAACTTACTACAATGTCATGCCATATCATAGAATGGCTTATATTGCATGACTGCAAATCACTAATTGCCACTCTTTTTAACTTCCGTTTTTTAATTAATCGATTAAAGATTTTACTTCAGAGCTATAGTGATGTTACGGGGAAGATGTACAGTCCGAAAGCTGTCCGCACAACTAGCGTTGATGACAGCGCCGATTTCACCACACTCAGCGTCGTCGTCTTCTCGGAGTCTGTTGCACTTCATCGTCCTCAGCACGACTAGCTAATACCGCTAAGTAACACTACCCCCCTCGGGAAAAGCAAAATCCCGGTGCGGTCTACGTTGGCGAAATAGAATGTGCATAACAGGGCTTCAGACGGGGCACATGCACTATTTCGGAGGCTGGGGCTGTGGACTGGGACTTCGGTAGCACAGATTCAACTTCGTATGTGACGTCGGTCACGGGGCGCAAAACACGGTAAGGGCCTATGTAACGGGGAAAAGTTTTTCACACAAGCCTACTCGACGGCACGGGAGCCACAGCAAGACGAGAGATCCAGAAGTGTAGTGGACATCACGGTGGCGACTGTCATACCGGAACTTTTGATAATCTTGGGAAGCAGATAGCCTGGCACGAGCTATCCGACGGGCATCATGAGCGCGGGCAACGGCATCACTGGCGTAAGTACTGGTGGCGTCTGCCGCGGGTAGGAAAGTGTCGAAGGGCAGTAACGGGTGTCGGCCAAATAATAAATAAAATGGGGAGTATCCAACGGTACAATGGACGGAAGAATTGTAGGCGAATGTCACAAAAGGGAGTTGAACGTCCCAACCGCGGTGGTCGTCAGACACATACATGGCCAGTATGTCTGTGAGGGTACGGTTTAGACGTTCCGCGAGGCCGTTGATGTGGGGGTGATAGGCGATGGTGAATTTGTGGCGGATGGAGCACGAACGGAGAATTTCGTCAACCACTCGCGACAGGAAGCAACGGCCACGGTCAGTTAGTAGTTCACGAGGGGCACCATGATGAAGGATTACGTTCTCTAGAAGGAAGTCAGCGACGTCTGCGGCGCAGCTTGTCGGGATGGCTGGGGTAATAGCGTACCGAGTAGCGTAATCGGTGGCGACGGCGATCCATTTGTTCCCCGAGGCGGAAACTGGGAAGGGGCCAAGAAGGTCAATGCCTATACGGGAAAACGGGTCAGTCGGTATGGGGATTGGCTGCAAATGACCTGAAGGCAAAATTGTGGGCTTCTTCCGACGTTGACACAGTTCACATGCGGCAATGTACTGCTGGACATTGCCGCATGTGAACTGTCTACTGGCGGTTGAGCCCCGGCCAGTAGAAACGTCGGCGCAGGCTGTCATATGTGCGAGATACACCCAGGTGGCCAGCCGTGGGAGCATCATGAAACTGTTCAAGGATGGTGGAACGCAGGTGTTGGGGAACGACGAGCAAAAGGTCTGTGCCATCTGGTCGCATATTACTTCGGTATAGGGTGTTCTCGTGGAGCACAAATAATGCGAGAGATGGATCAGGGTGGTCGGAGGTAAGACTGAGGATAATGGAATGCAGCGAAGGGTCTAAGGGCTGTTCGTCGGAAATGTTAGAAAAGGCCGAGACAGACAAGACGCATGCATCATCGTCAGAGTCGGTAGGACTAGGGGAGTCGACGGGATGGCGGAACAAGCAGTTTGCATCTTGGTGAAGCCAGCCGGACTTGTAGACGACGGAAAAGGTGTATTCTTGTAATCGTAGCGCCCAGCGCCCCAAACGGCCAGTAGGATCTTTGAGAGAGGAAGGTCAGCACAAGGCATGATGGTCTGTTACAACAGTAAAAGGGCGACCAAACAAATAAGGGCGGAATTTTGTAATAGCCCGGACAAGCGCCAGGCACTCTCGCTCTTTGATAGAATAATTTTGTTCGGGCGTTAAGAGGAGGCGGCTGGCATACGCAATCACCCTTGTACGGCCGTGTTGTCGTTGAGCAAGTATAGCCAGTATAGCTCCTATGGCATGGCCACTTGCGTCGGTGCGGAGTTCAGTATTGGCGGATGGGTTGAAATGGGCCAAGACGAGTTGGGCTGTGTGAGCAGCAATAAGCTCCGAGAAAGCTGCAGCTTGTTCAGGCCCCCAAGAGAATGAAACGTCTTTCTTTAGGAGGCGGGTGAGAGGACGAGCAAGGGCTGCGAAGTTTGGGATGAATCTTCGGAAATATGAACACAGGCCAATAAAACTTCAAACTGGATGATCGCGAAGTGGGAAAATCTCTGACGGCATGAATCTTGTCATGGTCAGGCTGAACGCCAGCAGCAATAACCAAGTGACCAAGGACTTTGATTTGTCGGTGACCAAAGCTGCAATTCTTGGAGTTTAGTTGAAGTCCGGCGCGGCGAAAAAGCGAAAGGACTGTAGAAAGGCGAAGGAGAAGCTGTCAAATGTAGAGGAGAAAACAATTACATCGTCAAGATAACACAAACAAGTGATCCACTTGAAGCCTCTGAGCAAAGGGTCCACCATGCGTTCGAAGGTTGCTGGGGCATTGCAAAGGCCAAAAGGCATGACTTTAAATTGATAAAGGCCGTCAGGGGTGATGAAAGCTGTTTTTTCACGGTCTCTCTCGTCGACAGAAATCTGCCAGTAGCCGGAACGAAGGTCGATGGACGAAAAGCAGCTGGCTCCGTGCAAACTATCAAGCGCGTCGTCGATACGCGGAAGAGGATAGACATCTTTTTTGGTTATTTTCTTCAAATGGCGGTAGTCAACGCAGAATCTCCAACTTATCCTTCTTCTTGACCAACACGACCGGGGATGCCCAGGGGGCGACATTCCGTTTCCAGCCCAGATGAGAGCAGACACTATCATCATCGTCGCCATCTCCAAGGCGTCACACTACGTCAGTTCCTTCCTTCTTGGTTGCCGCTAGTTGCCGTGGCAACAGATACTCTCCAAAATGCATATGGCGTCACGCATGTTCGCCGTCGCTACAGTGTTCTGCCCGTCGCGCTCACGGCACTGCTCACGGTCGCGAGTCAGTTGCCTCGGCTAGAGGATGGGGCCCATTTGGCATCGGCGTGCCAGCAACGATGTCCGCATCACAAACAGCATGCTAGCAATCCTCAGGGAGCCTCGTAAGGTGAAAAGCAGTCACAAAAACGTTGCTAGAGATTTGAGAAATGCGAGTTTTTACTTTGACAACATAAATTTTGTGAGGGAATGACCACTATAGCTATAGTGTACGTCGGAAGCTTCCGATAATTCCTGCAACAAACATTGCTTTCGATGCGCCTACAGCTCGTTATTCCGCTACGTACTTCGATTTTAATTAAGAGCTTCATAAGAAACAGTTTGCTTCTCTTATGCCGCCATCGAGAGGGCAGACTCCCGTGAGCTAGTCGGAATTGTGCATATTTAAATAAACTGTTTTGTGCGGCATCGTAAACAAACTTCCTGATGTCCTAGCCATGCTTCAGAGGATATACTGGGCGTTGCCGAGGACGTGCATGCAATATCGAGAAAGGCACTAAAATGACCACAGTGGTATGTGTGCCGCACAGTACTGCTGCAATAGTTCAGCATTGCTTTACCTTCGTATTTTATGTATTATCAATAGCTGCTGGCCAGGGGCAGCGCAACAATTCTGCTCGCGCTGGTTGGGGTATCAAGGCATATTAATGAACAGCTTCGGTGCTGCAGAAACAGTGGTCAGTGTCGACTCTCAATCGGTCTCTTTGTGTATTCTCACAGTTAAGGACGGGTAGATAGAGTTCAAGGTCGCGACACTTGTATAGATTGCCGGTTTTTCTAATACGCATGAGAACATTGCGGTTTTAAACGTTAATTACTTGCTTCTGCAACACTGCCAATGTTTTGCTACAGATAGTAAGAATAAGCAGGGACCGCGGCTCTCAGTGCACGCAATTTATGTAGCCATTAATTATTGCATGCCATGGCAGTAGTGTGTGATGTGGTTTGCTGCTGTTCATGCAATGACACATGCTCTCTCATTGCAGGAGACTGAGGGCACTTTGGTGGCAGCACTTTACCATCCATTCCATTACATTTGACTGCACCATGGGGGTGTGGAGCGAATTGTAGGAAAGAAAGGGTGCTGCATTTGTCTGATAGTGCAGTGCTATCTGAAGCTTATCATCTTGAGCATTCATATAAGCATGAACAGCCTTGCACTTCGTCGAATCTGTGGAATGCACGGAAATACCTTTCGTGCTGGCATATAGCCTGCAGTGCCACTCTGCAGATACCACCAGAGTGCAGCTCTGTTGGTCAATCATGCTGATGTAGGTGTATGGGTCGTTAGATAAAAAAGACATGCTGTTCAGTTTACAGCAGAAGCACACCTGCAGGGTGCCGCACTGACTTACGCATTACTCTAAAGCGCTCCTAGGTACCAACATAATGCAAACATAAATACTCAGGCTTCCAACTTTTGGAGGCAACGCAGTTGTGAAATGTACTCAGGAAAATAAGTAATGTAGTACACAGTGAATGACATCACCACTCGTGCTCAGTTTCGCTCCATGTTGCACTGCAAAGTAATAGTTATCACAAAAAACTAGATACAAGAAATCTTACTAGAAATTGTTGGCACGAGGATTGTTCTGTGCCCTAATCCTTGCATATTGGAAACTTGGCATTACAAGTTTCTGTGATGTCATGTCCAAATATTTCATTGACACTAGTATCTTCCTTGTTTCACTACTGTGCAAGTTGTACAAGATTTTGTCTTATTTTGACTTCTAAAACAATTTACAGATGGTCCAAAATCCTTGTTAAAAATCTAAGGTTTGGTTTGGTTAGGTTTGTGGGGTGTAACGTCCCAAAGCAGCTCAGGCTATGAGAAACGCTGTAGTGGAGGACTTCGCAAATTGTGACCACGTGGGGTTCTTCAAGGTTCACTGACATTGCACAGCACTCGGGCGCCTAGCTTTTCGCCTCGATTGAAAAGTGGTCGCCTAGGCCGGGATGTGATCCCGCATCCTTGGGCACAGTAGTTGAGTGCCCTAACCACTTCACCACCCCTACGGGGTAAAAATCTAAAGGTGTAGTCATTTCCTTCATACTGTTTCGATTGCAACATGTCACACAGCCTATTTTTTAAAGAGCACTCTTTCCCACATGGATGCCACTTCACAATGCCAAAGTAGGGCTAGGTTTCCGTGCTGAACTATTGACGATTTCAACTGTAGGGGTATGTTTTGAAGTGCCCTTGTAATAATGTAAGCTTCACAGATCAATTCTAGAGGCTGCCACTTTGCAGCCTCTACTGAGCCAGAGAAACACTGAAGTTTGGCAACTCAAATTATACTGGTTGCATTGCTCTTGGAAGAAGGCAGCAGAGCAAGTAACAACACAAAACATTAGAAGCACACACAAACACAAGGACAACACTGCACTGACAACTATATTGACCAGAACCCGCACATCTTCTCCCTTCACTTCACGTCTGCAGCCAACTTCTTCCTTGTCTTTAACGTCCTGCCGATTTGCACAGAAATTCTAATTCCTTCTTCAACAATACCACTGAAGGCATACTGACACATTGATATCCCGAGTCACTGATTGCATATGCTTCATAAATTTCTCTTGCTAACTTATCCTTCATCCTTTTCATAACCTTAACATAGTGACGGTCAGCTGGACCATTTTTGGTCTCTACAAACAACGAAGTCTTTGCAGTGCACCGCGAGATTAGTGCCAGACTTGTCCGATATTGCCATAGCGTGTTCTCTAATCCTGTCATTGATACATCTTCCTGTCTGTCCAATATATTTCTTTCCATATTGCAAGGGAATCTGATAAATAATCCCCTGAATACACTTGGAGTACCTAGTCCAGTGCGAAGTTTTGCACCCAGAGTTGAAGTCCTGCTTGTTAACCTGCACACACATCTCTTTAGCTCTGTTTGGTGCCGTTGAAGTGAAGGGAGAAGATATGCGGGTTCTGGTCAATGTAGTTGTCAGTGCAGCGTTGTCCTTGTGTTTGCTTGTGCTTCTTATGTTTTGTGTTGTTACCTGCTCTGCCGCTGTCTTCCAAGAGATGCGTGACTAACTAGCTCAACGTTCAACTCTATTATGGTTGCATTGGTTCTGTCCATTTAAAAACTGTACTTAGAGGACCGAAAAAGCACAGGTTCAGTATGCTTGATACAGCGTGCAAAGCCTGGTATGTAGCGTAGTAAACGACTGCCACGTATTTAATATATAAGCACAAGTTTTGAAACAAAAGTCACTAACATGGTAGGTATTGGCTGTGGCTTGTCATTTATTAAACTTATTAAATTATTTATTATTATTATAATTAAACTCACTGTATCCATCCTTTATGTTGCCTACTAAAGATTGGTTTGGATTGGTAAAACTTTATTTCCCACAGTAGGGGTCCTGGAGGACACTCGGCTAGACGCCAGGTGTAGAGGGCAGCTCCCAAGTCTGCACAGAGAGCCCGAAGCTCTCCGCCGCCGCGCCGGACAGCCCGAAGCTGATCATGTAGTGAAGCACTTTTTAACACTCTGTCCCAACGTTCCTTGTTCTTGGTGTAGGCGTCGCTCGATGCACAACCACACTAAACCTGCTACCTCCTACTAAAGATGGATTAGCTGTAGTTGCCCAACCCACATACCCAGCTAGGTGGAATAGGATACTTTAAGAAACTTGGAATATTTCATGGGATGCTGCACACCTAATAGCAGTCTGAATTTTTGTCTTTTCGACTGTGGCAGTTTCAAACTTAGGTACAACTTCAATAATGAAATTAGTATTGTGATCATCACTTACTTGCCAACAAAAATGGCAACTGTAACGAGAACGCCCGCTGTTCTGCAGAATACACAATGTGATGCATGGTGTGATCAAGGTCCTGAAGTAATGAGATCTCATTCTGGACTATATACAACACAATGGTTTTTTTATGGACCATTCAGAATTCTGATCCTCAGCACTGTCTAGTAGTTTAATCAACAGCATAGATAAGCAGTTCTTTGTTTCAGAGCCCCACATTGGATGGGTGCATATTCTCCTAGACAAGGGTTTTATAAGATATAAAAATGTCTACATATGAAATACAGTTGTCACCATTGCTGGCCATTCCTGTAAGCAAACTGAGATGCACAGTGATGACCTAGTGGCTCAAGCATCTGCCTCACGTGCAGAGTTCCTCACGATAGTGGACAACTTTTTTTCTTTTTTTTTGGGGGGGGGGAGGATGAAATGACTGGAAAGGGCCTCATACTGTCCCACTTTCAAATTTAAATCTGTATCGTGCTATAAAGCCCATTTGCGGCCCTTTATTAGCAAAGCAGTGGCCTAGGTGGGCCACAAGAAGAAAAGGTTATTTGCACACATATGAGGCTAGGCTACATCACCTTTCACTTTCATATGGTGATTGTGGAGTCATCAGTTTGGTGGCATAATCTTGAATTGAGTGTCAAGGAAATTTTCAAATCCAATTTATGAGTTTTATTGCGAAAGCAACACTACTCTAGGTTTCGAGCCTTCAAGGTAGCGCGGCCGGTAGCCACGTCTTACCCACGTGACACTAGGGTGAGAGCTGGGCTACCAACTCAAGCGGTCGGCAGGCGCTGCCAACTTGGGTCTCGCGTTTCACATGGGACGGTTATGTCAGAATCAGCCGGCCAGGACCCTGACATTCACGTTACCCCTATAGGCCACTAAGGCATGTTCATACGGCTTGGTTAAAGCCGGGCTTTATATGTGGGCTAAGGAAGAAGAAAAAGAGGAGAGGAAGAACGCTCGGTTACCCGCAGCTAATGCTTTCGCTGAATATTTGGTTCAGCAGCGTTGAACCCTTGTATTTTTTTTTTGTTTTTTTCTGCTGCTGGCAAAACATCCTCATAGCCAGAAAGAGCCACACATTCATTTCCAACGGGGTGGTAGCAGTAGCTATCATGCTCATTTTTCTCCATATTGCGATGACTAGGGAGTAGTGCTCGACGAGAGTGCCGTAGTCCGCCGCGCCAGCGGGCGGCGCCGCTTCCGTAAGCGCTGCCGTATGTGCTGTGAATTTGTCGTTTCCTTTCATGGTGCCGCTGAGAGCGCATGCTTTTTGACGTTTTGCTGAACAATATGTCGTGCAAACGATGCTGCTGCGACGTACGGGACGGGGGTATACGATGTTGTCTCGCCGCAGGACGAACACCAAGGGTTTATAAAAACGAAGTGTCTAAAGGTACGTCCGACGTATCCATTCGATTCTCGTAAAGATACGGCGGACGTCGATATACAGGCTCATGGCTATATGCACGTCGAACGCGGCCACATTCCGCTTGCTATGCGTGAATGAATCTTATCCTCTATGATATCAGCTAGCCGCGACTCTCGATGAATTGCTACGAAGAGTGCATCCGTTCTAACATAGATCACGGTCTTCACTTAGGGTTGCGTATGGCAAGCATCGCTGTCACGCACATAGCTGCAGGCGATGCTACGTACTGCACCAGCTCCACCAGCTGGCATCGAGATACGCACATTCACGAGCAGCTTTCGCTTCGCACTAAACTATCACCTCGATCTGCCAGTAATGCGAGCGAGCTATTCCTAGCATTTACGCTATCTTAGGTCCTGCATCGACCTCCGAAGATCTAACGCCAGCACAACACACACACACACCTCGCCGTGCAGAACATTCGGCAGTCCAAAGTATGTATGTGAAATGGCATTATGCTCGTTCCTCACATGCAGACTGAGGAAACAGGATGTTCTAGTTAAATTCTACCTCAGAGCCGTGGCAGAAGACATGTCGAATCTACTAGAGGCCTGCGCTGCTACTGCGGCGAGCTGCACATCGACTCGTCGAGGCGAAGACCTACTGCACCGCACCGCAAGGGTGCACAACCGGAAAGCCGGAAGCGCGAATGATCCGAATTCCCTGTGAACAGCAATGTTCTTTGGTATTTAGGGGAAGACTAGACTAAAGTGCTTAGCCTGCATCTTTTTCTTGTCGTTGAATTTTGCGTACATGTAGTGTAAACCCCCCATGATCGAGGTTAGCGTGACCCGACTGAACGGCCGCGCAGCTTTGAAACGATGGGGTCGATATGTATGCATCGCCGGACTTAGGTACGCGGTAGAAAATGTGCGCTGCACATTTCGTTGCAGAAGCTGACTCTTGGAATTTTGCAGAGTGTGCCGTGCAAGTGATCGTTGCTACAACCACACATCCATGTTCCAACGGCTGGCCTACCCCGAGGCGCATAAATGTTCAACCGTGGACGTATCAATTTGATCGAAGAGAGGACAGATTTTCACAATATTGGGCGCGAAATCGATAGCTACCAGTGCTCAGTGTTAGAGAAATTCTGCCTTGATCATGCGCAATTCAGTGTTTCAGGTGTGGTCAGTAGCTATAAGTTTGAACAGTTCGCCTGTCAAGTCAGCGGCGCCAGCGATGGACCGGCGGAGCGATTTTCCACGCTACACCGTTGTCTTGCTAGAAAGCCTACCTAGGCGGCGTTTGACATTCAGCTGTTATTTGTGGGCCCCGTAATTGAAAGCAACGCCTTCAGAAACGCGTTAAATGTTCAAAAATGTATTCTCTTCAATAGTTTCACTCCAGGCTGTCAAAGCAGGCGGACGTTGATAAAACATTTGAGCACTCTAGTCTTTAGAAATCTGTAGAATCGCCTTCAGTTTGTAAAATTATTGGAATAGGTCACTTTCCGATCGCTGGAACATACACCCTCATGACAGCGCTGTCACGTGAATAAGGACCACACACACCGAAAGCTTGTCTCATATAACATAGCTAGCCAAGGTATACTTTACAGCATTGTGTTGATTTTTATGGTGCATAAGCGACTAATGCTGCCATGCACCAAGAACAAGGTTTAATGTATTTATTTTGTGTGTAATGACTAAAATGTTCTTTAGGATGTAGCTTGTTCAGGAACATTTTAGGAAACCAAAAATGCAGGAAATTTGCACGTCTCTCCTAGGATCATGCTGGAATGGAAAGGGATCTGTTGCAAAATTGTACAAAATGTTTCCTCTTATTTTCTCGATATGAAAGAGGACAAACCAATATGCAAGGAGTGTGGAGATGAACAAACAATAAACCATATCTTACATGTGCGCCAGAGTATGAAGCTGTGTGTGAGGTGTGGGTATGTGTTTTGTGAAGATGACCTAAAATGGCCTCCATGTTGCGTTTTTGATTACTGCATGATTTCCCTTCCTTAATGACTGGTTTGACAAGTATAGTTTGTAGTTTATTTCAATGTTTCAAAAATCCTGCCATTTCACTCTCACTTTTCTTTGTACAAGCTTCTTGGTATCTTCATGCAGCATATTCACCCTCTGATTTTTTAGTATTGCGTCAAGGTAACCTGGTTATTTCTTTTCATCACCTTTCAAGACAACTGTCCCGATTTCATAAAGTGTAGGGTTTCTGACGACACGAACTCCTTGGAAGTCATAAAAATAAATGAGATCCACAATCATGAGCTATCTAGGGTATGCATGTACATATCCATCGCTCAGTGGAATGGTGTCATTACGCTGTTAGAACAGGTCTTGTAACAACAACCATTGTCTGAGGTGGTCCTTTAATGGGCATTGAAATGCTATGTAACTACAGGTACTGATAGAACTCTTGAACATGTTATGTGATGATGCGATTCTTGCATGCATATAGGTATACATTTCAGAATCTGCAGTGCACCACTTGACCATCTGCCACCAGTTTGTGTGAAAATGTATTTTTCATGCATGTTAACCAGTATTTAACGGATGACCACTGTGCACAAGCCAGAAGGGCCACAAGCCAAATGTCACGAGGCCGCACGACATGGCAGAAGCTGTTAAGTCAAGCTTACAAGTTCCAGCTCCAATTAAGAAAGGTTGAGGCTTACAGAGGTCTATGCCAGGTTGTCTATCACCTAACAGGGCAGCCTACGACTGTATGCTAATGAGTATATCTGGGATAACAGAGACATGAATTAAGGAATTAGTAATTATGTTTGTAGCAAAGGGCATGTAAATTAACGGGAATCCACAGTGGGATCTGCAGACAAGAACCATTAACGCTGGCACACCATACCCTTACAGGTGGAGATTAGGATTCTCCCTAAATTTTTTTCTGCTCGAAGCTTGTCATTTCCTTCGTTCTTCTAGATGAGGAAGACGTGAAAATGATAGCATCGAAAATTCCAGAGACCATCGTTAACAAGGATGCTGATCCCAACAGCGTAGAAAGGAACTTCAGAAAAGATGGGTGACTAGTAATGCTGGCAACAGTTGAAGCTAAGTGGAAAGGCATGAAATTGAAATGCAACATATGCAGAGACATGTTGCGAGACGACCAGTCTGTGGTGTGCGACATCTGTCTCCGTTAGTTTCATCAAGTGATTGGCCAAAGCAGATGGGGCTTGTGGTTTTGTGATAAGTGCAGTGTAGTAGCATAGATGCAACCTTGCCCATTAATAATTGGAGTGGAGTAAGTGCATTGTTTTGTTTTTGTAAGATGTTCATGGTTTCCATGCAAACATTATGAGAATTTTTTTCCTAGAGAATGTTTGCTGAAATGTGAATATAATGTGCAATAAAACTAGTATTTTCTTGCTATTTACTTTTCCTTGTATACATTAGTTCTGTGAAGAAAACCACCGGCTAGAAGGAAATGTAATGGCATGCAGTTTGATACTTGGCCCCGTTGTGCTGGCTCAGTAGTTAGAGTGCTTGGCTGCTGGACCGAAAGGTGCAGATTTGGTTCCAGCCACAGTAGGGGCATTTCAATAGAGGCGAAACAATAGGCTGTCATGCCCCGTGCGGTGTCAGTGCATGTAAAAGAACCCCAGGTGGTCGAAATTATACCGGAGCCCTCAACTATTGTGTTCCTCATAGCCGTAGTTATTTTGGGATGCTAAACCAGATATATATCACATCATACTCTGAGTAAGATGCTATTCATGGTCAGTTAATCATACACTAAATGATGAATTTTTTTCTGCATGGTACAGCAGCTGTTGTACAATTTTACTTTAGCCTTCATGAAGAATATCACACTGGCTCCACATGGCCTTCTGTTGACCCTTGATATGCGTCACAATCACACACTCGAGTATGTATTTGTCTAAGGGCACCTATGCACGCAAGGAGGGGACCGTTACTTTCCATTTGTCAGAACTGAAATGCACGATCCACATCATTTCTGTAATTCAACTGCCTATTTGAACTGCCCAGCATTGATGCAAGTTTCAAAGAACTGCAATTAGCAAATTAATCCAAGCAGGAAACCATGCCAAGAACTGCTTCGGTTTCGTCTTTAACAACTGTTTGAGAACTAAAATTAGCCAAATGTTGCAAAACATAGATGAGAGGTTACAAAATCTAAAAAACAATGCAGCCTACCTGTGGCATGTAGGGTTTCACATCCTAAAGTGACATATATAGCTATGAAAAATACTGTAGTGGAGAGCTCCAGACTAATTTGACTGCCCGGGCTTTGTACTTTGCGTTGACATCTTGCAGGAAACAAAAGCATTTGCATTTCACCTGCACCAAAGTGCGACTGCCATCACTGGCATTGAACATCACGACCTTGGGGCAAGTAGCGGAACGTGCCACTAAGATGTCGCAGCGTCTACGTGCATGCTATACACGTCAACCTTTCTAGCATTAAAGCTGTCACATGCATGGCAGATATTCATATTCAGCTTTGGATTGACAAGTTTAAAAGTGTACTATTTGTGTTTGTCTAGCATGAAAAACAAAGGAAACTAAGGAGAAACGAAAAAATGAACATATGTTGAAAAAGCACTAGTCATTAACACATAAAGCATATTCGTTCCTTTATTATGATAAAGTGGCCTTCAACAATAGTACAAAGCCTGAACATTTAGGAAGGTGCTGTGCCAGGCAGCTATTTTACAGAAACCTGAACCATTTCACCTGTAGTAATGCGCATCCCGGCGGTGTGGGCTGGGCACATATTTTTCGGTCCACTCCAACATGCGAAAACTTTATCATGTGCATTCCCATTTTCCGAGTTTTGAGCTCTGTAGTGCAGGCTAACAAATTGTCGATGACTTATTTTCGTCTGATTGTTGCACAGCGCGTGTAAATAAATTACCACTGCACCTAATAAACACTGACATGCACGTGCAACATCGCCGATCATAAACGGACACACTGATGTCCGTCCGGACATCGGCGCACTCATCACAGCACTCTTCGTAGTCTCACACAGCACTCTAGTAGGACGTAATCCGTACATCACAGCATCTCACGGTAAGCACAAACCACACCTCCAACAAACACGAATGACGCGATGCTTGGGCTAGAGACACGCCGGCGACACCCAGCTTTTTCAGCGCCGCTTGTATATGTACTACGTAGAACTTGCAGCACCAAACCTCAATGCGAGCAGAAAGCGATGCGTTACGTGACGCATCTCATCACAGATGGAAGTGACGAAACTTTGAAGAATCAAAACTACATAACTACATAACGACCGTCGTAGACGTTAATCCACATGATAACGAGAACCAAATGGCCGCGGGCTGGCCGTCAACACCGCGATTACATGCGCTTGCGCTCTGGTCGTGCTTGCCACCCTGCCGCGGTACAACTCACGTAAACCTATCATCATGCCATCACGTAGTATATCATCCATTCTAGGCACTATTCTTGCCACTGTACTATTCTTTGTAATTTCACATTTCACGCATGCAGTATGTAGTACATACTTCTTGCACCTCGCCGGTACACCTCATACCAACTTCGATTTGGCTACATATGGCTACCATGTTGTTGCTACCAACGTTACTAGTTGCTACAACCACATCTGGGGATGTCGGATCCCTCCGGCTTTCCCGACGGATCCCATGGCCCATATCGGAGAAAAATGCGTTGGGTCCGTCGGAAGAACCCTACCGGTCGGGTCCGTCCGCCGTACGTCTGAAAAATATTTCCCGGATCCGTCCGTCGTATCCCGAAGAAAAACGCACCGGGTCCGTCGGACGTACCTTTAAGACCATCGATCGGGTCCGTCCGACGTACCTTTAGCCACAGCCATTTTTGAATGAGCTATGCGCAACTCGCAAAAAATGTGGTGTCCACGAAAATTATGCCAATTTTGACAGCAATTGCCAGCATGCATATTAGAGAATATAAAGTTACGACTGGTGTCAATAAAACTGAAATTTCGTGGCCGTAGTCGTCCCAGATGTTTTTACAGGGCAATATCTAGGAGTGCGAGCTTGAAAAGCTTCGGTTTTCATTTCTCTCGGGTTCGATCCCAGCAGCGGCGGCCACATCTCAATGGAAGCAATATCGTCAAGGCATCCATCTTCTACACAACACAGTGCAAATTAAAGAACACCAAGTGATTTAAATTTCCAGGACCTCCACTGCGGCGCCTCTCATAGCCAGAGTTTCTTTGCAGCGTTAAACCACATAGACATGCCACCAAGCTAAACTTGCATTAACAAGCTTACTTATAGTACTTGTCAGCCCAGTATGAATATTTGAAAAGAATGGATCAATACACCATCTTCTGCATTTAAGAGAGCAGTATCCATCATATATGCGCTTCATATTTTTGAAAAAGAATGATTCGTCTTTTTGATGATTCTAACTGGCAGATTTTGTTATAAGGACTTCATTCACATGTGGAATACACTGGAGACGTGCAGCTAAAGCAACTACAGTGTTGTGCGTTCTACGAAACCAGTGGATGACAGCGTGAAACCAGGGAAAAACCACCCGCTGCTGCTGCAACAGGTGCAAAGCGAACGGTGAGCTGGTGGCACAACTTACAGCGGCGGAGAGTGTAATTAAAAGAGAACCGCTCCCATTGCTTTTGCGGCGATTGAGAAGACCACAGGAAAGAGCGTCCGCTCTCCCTCGAGACCAGCTGTGCACAAGTATAGTAATTACCAAAAATAGCAAATGCATGGATTGGCATGAATTTATTCAAGGAAATGGCCCAAGTCATTAGGGATGATATGCATCAAGTGCACAACATAACAAAAAGGGGTCAGCACTACAGTAAAAAAAATGCAATTCGTATTGTTCCAAGCCATTTGAAATTAGTGAACATGAGACTGGCAGATGTACCAAGACCATACTAATGCGTAAATCTGAATGCTCAACAAATGGTAGAAAGGTGCAGACTCCGTACAGGCTCTTATAAACGGAGATGCCAGCTGGACTGAAGCCACTTTTTCTAAGAATCATGAATGCTCTGCACAACATCCCACACGGCCAATAATGTCCGTCGGACGTCCGGTTAGAGTCCACACGTCCGGAGCCGGACGACCGCCGGAAGAACGAAACACATCCGAAAACGGATCATCCGAATTGGGACATAAACCGGTAGGAACGAAACGCAGCCGAAAACGGACATCCGTATTGGGGTGTCTGTAGGATTTACGAAGGACCATCTTTCTCGGATCAACATTCAATTATTTCAGAAAAATAGTCTCTCGATACAGTCCTCAACCGAACCCATGCTCATCAGTTCATGTGTGGACACTGGTGGGCACTCATTAGTGGAATGGGCTACCAAGGAAATTCCGACCTGAGCGCACTCATTATAACATCAGTGTACCAGTAAAAAAGCAATAATCCTTGCCAGTCATTGCAATTTATATCAAGTTATCAATAGCCGTGTTTTCTCGCAAAAAGCTATCCATTTAAGAAGCTGTCAGGGCAGTTCTGCGTTGTTCAGCAGTGCACTGGCCTTTTCGCACCACTAGATCGTTGGACGCGCTCACAGCGCTCTGATCCTAATTACTACATTTATGATGTCACTAACCGCAAAGAAACGTCCTCAGTTTATAAACTTCAATCGCACATGCATTGAGCCAGCGCTTCGAACGCACTATAACTAGTATATTGAATATATTATCGACGTTTTATCCGCCATGTTTGTTTACCTATCATAGATGGCTTCGATTTGTCTTGACTCAAAGTGTACAAATAATATTAATTAACTGCTGTTAAAAAATTGTTTTAATACAAAATACTGCATAATATTTATTGTGACACATTAAAATTTTGTCTGGAAGTTTATTTTGGCATAATGGGGTAACATGCCACATATGCGTTACTGGCGGTTCAGCCAAAGTCTCGGCTAAGCCAGCCTAAGCCTACGCCAGCCATAGTGGCCATAGCCACTAGCCGCTCAACACGAGTGGCCGTGATCTCACCGTAACTTTGCTCGTCGGCGTGCGATTCACAATCCGGTGCATCTAGCTGTGTCGTGGTAAGTAAACATCTTTTAATGCACCCATCAGTGTTTTTTAAGTGCTCTTTAATCTGTCTAGTAATTAACAGCGCAAATTTTGGTTTTGGGAGTGGTTCATTTGGTACGAGTGTTCCAACGGTCAACACGGACCGCAAAATGCTTCTGTCGGTTAAACCGCTCGCTTATTCACGCTGAAATTCGGCACACGAATAGCATACAACCGTCTGTCTTTTTTAATACCAGTTTAGATTATGTACTTGCCTGATTCGACCACAAATCATTCGAAATCCTTCTGCAGCATCGTTGCTGCGGCCACCCATAAGCAGCCAAGCCTCGTTATCTGGGTCGCCGACCGCCGATGCTGCAGGCACAGGTTTCAGCTTGATTCTAATCGTATCAGGCAAGTAAATTGCCGAAACTGACCTTAAAAACGATACAGTTAAGTACATATCTGGCATATAACAGCCGAATAAGCGAGCGGATTAACCGATAGAAAGATGTCACGATTCACGTTTAGTGTTACAAGTTGCAACAGTTAAAACGCAGCTCTGGTTAAAATCGCATACGTTCCTACTGTTTGCTCCCAGAGACACTGCTTTTATCTTTTTAGATAGTAGTAGTAGTAGTAATCTCATCCCATAATTGTCATTCGCTGTGCAAATGTTTTGCGCGACCAAACAATTTCGAGTTCTCATTGTGGTATTTTGAACTGCATTTTTTTCTAGCTGCAGTGAGGAGCCTACACTCGGACTCAAGGGGCACTTCTGGGGCTGTGGCGAAATCGTGGCCGAGGCATTCATCGGAACGGTCAGCTCAACCCGCAAGAGCACATCTGACTAAGCACGTTCTTCTTGATGTATGTACATATCGTGAAATAAAACTTTCATTTCACTTGCGACTGGTTCTTTTAATAAAAACAGTGGCCTGCCACAATTTTATAAACAAATGCATGTAGAAACCACGCGGATTTGCTAGGTATGCATGCTACTATGAAACGTCCGAGAATAGTCCGTATGTCCGCGCTCGGACGTCCGCTGGATTAACTGTACATGTTCTGCGGTCTTGCATCGGATGGTCCGTAGGACGTCCGAGAGGTGACTTCGGGACAAAAACCGGATGACCGACGGAGGTCCGAAGCGGGCGCACCGACGGTCGTCCGTCGGATGCCAAATGCCGTATGGGATGTTAGAAAGTCGACTGCAGTGATATGAGTGCTATGCTAAACTGAGTCACAAAGCTTGCCTTGCCCCATGCTGCCACATTATGAAATTTGAGCAATTTAGGCCAAGCCGGCACCAAAATTTTCTTAAAAAGGAAAAAAAAAACACCTTGGGTGCCATGTGTTGTATGATATACGCTACTGTACAAAACACCATCATCATGGCTCACACATGCGCCAGCAGTCGTAGTATAGTTAGCAACTGCTGTTAAGTTGCATTCTACTATGGCACGCTCTAATTTGCGTACGCAGTTACAAAGTATACAGACATGAGAGAGTGCCAAGTGAAGGCTCACTACAATCACCCTTTCAAATAGCATGTCGCAGCTACGCAGATTGAAAGAGCAGTGTTAGATCGACAAACACTGCAAGTAGCTGCTCAAGTCCGGACTGAATGGTTCCACCGTTTTTAAAGATGCATAGCATTCATAGTAAGATACACAAGCAGGATGAGTATCACTTTATTGGTTAGTCTCAATTATGGGGTTTAATGTCGACTCTGGCTGTGAGAGACGCCACAGTTGAGGGGTCTGGAAATTTCAACCACCTAGGATTCTTTTCCGTACCCTGAAATCGCACAGCACACGGGTGCCTTGCTTATTGCCACCACCGAAAAGCGGCTTCAGCGGCCAGGATTCGATTTTGGGTCCTCTGATTCAGCAGTCAAGTGTTTTAACCACGGAGCAACCGCGCCAGGATGTCTCTTTATTGAAATCTTGCTGAAAACTTTATGAAAGTGCAGAGATAAACTTATTTATATGTGATGTTACTAAAAGCAGCCAGAACTGAAAATGTCTGTAGTCATGCATTCGGGCAAATGCAATGCTAGTGCAATCAAGTGCCTTTGTAATGAAGTGGTTTGGACCTCGAAAATCATTCATAATACAGGTCACTTCATTATAAAAGTCATGCACAGAGCACTGTATTACATGAAATATAGCACAGTAAGCATGTCTTACAAAAGAAAACCTTTATTTACTATGAACTCAAGAACTATTTTATGAAACAATTTGTTAATTTTCTTCTAGCTGGGCACTTCTTCCAACAGAATGTGCATCTGTAGCTGATCCTTATCATATCCAGGTTCATGGCATGCTCCATGATGAAGTCCAAGAGCAACACAAAAGTAGAGCAAAAAAAAAACAGGGAGAAGGGAAATGCCGGCAAGTGCTTATTAAAGTGTCGTTTTGTCACCTTTGGACTGAATCGATGCAAAACGGCTGGTTAAATCCCCTGGCTCCATCGGCATGTTCGCACTTTCTGTTCACAGTTTTCCAGTGCCTACCAGCAAGTGGGAGCATGAAGATTGTTTTGCCTAGTTGTACTTTTTCTGGCGGCAGGTTGTGCTAGTGTCATTCGTCAAGATTTTAGTTTTAAGGTAAAGGTCAATGACTACAACCAACCAACGAACCAAGAACTTGGTTGGAGCCATTGACCTTTACCTTAAAACTAAAATTGAATTCCCCAACCAAGCTCCTACATGCAGCACAGCTCAGTGGACGGCAATCACAGCCACGTTATGTGAGCTCATTGTAAAGCAGTAACAGCTGCCAACATTCCTTCATTTTGTAGCGCCATAGATATGAAAGAGGTTCAGCTGGGACATTAGAAATCCTTAATTATACAGGTTGTTTTATTGCATAGGCGTTCATGTTATTAACTTTAATTTAAGCAAGTGTTGACACTAAATTTCGAGCTATCATTCTTTCTTGTTTCAATGATTCATGACACTACAAAATAAGCATGGAATTGAGAACTTTCTGCTAAATAACACATAATTCAATTTCTACTAGCAAGCCACCAGTTTCAGCAGTCGATCGGTGGCTATCATGCAAATGAACACGCAGCTATTACATCACTGCTTATGTATGCCTCATGTGGCCCCAAATCTCAACTCTCGTCTGACAAAAAAAAGGCGGGGGGGCTCCAGCTCGGCCTTTGAAGGTATGACGCGACAGCATTAATGATTAATTGCTCCCATTTGCCAGCTCCTCTTATTTGTTAGAGTCCATTCAATCTGCTACTAGCCTAATCAGTAGTCTTATTTGTGCACCTATTGTCCCATGCATACTCATTAGCACAGAGTCGCAAAATATCCATTGCATATCTGCCAACTTGGCGAGATCAAAAATCGGAAGATTTCTTATTTGCGCTAAGATGGGGTGGGAGGCGGCACTTTCAGGACGAAGTGTCCAATAAGTGCTAATCAAAACACAAGCAGCAACAGCATGCATGAAAGGTGAGTCCTAGAGACCTCTGCACGCCATCACCGAGTGATCTCGCTACACCTCCGCAGCTGGTCGACGCAAACTGATCAGCGAGGCACCATTGCCGTTTTCTTTCGGTGTCATCGGCGCACAGTTTTAGTTTAATGTGAAATCATTATTAGCCCCTTCATACACGATTCTGCCCGCAACTGTTGTTGGTCGTGATGGTTCCGAAAGAAGAGCTATCATGCCATTGACGGGCATAGCGCAGCTGAGTAACATGAGACACGCGGCCGAGCGCAATACAGGAGAATCAGATGGCATCATGTTTTGGCAAAGCTGCAGA
Organism: Amblyomma maculatum; assembly: GCF_055883805.1. Classification (NCBI taxonomy): domain Eukaryota; kingdom Metazoa; phylum Arthropoda; class Arachnida; order Ixodida; family Ixodidae; genus Amblyomma; species Amblyomma maculatum. Next base: position 473,222,447 of record NC_139344.1, on the reverse strand, counting down.
AATAACCCTTCCCGGCCAAGTGCGCTAAGAGGCCGCCCTTTAGCTGCGCACCGCTGCTAGCTGCCGCCGAAACTGCTGCCTACAAGGACGTCGCCACGAGTCCAAACCGACACAGCCTTCTTAAGCAGGCAGAAACCACTTGTCGGAAGATTTAAAGCAATGATCGTGTCATCGAAAGTCTACTGTGCAAACCGGAAAGGTTGGAAGGTATGCCATAATTTGACAGATCACCCGAAGTAGACATAAGTCCCCATTTTAAATAAGCCATACGAGCATGCCGGTGTGGTCTAAGGGGGGTGCGTGCCTAACTTGGGATCAAAGGAAGTTGGAAAACTAGTTCCTCCGACCTCAAAGGCAAAAGCTAGAGTTGGCAGCACCTGCCAATTCAGCCGTGTCATGTCGCCTCATAACGTCACACAACCCAACAACCAATCAGTGCACGACCATGTCACCGGCCAACTACCACCAGCCAGAGCCATGCCCGTGATTTTTAACTAACAATGCCAATACCAGATTTTTTGTATAACAGGGCCTTTGATGCTACTGCATTAAGATATGTTATTTACTGCACTTGCGCTCGCTACAGTTACCCGTGGAAAGAGACTCCACAGTCACCGAACCCAACCGTTACTCTCAAACAGGCACGGGAAACCAAGATGACCATCTGCTGACACATTTCTGAGGGAATGACCTGCATGAAGATAAAAAAAAAAGAAACCAGCATGAAGCCACACAATCAAAACATTAATACTGGAACAGTGTAAATGTTGAGTGCTTCATTAGGCCATTTCACATGACACTGAATTCAAAAGAAACAAAATTCAGGATACAGCACATAACTTAAAGGAAAAATTACTTGTCATAACCTGCTGTGCAAAAGCTGAATGCAGCAAAGTAGAAGCCATTTCAAGTAATGAACTGGGCAATGAGCACAAAAAAACAAAGCAGCTGCATTTTTATTTCAGTAATTATTTCTCACAAATAAACTTCCTTTTTATTTCCCTCAATAAATTAAATGACCACGGTAATGCACTGCCCTTTGAAGCATCGTCCTTCTAGGCATTTACAGTTTTCATAGTTTGCCATAGATAGTTCTTTCTGTGGCTAGGATATCTGTAGTTTCATGAAACAACCTGACCAATAAATAGTCTTTGCAATTAAGAAGCTTTTACTTCCTAAATGTAATTTCTGCACATTCAGTATTTGTCTATACAGCAGATCCAGTAGAATGGTTATCTTCTAGTCAAGACTATGTTTCGGCAAAGTAATGCAGGAACCCTGTGAATGTGCATCAGAAAACGAGTATTCGGCCTGGCTTGCACATGAAGTCGCAAAAAAATTTTAGGTGATGCCCACTTTGATGTGATACACTTAATTATTGAATCAACATGAGCTTGGAAAGTGAGACTACAATCCAGCCATAGGACCAATCAACTCTTTCAAGCAGTTGGTATGACTTTGCGGGACTGAATCTCTAGCCTACATTCGTCACACGGCTCCAAGACATAAGTCGGCATTTCGTGTAGCTATATGCACTAGCAAAGACTAGGTAGCAATTAGGATATCTAACTATTCTGCTCAGGAAGCACGCAATTTATTCATTTAAGGCAGTTAGGCCTGTCATGAAAGCAGGGCAACACTGAGCATTAACTAGCACCACACGTCTTAGAGAGATCAAATAAGATCAAAATAGAGAGATCAAAGTGCCCAATTTTTTTAGCAATGAAAAGCTTGCTTTCTAAGGTGGTCGATTGATTCAACAGTTTTATAAGGTGTTCTGCAATTTTTGCAGATTTGCGAGCAGTTGGCAGTTTAAGCAGCATGTACACGTCGCCTTCAGAGTCTGGCTGGAATAATTAAGATGAGAATCATCGTCTCTATTCACCCTGTTTACATTTCATAATCTTTAGGCACTGAACATATGTCATGACCACATATGACCAGAGCAGCATCAGCATGGAGAAAGCAAATTCGGCCTGCTCGAAGAAGGGATTTTGGTTGGAAGCATCCCTGTACTAATTCACTTCATCTAAAAAAAATTGGCTGTGGTTTAGCTCTGGTTAAACCGGACTGAATTGTGTTAGCAATACCTTCATGGCTGCGCTTATGGTTCAGCATGTAGTGTACCTCCTTCTCTAGTCTTTTTTTTTTAGTCCATGTCCGTGGTCCTGGCAGGAGCTGCCAACTTGGGTGTCTCATTTCACATGGGACGGTTATGTCAGAATCAGCCTGCTAGGACCCTGGCATTCACATTACCCCTATAGGCCACTAAGGCACATTCATACGGCTTGGTTAAAGCGGGGCTTTATATGGGGGCTGGCAGGAGCTGCCAACTTGGGTCTCTCAAGGTCAAACGTGGCACTTCCCGTGACGACGTGATGGGCTGAAACCTGGCACAGCATTGCTAAAGGAATAATAAAGCTCAGCTTCCATGGCTGTTCCAGCTGATGAAAGTATCTATTGCAGTTGGACAGGCAGCAATTTTTTCACATGTACCTATTTCCATTATGGGCACTGGCGACTCTGTAACTACACAAATTTGAATTTGAAACTTCCAGTACCTAGTCTTGATCGTCCTTCAGCCATCCTTTCCTAAACTTCTGCACCAACTTCACGGGTTCTAGTAATGTCAGACAAAAAGCTTGAAAGCAGATTAGACTATTGCATTAGAAATGCCACAAAAACCAATTCAAGGCGTAATGGACAACTAATATTCGCCACCTTGACATCGCAGTGACCACGCTCTTGCAGCGAACTTTTCCTCCAGAAATGAATATCATTTTAAGAAACAGCGACTGTTCTAAACAAAAATTTTAGGACCACCAAACACCACCCATAAAGAAGCCTACAGGACTTACAAATCCCTAAAACCCCACCTCCTGCAATGGAACATTTTTGCCTGATAAACAGGATTCATCATCAGCCTGATTATACCCACTGCAGGGCGAAGGCCTCTCCCATATTTCTCCACTTAACCCGGTTCTGTGCTAGCTGCATCCACTTGACCCCTGCGAACTTCTTAATCTCATCCGCCCACCTAACTTTCTGCCTCCCCCTGCTACGCTTTCCTTCCCTTGGAATCCAGTTTGTTACCCTCAGCGACCATCGGTTATCCTCTCTTCGCACTACATGTCCTGCCCATGTCCATTTCTTCTTCTTAATTTCCGCTAGAATGTCATTAACTTGAGTTATTTCTCTTACCCACTCTGCACGCTTTCTATCTCTTAATGTTACCCCTACCATTTTTCGTTCCATAGCCCTCTGGGTTGTCCTCAACTTAAGTAGAACTCTCTTGGTTAGCCTCCACGTTTCAGCCCCATAGGTGAGTACAGGCAAGATGCAACTGTTGTACACTTTCCTCTTGAGCGATACCGGTAAGCTGCTAGTCATAATCTGCGAGTGCTTGCCAAATGCGCTCCATCCCAATCTTATTCTTCTTGATATTTCCTTTTCATGGTCTGGATCTGCGGTTACTACCTGTCCTAGGTAGACATATTCGCCTACTATTTCCAGTATTTCGCTACCTAATGTAAACTGCTGTTCCTTCCCGAGGCTGTTGAACATTACCTTAGTCTTCTGCATATTGATTTTCAAGCCTACCATTCTACTTTTTCTGTCTAGGTCATCAATCATTATTTGCAGTTCATCCCCCGAGTTGCTTAGCAAGGCAATGTCATTGAAACAGGATTGAAACAAATTAAAGTTAGTGGGAAAAGCACTAACTAGGTAACATTGGTCAATACTAAGAGCCCTTTAAGTGATATCCTTAGGATCACCTCCTAAGCCATGCATGCTTGTTTTCTAATTTGTCTTGGAAGGCGTTCAATTTTGGACCACATCTGTTTGAGGACAAGTGGGATCGTTATACGGCCACGGCTATGCTCTAACTAAACTACCATTACATTGATAGCTGAACTGAACAATTTGCACATTAAATAATTTCATGACTGCCCAGCCACAAATTTCAAAGATCGTGCCTATTGTACTCTCTAATGATGCCAGTGGCTGCGGCCAAATCAATTTCGTTGAGCGAACTATTGCCACTTCTACCTGGCATAGAAAAGACTACTCCTTCACATTTCACAGTTACATGAAAAGCTTGTTAGGGCTAGGACTAGCAGTTTTCTTTGGTAGATAATTTGATTATGCAAATTTAGAGCAAAGGATGTGAACATCTGGCAAGAAATGTAATCCTTATGAATTATATAAATTTAATTATCAAATATTAAAATGCTGCAAATGCACTGGTATCATCATAAGACACAAAAAAAACAGTCTGCTATTTCCGTAATAAGACAGCATGATTACAAAGAACACACGAGAAAATGTGCTTGTTTTAATATGAGGCATTCGTTTGCTGAATGCTGATAATGTATTTCCTTTCATATTGGAAGTAACTGTACATGCATTAAGACTGCAGACGGCTGCTGAAATCAGGTGGTGCTTCTCTTCACTTGAACAGTGATGCTTGTTTGACACAATGTCCCTACAGTGACTGAAAAGCCTCTGATAGTCAAAATCGCGCTCCTGCCGCTCACTCTCGCTCCTTGGTCGCCCCCACAGGTGCTAGGCATTGCTTTCTAAGAGAATTTTCCGTTTCTGCTACTAATATTGGGTTTAAAGGCACCAGTATCGCTACCTTGTGCGTAGAAGGGTGGGAACGGCTGTCGCCAAAGTAGCCGCGTGAGCTTGCTTCAGTTTACTTGGGAACAGGCATTACAAAACATCACCAAAGTTCTATCCGGTACCGTATTTTATCATTTACAATAGCTACAATATTCAAGTAAACTCTGGTCAAAGCTGAACCGCAGCGATCTCTACGAGGCTGAAACGCTTGGACCTCACCTGAGTGCTTCTTTGAAGGCGCAACATACCGTTACTACTTTACTTATGCCAATCCTTAGTTTTCAATTAATGATGCGCAAAACATTCCGAAGCAACTTTACCTTACATTAAACCTGTGGCCAAAATTTTGGCCAAGATTGTGGCCAAAATTGATCTCTAAATAATTCGAGTATGTCCAATTCAGTGGGGTTCTCTAAATTGGGATTGCTCACTCCCAAAATTTGGCCCCTTGGACACCGAAAATTTGACCTCATCAGAATGTGACTAAAATTTATGTCTAAACTAATTCGAGTATGGCCAATTAAGTGGGGATCCATAAGTCGGGATAGCTCACTCCCAAAATTTGGCCCCTTGGACACCCAAAGTTTGACCTCGTCGGAATGTGACTAAAATTAACGTATAAACTAATTCGAGTATTGCCAATTCAGTGGGGTTCTCTAAATTGGGATTGCTCACTCCCAAAATTTGGCCCCTTGGACACCGAAAATTTGACCTCATCAGAATGTGACTAAAATTTATGTCTAAACTAATTCGAGTATGGCCAATTAAGTGGGGATCCATAAGTCGGGATAGCTCACTCCCAAAATTTGGCCCCTTGGACACCCAAAGTTTGACCTCGTCGGAATGTGACTAAAATTAACGTATAAACTAATTCGAGTATTGCCAATTCAGTGGGGTTCTCTAAATTGGGATTGCTCACTCCCAAAATTTGGCCCCTTGGACACCCAAAGTTTGAACTTGTCAGAATGTGACTAAAATTGATGTCTAAACTAATTCGAGTATGGCCAATTCAGTGAGGATCTTTAAGTCAGAACTGTTCACTCCCAAAATTTGGCCCCTTGGACACCGAAAATTTGACCTCATCAGAATGTGACTAAAATTTATGTCTAAACTAATTCGAGTATGGCCAATTAAGTGGGGATCCATAAGTCGGGATAGCTCACTCCCAAAATTTGGCCCCTTGGACACCCAAAGTTTGACCTCGTCGGAATGTGACTAAAATTAACGTATAAACTAATTCGAGTATTGCCAATTCAGTGGGGTTCTCTAAATTGGGATTGCTCACTCCCAAAATTTGGCCCCTTGGACACCCAAAGTTTGACCTTGTCGGAATGTGACTAAAATTAACGTATAAACTAATCCGAGTATTGCCAATTCAGTGGGGTTCTCTAAATTGGGATTGCTCACTCCCAAAATTTGGCCCCTTGGACACCCAAAGTTTGAACTTGTCAGAATGTGACTAAAATTGATGTCTAAACTAATTCGAGTATGGCCAATTCAGTGGGGATCTTTAAGTCAGAACTGTTCACTCCCAAAATTTGGCCCCTTGGACACCGAAAATTTGAGCTCGTCAGATTGTGGCAAAATTAATGTCTAAACTAATTCGAGTATGGCCAATTCAGTGGGGTTCTCTAAATTGGGATTGCTCACTCCCAAAATTTGGCCCCTTGGACACCGAAAATTTGACCTCATCAGAATGTGACTGAAATTTATGTCTAAACTAATTCGAGTATGGCCAATTAAGTGGGGATCTCTAAGACGGTATAGCTCACTCCCAAAATTTGGCCCCTTGGACACCCAAAGTTTGACCTCGTCGGAATGTGACTAAAATTAACGTATAAACTAATTCGAGTATTGCCAATTCAGTGGGGTTCTCTAAATTGGGATTGCTCACTCCCAAAATTTGGCCCCTTGGACACCCAAAGTTTGAACTTGTCAGAATGTGACTAAAATTTATGTCTAAACTAATTCGAGTATGGCCAATTAAGTGGGGATCCATAAGTCGGGATAGCTCACTCCCAAAATTTGGCCCCTTGGACACCCAAAGTTCGACCTCGTCGGAATGTGACTAAAATTAACGTATAAACTAATTCGAGTATTGCCAATTCAGTGGGGTTCTCTAAATTGGGATTGCTCACTCCCAAAATTTGGCCCCTTGGACACCCAAAGTTTGAACTTGTCAGAATGTGACTAAAATTGATGTCTAAACTAATTCGAGTATGGCCAATTCAGTGGGGATCTTTAAGTCAGAACTGTTCACTCCCAAAATTTGGCCCCTTGGACACCCAAAGTTTGACCTCGTCGGAATGTGACTAAAATTAACATATAAACTAATTCGAGTATTGCCAATTCAGTGGGGTTCTCTAAATTGGAATTGCTCACTCCCAAAATTTGGCCCCTTGGACACCCAAAGCTTGAACTTGTCAGAATGTGACTAAAATTTATGTCTAAACTAATTCGAGTATGGCCAATTAAGTGGGGATCCATAAGTCGGGATAGCTCACTCCTAAAATTTGGCCCCTTGGACACCAAAAGTTTGACCTCGTCGGAATGTGACTAAAATTAACGTATAAACTAATTCGAGTATTGCCAATTCAGTGGGGTTCTCTAAATTGGGATTGCTCACTCCCAAAATTTGGCCCCTTGGACACCCAAAGTTTGAACTTGTCAGAATGTGACTAAAATTGATGTCTAAACTAATTCGAGTATGGCCAATTCAGTGGGGATCTTTAAGTCAGAACTGTTCACTCCCAAAATTTGGCCCCTTGGACACCGAAAATTTGACCTCATCAGAATGTGACTAAAATTTATGTCTAAACTAATTCGAGTATGGCCAATTAAGTGGGGATCCATAAGTCGGGATAGCTCACTCCCAAAATTTGGCCCCTTGGACACCCAAAGTTTGACCTCGTCGGAATGTGACTAAAATTAACGTATAAACTAATTCGAGTATTGCCAATTCAGTGGGGTTCTCTAAATTGGGATTGCTCACTCCCAAAATTTGGCCCCTTGGACACCCAAAGTTTGACCTCGTCGGAATGTGACTAAAATACGTATAAACTAATCCGAGTATTGCCAATTCAGTGGGGTTCTCTAAATTGGGATTGCTCACTCCCAAAATTTGGCCCCTTGGACACCCAAAGTTTGAACTTGTCAGAATGTGACTAAAATTGATGTCTAAACTAATTCGAGTATGGCCAATTCAGTGGGGATCTTTAAGTCAGAACTGTTCACTCCCAAAATTTGGCCCCTTCGACACCGAAAATTTGACCTCGTCAGATTGTGGCAAAATTAATGTCTAAACTAATTCGAGTATGGCCAATTCAGTGGGGTTCTCTAAATTGGGATTGCTCACTCCCAAAATTTGGCCCCTTGGACACCGAAAATTTGACCTCATCAGAATGTGACTGAAATTTATGTCTAAACTAATTCGAGTATGGCCAATTAAGTGGGGATCTCTAAGACGGTATAGCTCACTCCCAAAATTTGGCCCCTTGGACACCCAAAGTTTGACCTCGTCGGAATGTGACTAAAATTAACGTATAAACTAATTCGAGTATTGCCAATTCAGTGGGGTTCTCTAAATTGGGATTGCTCACTCCCAAAATTTGGCCCCTTGGACACCGAAAGTTTGAACTTGTCAGAATGTGACTAAAATTTATGTCTAAACTAATTCGAGTATGGCCAATTAAGTGGGGATCCATAAGTCGGGATAGCTCACTCCCAAAATTTGGCCCCTTGGACACCCAAAGTTCGACCTCGTCGGAATGTGACTAAAATTAACGTATAAACTAATTCGAGTATTGCCAATTCAGTGGGGTTCTCTAAATTGGGATTGCTCACTCCCAAAATTTGGCCCCTTGGACACCCAAAGTTTGAACTTGTCAGAATGTGACTAAAATTGATGTCTAAACTAATTCGAGTATGGCCAATTCAGTGGGGATCTTTAAGTCAGAACTGTTCACTCCCAAAATTTGGCCCCTTGGACACCGAAAATTTGACCTCGTCAGATTGTGGCAAAATTAATGTCTAAACTAATTCGAGTATGGCCAATTCAGTGGGGTTCTCTAAATTGGGATTGCTCACTCCCAAAATTTGGCCCCTTGGACACCGAAAATTTGACCTCATCAGAATGTGACTGAAATTTATGTCTAAACTAATTCGAGTATGGCCAATTAAGTGGGGATCTCTAAGACGGTATAGCTCACTCCCAAAATTTGGCCCCTTGGACACCCAAAGTTTGACCTCGTCGGAATGTGACTAAAATTAACGTATAAACTAATTCGAGTATTGCCAATTCAGTGGGGTTCTCTAAATTGGGATTGCTCACTCCCAAAATTTGGCCCCTTGGACACCCAAAGTTTGAACTTGTCAGAATGTGACTAAAATTTATGTCTAAACTAATTCAAGTATGGCCAATTAAGTGGGGATCCATAAGTCGGGATAGCTCCCTCCCAAAATTTGGCCCCTTGGACACCCAAAGTTTGACCTCGTCGGAATGTGACTAAAATTAACGTATAAACTAATTCGAGTATTGCCAATTCAGTGGGGTTCTCTAAATTGGGATTGCTCACTCCCAAAATTTGGCCCCTTGGACACCCAAAGTTTGAACTTGTCAGAATGTGACTAAAATTGATGTCTAAACTAATTCGAGTATGGCCAATTCAGTGGGGATCTTTAAGTCAGAACTGTTCACTCCCAAAATTTGGCCCCTTGGACACCGAAAATTTGACCTCGTCAGATTGTGGCAAAATTAATGTCTAAACTAATTCGAGTATGGCCAATTCAGTGGGGTTCTCTAAATTGGGATTGCTCACTCCCAAAATTTGGCCCCTTGGACACCGAAAATTTGACCTCATCAGAATGTGACTGAAATTTATGTCTAAACTAATTCGAGTATGGCCAATTAAGTGGGGATCTCTAAGACGGTATAGCTCACTCCCAAAATTTGGCCCCTTGGACACCCAAAGTTTGACCTCGTCGGAATGTGACTAAAATTAACGTATAAACTAATTCGAGTATTGCCAATTCAGTGGGGTTCTCTAAATTGGGATTGCTCACTCCCAAAATTTGGCCCCTTGGACACCCAAAGTTTGAACTTGTCAGAATGTGACTAAAATTTATGTCTAAACTAATTCGAGTATGGCCAATTAAGTGGGGATCCATAAGTCGGGATAGCTCACTCCCAAAATTTGGCCCCTTGGACACCCAAAGTTTGACCTCGTCGGAATGTGACTAAAATTAACGTATAAACTAATTCGAGTATTGCCAATTCAGTGGGGTTCTCTAAATTGGGATTGCTCACTCCCAAAATTTGGCCCCTTGGACACCCAAAGTTTGAACTTGTCAGAATGTGACTAAAATTGATGTCTAAACTAATTCGAGTATGGCCAATTCAGTGGGGATCTTTAAGTCAGAACTGTTCACTCCCAAAATTTGGCCCCTTCGACACCCAAAATTTGACCTCGTCAGAATGTGGCAAACTTAATGTCTAAACTAATTCGAGTATGGCCAATTCAGTGGGGTTCTCTAAATTGGAATTGCTCACTCCCAAAATTTGGCCCCTTGGACACCGAAAATTTGACCTCGTCAGAATGTGACTAAAATGTATGTCTAAACTAAATCGAGTATGACCAATTCAGTGGAGATCTCTATGTCGGGATTGTTCACTCCCAAAATTTGGCCCCTTGGACACCCAAACTTTGACCTCGTCAGAATGTGACCAAAATTGATGTCTAAACTAATTCGAGTATGGATAATTCAGTGGGGATCTGTAAATCGGGATTGCTCACTCCTAAAACTTCGCTGCTTGGACACCCAAAATTTGACCTCATCAGAATGTGACGAAAATTGATGCCCACACTAATTCGAGTTGAACCGCTTAAAGTGGGCACGAGCTACGGACCACGGGGCTAAGCACACAGGACAGCGCCATGACACACAAAGTTGAGCTGATGATGATAATCACTATGGACAAGACGCTTGCTTGTTTTGAACACAACCTTTTTGAAACTTTTCAAGTATACAATGAGCACAAATAAGTTCAACTAGTTATCTTTACAGTAAAAAGCAACTAAAGATATGAATACCGGCAGCGAAAAACTGTGAAGGCATTGGCGCTCAAGCCCACCGCAGAAGGTGCGCCCTACAGTAGGTCATCTGCTACTGCTGCCGAGCCTCCGTGCGCTCGTGACGAAAATTCTTGCCACGAGCTACGGGTTATCTTTTTGCCACTTCCAGCTATAATACATCACATAGAAGAGCCTTGCGTCCATGAAGCCCATAATACAGCCTCATCCAGATTCACCGCGTAGATTCACGGCTAGAAACTGCCACAGCGAACAGAGACGTGAAATTTGCAGTTCACAAAATGTCAAAGAAAATGGTATGCTCTCAAATTTATTAAAACAATATTCAGTATGTGTGCGCCGAAATCATAACTTATATTCCCCTCTTTCTGGTTGAATGATGTGCAAGCCGTGAAACTGCAATACATGTGTGAGATGAGTGACATCATTGAAAGACGCTTAGCAAAAATAGTGTATTTTTAACCAGTGGTTTGTGATTCTAAGGATTTAAATTCATTGCAAAAAAAGTCCATTATCAGGTGTGGACAGTCAGACAAGTTGTCTAATTATACATGATTATAACACCTTCACAAATATGCCATTCATGTTATATGCATATACTGTATGCAAAGGAAACAGCAATTAGAACAAGCAAAGGAGGTACTGTGCTCTAGCTCTTCCTAGAGCTAGAAATACAACAAGGGATTCCTAGAGATACACCAATTCAGGCTATGTTCGCAAGGTTGAGGTGCAGTCCTTCAAAACATTATTAGTACAGATACGCACTAATAATGTAATAATTGATGATGACTCCATGGTACGTACCATACAGGATTCATCATTAATTAATTATTCTGAGGCAACATTCAGAACATTGAAAGATATAAGCCTAATGTTTCACAAGCGTACAACTGGTCGAATTTGTGACACATAACTGGTAGCAGTATTTTCAAAATCAACTGCTGATCGAGACATATGTACACCATAGAGAATTATCCCATAAAATAAAGTCTCAAGCACCTGCTTCTTTGCGTGCCTGAAATCTCTTCAATAAAGCATGCCTCATAATGAAGTTTCAGCATACCATATGCCCAAATCCACCAGTACTGTAAGCTACCTGGTACCAGCTGACCTCTAAGCATGCAGCTACTGGGCAGGCTACCGAGGCGTGTTCTGCAAGTATCAAGAGCCTTTGGCAGCTCCTTAACAGCTCAGTGTTAGCACCTGCCATGAGCTGGCAGTGGAGGACAAGTGCCCTATGACTAGATTTCTTCAGCCTACAGGAACAAGTCAGGACTAGCCCCTTACTGTTCCATCTTCTTCTTCACCACTATCTCAGCACGAGGGTTGGCCATGTAGGCGTCAGCTGCAGTGACCCAAACAAAGTTCCAGTGCCAGTCCTTGAACCAAGTCTGGAATCGTGGTAGAGGTAGTGCAAAAGGCTAGGATGAAAGAGAGAAGAAAGGCAACACACAGAGATTTCCACCTTATAAAAAATCTGGAAGTCTAGATATATTTGAGTGCTACCTCCATCGAGTTTATATTATAAGCAAACAGCAAAAGCCAAGCAAACTAAGGAAAGTAAGGTTCCAGACATGCACCTCACCAACATTGTGCAATATCTGTATGCAGACTGGAACGGCATTCCAGACAATGCTGCTATAATCACTTGCTCACATCACTTCGTTGCAGACGTAAAAGCTTTTCTGTAACTGTGGATATGTTTTTTTTTTATTTTTACTATCTTTTTAGGGCCTTTAATAAAATTAAATTTAGTACTGCACACCTACAGAAGATGTGCAAAACTGGATGTGCCAGGCTATCCCATCATACGGGCCAGTGAGCCTTTTTTTACATTTAAGCCTTTAATAATTTCACACCACTTTACAATAATATTGCAGCTCTCAAGACTTCGATGAAACTTTTTTGCAAGCCCTTAATGAAGAGTATCAGATTGTCGATAAGGACATGAGATGCATCCACTCACCTGCCGATGGACAGCTTTCTTCCTTCACTTTCCTGTGTGCTTTAAATTCTGGCTAAGCACTGTGAACATCAGCAATGTTGCATCGCAAATCCTGCTCATGCTAAAGGCTACCATTGCAATGGGCACACAACACAGAAGGAAATAAAACAAGTAGAGAGAATAACATGCAGCCAATCCTGACATGTTAACGGTTCTGCACACATTCCTGCTTGTCAGCCGGTCAACGTTAGGCAAAGGCTAAACGAAGTCACTCGCTTAGCCATAGCATCTGAAGCAATGCACCTGGTGCCAAATGATACTAACCAAAGCCATTTACCGTGTGAGCACATTAGATGCATATCAAAGAGGAGACTCAGAAAAAAATCTGATGATTACCGACAGTAAGACACCAGACACTTGCCAATAATGAATAAAGATAATCAATCTGATGGCACGACAAAGAAACCAAAGATTTGTTAATGCATGATACCACCTCAGGCTTCATATGTAATAATGCATACCTAGGAAATTTTCTATGTCCATGGATTGAAGTAGTACCTCTGCGTACATCACACTGTTGAAACAGGTCGCCGTTGAGGACAATGCAAAGGGCATCTTGCATTACCAAACCTTCAATTCCATTCTTTCACCAGAACATTGCCCAGCTTGATACATAAAAGACAGGTTTCTGTTTTGCTCTTGGTCTTGATTTTGTTTTATTTGTGTTTTTGCTCGTTTCACATGCATTTAACCATGCTCAAGAAACATATGCACTTGGTTGATAGCAGTCTTCCTACCTTTGTGATTTGCCCTGCACTCTTGGTTCAGTATGCTTCATCACTAACTTGAGCAGCCACACACATTGATAGTGTGGCAGAGCAGGGCCCACAAATTCTCTAACTTGCACCCTTTTCGAAAATTCCCCATTCAGTGTAACCAGACTGAATAAAACACTCGATCAATGTGCTTCCACTTGCTCTGGCCTGCACTGCTGGAGCTGTACACCATATAACAAAAAAGCACCTGGTATACAAATGTGATGAGGCACAATGTATAGCTGCACTTGCCTTCCTGCCTGATCAAATTTTACGGCAACAATACCAACGTTATATAATATTCGACAACTTGTAACTGCCAGCTGCGCATTCTTGTCCCATGAGTGCCAACATGCTAGCAAAATGACGATGTATAGTAGGATTTCCACAATACATAAGCTTTACTGACTTGTTTTCTGATAGGGACCTCTCAAGAGTATTTTTTTTTTCCAAATTTTTTTAAGTTAGGCTCTGCTGTTTGGGTGTAGTACTCTGGATGCAGAATGTCCCTACTGAAGGTGTCCACAGTAGACCTTCCGGTGAGACACTCATAAAGCTGGCACCGAGTTGGCCTTATTATGGGGTTTAATTATTGCCCTATAGCGACTCAAGCTATGAGGGACACACCGCATTGAAGGGCTTCGAATAATTTAAACCAAATGAGGTTCTTCCATGTGCATAGATATCATACATACAGGTTCGCACTGCATTCGGCCAGAATCAAACCCAAATCCCCTGCCCTATAGTAGCTGAGCGCCCAATGCAACAAGCTTACCAGCATGCCTTGGGGTTCAGAACAATGGGGATGTACAATGCCTGAAAGCACTAAAATAGAATGAGTCACTGTTGTCATTGGTGTCACACCGTTTTCTTGAGCAGGCTGATCAAATTGTCACCGACACCATTACCATCCCATGGACTGTAACAGCTGTTCTGAGCAAGGCACACTGTAATTTAGGATGAATTAATGCATTCATTGGAGGGCTTCTGTACAAGAAATCGTTTCGGAAACTTCTAACCAGCATGAGTCCCCCAGTGAACAGCGATCATTTAGCCCAATTAACATGCACACAACACATGCAGTCATTATCTAGAACGCATTATTTTGATTTTTATACAAGATTTTTACTCAGGAGTTGCTATCATGTATATGGTGAAATAAATTAATTGCTATAGTAGTAATGTTTTTGCGCTATACATAGTTACTTCAGTGCTACTACCAAGCAGCGGTGCAATTAATACAGGGCACAGTGTCATTTCCAGTCGCTGTCTTTAAATGACATTACTTGCGCTAAACGGCTCCGCGTTCTCCATAGAATACTCCGCACTGCAGCTGATCCACAATTTCGATCGCACATATGAATTAAATGAGGCGCTAGTGTCGCAGCAGTATTCCGTTGCACACATAGTCGCATCACGTAAGGCTGAAACAACTGCGCCTCAAATTGTCGTACATTTCTCGAAATTGTATGTTTATCCCGCATTATATACCAGCAGCCTTGATTACAACGCCGCGAAAAACGGTTTAACTATAATACAACACTTTAAGATCGACTGTCTAGTGAATAGCTCGATCGAGAAATGACCCCTCGACGGCGGCTTGCCCAGAAACGGGACAATGTTTGCCACCAGAGTTATTGATTTAGAAAGGTCCTAAGGCACACTAGTTGGTTATCGCCGCTGAGTTATACAAGCATTTACTCACCTACAGTGACCTTTTTGACTTCGGAACCCGCCCATTGGGTCAAACTACAGATGTCAGCCACCGCATTGACACTGGAGACACCAGTTCCTATTCACAGGAGGACGAGGGAGTGGTTGCAGGGACGGCAGTTGAATGATCCGTAGTCAGAGCTGATATGGCGCAGTCGGTCATCGGGGACAGCGCAGCGAGTGAAATTCCCTTGGGCAGAACTTGAGTAGACAAACTGAAGTTAAGGACAGGGAGAGTGGTGCCGTTCTGAGAGATGTGCACAATTAGAGGAGGAAGGGTGACGTGCCGCTGCAGCATGACATCAGTAATAGGACACGCGAGATAGTCGCCGTCCGGGACGGTTGGGAATGGCGACATAGAGATGTAAACGGCAGTTTCAGGAGGTAGACGGCTGAACTGTGCTGATCGAAGGCGAGGTGAGCAGGAGGGGTCTTCAGAGCAGAGCGGAAGGTCCAAGCGATGTAGGCCTGTAGATCAGTTAATAGGGGCAGAATGGGCTGTTAAAAAACCAATGCCAAGGATAACGTCGTGGGAGCATTCGTGGAGGACAGTGAACAACACTGGGGCATGACGGCCAGCAATGGTAACTCGCGCCGTACACATGCCAACCACTGCTGCAGGGCTACCATTGGCAACGCGAACTGTGGACGAGACGGCTGGCGTAAGGACTTTTTTGAGGCGACGGCGAAATGAGGAGCTGAGAACGGACAGTTGGGCGCCTGTATCAATTAGAGTAGAAACAGGAACTCCGTCTACAAGGACGTCGATACGGTTATTTTGTAGGGCAGGGGTCAACAGAGGTTTTTCGGTCCGGGTCATAAATGCAGCGTCACCTCCGGAAGCTGCATTGGCTAGTTTTCCGGTACGTGGTCAGAATAGGACAGTGGCGAACTGCGGCGAGGAAGAGGAGAACGCGAACGTCGTGCTTGCGGGGATGGTGAACGGTTGGCAGCACGGACAGTGGAACCGGAGTCAACACGGGTCTGGTCGGGGCGAGGTGAGGAATAGCGAGGGGCATAGTCTCCGCGGCGGTTGACGTAGGTAAACTGACGAGACGGAGTGTACCAGCGGCTACGGCAGTGACGGGAAATGTGTCCAACGCGAGAACAAGTAAAACAGATGGAGCGATTGTCATGGGTACGCCACTCATTTGGATTGCGGTACCGATATCGGGGCAAGACACCGGCATTGGATGAGGCAGCAGCAATCACTGGAGGGGCAGGTCCGGAATCAACGGTGTCGGTGGCGCTGGCAGAAGGGAGGCCCATATTCGCAACCTCTTGGCGAACAACAGCCTGAATAAGTGATGTAGTAGCCAAGGTGTTGTCGAGGGCATGCGATAGTGAGGCTGCGGGATTCATTACCTCAAGCTCTTGCCGCACAATGCGTGTCAACGTACTGTCGTTAGCAGGCAGTCGAGGAGTCGGAAGATCGACACAGGAGGAGCTAGCAGCCGTGTTCGGCAGCCGGTCGAAACGATGATATATGCGCCTCTGTTTTGCTTGCTCGAAACGCCGGCACACCTGCAGCACAGAGTCCATGGTGGAACAATCCCTGCACAACAGGAGGTTGAAGGCATCGTCGGTAATGCCTTTTACTATATGACCGACTTTATCCTCCTCAGGCATGCCTTGGTCGACTTTGCGGCATAGAGATAGGACGCCTTGGATGTAAGTGAGATAAGACTCATTAGACGTTTGGGCGTGAGAGGCGAGCGCTTTCTTGGAGGCGATGTGGCGTCCAATAGGCTTTCCGAAGAGGTCATGGAGCTTCTGTTTGCAGATATCCCGTGATGTTAGGTCATCTTCGTGGGTTTAAAACCACACCCTCGCGGTGCCAGTCAAGTAAAAGATTATGTGCGGGAGCATGAGTGTGGAATCCCACCTGTTGTGCTTGCTCACGCGTTCGTATAGGGCTAGCCAGTCGTCGACATCAACGTCGTCGGTCCCGCAGAAGGTTCCGGGGTGACGGGGGTGGGCCATGACGACAGCAGGTGTGGCGGCAGTAGAGGTAGCGGCGTCTGTAGTCATTGTGGTGGTACGGACGTGGCGGCCGCTGCGGAGATCCGCTTTATCACAGGGGATCGATAGGATTCACCTCCACCAAGAGATGTTACGGGGAAGGTGTACAGTCCGAAAGCTGTCCGCACAACTAGCGCTGATGTTGTTGTTGTTGTTGTTGTCCAAATAACTTATGGCACATACCCACAGAGGGGGATCGGCCAAGAATTGGGTAGCAAAGAATTTTTTTTTTAATATACTTGCATAAAAAAATGATTTGAGGGGTAGAGCAAAGGAAACAAAACGGGAAATAAGTGAAATATAAAATGAAAAGTGGTAACACTCACGGGATATTGACACTACAATTTTAGAACAAGTGATGTTTAAATATTTAGCAAGGCAAACGATTTGAGTCCAGTAAAAAATTTTGATGATGACAGCACCGATTTCACCACACTCAGCGTCGTCGTCTTCTCGGAGTCTGTTGCACTTCATCGTCCTCAGCACGACTAGCTAATACCGCCAAGTAACAGTATCAAGTCATATATCATTGGATAGCTTATACAGAGCACATTTCCATTACACTAATTGCCAGTTTAGTTAAGAACTTTTAACTGGTTAATGGTTATTAACATATAAACTTTAGTTAATATTAGTGACAATTAATTAGATAATTGTGATTAACACCTGCAATTTTGGCTACATCAAGTCATATCACAGGATAGCTTATATCCATTACGATTGCAATACACTATCGGTTTTGGTAATTGCCGTTAATTAGATAATTATGATTAACACTTGAACGTCAGGCTACCATGTCAAGTCATATATCACAGGATAACTGATATGTTGCACGATCGCAATGCACCAATTGTCGGTCTTTGTTAATTGCTGTTATTTAATTAACTTTGATTAAATATTGAACTTCAGGCTATAGCATGAAGTTATATATCATTGGACAGCTTATAGCAAGTACGTTCGCAGTACACTATTACCGGCTTTAATTAAGAATAGTTAGCTAGTTAATGCTTGAACTTTAAGTTACGTCAAATCATATATCACAGGATAGCTTTTATGTGGTATATTCCAGTACACTAATTTCGGGTCTTAGTTATTAGCCATTAGTTAATTGTGATTAACATTTGTAGTTTTGGCTACACCAAATAATATCACGGGGTATCCTATATCAAGTATGATTGCAGTATGCTCATTGGCGGCCCTTGTCTATAACTGCCCAAACAGTCAATTTTAACTAACAAAAATACTCATGCCTACGACTATGAGTCATGATTGCACATGTTTTAGATTTTCCTCTTTACAAGTAGGCTATTTTAAGTGCCGAGTCATGCTATCTAGCATGCGACTAAGAGCCATGAATCATGATTATGACTATCAGTCATGATTACAGATAATAGTTTTGCAGACTCCACACTTTGCAATATGCTTTGTAAAATGCTCAGTCATGCCACCTTGCAATATAACTGCAAGTCACGAGAAATATACCTCTGAACCATGACTATAATATTTATACATGCTTCACATATTACAGCACACTACATTGTAAAGTGCTGGCTCATGTTGCATTGCATTATTACTGTGGGCCATAAGTCATGATTATGACTATCAGTCATGACTAGGTAATGTTTTACATTCAACATATTACATTACATATTACATTCAGGCCGCGTACATCGTTTACAAAGACCGCTGATGCGCATCGCGCTATATTGCCGTCTCAGTTTACACCCGCATCTAGACCGCCCTCTCCACTATGGAGCCTGCATAAACCACACGTGTTTCTTTCAATACTCGGCATCAGGAAGAAGGTCGAGCGATCGACGACAGAACTAAAACGAATCACTCTTGAATACTTTCATGAGTACCATGCAAATCGTTTGCACGTCTACACCGATGGTTCAGTGAATGCCGTGAGTTCTTCAGGATCCATGGTCATACCCTCAATTATTACAAAAATAAAAGTTAGGACAATTCTCCAGTCTTCTTCAACAGCTGCAGAGCTAACCACTCGTCGTGTCGCAATTAGGCATATCAGTCAGAAGAGCCCCCAGCGGTGGTCTATTTTCACAGATTCAAAAGCAGCCCTGAAAGCCTTAAAAGCGGCTCTTCGCAGTGGATCTCATGAACAACTAGTTGCGGAAATACGACAAATTCATCCCTGTGCAATTAATGGAGGACATGACATCATCTTCCAGTGGCTTCCAGGACACAGCGGCATAGCGGGCAATCCTCGGGCGGACGAAGTCGCACGAACAGCCCACCAAGACGGCGATTGTGTGTTGATTCCCTTTTCCAGGGCAGACGCAGCGGGCAGGGTTCGCGCACTTGCGCGGGAACACACACTCTCCTTGTGGAAGTCTGGCCAGTTTGCGAACTGCCGCTTAAAATCCCTGGACTCTGACCTGAAGGTCCGCCTTCCACCTGGCCTACCCCGACGCGAAGAAACTTTGCTGTGCCGCCTGTAGGTTGGTGTAGCATTCACAAATTCGTATTCTGTTATGATAGGCATGGCAAACAGCCCTGCATGTACAAACTGTGGATGCGACGAGTCTATAGGCCGCATCCTTTGTGAGTGCACGATATCCACTGAGGAAAGGCAGTGTCTGTGCCGTACGCTGGAGCATCTAAATGGACGCCCATTGAGTGAAATTAAGATTTTAGTTCCCTGGCCACGGCGATCGTCTGCGGTGAAGGCCTCCCAGGCACTGCTCCGCTTTATGAGAAGCACAGGTCTAATCGAAAGACTATGAGTTTGCTATGAGATGACTGTGACGTGATGTGATGTGGCGTGTCTGTTATGCGACTGTTCTAACGTCAACTATCCCTCTCTCACAACTTTTATAACCACTCATCTCCTTCCCCCAGTGCAGGGTAGCAAACTGGTTGCTTTTACTGGTTAACCTCCCTGCCTTTCCTCCTCATCTTCCTCCTCCTCCTTTACATTCAACGCCTTGCAACATGCTGAAATGCTACGTCATGCTACCAGATATGACTAACAGCCATTTGTCATTTTGACCTAATCATATGTGACTATGTATAATGTTTGTACAGGTTCATTCACACCTTACTGTATGATATATTGTAAACTGCTGAGCGATGTTAAATTTCATTATGGCTACGAGTTATGAGTGACGACGTAGTTATAAGTCATGTCTTACCAGGTCGTGGAATCTCACCTTTGGTCAAAGATATTCATATCATCTTACATGCGCTATGACATCGTGCACCGGGTAGCAACATGTTTGGCAGCGGTGCGCGAACGAAAAGCAAGCCTCTTATCCCTTCTGCTTTTTGCAGTGTTAAACGCCTATACTTCACGACACGTGCTGGAGCTGCCTTGGACTGCGACGGCTAAACCTGTCTGCCTGGTCACATCAGATCATCGGCGATTCCGGTGCATAATCTGCGTCCAATCGCCGTGGGACAACTGTATTCCGCTGCCTTTAAAACGGACAGCATTCCTGGGACTGCAGTAGTTTGGCAGCGGTGCGCGAACGAAAAGCAAGCCTCTTATTCCTTCTGCTTTTTGCAGTGTTAAACGCCTATACTTCACGACACGTGCTGGAGCTGCCTTGGACTGCGACGGCTAAACCTGTCTGCCTGGTCACATCAGATCAGCGGCGATTCCGGTGCATAATCTGCGTCCAATCGCCGTGGGACAACTGTATTCCGCTGCCTTTAAAACGGACAGCATTCCTGGGACTGCAGTAGTTTGGCAGCGGTGCGCGAACGAAAAGCAAGCCTCTTATCCCTTCTGCTTTTTGCAGTGTTAAACGCCTATACTTCACGACACGTGCTGGAGCTGCCTTGGACTGCGACGGCTAAACCTGTCTGCCTGGTCACATCAGATCATCGGCGATTCCGGTGCATAATCTGCGTCCAATCGCCGTGGGACAACTGTATTCCGCTGCCTTTAAAACGGACAGCATTCCTGGGACTGCAGTAGTTTGGTAGCGGTGCGCGAACGAAAAGCAAGCCTCTTATCCCTTCTGCTTTTTGCAGTGTTAAACGCCTATACTTCACGACACGTGCTGGAGCTGCCTTGGACTGCGACGGCTAAACCTGTCTGCCTGGTCACATCAGATCATCGGCGATTCCGGTGCATAATCTGCGTCCAATCGCCGTGGGACAACTGTATTCCGCTGCCTTTAAAACGGACAGCATTCCTGGGACTGCAGTAGTTTGGTAGCGGTGCGCGAACGAAAAGCAAGCCTCTTATCCCTTCTGCTTTTTGCAGTGTTAAACGCCTATACTTCACGACACGTGCTGGAGCTGCCTTGGACTGCGACGGCTAAACCTGTCTGCCTGGTCACATCAGATCATCGGCGATTCCGGTGCATAATCTGCGTCCAATCGCCGTGGGACAACTGTATTCCGCTGCCTTTAAAACGGACAGCATTCCTGGGACTGCAGTAGTTTGGCAGCGGTGCGCGAACGAAAAGCAAGCCTCTTATCCCTTCTGCTTTTTGCAGTGTTAAACGCCTATACTTCACGACACGTGCTGGAGCTGCCTTGGACTGCGACGGCTAAACCTGTCTGCCTGGTCACATCAGATCATCGGCGATTCCGGTGCATAATCTGCGTCCAATCGCCGTGGGACAACTGTATTCCGCTGCCTTTAAAACGGACAGCATTCCTGGGACTGCAGTAGTTTGGCAGCGGTGCGCGAACGAAAAGCAAGCCTCTTATCCCTTCTGCTTTTTGCAGTGTTAAACGCCTATACTTCACGACACGTGCTGGAGCTGCCTTGGACTGCGACGGCTAAACCTGTCTGCCTGGTCACATCAGATCATCGGCGATTCCGGTGCATAATCTGCGTCCAATCGCCGTGGGACAACTGTATTCCGCTGCCTTTAAAACGGACAGCATTCCTGGGACTGCAGTAGTTTGGCAGCGGTGCGCGAACGAAAAGCAAGCCTCTTATCCCTTCTGCTTTTTGCAGTGTTAAACGCCTATACTTCACGACACGTGCTGGAGCTGCCTTGGACTGCGACGGCTAAACCTGTCTGCCTGGTCACATCAGATCATCGGCGATTCCGGTGCTTAATCTGCGTCCAATCGCCGTGGGACAACTGTATTCCGCTGCCTTTAAAACGGACAGCATTCCTGGGACTGCAGTAGTTTGGCAGCGGTGCGCGAACGAAAAGCAAGCCTCTTATCCCTTCTGCTTTTTGCAGGTGAGCGACTGAACTTTTTGTTGCTTAGCCCATAGTTTCGTTGCGCACTGCTGCCAAACTTGAATTTTTGTGTAGTGGTTTTTGTCACTCTTGTGCCATGTCGAAAGATAAAGAAATAGCGAAAGCACTGGACGATTTCAAACGTGAAATGAGAGCTGAGCTGCGTTCTGTCAAGGATAGCCTAAAGTTCTGCAGCGACACTTGTGACGAGACGAAAGTTATCAGCTCTGAAATAAAGGCACTAAGAAAAGAGCTTAGCGAGCTGGTAAGCTGCAATGAGAATTTGAGAGCCGAAAACAAACGTTTGGCTCTAAGGGTTGAAGAACTTGAGCAGTATGGTCGCCTAAACAACCTAGAAATCAAGGGTGTAAAGTCAGATGTTGAACCAATCGAAGTGGTAGAGAAAATCGGCGAGTTCATTAATGAAGAAGTTTCTTCCATTGACATTGACACGTGTCATAGAATCCCCACTAGCCGCAAAGATGAAACCAACATCATAGTCCGCTTTGTGAGCCGAGATAAGCGCCAGGCATTTCTTTCCAAGGCCAGAAAGCATGGGCTGTCTAATAAGGAGCTTGGCTTCACAGAAACAGAAAGCGGCCGTATCTACTTCAATGAACACTTGACCTATGCCAACAAAAAACTGCTAGGAGCGACCATTGCTCGAAAAAAGGAACTCGGCTGGAAATTTGTGTGGACGAATGGCTGCAAGATTTTCGCACGCAGGGATGAATCATCTGACCCAATCAAAATCTCTGCAGGATCTGATCTGGCTAAAGTGGCTAATTAGGTGTTGACTTATCTGATAGCTGGACTGATATCTCATTGACATGAACAGCCCATTCCATTGCATTCATTGTGATACACGATGCTTTAACAACAAGTTTGCCACTTCCATGGGAAGATTCTCTGGCATGCATATTAACGTCCGTAGTATGAAGAACAAACGTGACAGTCTTGATGAGTTCTTTGGGTCATTAAATGTGCAGTTTGATGTGCTTTTCTTTACCGAAACTTGGTTAAAATCTCAAGATGATCATTTGCCATTCATGAACTACCGGCATCATGGGCTCATTCGCCCAAATATGAGAGGTGGTGATATTGCCTTGTATGTGAAAAACTGTTATCCCCAGTCTGTACTAGAAGACATTTCGGTGATAGATCCCAATGTCGAGTGTTTAGCTGTGTCACTGTCCGATATCATTGTGGTTGTGATATACAGACCTCCTGCTGGGAAAAAACTGCATTTTTTAAAGTTTCTTGAAAGTTTACTGCTCTATCTCGCCAATTTCCGGTTGCCTTTTGTAATAATGGGTGATGTTAATATTAATCTAATGCATGATGATTGTAACACACATGAATTCAATAACACTATAGCATCTTATGGTTGTATAAATGCTATATCTATACCAACTAGAGTTACTGTTGATACAGCTTCTCTTTTGGATGTTTGTGTCACAAATACGATGTCTCCTCAAACGGAGGCTGGCCTGTTATCTTTTGAAATTAGCGACCACATCCCGATTTTTTGTTTTCTTCCTATGAGCCACAATAAAATTGTATCCAAAAGCGCCGAGAAGGTAACTAGGGATATTAGTGAGACAAACCTTTTTAAATTTCGAACTCTAATCGAAAACACTAGTTGGGACAATATATATTACATATCTGATGTCAACTTGTCATATACTACATTTCTTGCAAAGTTCACTGAATGTTATAATGCTGCATTTCCTTTAATTCAAGTTAAGCAAAGCTTTCGAAAGTCCAGAAAGCCATGGGTCAATAAGCAGTTATATAAACGAATACAGGTTAAAAATAAAATGTACCATAACTTAGTATGCACTCGTGATGCAAACCTTTTTACTGAGTTCAAGAAATTCCGAAATAAATTAAACAAAGACCTCAAGGCAGCAAAAACGGCTTACTATATAGAACGCTTCTCGAGAATATATAACGACTGCAAGAAAGTTTGGCATGAGATAAACGAATTACTAAACAAGCAGAAGTGCAGAGATAACGCAGAAATTCTTATATCTGATTCCAAGACCAGTGGAACTGATATAGTAAACACCATAAACCACTTTTTCATTGAAGCTGGTAAACCCACTTTTGATCAATCTTTATCAAACCCCTCCATGCGTGACCTCATTGAACATTTATCTAATTCTATTGTGCTGTTGCCTGTGGTTCCACAAGAAGTAGCTCTTTATATTGGTAAAATAAAAAACAATGTTTCCGCCGGCCATGACGGCATCAAAGCCATACCGTTAAAGTATGTATCGGTATCAATTTGCGACGTTCTAGCTTATATTATAAATCTAACTTTCACCAGCGGTGTGTTTCCAGATGAACTAAAAATAGCCCGGGTGTGCCCAGTATATAAAGGAGGAAATAGAAATGATGTTACGAATTATCGACCAATTTCCGTATTATCTGTATTTTCTAAGGTATTCGAAGGAGCCATTCACAGCAGAATGGAAAAGTTCTTCAGTGCTCATGATATAATTAACCCGTCCCAGTATGGTTTCTTAAAGAATAGATCGACTGAACAAGCCTTACTTGCTGTTAAAGAGGAAGTTATTGACAACATTGAGTCCCGAGCATATACACTTGGTTTGTTCTTGGACCTCCGAAAGGCTTTTGATTGCGTGCAGCATGAAATTCTTTTAGGCAAACTAACTAGATATGGAATACGAGGCACTTCCTTGAGCCTGCTTAGAAGTTACTTGAGCAACAGACCTCAATATGTCAAATGCAATAATTTTGTTTCAGATTTCTTGTGTGTTACTCAAGGTGTGCCGCAGGGATCTATTTTAGGCCCACTTTTATTTTTAGTTTACATAAATGATGTTTGTAACATACCTGATTCACCTAATTTGGTCATGTATGCTGATGATACGAATATATTTTTCACAGCCCGAACTCTGCCAGATTTAGAAACTACTGTAAATGACTACATGGTAAAATTGCACGCTTGGATGCAGGCAAATCAATTTAGCTTAAACTTGTCCAAGACTAGTTATATTATTTTCAGACCTATCAACGCCCCAATCCATTACTCACTTGATATAAGGTATGCTAACAAACAAATACAGCAGGTAACCACTCAGAAGTTTCTCGGTGTCTGGTTCAATGAACACCTATCCTGGAATACACATATTTCTAAACTTGCCACAGATCTTAGCAGAACTGTTGGCTGTCTCTACAGGACCAGTGACCTTTTACCTGTTTCATTAAAAGTATCTATGTATTATGCTCTATTTTTTTCTAAATTATCTTATTGTGCACTGGTGTGGGGCACCACAACAAATAGCAATTATCACAAGCTTTTGATTCTGCAAAAAAAGGCACTCCGGGCTATTGAGGGTTATCATGGAAGACCGGAACACTTACCAACATCACCTCTATACCAAAAACATAATCTACTTCAAGCTAACCGAGTCTACACATACCGCTTGTTACAACATATCCATAGCAATAGGCTTTTCTCCGTCTCTCCTAATCGATTTCCTACTAAATACCCTCTCAGACAACACAGAAACCTCGTCCCAAAAACAAGGACAAATTACGGTAAACAGAAGCTTAATTACCAGATTCCAACTATTCTCAAAAACCCATCCCTATGTTCAATGTTCAATCTCTCTAAACGCAGATTTAAAAAAGAAATAAAAAAGCAGTTGATACTCTCCGAAGTGGAATAATTGTTTAGTCTGGTTTTGTATTTGACAAATGCAAATTTTCATCATGTTATGTTACTGTACAATTTTTTTTTCCTTTCCGTGTTTTGTGTGCCATTTGCTGTTGTTTCTTTTTGAGTGTACAGTGTACACTGTTCCTTTTTTTTTAGGTTTTACTCCAGTATGATTAATTACCACG
Organism: Amblyomma maculatum; assembly: GCF_055883805.1. Lineage (NCBI taxonomy): Eukaryota > Metazoa > Arthropoda > Arachnida > Ixodida > Ixodidae > Amblyomma > Amblyomma maculatum. The sequence goes on along the minus strand of NC_139344.1, from coordinate 473,196,187 downwards.
TTTGCTGTAATGTTCTGTTATCGTTTGTTTTCCGTGTTCCGCGCCGCTGTGAACTGTATGGGGAACTGTGACCCCGTCAGGCCTAACCGCCTTTTGTCGCAGTTCCTTCTTTCATTTTTTGAAAGAGAAATAAAGAATATCTGAATCTGAATCTGAATTCGAATTTTATGCCCTAAGTGGTGAAGTGCGGGCGGCTTTTGTGCTAATGAGGCATATAATGCTTTCGCATTAAAACTAGTCACGGTTTTTTAAGCCCAGCCGTCACATTTCGACAGCTGTGATATAATAAAAAACATAAGCACTAATACCTTTACCCATATGAATAAAACAAGTCAAATTCTAGAGTTGGTTCACATGGTCGCAGCTGCTAGGGTGCCTACTTCGCACCCGCAGTCGAGAAATAAACGTATAACATTAGTGGTAGTATCAGGTTATTTGTTACTAATTCAAAAAGGAAGGGAATGATTTTTGCCTGCCGCGGCATCTGCCATTGAGTGTGGTTTCACTTATGTAGAACGAGGCTGAGGTAGGAGAATTTGGTCTTGCTGACGAAGTAATCAGCTTACGTGCCCTTTTTTTCAATATTGCAGCCTTTAAATAACGCATGAACATTTTTAAGGAGGGAAGGGGGGGGGGGGGTGTCATTCGCTGACGCGTTGTCTTTTTTATCGCATAAAGTGCACACTAGCGCACGCTTCTAGAAATGCGTTCTTTGGACGCACGCGCGTTTGGAAAGCTGTTTACCAATTCAGAACGGGCCCGTCAGAGCAGTGGGACTTTTTCGTGCCTAGGGGCAGTAGCACCGTCCAGCAGCATTAGAAAAAGAGTGCATGCATGCCGAAGCCGTGATATATCGCTCGCATTTTCTATATTTTGCGATAACTGGGATTATAATGAACTGAAGTCAACGTAAACTCAATTAATCATAACGCGTTAATCTTAATAGTCGTCGGCCACAAGCGCATGCTAATGGTGGTACAGATTAAAGAGATACAAAAAAAAATACTTATTTGAGGTCACGCACACCATAAGGCGAGAGAATGTAGTACTTAGGAACAATGAGAAACGACAATATAGGCTCCAGAAAAAATATTTTCGCTTCACGTATTCCAGTCTACTTTAGTCAGGTTGGGCTAACAGGAAAGCGGGACACTTGTATGCCCTACCTGTACTGATAACTGCACGTTTACGCGAAGCATCCTCGCATTTTCATCCCTCGGGTCAGGCCGAACGTTGGGGATGCGCACTCTAAATTGAGCTACCCCTCTGCTTCACGTTGTTTTGACTCTGCGCATGAATTCTCAGAACCTGCTTGTAAGGAGAATGTTCGTGGTCGCTTGCAAGCGTTTCTTCTTTTTTTTTTATCAAAGAACTTGCGCACCCAGTAGCGAGCTTGTGTTACTGCGCGAGTTGCGAACGTCACCTAACTGCTCGGCTCTTCAAATCTCACTAAAGCTAGGTGCCTAAACATGTACCTGCCTTCGACATTGCAAGCATTTACCCTTATTCAGTACTCCTTCATACCGTGTAAACCGTCTTTTTCCTCTCGTTATATCTTGCTTAGACGAAGTAGTACGTGGCATCCGGGTTGGAAATCGGGAGCAGGGTTGTTGGGGAGAATACTTCAGTAATATGCAATTTGCTGATGGTATTTGCCTTGCTATGTAACTCTGGGCAAGAATTACAAATGATGATGAATAACTTGAAGCACGGCGGGTGGTCCTAAAATTAATAAGCAGAAGATAAATAATATGCGGAGGTAATGCTCAACAACCTCCGAAATGAGCAACAATTTAAAATAGGTAGCGATGCGCTGCAATTGATAAGGGAATATGTCTGCTAAGGACAAAGTATGGCAGCAGTTCAAGACTATGAAAAGGAATTACTATGAGAAACAGATTTGGGTAGAGTGTATTTGGCAAGCATATTCTCAGTTCATGAATGGCAGCTGCCAGCATCTTCAAGAAGAAAGTGTACAACACCTGCAACTTGCGGTACTCACATCCGGGGGAGAAATGTGCAGTCTAACGTAAAGGGTTCCACTAACTGAGGACAACACAGAACGCTATAGAATGGAATATGGTACGTATGTTAACAGATAAGAAGCGTGCAGGCGGATCAGGGAACAAGCGCGAGTAATGACATTTTGGTCGACATGTAATGAGAAGTCAAGAGAACAAGCAGCTCCTTAATTAAGGGTAACAGACTGGATTTCAAGTGAACGCAAGCGTAACGGAGGACGGCAGAATGTGAGGTGAACGGACCAGATTACAAAGTTTGCAGTGATAAGATGGACACAGCAGACACAGAGCAGGATTAATTGGAGCGATATGAGCGAAGCCTTTGCCCTGCTGTGGGTATATTCAGGCTGATGATGACTGAAAGGCGCTGAATACTGCTAATTTGCATTGTGACTACGGATCATGAGTAATGATTATGACTATGAGTCATGGCAATGCGTATGTTGTACACGCTGCACCGCTCGCTGTGGGCTACGTTTTAAAGTGCTGAGTCATGCTACTTTGCATGAAGACTACGGATCATCAGTCATGGCTAGACTACAAAAGATAGTAGCGTTTCTTTCTACAGGTTCTACACATCACAGTACAATCGCCCAAATATTTAACTGGCGTGTGTGACTGCCGCCTTTTCTCTTCTGCTCCTTAGGGCGAATAAAACTTGCTGGAAAGTTAAGATTAAGCTAAGCTCGGTGAGCCTTTGCTTATACTTGGGCTTTTCGAATGTTAGCTCCTCCGCAACGCTAAGAATCACAGAAGATGCGGCCATCACGCAAGCCAGTTAGATTTGTGAAGCTCTACGTACGTTACTCCTGAGTCGTGCTTTAATTTTTGCAACGAGTCACGAGGCATAGTGATAAGTACGAGTCATGCTGTGACTAAATTCTGACCTCAGTATATGCTCCACACATATATATTATAGTTTTGGAAAGATGCACCGTTAAGGGTATGACCTGAGGGCGTTTCGCACACATGGACAATGTGTTGCACTTACTTTATTCTTTTTATTTTAGTTTCTTTAATTTTTGAAATACCGATACATAAGCATCAGCGTACATTGGGTTTCCATTCTGAGAAGGTTGAAATTGTTGAGTGCATTTTTCGTTTTTATTTTTTCTACATCGATGCTTAGCATCAGCAAACATTGGTTCTCCACTCTGAGCAATTTGACTTCTATGAACCTCCTATTTCCAAGTTTTTATTTTAGAAATTATTTCAATCATTTGATTAGTTACACACTATACATTTATTTTTCAGCATCAACAAGCATCCGATTTTCATTCTGTGCGTTTTGACACTGTTGGAAATTTGCAGGGTCGCAGCGGAGCAAGATGACCAGCATGGCAGGCTTCTCATTCCGAACAGCCCGTGCCGAGCTTACGCTCCGAGCACGCGCTGTACATCTTTATTTTCCTCTAACACGGCTGGTAACGCTGATCTCAGTGCCTCCGCTTTATAGCGTCAGCGGGCGCTATAGGGCCCCCCGCCTAATCGGAACGGCGAAATGTACACGCCGACGGGGCATAGATGGGGAGCCACGGCGGCAAGTAAGTCTGCAGATAAGCCGGAAACATCTGAGCGGAGCTCCTGGGGAGGTGTCACGAGGTACGCGGATTTGAGGCGATATAAAGAGACGACCTCTTCACGACCATCCAGCAGGATAGGATAGGTTAGGAAATACGTTAATTTCTCTAGGAAGGTCATGTGCTAGTAGCAGAAGAGGTCCATCTTCCGTCTTCTCACAGGGTCGGTGACCCTATTCCAGGGCTCCGCTGAGCTTCGCTGCTCGCTGGGCGTGCTGGATCAGACCTAGTTGGCAATCCAAATCGCCGCTGGAGAGCCGGCTCTCCCACTGTTCCGCACTCGGGTCTTTACGAAAGCTATCGTTATTTCTACATTGCCACGTGATGTGGTATAACGAAGGATTTCTACCACACCATGAACAGGTGTCCCGATATTGCGACGGGTAAATATTGCTTAGGATATGCAGGTTAGGGAATGTTCCTGTCTGCAGTCTTCGCCAGTACACTGCCTCTTGTTGTTTTAGATCCCGATGAGGCGGTGGATAGCGGATCCGTATCCCCTTATAGTAGTTCAGAATGTCTGAGTACGTAGGGCCGACTCGCTCGGGTAGATCGTCCGATTGGGAGGAAGCTCGGCTCTTGTACCCTCGAGCTACCTCATTGGCGCGTTCGTTCCCCGCTATCTCGGTGAGTCCTGGCACCCAGTAGATGTTTTGTGTGACTTTTGATGGGGTCGCGCTCTGGAGAAGCCTGAGCGCGGCGCGACCTATGTGGCTGTTCATGTAGTTACGGCACGCTTCTCTCGAATCTGTGTGTGGTAGACGTAGCCGGCATAACAAGCAAAACTGTTTGTTTATACATCAGGTAATGGCGCCCGTTTTCGCTCTGCTTGGCACGGTCGCCCATGCCGGGGTCTCTCGGCGGTCCGCCTGGTTAGCTTGCCGCTTGGGGCGCTGTCGTCAGTGGCGCCCACAACACCCCCCTTTCTTGAAAGGTTTGATCTCACAGGTCCAGGCGTTCTGGTCGCTTACAAACACGTCCACTTCTTGTGGTGCTCGTGTCCTGCAACGGTTGCAGGTGTCCTGCTGTACGTCTTGCTTGGCCTCTGTCGGTTTGTACAACGTAGGACCTTGGTTCTGATGTTGGCTGTGTTACCACGCCGTGTGATGCAGCTCCAGCGAGGATGCGCACCGCTGTGCCTGGTGGTAAGCGCTCTTGGCTCCGTACCTTGTGCCGGGTGTCATATGATCGTTTTGCACGAGCTCTGTAGGCTTCGTTATTTTGTCTGAATTCGCTGTCGTCCCACTTCGGGGCTAGAAGCTTCGAAGTGGTTGGTACTGTGGTGTTCAGACGACGACCCATTAAGAGTTCTCCTGGTGAAAACCCTTCCACGCTGGGTGTGGCCCTGTAAGCAAGCAGCGCTTCGTGTATGTTGGTAGACTTCCTCAAAAGTTGCTTTGCTGTCTGCACAGCCCTCTCAGCCATACCGTTGCTCTGCGGGTAGTAAGGGCTTGAGGGTGTGTGTGTGGCTCCCCAGTGATGCACTAGTTCTTTGAACTGTGTGGAAGTGAACTGCGGCCCGTTGTCTGTGCGTATTGTCCGTGGAACACCGCACCGTGCAAACATTGGCTCCAAGACTAGGGCTATGTTTTTGTAGCTGTCCTCGGCAGCTGTTCTAGCTCGAAAAATCGGGAGTAGTAGTCTACTACTACAACGTACTCTTTACCCTCCAGCGTGAAGAGATCCATGCCGACTGTGTCCCAAGGGTGTGCTGGCAATGGGGTTAGAAGCAGGGGTTCTGTTTCTCGCTTTCTGTGCTCTCTGCAAGTTGGACACTTTTCTACGTAGTCTTCAATTTGCTTGCCTATGCCTGGCCACCATATGCATTCTCTTGCCCTCGCTCGGCACCTCGTTGTGCCCAAGTGGCCTGCATGGAGTTTTTCCAGAACCTCTACTCTGATGTCTGGCAGGATGATTATTCTGTCGCCTTTGAATAGCAGACCATCAACGAGCGAAATCTCACTAGCCACCTCGACGTACCTTTTCAGGTCAGGTGACAGCCCATGCACAGTTGGCCATGATGTAGTGCAGAAGGTAGCCACCTTGGAAACTGTTTCGTCTGACTGGATGCTTGCCCTGATTCTGTCCAGCATTTGGTTTGAAGCAGGGAGCTGTTCAAGTGCTAATTCTTCAAACTCGCGCACTGCACTTTCGAGGGTTCTTTCTTTGTCTGCTGGTTTCCCAGATGGCTTCCGGGACAGAAGGTCAGCTGTGTACAGCTTTTTGCCGGGAGTGTGGGACATGGTGTAGTCATACTCCAAAAGGCGCATCCTGAAACGTACGTTGAAGGCGAGGACTCAGCTCGTCAAGTCGTTTAGTCGTCAGCAGTGGTATTAACGGCTTGTAGTCCGTTTCCACGTGAAAGGTTGATCCCAGCAGGTATTTGCGGAAATGTTCGCAATCCCATGCGATTGCCAGTGCCTCCTTTTCGATTTAGGCCTATCTTTGTTCTGTATCCGTAAGGGAGCGTGATGCATATATGCCACAGGTAGGAGCTTTTCGTGCGACTGCTGTAGACGTACAGCCCCAAGACCGTACGAGGAAGCGTACACAGACACTGTGTGAGGGGACTGAGCATCGTAGTGAGTGAGAATCGGCGTCCTGCTTAAAGCTTGCTTGAGTTTGTCAAAACTCTGCTGCTGAGCTGGGCTCCAGTGCCAGTCAGCGTCTTGGTGGAGCAAGTCTCTGAGAGGCTTCGTAAAGTCTGCTAGCTCTGGAAAAAATTTCGCTAGGTGGTTTGCAGAGCCCAACAAAGACTTGACTTCTGACACATCACATGGTGGGTCGAGCTGGACTATGGCCCTGACCTTTTCCGGGTCGGCGCTGACTCCTGTTGAGTTTACGACGTGTCCTAAGAATGTTACTTCTGTTTGTCGAAAGGAGCACTTGTCGATGTTGAGGGTAACGCCTGCATCTTCCAGCTTCCTCAGCACCAGCACTAGGTTGGTGTCGTGTTCCTCAGTTGTCTTCCCTGAGACAATGATGTCATCTTGTAGACAACTCACACCATCTAGTCCTTCGAGCACACGGAGCATTTTTTCATTGGTAGAACTCTGGCGCTGTGGAGATTCTGAAGGGAAGCCTCAGGAACTGGAACCTGCCAACTGGTGTGATGACGGTTGTGTATTCGCGAGAGTCCTTGGACAGTGGCACCTGCCAGTGCCCTGCTTGTGCGTCTAGGCGGCTGAAAACTGTTGCACCTGCTAATTTTGCAAGACACTCGTCCACCGTAGGCATGAGCACACGTTCGCGTATTATTTGTTGGTTGAGTCGACCATAGTCCACGCAGATGCGCAGCTCATTGTTCTTTTTTCGTGAGACAACCATTGGAAAACACTACTCGGTTGCTCGCTCGATCTACTGGATCACTCCTAAGTCTTCCATCCTTTCCAGTTCTTTTTTCACAAGTGGAAGCAGTGGAAGAGGCACGCGCCTAGGATAACTGACTGCGTATGGCTCAGCATCTTTTTTGACTTTGATGCGGTACTCTGTCTTCATGACTCCAAGCCCAGACGTTAGCTTTGGGTATGACGCCAAGAAGTTGGGGACATCAGTTGACTGTGCGAGGGTTTCGTCTAGCTCAAGAGGGCGCAATAGAATCCCAAGTGATTCTATAGCTGGTCGACTGAGCAGGGGTTCTTTTAATCCTTTGATGATGAAGACTGCTTCTTGGACTTCAGTGTTGCGCCAGGTGACTGTTGCATCGATGTAGCCAACAGTGGCTATCGCTGTCTGGCCTGGGTCTATCAACAGCTGTTGCGTTAACTTGATGGGTTCCATGACGGTTCTGTCGTACTGGTCGTGTGCGATTGCAGTCACATCCGCGCCGGTGTCGACCTTGAAGGTAAAAGGCAAGTTGTTCACGGTAGCAGTAATCCTCCACGGCGTGTTCATTCCCACTTTGATTTCGCCTAGATATAGCTCTCCAAGATCTTTTGGTTGCTGCCGGATACTCGAGGTCTCGTCCTTCGCTTTAGACATGCAGACGCGGGCGTAGTGGCCTTTTTTCCCACACTGGTTTCACGTATTGTCTATCGCGGGACACTGTGTCTTCGTGTGGTCACGCACACCACCACACCACTTGCAGCGTTCGTCTCCCGTCTTGTGTGTACGTTGAGGGCGTTACTTGAAAGGCACCTTCGCTTCGTTCCGGTAAGTTTTGACGTTTGTCTGGCCGCGAACTTCTCCCATGTCGAGAGCTGGCTGTTCGATGGAGCGAATTTCCTTGTGTTGAAGTTTAACGCTCTCTGAATTGCTGGCAGCTGTGACTGCTTTTTCGAAAGTGAGTTCTCCGTGAAGCTGCAGGCTCTCGCTGAGTTTTACGTCACGCAAGCCGACCACGAGCCTGTCCCGAATTAGTTCGTCTTTGAGAGTTCCGTAATCACATCTTTCGGTTATCTTGAACAGTTCCGTCGCAAATGCGTCGACGTTTTCATGCTGCTCTTGTTTCCAAGAGTTAAATCGCGCTCTATCATAGATGGCATTCTTTCGAGGTAGGAAATGCTTTTCAAAAGCACTCACCACGGCGGAGTATGATGCCATCTGTTCGTCTGTCAGTTTCAAAGCAGCGAGCACGTCCTCCGATTCTTCGCCCCTGGCGTAGAGTAATGTGTTGATTTGCGTCGTCTCGTCCTGTCCTGTCAGACCGGAGATGAGTCGGTAGCGTTCCCACCTGCGGTGCCATCGTGTCCAATCTTCGGGCTTGCGGAAATCGAGCTTTGTCGACAATTCCACGGCGAGCGGGTTGAACGTCATTCTCGAAGGGCCGCTCGCGCGCTCTTCGTTCGCCCCGCGAGTGTCTGGCATGGCGCTGCGGCCGCTTACGTTGGGCTCGATGTCCTTCTAGGTGTCACATTGCGTTGGGTATCCCGCCGCTGCCGCCATGTGGTAGACGTAGCCGGTATAACAAGAAAAACTGTTTATACATCAGGTAATGGCGCCCGTTTTCGCTCTGCTTGGCGCGGTCGCCCATGCCGGGGTCTCTCGGCGGTCCGCCTGGTTAGCTTGCCGCTTGGGGCGCTGTCGTCAGTGGCGCCCACAACAGTAAGAATGGCAGTGGACATGTTGCTTCGATACCTGGCTACCACCGCTAGAGCAACGGCCAGCTCCTCCCCTTCGGTTACCGTGCAATCCCTGACTGAGACGCTAGCTAATTCCTTTAGGTTGGAATCAATAGCTACCGCTACTGCGCTGTTATGTGAGCTTCCTGTATACGGAGCCGCGTCTGTGTATACCGTTGTGGATTTGTAGCTAGATTTTGTTGCACATACTTCGCCCGGGCTGCCCTACGGGCCACATGCAAGTTGGGGTCCAAGAGCCGCGTCCGTGTATACCGTTGTGGATTTTGTAGCTAGATTTTGTTGTACATACTTCGCCCGGGCTGCCCTACGGGCCACATGCAAGTTGGGGTCCAGGAGCCGCGTCCGTGTATACCGTTGTGGATTTTGTAGCTAAATTTTAGTGAACATACTTCGCCCGGGCTGCCCTACGGGCCACATGCAAGTTGGGGTCCATGTTCCGGGGAAGGGAGCTAACCTTTAGCGTCTGGCGAATTGCGTCCGGCATGCTCGCAGTACAATTCTCGATTTCCGCAGTTCCACCTAGCCCCAGTCGCCTAAGAAGCGAGCGCCCCGTAGGAGTCTGCTGGAGCCTGGCTATCTGCGTGACCAGTTGGGCTTCTTTGATCTCTTCGAAGGTGTTGTGAACGCCAAGAGCTAGTAGTTTTGCTTTGGAGGTGTTCATTGGTAGGTGCAGGGCTGTCTTGTAAGCTTTGCGGATGATGATATCTGCACTTTCCACTTCTCCTTTGCTGAGGTTGAAATACGGGAGGGCGTAGCCCACGCGACTGAGTACCATGCTCTGAACCAGGCGCAGGGTATCCCCTCTCGCATACCGCTCCGCTTCTGCGACACGCGCGTGATCATCCTGGCGACCTGAGTGGTCGATTGCTTGATAAAGCCGAGCATATGGCCGCATCGCTGATTGCTCTGGAGCCACATTTTTAAGACTCGTATCTTGTCTCGTTCGGGAAGTAGCTGTCCTTCAAGGGAGACATTGAGGGTCCCTTCTTTGTGTTTCCCTTTGTGAACTCGCAGGAGTTCGGATTTTTCTGTGGAGCAGGCGAGACCTCGTGCACGGACATATTCTTCCATGCAGGTAGCCGCTGCTTGCAGTCGTTCTTTCTGGCCGAGCGACCCGGAGGTAACCCAGACCGTGAAGTCGTCAGCTTACATGGCGTGCTGTATGCCTTCGATCTTCTCGAGTTGTCTATGAAGTCCGGCCATAGCCACGTTGAAAAGTTGTGGTGAGATGACAGACCCTTGAGGTGTGCCTTTGTTGGGGGTCGAGAATTTATCGCTGCGAAGGTCTCCGAGCCCAACCGTTGCAGTTCGGTTGGAGAGAAAGGCCTTCACATAGCTGTGAATCTTCTCGCCACAGTGGAGGTTTTCGAATCCTTCCATTACAGCCGCGTGGCTAACGTTGTCAAAAGCCCCTTTAATATCGAGGGCCATGACCGCGTTCTCGCCTACACTCGGGACATTGGTGAGGACTTCCTCTTTGTATTGTATGAAGACGTCATGGGTGGAGAGGTGAGCTCGGAAGCCAAACATGCTATGGGGGTACAGGTCTTTGTCCTCCATGTAATTTTGGAGCTTCCGAGTAACGACACACTCGTAGAGCTTGCTTAGGCAGGAGGTGAGTGAGATAGGCCGGAGGTTTTCGATCTGGAGTTTCTTACCCGGTTTTGGGATCATTAAGACCTCTGCATGCTTCCACTCTTCAGGAACCGTTCCTGCGGCCCAGTGCCCGTTGAGGAAGGTGGTCAATTGGTCGACCGCCTCGTCGTTGAGGTTGCGTATGAATGCATTCTGGATCTTGTCTGCACCCGCCGCAGTGTTGCGCGTGCATACCTTTATGGCAGCGAACGCTTCTTCCCTGGTGATCGTCCTGTCCAGGTGGGTGTTCGGTCTCCCCAGGTATGGTTTCGCGTATGCTGCAGGCAAGGTCGTGCCGTAGCATTTCTCTTTTACTATATTTAGCAGTTCCTCCTCCGTACCCTCGAAGGTGTGGATGAGTCTGCGGATAGTTTTCCCGCTTTCGGCCCTGGTTTGGATAGGGTCGAGGAGGGTCTTGAGTATACGCCACGTTTTGGCCGTGCTGAGGGTGCCGTCCAGCGAGCTACTGAACTGCTGCCAGCTCTGCCTGGCCAATTGGGCTGCGTACTCCTCCGCTATCTTGGTGACTTCTGCAATCTTCAGCTTGAATTTCCGCTGCTTCTTCCAGCGCTTGGCGAGCCCTCGGCGTGCCTCCCATAACCTGAGGAGCCGAGGGTCCACCTCTGGTGTTTGCTCGGTGCGATCCACTTCCTTCTTCTGGATGTATTTGAGTTGTTGACACCAATCATCTATGGAAGTAATCCCCCCTTCCAGGCCCGTGCATGCCTTGCGGAAGGCCGGCCAGTTGGTGATCTTGGCCGTGCCGAGCTTGCGCTTGATGTTGGTGGCTGTTATCGTGATCTTCAAGATATAATGGTCACTGCCTAGATTCCCCAGCAGATTCTCCCACGTTGCGTGTTTCTCCCCCCTGGCAAAAGTTAAGTCCGGACACGTATCCTGGCAGACAGAATTGCCAAGGCGCGTGGGTTGAGTTTCGTCTGTTAAGAGGGTACATTGGATCGCTTCCGCCGCATCCTCGACCTCTATACCTTTCTGATTATTTGTGGGGTATTCCCATTGCTGTCCGCGAGCATTAAAGTCGCCTAAAATGAGCAGCGTGTTGCTTTTAGCAAGTTTGCTGGCCCCTAGAAAGAGTTTATGAAAATTAGCGTCCCGCTGGCGAGGCGGGCTATAGAGGTTTACGAGAAAGACACTCTTTTCCTTATGCTTCTTTTTGGGAATAATTTCCGTCACTAAGTGCTCAATTTTTTGTTGGGAATTGGGTCATGGGCTATGGTTACCATCTTTTTGCTCACAAGGGTTGCCGCGCGTCCGGTATCGTAGCACATATATCCCCTGAGTGTCGGTGTCGTGTTGGTTTCCTGTAAAGCTTGTGGGGCCCTGCGCCACATATCTGTAGGGCCCGTGGCGAGCCGCGCATTCGAAGGCCGCGCCACTTCCCAATGCTCCCTGCGCGCTGCCTGTTTCCCTCTCCCCGCTCGTTCGGGGATAACCGGTCCCGCGCGAGGGGGCTATAAAGGAAGGCACGCGCCGCCGTCTCGCCCTCTCTTCGCTCCTTCTCTTCGTTCCTGCTCTTCGCCCTGGCTCTTCACTGCCTGGACGCGCTGGCTGTTCGCTGCCTTCCCTCCCGGACGACGACTCCGCACGACCCCCGCGCTGAAGTGAGATTAAAGATGTTTGTTACACGGCCCGCTGTGTATTTGTCGTGCGCATCCCTGGTGCAGAGGAATCGCCCACAAGCTATTATATCGGGTGTGGAGTCTTGCGTGTGTAGAAACTGCATTAGGAGTCCCTGTTTTTGGTGGTACCTCCTGCAGTTCCATTGCCAGATTTCTAGTGGTGTTTGTTTAGCCATGGCTTTGGGCATTGTTCGGATTGGAGCCTTCAGTGCCGAAACGACGCTCTTGTATGAGCCTGTCCCGGGCCTCGTTCGTTATTCGTCGCGTATTTTGTCTTTTGACGTGGTCCTGCCACGCAACTTTTTGCTCTGTTAACGTGACTTTCTGTTCTAATTGGTTGGTTTTGACATTCATTAAATCTAATCTTGCATGAGTTTGGCGAAACTGTTCTTTGATGCGAACCGTGAAATCCTCCACGTACTGCATGAAAGCTCTTAATTCCTCGGGGCTCACGTCTAAGGGGGACGGGGGTCGTTGCACTTCGACCGGCAGGATTGGGGGCCACGGTACCTGCCCTGTTCTTTGAGCCTGCATCTCTTTAATGAGGTCATCGACTTTTTTGCGGAGATATGCATTCCCTCTCTTAGAGATTTAGGCTCTTCCGAGTTACGCGTAATATTATTTTGATCCGAGTGCGTAAACAGTGAGTTTTGAGGGCCCGCTCCCCAACTCACCTTCCCTTCTTCTGTTGTTGCTTCTGCGACTGCTGCTGTTGCTGCTCCAGCTTGGCCGTTGACCGGTTTAGCGGCGGGAACGAGTCATCCCTGGATCGGCTCTGGCTGCGATCTTGCAACTATGCTACGACCTTGGCTCGAGGAGCGGCCATGGTCCCGCTCCGAACTCAGCCATCTGGTTCAGCGCTCTTGACTCAGGTTACGGTTTCGCTGCTGCTGCTGATGCAATTGTTGCAATTGCTGCTGGGGCTCCCGCTGCAGCTGCTGCAGTTGTTGCTGCTGCTGCCGCTGCCAGTGTTGTTGCCTGGATTGCCGGACGCTGGTCGTGCTGCCCCGGAGCTCGTCAGTAGTCTTGAGGCGTCGACGGCAATCTCTTGTGACGTGGTCGCCTTGGCACACCATGCATTTGGCCTTGCACTGGTGCCCTTCTGGTGGGTCGTGTGTGCCGCAAGTCCTGCAGAGCTTGGTGTTCGGCGTTGGACAGACGTCCGAACGGTGGCCTTGCTTTCCGCATATGCGGCAGATCTGCCTCGTAGGACAATATGGGTAGGTCTTGAATTCTCCAGAATGGCAAATGACCCACTGCGGGACGTCGAACGTGATGAGCGCCGTTTCCGACCTACCCAGCATTCTCGCTGCGCGGATCTCCACTCCTTGGGATCGAAGCCGCAGCCTCGATTTCAGTAGGGCCGGTGATTGCCCCGGCATAATGCCGTGGATGACGGCACGCTTGAGGTCGTCCGGTAGGGCTGTATAGGTACTGGTTTCATAGGTTTGGTCATTGATAGTGAGCTTTTCGATCTTCCTGAGCACGTCGGCGATGTCAAGGTCGGGCGTGCTCGCAATCATGATGTTCGACCCGGGCCGGAGTCTCATGATGAAGTCTTGTTCCCTGATCTTTCCTCCGATGGCGGCGACGAGGGCTTGCGTTGCCTGGTCGACGCGGATTTCGCTGATATTTAGACCTCCCTTGGGGCGGCAGATGATCTTGATATCATCCTTCGGTAGCGGTGGCGGACGTGGCCTTATCTGCCGCTGCGCTCCCGCAAGATGTTGTTTTGATGTAGAGCGTGTCACACCATTAGCGTGCGCCACTGCTCTGCCAACTGCGGCTTTCGGCGCTATCTTGTTTTTGTTTCTTTCCGGGGCTCGCCTGGCTTCAAAATGACGTCGCTCTGCTGCACAGCAAACTTCGATCCTTTCTTTTTTGGGTGCCGTTTGGAAGAAACAAGCGTCCAACGCTCCGCATTTTCGTCTTGCAGTGGGTCGATATCGGCCTCGTAGTCCCGCTGTGGTGGTGAGGTCTCCATGGCTTCGCTCACTGCCTCCCCGAGTCCGGGGCTCACATTGACCGGCGGCGCGGCAGGAAATTTGTTCGTCTCTTGAATATTCGCCAGACCTTGGGCCGATGTCTGATTAGGTCCACTCCTGGGTCTAACCGATCCTTCGAAGTCCGAGGACATCGCTGGACAGTCGTCTAAGTCCTTTGTCTGGTTGGTATTTGCCTCTTCGGCGTCGGTGAAGAACCCCCCGTGAGGGATCAAGAAATCATCGAAGTCCGAAGCCTCCTCGATTTGTTGTTGTTCTCTGCCCGTGTCGAGTTTTATTTCCAGGTGTACCGCATAATTGTCCGACGGCCTTCTGCTGGCGACGGTGGACGATGTCTGACCACGGCCACCTTCCGCCTCATCACTACCGCCGCGACCGTGAGTGGATGGGCCCTTATTCACCTGCGTGGACTGCCCTTCCTCGTCAGTGGCTTCCGATAGCTGCTTGCGAAGAAGCATGGCATGACGCCGGACGCGACAGCGTGGCTGGCGCCGACCTTCGCGCTCCCCTTCATCACACTCTTGGTAATCGTGGTTATCACTAAGCGGCGTAAGGCTCATGCTCCGCGATGTCCGCTTGGCAGTTCACAATCCACGGGCGGCCAAAGAAGACACTCACGGACAACAGGCTTGCCTCCACAGATCCTGCTCAGGGAGATCTTGCAGAATGCACCAACATATGGGGAATGGGGCAGTTGAATCCGGCCAGAAGGTTATCGGAATTGGAGCCGAAGCGAAGCGCGTCCGCTCACATCGGCTTCGTCATCTTCCTCCATTCAGCAGGATTGTCGCTGCCTTTGTTGTCCTGTTGAGGACGCGGTACGGGCCGTCGTATGAGGGGGTAAGAGGCGCCTTTACAGCATTTCGCCTGAGGAACACATGCGTCGAGGAAGCAAGGTCTGGGTGCACGAAGACTTGATTGACAGATGAGCGAGGCGGCACTGGGCGCAGATGCTGAAGACGGTCTTGTAGGCGATGAAGGTATTATAGGGGCTGGGACGAGGGAGCCGAAGGTACAAACAAGTCTCCGGGAAGGCGCAAGGATGTACCGAAGATGAGTTCGGCCGCCGAACAGCCAAGGTCACGACGCAGGACGACACGTAGGCCTATGAGCACCATATGGAGGTGGTCGACCTAGTGCTCGCGATCCAGGCGCGCAGTTAGGGCAGCCTTGAACTGACGATGGAGCCGCTCGACCATGCCGTTGGCACTGGGATGGTATGATGTGGTGCGGCAGTGTTTAGTGCCGAGTAGCCGTGTGAGCGAAGTGAAAAGGGCACATTCGAACTGGCGGCCGCGATCCGTGGTAACAATGCCGGGGCAGCCAAATCGGGAAGCCCACGCTGAAACGAAAGCTCTGGCAACTGTTTGCGCAGTAATGTCCGGAATTGGCATGGCTTCGGGCCAACGGGTGAAGCGGTCAACCATCGTCAGAATATACTTGTAGCCCTAAGAGGGGGGAAGCGGTCCAACCAGGTCAATATGAATGTGATCAAAGCGCGATCCAGGCGGCAGGAAAGGCTGAGGGGGAGTCTTGGTATGGCGTGTCACTTTGGCGGACTGGCAAGCAAGGCACGAGCGGGCCCACTGGCGAACGTCGGTGTTAATGTTCGGCCAGACGTACCGCTGTGTAACGAGGCGCTGCGTGGCTCGAATGGTAGGATGACACATGTCGTGGAGTGAATAGAAAATGGCACGACGAAAGGCCTCCGGGATGAACGGTCGCGGTAGAACCGATGATATGTCGCACCAGAGCGATCCGGGTACAAACGGATGAGGCACGAGCTGCAGACGGAGGGCTCGAGGGTGGGCACGCAGGGCTTGCAGCTCAGGGTCTTCAAGCTTCGCCCGGGCCAGAGATTGCCAGTCCACAGCAGGTGAAGGCACGCCGATGGTGGTAATGCGTGAAAGTGCATCAGCTGCCTGATTGTCGGTGCCTTTGATATGTCGAGTATCGGTTGTGAACTCCGATATGTAGGCCAGCTGACGAAGTTCACGGGCGACGTACTTCGAAGAGTTCGTACGGACCACATATACCAGAGGCTTATGGTCCGTGAAAACGTTAAATGTCTGGCCCACGAAGAAGTGGCGATAGTGCTAGATGGTGGAGTAGATGGCAAGCAGCTCACGTCCAAGTACGCTGTAGTGAGTCTCGGCAGGCTGGAGCTTCCGAGAGAATAAACCCAGTGGGTGCCACTCGAAGTCGATCTGCTGCTGGAGAACCGCACCAATGGCCGGCCACGCTAGAAGCATCCACCATGATGCAAGTGGGCGCGGAAGTTCTAGGGTGGATGAGGACAACTGAATCGGCGAGGGCTTGTTTTTCAGCCGTAAAAGCGGCCTGAGCTTCGGGAGACCAGGAAATCGCAGAGGATGAGGACTTGGTGGTGCGGAGAAGGTCAGTCAGGGGGTGAAGAAGCTCGGCGCAGTGCGGAATAAGGCGCCGTGAAAAATTCACTAGGCCCATGGAACTCACGGAGCTTGTGTAGGATAGTGGATTTTGGAAAGTCCTTAACAGCATGGACGTGAGAAGGCAATGGACGAATTCCCAGCGCCGAGATGTGGTGGCTCAAGAACTCGAGCTCGGAAGAGCCGAAAACACATTTCTGGGCATTGACGACCAAACCAAACTCTTGGAGGCGTTGAAAGAGTTCCCGGTGGTGACGCTCGTGATCCTGTGGAGAACGACTTGCGACGAGGATGTCGTCGATGTAGGCAAATACCACTGGGAGTCCACGCGTCACTTCAGCAATGAATTTTTGGAAAGCTTGAGCTGCGTTGCGTAGCCCAAATAGCATGCGCACGTACTCAAACAGTCCGAAGGGTGTAGTGATGGCCGTCTTCGGAATATCGGCCGGCTCAACAGGGGTTTGGTGATACGCCTTGACAAGGTCCACTTTATTAAAGATCTTGCAGCTATACAGATGTCCAGTGCAGTCTTGTGTGGAAGGGGATAGCTGTCGTGGACCGTGTGAGTGTTGAGAGACCGGTAATCGTCGCACGGACGCCAGTAACCCGGTTCTTTCTTGGGCACCATATGGAGTGGTGAGGCCCAAGCGCTGGATGAAGGGCGAATGGAGAATGTGGTCGAATTCCCACTTTGCAATAGCCAGACGCTCACCGAAGAGGCGGCACGGCGCGGACGAGCTGCGACAGGTAGACCACGCGTGACAATGTGGTGGGTTATACCGTGCTTGGGTGGCTGATGGAGATTACAAGGCCTCGTGACCTCGGGAAAGTCTGCGAGGATTTGGGCCTACGGGCATGACGGAATCAGAGTTCGAATGCCAGTGGAAGCGACAGCCGATATAACGCCAGTGATGGAAAGGCGCGTCTTGCTTTCGATGAGACGATGGCGACGCATGCTGACGTCCAGATCAAAATGCGTCAGGAAGTCGGATCCGAGGATGGGTTGATGTACATCAGCGACGATGAAGACCCATCAAAATGTACGCCGCAGGCCAATGTACAGAGTGAGGGATCGGAGACCATACGTTGCGATGGAGGTTGAGTTGGCCGCACGGAGAATAGGTCCATGTGACTTGGAAGCACGGTCGGCCTTAGAGGACGGCAGTATACACTGACTTCGGCACCAGTATCGACAAGGAAGCGCAGGCCAGAAATGCGATCCAGGACGGCGAAAAGGCGGCCAGGTTGAAGAGCGAGGTCACACGCCGCCGTCAGTGATCTTGCGCCGCGTTTCCCGACCAGTTGCATGGTGGAGTGTACTGGCGGGCGCGGTGCTGGAAAGTTCGGTGATACCAGCAGAGACCCGGTCTGCGAGGACTGGACGAGTGCGGACCGCTCGGCGAAGCCGAACGGAGGCGAGATTTTGAGGAGAAACCATGCTGGGCATGAGAGGACGTCCGAAGGGCATCGATAGAAGCGGCCAGCTGATTTATCCGGGCCTCTAACCGTGAAATGACGGAGGTCACCGGTGGAGAAGAGAGGGCAGCGACGGAAGGAGAAGTCGCGTCGTGGACTCTATCAGCGAGCTGGGCGAGGCGGTCAAGGGTCAAATCCCCCGCAGCAGCCAAGATGAGGCGGGTGGAGTGGGGCAAGCGTTGAAGGAAGAGCTGCCTCAACAGTGCGCCATTCGAGTCGGCGTTGTTTTCGCCCAGAGCTGCCGCATGCTATTGAGTAGCTGGGAGGGGCGGCGGTCTCCAAGCTCTTCGTAGGTGAGCAGCTGCTGGAGGCGCGCACTGTACGTCGGACGCCGTGGTGCGGTCCAAAAGGCCCTGCTTTAGTTGCTGGTACGGGGCATCGCCCAAGGGTCCAGCGATAATGTCCGCCACCTCTTGAGCCACTTCAGGAGGCAGGTTGGAAAGTAAATGACGAAACCGAGATGCCTCCCAGGTGATGTGGTGCAGATGGAAGATGGCTTCCACTTGGGCGAACCAGATCTGCGGACATCATCATCATCAGCCTGATTATACCCACTGCAGGGCGAAGGCCTCTCCCATATTTCTCCACTTAACCCGGTTCTGTGCTAGCTGCATCCACTTGAACCCTGCGAACTTCTTAATCTCATCCGCCTACCTAACTTTCTGCCGCCCCCTGCTACGCTTTCCTTCCCTTGGAATCCAGTTTGTTACCCCTTAGCGACCATCGGTTATCCTCTCTTCGCACTACATGTCCTGCCCATGTCCATTTCTTCTTCTTAATTTCTACTAGAATGTCGGTAACGTGAGTTATTTCTCTGACCCACTCTGCACGCTTTCTATCTCTTAATGTTACCCCTACCATTTTTCGTTCCATAGCCCTCTGGGTTGTCCTCAACTTAAGTAGAACTCTCTTGGTTAGCCTCCACGTTTCAGCCCCATAGGTGAGTACAGGCAAGATGCAACTGTTGTATACTTTCCTCTTGAGCGATACCGGTAAGCTGCTGGTCATAATCTGCGAGTGCTTGCCAAATGCGCTCCATCCCAATCGTATTCTTCTTGTTATTTCCTGCGGACACTTGGGCCAGAATGTTGGTAGGCGGAGCTGGAGAGCCGCGAAGTCCCATTGGCGCAAGTTAGCGTCAAGCGGAAGGTCGCCTGACATTTCTTAGGCCGAAGTCACCACTGTTGCAAATTCACAGGGTCGAAGCGGAGCACCAGAGCAAGATGACCAGCGTGGCAGACTTCTCATTTTGAACAGGCCGTGCCGAGCTTGCATCCAAAGCTGCGTGGACTGTAGTAGATGCATGCACTGCATTTAATTATTATCCCTGAGTCAGGTCCTGTCGCTATTGTGCATGAATTCCTGCCTCACAGGGAAGCTGACTTGTGAGATGTGAAAGGCGATCTAGCGGGCGGCGGCATTGACCCTTACAAAGGCTGGCCCCACCCTAAAAAAGGGCGTTTGCATCGAGACTCCCTATCCAGGGCTAGAGTCAGCCAGAGCAATTTCAAGAGGCTTCTTTCGCGCAAATCCAAAAGCAATTTCTCGAGCCTCCCCCCAGAGGTCATATGCAACCGACTGCATCTTCCGCACTCTCCGTAATTGTCGAAAATGGCTGCGACACCCCAAACCATTAAGGTGTGGCAGTGGAACTACAGGGCGTTTCGCTTAAACGAGACAACCTGGAGTTTCACTTACAGAACCTTTACAATCGCGACACTCCCAGTGTGGTCGCCACACAATTTTACTGCGATAGAGCACCCGTTAGAGGTAGGCGACGTGGATGCTCTTGTTGGAGCTTTTTCCCCGCGCACGCAAATCATTTAATCTTTTCATCCTAAATCTCTACAGCCCTCCCAAAAGTCCTCCTGCCCCCTTGCTGCTGTCCCCAAGATGCTATCGAGAAGTTCGAACGGGTGACTTCGCCGCCAACCACATCAGCTGGGGGTACCGCAAGAACTATCGTAAAGGCACCTCCCTGTGGTCATTCTCTTTAACGCGGATCGGACCCAGTTCCAACACACCAGCCCAGACCTCACGTTTAGCAAACACATCCGCTACAGACGATGAGTCAACACAAACCACTCACTTGGCAGTGACCATTACATAATTTCCACAGAGCTCAATATCTCGTCCATTACCCCCCTAAAACGACGAGGAGTTCAGGTGGTGAACTGGGACAAATTCCGCCAGAATCGGAGCCTAGCCCCGGACACCATCACAGACCTCTCTGAATGGACTAACACTCAACCGCGATGTCGCCCGTGCTACTTCCACCATTCCAGAGCCTGAGCACACGTCGATTGCTGATAGCCGCCTTCTCCATATGTGGGAAGCACACGTCAGCCTGCAATGGAGCTGGCTATGTCAAAAGCACAATACGCCCCTGAAACGACGTATCGCTGACCTCATACGCAATATTGAAGCGCATGCACGCGACCTAGCCCATCAACAATGGGGACAATCCTGCGACCCCATGAATGGAAATTTAGGCCTCAAAAACACTTGGTCCCTCCTTAGGCATCTCCTGAATCCGGGTCACACAAAGGCAACCCAACGCAAGAATGTCACACGCATCTTGCACCAACTCCCCCTCTCAGACGACGCACTTCTCCAAGCTCTTAAAGATCAATATCCAACCACAACACCCCCCACACCTCTTCCTCCGTATACGGGGAACCCCAACCCCAACCCAGATCTCGACGCGGATATCTCCCCAGTGGAGGTTCGCGCGGCCATGTACAAACACCGAACCACCTCAGCTAATAGGACGCTCCGCAATCTGGACAGCCCGTCTGTAGTGACCATTGCGGACCTGTTCAATCGATCAATGCTGGCGAACGGGAACCCTCCCCTGGCAGTGGACTCATCCCTGCATAACTTTCATCCCCAGCCCGTATAAGTCTCTGGATATCAGAAATATGCGCCCTATTTCCCTTAGGTCTTGCCTTGGGAAGCTCTTTGAGCACGTTATCCTTGCTCGTCTCCAGGAACACATGTACGATAATCTCTTCCCCCTCACAATCGTAGGATCTCGACCCCACCTCTCCACTCAAGATATCGTGCTTCAGCTCTCAGAAAACATCCTCTACCCCCGCAACACGAAGTGAACGAGCTCGGTGCTCGCCCTCGACCCGGAAAAGGCATAACGTACTCCATTCGGCCATTTTGGACGCTCTGTCATCCCTACACGTCGGCCATCGTATCCATCAGTAAATGTCAGCCTTTCTTTGTCAGCGCACAGCTGAAATCATCTTTGGGTCCCTCTGTTCTCCTGTTTTCATCCTTAAAAACCGAGATACCCTTCAAGGATCTGTGCTCTCTCAGCTTCTGTTTAATATTATTCTCATCACCATGACAAAGGCTCTGTGTCATTCCCGCCCTCTCTATATGCCGACGACACCACCCTATGGACCTCCACAGGTAATGAGGGAACAATTAAAGGGAAACTGCAAGCTGGCGTAGACGTGGTGGCCTCTCATGCTCACCTACCAAATCTGAACTCGTCCTTCACCCGCATCGCGCAAAGATAAAGATCCCCTACCTAGCATATCGAGGTCACCATGCATTGGTGCCGTCTGCATCCTGGGGATGATTCTTGAGAAAAATAGCAAAAACACTGCCACGATCACCAAGCTCCCTTACCATTCAACAAACAGTCCGCCTAATTAGACGAATCGCTAATAAACACCATGGCATGCGAGAACACGACCTCCGTCACCCGATCCAGGCTTTCGTCCTTAGTCGAGTAGTTTGTTCATTACCCTATGTCTTTACCCTATGTTTGTTCATTACCCTAGAACAAGGTCAACTGCTTTATCCGTCAGGCATATAAGACGGAACGCAATCTTCCCCGCCACACGTCGAATGAGCGCCTTCGTAATATTATCACGGGTTCTATCGGTACCCGGACGGCAGTCCAGAAGGACAGGGTCAAAGGACGGGGTTGGGGAGCTGAGGCACAGGAGGCAGAGAGCAGGCGCTTGACCAGGCAAAAGCAGCGGCGGCACAGAACCACGCGCACTCCGCACGAACTTCTTCCCTCTCCAGAACTGACACGGTTAGCGCGGGTTACACTACTCCTCCCCCTGAAAGGCGCATCGTCCCGATGCGCGCTGCAGCGTAACTGAAACGTTAAATCGAGCAGAGCGCAGAGTCAGAATACGTGGTTCTAGCGTTCACAGTAAGTTTTGGGGCGAACCACATGCACTACTTCAGAATGAGGGGGCCGACGAGATGTGCTCGGAACAATCGGAATCACCTCGTAATTCACGTCGCTTATACGGCGAACGACCTCGTATGGGCCAAAGTAACGTTTTAGGAGCTTCTCGCTGAGACCGCGACGGCGAAAGGGAGTCCACACCCACACTTTATCACCAGGTGCAAAAAATGAATTTCACGATGCCGGAGGTTATACCTGCGTGCATCGACGCGCTGGCGGTCTTGGATGCGTAGTCGTGCCAACTGTCGGGCTTGTTCCGCGTGCTGGGTTACCAGTTGGACATCGTCGTAAGAGTAGGCCTCCGGCTCATGGGGAAGCATGGCGTCAAGCATGGTAATCACCTCTCGGCCATGCACCAGGCGGAACGGCGAAAACCCGGTTGTTTCCTGAGTTGCGGTGTTATAAGCGAAAGTTACGTAGGGAAGAATGTCGTCCCATGTACGGTGCTCGACGTCCACATACATAGATATCATGTCGGCCATAGTCTTATTAAGGCGCTCAGTGAGCCCATTCGTTTGGGGGTGGTATGCGGTAGTTTTGCGGTGGTGCGTGCTGCTTAAACGCAAGATCTTTGCCATTAGCTGGGGCACGAACGCGGCACCGCGATCTGTGATCAATACTTCGGGAGCACCGTGACGGAGGACGATGGACTCGACGAAAAACTTCGCTACATCAGCCGCTGTTGCAGAAGGTAAAGCTCGCGATTCAACACACCGCGTGAGGTAATCCGTAGCAACAGCAATCCAGCGGTGTCCCGAGTTGGATGTAGGAAAAGGTCCGAGCAGGTCCATGCCTACCTGCTGGAACGGAGTCATAGGCGGCGGAATGGGGTGGAGATGTCCTGCGGGTTGTACGGGCGGAGTCTTACGTCTTTGACATTCGCGGCAGGTCCTGGTATAGTGACGGACAGTCTTAGCAAGTTGAGGCCAGTAATACTTAGAACGAATTCGTGCGAGTGTTCGGCTGTATCCAAATGCCAGGAAGCTGGGTCGTCATGACAAGCGTCCATAATTTCATTACGTAGGTCAGCCGGAACAACCAATAACCAAGAACTCGCACTCGCTGCGAAGCCCTTTTTGTATAGCACATTGTTGCGAAGACGTAATGCGGGTAGAACGCGCAAGAAGACGCGTGGAATGGTGCCTTCTTGACCTTCCAGATGGGCGATTACTCCACGGAGTTCAGTGTCGTGTCGCTGCCGCGCTGCCATATCGACCGTACTTATGGCACCTATAAAAGCGTCTTCATACCCGTCGTCTTGACCGTCAGATGCTGATTCTGTAGGGGCTCTCGAGAGGCAGTCAGCATCTGTGTGCCTGCGATCGGACTTATAACTATAGTAGCATCGAATTCTTGCAATCGAAGGGCCCACCGTGCGAGTCGCCTTGAAGGGTCTTTCAGCGTGCTGAGCCAACATAGAGAGTGATGGTCGGCAACCACCTGAAATGGGCGTCCGTACAAGTAGGGTCTGAACGTATTAATCGCCCAAACTACCGCGAGGCATTCTTTTTCAGTGGTCGAGTAGTTAGTCTCCGCCTTCGATAATGTTCGACTTGCGTAAGAGATTACACGCTCGGTCCCGTTCTGTTTTTGAATGAGCACGGCTCCGAGGCCCTTGTTGCTGGCATCTGTATGAACTTCAGTCTCGGCATCCTGGTCAAAGTGCCCGAGTACAGGGGAGGTCTGTAAGCTTTGTTTAAGGCGGTCGAATGCATGCTGCTGTTCATCAGACCACTGGAAGGCGACGTTCTCCGCCGTGAGATGAGTAAGTGGTGCAGCGACATGAGAAAAATTGGGAACAAAGCACCTATAGTAAGCACAGAGGCCCAGAAACCTCCGTACGGCGTTCTTGTCCGATGGTGTAGGAAAGGAGGCGACGGCGGCTGTTTTATCGGGATCTGGACGAACACCCGCGCTACTGACGACGTGGCCAAAAAATTTTAGTTCATCGTAAGCAAACTTGCACTTTGTTGGCTTCAGAATGAGGCCTGCGCTTCTTATAGCTTGTAGTACTGCTCTCAGGCGAAGAAGATCGGAGAACGTGCTTGAGAAGATTACAACATCGTCAAGGTAGACCAGACAAGTTTGCCACTTCAGTACGGCCGAGACGGTGTCCTTAACGCGCTGAAAGGTTGCTGGGGCGGTACAGAGGCCGAACGGCATCACTTTAAAGTCGTATAGACCATCCGGGGTGATAAAAGCAGTCTTCTCTCGGTCGCGCTCATCAACTTCGATTTGCCAGTAACTACTTTTCAGATCTATGGATGAAAAGTAACGGGCCTGTCGTAGATGATCAAGTGCGTCATCAATGCGAGGAAGGGGATAAACATCCTTCTTGGTGACGTTGTTTAGGCGGCGATAGTCAACACAGAATCGAAGAGTGCCATCCTTTTTCTTTACTAGTACCACTGGAGCTGCCCATGGGCTGTGCGAGGGTTGGATTATATCGTCGGCCAGTATTTCTTGCACTTGGTTCTTTAATAACTTCACGTTATTTGAAATAAACTCGGTAAGGCGACTGACGAACAGGGTGAGCAGCGTCATCTGTAATTATTCTGTGTTTGGCAATGGTCGTCTGGCGAACTCCGGATGACGTAGAGAAGCAGTCTTGGAATTCTGCAAGAAGCGCTATCAATTTGGCCCTCTCGCTCACAGAGAGATTAGGTGCAATGCTTACACCCAAAGGTGCATTGTTCTGCTGCACAATGCACCTTCGGACAGGGCAACAACTTGAATAGGGGCGGTAATGCTCTCCATGGTACCGAGAGCCGTGTCTTTCGTAAGGCGCTGTGGAGTGCCACAAAAGTTGGTGACTAGGACGTGTTACGCAGCCAGTATCCAGCTGCGCGAGGCATCGAGCAACACCAGGACCCCGTTCAAGATGCAGCTGAGCACTTCCTTCCAGCAGAACTTCGCCAGAAGCAACGTGGTCGGACGTGACAGGGAGAAATACGCTAGACTGGGGCGGTACGGTTACGTGCTCCGCCAAGACGCGTGCCGTGCAAACTTGGGGCTTTGTTTGCGCCGAGGTATATCGACGTTGACGAAGCATGAGGCGGCGGTCGGTAAAGTCGATTAAAGCGCTGCAATCACTCAAAAAATCCATGCCGAGAATAATGTCTCTGGAATATGTCGATAGTACAACAAAGGTAACCGGGCACCTGAGACCGTTAATCTCAATACGAGCAGTGCATCTGCCGATTGGTTTCACGAGGTGGCCTCCAGCGGTTCTGATATCGGGGTCATCCCACTGCGTCGTTACCTTGCGAAGTCGGCGGCATAGCTCCCCACTCATAACAGAATAGCCTGCACCGGTGTCAACGAGTGCCGTCACGTCGTATCCGTCGATCACAACACCAAGGTTATTGTACACTGCGGCGCGACGGTCGTCGCAACTCCGTCAGGGAGTTCGTCGTGAAGTTCGTCAGAAAGCTCGTCGGAAAGCTCGGCGGGAAGTTCGGCGCGAAGTTCGAAGGGAAGGTCGTCGGGTTGATCGTCGGTTCGCGTGGGGGAGCGGGGCGAAAAACGTGGAGGCTCTTTGACAGGAACGGGTTCGGCAACGTCACCTCCAGACGTCGCCGGGCTTTTTCCCGATGAGGGGACAGGCTTTCCCGTCGATTGCTGCGAAGGGGAGAATCGTACCGGCGGGACGGTGTCGAACGAAGGTCGCGACGTGAAGACCGGTCGGGTGGTGGTGAACGGCGCAGATAATCCGCGATGTCGCGGGGTTGCTCGCCGAACTCCGGGCGGGGAGCATTCCGCTGGAAACCGCAAAGACCAAGCTCGCGGTAAGGGCAGCGACGGTAGACGCGGCCTGCTTATCCGCAGTGGAAGCATAGCGGGCGTTGGTCGGTTGTCCTCCACGCGTCGGCCTTGCTCATCCATTGCTGCTGCGAAGATCGTGCGGGATGCGGGGTTGTGCAGGAAAGTACTGACGGCGAACAGGCGGCGGCGGGCGACTAGCAACGGACGCGTACGTCTCAACGGGCTGAGTAGGTGAAGAAGCAACGGAGCACTGTGGATAAAAGGCACGTTGTACTTCTTCGCGGACAGCATCCGTGAGGGCGCAGGATGCCGTACCATCAGCAGGTGGAAGCAGCTGGCGTATTTCCTCGCGTACAACTTCGCGGATGATCTCGCGTAGGTTTGCGTTGTCGAGGGAACCAACAGAAAAGCGAGCAGCTGAAAGGTTCGAAACGCTGGGACCTCCAGTAAGGCGACGATAATGGTCCGCTCACGTAACCAAGGCTCGCTCAATGTTCGTCACCTCATTTACAAATTGGGCCACTGTAGTCGGCGGATCCCAAAAAAGCCCGCCGAAAATGTCACTCCTGACGCCCCGCATGAGTGCCCGCACCTTTTTTTCCTCGGTGGCACGGGGGTCGGCTCGGGAGCTAAGTCGTAGAACGTCTTGAACAAAACTTGTTACAGTTCCGTCGGGTCGTTGTACTCTTGTTTGCAGAAGGTCTTCTGCTCGCTGTCGCCAATACTGATCGGCGAACGTCCGTCGCAGCTCTTCCTTACAGGTGTCCCAGGATGTAAGGGAGGCCTCGTGGTTTTCGAACCAGTGCCGAGCCGTCCTGTCTAGGCAGAAATACAAATTCTGAAGACAGTTTTCGGCATTCCAGTCATTGTGGCGGGCCACACGTTCGTACTGTTCCAGCCAATCCTCCACATCTTCGGAGGCATCGCCATGGAACGTGGCAGCCGCTCGAGGAGCCATCGGTAGGTACACCACGGACGGTGCGAGAAATGAGTCCGTCTGTTGACATTGGGTCGTGGTACTCCGGGCCATTGTAAGTCGTGAAGAGCCGGAGTTCGGCAACAGACCAAATTCAGGAGCAATCCCTTGAAGTCGCCGGCTGGCACGTATCTCGGCCTCCTCGTCGAAGGGGCGGCGGCTGAGACTTGGGGGCGGACTCAGAGTAGCGGGTGTTGAGGGGCTGTGCTGCATTTACCCCGCGTCTCCACCAGAATGTCATGAGTTCTATCGGTACTCGGACGGCAGTCCAGGAGGACAGGGTCAAAGGCCGGGGTTGGGGAGCTGAGGCACAGGAGGCAGAGAGCAGGCACTTGACTAGGCAAAAGCAGCGGCGGCCCAGAACCACGCGCACTCCGCACGAACTTCCCTCTCCAGAACTGACACGGTTAGCGCGGGTTACGATATCATCAGCCTGACTATACCCACTGCAGGGCAAAGGCCTCTCCCATATTTCTCCACTTAACCTGGTTCTGTGCTAGCTGCATCCACTTGACCCCTGCGAACTTCTTAACCTCCTCCGCCCACTTAACTTTCTGCCGGCCCCTGCTATGCTTTACTTCCCTTGGAATCGTTTTTTACCCTAAGCGACCATCGGTTATCCTCTCTTCGCACTACATGTCCTGCCCATATGCCAATTTCTTCTTAATTTCCACTATAGAATGTCGGTAACGAGTTATTTCTCTGACCCACTCTGCACGCTTCCTATCTCTTAATGTTACCCCTACCATTTTTCGTTCCATAGCCCTCTGGGTTGTTTTTAACTTAAGTAGAACTCTCTTGGTTAGCCTCCACTTTTTAGCCCCATAGGTGAGAACAGGTAAGATACAACTGTTGTATACTTTCCTCTTGAAGGATACCGGTAAGCTGCTAGTCATAATCTGAGAGTGCTTGCCAAATGCGCTCCATCCCAATCTTATTTCCTTCTCATGGTCCGGGCCTGCGGTTATTACCTGTCCTAAGAAGACATATATATTCGCCTACTACTTCCAGTACTTCACTACCTAATGTAAACTGCTGTTCCTTCCCAAGGCTGTTGAACATTACCTTAGACTTCTGCATATTGATTTTCAAGCCTACCTTTCTATTTTTCCTGTCTAGGTCATCAATCATTATTTGCAGTTCATCCCCCCAAGTTGCTTAGCAAGGCAATGTCATCAGCAAATCGCAGATTACTGAAGTATTCTCCATCTACCCTTATCCCTAACTGCTCCAAGTCTGAATACTTCCTCTAAGCAAGCTGTGAATAGCAATGGGGAGATCGTGTCTCCTTGCCTAACACCTTTCATTATGGGAATTTTGTTACTTTCTTTACGCAGAACTATGGTTGCTGTGCAGCCACTATATATATCTTCCAGCACTTTCACGTAAAATGGGTGTACACAATGTCTTCGCCGAACTCACCGATCTGCCCAAGTTGATCGGCCCTCCTCCACACTAGATAGCCTAGATCCCTCTGGATATTACTCCCCCACTTTCTTCCTCCCACGCCGCACACGAGACCTCCTCACCATTCACCCCCTCCCCAAGAACATGCACCCCGAACATCACGCGGCTCGTCGTGCTGCAGCCCTGCACAAACACTATGGCACACGGCCGGAGACCGTCTACGTTGATGCTGACTCTTATAACTCTTCTTCCGCCTTTGCCTTGGCAGTAGTGTCAAACTCCTCCACCACTCTTACAGCAGCTTCCACTTCCACGGAGGAGGCGGCAGCAGCCTTAGCAATTGCTGCTACATCGATCCTCATTTCCACTGATTCGAAGACAGCGGTACGAAACTTTGCGAAAGGCCGTACCTCCGAACGTCTCCCGTCCCTATTCAGCTTCTCTGGGTTGTGGCACACACCGGTACGAGGCAGCTGACTCTTTAGCTCGAGGTTTCGTCAGCCGAGCAGGAGTCGCAGACACTTGGGGAGACGCTCGATATAGTATGGTCGCTTACCACGAGATCGCTATATACCGTGAACGTCTTGCCTATCCCCCTCCACACAAGTCTCACTAAATTGCAGCAGGTGACGTGGCGCCAGCTAGAATCCTGCCCCTTCCTCTCCCCTGCCTACTTAGCCCTTGTAGCCGCCAGAATGCACCCTCTGTGGTGCTCCCAAAGCGGATTTTTCTCACATTTTTTATTCTTGCTCTGAGCATCTTCGCCGAATGGCAACTCAGACCTCGAGCGATGGGAGGCTGCGGTGTCCAGTTCTGACCCGGCTGCCCAACAGCATGCAAGCCGCCGGGAAGCATCACCTGCCGGCCATGACACGCATCCAAGAGCAATCCCATCACTAGGATGTTACAGCTAAGGCTCACCACCTGAACTCAACTAATTACAGCTTGGGAAAGCACTGTTTGGCTAGGAATTGCATGATTCAGCTTGGTCGTTTGCCTTGGAGAAACAACTTTAAATTCATGAAAATGGTATCTTGCTCTGTGCAGTAGTTTATAATTGTGCAAGCTTCTGCTACAGCGTTGGTGCATCCTATCACCAATGATGAGGTAAGGCTTGGCATAAGCCTCCCAGTTGCTATGGCAACCAGAGAGGCATCAGCATTTTTTTTACTTTGCTCTGACAGTACAGGTGCTTTAAAAGTAAAACAGAAATCCTTTTTTTTCTGTTTATTGAAACACAAGGCTTCCCATACAGTAAAACAGAAAATTTTCTTTTTTTCCTCTTAAGGTTACACTTGTACATGCACTATGCATATGTGGGCACAGTGACAGACCTCCAGAAATAAAAGTTCCACATTGATAGAAAGAGAATCGTAGAATAAAAAAAAACATGAATATAAAGGTTTCCCAAAAATAGCCTCATCACCTTGTCTGGACATGCCTCGCATTTCGCAACGCTCACAGTGAGAAGACAATGGACACAATACAAACATTTAAGATCTAAAATCTAGGAACAATGATACCAAAGAAAGCATCAGCCCAGCCAGCTCCTGCATTTTGCTACTCTTGTGACAAGCTATGGTGCACCTCGCACATGGCGAAAATAGAATTGCAAAAGAGCATCAATTTGCCGAGGTGCTTTTGTTCGGGTCTAATCTGGCATGTCTGAATGTTGGAACATGCCCCCTTTGGCTGCACCAAGTGGTTGGTGGCCAACACGTGGTGTGACGAAGCAACCACCACAGCCAAACTGAGCACCATGCCCAGGCAAAAAACGCCAGGTAAAGTTGTGGATGTTGCAACTGTTCCCATGGAGGATCCTAGCCAGACTTGAGTGCAGCACAAAAATGCAACATGAATACTGGCTGGAGCTGAATACTTCTGTTCAACTCCTACTGCCTCAACAAATGTCGCTGCTCACCCTGTGAGCTATCCTCCTCACTGGTGCGCCTACATGCACCTTGGGAATGGCCACCCATCTTCTTCCCGAGACAAAATCCGCAAAGAAACAAAAGTGGTGCCACCAAATAAAAACAATGGGTGAAAGCAGACATGATCTGGAAAAACATGAACAGAAGTTTGGGCCCAGGTAAAAATGTTTTGAAGTTAAAATGACTTAGCTGCATGGTATGCGAAGCATGGAAAATGTGCTTGCCTGTCTGAATCTTTTCCTTGCCCACCAGTGTGACATATTTTGGTCAAGCTGGTAGACCAATCAGATGGTATTAATCAATGCGGTGCCGCTTGCTGTGCCGCATAAAATGAAGTAAACAGAGCAGAGATTCAAAGACCTAATGGAACGGAAATTAGCCAAGACAAAGTAAAAAAGGGGAGAGGAGGTGCCATGAAAGGAGGTGCTGAAGAAGTGTGAAGGGAACAACGGCGCGAGGCCTGTCCAAGGCCTGCAGCCTGGCGCCCAAACAATCCTAAGGACAAGAGTCCTGGGTCTTTTCTGGTTGGGATGGGACGAAGGCGCCAGTGCCCCCCCCCCCGGGTGCCACTTTACTTAGCGGGGCAGAGAGACTGTGCTCCTAGCCGCCCACTGCGGGTGGCCTAGAGTGGCCACCATGCAGAGAAGAGGCATGTCCAGACAAGGTGGGCCGATGGGCCTCAACTAGGGGCCTTGGCGAACAACGCGTACGTCAGGTCGTACGTGTTGAAGCGGCACACCTGCAGCTCCTTCCGGTTGTAGTTGCGGAACTCGGTGTTGCAGTTCTCCTTCATTCCTTTGGCCGCAACTGACAACTGCAATGGAAACAACGCTAATTGTCCAAACCGACATACTCTACTTGACATGGCAAAAATTTGAAATATAAAATTTTGTCAGAACTGCATGCAAGGGCAGCAAAATTCGTTGAAGGCACAACAAAAGTGGCCTTTACTACACAGTACACAGGGTCATTTTCCAAGTTCTAGGGTAGCTTCAAAGGCATCCACAGCTATCTGAAACCTTAGGGGGCACTTAATCACCATTGGGTAGGACATTATGACAGCAAAGTGCCTCCTTCAGAGACACTTCTGTGCTGTTGCATGAAATATCGAGTGCTGAACACCAGTCAGGTTGGCTTCCCTACACAGCACCACCAGCAGAGAGAGGCCAAGTACCATCTAGTGCGACTTTCCCGCATAACAGCCATGGAAAGTGGTGCAGCAAGCAGTCACCATTAATCACTTGCATAGTGTGGCAAAGATTGCCATTCCAGCACTGGGGAGGTTGACAGATCCAATTTATGCCTAAACATGCAAGTGTAAATGGCATGTGTTAGTATGCATATTTAGGATGAGGTCAATACAGACAATAATGTATAGTAGCCCTAGCCAGTTTTGCAGCTCTAGTAGAAAGGTTTGACAGCCATAGTGAATGACTGGCAAAAAACATTGTAGAGTCAAGTCATTGTGAGAGGCTGCCCTCTGAATCGGGGGCTACTTCGTATAGAATAATTCTAGAGTGCACTTTGGACCACTATATGCGATGAGGCGAAAGCCATTATAGCGTGGTGGATCGTAGCCCTGCACTAAGGCACCTCTATCTCCCTCTCTTCTTTCACTCCCACCTTCCTCCTTTCCATTATGGCGTCGTACATGTGTCCACGGAGAATTGTGACAGATACTGTGCCTTTTCTATCCTGTAAATCAATTTGAAATGCACTGTTGGCTGCTGTACACTCAAAAAAAAAAAAAAAATTGCGTCAAGTCATCGCAAGAGACTGCCCTCTGAACCGAGGGCTTCTTCGTATAAATAGGGCACTTTGGACGTTTCCCGGACATCTGGGTCTGCTTCTGTTTGCTGTGTGGTGTGGCATTCGAGGAAGTGTCAAATGAAAGGCACAGCACAGACTCCTGGATTGAATGGCTGGCAGGGTCAGCTTCGTCTATGCATGAATCGCCTGGTGACGTCACGACCAATCATGACTGTACATGGAGCGCCTTTGTCGAACACAACCAGCATTTCACTGAATGCATCAAAGTTCACCGGCGTCCTATAATTCGTTCAAAGGAAAGGAAAGGCGCTGTATCTGTCACTCGCGGAATCCCGCTATCCTCCCGGTAGACAAATGGAATTATGAGCGTTTCATGATCCGGGGCGTGGCGCAGTTGGTAAAGCACTCGGCTGCGCATCCAAAGAATGGAGGTTCGATTTCCGGCGGAGACAAGGTTTATTTATTTATTTTTAACTATCTCCCTCGAAAGTGTGACATATCCTCTACTGACAGCCTCTGCCAACGATAAGGCATTAAAGGCTTTCGCCTTAAAAAGATGCCAAAAGGAAAACTGGTAAGACTGTGAGACATTATTCCAGTGCACGAAATGTCTCGCAGTTGTACTAGAAACCAGCTAAAACTGGTGCCTTTCTGTTGAAAATACTGAGCCAAGTAACATGTTAACCAGAGCCAACAGGGGAAATAGTTGTGCTCAAACATGCTGTGAGGACAACGTGGATGTGTCACTGCCTACACAGAAGTCCTCTGAAGTGGCCTTACTGTCCAGTAATATCAAATGATTCTGTAATGCACTAAACTTTTGTTTCTACAGGGTACCAGTTTTGTGACCTTTGGAGACTTTTGCATTAACTCTGCTCATTTGGCTTACATTTTTCAACTCTCCTTTAACTTCCTCTTCCCCGCTATCCCAGTGTGTAGTAGCAGGCCAGGGTCTCTTTACTGCCGGCCAACCTCTCCACCTTTCGTATCAATAAATCTCTCTTTGTACTTTACATGAATGACCCAAAAACAAACATACGAAAATTAGTATCCCACACTTACCTTATTTGCAAACAGGGTCATCACAAATTTGCCGGGCAGAAACATTTTCAGCAGGGTTGTGACCAAGTCATGGTAGTTGTCCTGCAAGTAGACAGAAGACTATTGGCCCGCTTTCCCAAATTAAGCCCTGTTCTCTCTGTGGTATGAGAAACATCCGCTGCTGCAGATTCAAACTAACCAGTAACCTCAGAGACAAGCATGGGTAGTTTTCATTTCCCAAGACAGGTTTAGGATGCGTACGCAAATAGGAGTTAGTCATCATCATCATCATCAGCCGAACTATACCCACTGCAGGGCGAAGGCCTCTCCCATATTCTATTAATTACTCGGTCCTGTGCTAGCTGCATCCACTTGACCCTTGCGAACTTCTTAACCTAATCCGCCCACCGAACTTTTTTTTCGCCCCCTGCTGACTTTTCCTTCCTTGAATGGCACTTTTTTTGTAATCCTGAGTACTTGTTTCGCAAGGAGGCGTCCACTCAGGAGTACCACTTTTCCATGCAGGTACTTGAGCCTGATGCTGAGCCAGTTTAGCCACCCTAACTGGTGGAATTTGAGACATCATTTAACCTTTCACTAAGCACGCATGCAAATGAAGGCATTCAAAGCAAACCACAGAGATGGCTTTATGGACGCACAACTCCAGGCCCAGGCAACCAGAAAACATCACAGTGGAGAAAGCGAAGACGTCGCCTTCCATCACGCTTAGCAGATGCCGCTACTGTGAGGTGCCCCAGGATTGCGCTTTTGTGATAGAGGAGCATGAAGAGAAAGCATGTACGCAAATATGTTTGCATGGCTATACAAGGAACCCCCGCGTTGGAGCCGCATCTAGAATAGCAGTAGCATCACCACTCTAGCCTGCTTGCACCAAAGGTGGCAACCAAGAGGACAAAGACATAGGCATTCCAGCTTGGTCTTACTTAAATCCACATGACCAGCTTGCATTTTTTTTTTCTCTTCAAACGAACATTGCACTACTGTCTAACTGTTGCCTGTGATAGCGTTCCAAGCTCTGTATTGCCACAAACTAATAATTTCTGGCTGCCAACAGCTGCAGTTATGCAACCTTATCACTTTGCTTGTAATGCACAGAATGATCTAGGCAATGGCAGGAACGTTTTGTGCATGACATTGCCACTTATATCACTTTCATTGTTGCACAAGATGCGCTAAGATTTCTCTCGAATGATTGCACCCAAGGGTGACTGCTTCCATTGTTTCAGGTTGTTGTACGAATCTTGCTATAATGAACACGGATACAGTGAATTATCGGATAAAACGAACTAAAACCAAAGTATTGAAGCATAGCTCGTTGGGCCAGTTGGTGCATGGTATGGGGAATAAGCCAGCAGAGAAGACATGTTCACAAGTAAAAGAAGTATACAGGACGAAGCTGGAAATCAAAGTTTGGTTGGTGTATGCTTTATTTATAACGAAAAAAAAAATTCAAAATTTGGTGCTAGATCGGTTATAACGAAGCAGTTTTTTTTTGCATTAAAACGGCAAAAAATGCGTAAAGTAGCGGAAAAAAACATCAAGAAAGAATTTTTCATCAATCTAACCGCCCGCCACAGAAATGTGTTTAAATCACTCGCGCGTTCGCGTGCCGCGCCATTTAGTGGCAGCAACAAAAACTACCGCCAACGGCTTATGGCCTCCGAGATAAGACCCCCGTGCGCGGGGGTGATCTCGAAAAATATGAACGGCCATGACCGGAGTCTAGCGGTGCTGCCAAATTGTGTTTAAATAACCCAGATGGGTGGATGCAATATAGTAGCGTCACCTTTAAAACGGGGTGGTAGCAGTTGCTATCATACTCGTTTTTTTTTTCGCTGTATCTGAGTTATGTTTTAGGTTGGTTAACTATACCATCATTCCATTTATTGAGTTTTTGTCTCTGCATTACTAACATTATGTCACTTTACTTTTAAGCCACCAATCTTCCAATCGTTTTTTGCTAGTTTCCACCGTCGGTTTATTCACCCGACCACTGGTATCTCCAAACCCCAGGGCCTCTGGAAGAGTGACTGCGCCTGCATCGACCTCTGGATGGATACCATCACATTCCAGTATCATCATCATCATCAGCCTGATTATACCCACTGCAGGGCGAAGGCCTCTCCCATATTTCTCCACTTAACCCGGTTCTGTGCTAGCTGCATCCACTTGACCCCTGCGAACTTCTTAATCTCATCCGCCCACCTAACTTTCTGCCGCCCCCTGCCACGCTTTCCTTCCCTTGGAATCCAGTTTGTTGCCCTCAGCGACCATCGGTTATCCTCTCTTCGCACTACATGTCCTGCCCATGTCCATTTCTCCTTCTTAATTTCTACTAGAATGTCGGTAACTTGAGTTATTTCTCTGACCCACTCTGCACGCTTTCTATCTCTTAATGTTACCCCTACCATTTTTCGTTCCATAGCCCTCTGGGTTGTCCTCAACTTAAGTAGAACTCTCTTGGTTAGCCTCCACGTTTCAGCCCCATAGGTGAGTACAGGCAAGATGCAACTGTTGTATGCTTTCCTCTTGAGCGATACCGGTAAGCTGCTAGTCATAATCTGCGAGTGCTTGCCAAATGCGCTCCATCCCAATCGTATTCTTCTTGTTATTTCCTTTTCGTGGTCCGGGTCTGCGGTTACTACCTGTCCTAAGTAGACATATTCGCCTACTACTTCCAGTATTTCGCTACCTAATGTAAACTGCTGTTCCTTCCCGAGGCTGTTGAACATTACCTTAGTCTTCTGCATATTGATTTTCAAGCCTACCTTTCTACTTTTCCTGTCTAGGTCATCAATCATTATTTGCAATTCATCCCCCGAGTTGCTTAGCAAGGCAATGTCATCAGCAAATCGCAGATTACTGAGGTATTCTCCATCTACCCTTATCCCTAACTGCTCCCATTCCAAGTCTCTGAATACTTCCTCTAAACAAGCTGTGAATAGTACTGGGGAGATTGTGTCTCCTTGCCTAACACCTCTCTTTATGGGAATTTTGTTACTTTCTTTATGCAGAACTATGGTTGCTGTGCAGCCGCTATACATATCTTCCAGCACTTTCACGTATGGCTCGTCTACCCCCTGATTTCGCAATGCCTGCATCACCGCCGAGGTTTCAACTGAGTCAAATGCTTTTTCGTAATCAATGAATGCTATGTATAAGGGCTGGTTATATTCCGAGCATTTTTCTATCACCTGATTGATGGTATGGATATGATCGATAGTAGAGTACCGTTTCCGAAACCCTGCTTGATCCTTTGCTTGATTGCAGTCTAAGGTTGTCCTGATTCTATTAGCGATTACCTTAGTAAATACCTTATACGTAACAGACAGTAAGCTGATTGGTCTGTAATTTTTAAGGTCCTTAGAGTCCCCTTTCTTGTGAATGAGGATAATGTTTGCATTCTTCCATGGTTCCGGTACCGTCGATGACACCAGGCACTGCGTATACAGGGTGGCCAGGTTTTCTAGCACGATATCCCCCCCGTCCTTCAGCAAATCTGTAGTTATCTGATCTCCAGCTGATTTCCCCCTTTTCATAGTTTCTAGTGCTTTCTTGACCTCGTCCTTCGTCACTGGTGGAACGTCTGACTGTTTTTCCCTACCGCCAATCTCATTACGGTCCTGACTACTTTGGCTACTGTAGAGATCTGTATAGAACTCCTCGGCTACTTTGACTATCTTTTCCATATTAGTGATGACGTTGCCCGCCTTGTCCCTTATCGCATACATCTGGTTTTTGCCTATGCCCAATTTCTTCTTTACCGCTTTAAGGCTTCCCCCGTTCTTTACAGCATGCTCAATTTTCTCCATGTTATACTTCCTAATATCGGCCACCTTGCGCTTATTGATTAGCTTCGATATCTCGGCCAATTCGATCTGGTCTGTTGGATTGGAAGCTTTCATACTCTGGCGTTTCTTAATCAAATCTTTCGTCTCCTTAGACAGCTTACCGGTATCCTCTCTAACTATCCTACCGCCTACTTCTACCGCGCACTCAGTAATGATATCTCTGAAGTTATTATTGCTTCTAGGGTAATGTCACCATCCTCTGTTAGAGCTGAAAACCTATTCTGTAGCGAGATCCTGAACTCTTCTGCCCTCCCCCTCACCGCTAATTCGTTGATGGGTTTCTTTCTTACTAATCTGTTGCGTTCCTTCTTCAGATTTAGGCTAATTCGGGACCTCACCATCCTGTGGTCACTGCGTCGCACTTTCCCGATTACCTCTACATCTTGCATAATGGCGGGGGTGGAACACATTATGAAGTCGATTTCATTTTTAGTCTCTCCGTTAGGACTTTTCCATGTCCATTTCCGGTTCTTCCGTTTGCTGAAGAAGGAAGAAGGGAAGAAGGAAGAGGATTCGTAAGTTATTGCGCTCTGCAAACTCAACTAGTAACTCCCCCCTGCTATTCCTAGAACCAATGCCATAGTCACCTACGACCTTGTCTCCTGCTTGTTTTTTCCCTACCTTGGCATTGAAATCGCCCATTAGTACAGTATACTGCGTCTTTTCTTTTCGCATTGTCGATTCTACATCTTCGTAGAAGCTTTCAACTGCCTGGTCATCATAACTACATGTAGGTGCATAGGCCTGTACAACCTTCAGTTTATACCGCTTATTAAGCCGAATTACGATGGCTGCAACCCTCTCATTAATACTATAGAATTCATCTATATTACCCGCTATATACTTATTGACAAGGAAACCTACTCCTAGTTGTCGCCTCTCTGGTAAGCCTCGATAACACAGTACATGCCCATCTTTCAGTGCAGTATATGCCTCATTCGGCCTCCTAACCTCACTAAGCCCTATGACATCCCATTTCATGCCCTCTAGTTCCTCTAACAGCACTGCTAAGCTAGCTTCACTAGCTAGGGTTCTAGCATTAAACGTTGCCAGGGTCAGTTTCCAATGGCGGCCTGTCCAGCGGAGCCAGACTTTCTTAGCACCCCCTGCTGCGTCACAGGTCTGACCGCCGCCATGGTCAGTTGTTCCGCAGCCGCTGGTGACTGAGGGCCGGGGTTTTATGGAGCTTATCATAGGAGGTTGCGGCCAATAACTGCACCAGGGTGGCCAACTCCTGTTCTGGTGAGGGAGTGCGTTGCCGGAGGTGTTCACCGGCATCAGGTCGCACCCCAAACCTGTTTATGCAATTCCATCAACACGCGGATTTTTTTTTTTTTTTTCTTTCATCCGGTGGAGAATTGCGTGGCACCGGGATTTGAACCCCGGTCCTCTTGCATGCGAGGCGGATGTTCTACCGCTACGCCACCACTGCACCCCATTCCAGTATAATATGGTTAATTCTATGGTTAATCCATAGAAACAACCCATTCCAGTATAATATGGTTAATTGTTTCTATGGATTCACCACATACTGCACATGTGTCATCTTCACGGTTAAATTTATTTTTGTAGCTACATGTTCTAAGGCACCCTGATCTAGATTCAAAAAGTAGGGCACTGCCTCTTGAGTTATCAAAGAAAGTTTCCTTCCTGATCAGCCTTTTCCACTTTTGGGATAGTTCCACACTTTCTTTTCCATACCATTTATCCAATTTTTACCTTCTGTGTTTTTCACCTGTCGCTTAACGCTGTTTAATTCTTCATCCTTGTGACCAGCATACTTACTGGTTAGTTTCCTAGCTCTTTTCCTCCATTGTGAGTCAACGCTTTTTAGGTAGATATTTAAATACTTTCACTGCCCACCTGTTACTGTCCAATTTCCTCAGGTGTTCCTCATACAATACAGTCGAACCCGGATATATCGAACTCGAAGGGGATCGCGAAATAGTTCAATATATCGATAATTCGATATACAAAAATCGGCTTGTGACGGCACTTACGATGCGAAAAACGATACAGTATTTGTCGCGTAATCAACCCACTCTCATAATGAACCCACCCTCCACTTTTGCACCCGAGAATTTGAAAAAAAAAAATGCGTTAAGGCTAGCTCGCTCACATGCAAGCGACTGAGCGATCTCAGCGACAAGCGGAGCGACAGAGCGAAAATTTTCAAACTTGTTGGAACTGCGTCCCTCTCGCCGCTCGAGCCACCGCGGTAGCTAAAGGCAAGGTTTCTGTGTCGCCGCGGCGAGCATTTTCGCTTGCATGTCGATGGCGTGCGTCAGTCCGTTTTGGTCGTCTCATCCACAGCTCATTGGCAGCGTGCCAAGATGCTGCGCAGCGATAACGTCAGGGCGCGTTTATCTTTTTATAGCTCCTGCGGTGGCGGGGAGCGAACTTGGCAGAGTGCCCGTGATGGCTTGATAGCACAAGCCTGGTTCGATTTATGGCGCCGCGCTTGGAGCGGGCGTCATGATCACAGCTGCTGACCGTGTGCTTTCGCTGATTTATACATGCAAGGATAAACTATAAAAAAATGAATAAAACAAACATCCCCGCAAAAAAAAAAAAAATATGCCTGCCGCAGAAAGGATGACTCGCAAAAAAAAAAAGAAAAGAAAGAGCTGGCGCTTTTTAACAATTGCAGGCGCCATAGCCACGTCCGCCGCCGCGCCGCCGCACGCAGAGGGTTCGCAACACACGCTGGAGAAAGCGTCCCACGTCAGTCTGAAAAACGGGCTGAGCTGGCTTGGCGCATGCGTTGCACGTGCTGAAGGAGAGATAGCTCAGCAAAAGAATGGGCACACCCACGCACGTGGCTTGCAAACGTCATGTGTTGGCGCGCAGGAAACGACAACTGTAGATGCGCGCGCCTTTGGGGAATGGGCGCGGCGCTGCCCAGACCAGCTGTCGCCGAACTGTCCCCTCTCATTTCTTCCGCGCGTGGCTTGAAAACGTCACGCGGCAAACTGACAAGGGTGATACGATTGTCTTTGGGGACGGCACACTTTCCAGTGCGTGGTGCGGAGTTCGATATATCGAACGACCGGTGAAACTGAGTTCGATATATGACGCGGCTTTCCTATACTTTTACATGGGATTTTCAAGGGGATATTTTGTGAGTTCGATATAACCAAAATTCGATATATCCGGGTTCGACTGTATTTTACTCTGAGCTTCCCGTATTTCAAAAGATGCCCAGCCCATATCTCGCTGTGGTTTTGCCAAGGGCACCCAGTGCCAATCGCCTGACGATGCTCCTCTCTATGTTCTTCTTTGTTATATTTTTCACTCCAACAAAAACGGCATAACATTCAGCAGTGAAAAGAGATGCACAATTAAGCAGTCTTACTGTATTTTCCCACATTTGCCTTGCACTACAGCGCTTCCCACGTGCAGTGCTGCTACTGCCTAGCTGCGATTTGGAGCAGCTTAACAAGCGATTTGGAGCACCTGTGTGCCGTTTCTAAAAGGTCCCTTGCTCACCAAGAAGCCAATATATGAGATCAGCTATTGTGAACAAATCGATTTGCTGCCACTATCTTGCCGTTGCCTTCCTTGTATTATTTCAAGGTGTTCTGCAGCAAGGAACAGTATGTAACACTAAGAAAGCAAGTATTACATGCATTACCTATATTTAAACTATTTATTCAATCAAAAACCATGAGTATGTATCATCATGAAGCATTTTATTCAGAAGAAACACAAGCCCAGCTTTTCCAGATATCGCACCTCCAAAATTGCAGCACCCTCAAAAATTTTTTGAAAAAACGAGGAAAAATATGTCAGAACATGTAGATTTAAATTGCGGCAAGGTCTGGCATACAGTACAACCTCCCCGATGTAACGAAGTAGTTCAGTTTCGGTAACTTTGGGCGCATGGAGCACGATATATTTTTAGCCCCCCTATAACGAAGTAAATTTCGCCGAACTTTCAATGTAACGAAATTTAGTTGAAGACTCAATGCCTGAACAAAGGTGTACCATGATCCTGAGTGGTTGAGAGCAGCGCCCATCAAAGTGCACGCAGCCTGAAAATAAGCGCAGTGTGGCCAAGGTGGGTCGACCTTGGCGCGGCGGCGCAGCAGAGCCGAGCGCACTTAAAAATGTAACGATGATGATGATACGACATGGCATATGCTGCGCCATCTGATGTACTATGCGGGAGACTCGAACATGGTGTTGAGCAACTCCACTAGGCGGCACGAGCATCGGCCCGGTTTAGACGCCGCAGCGCAGCATGCAGGCTCCCTACCCAATTTATGCCTATTTTTTGCGCAGCGCATGTCGACGTGCAGCGTGTGTGAATTTGTTTGTTGTCACATTGTCGCGTGACTGGTGACCTGTCCCTCGTCGCCGTCGTAGTCGTGATGCTTGTCTGGCATCTCCGTTCCACCAGCATGAGTGGCAAACGAAAAGTGCTCTCTAGAAGTGAAGGCCAGCATACTGGATGCCGTCGCGAAGGGCGAAAAGAAGAAAGATGTCGCCGCAAAGTTCACTCTCCACGATTTTGAGCTCCAAGAATTCCATCATCGACTCCTTAAAAAAGGGGGCAAGCAGCCAGAGGAAAAGGTTGAAGGCAGCAAACTATGAAGACGTGGATAAAGTCAATTTCAAGTGGTTCATGTCAACCCGGACGCAAAACATTCCTATCGGTGGTGTGGTCCTACAACAAAAAGCAAAGGACTTTGCATGCCTGCTTGGTCGCGATGACTTCCAGGCCAGCAGCGGCTGGCTGCATAGGTTTAAGGCTCGACACTCGATCGTTGGCAAAAGCTTGAGCGGTGAGTAGTCATCGGCTGATGCAACAGAATCGGCTGCCTGGATTACGAACGCAGTGCCAGATATCCTCGAGCGCTACGATCTGGCACACATATATAACGCCGACGAGACGGCATTGTTCTACCAGATGCCTAATCGCACACTGGCTTAGAAAGGTGATCGGTGCCACTGTGGTAAGCATAGCAAGCTACACATCACAGTCCTCCTGTGCGCCAACATGGATGGAAGTGACAAGCGTTTGCCGCTTGTTATCGGGCGCAGCAAAAAACCACACTGCTTTAAGAATTCGCGGCAACTCGAGATTGTCTACACATCGAACAAAAAAGCATGGATGACCCGCAGTATTTTCCACAGTTGGCTGCAAGATCTTGAAGAGGACATGAAAGAATCCGGACGCCACATGTGCCTCATTCTCGACAACTGCTCTGCGCATCAAGTTGACGACTTGGAGCTTGCACATGTGGAACTGCAGTTTCTCCGACCCAACTGCACATCACTCACCCAATCGCTCGATCAGGGTATAATTAACCACAGCTTGAAATGTGGCTATCGCCGAAGATTAGTTGACAAGCTGCTCCTTGACATTTGACTGGAACGGTCAACGAAATTTGATTTGTTTCAAGCGCTCGAGATGCTGTCCACATCCTGGAAAGTAATGCCAAAAAAAATCATTGAAAACTGTTTTCAAAAAGCAGGCCTTGGAGCAGACGCTTCCGCAGCAGCTCTACCTGAAGGTGGTTTGTCCACGCTTGAAACAACAGAAGCGCAGGCACTTCAGAGGCCTTGGGAGTGCCTTCACAGCGGTGGTGCTGTGCCGGAGGGCGTCGAGATCAACGATTTCGTTCTT
The DNA here is from genome assembly GCF_055883805.1 of Amblyomma maculatum. Taxonomy (NCBI): domain Eukaryota; kingdom Metazoa; phylum Arthropoda; class Arachnida; order Ixodida; family Ixodidae; genus Amblyomma; species Amblyomma maculatum. The sequence continues at coordinate 473,153,727 of NC_139344.1, read as the reverse complement.
GGTGATTCATGTGTCCTCGCGACAGAAGAGGTGACCATGGAATCGATCCTGAACGATGTGGTTCGGGAATTGCAAGGTGAGAGTGACGACGAAATGGACAATCAGGACGAGTGTGGCGACGTCCCCACCTCCAGTGAAGTAGTCGATGCGTTTGACGTACTGAGGCGCTTCGCGGGCTCTACAGGAGAGGAAGAGGCTATACGGTGGTTGTGGGCCTATGAACGGCGCATAATGCTGTTGTTGAATGCAAAGAAGACTCAAAAGGAAGTGACGGACTACTTTACCCACAAATAAAGGTTCTTTCGTGTGTGCTTCGCATCAGCAACACCATTTGATAATTTTATTTGCATGTTATGAGCCTAATTTCGACGTAACGAATTCAAGTGCCGATTTTACCGACTTCATTATATCGAGGTTTAACTGTATCAATATGATCAGAAATGGTCGGAAAGTAAATTAAAGTAAAAATAATGTCCTGTACCAATTTGAGCCAAAGTTACACCATAAAGAAAGCCCTCATAGGAAATGTCCATTTTGGTGCCAAGACAGTCTTTTCAGTAAATTTTCCCGCATAGGCAACCTGCAATGAAGTTTGCTGTGTCGATCGCCGTGCCGTAACACACATCCTAGCAAGAAGGGCAAATACTTCTGAGGCAGCTTTTTAGGGCGTTTTCAAGCCACCTGCATGAGCTTACAGGAATCATATTGCACGCCCTGTCGAAGCTTTGCGCGACGCGAGTCAGATAAATGGCCTACATCCAGAGAACCTGGGCAAGGACGTTATCTGTCACACGTGTATCTATAATGCTGCTGAACATGCTTGGTCGTTTATCATGAACCAAGTGGCTAACAGCAGCATTTTTGAGTCACGCTGAGAGATGATTGCAGCGCTACCTATGCAGTGCAGGTTCCCTATGGTTATTACATTTATGTTGATGTCAAAAGAAGAGGTTAGCTTTCTAGCAAAAGAAAATACAGTTGAATCCCGCCCCAACGAATACCGCCACAACGAAATTTCCGCGACAACGAATAATTTTTTATTCCCCGCGAGTATCCTATAAGAATTAATGGCCTAAATTTCTCTGCACAACGAACCATTTTTGCAGAGCGTTTCCGCTTCAACGAAATTTTCGCGTTCAAAATCGAAACCGAAACTAGTTTTATTGGCGAGAAGTCCAAGTCAAATCCAAAGCCACATTAAGCATGAAATCACGTGATTGCAGTTCCGCCATTTTGGCTTTGTGTCGTGGTCGCGTTGTTCACTCGCTGCCTTTCTCTTCGACAAAGACGAGTTTTCATCCGCAGGACACAATGGCAACGCAAGTGAAAAAACGCAAAACTCTTTCCCTTGAGCAAAAACCTCAAATAATCGCCCAAGCAGAAAGCGGAAGGAAGAAAGCGGCAATTGCTGAAGACTTCGGAATTCCTGCAAGTTCGCTGTCAACGATTCTAGGCAATAAGGACAGCGTGAGAATGGCACTTGCTTCAGGCACATCCTCGAAGCACAAAAAGGTGACGCGGCCCCTCCATGAAGAGTTGGACAAAGCAGTGCATGCGTGGTTTGTGGAAGCACGAGCCAGCAACGTCCCCCTGTCCGGAAGCATCGTCCAGCAGAAAGCCTTGAACTATGCATGCCTACTTGGCATTGATGATTTTAAAGCCAGCATTGGCTGGCTAAACCGTTTCAAGGCCCGCCATAACATCGTTGGAAAAGTGTTGTGCGGCGAGTCAATGTCAGCAGACGTGGACGGAGCAGCTGCTTGGAAGGCGAGTAACATGGCCGGAATTTTAAGCAACTTCGCGCCTGCAGACATTTACAACGCCGACGAGACCGGGCTATTCTACGAGATGTTGCCGGCTAGGACGCTCGACTTCAAGGGGCAGCGCTGTCACGGCGGCAAACACAGCAAAAAACGCATCACAGTGCTGCTTTGCACAAACATGGATGGCTCGGACAAGCGTCCGCCGTTAGTCATAGGCAAAAGTGCCAAGCCGCGCTGTTTTAAGGGAACTCGTAGCCTACCTGTGCAGTACAAGGCGAACAACAAGTCATGGATGACCCGCGCTATTTTCACCGAGTGGATGATGGCATTCGACCGCGACATGAAGCGGCAGGGCCGTAAAGTTTGCTTGCTTTTGGACAATTGTTCAGCGCATCACTCCGACGAAGTCAAGCTCACTAACACGGAGCTGAGGTTTTTCCCTCCCAATTGCACGTCTGTCTTACAGCCTCTCGATCAGGGCGTGATTCTTAGCCTGAAGCGCGCTTACCGCGGGAGGTTAATTCAGCGGCTGCTTTTTAACACTGAAACCGGCCGAGACACGAAGGTGGACTTGTACGTGGCACTGCAGATTATGTCTGCTGCCTGGAGCACACTGGGGCGCTCAGTAATTGTGAACTGTTTCAGGCACGCCGGATTTGCCGAAGGTCGACCCGTACACTCTGCTGGCCTAACACCAGGCGTTACAGACGACGACGAAGAGGCGTCACCGGCTCCGGGGATCGCGGCCGCCTGGAAAACGCTGGGAGAAATAGGAACCGTGCCGCCTAATCTCGAGCTCGACGAATACATCGGCGCTGACGCTTGTGTTGTTGTTCACGAAGATGTGAGTGATGAGCAGATCATAAAAGCTGCCCGGAATGATAAGGACTCTTCCGATGAAGAAGACGACGAAGTACAGGAAGCGCCGGCTGCGGCAACCGCCGTACAGGTGATGGACGCTTTTGATGTCATCAGGAATTTCGTTGCTGTCCGAGACGACGATGTTGCAATGGGTTTGCTGACCGAGTGCGAAAATCGCGTGACGGCGTTGCTCGCCGTGAAGCGTAAGCAAACCAAGCTTACAGATTTTTGGCATTAAACGCCTTTGCTGCTGCTTGGGCAATTCTTTCTGCGTTTCACGTCAAATTTTTGCGATAACGAAGTTCCGCGAGAACGAATTTTTTTTCGTGCACCGTGAATTTCGTTATAGCGGGATTCAACTGTAACTGTAGCAAGAGCAAGACCAGATATATTGATCTGGTGACTGTCCAAATTATATTTTTTTAAATTGGCGAAATACGTTTTGGGCATATTTTTTAATTACCAAGGCTAACGCAACTCGATAAAATGAATTATGACTGGTTTTTGGTGAGAATGCAGTTTCCCATCGAGATAATTGCCCCTGTAACTCAGAAGCAAATTTATTTCGACAAAGTTTGCAATTCCGCATGCCACTCGTGACGCCGTTTCGCGATCGCCACTGCCACTGCGCAACTAAGTTTTCCGAGTGCTCGATCTGTCGCGCCTATGAAAACTGCTTAGATATCACTTTTTCATCTGCATCGTCATGATTACAATGCTCGCACGCGTCAAGAATCACCTCAAGGGAATAATTCGCCCTTATCGGCCCACCGCGGAGAGTCAGCCCTGTCTGACTGCTGATAACAGGATGCAGTGTCACCGGCGCGCCTCTTAATTGTACCTTCAGTTTTTAGGCCAGTATGACGCTTCAACCTAAATTTTCCCCATTTTACGCCATGGTCGTCCACACGGAACATCGCTAAACCAGCTGGGCCTAACCACACGACCTTTTCAAAATGGCGCCAAGCCACAAGCAGTCGATGCCGGCAGCCAACCAAGAGTGGTCATTTGGGTCACATGTTTTCGGAGCCCAGTAGCAACGCGTGTTTCGCGCAAGTTTGTTCCTTTGTTTTCCGCTTCGGGTGTTTGCTCATGGACAGCGATCGTGACATGGGAATAGCAAGAATCACGATCTTTCGAACGAGACCAAAATGATGCCGGTGGAGAGCGTATTTCTCAATCTGCGGCCGATCAAAACTCGGCGTGATTTGACCTCAATTTCAGAACGTTCAGAATCTCAACTTTAGAACGCTGTAACGTGCGAAATATGACGTATTTTTCAACTGACAGCACCGAAGACAACAGGGCCCCGTTCGACCCGAACAGCAATCATGCTCGGAGAGCCACCCCTTTCTATGGAAAGCGTGCTGTGTTCATCACACCTTTTTCAAAGCAACAGATGGCGCTACACAACTACAACTTATGATTATCATCATACTTCGGCCCACAGCCTATTCACCTCGGCTCCGGCCGCTCTGATCCCTCCACAGCGCTGTCTTTATCATCATTGCTTGATAGATTCATTTTGGAGCACTTTGGTGCAGTTTTGGCAGTTTGTATCTTGATGGCGCAGCAAATCGCATTTGGCACAGAATGGCACAATTGGAGCAAGAGTGGAAGCCCTGCACATGATGTGCCGTCTTAGAACCATCAGTATAAAAAGCTCTAATTTTTATATATTTCCTCCAAAGTGAAGAACTCTTGTAGTATGCATTCACATGGAGATAGCTGTGAAAGTGTGTTAGTGTGAAGTCACACACAGAGGGCAGATTATACAGTAAAAGCTCGTTAATTCAAACTCGAAGGGGCCGAGAAAATTGTTTGAGTTAAGCGGAGTTCGAATTAACAGTCGGGCAATGGAATGAGCGCCATCGTGGCCCACCGTGCTGGCCGAGCCCACATGTTGACTCATTACCATAAGTAAAGAGGGCTAGGCGCTACTGCACGTCTACGGAGGGCGATTCCGATAATTTTTGCAATTGAGCCGCAACGGCGAATGAACGGGACTAATCGGTCAGTCATGCGCCGCAAACAAGAACCGGAATGCATTCGTTTAAGTAGCGAGCTTCAAAACATGTTTATTTACACGAAAAAATAATCGGTAATGTGCGTTTGCTTGCGTTTCTTGTGCCGCGACTCCACAAGCATCGACTGCAGCTTGCCCAAGAGTTCCAGCGCAGGATCCGAATTCTTATCGGCGGAGAAGTATCGTGCAGTGAGATCGAGCGCCGACACTACTTCACATGCACTAGGGGGTGGCACCGGATCGTCTCCTTCGTCGGACTCTTCATCACTTTCAGCTGTGTTCGCCACCCGTGAGCCCTGTGGAGCACATGCAGCCGCGATTATATCCTCATCACTCAAGGGCCCAGACGTCTCCACACCGTTGTCAACGTCAACATAGGCTTCAAAGGCGACACTCTCCGACAAAGCCGCGTAGCCACAGTCGAGCACGACGGAGTCATCATCAGACGAAGTCTCCGCTACCTCCGCGCTGCATGCTTCTGGGGAGTCACTGCAGCCTTCGCAGCAATTATGGGCCCGCTTAACGGAATGTTCCGGCTGCGAACTTCTTTTATTCATGCCATTACGGCACTCTCCCCTTCGGGATGGGCCGACGTCCGTAGCCTTTTGCGAGAGGGCTCCATAACGTCTTTACGAAAAACAGCACTGATCAATTCCTTGTTCCTGAGATACGTTGACAGCGTGCTCTTCTTGATGTCGCACTTTTTGGCTATATCCGTCTTGGATAGGACACCACGTTCCACCTCACTCAAAATCTCCACTTTCGTCTTGAGGTCCTTTGCCGTGTATTTACCGCGGTTTGCCATGGCTGTCACAATCGATGAGTCGTCGCTGGCAAAGCGGTGAGGCAACGAAAACGGTAAAACTTGGACCACCGCGGCACAAACAAATGCACGACACCGACAACTGCGTTGTGCACACAACGTGACCGCAGGACAAAAAGAAAAAAGGCTTGTCAAAAGCGCACCCAGCAACCACGGTGCAGCCAAAACCTGCAACGGCTTGCGCCGGACCGTTGGTGTGATGGAGCCTGGCGGCACCCGGCAGCGAAAACCTGCTACGGCATGCACCGGAATGCTCGCTGCGACTGTCGAGTGCGCACCTCGTCTCGCGGGCGGGCAGATTTGAAAAATTTTGTTTTTTGCGTCTTTAGTAATCTTTCTGCGCATTGTACACGGTATGGGCCGACTTCTGTCTGCGAGGAGCTGTGTGAGCCACGAGCTCCTAGTTCGAATTACCCGTTGTGGATACTGGCATGTTCGAATTATCGGGAGTTTTCTCCTATTGAAATACATAGGGCCATGCTGGGACCCGAGTGTCAGTTCGAATTAACCGTAAGTTCGAATTAACAGAGTTCGAATTAACGAGGTTTTACTGTACCAGGGAGGCAATAGATCTTGCCTCGGGACATTGTGTGGAAGGCTGCCTAGTATTCCTAACTAAGCATTTTCCCTCAAAACGGAAAGATAAAGGTCTGGCTGACTGTGGCTGGAGGTGCACTTTGTAACTATGGGGTAGCATATATGTTTTGGCACGGACCATATTTTCAAGACATACGAGCATGTAAGCATGGATCTTCTGTGTTCGAGGGAAGGCTTATTTGTATCAACGTAGAGGCTGTTTATGGGAGATGTTCTGTAAGCACCACCAGTTGAGAGACACAAGGCTAGGTTGTGCACTGGATACGATCGTTTCAATTAGTACGATCTTGCCGCTCCATACCGTACAACAGACCGTACAACAGAGCAGTAAATGTGTAGCAGGCATGTCCTGTCAGACCCCAGTGTTTTTGTGAAAGCACTTTGAGTATGTTCAGGGATATTGAATCTTTCCGTTTATGGGTGTTAATATGCAGTAGGAATGAGAGATTTGTGTCATAAGTTATCCCTAAAAACTTGTGGTCATTTTTTACTGGTAGTTCAGTCTCATTTAAGTACAGAGTGAGGTTGACCTTTATGCCTCGTTTGAGCGAAAACATAGCCACCACTGTTTTCTGCAGAAAAAACAAACCAGTTTTTATTTACCCTGGTTACCATTTTATTTATTAATTGTACTTGTCTTTCACAGATTGACACTTTTGAAGAGGTGCTGGCTATTAACAGTATTAAGGGAGAGGTGCGGACTGATGGAAATGGGAATTTCTTCAAACGAGGTTTTTCAGGGCAGTTTCTTAAATTGGTGTTTGTACAGGATTTCCAAGAGGAGGTCCTTGTTTGGCAACTTTTCGACTTTGTAGCCAGGTCCTATGGTGTCAGTAAGAGTTTTGGAGACTAGGAATGGTGACACTATGCGGGTAGTCTTTTCTTGTTCACTGTGAATAACATGCTAGCGTGGAAAGTTTATCTTGTTCGTTACAAAAAAACTGAGCTGTCAAAAAACTGAGCGGTGAGGCCTCGTTTCGGAGGCAGATCTTTCAAGTAGCCATAAAAAGCATTGTTTTTTGGCCCGAGTAGCAGCCACCCACCATAAAGCCCTACAAGGGGACGTGACAGGAACTTGGAATTAGGCCCTGTCCACACCAGCTGTACGCCCCAATTATAACCAAATATGGCATACCACAGGGTGGTTAGCCACACAAGGTTAACCCTCGCTGCCAGGAAATAAAGAAAAAACCAAGAAAGGAGGAGAAGACGGGAGACTTGTGAGAAATAGGACAGAACAGCAAAAGGTGGAGGGGGAGGATAGGAAAAGGCGACTGCCAATTGTCCCCAGTCTATAGGAAGCAGGGGCCAAAATGGTGTGCTGCCTCTGCCGAAGGGCCTTAAAGGTCCAATCACTCGGCGTTGGCTCAAACACAGGGATCCTTTTTTCCCCAGACACGCCAATGCCTTGCACGGCTAAGCGTGGGTGCTTGGGGTCCGTGGTGTCGCACAGTACACTAAAAAATTTGCTTTAACAGATGCCCCCTCCAGGGACTACCTGTCCTAAGCAGACATATTCGCCTACCACTTCCACTGCTTCGCTGCCTATTTTGAACTGCTGTTCCTTCCCAAGGTTGTTCAGTCACGAGGGCCGAAATTATTACACCTCCAAATCAATTTCATAGCGTGTGCTGCCAGAATGGGTAAACATGCCAGAAAGCATGCTGTGGTCCGGCTGGCACTTAGCATGATGTTGCAGTATGCGTGCGCTATACACACATCAGGGGTTCTCCACAGAACCCCCGAGGTCCTTTGAAGTGCTTTTCGGGGGGTTTCCCTGTGTAGCTAAACACATGCGTGCCTCAGCTCCCAATTTTCCTTTGAGGAAGGACAAACCAGTCAACCAGCTCTCTATTTTTGAGATTTTGGGATGTTTCCACAAGTACCTGCAAATTTTGGTAGACATAATTTCCACATTATAGACTCCCTTTAAGACAAACTCCAAGGGACCATGAAAATTGTTTGTATAATCAGAAGTTCGTCTAATCAGGAGTGCTTCCAAAAATGATGTTTGAGCATGCAGAGTGTGTCCAAATACCTCGTATATGAGAACAAATGAATAAAATGGCCTTTCAGGAAAATAAACTGCAATACAAGCATTTATTGGACTAATGATTGTCTACTACACTTTGCAGTAGTAAGGCATCAGGCACTGTTGACTGTTACCCAGTCTGTTATTTTTTTTTTGTGTCTGTCGTGAAAATCGACGGCCTGCTACAAAAGCAGACATCTCACTTAACTTTTGAAGATACCCTTCAGTGCCCTCACACTGTTCAAAAAACTGCACTAAAGTGACTAGGCAGGCATCAGCTGCATCACAGGTAACTAGTGCAGATTCAGGCATAACATTCAAGCTGTCATCTTCAGCAGCAGTTTCCGATGGCAGGTCAAGCACTTCTTCAATCAGAGCGTCCAGTGTGTCAGCCCTACATGTTTCCACACTTTCGTCAATGCTGACATACGCACTGATGTCAATGAAGACACCCTTACTGCTCAGCGCAGAAACAATGCTTGTATCCTCCAAGTTTGCAGTGTGGTCCTCATTCGTAGTATCGCAGTCATTCTGCACTGAGCAATCACTAAGCGCCAGAAATCCTGCATGGCGGAAGCCGTTTGCAATAGTGGCTTGAGTAACCTGCTCCCAGGCGCTCGTCAGTAAGTGGAAACAGGTTAACACTGTGTACTCCTTACTGCTCTCCATGCAAATCAGCATCCTTTGCAGCAGAGAGCGATGATAGTGCCTCTTCAAGCTACTACTTATTACTACTCCCTGGTCCATAGGCTGCAGCTTCGCCGTTGTAGTCGCTGGTAGAAACTCTAGTTGGATGGCATAAAGTCCGGCGACGTGGCCGTATCCGGGACAGTTGTTAACAACAATGTGAACTTTTCTCTTCTGTCTCTGGAAGTGGCAATCCATCTCTTGAAGCCACTGCTCAAAAAGTGCCTGCGTCATCCACGCTTTTGAATTAGTTATGTACGTGACCGGCAGCATTTTTATGCTTTTAAAGCAGCGCGGTGCTTTAGATTTGCCAATCACCAGCAACTTTAGTTTGTCAGTCCCAGTCGTATTTGCGCCCACGAGGACCGTTACTCGAAGCTTGCTCCGTTTGCCCGCCACGCAGTCATCACCAGCAAATGAGAGCGTTTTATTTGGGAGTGGCTGGTAGAAAAGCGCAGTTTCGTCCACATTGTATATGTCTTGAGGGTGATGTTCGTCCATGAGTTCATTCATCTTGTTCTGCCTCCAATCGCTGCAGACCGCTTCATCCACTGCAGCGGCCTCGCCGACAACACAACGAAAGGCCAGTCCATGCCTTTTCCGAAAACAGTCGAGCCACCTATCGCTGCACGCAAACTCGACATTCAGTCGCAGGGCAATTTCTTCCGCCTTAGCTTTCAGTAGCACTCCATTCACTGGCAAATTCGCACTGCGCGTTCTCTTCACCCAGGCAAGCAGAACGTCTTCAAGGTCTTTGTGCATAGCTGCGCATCCTCTTCCGCTTCGGCGCAAACTCACCATCTTCCAAAGCACTGGTAATCCGCACTTCGTCCTTCCCGATACCGCTCACGGTACTTTTCGCGATGCCGAACTTGCGCGCTATTTCAGTCTTTGAAAGCCGGCCGGCGCGAACTTCGGTCAAAACTTCGGCCCTCTCACGAAGCTCAAGCGGCTTTTTTCGAGTTGTTGGCTGACTAGCCATAGTAGCAACACGGCGAACACGGCGCACACGAAAACAAACAGCGCACACCACGAGGTGACAGCGTACAGCCTGGTAGAAAATTGCGGGACACGACGCGCACACCCGCCACGAACAATGGATCTGTGCACTGCGTAGTAGGCGTTGTTGGCGGTCAGCAAAGGCGCGGAGCTCGGTAGCACTGGCATGACGACACTATCACGTGATCACCATGGGGAAAAGTCATTGGCTGCTTTTTCTTCTCACTGTTTTTTTTCCCGCGTTTCACTAGTTTTGCTGGCTGGGCCGTGCATGCTCTTTCTTTTTTTCTCTCTCTCTTCCTCTCTGCGCTCTGTTTCGTCCTTGCCCGAGGTCGTACCAAGACAGCCGGCACGGCGCGAAACGCGAACCTACTCCTACTGCGGGGACAAAAGGAGTGAGCGGGGGAACGGTCGGAGAGGACGAGCAGCGGCACTTTTCCGCCTTCGTAGAATCACATTTCTGACGCCGACGTGCTTGGGTCTGCGTGCGTCGGCGGCACAGATGGTCGTGGCACTGAAAAGCTTTTTTTTTTTTTCTTTCCGCTGAAGTGCTGCTCGGACGGTCGAGTAAGCTGCGCGGGTGTGGTGCAGCCGGCAGTGAAAATTAATCTTAACTGATTAGCGATTGCAAAGTGTTCATCTTAAGCGGACTTTTTTTGCATTAACTCTATGGGAAACCAAACAAACGACCTCCACTGTTCATCTTAACCGAGGGTTCATCTTAAGCGAGTTCGTCTTAACGGGAGTCTACTGTATAGAGTTTCGAAATCGCAAATGTATTGTGTTTAACCCCTAATGAGGGTACACCACAAAATCTTTACTTCTGATTGAATTGGGTACTGTGCGTCTGCATGCTCCCTTTAAGTACGCATATTAGGCTGAAAGCGAAAGGCAGAGGGTTCGTAAGCACCTTTTTAATGCAGTTTGAGGTTTCCCAAAGCTATAACAATGGAGAACTCCTGCTATATGACAATGTATGCTAGTATCAAATATGTAATTACGCTATTAGTGTCCTTGGAGAAACTGATCGCATGATCCCCAGGTTTTATGTTGTCACAATTTTTGTGACAGAGAAGGGGCATCAGTGCTTTGTTTTATTTGTATATCACATATCAAGCTCACGAGACTGCTTTTTCCAGAGAGAAGGCGGCATTTGCTTTTGCCAAAAAAAGGAACTTATGTGCACCTAGCTATAAATGCATTTGCAGCACAGCAATAAATTGCTACAAGTACAAACAAGGAAAAACACTGTAGCTGACCTGTGGTGCGTTGGTTTCAAAGCTCACGTAGGAGCAGTGCGGCTCCGGAGTGATGTGGATTGTGAAATAGTAACCCTGCAAAAGATGGCATAGCACAGTGAGAACTAGATTGCAGCCAAAAATATTCTAATAAGCAAGTCCAGCAGGTTGCACACAGCAATAATGATTCAACAATACACGATTTTACAAAGGGGTGATTTTACAAAGCACAGGAAAGTGTTGACGACTTCCCCCCTTAACAGCCCAGTTAAACCGGTTTCTCCAAGGGTCATAAAATGGTGTATAATAATGGTGGTGCAAAAAAGAAAGCGCCATACATTTCAAACAAGGTGGAGTGCAGCCCAAACCTGTGCATCATCTTGTAACAGCTGTCAGCCAAGTGCAGTGAACCGAGGTGTATTTGCATTCTTTTTCGCCCATTTTGCAAGCCTTTCTCTTGAGCACATACAGCATCACATTTGCTCATTAAAAAAAATAAGGACACCAAACTTTGCTTCTGCATTCTTTACAGCTCAATGTTTGCTAAAACAAACGTTAGCTGCACTAAGGCATGAAAAAAATCACGATGTAATAGCTGTTACTTGCCATTCCTGCTTTTTAACAGGATCGCATAAGAATTTAAGTGATTTAAATTGAGATGGCAATTATATCAGTTTTTTAGTCTCACGGGACCTCAATGTTGTCTCAGCCACTGGTGACACATCAGATCAGAACACATTGGGAGGAAAAACTGGATTATAAATTGCAGGCAAATTGCTTGTGGTGACTATGCACACCAGTGCCACATGCACCATTCTGAACAAAAAGATGTATGCAACCTTGCTTCCCTTCTACTGCTCCGATGCCTGGTTCCGACCAAATATGCATGGTTTCACAATGCCCAAACGACATTACTGCTTATTTATACAGGCTATTTGACTTGTTTTTGACAGTGCCATGCTGCTTCACTTCTGTCCGTGTTAACCCATGTCTCACTTCAGCTTGATTGTCTTTCATCACTGGAACAGAATGTGCCTGCTTTGTGCCGGCAAGTAATTATAATTATTAATAATAGGTTTACAGGAAAGGAAAGGCATAGTATCTATCACACTTATTCTGTGGACCCCTGAACCACACTGTTAGGGAAAGGAAGAAGGTTAGTTAGTTATATAGGGCTTTTTGGTGCATAAGCAATGTGCCAAACACAAGGTTAGATGATTTATTATGTGAAGTGCCTACAATTATGGTACTCATATTTGATTTAAAACATTGGCTTTCTTAAGAAACGTACAAACAAGAGAAAAATCAACGAATCATCGTTCACCTAAAAGCAATGCAGGATGAAATGAATTGTGTTCATTGTAAAATACAGTAAATTATCTTTTCCTATGATCCTCAAGTCGCAGGCATGAGATTAAAATATGATTGATCGTGAGCTCATCACCACACATTTCACACACTGGTTTGTTTTTCCATGTTAGGAGGAAATTATGTGTGATATGAGTATGTCCTATGCATAGATGACACAATTACTTCAATAAAACATTCCTGATGTCGGCATGATTTCCATTATCCTACAATTGGCTTTATATAATGCAGCTTGTTGTTTGCTTCGTGTTCCCAAGCAGCTTGACAGCTGGCTTTTACTTTACTGCGCACTAACTGAACGCAGTCCTTGTGTCACGCATTTTATTTCCATGGTTCTTGCTTGTGCAGCATACGCGTCAGCTCTCTCATTGCCCCTTATCCCAACACGACTGGGAACCCAGCAGAGTTTTATATGACGTTTTTGTGATGAGGGTTTTACTGTGTTGCATATTATGCTGCCAATAAGTGGTTTAATGCTGTGAGGACACTTAAAGAATCAGTGTAGATAATGCTATTTTTGATGTTTTGATTTCTTACTTTCTCCACAGCAGTACAAACAGCAAAACACAGAAAGAAAGAAGGAGGGAAATAGAAAGAGGTGCCATAGTGGAGGTCTATGGAGTAATTTTTACCACCTTTAACATGCATGACATTGTACAGCACATCGACGCCTCTGTTTCACCTCCATCGAACCCCAGCCACTAGAAGTTTAGCAGGTTTGAACCCAGGCACTCCGGTAGAGTAGTCAGCTGTCTTAACCACTGTGCCACTATGGCGGAGCACAAGTATAAGTCATAAAAAATAAACTGATTATGAATTGTGGGGATTCACAGTCCCCTGCCTCCATTATAACGGCCGCGCGTAATTAACACGCGTGATTACGAGCGCTAGTAGAGAGGTTGGCGGAGGAGAGGGCACGCTGGCCACCACCCACCGCGTCCCGGGCCCTGCGGGACGCTGCCACGGGCTTCCCTCTTTCCTGCCGGCGTAACCCGGAGACCTCCTCTCCCATTCCGAGGGACGAGCGCGTCTGTCGCAATTCCCTTGGAGTCTTTCGGCAGATGAGCATGCACGCGCACAGTACAGCATTTTCTATCGGAAGACCGCCGCCTTCACCTTCTGCTCCCGGTTCAGCGCTCACTTACCGCCGCGGGCTGTGAGCACGTAGCCGCACCAGGTGAGCAGACTACCTCTCATTCCTTGTGCGTGCTTCCCCTTTAGGTGGTTTAATTTCATCCCCGTACGCAGCGTTCGCTCGCTACATGGCGGTTGTACTTGAGTGCATTTTCCTTGCCGTTACTCGAACACAATAAACTGTTCGAGTACGTAACTCTGTTTGTTCCCTCTGGCTCGAACCCGCCGCAGTAGCGACTTCTCGCACCGCGGGTTTGGGGTCACAGCTCTGTCTGTTAGGGCTGCATGTCGGGGCTAGAAGGAGACCATAGCGTCTAGCCCCCCTTTGGCGCATTCTTGCAAGAATTAACCTCCGTATTCTTGGCGCCCGAACGTGGGACCAGAGGTGCGACAAATCGAGTGTGTGTGTGTGTACGACTACCGACACATAGACTAGCCATGGTAGTGAGCAGGGCTGACTTTTCAGTCTCTTATAATACTGCAGTAGTCATTGCACAACGGCAAGAAAGCAAAGCCACCATAATCTTTTATTACCGCGAGAGCTCAAGAGCTGACGCTAGCCACTGTGATCTTTGTAATTTTCTGCGAGAGAAGGAGGTCACATGACTCCACCGCTCTGCAGCAGGGTGACGCGCGGATGCTGGTGTGACGGGCATTCTCTCGTAGCATTTTGACTTACCATGCTCTGCGGGAGAACAGGAAACGTTGTAGCGTATGCACTTTTGCGCGCGCACATTGATGGCATGAGAAGTGTTATTACTATCCTTTCTGCCGCGCCCGTTAGCCAGTTCGTTGCGATAGCTCGCAGCCCCAGAGAAGGGTCGGCCTACCCGGCTTTTTCGAGTAGTGACCTTTTCAAGTGTATCAGTGCAGTGGGGAGCCTAGTCAGCCTTAAGGGAGCTTTAGGAAGAAAGTGGAAGGATCCTTTTTCTCTTTATTTTGTCGACTAGCGTTCTACGGGCTCTGGGAGCCGAGCGGCGCGGCCGCGGCGCACATAAGGACACGCTGGTATTGCTGCCTGTGCGGGCGCTACACATCTTTTATTGCTGTGAGCGCGTTGGATCACTACCGACTGTACTCCTATAGCACTTAGCGCAATTGTTTTTCCCCACGCAAAGGATAAACACGAGTCCTTCGAGGTTGGTCACGCCACGCTGAGACGAGCTATATCGCATATGTGCATCACTGAGCATGCGAGCGGCCCTAAGGTTTTTCTTCAAGTTGTGTCATTTCGCTGCCTAGTGATGTGCATGGTGACATTGTTGAACTGGTAGAACTTACTCTATAAGTTCGCAGCAACGCCATAGGTGCTGCGTTGGGCACACGTCGACGCGCGACAGAGCTGCAAGAGAAAATGGTGGAGCTAGACTTTACACAAAGCGCACCGCAATTCGATCCCCGCTGCGTGGCCCGAGGAGGACGCACTCTACCACCAGCAGGCAGCTGCAGCTAGAGGCAAGGCTTGAGATTTCGAGCATTGGGCCTCGTTACGACTTGCGCCCACGGCAGACGTAACTCTGACCAACGCGCAGGGAGTAATTTTTTGTTCTAAATATGGATGAGACGCTCTGTTAATATTCACCGCATTTTGCTTCCAGAGCAAGCACGCGCTTTCTCTTGGAAAAGATTGAGTGGGGGTAGATTTGAAAAAAGAAAAGAAAAAAAGTAACTAGCGAAAAGACAGCATTGCAGCCAGCAAGGAGGGGAGCCGGCGAAGGTTATGACGACCGACGTGCATGGAAGGGCAAGCCGTCCAGGGAGTGGCCGCATTCCTGCACACAGAGCCTGCTGCCACCGTCAACGAGGCCAACAAGAAAAAGAATTTCCGGTCGGAGCGAGCGGGCCGGAGTTCGCAGAACGGGCTCCTGCGTCTATCAACCGCGAAATTTGCAGCAAAGAGGCCACCTTGCCGGGTCTTGAGGGCCTTGGCACCCTCAAGACCCGCCGTCGCAGCTTCCCCAGAGGAAGCTCCATTTGCACTCAGCCTCGGCTGCGTCGGCAACATAAGGGAAAAGAGGCAAGCCAAGAGCGCGTGGTCGGCCCGCTGACGGGAGGCCTGCTGCAAACTACGTAACGGGAGGGCGCAATGCTGCCCGCACCCTTCGCCCCTCCTGCAGACTGCCCCAGCTGACTCAAGGCCGACTGATGGTGAAGAAGTGGGAGCTGTAGTTGCTGCAGCCACCGCACGTACGCCCAAGGCTACAAGGTCGTCTCCTGTGGTCGTCGGCCTTGCCTCCCCCTCAGACACCTGTGGCTGTAAGCTGTCTGCAACTTTTATATACTGGCACTTTCGTCTGGGTTTAAAAGTTAAACGGCGACTAGCCGGCCCCCCTTGGTATCTTCCTTGGTTAACGCGGCCACTTTTAGCCGTACGGCGGTTTTAAGGAGGGGCGGGATGTGGGGATTCACAATCCCCTGCCTCCATTATAACGGCCGCGCGTAATTAACACGCGTGATTACGGGCGCTGGTAGAGAGGTTGGTGGTGGAGAGGGCATGCTGGCCACCCCCCCCCGCCGCCTCCCGGGCCCTGAGGCGACGCTGTCTTTCCTGCCGGCGTAACCGGGAGACCTCCTTTCCCATGTTCGAGTCGAGGAGCGCGTCTGCCGCACTGGCTCGGGCACTCGTTGGCAGGTGAGCGCGCATGCGCGAGGTTCATGATTTCCGCCGGGGAGACCACCACCGTCACCGAGAATTGCTCACTGAACATACGCACTTACCGCAACGGGATGGGAGCATGAAGCTGCGCAGGTGAGCAGACTACTTCTCACCTCCCTTGGGCGCGCTTTTATTTTAGGTGGTTTTATTTCACCCCCGTACACTGCGTTCGCTCGCTACACTGCGGTTGTATTTGTGTGCTGCTGATTTGCCGTGTACAACTGCTCGGGCAAATTAAAGCTTGTTCGAGTGTGCAACTCATGTTTGTCCCCTCTGGCCCGAACCTGCCGCAGTGGCGACTTCTCGCACCCCGGGTTGGGGGCCACAGCTTTGTCTGCTAGGGCTGCACGTTGGGGCTAGAAGGCGACTGTAGCGTCTAGCGCCCCCGTGGCGCATTCTTGTGAGAATTAACCCCCATAGAATATAAGAGGTATATTGTCGCATCAAGCAAAGAAGATCCCATGCCTGTCCCTTAAAACAACGATCACCCATAATTACTAGGCCCTCGTGCTGTTGAGCCCGGCCTAGGAGAGGAATTGCACATACCCCCTTGAGGATGCCATTGACCGAGTAACCACAGGGGCTGAAGAGAAACTCGTCCAGGGTGGCTGTAGGGTAGAGGCGGTCAATGCCAGACTTCTGGGTGGCATCGCAGGCATTGGCTGAGCCTTCTTGTGTGAAGATGCTCATCACCCCCTGATCCAGGTCTTGCATGATCACCTCCAGGGTCTGGTCGGCCACCTGTACTCCACGGTAGCCCACTGGGGTGTTAAGGGTGTACAGGTACCTGCAAGGCACAAAAAGTCCACCCTGCTTGTTCTGTGCATGAAACATGACTGACAGGCACAGATCCCATATCGCCCCTATGTGATTTAACCGCTGCAGCAAGCTTCATATACCAGGTGATGGTTTTCAACATTTACAGACTTTTTACTTTAAAGCATGCAACAGAAGTGCATGCTGTGCAGGGGAATTGTACAACAAACCTTGTGAGCATTGACTCTCATTAGCTTCTGCACAGTTGTGTGTATCCACAGAGAGGGAAATCTCCACATTTAGGTGGAAGGAGTGGCAGGTGATCGGTTCCGTTGCAGAACAAGGACCCTGCTTCTCTCGGGATGTGTGCATGAAGGAGCATCCACAAGCCCTGCCCTTTCAGAGACACAGTGGCTTGTGTTCTCACAGAAATTCAAGCTTGAATGCTTCAACGAGAGTGCAACTGCTGCAGCTGTAAGCGATTTTTAAGAGAGTACAACTGCAGGGACAAGTCCAGGTTCAGCCTGACTGTGAGACTTCGCAAGAAGAAAAACTGATCATGCCTGAAAAATTATTTTTATTATTAGGTCATTTTCACACATTCCCACTGCCCTTTGTAAATGTACTGTGATATATGTATTTTGATTATCTTAAAGTGCGAGACACGCAGCATTTAAGGCCACCAACATCGAAGGCAGGGCCATTTTCAAATTTCTTTAATTCCCAATGCATTTACCATATTAAAGATTCAAAAAGTATATTAGTAGTTAATTAACCAATTATGGAGGCCTAACATGTATATAACGTGTGCACTGCTGGACGATCCATTTGCAGGAACTGCAACAATGTACCCGTTTAAAAAGATACGTGAACATTAGAAAAAGAGTGACCCAGTATAGTGTTTGTGCAATATTAGCCTCATGGCTAATATGTTGCCCACTAATACCTGTGCTACACGAACATCTTCGAATGACATTCGAACACAACGGGCTTCAGCATTCACTCGTGGTATTGCAACGGTTCTGCTGTATAGAGTTTCGCTTCTGTACGTTTGCTTCTCTTTAGTTTGTACAAAATAAAACGGCGCAATGACAGTGGTTCCCATGGTCATGCTAGACCGACAGCAACACAAGCATGTTTAACAGCCACATATTATTGTACTGCGACATGTTTTTCAGGCAACTGACACGGATGGCAGCCCTTCATGTTCTCAACAGATCGCGGTGCACCTTCACGAAACTTTAGGTTGGCGAGGAAACAGCGTGATGACAGCGCTTGCATCTACGTTATACATCATAAATACAAGCAAAATGAGCGGCTATATTTTATACTTGAACACTCAACCATGCTATGTGAAATGATTGCATTTCATTCGAATGCAACCCTCTTCACCACATGTATACCTATGATCGAGTATGCAGTACTCGCGCTTTCAGCGATTCTCTAGAGCCAATGCACAAGTTTAAATGAATGCAAATGGCCGTCAAGTGTACTTTTGGCAAAAGTGTTCTGAAATCTACTATTGTTTACATGGCAGGATGCGCATACAATAAACTGAAGGCATTGATGTGACCCTAACTGCCGAGCAGGCGGCCAGCAAAGTCTGAAACGTTACAAGCTTGCGGATGACAAATAAGACTGTTGCAGTGAATGCGAACGGCCACTGCACATACTTCTGGTTAAAGCGGTCTATATAAGGTATTGGTCCCGTTAGAGAAAGCAGGGAGAATCAGCGAGAAACCCCGGTCGTATGAGACGTCACCAAACAGACTGTAAAGTGCTTTCAAGGTAGGCGATCGTAACAGCATTTCCTGCAGAGTTGTCTTACTGTGTAAACAAGCAATAGTAAAAATGGTTTGAAAGAGAAGATATTACTTTGTAACAGTACAACGCAACCTGTGCTTCATGTCAGGTAAAGGAGCACTGGTTTTATATGCACATCGATGTAAACAAGCGTACCGGAGCGCAATCGTCGCATCTGCGCATTCGTATGCAACTTTTGCACTCACGCGGTAAACGCCAAGCTGTGTAATGTTATCTTCAAACACTCATTTAGCCAATACACGAGCTATTCGAGAAACAGGGCGAAGCAAAGCAATGGCGACCTGCTATTGGTCGGCGCTTGCTGTGTTTGCATTTCGAAGGCATTCCAAAACCTCGAATGTCTTCGTGTAGCTCGACTTGAATGACATTTCAGTCGAATGCCTTCGAAACACACCATGTAGCAACCTAAGTTGGCATTCGAGTCAAATGATATTTGGCTCGAAGGCATTCAAAACGCCCGTGTAGCAGGGGTATTAGTTATTCCCAGCATAATGCAGTATTTTGGGAGGAATCCAATAGAGTGCACACACTTAGCATATGGCCTTGCTTTCCCATCACAGCAGAATATGCCATAGCTGGCTACTCCAGCCGTAGAGATGTCATCACTAGTCAAGTGGTGCATGTCCTTTGAATCATGTCTGGTTATCAGTCTTCCATGGGACATGCAAAGTACAAATACCTGTGAACCAGGCATAGAAACGCCTGAGCATATAACCAGACAATCGAATAACATGCTCACATGATGTGTGATGGACCTTTTGATCAAACTTAGCAGTGCGGCCCACCGCTGTCACACTTACTAACTGGACAACACTAGTGTCATAGGTCCGCCAGGGCCATGCATGTGGGCCCAGTAACAAAACTCACCAGCAGTCATGGTTTATTCTGCCCATGCAATAGGCTGCACCATCTGCAACAAGCATGAAGCAAGGCTCAGTACAAAGCTATGCACTATGCTCCACTGACCATGAAAAGCTATTTACTAAGACAATAACATGCACACCAACCATGACTATTCCATCAGCCCTCTCTGCAATGTAAGAATGGTTAAGATAACACCAATCGTACTGGCAATCAAAATAGATGCTCCCGCTCTCTGTGCACACTGGGTGGAATAAAAACAAAGAAAACAAGTTGCGATGGCACCCCATCCAGCCCATGTCACTTAGGCAATGCACATAGAAAGCCTCCAATGACGTCAACACGAAGGGGGCACGCGGGAAGGTGTTGCCCTAATTCGTTGCGAACGATAGGCAAAAGCACATTTAGAAACTTTTGCAAATTATAGGCTCCCCACAGAGCTTCTAAATTTCATTCAAATGTTAGCAACTACCACAGCTATAGATTTGTACCCCAATTATTGTTTAAACAGGGTTCGTACAGGTGGCAAAGAAAAAAAATTCAAGGATATTCAAGGAATTTCAAGCCCCCATAGGAGGATTTTCAAGGCCCCCTTCGAGGGCTTAATTTTTTTTTCCATGTCAAAGATCTTCAAACAGTGCTCTCAAAACGTCTGAAATATTTATTCCACAAAGAAAAAAAACATCACTATGCAGATTTGCTTCTATTGCACAGAAAAAAATTAAATATAGCTTCATAAAATATCACAGTGAAAGTTTGGTCATATCCCGCAGAAAAGTAAAAAATTAGTTTTATAAAATTGTTGGTTATTTCTTATACCCTCACAAAATATTGTCCACTGCTTCAACTGCACAAAACAAAAAAATCCTTAGGAAGCAGCTCCTCAGGGCTACTTCAGGGGAGCTCCAGCAGCTTTTGTTGAATTTGGAGCTTGATGGCGTGTAGCTCCTCACTCTTGTCTTTGGCCGTCTTTCTGAGGCTATTGGACTTTACAATGTGTGTCACATTGTTTTCTGCCTCTGCTTTATCAGCATAGGCATTTGCAGATGCCATGAGATCATCAATTGTCAATTCCAGCTTCTTTTTCTTTCTTTTCATTGCATCAAGCTCTTCCTCAATGCAGTGCTTTTTTCTCTGCTTTGAAGCTTCAAGGTCCTGCTTTTTCTGGGCTTCCAAATATGCTCCATACTTTTGCCTTGCAGCTGACACAGCGATCCTCAGTTCCTTGGTGACTGGAATGTTTAGAACACCACCTGCTTTCTCAACCGCATCGCACACGATCCGTTGTGAAACATATGAAAGGTCCTTCAGAATCTCAATGCACGCCTGTCGGTTTACACTGAATCCACGCTCGACAGTTGCCTGGCCATGACTGAGGACAAGCAGAAGTTTCACAATGCTCCACAACTTCGAGTAGGTTGAACTGAACTTCAAGAGATCAGGGTAAAATTCATCCAGTCTGTCAGCGCACTTGTCAAATTGTCTAAGCTGATGTTTCTGCTCGTGCAGGAGCTCCGTGTACTCTGCCAGCACCGTGTCTCGAAGGCCATTCTACCTGCAGTGATGAGGGTGTCCAACACTTCTGAAACCTGCAAGGCATTCCTCTGGCTTCGAGCACATCTGTCGTGGGTCTAGTGAAGAAAGGCCCCTAACAAATGCAAACTTCAAGGGGCTTCTGTTTAGAACTTTCTTTGTGGCACTGATCAAAAACTGTTTACATTCCATCCGGAATTGAAACACGTCCTTTGAGCTCACTTTAGAATTCTTGAGAACTTGCTCTGCTTTGTAGCCTATATCCACCTTTTCAAGTGGAACATGGTTCTCGGCATTATCAATGTCGATCTTCAGCAGACCCACTATCCCTTTGGCAGACAGGATCGAACATTTCAAAAACTTCGTCAGCAGCTTTCTGAGAACAGTTTCTAACTCCCTTGCAAGGAAAAAAACCATTGGTTTGTCTGTCAGGTATTCTACCAGAAAAGGGTTCAGTGCCATCGCCACACATAAGGCAAAATTCAACTTTGCTGGCAGCAAAGCATCACAGCAGAACTCCCACAAGTTATTAAACGATGCACATTTTGGCAGGTTGACTTCTTTTTTTCTAGCAGCCTCAATGTACTTTTTCATGTTACACCACAACAGCAACGCTCTCTCAATTACAGGAACATTCTCCCCCACCGGCGGGCGGCAAACTTAAGAGGAAAGGTACCTTGGCCTGTAACTGCCGAAAAGTCCTGTCTCCGTGCTGGAGCACCTTCAAAAATTGCACTCAGACTAGACAACAAGCAGTCAAGTCCCCATTTAGTCGCCGAAACTCCAGCCCTATAAGCATTGTGCACTGTGTGTAGCCCACAAGTGCCTAAGTCCACACACAGAACTTGGTGGTTTTGTTGCAAGTGCTCTTGAAGACCTTTGAAGAACTTCAGATTGACATTGGGCCCATCCATCGATATCTGAAGAATCTTGGCAAGAGGCAAAGGCTCGAGGGCGCTTAGCAACTTTTCCTGAATGTCATCGGCTGTGGAATGCCCCATAAAAACGGAGGTGTAATACCTGGTCGTCACTTGGTGAGCAGAGTCCCAACACCTCACGTGCACATCCATTTGCTTACTTTGCAGAAAGTCATTTGCCGACTCGTCAAACAGTACGACATAGAATTCACACTGTTCTATTTCTCGCTGCAATGCTGAAAGAAAGAAAGGCCTGAGACCGTGACACGTCATATAGGCGCATTTCTTCTCACCACAAGAAAACGCCTTTGCCACTTCACTGTCCGGAAACATGCGCTGAAATAGCTCCCCTGCTTGGGATGACGACCGGTACGAAAAGTGGAATGTCACAACTTTCAGAGTCCAAAGAATTTCAGCGTCAGTGACAAGCTCGTGCGCTTTGCAAGCATCGTTTAGGCTTGGCGACTGCGAGGAACACGCGCTAGTAGACTGCTCTACCGCGACCGGCGTCAGGTACCTTTTCAACGCGCTCCCTTGCGCTACCTTCATTGCGCCAATATGCTTGCCGCTTTTCATGTGATTTTTTAAAGCGGATTTACCCATGGCAGTCACATCCACAGTTTTACCGCAAAGCTTGCACTTAGCCCGATGCGGACTCATTGTATTAAGCGCAATCCACTGCTTGTATTCGTCATGGTGGAGCCACGTAGCCTGAAACTTGCTCTTTCCGGGCATTGTGTCACATATGAAAATATCACGTGCGCTGACAGGCAGAAGCCACGCTCATTCCAAAAATGCAAGCACTAGGGCAACGCCAGCGTAGACACGGCTCGGTAAACCTATCTAAAAACGTTGGGCTCGGCGAGTGATGGCGATGCGATAGCGATGGGACGACGCAGCCGCGCGCCCACTGCAGTGTTGCCAGCCGCCTAACGAGAATGCGCTAAATAGGCTTAAAATCGATACGTTTCCTTCCCCGCAGTTCATTCAGAACTCAGTCAAGAATAAAAGTTTAGCAACAAAAACGTTTTCATGACGAAAACCACCAGTTCAAATTTAGTATTCAAGGAATTCAAGAATCTTCAATTACCAGTCATAAATTCAAGATTTTTAAGGGCCTTGAAAACAGACTTCCGTAATTCAATGGTATTCAAGATTTTCAAGCACCTGTGCGCACCCTGTTAAAGGACAGCTCCTGTCACAGATGGCACGTGGAAAAGCAGAGAGATGTCCAGGGTGATTCATTGAGTGTGGTACTGCATAGCATGCGTTGTACTACATGGCAATTCACAACAAGGTCCTCACGCTATCACAGCATCACAGCTAATATAGTAATTCCAGGCTACAGAAGACACACATCGCCAAAAATGGAAGTTGAAGCTTACCTTCAAAAAGTTCATCCAGCACTTCAACCTGTAAATGACAAAAGGGAAAGAATGTGAAGCCTCAATTGCCCCACTGCTTTACAACATCTATTGTGCATATCCAAAAAGGCAGGTGAAACCTAATCAAACTGAAATGTTTTAAAAGCTGCATGACTACTTTGACAGACCTTCACATATTTCATGTCTAAGCTTGTATGCTGTTTCACCTCGCCCTTAGGGAACTGAACGCAAAGGAAGATGCAGTCCTGACAAAGTAAAAAATTTGCTGGATATTTGAAGTAACTGCGGAACATGCTCTGCACACATTAACCTGAATTAGTAATTACGAACTGCTCATTTGGGCATAACAACAACAAAACTGTCTGAACAGAGCATAAGGAATTGGCTAAGATAAAAAGACCAACAGACAGTGCTGAGAGGAATCTGTTATCATCATGCAATAAACAAATAACAATAAAATAAATGGAAACAAATAACATCTTATCTAGTGTTCAACATTGTTATAGGCAAGGGTTCAGAAAGCCAATGTAACTGTCCGAATGTGTGTGATATTTCTAAATTAGATTGTAGTAATATTTGTTGACTGTAATTCATTCTAAATGCCAGTACAGACTAAACCTTGTAATAAAAACAACCTCAGTGAGTTGGATATAAGTTTTTCTGGCTGCTCTCAGTATGTAGTATACAATTCTGGTGAATGCAACATTGCCCTCTTCTCTTCTGGTGCGGCACAAGGATCTGTCTTAGGGCTCTTTACTTTAAATTCCTGACCTCCAAAATTATGTGATACAGGTGTAATTCCAATCTCTTGACAGTAGGGTTCTGCAACTTCTTTCTCCTCACTGGTTGCCTCTCAGAGAGTTAAACGGCGATTGTTGCTGAGAGGTGTCCCCGCAAGCTAAAGGTAACATACACTCACTGAAGACAGGAACTGATTATGGTAAAGGTAATTTTATAGTGTAACTGTCACTATACCATCACCTCCTGGCTCTGTTCATGGCTGGTTTTGTGGCTGCTGAGAATCAAAAACACATTGCGGAACCTAAAGAGGAACACACCCCAGGGAATATGTTAGTAAATTATTTAATGTTGTGAATTGGAAAAAAAAATCGTACGAAGTAGATTTGAACACGTTTCTGAATTAAGATATGTAGCGTCAATCCCCAACCCGACCCCCTCCCTAAGTATGTAAAAAGAAAAATATGTAGCAATTGTGAAAGGAGAGAAGGTGAAGGAAAAACTACTGCCTTCCTATTTGGAGAGAACCACTCCGAGTTGTAAGCCACTTCTTGCCTTTGTCCCATCCCTGCTGCACTGTTCATTCTTTGACTGGAATTCGTTATGTCAGAAACTTTGGTGGAAGGAAAGATAGTCCAGTTGTGCACAACTCACTTCATCTTCAAAGCTGGTGTGTGGCTTGTCTTGTAGTTCTGGTCTCATGAAGTTCTTGCGTGAGTAGAAGATATCCTGGAAAGAGTTCCACACACAAGCAAATCAGTGGCCGATGTGCACACATAGGTCAGCTATGGGAAACAAAACTGGTAATGCTCAGAAGAGTGGATTTGTGCAATGTGTTAGCAGATTTTGTAAAGCAGACATGAATCAACCATTCTGCTCTAACAGATCAGGCATTGCACAGATAAACCAAACAAAATATTATACTCTGATGCTTCAAAGCTGCTAATAGTGATGTAATCTGAAGCAGGCAGACAGTAACATGCAAAGGCCCAAAAACCACTTGTAAAAACTGCCCTTTATGTGTCCTCAAATAATGAATATCTAGGTGGCAGAGAATGTTCATGGCTGTGTGCTGTAAAGGCTGTGAAAGTGTAAAGCAAAGGAAATTAGTGGTGGAATGGTTGTTAGGCAAAAGTACATTGGGTGATCCAAAACAAAAACTGCAAATACTGTGTAACACAGTAAAATTAAAAAACAATGTCTATGCAAGAAAAAAAAATTGCCAGGACAGCTGCATTCACCAATAAAAAGCGGCGCTGATAGTTAGCTGAAGCCTTAATGGTTGGTTTGGTTTGTGGGGTTTAACGTCCCAAAGTGACTCAGACTATGAGAGACGGCGTAGTAGAGGGCTCCAGAAATTTCGACCACCTGGGGTTCTTTGATGTGCACTGACATCGCACAGCACACGGGCGCCTTGCTTTTCGCCTCCATCGAAAAGCAGCCGCTGAGGCCGGGATTCGATCCCACATCCTTGGGAACAGTAGTCGAGCGCTGTAACCACTGCGCCACCCCGGCGGGGTGAAGCCTTAATGCATGCAGCATTAGGCACCACCTTTTTGAGACAACCGCAGCAATAAGAGTGGACATAAAAAAAATCTTGCATAGTTTTTGTGAAAAAAGCGTCGCAATACTGTCTGCCTTTCAAATAAGTGAATTTCCTTTTTTTCTGCAACTTATAAATCCTCTGCGCATGATGATATTAAGCTCTGCCTCATGGTATGTGAAATTCCAATTACAAGAATGTACATACTCACCAGCACTTCATCGAAGCCCGTCAGCTCCTGAACAAGGAACAGCAGTGGCTTGACCGCATTCAGCAATGTGGTGGAGCCACAGGTCTTGAGGATGAAGCATCGCTTGGACACAAACATGCTGCTCTCGCTGCAAAACAGCCAGAGACAGTTAAAGCTTTGCTGGCGATTAGTGAAGTCTGGTGCAGTTTACATACAATGCCTGCACTTGAGGTAAGGTCTGTATGATACAGCTATGCCTAACCAAGCAACCCGAGACACATGGCAGTAATTGAAAGGAAATGGAAAAACAAAAAATTAGGGGGAACTCTTCATCTCTGTGTTAAGGGTATGATGCAATAGTGGCCCTCTATGGCATTTCCACACTGACAAATCAAATTACAATGGAATAACATTTGAACAAAGTCACTCAAACGAAGGAGCGAACTTTATTAAATTACCTCGTCGAAGCTCCATTGAACGCTAAGCAAACACCCTTCAATTTAATGAAATTCAGTTACTGCTCATCTCAGTTCTACAAACATTTTCCATGACATCATCCTGTGCCAACAACATCATACTGAGCACTTCGACAAGCACAACCCGCACTTTTTGCTGCATATTTTTAGTTAAGAACCACGTTTCATTGCTGCATGACAAAAAGCGGCCGTCATTTACCTTTAAACTAAACTGGCAATTTAAATAAGCTGGCAGCCAGCCAAATCCATAGCTAGCTTTGCATGCTTAATTGGCTCCACAGCCACAGCCAGCCATACACCCAGCCCTACTAGGCTTTTAACTCCAAGAAAGGTGTATGTATGTATGCTGGTTAATCTGTTGATGGTCTGCTGAAGCAATAATCTGCTTGGAGAAAATGAAGGCCTTTGTTGCCCAGCAGACCATTATGTCAGACAATGTTCACGGGAGCTTGCATAGAGTGACTGAGTTAAAGACCAACGCAATCTTAAGTTCGAAAGTGCTGCAGAAGGTTGCTGCATTCTTCGCTTGCAAATGAGCGCAGTGATGAATAAATGGATTGAGGTATGGGTTTGAATACCCAATGTTTCTTGGAGCTAATGGAAACAAGCTTTCATACACTTATTTCAGTGTAGTGAATATTCACCTTAAATGTTTTCCTAAGGTCCCATGAAGTTTGTTCAAGTGAAGTGACAGAGCCTCAGCCCTACTAGGCTTCTAGCTCCAAGAAAGGTGTATGTGTGCATGCTGGTTAACCATGATCCACTGAAGCAATAATCTCTAAATTACTCTAAAAACTCAAACTATTGACAAATTCCTATAATGCTAAATGATTTGAGACATGCTTTAATCTGCATTACATGCTATGCTTCTGGTATGGTTTATTGCGCCCCAAAGAGATTCTGGCTTTGAGGAATGCCATATAGTGGAGCCTACCAAGATACTTTGTTGGGAGAGTTGGTACACATTCATTAATTTAAACAGAGCAAACAAGACAAAGGACAAGATAAAAGGAAGCCACAGTACAAGCGCTGACTCACAACTATGCCTAAGCCTTTACTTCAAGGCCCAGATAAAAACAAATATGACGAAAACGAAACAATCACATAAAACAACCCCTGGGTTCACCTGCTGCACAGAAAGTCACTCATCTCTTTGCTTGAAAGAGCAAGGGAAGTCTTGCTGACACACTTGTTGTTCGTTGAAATAAAATACGATTCAACTATCTCTCTCGACATCTTTTCTTGTGGCGATACAAAATCCTAACCTGGTCAAACATAGGAGTACACTTCTTCATTGTTTCACATGAATGGCAATGTGAGACCAGATATGCTTTATCCTTGCCACTTTCCAAGTTGTTCCGGTGTTCCAGTAGTCTCTTGTTAATACAGTGTCAACAGGCTCCACAAGAGAGTGGATTTGCCTGTACACAACACCAGTCTTGCATCAAACAAATGGGTCTCTATATTTCACCCCACATTCTTGTTTCTTCGATTCTCTTTCCCTTTGAATAGCCAGGCAAATCCTCTTCATCTTGAGCGGGGCGGTCAATGCGACGTCAACACCATACCTTTTGCCTACATTTTTGAGGCCATATGAAATGCTGTGCACATACGGTACCACCGCAACCTTTCTCTTCTCACCCATGCTGGGCAGGGATTTCTGTCTCTGCATTCCTTTAAGGCTCTTCAGTACCCGGCAACAGGCCTCATTAATAACCAACTCCTGCTGTTTAAATTAATAATAGATATAGTGGAGCACTTTGAAAATTTCAATCACCTGGAGTACACCGAGATCTCGCAGTACATGGCTGAAAAGCAGCAACTGCACCCAGGACTGAACCCGCATCTTTGAATCTACAGTCGAGTGCCCTAACCACTGAGCCAGGCCATTTAATCACTGTCATTCCATGCACTATGCGAGCCCTACAGAGTATTTCAAATTTCTGTGCAAGGTCATGTGGCTGCGATATCATGACCCCGTTGACCAAAGAGAATTCACAGGGCCAGAGGGCCTGTCTGCGTCAAATTCTCTGGCAAAAATGAAGGCTTTCCTCCATCTGGGTCCAGATGAAAACAAGTTGTCAAAATGGCTTGTGGACTGAGCCTCCCTCCAGTAACACAATGTAATTCAGAACTGCTCATAATTTTTTCATAGACACATCTTCAGGAAGGTGGCCCATTCATGAGGCAAGATTGATTAGAAGGAGAGTTTAGTGCTGCCCTGGGTAAGTCAGTGCTAGCTTATGAGAGCGAGATGAGGGGGGGGGGGGGGGGGGGGGGGCTAGTTGCTTTTGCATAGTGGTGGAACAGCACAAGGAAAGGGACACAATGAAACGAAGGACACATACAGGCGCTTTTATTACCATCAATATGACAGGATCTACCTTTGGTTGTGATGTGATAGGCCACAGTGGGACACAGTGGCAAAGCTTGTGAAAAGTTGTGCCCAACTCCAGATGCTGCACTATGTTGCCAACTTTCCCCAGCTTAATTGCCAGTCAGCAGAAACGCTGTTAACTGCATTACATACCTGAGAACATATGAGTCAAGCTGGTCATTCTTCTTGAAGCTGATGATCTCGCACTTTACCAGCTTTAGCAAGGATTCCCAGTTGGCCCTGAAATGCGAGTAAGGGAGCTTTTATGGACAGTTTCATAGTACAATGGGCAATCGTGAAAGCAAAAAAATTGAGCGGAAACACTTAGGACTGCCTATGTCATCATCAGCCTGACTATACCCACTGCAGGGCGAAGGTCTCTCCCATATTTCTCCAATTAACCCGGTTCTGTGCTAGCTGCATCCACTTGACCTCTGCGAACTTCTTAACCTCATCCACCCACTTAACTTTCTGCCGCCCCCTGCTACGCTTTCCTTCCCTTGGAATCCAGTTTGTTACCCTAAGCGACCATCGGTTATCCTCTCTTCGCACTACATGTCCTGCCCATGTCCATTTCTTCTTCTTGATTTCCACTAGAATGTCAGTAACTTGAGTTATTTCTCTGACGCACTCTGCACGCTTCCTATCTCTTAATGTTACCCCTACCATTTTTCGTTCCATACCGCTCTGGGCTGTCCTCAACTTAAGTAGAACCCTCTTTGTGAGCCTCCATGTTTCAGCCCCATAGGCGAGTACAGGTAAGATACTGCCTATGTGTATGAAGGCAAAAGCTTGCTTGTGCGATGCATTGCCGTGAGTGTCATTCCCCACACTTGTTCCTGCGGTGTGCCGCTATGTGACCGGTAGTGCACTGCCCTCTTTCTCCTTCCCTGACAGCACCCACCGGGCTAGGCCTCGTGGTGCTGAGGTGATTAAGGCATACAATTGGAGCTGCATATGTTCATATTCCCATTGCGAACTAGCTTCCAACTTGAGATGCATGCTAAATGGGACGCCAAATTGTGTGAGACTGCACAGAGAATGGCTGCGTTACAATTTTGATACGAAAAAGGAGTGGTTCCATATCCATCAGTGATGCCATCTTTATGGGTGCTGTTGACAACAAAGCATCATTCGCATTGCACAGTATATAGGTACCTAGCATTTCCAAACATTGAAATGCAAGGCAGCCCCTCAGCAGTTAAACATCATAACCATTACTGACCGCTCCGATTTATTCCAAATGACTGGCTTAAACAGGCAACCGAGCACATCTCAAAGGTATGCACATGTTCACGTATTACCACTCGTTTAATTTTCATTTCCACAAAAAGAAAACAAATACATGAGTAACATCTCTGTGAGTGGTAAGATGCACGACTGAAAGACTTTTCGTTTGTTCAAAAACAAAAGCTAAGGTTAGAATACCACTTTAGTGTGTGAATGTGAAAGTGAAAGGTCTTGATTTTTTGAAACTTTTTCTTATGCAAGCTGCTCTCAAGACTCATAAAATACTGCATATGGTTAGGATCCAGTTGTTATATCAAAAGGACCAATTAATGGCCTTTTTATTGACGGCTCTACAAAACGGCTTGTTCGAATAACCATTTTTCCAAAAGGCAAATTAGAGTGCAGACTAGCGAATGGATGTGTTTACTGACGAACAGCTATGTAAATGCATCCCTCCCCCCATTGCCTCCTCATAAAATAAAGTGACAAGGAGAGATGGCTTTCCTTCAAAGGAAATATAAAGAAGAGACCACAGACTTCAAGGGTGCATTCCTTCCCTATAGCTGTTTCTGTTCAAACACTTAACTGTGCAAAAGTTAATCTCAAACTGAAATGACTTGTTTCTTAGGGCATAGAACACATTAGTCCTAGATTAATGTCCTTCCGCTTAATACACTTTAGTTGGACGACTAACCTTGAGGCTTGAAATTTTGAAAATAAGTGCAGCAGTACCCAGCTAGCAGGTACACCGATTATTACAGGGAAGAAAAAGCAAATTTAAAACATAGTGGGTTCAAAGCAGAAAACAAAAATGTTTGCAGGACCAAACTCTCAGCTGAGGCAGACACAATAGGCTGTGACTCATTTAATTACCCAGATAATAACTAAAGCCCAGTAAGTAACTTTCGAATTATTGAAGTTTGTCAGTTCCATTGGAAAGTTCAAAGCCACGAACAAGACAATGAGATGGTTTTTTAAACAAAAACTCAGCGCGAGGAACTCCCAACACCTTTTCCATATATGAAACAAACTGACTACAAGAGATGCGCAGAAAGCTTGGTACAGAAGTGATGTCTGGTGATTACTTGACCAGAGTCAACAGTGCTCAGCTCAAAATGCAGGCAGTATTGCGCCAGGTCGTGCACACACTTTTTTTTTTTTTTTGCTTTGCAGCTTGGTGCAGGGGAGAGGCCAGCTCCATGGATGTTACTTTTAAGAGCGACAGAGTGAGATATATGCCTGACACGTCACAACAGAGCAGGCAGTTCGAATTGGTGCTGCTGCCATCACTACATCCTGTCATCACCGGACATTGCTTCTGTGCCGAAATTTCTGTGCTTCCCTTGCACTCAGTTTTGGTTTAGTTATGTTGAGTTTTGTGCCGCAAAAGCAACTAATACCTCTGTCACACGAGCAAATTTAATGTCATTCGTATCGAATGACATTAGCATGTAATGTCATTATTCCCGTGCTACACGAGAAAATTTAATGTCATTAGGTTCGAATGACATTCTTCGTCGAACGAGTTTGGGGAACTCATTCGCATTCGATCGCGAACCGAATGTGTACTCTTGACGCCAGATACGCAGCAGAAACAAGTAACCCAACAACATATTCTGCGCACATTGAAATTTAATAATTATATTTCTAAAGCTTTGTTTTAATACCTGTTAATTTAGGTGTAAAATGATTAGCACTGCAGGCTCTCGCGGAACGGCATTACTCTCGGTCACAGCAGTGGTCCAGTCATGACAGCGATTCATGATAATTTTGGGCTCTGTGTTCCTTGGTAGCCGCATCTCCCCGTATGTTTATCTCGGAACTAAGTTAAGTTTTGACTGAGCGCCTCACAGTTTGGACGCCAATCGCATGCTCTACGTGTCTCCGTGCGTCTTCGCACTGTGTATCCGTGCTCCGCTGTGGTCAGCCATATTGTTTGTTTACATTAATCTGTTTGTGGGTGACTCGATACTTGGCTTGGATTTTTATGGCTAAAGTACTACCGCACAGTCAAAAGTAATGTTTATCGCTTGAATTATCGTACAGAAATGTTTTGATCAGCTTTAAAATGTTACACAATGATTTCAAACGCCTTTTATTCGCACTGATGTTCCTTAAGTGCAGCATTTTTTTATAGCTGATCGTAATTGCCACCATTTACGAATGACATATTTTACCGTGTAGCACCGAAAGAAACCGAATGACATTCGATGCATCGAATGACATTCGATTCGAATGACATTAAATCTGCTCGTGTGACAGAGGTATAAGGCTATCATGCACCAAACACAAGGTTAAAAATGTTGGTATGATGAGGGTGTCTATCAAACCACTATTTTCAAAATCCCTCACTTTTCCAGGTTTTCCCCGATTTTTTCAGGTCAAATTCTGTAACTAGTGAAGAGGCTCAAAAATGTAGCTGCAGATGATAATAAGCATAAAGAAATAATTCCCAACAAAAAGCTATTTATTAATCATATTCTGCAGTTTACAATAGCGAAAGGCTGTTATTAGTGCTAATGGCAGGTAAAAACATTGCAAGTTAACTGAAAATTAAAAGCGTACTGATGCCAGCCTCAGCAGAGCTCTTTGATACTACCAAGTGCGAAATTTCCTATAGGCCCCAAGCATAAAAAACGGCGGTTTCAATTGGTCAAAATTAGGGTATATATAGGGTGCCTCGGCCAGTCTCGAGGGAGAGCGCGCTTCTCTTAGCACGCTCTTAGCTAAAATTCTTGGATAACAGCCATAGAGTTAATTAAGGGGACACACGAGTCTTAGAACAGTCCACAATAGCCAAAAATCGATTTTGAGAAAAACGCGTTTTAGGAACGTTTATTCTTGCGAGCACCTGCACTCAAATTATTAAAGCTGAATTCAGTCAGGAAATGCGATAAAATTGGCTTTCAAAACGTCACGGCAGCCACGAAATGCCCCCCGAAAAGAGGAATTGTGCTCGAAATTCCCGCGCGCACCGCGGGTGTTGCAGCCGGCCGATCGCCACCATCTTGGGCTTGGTTTAAAGCTCCTTCCTTTGTGCGCAATTTGCGCTATCTCAAAATGGCTTCGCTCAAGCGGACTGGCTGCGCGTGCCGGTTTTGCGAACGCCGTTCTCGCGCAGCGCGCTTTTCAAGCGAGCCGTTCCGCATCTCCCACTGGCTGGCGTGATCGGCGCTTCCGCCGTGGCCGCTGCTTCAGCACCGCTTTGTGCAGAGTTTTTCCTTGGGATTAAGATGCCGCAAAACATATTGTAACTGTACACGAACGGGAAGACGAAAAGAAACGGGCGAGGAACAAAAACCAGAAGACGTCGGCCACAAACGTGCCGTCGCGACAGTTGCGTCAGGACCGTTTCACATGGTGCGATTTTTGCCCTATGACGCTGCGATTCTCGTCGGTCTGACGGTCTAGCCGCAGAGCGAGCGTCGCTCCACCCGCGGAGGAGTTTTCGACGCGACTGGCAGAGGCGGCGACGTCGGCCACGGCATAGAGTTAATACAAAGAATTAACTCAATGGGCCACGGTACGTCAGCTACTACGGGCGCGGCTGGCGCGGCAGTCCGGCGCGGCTGGCGTGCACGGCGCCGCGGCGCGCATGCGCACAAGACGCCCTCAAGGTCTGGTACGTTTTCGGTGTGCATTTTCGAGCAGACGACAGGGCACCTGCAGGAAGGAACTGGCTGACTATCGAGGCACTAATCACTGTTGTGATGAAGGAAATGATGCGATGTGTTTACTGCGAAATTTTCAAATGGCACAAAGCATGTACAGCCAGCCGTGGAGACGTCCAGCCCAGCAACGGTCTGAGCCCGCGTCGACGACGGCTACAGACGGAACGATGATTGTGTACGTGCGTGTTTTACTGACAACTAATAAAAATTTAAGTACCTGTACGATTACAGAAGAGTTATAGATTACACAGTAATGAGGATCACTTTCTCGGCCGGCCGCAGTTCCTGAAGAATTGCATAAATTTCGCGAATTCCCTAGTTCTTGAGCCGCTGACGTTCCGTGTGGCCAAATCGAGTACGGCCTTCGATCCCGGCGTGTACCGGTCACAACACTATGCGAAGCCGCTTCCGCAGATTTTGGTATTCTTCAACTGAATGTACTGCAGATAAGTGAAACAATACCATCGTTACACCTCCTACAGCAATGCATTAAAACGTGTATGGCACACGCACCGCAGCGAAGAACTCACAGCTGTGCACGGCCGCACTACTGACAATTTGCATCCCAAGCATTTTTCTTTCCTCTGAACGTCTCTGTAGTCAATCCGCTTGGTATCATAGACGCAGGGCTGCCCCCGAATGCCTTCTAGCAGCTTTTCCGCAACAGTGTCTGAAATGCGCGCGCAGTCGCTGTCTACATGCAAGTCGCCATCTTCACTGCGCGTGAGGAATGCTGGGATGCGTGGCCGACGCGGCTGACGGGCTGACGCGGTCGGCGAGAAATTTCGCGACGTAAGCCGGAACCGCATGGAGCGTTTTTCGCGAGCGAAAAACGTGACGCGCGGCATACGGCCGCGTTGCCGCCGACGCGTGAGCACCCGCACGAGAAAAATTGAGCGGCGGTGTCGCTATAGTGCCTAGAATATAGTGTCGCGCCGCGTTTTCCGGGTTGCCAGACCACATAACTCCCAACGAGATGAGTTATCTCTGTTACCGCATATATAATATGCCCTTTAAATTACAGGACACTACAATAAAAACAATCATCATGTAATTATACAGCGACATTTCCTCCAAAGTGTATTTATCAAACTTAATTTCGAACAGCAACACTGCGTGCGAAACACTACGCGCGAAAGAACACGATACATTGCACGATACGTGAAGCCATAACCTCCTTTATGGTGAAGCACGTGGCTCCTTGGACGCGCGCACCAGCTTTACCGAGAGGCACGGCCGGTCTCGAGGGAGAGAGTGCGCGAGAATAAAACCCATTGATACTTTGAAAGTTACGCCAACGATTGAACTTTGCCGCCGCCGCGCTACCTCCTCGCCTCCTCCTCGCCCCTTGCGCGCCCCTTCGCTGAAGGCCGGTTCTCCGCCCGATTTCCTGAGCGACGATTGGTCTCCCTTCCGTTGCCATTGGAAACCGACGCGCGACCGGCGTTTTCTTTTTCCTTCGCGCCATTTTTCTCCTAGTCTCGGCGAGCGAATATTGCGTGCTGTGCTTTTATTGCAGCGTGCAAGCTCTATGCCGTGCTGTTGCGCGTACAACTGCAGCAAGCGGCCTGAAGATGGTTATGCGGTATTCATGATATCTCAAGGCAAGCGTGACGGCTTGCGCACGAGTCAATGGATTCACAAGATTAGTCGAAAGACGTTTATTCCTAGAAACAACAGGGTTGTTTGCGACGTCGAGTGCCTTTCTCACTCCCCGTAATAACGCGTCACCTGACGCTGCGTTTTTTATTTCTGCTTGCTGCTCAATATTTTTGCGGCGGCAGCATGTTCATTGTATAAAAATAAGGTTGTCCTCTGCAGCATGCTGAATATTCTGCGAGGCTCCAAGGCTCCATCATTTAACACGCTTCGACTTCTGTACAGTGAGAAACAGGGCGCTATAAACTGCTTTTTGCTGTCAGAAATAACTGGAAAAATATTGCATTTGTCGCGATTATGCTAGGATCCCTGGCCTCCTTCACTAAAAATCAAAATTCGGGCTTGTAGAGGAGCTAGCCTTTCCAGCTTTTACTTGTAGTGTGCGTCGGTTACTCGGGAGCATTGAATGCTGGCCCTGAAAAACTCTTTGGCAAGTAAACCCGAGGTATTGCAGGTAATCTGCACTGTTAGGTCGTATGGCATTTTTTTTTTCAATTCTTGAATGTGTCTTGCCATGCTTCGACGCACGCGTGGGTTAAAAAATATGCGTTCGTTTTATCAGGGATACGGCCAATGTGCAGGAGGTGTTCATATGATCACACACGCTTCACTTTGACCATGACTACTAGTCGTTGGCAGGTTACCTTCGCTTTGAAAGCTGGAGCTCTAAAAGCGCGACTCCGCGTATTCATTTATTGCGAGAAAAGTTATCCCATCGATGTCAAATCAGCCGGAATCATTGCATCAATTTTCTGTATTTACGAAACTTAAACAATCAATGATGATTATAGTTATTATGTAAAAATAGGGGAACATTTTGCGAGCAACAATTCTTAACACTGTAACATATTACTCATTTCAATTGTATGCAAGATTTTTTTTTTCACCTAGCCTGAGTAATTATCTCATCGCTCTATGTTCTAGCTACATTTCACTGAAGACCAGTTTGAGCCGCCAATATTACACGAACTCGAAAAAAAAAACAGACCAAACGCAGTTCCATCAATTTTCTCTCACCGACCTGTCCTGAAGTAAAGGAAGCCTCCTCGACAGAGACATGAACCTCGCGCTGATAGTAGTCAGTTATTTCTGTGGCTTGCTCTTTTCCCACCTCCATTTATGAGAAAACAAGAAAGTATAAGAATTAAAAGTCAATGTATAGTTGTCTCGTCAGATATTATGAGATAATAGAGATATGACTGACAACGTAAGTCAATGAAAATTGAAGTATATCAATGGGTCATGGGACGGCATCAGATTAAATAGTGATGGTTATGAATAGTGATAGGTAATGATGGTGACTGTTACGGATAATAATAGTAAATTATAGTAATAGGCCCGGATAGGAAGGTGATAGTGTTCGTTGCGGATAGTGACAGTTACGATAGGTCTCTGGCATTACTAGATATAGTGATAGATAGGATAGCGATAGTTAATGAATTGGCAGTTATATGCTTTCTCATTTCCGCACGTTGAAGACCTATGTGTACCTTGTAATTTTTTTATTTGATTGTTGCGTTCAATGAAATCAAGCTCTTTTACACAGCGCATGAGACCACAGCATGCTTGCCCCAGAACTTCAGTGTGTCGGCAATAGCGCCCACCACTTCTCCCAGTGTACCCTGCTGTCTTTTAACCACACGCGAAGTCAGTGAGGGGCCGCGTACTCATAAAATTATTTAATTCCTCCATCAGCATCATATCAAGACTGCCGTGGCAAACCTGTTCGCCTCGAAGCAGCAAGGAACAGCTCAAAATTTGGTTTTATACAAAATTAACTAATGAACGCAGATTATCGCGGATCGCTAACTAGCACAGTGCCATTACACTTGGCCTAAGCTTTCCAACGGTATACGGTTCGATGTTGTAGCTAAAATTTAGATTTTAATTGCAATTTACTAAATATCAATTTGGCCCAGTAATTGATCGAAACACATGTACAATTAACCAATAATCCAATCTCATGGTTGATCACGTGACATATACTATGCTTAGAGAGATAGCTTGACAGTAGCGAAATAGACTAAGTCCTGCTTTAACCTTCTCTAATCTTGAAGTTCAAGGCACCAGCCTGGATCGTTTTCCGAAGTTTTACCGCGGTGACAGATTTCACGCTCTAAAAAAAACACACAAAGTCAGAGGCAGTACTAGATTAAGTGCACAAAGTAAAACCTTATCATGAGACTTAAAAAGTGTCTGTAGCACAGAACTCGCCTGAAAGCTTTGTTTATCAGTATCCCCCATTCAAACAGTTCTAAGAAGAAACCAATCAATTCATGAACTTTACTTTCGGCATTCTCAATGCTTTTCTCGCAATTTTTCAAAAATTTTGTGCACTCCTGGAGCGCAGACCTGGCCCAAAAGCTCGCGCTTCACTCACTGCTGCGGCCGGCCGGCGGGCGTCAAGGGGAAAAAGCGTGTCGTGCGCAGCGCTCGCCGCCGCCGCGCGAGGAGAATCGAGGAGGAAAGCGCGGCGCGGAGGAGAGTGTCGCTACTTACGCGAGAAGAGATGCGCTCTTTCCCTCGAGACCGGCCGTGACCGCGGAAACAAAGTTCCGCCGAAAAGGTTCTAGGGTGCCTCGATGTAGCGCGCCGCCGTACAGGGTGGAGACACCGCCTTCGACGGCGCCATGTTGGGGCAAGCTCAGATACGGCGGGCTATGGAGCTGCGGCCCGATTTCTTATTCAGCACGCGCTTACGCTAGCAGGCTCAGCTGTGTACCGTTTTTACACACATACTCGCAATCCTGAGCGCTTTTTTGCTCGAGAAAAAAAAAATGTGAACGCAACTACTGCTTCCTAGCTTGAGGAAATGATCAAATTGCAGATGGTAAGCATTTACTCTTTCGCCGTCTCGGATGTTCAAATGCGGTTGTTTTGACGACTGGCTGTTTTATGAAGCAATGCATTTTGCGCTGCCGGACATGAATGAGTTTATGAGGTGCATAACATTCAGTTGCGTTTATTGCTATAGATCAACAATCATGTGTACGTTTCAGGGAGCCGTATATCGAAAATAATTTGTATCGCAATGGCCCATCGTAAACCGTAGAAAAGACACAGCAAAAAACGGTGCATAATCAACCTTTGAAACGTGTCGCTTGCTGATGCACGCGGCATTTTATTCCAAAACAATCCTCATTAAGACTTGGACGCTGATTTTGGATGCACGCCTAGGAGACATCTTTTAATAAAAGTTGGCGCCAGCTACAGTTTTGCTGCCGTAACCATCATTCGATTTTTCTGACTGACTTAGCCAACTGAAGTAAATGCGCAAGCGCATCGTCCCAAAGCGCTCTAACAGTCTGTTCATAAGCTTTGGGTATTCCGCGCAATCAACCACTGGAATCGGAACGGTTTGTTCGATCAGGCATTTATAGGATTTTACTCGACTCTTCAAATGGAAGATGTCGTTTTGTTCCGATAAATTTTCACACGCAATCAAACAATGTCGGGACAGCCGTTGACTTGAGGAGCCACCGTCCATACACTGTGTTTGCCCTCGAACTGGCGCTGAAATGAGATAGGCGACGAAACAGTCATTTTGCGTATTGTGTAGTGTGCACGCAAATG
This sequence comes from Amblyomma maculatum, assembly GCF_055883805.1. NCBI lineage: Eukaryota > Metazoa > Arthropoda > Arachnida > Ixodida > Ixodidae > Amblyomma > Amblyomma maculatum. The sequence continues at coordinate 473,114,810 of NC_139344.1, read as the reverse complement.
AATGAAATAATAAAAACATTATGGAAGCAATGCGATATTTACATGTACTATCGCAAAATTTTTCCATGGATGCCAGACAAGCTACAGCACTAATTCGGGTGTCAGGCGGTCAAATTTAGCTTCACCTAAATTTGGCTTAACCTCAGACGAGTACTTGCGGGGACAACAGGGTGTGAACATCGCCTCGCAATGCTTAATTAATTATACAGGGAAGGAAAAGCTGCATTCGGGATGAACTTTTGTACTGCGCAAGAACCTTGCTTCCTGATCACGACCGCTTTCACAAGATGATGCCGCTACACCTCCCAGCTCACGAGAGTAATTTCTTTGAGACTTGTCGAGCTGCCAATCATATGGTTAAAACGACCTAATTTTCATGAGAACCCAACTTTTTATATTATTGCGAACCCCAAAAACCTCGCTTAAAACTGCTCCTGTGTATAATTAAAAAAACAGCTTCAGAGGACCTGTTATCTCGGTTTCGCGAAATGTTATACTAGCGATAAGCCCACTTGCCATATTCCAGCTCGGCCAACTCACGGGGTGTTTTTTTTTTTTTAATAATGGTTACAAACTGCGTTTCACTTCCTACTCTGTCGCGAGATGACATGCCATCCGTCGCTCTCCCTTGTATTATTTCCCGAGAAGGAGAGAGGGAATGTAATCTGTGTGAATCTGAAGCCGCGGCAGTTGCCACCAGCTTTCAAGATCGAGTGTAAAGTGGAGCGATCGAAAGGGCACAATGGTCCATTCCTTTGACAAATACCAGGCTCGACCTTCTCCACATGTTCTGGGTGTGACTATGAACGCATGAAAGGCAGATCCTCAACAACAACTGTGTGACACTACGCGAATGATAATAAAGCCGAGTGTCACTCACTGAAACTTACACTAAATTTCCCCGAGTGACTACAACATAGCAGACGCAATTGTCCATATATTTAGTTTATAAGCCCCGCACGTACGCTGAAAATTCAAAATTTACACTTAAAAAACAGCGCGCTACTCCCGATGCCAGGCAGTGCGATGCCCTCCTTCAACGTTGAAGAAGGCAGACCAAAATCTGTTGCGCATAATACTAGATGGGGAAGCCAAAAACCGCACAAAGCTCGTGATTACAAGCAGATGGGTGAAGCGGCGTGAGATAATGTCATTCCAAACAGAAGTGCGTAACTGCGTTAGACGAGTACAAAAATATCCTTTAAAACGCTTTCGTATAAACAGATACAGACCGCAAGAAAGACGACACGCGCACATACGCAAGCGCTTGTGTGTGTTTGTCATCTTTCTAGTGGTCTGTGTCTGCGCTAGACCTTTTTACACGATTGAAATACACCTATTCGCTCAAAAAAATTTTATGGATGCATAAAAGCAGCACAGGTATTGCGGCTTACTTCGCAGATCTTGCGTTGCCATTAGCCGTCCAGTACTTTCGCGTCCCATACATTTCTTCGTCTCTTATCCCATGGAAAACGAAAACGTCTGGTTCCTTTTTTTTTTTTTTTTTTTTTTGCTGCGCCAGCACACAATGGAACACAACAGCCTGGCATGCTAGTTTTCGCGACTGAACACAGTTCAATCGCCCAGCACCCAGCGCACAGCGCAACCGTTTCGGACACTCCGCAGCAACGACACGAAGCGACTTGCCCCAAGATGGCGAGCGCGGCGAAAGCGGCGGCGCGGGGCATGCCAAAGGGTGTCACCACCCTGCACGGCGGAACTGGTATCGAGGCACCCTAAAAGGTTCCGGAGAGCAAAGCAGCAAAGCCATCTGTTGGCAAACCAAAAAACCAAAATGACACGTGCCTGCACGCTGATTTGTGGACGCCGGCCGTGACGTCAGTGGACGCGCCGCGCGAGGCGTTTTTTTTTTTTTTTTTTCTACGAAGCGTAGAACCAGTGCCACGCGGCGGCGCTATTTCATAGTGGAAACGCGTCACAATCCCACCATCCGCGCGCTGTACGGTCACTATTTGGGCGCTGCGCCCGTCCGCTCGAGAACGCATCCGCCAGGTCCTAACAATGGGGCGGACGGAGGCATGCGTCCTCCGCCCGGCTGCCGCACAGAGTTCGCGAACTTCAACTTTTGTCGCATGCGTTCTGAAGACGCATCGCAAGCTCCTCCTACTTTTTCAAAGATGGCCGCCGACCGAGCGTAGGCGAAACAAGGCCTAGGCGGACGGTGCCTGTCGATGAAAGATAGACTTCATGTCGCTATTGCTCGTTTATTACGATTATTCAAAGCGACTTGGAAGTTTGGCTTGCCATGTGCACAAGCATCGAGTGACAGTTCCCCCAGCTGAGTTGGCCTGCACCGAGAGTTGACGAGTGGCCAACAAACCTACGGAAGATGTACTACTACTGCTACACAGTTGCGGTGCCTCGACGTGTTTATTGCTGCAGGATTTTCACGGACAGCATCAAGAAGCAGCTCCCCGCAGTGAATTAATTCCCTGTGCGCGTAGACAGTTTCATAGCAGCCACAATTAGTGGGAGTGTAGCGAAAGTGATACGTTCGGAACGTCTGCTGTTTTGCCAAGTTGGAAATCGCCTGCAAGTATATCTGCTACGAGTGAAAAGCTCACTGCGCACGCTTTGTTTTCCGAATGTTGATATGAATTTTGAGCTGTGCTAGTCGCATTCATTCGTCTGCGTGCAGCGATCGCGAGCATACGATGTTCGTGTTACGTGCCGATCACTGATATCAATCGTGTTTCGTGTATGTGCTGTGCTTCAGAACTGCCGTGGGTGTGAAGTGCCCTTTCTGAAAACTGTGTTTTACGTGCGCGAAACGATTTTGTCTGCACGGAGAAGCGTCGGGAAGCCGGCACCTATCTGCTGCTTGATGCTTCGTGAAGTATGTTTGTGATGGTTGCTTGTTATCGTTGCTTCGTGTGATGTCTCGACAGATGTGTTTATTGGGATTAATCGTTGTACTCCGAATGCTCTCATTACAACCGTGCGCGGACGGCATTGTTGCTAGTGTTCTTGGCTTCTTTATATATAGGTATGAGTTGTGGGCACACAACCACGGCGGGCTTGTAACCAAGTTTTAGTGCCGAGAAAAAAAAAAAAAAAACAACGCATTCTTGTTCTGTGAATGGAACGATTACCGTAGAAATGGCTGAGAAAGCTAAGAAGGTGTGTAAGATTTTTTAGGACAAGTGTAATAGATTGGGCAGTGTTATATGGTACAGGAAGAAAAGTACAGACACAATCTGAAATGAAATGCAATCTTATGTGTTATTCAGTTTCCCCATTGGAGCAGTATAAGGTTAGAAGGATGGAAGTTTTCTGCACATTGTGCAGGACAGTCCTCATGATATTCTCATAAAAAAAAAAAAAACTCGCACTGCAAGCCATAATAATAAAGAATAAGAGTACCTGCAAGCAAGATCTCAGTAGAAAACCACCTGCACGAAAGTGTATGAGGCTCTATGGATTCAGCTTTATCATGCGGCTCACAGAGCATAGTGTGAACCTTGGGGTGCAAATACATGGCACAAGGCATTTGTTTACATCTGGCATGCCTTAAGCTGCATGCAGTACCACTTCATGAGAGTGATGAATGCTGGTACTCTCAAGTATGACTCAAGGAGCAAAGATTTTAGGAATATTCATAGCAGAAATTAATGAGTAGAATGTATGTAATACCTCTGTCACACGAACACTTTCGATCCTCATTGAACTCGATCTGCATTCAACTCGTGCAATCGTGCCCGAGCCTGCTTGGATCGAAGCTGTTTCTGAGCACTCGAGTTTTGAAGCACATCCGAGAGTGGGCGTCGCCACCCTCGATGTCACCTAACGCACACGAAGAAAGCTTCTCAGTGGTCATTCAAAACGGCCGTGCAGCACCAGATGCTTCAATGCTTCCTGAAAACCTCAATGAGGATCACAAGTGTTCGCGTCGCAGAGGTATAAGAAGGAGCAGGTAATTTCAGACTGAGTTTGCTAAGAAATGGGCTGCTACCACAGTTCTTTCAAGTGCATTGCAATGAAAAACCAAAGGTATATGCAGAAAATAGCATCTCATAAGCTTTTGTACTCTCAAGACAGGCAGTTTGCACATGTAACCACTTCAGACGTCACGTGAAATCCTGTGAACAGCTGACCAGCGGCATTGTTCTGCAATATACATTTCCCTCATTGTCTTATGAACAGCCAAAAAAAAAAATGCTTTTCATAATGGCAATAACATGCACCTATTATTTTTCGTGGTTGAAATTGCCTACAAGTATTTGATTCATTTGAAAAGCTCACTACACATATCTTGCATTCTGAATGCTGAAATAAAGTTCGATCTGTGCAGGTGGTCGCGTTTGTTCTTCCCCCTGTAGTGACCATGCATGCACGGCTTTTTCCCTGCAACGTGTCCATCATAAATATTGATTGTGGCTCGTGTGTACTGTGCCTGAAAACAGCCTTGGGTGCGATGTGACCTTTCTGGAAACTATTTTGTATTAATGAAATGATCTCCGCTGTCTGCTTTCTGATGTGACTACAGAAGCATCGGCACCACTCGGTGGCTTGATTCTTCATGAAGTATAATTCTTGCAATTATAGCTAGATTATAGCAAGCCTGTCTTGTCTGTGCCACGTCTTGCTCTGATTAATCGTTATGTTGTGGGTGCTGGGCATCATGATGGTGTGCCGACAAAACTGTTAATTTTCTTGTCTCTCTGAAAAGGGTACATATCTATAATGGGTACCGAGGGTTTGGTGCTGAGCCAAAAACGAGAGGAGAGATTCATGTCCCAATAGAGCACATGCCGTGTAATTAACTTCTGTCATTCTATCCTTAGCTCAACAGAGCAAGATGCCACCAAATGAATGGCTAAGAAAGATGGTAAGGCCTATTATAAGACTGTAATGAATTGGGCAATATTATGGTGCAGAATGAAAAAAAAATGTACAATCTGAAAGGATTTTTCAACTTGGCTAAACATTCTTCCAGTTGCAATGATACAACAATATACAGGTACTTGCACACTTTTACCAGGGCAAGGCCCTTGATCACGCTGAGGGGAAGACGAATTCAAATAACGAGTTGCAACTGAGCAAGATGAATTTTCAAACAAGTTTCCTTGAGACTAAACCGTGAAGGTTCGATAGTGTCAACCCTCTACAGCATGATAATTCGGATAGAATCCCGTCGCACAACCACATTACCTTGCATTGCCTTGAGCTGCACAAAGTGATGATTCTTGAGAATGTTAAATGCTGCTGCTTAGTGTAGCTAGAAAATGGAAATTACTTGGCAAGAACCAAATGTTGAGGAAAACCAGAATGGGGAGGATAAACATTTATTTTCTGGCTTCAAAGACCACTATACTGGTAACAGATGCGAGATGCTACAACTGGGGATATGCATATAACAGCTTAAGTTTGCTGCTACAGACAGGCAACATTCATTTTTTGTTCATGGTATAGCATGCAGAAATCTGGATAAAATATCCTTTGCTTTGTTGAATTTCCTGGCTTCAACCAGAGCAGTGCAGCATTACTATCAGGCAACACGAACAGCTTGAAATCTCAAAAAAGCCATGTTACACACACCTAAAATCACTGGAGTGCTTCCAAGTACTCCACAGATATGGTTGTCAAGTGAAAATTCATGCAGTTGCATCAGCATGTACCTAATTAGCAATCTCGGACTGACCGAAAGCTTAGTGCGCTTCACGACTGGAACACAGCACCTTACAGCATGTTGTGTGTCCTCTCAGAGCAATGTACTTCTCTTTCCCTGTTGAGCTCAGTGGCTATTTTTATAATGTCCCCCTAAATGAAGCTGTCACTGTATACACCCATTGCAAGGACCCCTTTGTATGGAAAATTCCACAGAGCCTGTCTCCAGATGCAACGCTGCACAAGTGTGAAGAAGTGAGATTACAGTACAAGGCTGCATGCTTGAAGAAAACACACTTGTAATGAATGAGCAAGAGTAGTGCTTTGCCAACTTATCTATTTATTCAATTTGTCGGGGTGGTGCAGTAGTTACGGCGCTCGACTACTGTTCCCAAAGACGTGGGATCGAATCCTGGCCTCGGCGGCAGCTTTTCGATGGAGGCGAAAAGCAAGGCGCCCGTGTGCTGTGCGATGTCAGTGCACGTTAAAGAACCCCAGGTGGTCGAAATTTCCAGAGTCCTCCACTACGGCGTCTCTCGCAGCCTGAGTTGCTTTGAGATGTTAAACCCCACAAACCAACCAACCAACCAACCAATTTGTGATAGAAAAGAACCCAGCAATATAGTCACCCACACTGCTCAAAGGCAAAACAGCATTGTCTGCTAGTCTACAAGGTGCGATCATCACTATTATATGTTGTGCATGCTACTGTGTATCACTGCTGCATTACAACAGTAACCCCCCCCCCCCCCCCCCCCCCCCCCTCCTCTCGTCTACTTGGGGACTACGCATTAAGGCAGACAGGATCTTCCAAGTGTGAAACTGCATGGACTAGTTTCTATCCAGCTTCAAGGGGAACAAAGTGGTGGAAACGAAAAGCACAAAAACAAGGCGCACAAGAAGCAGTAGTGCTGGCCAATGTTATTTGACGCAGCCCAAAGGTCTGGAGAGTGAATGAAGGGAAATGACACCAGCAGAGAAGGAAATGAACACACTACAGCGCAGGTAGGAACGCATCCACAAAGCTTCACAGGAATTTGTGCATGATCCTGGAAACATCTAAAAAGTAACAATGAAACACAGACAAAAAAAATAAATTCAGGAATGCATATAGAAACCTACACGCATCTAACACGGGACAGGGTGACGTATCATGCAGCATGAGCTCTTCAGGCGAGCTAAACTAAGGGCTATTGAACCAGGCACAGACTAGAACCTTCCAGTGGCAGTGAAGCGAGGGCGCCGTTACGCATTCAAGAAATAGTAACCCAGCATAACATGATCAATAAAACGGCACAAGAACACGATCACAAGAAAAGAAGAGGGATTGAAAGGCGCTCTTTCTTTCCATCTTCTTTTCCTGCGATCATATCCTTGCGCCGCTCAAATGGTCAGTGTGAACCAACTAGCATTACAGCAAGTACTACAAGCATAAAATGGTCAGCACATGTAGCATCCTAGTGGCATGTTTCCATTGCAAGGCAGATGCTGTTTGAGTTACTAAATGGCACACATGGATGAGTTGCGAATGACTATTACATATGCATGCATCCTCTGGTAGGTATGTAAAGCCTCACTGGTCCATACATTTACATTCGATGCTTTTGTAGAGACAGACTTCCTGACGAAGGATCCTGCAGCGGTTGACCAAAGCATGAAATGTGTTTTTTATGATACACCTGCTGCTTGGTGATATTGTAAAATGACCCAGAAGCCTCCATATGTGCCTGTAAATACACAAAATTCAGTGAGATGAGCAATCCAAAACACAAAACTACATTAGATGGGTTTTTAAGAATAGGTAGCATTGAGGAAAAAAAACACTGCCAGTTTCAGTTGATTAAGGAAATAAGTAAGTATACAAAATGCAACCATAATTTCAAACGGTTCGATAGTGGGCATAGCCAGCATTTTTTTCAGTTCAGTTCAATCGTGTCCGACTCTTCGTGACCCTGTGGACCATGTCACGCCACGCTTTCCAGTCTCTCACTATCTTCCTAACATCACATAACTTCATCTGCAGTGCCTCGAGGATGCCATCTAACCATCGCGTTCGCTGCCTACCCCTTCTCCGGCGACCCTCAACCTTTCCCAACATCAAATCTTTCTCCAGCGACTCCTCTCTTCTCATCAGATGACCAAAGTAGCTGAGCTTTAACTTTAGAATTTGACCCTCCAATGAGCAGTCAGGGTTTATGGTCGACAATATCGACTGATTTGATCTTCTGGCAGTCCAAGGAACTCTCAAGAGTCTTCGCCAGCACCACAATTCAAACGCGTCAATTCTTCGGCGGTCAGCCTTTTTCACAGTCCAACTCTCGCATCCATACATCACAACTGGAAAGACCATAGCACAAGTTATACGGATCTTGGCTGGCAGACTAATGTCTCTGCTCTTTACTAGGCGGTCAAGGCTAACCGTTGCTCTCTTTCCCAAAAGCAGGCGTCTCCTAGTTTCATGGCTGTAGTCTCCTTCCGAGGTAATCTTGGAGCCCAAAAAGATAAAATCTGTCACAGCTTCCACTTCTTGTCTATTGATGCTCCAAGACTTGATAGGGCAAAACGCCATGATCTTTGTCTTTTTAATGTTCAGTTTAAGCCCAAACTTCTCACTCTCTTCTTGTAGGCGCATCAGAAGTCTCCTGAGTTCCACTTCACTTTCTGCCATTAAAGTGGTATCATCCGCATATCTAAGGTTGTTGATACGTTTTCCAGCAATCTTCACTCCAGCTGAAGACTCGTCCAGACCGGCCTTCCTCATGATGCACTCTGCATATAGGTTAAATAGGCAGGGCGACAGTATGCAGCCTTGCCTCACTCCTTTCTCAATCGGAAGCTAATCAGTAAGACCATGCCCAGTTCTGACTGTGGCCTCTTGTCCTTCATACATGTTCCTGAGGAGACAGATGAGGTGAATTGGAACTCCCATCTCTTGGAGAGCTTGCCACAATCTGCTGTGATCTACGCAGTCAAACGCTTTCGCATAATCAATAAAGCAGAAGTAGATGGGTTTCTGGAACTCTCTTGCTTTTTCCATGATCAGCGAAGGTTGGCAATTTGGTCTCTAGTTCCTCTGCCCTTGCGAAACCCAGCTTGCACGTCCGGAAGCTCCCGATCCACATACTGCTGCAGCCTACCTTGGAGGATTTTCAACATCACCTTGCTAGCATGCGAAATAAGCGTGACCGTGCGGTAGTTGGAACAATCTTTGGCACTGCCTTTCTTTGGAATGGGGATGTAAACCGACTTCCTCCAATCCTGTGGCCACTGCAGGGTTGTCCAAATCTTCTGACATAATGTATGCAGAATGTTAACAGCGTCATGGTTGAAGTTTTGAAGCAACTCAGCTGGAATGCCATCAATTCCGCTAGCTTTGTTCTTAGCAAGGCTGGCTAAGGCCCATTCAACTTCACTCTTCAGGATGCCTGGCTTGAGATCAGCAATCACAACCGTCTTATGTTGGGTTTGCACATTCGGGTCCTTCTTGTACAGTTCTTCTGTGTATTCCTGCCACCTCTTCTTTATCTCTGAGGCTTCAGTGAGGTCCTTGCCTCGTTTGTCCTTTATCACACCCAGCTTAGCACAGAAGCTTCCTTTGATATCTTTGATTGTCTTATACAGAGCTCTTGTGTTCCTTAATTGGCTGTTGTCCTCAACAGCTTGGCACTGTATGTTCAGGAAGGCATTCTTATCTCTCCTTGCTATTTTCTGAAAATCCACATTGAGAACCTTGTATCTTTCTCTTTCCCCCATGACTTTTGCCATCCTCCTTTCCTCAGCTATTTGCAAAGCCTCTTCAGATAACCAGTTTGCTTTCTTGCATTTCTTTTGCTTTGGAACTACCTTAGTAGCAACTTCTTGTATTATATCACAAACATCAGTCCACATCTCTTCAGGCTCTGTCTTCTAGATCTAATTCTTGAAATTCTCAGAGGGGATATTTTATTCGATATCACAAGGTGCAGTTTTGTCGTGACTCTTTTGGAGAACTGCACTGTGTTTACATGCCACTACAATTGGTTTCTGTTCTTTGAATTGTATTGAGGATCTGTGTATTCACTCCACGATGAACTTGATGTATGGGCTTGCAGGATAGTTATGTAAACAAAGCAAAGTACTCGGGTAGGTAAGTACACTAGTCATAGAAGTATAGTATTTCGTGTTCACAGACAAGTCAAAATTCTATCAAGTCTGCATGCTGTCCTGGCAACTAAGTGACATGCCATTACACTTGGTCACTGTTTTACATTTAGCCCCTGGACAGTTTTTCTCTACAAGTGGGGACCCTTAGCTGATGCAAGGCAGTGGGCGCTAAGTATTTCTTGATCCCAACTGACCGCTTCGGCCATGCCCTATTACTCTTTCGTGCAGTGACGCGACTTTTCAGTGCTTACTCTTAGCTGTATTGTTTTTAAGTATGAGAAACAGTGAAATAAAACTACAACAGAAGAATAAAACACTCATTCCACACAAAACATCCAATATATACATATTTGTACTTAGAATAGTCATTTCATATCATGCAATGTTTCGAAAACTTTATGGACTGTTCCTCAGCAGCAGCACAATTGTGCCATTATTCTTGTTTATTTGTGCTCAGCACTAACTGTACAAATATTTCACTTGAAATTTGACTGGTAGAGGCTGTCTCAATTGGTAACAATTCTTTTCAGTACATGCCGCAGCTGAGTAGCTTGAGCTGTGTTGCATGTTAACACTCAATCGCCAGATTTCATTTGCTACTTTCTGTGTCTGAAATGACAAAAGCAGTGCACACACATGAAACCTAGGAAGACCAAATGGCACAGGTCAAGAAAAGGAAGTGTATGCTGCACTTGACATGAAGGCACTTATTAATATAGGCAGCACAGAGATGGAGAAACTAGTATTACTGGGGGGCATGCAAATTGTAGTTTTGCCAACCAAACTGATTATGAATAGCATAGTCTTGCTGCTGAATCAAATATGAGTAGTGCTGAAAACCAAACTGAATACAAATAAACTAGCTGAGCAGCTATTTTAAATGTTTTTGAAGAAGTAAACACATTGAATTTTAGAGATAATTTGAACATGCACTGTTTGAATCATTTGCTATTGCATGGATACCATAACAAATAATTCCATGCACTTTTAAAGATTTGTTACTGTCATGAACCTCGACACATTGTCTGCGTGCAAATGCATCTCATATGCAACACCACAGCTGTATGTTGCAGCCAGAAATGAGGATTACGTGGCGAAATGTACGCCACTAGGAAATTGCTACCACCGGGGAGAACCGCGCGGAAAACAGTGCTTCTGTACATGTTACAAATGATGTGCATGTTTGTTTATGCTTTGCAGTCTATTTTCTCACAGTAAAACAGGCGTGTTGTAAAATGTGTTTAGGCTGTAATTTCGGATGAAAACATTAAATTGCCAGCTCCTGCATCTTTGCCGCGAGTGCTATACCGAAGTGAACGCGCGAACACAGGCAGGGGAGGTATGAATATATACATTTTACCTTTCAATGTATACGTTCGGGAGTACTTAAAAAATTCGTGCCGTCTTCTCCTCATACTAACATAAACACACCAAGTAGACGGCGAAAGCAGGTGCCGTTGGGGCATATGCGTGCGTCTACGCTGTTGCTGGTGCATCGCCGGCGACTTAATCGCTCTACTAATGGTCAGTTCATACTGTTTGTGCTGTATATGCAGGGGCTCAATAACTCTACAGCTAGGTGCAAATTAATTTGATAGCCGACGATCGAGAGCCACCGTGAAGAGGAAAAGTTTCCCCAAACCAGCGCCGCAGCCGTCATATGCAGCGTTTCGACGTTCGAAGCAGCGCGCGCCGGGCGCGCCAATCAGAGCGCTGGAGAAATCCGCCACCCAAAAGATGCCCAAAAGTGACCGTATAGCACCCTATGCGCCTCCTGTGCCGAACGCGTCCGCCAGCTGGCGGAAGGCGGACGAGCGCAGCGCCTCTAAAAACGACCGTACGGGGGCCTTTGGTTCCGGTTTAAGGCAGCGTCGGCGCCATCGCGGTCGTTCTGCGACTGACCAATGAGGAGCCGAGGAGCGCTGCGACGTCATGTTACGTATGGTGACGTGAAACGGCTGGCATGCCCAGCCCAGTATCGAAGGGGAGCGCGTGTCCCGAGGGTTTACAAAAGTGCGTCTGGCAACCATGAGCGGCACGCTGACCCCGCGCTGGCCGCCATATTTTGCTCGCTCCATCCGTTCGCTTCGTGTCCGTCCGTCAGCGCTCGCCGTTCTGTTCGCGCTTTTCACGTTTTAACCTAGTGTGCTGTACTTGGACCTCTCTTCGATCCCTGGCGGTTTCTGTTAGCGACGCCTAGAAGCGTATTTTGACAGCCGAGACGTGGCGGGACCCACCGGCCGCGCTGCCGAGCGCAGTTACAAATTGTTCTACGAGTCGTGCAAGGGCCCCTCGGCAATTCGCAGCGTCATCCCTATCCAGGTACAGTATCCTGAGTTCTGTAATTAATGTGGATTCTTTTTGTCTGTGCGCCTTTGCTGTTCACTTAAACGCCTATGAGAGATCATCGCGAGTTTGCTTGGTTTGCGCAATCACCGTCGCTCATCCCACTGGAAGATACTTGGCTGGTGAAATGAGCGAGGATGCATTTTATTTTATAATAAAAGGCTCGTGCGTAATTTGACCTAAGGTGGACTGGCGCTTAGCACTTTCCTTCCCATGCCGTCGACGCAGTAGTTGGCATTAGTCTCGGAAGTAATCGGGGGCTACGTAAAAAAAAAGTGCCATGGTAATTTGTGCTTCCAGTGATTGAATATTGATTGTGTGCGATAGGCGATGACGGGTTAATAAAATCTTTGTAATTCATCAATTGATAAAATAAAGAAACGGAAAAATTGGAAATTAAGGGTTTAAAGGTGTCAGAATGAAAAACCAGTGCTTGGTGATGCTAAGGAAGAAAATTTAGAATGTGTAATTGATTAATTGAAGATTGTGTTGAAAAGTGTCAAATTGCTCAGAATGGAAAGCCGATTGTTGCTGACGCATGCATATTGGTGTATAAAAATATAAAACGTCAAATAAAATAAAAATAAATAACATAGAAATATAACATACATAACAACATATAACATACTACACTTGCGTGCAGTATGTTACATTTGATGAATTCATATTTCACTGCATCGTATTCTCTTCGCCCCTCCTGCTAGGATCCAGTTAGGGCCTGCAGTATTTGGTAAATAAAATAAATAAATAAAACAGCTAAAATATAACACGTGAAGAAAGAAAACATCGTGCGTGTGTGTGTAACACTATCGCGTTATACCTTTAACGGCGGAGCTTAAGCGACCCCCTAATTTTTCTATAACGATATGATATAATCTAAATCTGATTTTATGAACCACAGCCAGTTGCACAAACACTTCGCAGTAATGTGAGTTGACTTTTCAAATTTCTTTTCGTTTCAGCCGAGTTCCTCCTCCTCCGAGTTCCTCAAGCTTCCAATGTCAGCGCTTTCATATGAGATTACGGCTCCAAATGTTTACTTTCTGACAGAGGGAATAAACAAGAAATTGACCTATTTAAAAATTCCAGTGAATTTCAGGTAGGTGTGAATTAGCGAACCATCGGGTGACTCGAAAAAACACACAAAAGTGAAGCGCACGCTTCGTTATTTTATCGGCCGCGCTGGCAGGTATAAAACCTGAGCGGCGCGCTCTAGACGTGGACCGGTCGAAACGGGCTGCACGTGAGCATGTTACAACACACTAGTGGGATGCCATCTTTTCCTGCTTTACTAGACGCCGCGGGTTTGTCAGCCGCTTGCTTTTGCAGCGTGAAACACGCACCTCGGGCGCAATAGACAACCGTATTGCTCTCTGCACCAAGCACTACCATTTCGTACGACTGTGAAAAGTAGTTTCGGTAATCATGCTCGTGTCTTAAATCCAATACAAAATGGTAAATGCAACCTACGTACAAAATGTTTCAAAGAACGTATTGGCACAATAGCGTTCGTTATACATGCATTGCTCCTTCTCCCCTGTCCTCCATCGCATCATAAGCTTAAACTTCAAGTTCACAAGGCTCCATAGCGCACAAAACAACCTGTTAGGTGATAGCACATTCTGTGAGCTAGCTCCCAGTCAGAGGGACGTGCAGTAATGCTTTACATGATGCAAGTGCCCCTTGTAAAGCCGATTAGGACTGCGAACGAACGGTCGCATACACGCGTATACCTTGATTCCGTGCGCGTCTACGATGGTGCGCTGGCTGCAGAAGGGCACGCAACAACATGCTGGCATCATTCCGAATAGAGCTTGGAGCTAACAGAGACTGCTGTGATGTTAAAAGATGAAACAATCGCTTGTGAGCATTCCATTGCACCTTTTGGTGCACGCACGGGTACTACGAAGCGCACGTTGACAGCGTACTCGATGGGAGGCGCGGGCGGACTGAACAAAACATGGCCGTCGCGCACAGTTTCTGTTTCTTTCACTAGATGTCGCTACCTTTTGTAAAGCCTCGAGTGGTTTCATTCGGTGCAGCGACGCTCTTTTTGTACGCTGAAAGACTGCCTGTGTTCATAAATACGCACGAGTTATCGTTAAAAATCTAAAAATACATCTGAATATATCAATCAAACACGCTCTGCGTACGCGTTTTCTACAAAGCATCAAACAACCATGAGGGTACCTCACATCGAATTGGCACGCGGGTTCGCTGCATGTGAAAGCGCTGTGCGAAATCGCAGTGCGGCGTCACCGACTGCGCCGAAAATTTTCGCTGAAGGTACATCAACCCCGCTGCCCGATCACGAAACCGCGGGTTCAAATTACAGCGCGAATTGCATCTCGGATCGGTACTCAGCTCGCCGATCGCTTTTGCGCTGGCCGCTGCCAGCGCGATTATTCCTGCTTTTTGTAGCGTACTACTCCCTAACGGGGAGACTAAAAATGAAATTGACTTCATACTGTGTTCAACCCCCACCATTATGCAAGATGTAGAGGTAATCGGGAAAGTGCGAGCAGTGACCACAGCATGGTGAGGTCCCGAATTAGCCTAAATCTGAAGAAAGAACGCAACAGATTAGTAAGAAAGAAACCCATCAACGAATTAGCGTTGAAGGGGAGGGCAGAAGAGTTCAGGATCTCGCTACAGAATAGATATTCAGCTCTAACCGAGGATGGTGACATTACCCTAGAAGCAATAATAACTTCAGAGATATCATTAATGAGTGCGCTGTAGAAGTAGGCGATAGGATAGCTTAGAGACGATACCGGTAAGCTGTCTAAGGAGGCGAAAGATTTGATTAAGAAACGCCAGAGTATGAAAGCTTCCAATCCAACAGACCAGATAGAATTGGCCGAGATATCAAAGCTAATCAATAAGCGCAAGGTGGCCGATATAAGGAAGTATAACATGGATAACATTGAGCATGCTGTAAAGAACGGGGGAAGTCTTAAAGCGGTAAAGAAGAAATTGGGCGTAGGCAAAAACCAGATGTATGCGATAAGGGACAAGGCGGGCAACCTCATCACGAATATGGACAAGATAGTCAAAGTAGCCGAGGAGTTCTATACAGATCTCTACAGTAACCAAAGTAGTCAGGACCGTAATGAGATTGGCGGTAGGGAAAAAGTCAGACGCCCCACCAGTGATGAAGGACGAGGTCAAGAAAGCATTAGAAACTATGAAAAGGGGGAGATCACCTGGAGAGGATCAGATAACTACACATTTGTTGAAGGACGGGGGGGATATCGTGCTGGAAAAACTGGCCACCCTGTATACGCAGTGCCTGGTGTCATCGACGGTACCGGAACCATGAAAGAATACAAACATTGTCCTCATTCATACGAAAGGGGACTCTAAGGACCGTAAACATTACAGACCAATCAGCTTACTGTCTGTTACATATAAGGTATTTACTAAGATAATCGCTAATAGAATCAGGACAACCGTAGACTGCAATCAAGCAAAGGATCAAGCAGGTTTTCGGAAACGGTAGTCTACTATCAATCTAAAGAAAATTATAGGGTCACTGACCAAGTAAAAGTTTAATAAAAACGAAATGACGTTTCGGAAGCCCTACGGCTTCCTTGTTCGCCGGAGGGTTTTTTTTTTTTTCTCTCTTTCTTTATGTCACCACCTGACCTGACGATGTTTCGTCGAACTCTTGATTACATCTACTATCGATCATATACATACCATCAGCCAGGTGATAGAAAAATGCTCGGAATATAACCAGCCCTTATACCTAGCATTCATTGATTACGAAAAAGCATTTGACTCAGTTGAAACCTCGGCGGTGATGCAGGCATTGCGAAATCAGGGTTTAGACGAGCCGTACGTGAAAGTGCTGGAAGATATATATAGTGGCTGCACACCAACCATAGTTCTGCATAAAGAAAGTAACAAAATTCCCCTAAAGAAAGGTGTTAGGCAAGGAGACACAATCTCCCCAGTACTATTCACAGCTTGCTTAGAGGAAGTATTCAGAGACTTGGAATGGGAGCAGTTAGGGATAAGGGTAGATGGAGAATACCTCAGTAATCTGCGATTTGCTGATGAAGTTGCCTTGCTAAGTAACTCGGGGATTGAACTGCAAATAATGATTGATGACCTAGACAGGAAAAGTAGAGAGGCAGGCTTAAAAATCAATATGCAGAAGACTAAGGTAATGTTCAACAGCCTCGGGAAGGAACAGAAGTTTAAGTTAGGAGCGAAGCACTGGAAGTAGTAGGCGAATATGTCTACTTAGGACAGGTAGTAACCGCAGATCCGGGCCATGAAAAAGAAATAACAAGAAGAATAATAAAAAATGGAGCACATTTGGCAAGCACTCGCTGATTATGACTAGCAGCTTACCGGCATCCTTCAAGAGGAAAGTATACAACAGTTGCATCTTACCTGTACTCACCTATGGGGCTGAAACGTGGAGGATAACCAAGAGGGTTCTACTTAAGTTGAGGACAACTCAGAGGGCTATGGAACGAAACATGGTAGGGGTAACATTAAGAGATAGGAAGCGTGCAGAGTGGGTCGGAGAAATAACTCTAGTTACCGACATTCTAGTGGAAATTAAGAAGAAATGGTCATGGGCAGGACATGTAGCGCGAAGAGAGGATAACCGATGGTCGCTTAGGGTAGCAAACTGGATTCCAAGGGAAGGAAAGCATAGCAGGAGGCGGCAGAAAGTTATATGGGCGGATGAGGTTAAGAAGTTCGCAGGGGCCAAGTGGATGCAGCTAGCACAGAACCGGGTTATTGGAGAAATATGGGAGTTGGTATAGTCAGGCTGATGATGATGACTCCCACGGAGCGCTTTCGCATATTTTATTGAGTACCCAAATCACGTACGATTTGATTCTTCTCTTGTAGCAGCTCAGCTGTGCGCTGACGTCAGACTAATATATCGCGCGTCGCCAGTGCTTTGAGTCCCAGCCCTCACTTTCTCGACAAAATAGTCTTTCAAAGTACTGAGTGAAACCAGTTTACAAAAACGAAAAAAAAAAAAACGAAAGCAAAACTCAGTCCATGGTCGAGAAAAAAAATTGCAGAATGCAATGATGTCGTATGTATGTATGTATGTATGTATGTACTATGTATGTATGTATAACAATTATGGAGCCGGCAAACGACGGGTTAAAGCGTCGTGACGCTGGCCAAGCATCGAACCTGGGTTAAGCCCTGCTCTGCACTACCTCATTTGGCCCGTTCTGGTGGGTTGTGAGGCTTGTGCTTTTCGAGCGCACCCCGGGCCTACTTGACGGCCCATAGTTAAATGTCCTTGTCTGTATTTTGCACAGCACTTTGAAGTTCCGGCGGGTATGTCCTGGATGCAGCTTCGGTCGGGAACCTGGCACAGTCCCACATGATGTGCCATTCGTCCGCCGGACCCACTTGACATACACTACACCTATCACTCGTGTAGACGTCTGGGTGGAGGACGTGTAGCACTGCCGGGGTTAGGAGTGACCCGGTTTGCATTTGCCTTAGGGTGACCGCCTCCTCCCGACTAAGTGCCGGGTGAGGCGGCGGTATTGTCCGTCGAGCTAAGCGGTAAAATTTAGTCACTTCCTCGTAACTGGTCATTCAGTCTTTTGTTTCGAACCATCACTCGAAACGGTCCCTCTCGGGGGCGCGGAAGGTAAGCGCTCGCGCCGCCGAATGGGTAGTCTCGTCGTGATTCGGTGAGGATGCGCAATCTCCCACGTGCGCCACTTGATGCGGATAGTGTTGCCGCGGTCTTGGAGCTTACTGATGATGGCGGCCGCCGGTGCGCACACTCGCCCCATGGCAAAGTTGCGCACAGAGTTCCTCGAGTCGCTGAGCACGGTGCGACACCCGGCCTCCGAGATCGCCCGAGCGATGGCAACCTCCTCGTCGTCTGTGGCGTCCGTTGTCGTGATGCCGCAACGAATCCTTCTCGTTTGCATTCCGCAGCGTCCACGAACCGGGCGTGCGGGTCTTGGGCCCGACGAGGACTTTGGCCCGCGCCTGCCACCGTTCTTGGTTGTACTCGGGGTGCATGTTTTTCGGGGTCCACGTGGATGTGGGCCCACGCCTCATCGCTGATCTCGCACGATTGCCGACTGGGAGCTCGGGGATTGTAACACAGGGAAGTCAGTGTCCTGCGGCCTGTCTTGGTGGTAGAGAGGCGCTCCATTCGAGCTGCGCCTCGGCTATTTGTTCTAAGGTGTTATGGACGCCGAGCTGCAGGAGCCGAGCCGTACTCGTGGTCCCCATTAATCCCAGCGCCGTCTGATCAGCGTGTTTATCTTTGTCCTGTCAGGCCGCAACGTAGGCGATGTGACTGATCACGAACGACTGGACGAGGCGCAGAAGGCTGTCTTCACGCATGCCTGCCCGTCGTGTCGAGACTGTATGAGCCGGATAGCGTCCATTGCCTTGGTGGTAATCTTGTTGATGTCTCGTCGTTGCGGCCGTCCTTGTTTAGTAGCAGGCCCAGGACCCTGATCTTGGGTCCTCGGGGATGCGCTGCCCCGATGCAGTCACGATCTTTATGTGATCGCACTCCCGAGCGGGAGCGCGTTTTCGTCTCGGTTGTAATGGTGTGAGGACGAACAGCTCGGATTTGGCGGGCGAGCACACTAGGCCTGTGCCGTCAAGGTGTTGCTCGATGGCAGTAACAGCCTCTTGGAGCTGCTGCTCAATGCTGGCGTCGGTGCCGCCTGCCGCCCACATGGTAATGTCGTCGGCGTAGATCGTATGCCGGACACCGGTCCCTTCTACTGCCCTCGCTACCCCGATCATGACAAGGTTGAAGAGCAACGGCGAGATGACTGAACCTTGCGGGGTACCCGTGCTTCCGAGCTTGTGTTCGGGGAACTTAAGGTCTCCGGCGTGCAGTTCCACCGTGCGGTTGGTCAAGGAGTCTTGGATGTAATTGTAGCTCGCTACCCCCATGTTGAGTCTCGATACTTGTGCTAATATGGCTGAGTGTTTGACTTCGTCGAATGCGCTTTGTAAATCCCAGAATTACTTTGCTGTCTTGTGTTTTGTTGTCGATTATTTCTTGTTTGAGTTGTAGCATGGCGTCTTCTGTGCTGAGTCTGTGCCTGAAGCCGATCACCGTATCCGGATATAGGTCTTCCTTTTCCAGGTACTCCTGCCACCGGTTGGCAAGCACGTGCTCTATAGTACCTTGCCCACGCAGGACGTGAGCGAGATGGGACGCAAATTGCCGATGTCCGATGGCTTGCCCGGTTTCGGGATTAGGTAACATGGCGCAACACCGGCGTTGACCTGGGCAGTTACCACTACATCCTCGAAATTACGATTCCCAATCAATTCCGGGGCAACACCATTACACACAAGCGGACGGACTGAGACGGTTTCCGTAAGCGACGACCAACCACAGCGCAAGACATCACAGACATTGAAACCTGGTCGGCAGAGCTCCGCGATGCAGTGCACTCGCCCACCAAGACCATTGAAACGGACGAGGACATCATAGCTATGGACAGTCGTCTGGCCCATCTGATCGAGGCCAAACGTTCGATACAGGCGCGCTGGAAGCAGCAACGGCTGAATCGCAAATTGAGAAAGAAGGTGGCCGAGTTAAACAGGGCCATTCAACATCACTGCAAGGTCCTGTGCCGTCGGCAGTGGAACGAAGTCTGCAACCGAGCTGACGGGCAACTACATCGTGGTTGCACATGGAATCTATTTCGGCACCTCCTAAACGAAACTAGGACCAAGTCACACCAGCGCGATCGGCTGGTCTGCCTCATACACACCGCCACACAACAACAAGGAAAAGACGTAGTTATCAAGACCCTGGAAACCACGTATCTGCCACACACACCAACGGAAACCCACCCGCCATACGGGGGGCTGCCGAACGCGTGGCTCGACCGAGACATTACCATGTTAGAAGTACGGGTAGCGCTGCACGAGCTCAACACCCGCTCAGCAGCCGGCCCCGATCTTATTAGCAACAAGATGCTACGCAACCTCGACTATGCATCGATCGAGGCCCTAACCCGCTACTACAACGAATGCTCCCCCGACAGTGGAAAACGGCAATGATGTCATAAACATTACTAGAAAACCACTAGTGCTTGCGTAGTGATTGAAAAGGATAGAAGTCCAGATAACCTTAAACTGGGAAATGCTTTTCCGATGGAACGACATGAAAACCCACAGTAAAGGTTTAGGTAAAGTACTCAACAGCAAAGCTTAGTGCTGTAATGCTGACCGCGGCATTCTACATTTTAGTGCTGCGTGTTAGGAAATTTACTTCTATGGAAAGTTGGAAGGTGAAAGTTGTGGCTGTGAGATTTAAGGGTGATGCGATGTGCAATATGAACTCTTGCAGCGCAGTTCATTCAGCGCCAATAATATACCTTGGACAGTCATTGAAGAAGCAATTGCACACCAGTTTGCAGAACAATTTGTCGCCTGGAACCCATACGGGCATGCAAGTGTTAGTTTCGTGAATTCCAACAAATTTAATGACGAGCGAAGCAGCCCCTTTAATTCATTCTTTGTACCGCTGGTGAAAACGACCTGAAACTCGCGATTCAGGTAGGCACCGCCGAAGCATCTGCCAGGCTAACGAGCACTATCCTGACCAGTATAATATACCGCGGTCATTGTGGCATTCCCCACTTATTCCGTGCGTAGCACTGAGAGGTATCCAGCGCTCGCTCCTATGCAGTTTCCGTGGCTAGGGCGCCATACTCGGAGCTCCGCCCATCCGTATCGACCGGCGGAAGTGACGCACGCAGTGGCTGCCATGACAGACGGGTCGATAGGGAAGAGCGCGCCCCTATTTCGCCACACCGCTCACTCGGTCGAATGTGTGTCAAAGGGAGCTCTCCCGCAGGACACGACTTGGTGTTCTCCGCGAAGCGCCGCTCGGAGACTAGCCACGATGTTCTTGAGCTGAGATGCGCATTTCAAAGCTTCAAGAACGTCCTTTCTCTTCCCAGCCAAACCACATTAATAAATGACTCGGTCTGAGGGGAAGAAAGGCACCTCGTGTCACGAGGCCATGACAGGCGCAGCCATCTGAGATGGGAGCAAATGAGAAGCGAACAGGGGCGCAAATTACGCGGTGCATTGGGGATCACGTAAAATCGAGGATCCACAAGGCGAATTGGTATGCCGTCCGTGCGTAGCCAAACGGAATGTAGCAAGCCAGAACCACGCTTCGTTCTACTGCGGACGATGTAACGATACTTGCCAGCAAGCGTGGGAAGGCGCCACAAGGCGAATAATCGCTGCTTTCGAAGCGGGCCTTTCCGGTCTATCCGTTCCGAGATCGCGTGCACACACACTCGATAACGTGATAACGATGGCCCGTATCGTGCGCTCCACATGGCCGACCGAACGGCCCCGGAGAGAGGGGCGCATGCCTCCAACACGTGCAAGCGGCGTGAAGAAAGAGCGCCAACAGTACGATTGAAATGCAGTGACCAAATTAATTACGACAGGCACACCCACACGGTTGGTGCGCTGAAAGCAGAAAGACAGTAGCGGAGAGCTCCGAAACTGCCTGCGGTTATTTAACACGAACCAACTAGATCAAACCAAAGCTAGCGTGCACTGACACGTACCGCATATCCTCGAGTGCAGATGGGTTTGATCCCTGCAGCCGAATACAGTAACCACCCGGATCCGATAGGGGTAGAGCATACTGAGAGCGGTCGTCTTTATTTTCATCTCTTGTCTGCGTGTCCACACGCAAACTTTTCCGTATGCATGTCGACCAGCTCTGCGCTCTCCTAAGGGGTAGAGCAGCTCATGGAGCAGTAATAAAGCCATTTTGGAGCAGCTTTGGAGCAATAAAACGAGTTTTGGAGCACTCTTTTGGAGCATGTTTCCAGGCCCAAACGCTTAATAATGGCAATTTTTGCTTCCGGACATATATGATTACTTCTTATTCCATGTTTAATGCTTTGCAGAATATACACGCATCTGTATATGTTTTGGTTGTTTGTCTTACCTTGGCAGTCTTGGTCAGAAGTCCTAAAGCCAAAGATTTCCGGATTTTCTTCTCATCCCCTAAAATGAAGCAGTCACGTGAGCGTTAAAGACTAAATGGCCGTGAAATACTATAAGATATTTCTTATTGTGAAAAGAAAAACTTTCGCGGCATTTTAAAGGCCGCCGGCCTTTAATGATGCCGTCGCGGCTCCATTTTGTGGCTGAGACGAAAATTTCTTGGCTTTAGGACTTTTCACCAACAGTGTACAAATCCTTAAAGTAACCCAACCTGAGCAAATCTTTGAAACCGCAACAAATGGAATGCTTGCTTTTAACTACAGGCCTTTCTATTTTTTGACTTGATAGAGGGGGAGCGAACATTGATGCGCTCTAGCATCGCCACTAGCTTGGAGGTGACATTGATGAGCAGCACTCCTTACCCTAGCACATGCTTTTTGGTCTTATGTCTGTACTGTACTATTTCAGAAGTAATTTCGGCACGAAAGATAGCTTCTTCCACATTCGGAGTTTTTACTTGATGGCCTTCAGACATTATAGCTTGAGCTACGCTGGCCCTATATGTGAACACTTAGTGATATGGTCACCCCCATGACAGTGGAAGTATACTTTTGTCCGGCATGACAGCCTCACTGGTGAAATCACAAACTCGTGCAGTTCTTTGAAGCCAGAAAATTTTCTAACGGCTCATCGCAGCATTTCTTTGGCAATCAATTCCATCCAATTACTTCATTTGAAGTTCACTCGTGAGCAAAGGCTCTATGGATGCTCTTCTACTTTATGAAAAATGTATTAGGCTCAGCGAGAGATACCACTGTGCTGCCATCATTTTTACGTAACTCACAACATGTCATCGCCCTGCTGTGCTTCTCACAGTTGCTCAATTGCCACGAATTGCATTTTTCACAAGAAGCACCATTATAAATAGCCCATTGAGCGGCAAAATCGTTGTTCACTAAATTTGATGGCAAAACATCACGGCAGGATGGAGCAGCACTTCTAATGGAAGGCACACCCCGAGTGTCGGCATACGGCCAGACTCGAGGGATGAAGTCCGGCGGGCGTGCACGCAAGGAGCACCGATTGCGCCTCCTTTTCCTGAGCTGTATTCGGCAAGTGCGCAGCCGATAACGCGTTGAGCTTCGATCGAGCACCTCAAGGCCGCGTCACTCAACGGCGCCGCATGATGCAAGGAGAATAGGACGCCCAGAGATGGTACTACATCGACCGTGGCCTGTTCACGATGGACCTCGCTGTTAGAACGTGAAACGAACTTTTTAACCGCGGTTTCATGGTCACAGGCAAGACCACTCAGATTCGCACTCGACGCGCTCTTTCCACTGCTTACATCCAGGAGAGAGCTGCTAGCGACACAACACCCGAGGATGTTTCAACACAAATCCCATGTGGCTAATTCCACCCGAGTCGGAAAATGAAAGAAACAACATGCGTGCTCGGCAACGCATCTTCCACAGCCGCTGCCTCCTTTTCACTTCCATGTAGGGTGCTTTTTCTCTTCTGCTTTCTCGCGGGAACAAAACATCGAGAAGTTTTCGCGTTCACAGCTGCGTGTTTCAAGAGAGCGGGGTTCGATGTAAGCGAGAAACGGCCTGCCATGCAAGTAACGTGAGCTGCCTGAATAATACACAAACGCCGAAATGCTCACTAAAAGCTACTGGGATGGATACCCAGAAATCTTTCGAGGAAAAGCATCGTCTGAAATAACATCGCTGATGAGAACTGACCGTGAGTACCGATGTGAGCGCGTCAATTTTACGAATGCAGGTGGGCGAGTTGGCCCAGCATATGAGGCTTAAAAATGAGTGCCAGGCGAGGACAAAGTGAAGCGCTCTAGCCTGTCACTGCACCGACGTCCTTGCACTCTTCGAGTCATGCGTTTCGCACTTTCGAGCAGCGTCGCAGATTGCAAAAAACGGTGAACACAAACGGTTATTCACCTGGAACTGCTCTCCATTTCTAAATGATGGAGATCAAATATTACGCCCGGGGTCGCATATCGGGGCACGAGGTCATTGGGGCTCCAGCTCCACCTGGGGCCAAACACCTCCTTACCACCACCAGAGAGTCGGGCGACGGAAGAAAGCAGCATTCGCAAAAATCTTACTGGCCCCGCTCGCAGACAGGCCGCCGGCTCGGAAGAAGCGTTGCATATGGTTCCCCATTGCTGTTTACAGCACTGCGAAAGGCCACCGGGCTCAATCAGGACCATGCGGAATACTACAGATAATTATGCTATCGCCCCCATCGGGGGCGCAATATGCATAAAGCAACAGTCTTTCGCAGTGCCACAAAAAGCTTTTGAGTTGCTGTAGAGCCTGATAAATCTGTGCAGAGAGACGTCATCTGAACAGAGCCTGCCGAACCTGGCCACGTCTTCGCGTTTGGTGCGGAAGCAATGCGTGCATTTGTGAGGGCAAAAATGATGCTAGCACTGCATGTAATTATTTGCAGCAGTCGATAATTGAGGGGAAAGGAACGTGAACTCCTCCCCAATTTCCTCCCGTTACAATGGCGGACGAGCAGGTTTCGCGCACAAGCACAATGTTATTGGAAAAAGGTTAATTTACCATTTTCCACATCCCTCTTGCAGCTTGCCAGGAGAAGTTTGACTGGCCGGTCTCAAGGGCGCTTGGAAAAGAGCGCTCTTGAGACCGGCCGGGGTTACCGAGGCTCCGTCGCATGTTTTCTGTAGAAATTAATAGTGGAGTGCGCTTAGTTTCCAGGCAGTAGTTGAGCGCAGGACTGACCTCGCCTACCCAGCTCTGACCTCGCACACCCCTTCCCCGTATAAGCGTGACAACCGGGGGGCAAACCATGTGTCTTCTCGCTTGAGGCGAATGCAAATGGGGACAGTATAATCGTGCACCGCTGATGACATAAAGGATGCTAGCACGTATGATAGTGTAGCAGTTCGTCGCATCGACGAAGCGGGGGACTTTTCGTGGAAAAGCAGGCCAGGCGAAAATGATGACCGAACAGACCTCGCGCATGCGGATGTTACTCTATGTTATTGGAACAAGGCCCATTCTTACTGCTCTGTCCTGATATGTGCTCAAGTTTCACTCCAGAAGGATACTCTGCCGATTATAGCGTTCGTGACCAGGAATGCTGACGTATGTCCCGATAAGGGGAGGTGGGATTTTACGGAGGCACTTGGCACGTGTTGATTTGAGGAAGAGGCCCTGCATCATGTGCCTTGTACTATCAGCGAACCGCTTCGAAAACACAGGGTAGCCCCAAATAGAAGCTCTCAAAGTGGCAGTAAATGAAAATGCCCGTATTAGAGTCGTATGACCAGCTAGCCTGAAATCGCAGGGCAGAAGAGCCACAGCTTGACATCATGAAAATTAGACGCCACTATATATCTGCCTGTTGGTTTTCGCATCCAACAACAGCGTCGTCGCCAGGACAAAACGATGCCCCCTGCAATGAGATTGCCTGCTGTTTCTTTTTATTTGTTTCACAACAAAAGCCTAAACAGAGCGTCCGATGGCTACTTGATGACAAGCGTATTTATCAACGCGCCATTGTATTGCAGCATGCGCCTTTTGTTTTTTTCTGCAAGCTACTACAACAACTCGTTGTGTATGAAGGTGACGGAGTGCCGAGGCTCGTTAGCGGCTGCATCGCATGAAGGATGTTTCCAGCTTTGGCTTCTCCGAAATATAGGGTTCGCGTCCTACGCGGAGACGCCAAAAATAACGCCGCCGACATGCGCACAAAATGAGGCAAGGGGAGACATCGGGAATGCCGGTGGACGGAACAACACTCACCAGGTGCCAGCGAGCTACCCCCTTCTGAATGAAATCCCTCGAGCCCAGCCATTGCCCCAATGTTCTGTGGCTCCGTTTGGCGGCATGGTCCTCGTCCCCTTTCATCCAGCCTCACTGCAACCGCTGAACGCAACATCTGTTGCAGCCGGGTTAGTTGGCTCATTCATTGGAACGGCGCTAGGGACACATGTGAATAGAAAGAGCGACCGTTTACTACGACACAAGCCACCTTTTAAACGCCGGCGCAGGTAGGAGCACTGCAGGGAAACAAACGTACAAAATTATTAATAACAGAATCACGATGCAGAGCATATCATATCCAGAACAAGGCATTGCACAGCACACGGACGCCACTCCGTTTCGCCTCCATCGAAACGCAGCCGTCGGGATTCGATCCCGCTTCCTTGGGCACAGTAGCCGAGCGCCGTAACCTCTGCGCCACCCCGGCGGGGCACATATACATATGTGCGTGGCGTGGGGATAACGTGAATGCAAATGTTTTGGCAGGCTGATTGTCATATCACCCTTCCTGCCAACTCGGGTCTCTCCTTTCACATGGGAGGATGATATCAGAATCAGCCTGCAAAGACCCTTGCATTCACGTTATCCCTAGGTCACGCAGACACGCTCATACGGCTCGGTTAAAGCGGGGCTTCATATGTGGGCTGGTACTATCTAGTCATACCGATTCCTTTCATTTGGCGCTTCCTCGAACGCCGCACCACAGATGCAGTAAAACCAGGAATCAGCTCAAACAAAGGCTTTCGCCTTAGCGCACTTTAGTGGTCCCAAGTGGCACACAAAGTTTTCAGCAATAAACTGAGCTGGTAGCAGGCGCTGTCCTGTCTTCGTGACCTGATTTCAATGTACAACGGTGACCGAAAAGCTGTGCGACCTCACGAAACCCCAGCTGCAAACTTGATCCCTTCGGGAATCAGACACAGTCGTGCGGATACACGCTTTTTTTGAAACTACTTTGAAAACAAACCCACAAAGGGCTTGGTGATTACAGAAAACGCTCATCAGAACATCCGATATCGTTGTGAGAGAAAAATCACGAGCATGGAGCTGATATGGCCGCTCACTGAGCTGCCAATTCGGGCCTCCATCTGGGAGGGCGATGTCAGCTGGCCAGGAACCTTGAATTCACCTTACTCCCACGCAGGCACGTTCATACGGAGTGGGTAAAGCGGGACTTCATATATGTGGCGTGGTAGTCGAAGCTAATTAAGCACAGCGCAAAAAAATACAGCGCTGGTCCCATCTTCTTTCTACTCTCTTGTCTCCGTTGCTGCGCTGTTTTTTGCCTAATTATGTACCAACTCGCTCAACTTGCCGTTTTACTGAAGTTTAGTCTAAGCTATCACGCCATACCCTCCAAAGGCTGAGCTGAAGTGTACCCCATTATTTGTTTAAGTTGGTTCCTTGAAATCCTCGAGCGAAAACGTGTTGGGAACTCAGTAGAGTCCATTAGCTGCAACTATTCCAAAGGTGCAAGGCGGTGGCATATTTCGAAACGAAGCTCTCAAAGCGGGAACATGCTTGAATGAATCCATCGTTAGAACACCGACTTCAGCCGAACAACTGGCGCAGGTTTGCCCGTCGGTCAAGAGCACGGAATACTCGGCAGTTTTTGAAGCAAAAAGCAGGCTAGTCAACACCCGGGTGAGCGTGGCATCGTCGTCAGAAAAAGCCACACCTGCGCATGCGCGAAACTGCGTGACGTCAGAGGAGAGGCGCATGCTCGCTCTGCCGGTTGACCTTTAGCTGCTGCCGCGCGCTGCTGCTGCTGCAGATACGCGGCTCCCCGAGAGCGAACACTGGCGCCGCTGCGATCGCTGCAGTCTGACGTCACGGCAAGGACTCCGCCAGCCGGACTGCTGCTCCTTCCGGCCGATGCCGGCACCTTTCGTTCGTTTTCACTAGCGAATAATCATGGTGACTTATTGCTCAGTGCGCAGTGAAAATCGCGGAAGAAAGCCGGTGTAAGCTTCCACTTGACCCAAAGTTGTTCAAAATGAAGGAGGTTAGATTGATAAAGTTTAGAATGGGGAAGCAACCATTGGCATTGCCACTAGTGTGCAGTAAGCACTTCAGAAAGGAAGACTGTGTAGCCGGTGTACAAGATACTAGGTGAGCCGTACTTGTAGCGACGCTTTTACGGGCTGTTTGTCAACTAGTCTTTTTTTTTTTTAAATTATCAGTGTACAAGAACAAAGCTATTGCCAGACGCTGTTCCATCCGTCAACCTTCCCGTGCGTCGTAGCGAGGCAAGGCGATCGCTCCCGGGATCGACGAAGCGGCGGCGTAAGTAAATCAGCCATTGCTCAAACTTTCGTTTCCTCGATCTTTGTGTCAGTGAGTGCTCAGACAATTTGCTCAGTAGCGGACTGTCCAAGCTGAATTAACTAAGACCCTGCTTAAGTTTTTGTTTAAAAAGTGTCTCACTGCAGCGGTGTTCTCGTGTTCATTCATGCCGCGAAATTTGACACAGTCCGCACAGCTGTGCTGGTCTTTTTGTTTGAAGGCTGATATTTTCCAAGACATGGGGCGCAGATTCAATGCCCTAAAAACAGCACTTCAATAAGGGTTGGGATAGGGAATGTTTTTTTTTTTTTCGGGCTCCGTGAAGCCCTGCCTTAGCTACGTCTCAGACTTGTGTGCTATGCAACAAGCATGGCTTTAAAGTGCACGTGATGTGCAGCTGCTCTGCGCTTTTCTGAGGTAATGCCCAAACTTCGTTAAGGCCTTGTTTCAGTGTTTTTTTTTTTTTTTTTTTTTTTTTTGAGGTTGTAGCCTGAATCACTCTATCTGATTCCAGGTGGCGTTCCCGCAAAGTCGTACCAGTTCTGCGCACACGCAGAGGCTTTGACAACACACAAGAATGGGGACAGTAGTGAAAATTCGAGCGCCGTTCCCATGAACGATGCTGCACAACCAGAAGAGGAGGTGGAAGTATAGATTAAGACGGTATGTTTACCTATGGATACGCTATGCGGCCACTATTCCTTTGTGATGATTCACATTGACGTGAATGATTTTTATCAAGCATTCAGGAAAAAGAAAAACATTTATATATCCCGCATTGTCTTTAGTTCTGACCATGAAACTGAAATACATGAGTAAGCTAGAATCGTGATAAATTATCGGTTTTTGCTTCCTCACCACTACTGTTGATCAAAACAAACAATTAAGCGCCGTCCTGTGCATCTTTTTTCTCTGTGTCGTCTTTTAGCGCTGCAAATCGTTTTAGTAATTAATACCTTAAACAATCTCTATATTACTGCAGTAAATTAGAGTGGAGAGCTTGTTACAAAATAAAAATGAAGTAATGAAACCACAAGTCATCCATAGATACACGAGGAATATTCTTTTATCTAGCCACGTCACCAAATGTACATGAAAATACTGCATTTCAAACTTATCCCTCTAAGCATAATGTTACCCTAAGAACAGAGAAAGACTGGCCTGTTTAAACAAGACCAATTTTTCATTCTCTTCACATATGGATTCAATGAGCTGTTTGTAGTATTTAACAAAACGAAAAAGTTTTCAATACGTGACGGAAATTTAGTGATATCTCTGTATCTGTAGAGAGTGGTTTAGATGGCATAATAATTCTGTCGTTTTTTTTTTTTCTCAAGGACCGACACACAGCGCTAACCAACGCACAGGAAGTTCTGAAGGTATGTAATACAGTTTTATACACTGTTTGCCTGTTTCACCTGCAGCTGTTTTTTTTTTTTTTTTTTTTTTTTTTGACAGAGCTTGCGCTTCTTTCTTTTCAGGAGTTACCGTGAAGGTTCAGAAGCTTTTGAAGGACGCTGGGATTCAGCTCAGCGCGAATGACATCTTCAAGCAAAAACAGCTAATAACGGTTGCAAAAATCATTGATGAAAGTGGTTTCTCTGCTTCACGAAGGCAGCGACTTGTTTCGCACGCTTTGTCCACATAGGAATTTATGCTCCTCAGTGAAAGGGAGACTGGAAAGAAATTTGCAAATTAGCAGTGCCCCCAAGACATCCCATGCGCGCACGGCAGTGGCACAATAGGCAGAGGCGAACGGAATGACGGAAATGTTTACGACACGGTTAATAGCTCATAATTCTGGCCATCAAAATGCACTTTGCTCTTGGCAAATCATGCGTAATTGCTTCTCGAAAATGCTCGACAGGTAAGATGATTCGAATAAAGTATTAATCAGTAGCCTCTTTTAAATAAAAATCCGTGCACAAATTTCACAGCGCGCAGTCCATAATGCGCGCTCTAAGCAACGTCCACAGCAAAACGGTACAAATTTATCGCGTCGCAGGCATATAGACCTATCTTCATGGTTGTATTACATTCGTAATACAATCATGAAGATAGTGACTCCACGCACATAATCAGTTTCAAGGGACGATGCTCGAAAGGCTCCTGCCGCGGCGACGGCACCAGCTGCGCCCGTCACGGCAAGCGCTCGGGCACGCGCGAGACTTGCGCTCACCGCGACGAGCCCATGTTTCGTGTTTTGAAAGCAAGAGGAATCATGATTAAATACTTTTTTTTTGCCTGACACTCGATGGGTGCTGTCTGCGTTGTTCATAACGCTGTTATGAGAACTACCGAGGCCGCAGATTCGAAGCTACGCGGCAACCCGGAGAAGCCAGAGCGATCGGCGCAGGCAGTCCTTGCCGTGACGTCACGTCGGGCTGACCGCCAGAGGGCGCCACTCAAACTTCTCGGGGCTCTCTAAGGGGAGCGCAGGCGGCCATGGAAGGCGATGCTGAAGTGGTGGCGTGGAAATTGGCCGAGAAGGAGCGGAGAAATGTCAGACGTAAGGCTCAACAAGCTGCTGAAACGCCGGAAGAGCGGGAGGCTCGTCTTGTTACACGGCCACAAAGAGACGCTGAGCGTAGTTTGAGTGCGGCGAGCACGAGAACTAACGAAGATTCCGAACGCAGAAAAGAACAATTATAATGCGAGGCGTCGAGACAAACGAGCAGTGGAAACTCCTAAGCAAAAAGAGAGGAGCGCCTGGCGAAACGATGACGGACGACGACAAGAGGCTCAAAGACTGCTTTCAACTACCACCAATTTTAACAGCGAACAGAGTGAAAGTGACGAGGCCATCGACGACGAACTGAACAGTCGCCGGTGTAGAGACTACACATTGAAAGTGTGTGAAAGCGCTGGTGCTACGAAGATGTCTAAGACTGAGTTTGAGGACAACCCGTTCGGTCATGTATGTGACGTCTGCGAAAGACTGTGGTATCTACGAGATTTAAGACCGGTAAGTAATGCCATGCGCGTAACATGGCGTCTGATATCCGGGCTTAACCGAACTAAGCCCCAGCCATTTCTTTTTTTTTTTTTTCGCCGTCCTGCGCACCCCGCAGACGCAACGTCGACACCGCGGCTGCAACGGAAAGTCTGGTGCGAGCGCCCAAAAAGGAACAATGTGCAAATGCCAAGAAAAGGCCATTGTTACGAACAGAGGCCGGCCCATGCGTCATATTGGACCTTTTCCCGCCGTGCCCCGCACGGCCCTCCTCAGGCCTAATCGTTGAGTAGCGAGAGACTCAGCTGCCAAGCCCCAGCCGTGGATTATCAGTGTAGCGTGGTCGACCGGGCAAGGAAGCGGAAATTTCACGCCTGCTCTGAATAAAGTGTCTCTCGTTCTCGGCCGAGCTCCATATGTTTCGTATGTAGTCTTCCCGCATTTTGTATGGTCAAACATCGCGAAGGAGGAGGGCTAGGCGTGCGAAACTGAGCTGATATGTAGTGATATCAGGATAACCCAGGATATATGGACAGAATACTTGAGCGAAAATGCTGTCAGGCCCCTTGTCGGAGCGCCGGGAACCGGAGAATACCAACTGGGGGCCTGTGGAACAGCGCACATGCATCAACAGTTGCCTTCCTTCACTCCGCGTGTCTTCTCACTTCGCGGTAGATGGTCAGAGGCACGGTCAGGGGGAAGGCGTTTCATTTCAGACGAACTGTCGATGCTTCTTACAAGGCATAATGTATACAGCAAGTGTTCACAGATAAAGGTCCCTAGCCTTTAAGGAAGACGGAGTGTCAAGAACCACATGTAGTGCAACTTGTGAAAAAGCTGACAGATGTTTGCACTGTGCAGGTCGCCGGGAAGAGACGACCGCGGCCACGTTTAAAAAAAGCTGGAGAAGCGGCAGTGACAGCGTCCAAAGGAGTCAGAGCATTCTAAAGCGCCGGCCGGCGCTGCCTCATCCATCTGTTGTTCAGAACAAGAATCATTTCGACTCTGCTGCAACGTCTTCGTACCCGGTAGTGGCTACACGCGTAGCACAACAAGCTACCACGTGACCCCACCTCTCTCCAAATGCACACGTGAAGCCTCCATGGTAAAACCATCAAAAAGAAAACTACTCGGTGGACGACTTTTCAGTCGCCTTTTTTGGACGACCTGCAACTTCTGCGGGAACAATCAATTATCAGTCGACTCCAAGAAAAATAACTCAGATTACACCACGCGACTCCCAACAGCTGCCTTAAATACCGACTCTGGGAATATACAAATTGTTCAGCGCAGTTGAAGGTGTCAGCGCTTCAAGCACCGACCGGTTGCAGGCTTTGTGGCAAAATAATAACCGCGAACAGAGCGCTTGCAAGCTCGTTTGAAAGGGTTTTGAGAAGGCAGACAGTTGAGTTTCCCCTTCAGGTGGCCAGATGAGGAAACACTTCAAGATATCGATGTTGTTGATAAATTGAAGATTCAGACTCGCAGCAATCACGTTACTTGAAGGCACGACAGAAAGATCAACTATTTATTTACACATAAATAAAACAAAAAGACACAAGCAAGGAGAAAACTATTTACATGACTGACCCGTTGGTCGGACGAAATCAGCCCTAGTTTAATCCAGAGCGCTTACTTTTAAGCTATTTGTCTCCGCACTTGGCGGGGACAAACCAATAAGCAATAAGGCAACTTTTCTCACCAATCAAAGACTGGAGAAAAGATATTAACTAAACAAACACTTGGGAAAGGAGAGATCCAAGCAAACATACGAACGGCACTGACGTCACTGCATTCCGAACCTCTGCTTTCCTTGTTTTCTTTTTCGCACACGTGCATGCGGGACCAACGTATGCCGCGTGAGCAACAGCTGAAGTTCTTTATAAAAAGAGCAGAAAGCTGTCCCTGAGGGGTCAAACGCTACACCAACTTGACCAAGCGCTTCTTCTGAGCACTTGCAGCTCAACGACTCATCGAGCACTGGTCAGCTACCGCACATCTACTACCCCACAAAGGCTGCATGTACATGAGCAGAGGGAAAGACGCGCACGTAGCACTACGAGAATGCATACAAAAAGAAAACGTCCACTGGTCCCCAATATGACATTCAACACTGCACAAAGCTGCGCTCTGGAGTGATGGCAGAAAGGGAATGCTCTGCAGCGCCGGCAACAATAGAGCTGCCTCCGTCGTGCGTCCGCGGTTCCACCAAATTGGTAGTCGCCGAGACAGGTGCACATTGAGCAGCTACATCGTGTCATGGCCCATCAGAAGGTTCAGCTAACTTCACACAGACCAAGGTGTCTTTGCATGCATGCAGGGAAAACCAAATACGTTGGAGGTTCAAGCTTGCTCAACTCTTATGGTAATTAATGTCGAGTAATAAGTGCCAGCAAAGTATTTCGACCAAATGCCCGTACAAAGCGACCATTCACGCCCTTGAACCCGCGGTTATTCGAGTTCACTGGTGGAGGGACAGTGGTTCATAGCGGAGCTTTTGGATAATACCAGTAGCGAAAATCCGCTTCAAAAAGTGACAGACTTTTGTACGCATTTTTCGGGTGTATATGAATTTGGAAGTGCTCAACACAAGCTCTTTGCTATTGCCGCCATTGCCTTTTGGAAGCCAATTTTTTCTCTTCTTTTCCATCTTAGCTATACGAGTGTTATCCTAATTATTTTTTTCCGCTGCAAGTCTTGAACTAATTTTATTTTTCATGATGGTTGTACATTTATCAACAATCAGAAAGTTTGAAATTTAGATGCAGTTTCCTTAAATGACCGCGGGTGCCGCCATCATTCGTAAACACCCGAATTTTGCGAGTACGCTTGTCCTGTCTACCTCGTTCCTTTTGTGTCGTGTTTTTTGCGCAAAAAAAAAAAAAAAAAAAAAAAAGCAGAATACCCGAATTTTGACCAATTAAAACCGCTTTTTTGACACATGGGCCCTATAGGAAGTTTCGCAACTGATAGTATTGAGGAGCTCTGGTTCATAGGTGTCGGCGCTGTGAGTATTCGGTCCATGCGTAGCCATTCGCTCGGCAGCTCCCACAAATGGAATTGCGCTCCACCATTATCAGGCCGCTTCTTTGCAAGGACAACGGAGAGAGAGGGACCATAGTGAAGGCGCCATTAGGCATCAAGACCGCTGGCGTCATCGGATGGCCACTAGGGAACGCCCATGCGGCAGCCCGGCATGTTCGCAACAGGGGCTCGCGAAATGGCGCTCCCAAACGGGTTCAGATTAAATGTTGAACAAAAGCTGCTGGCACGAAGGATATTGCGAGCAGAAAACGATTCCCCCATTTGGGCAGATGAAGGCCGTGCAGCGATGTCATTGCACGGCCCAGGTGGTCGAAATTTCCGGAGTCTCTTTGGGAGATTATAAGCACTTGGGCAGTTTTAGTAGTGGTATGGATGAAATAAAGCCACGGTGCGAAGTATATCAATTCATGCGTTTCTCCGATAGCTCAGTGGTTAAGGCACTCGATTACCAGGAACGAATGGTTCGACTAATTCGAAATGATGGTGGAATGGCAACCTTCTTGTACTAATCACAAGGTTTCTTGAAACATCAAATGTGAGGCAACGTTTATTTAAGGAATGGGAAGCGGTGTCATTCGAAGAAAACTACGCAGCTGAGCCCTTCTGCTGCATCACGTGTGTTCCTCAGACCATTGACGTCATACGCGGCATTTGCGGACTGCATCGAACCGACGGGAGCAATTTGTGCATCAGACTTGCCGCAAGACCGGCGATGCACAGAGGTTTGGCCTGTGTCGAACGGAGCTCCATCAAGTGCGTGAGGTATCTGCAGGGGCGGTGACGAACTGGCTTTGCCAGTCAGTAATACGGCGGCAGCACTGCACTCTCCTAGAATATAAGGTATACGCACTATCAGTCACAACGCGGTCAGCGTGTCGTGGCACTGTTACCGATGCAGTGCCAAAGAAAACATTACGCATGTAATATTGTGGCAGCCCACAATTAGCATGTCCAAAGACATTCTCCTCCCGGGGTACCGAGCAAAGAGGGAACAGAATGCGGCGCAGTTGAGCGGGGTGTTTTTCTGGGAAGCGAAAATAAAGGGGGAAAAAAGCCGCGCAGCTGCGCTTTGACGAGCGCGGCTAGATGACTGGGAAAACCGGTGCACGCGACTCGGAAACGGGCGTCTCTATTCGCTAACATTTCGCCCACCTTTTTTTCCTCCCTCGACGAAGAGAGCGCACGCAAATGGCTTGCAATCGTCGTGCAAGTACGTTGAAAAGAAAGACGTAGAGGAAGGAGTTATCTTACGGTGGGCCAGTCTTGGATACAGCAAAGAGTATCAGGGAGGTGATTCGATTAAAGCGATTCATCTGTTGTTCCAGCCATTTCCGAGCTGGGAAACCAGTGTTGTGATCGGGAACCTCCAGGATATTTTTATTGCGTCTCCTGGTGAGACGACGGCGAATGAGTCGCCAAAAATGCAGGCAATGGTGCCGCTTTCGTTCACAGGCAGCTTCCGCGGGGCGGGAACTGCGTCCTCACCATGCCGCTGGTGGTACAGAGCCCCACCCCATACCTGAAGGACGGGTCCGAAGTAGGAGACCCTTCTGGAAGTTGACTTAGTCAATACAATACGGCCCGTCCTAGCTACGAGGGTGCACCGATTCTTATGGTACCACCCGGTTAGACGCATGGACAGTTACCAGAGCTTCTTATGATAGAAGCGTTCAGCCAACTAGTAAACCTCTCCTCGAAGCTCATATCAGTTGAGTTTCCCCTTGAGGTAGCGATGATGCCTCGATGGTTTCAACTCGCAAACATTCACATTGCTCGAAGTATGTTAACTGTAATTTTAGAGCATAAATTAAACTAGAAAAATCATGCAAGAAGAAAACTATTTACAAAACTATTTACGAATGCAGAACCGGTTCAATCGCGGGGAGAGCAATGACAGCTACACTCTTAACCAAACTGAGTTGTGTTCGTTTTTTTTTTTTCTTGGCGTATAAACAAATAAGGCTATCATGCGCCAAGAGCAAGGGTGCAATATGTTTTGTTTTTTTCGCAATAAAATGAATCGGTGAGTTAAAATTGTAGCTTTTTGAAAAACCATCCTTTTAGGAAACTAGAACATGCAGTAACATGTTCACTTTCATTTATGATAATTTCCTATTTCTATTTTCGTCGATGCGTAGACGTGGCTTGGAACCCAACAGAATGTGTTGACATTGCGCATTATATTACAATGTAACGGCGTGACTGGATTTCTAGAGTTCAGAGCTGCGAGTACACTCAGATAATCTGTAAATAACACTGTGTTGTTCTTTATCAATTTTCCTACAGACACCTGCTTGAGCTATGCACTTGAACGGGGCGAAGTGCCCCGAACGTAATACGGAGCACGCGAGCTGTGGCCGAACTGAAAAAAACTGCATGCCAGCGTGCTCTATCAGCAGATGCGTGGCAAAAGAGCGAGGGTACGTCGGCGACCCATCTCGATAACTTGATGCTCGCGTTATCGCCGCCACGAGCGAAGCTGCTACCATCAGTGCTCGCCAGGGGCACTTTCAATACATCATACCAAGACTTGGTTGTTTGCCCTTTTTTTTTTTCAGCCAGCGTGACCGCCGTGGTTCGCTCTTCGTTTCGCGACGAGTTCGTGGCCATAAAGACAAAGCAAAATTCACGAAGGACGCAGAAAGGGAAGACGAGACACAGGCGCTGATCCAACAACGGATCGTCGTCCTCTGAGCGTCTTCCCTCTGAGAGAAAAACTTTTCGGCTTACAGACCATTAGTAATCGCTGCAAGAGGACTAGCGAAGAAAAAGTTTCATTTCTCTACTGTTACTTGCCCATGCCTCACTGTTCTTTAAAACGCTGTGCTCTTCACACAAATCAATCTTTTTCGGACATGCCTGCAATTACATGGACACCAAACATGCCGCTGCTGGTTCCATCTTAAGAGGAAGTTGGTACATGTGTAAATATGACTTGTCGCCAGTAATCCACGCGAGCAAATGCTAGGCGCTGTGCCTTCTGTCTTGCCGTCAAATGCCGCTTCTGCGCCGCCACACATCTACTTAATCCGGCTTCCTGGAGACGGTTCCGAATGGGGCGCAGGCTGATGTCTAGGTTGAGGATCCGCAACGGCAGCAGCGACGATCAGCCGAAGTGCACCATTTGTGACCTGGAAGCATCGCCAAATTGGCCGCCTTCATCCCTTGTATTCACTGCAGTCATCGACCTTCCAGTCCTGCGGCATACTTCGCGATGCGACCGAGCGCATAGAACAATTTGGCGTCTAATCACCAGTGGAACTCTGGGCGACATTTTTCGTCGAATGGGAATTTCCACAACGGGCGTGTTGTTCAAAAAACGTCTGGCGATTACCAAGGTGCAGCATGAACGAAGCCAGCTACTGCAAAGCGCTCGGCCGCTTACCTTATACGATGATGTATTCTTCCAGCTGTAACACTGTGGTCCCGTCCACATTGCGCGAGTCGCAAAAGTCTAGCTGGAAGAACGGGCTGTTGGAGTGGATGCCAATATGAACATAAGCGAAGTCGTTTGGTGGAAAGCAATCTACCTCGTATCAGCCGTACAACTAGTCCCTTTGGGTGGGAGGCTGTCAAGAAGATGTGACAACCTCAGAACGCTACGTCGACTTCTCGTACGAATCTTTTTCGGCGCTTCGTTTATGTCGTAAACCCACTTTACCGATTATGAAACTTGAGCTTGCGTAAAATGGCACATTTGAATGTTATTTTTTACAACTGTTTCCTTTCTGCCACCCATCTCTACCTTTATATTGTAACAGATGAAATTGTTTAAATACAGGTGAACGACAAATGAAGGACGGACGCACACGGCTCAGAAACCCGGATCAGTCTGCGCGCGCCTCGCTTCATCTGCTGCTTCTCAGTCGCTACGCGGCGTAACAATTCCCCCCGGGCAGACGATCCTCGTCCTCGAGAAAATTAGGCAGATCGAAGATGGCAGCGCTTCAGGCGAGCCACGTGAACAATTTGTCTTGCGGGATCGGCGGTTATCCGTCGTGACTTTGGCGATAACGTAATTCACGTCATTCAGTTGGTCCAACACGACGAAGGGTCCATCATACTTGCAGAGAAACTTCTCATATAATCCTCGCTTGCGAATAGGCGTCCAAAGCCAGACGTAGTCTCCAGGAGAGTAAGCAACTGCACGATGATGCAGATCGTAGTGTTCTTTCCAACGGCTTTGAGAAGCCAGTGTGCGTGAGCGGGCTATACGAGGGTCTTCTTCGGCCCGACATAGTATCTGGGAAACAGACGCACCGTCGTTGGGGGAAAATGGGAAGATGGTGTCCAAGAAAACGTGGGAAGTTATTGCATAGAGTAAATAGAAAGGAGAATAGCCGGTAACTTCATGATTTGCAGTGTTATAAGAGTATGTCACATACGATAGCACTGCATCCCAGTTGCGATGGTCAGACGACAGCGGTTGGTGCGCTCGGCGAGACCGTTGGTCTGCGGATGATACGGTGTCGAGTGTCGGTAGTGTGAACCACAAAGTCGGAGCATCTCTTCCACGACATCAGCAGTGAATTGCCGACCACGATCACTTATAATAACACGGGGTGCGCCATGACGAAGAATAACGGAATGCAAAAGAAACGACGAAACATCAGCAGCCTTCGCGGTAGCGAGAGCAGCGGTCTCCGCGTATCTGGTAAGATAGTCAACGCAAACGATAACCCAGCGGCAGCCCTCTACAGTCTTTGGAAAAGGACCGAGCAGGTCAATTCCAATCTTTTCAAAAGGTGAGGTAGGTAGCTTGACGGGTTGTAAAGGTCCGGCCAGCGTGGTGGTGCGTGCCTTAAGTCGTTGTCATTGTTCACATGTCGCAACGTATTGCTTGGTTGTCTTATAAATTTGTGGCCAATAAAATCGCTGGCAAATTCGGTGCAGGGTACGACAGAAGCCTAGATGTCGAGATGTAATTTTATCATGCATAGCATGCAAAGCTTGTGCACGGAGAGTTTTTGGGATGACCAAAAGGAGGGCAGCACCGTCAACTGAGTAGTTCTTCTTGAACAAAATACCATCTTCAATAGTAAACTGCGTTGACACTGCTCTTCCTTGCGCCTCTTGTATAAGAGGCTCTAGTGACCGGTCGTTGCGTTGTTCTCGCCTAAAGGTCGCCATACCAGGAAACGTCGACGCGATTGAGGCTAAAGTGCACCCGTCGAAGCCGTCTTCATCGTTAACTGAATTCGGCAATGGATGGACAAGCAGCCTGCATCACTGTGATGTGGTCCACTCTTGTACGCCACACCAAAGTTGTATTCTTGTAGGCGTAATGCCCAGCGCGCCAGACGACCAGATGGATCGCGAAGTCCGATGACGCCAGCATAGCGAATGGTGGTCAGTAACTATGGTGAAGTAGCGTCCATATAGGTAGTCGTGGCCCAGTGTTTAACAAAACAATATGTTTAACTTTGTTCTCCAGTGTAAGAAAATGAATTTGTGTTGAAGAAATTGGTCTTGAATTATTAGCCCACTTGTAATGCCGTTGAGCACCTATTTGTATCGAAGACAGCACATGCATGCTATTGTGTTTTGTTTTTGATGCGTTGCCTAAAGCGAAACAAAATTTCACCCACTTGCCAAAGCGTTTATACTCGTCAGCGCACAAACTCGCCGCCAAGTGAAGCGCAAGGTTCGGCTGTTACGTAGCAGCATAATGCAGCATAAAGCGTACGGTGCCGATGGCCCGGACGAACAACAAACCATGTGAAAGAACCACTGGTGGGCAGAGACGGTAGCAGCGCAGCTTCCCTCGTGGCGGCGATAGCACCAAGTTATCAAGTAGCCAACGCCCCCTCGCTCTTTGCCGCGCATCTGCTGATAAAGCGCGCTGATATGCAGTTTTTTTCCATTTCGGCCACCGATCGCGCGCTCCGTGTTAGTTTTGGGGCACCTGTAGGCGCACATAGGGCACAAAAACCGCACGCGTTTTAAAGGTGACATAGCAGGGCGGTGAAAAGACATGCGTGGGGAATGAACGGGTCCCAACATGCCTCCGTCACAGGTGCGAACCCTTCGAGACCCGCTGGTGGCGACCAAGGAGGTCGCCCGAATATGGGCCGCGTGTTTTAAACGCCCTCGCATTGAGGATCACTACAACAAGTGCGCTGGGGCGAGAGGAGCACAATTTGCAGTGAGCGCTGCCGCAAACATCTTGCGAGACCGACTGATCCCTGCAGCCAAACACTGCAAGGTGGCTCAGTGTCCGACGAAAGAACCGATCCAGGCGGTGGTAATCCAGAGCATGCAGCTGCTCGGAGAATGACAGCTCCTCAAAGGGATCCGCTTTAGATCACACAGATGAAAAAGGATTGCAGGTGCACTGTTAAGGAAATACAGGCAAACCAAAAATTGCCCTCAGCTCAATTCTACGTGAAAGTCATTGATTCAGCGCTTCCGTCACTTGCTTGGCAGTGCCTTTGTGTAAAGAAGAACGTTGTTGGATTCAAAATACAACAATCACCAGTTGGTCATAGCTGTACCATCATCTCGAGCAAACGGGAATTCCGAGATCGTTGGGTCACCTGCACCCGGTTGATGACGTCATTTGATAGTGGGACAGGACGCTGTGACTGAGCCATTATTAGATACCGAAAGATGCGTGTTACGAGCGGACGTAATAACATCGTCATTACTCCACAAATGCCACAAGCAAAACAATGCACTAAACTTATGTTGCTTTTGTTTATTCTGTTACACATTCAGAAGCCTATCTGGCACTGTTAAGACAAAGAAAAGGAAACCAGAACAAGCGGTTTGAAACTGTTCCGGGAATCGCCATCGAGTCAAGGTCGGCACTCGACCTGCAGAGGACAGTAGAGGCGCCGCTATGCTACAACTTCAGTACTTCTCGCTCGTCGGATACCAGAGAGTGCAGCCAGAGCCAATAAACTCCGTAGACGCCCTCTAGCACGCAATTTCTGTTTCCCCGCCCCTCTCGCATTTATTTAGCTTTGAGAAACTAAACTTTCGTGCTTTTAACGCCGCAAAACTGTCTAGCCAGAGCAGACATATTGCCTTTCTTTTTGTGGGCGTATGCAGGTGTCGGCTTCGCGGACCCCCAAAAACACCGGCCTCAGCTATAACCTTTTTATTTCTCTACAATCAACCTGTTTAGTTTAACGGTATAACCTTGTCAGCAGCACAAATATCACTCGAGACGAGCCGCGGCGGCCCGAGAGAGCGTGCTTACGCCACGTGGAACCGCGCGAAGAGCACGTTCGCTCGGTCGGTCTGATTGCCTTCACCTCCGTTACGACCGCGCGGAGACCCCGCCTGAGTTATGCTCTCGCCTCGAACTTCTCTTTGGAGAAGAACCACGGGGACTCGACGCCTCATTCGGAGCCCAGACGAGACGAAGCGCACCACATCCAGCCAGAAGACCCTCTGCAGATCGACTGAATCTATTTTTAAGTATTAATAATCAGTTTGATTTTAATTCCTCATCCGGCCTCATTGCTATCAACAGGATCTGCAGAGGCGTCTTGCGCGCGCGAAGAACCACCGGATTCCACAGCGCGCAGCAGAACAACCTCGACGGGTTCCGAGACCACCCTTATCTGGTCACCAACGAAATCGATAGAGCGCAGTATTCTCATCGGATTGAAGAAACAGCGGCTGGCCGACGAGCTTCGAACCCGTGAACTACCGTGCAGTGGCCGCGTTCTCGTCACACAGCGCTCGCCTTCAGGTATCGCTGGCTGCGTCAGACTTAGCTACCAGCCAGGCCGAGGCCATACAACACCCGGTCATAGCCTTCGCTGCTTTCTGGGAATCAAGCGAGATATCAAGCACGGACGAGGAGCGTACAGACAGACCTCAATCGTGCTCAAATCATTGGATGCACTTTAGGTGTCTGGCCGCGGACGCCGATCAGTGACTGAGACACTGCTGACCGCGCCATGCCGGCGTCGAGTAGCACAACTCTAGGCATGTCTATACTTGGTATCACCGGGACGAAAATCTGCCCATATATGGACCGACTACTCCGTTGGGACGGGACCTGTGAAAGGCCGCCGCGAGGGAGCTAACAAAGGCAGTCGGCGGCCGCGGAAACAGGTCAACCCGTGAAAACGAGGCACAGCAATGGATCCCGTTCCGTTTCCTGTGGAATAGAATGGCGGATCAAATCGGAAGGCCTGTGGTGAAACAGCCTCGGGATAAGGGAAGCCTTGGCATCCCGGACCTGGGCATAGTAACTGCAGTACTACACGTCTGATGGACCCTGAATTCAGACATGTCACTGACTCGAAGATAGACCTCGTTCTTCCCGAGCGCCTACGTCTATTCTCATAAAGTACATTCTCCCATTGTGTTCCCCGTTCTGGCTCTCCTACGCGCAAGCAGCCAACTGCTTGGAGGGACTCAGAGGGCGATATAGACATTCTAGCAGTACCGTTGAATGATCTAGCCAATCTTTTAACGCCTAAGCTCCCCCTAGGTACAGTCGAAGCGACCGGTCAGACATGCGTCCAAGCTGGAAATTGATACTGGCGGACTTCCTGGATGCAAGTAGGGCAACGTTCATGTATCGCTTTGCGCACGGTTGTCTCCCCACCCGCAGCAGGGTATTTACATGAGCGAGCTTGCATCCAGTGTGCCCGTTTTGTGGTGGTCGCGAAGACAGGGTGCATATCTTTGTACAGTGTCTCTTCCCAGCAGCCCTCCTCCGTCGAGTGGCTACCTTGTTTAATATTCCAGGAGTACCATATCAGACTGTCAGGTACCTTCACCCGTTGCCTAAGCATGCAGTGAAACAGTTTGTGCTCTTGCTCGTTGAGTGCATGCACCAAGTCTGGTCTGCCAAGTGCGCCGCTGCATTTGGGCGCAGTGTCCCGGGCCTCCATGAGGTATTCGCACGAGTCCGCAGGGAGGTTTGGTTTCACCCAACTCGTGAGCAGCGTCACCTCGGCGAGCAAGCGTTCCTAGACATATGGAGCACGCCACCGATTATCTGCACGGTCTCTGAGGGTGCTATTACAGTATCAATATGAAGCACTCCAAGAGTATGGTTGTCCTTCAAGACATCCAAGGTCAAATGAAGGTCCAGTCTCCCTGTGTTTGGCCTGCTGTCACAGTGGGGGCCTAAACCCAGTTGGCATAGTGTTAGGCGTAACCGCTGTGTGCGCGTCACCGCACGACTGCCCCCATGCCAGGGTATGGCCGTCATCCCGAAACAACCCCCCCCCCCCCCGACTTCCGGGAGGAGGGGGACTTGCCGCGGATGACGTATGAATGATTATGGGCTGATTGGTTATGTGAGACCTTGAGGTGCGGCGCCTTCTAGAGCCAAACCTCCTCCCTGACAACGGCAAGGGCTTAAAAAGAGGAGGCGAACGGGAGAGGATCGCAGGCAGCGGACGAGACGATAGAACAGAAGACGGGCTGAGCCACAACCTGCGAGCCCGGGGTCTAGCCGCCATTCAAGTTCGACCCCTGCCCCAATGCCTGGCAGCTCATTCCCCG
The DNA here is from genome assembly GCF_055883805.1 of Amblyomma maculatum. NCBI lineage: Eukaryota > Metazoa > Arthropoda > Arachnida > Ixodida > Ixodidae > Amblyomma > Amblyomma maculatum. Next base: position 473,071,148 of record NC_139344.1, on the reverse strand, counting down.
CGCCAGTTGGAAACGAGGAAGCAGCTGCATTCCACCACCACGAACACCCAGCCCTTCTTCGGAGCCCGTGCAGCACCACGCTGCACCGCAGCCCAGTGACGGCGAGGCGCGATTCCGTTCTCTCAACGATAGGGTCTCGTAGGGTCCTCTGAGCAGCATCACCTGGCGACAGGTAGCGCAAATATTGTAAAAATGAATAAGGTCGCATTTGAAACCTGCTGTGCTCGTTGCCTCAGTGGCGCATTGGATTAACACTTACGTACCCGAGCACTTTGCGATTAAAACATATGTTCGAATGCAGTATGCGCAACTTTTTTTTTGGGATTTTTTTAAATTCCAAAACATTAAAATAAGCTACCAATATCTCTCCTAGGAGGTGTTCTCCTTTAGGTTGCATCATGTGATGTTTTTAATTCTTAATAGGCACAAAACCAGCCGTGATCAGAGCCACAAGGTGACATTTTGACAACGGTAACACTAATTATTTTCACCATAATCATTTCCTGCCTTTAGTGAGTTGTTACCTTTGACACCTCTAGATAACAAGCGCACTGTAACCCGCTGAGAGGCAAACAGTGAGGAGAAAGTTGCGGGACCCTACCTCGAGGAGACGGAATTACGCGACGGCGAGCCGTAAGCGAAAGCTTTTTTAATTAAATATGTTTAAAACTATATCCCGAGTCTGTGCCTCCATCCCCTCATGCCCAGTGTGGGCCCAGGACCACACCTGGAACAGCCGGACAATTTCGGCCATGCCTGAGTGCCACGAATCATTTCGGAAGTTTGGGGCCATATTGCTATAGTGGGTCGCCCTTGCTGATTCCCACGTAGTAGTGGCATAAGGAAATGGGCTATCACCAGCGACGAAGGGCGATACGAATAAATCAACGACCTTAGACCCAGTCGCTTCCTGTCGGCCTGATAGCCGCGAACTAATCAACGAACTAGAAAGGGGGCAAACGAAGTGGATGCGCTGTTGATAATAGCTTCGCTAACAAGACTCCTCCGTAGGCGGACGAGCCTTGTTAGCAAGCTACTATCGCCCGCGTCTTCTTTTTCTCGATCCTTCGTCTTGTTCGCGCTATTCCACAATATGAACCATTTCCAACTCGCCCAATAAAGCGTAATGCCCGAAATGAAGAGTCGCCCACTTCAAACTTGCGCGCTGAGCAGAGACGAACGATCGACATCCGTCTCAAACCGCCGCCGGTGTAAACAGATCGCGGCTTCCTGTGCGAAGGCAAGCCGTTCGGAATTATGGGAACCCAGCGATATGTGTCACGCGACAGGCGCGTTTGCCGCACCGGTGCAGGCTGAAACGTTTTGTAACGATGCATCGTGGAGAGGGCTCACGGTTACCCGATAGGCTACAACACTCACCGCCGAAAAAGTTGAAAAAATAGTTTAAATGTAGGCAAAGGTAAAAATGTCATGTAGCCCAAATAAATGAAACTTTAGAAAAAACTCGTTGCTAGCTGCATTTCCAATAGTGAGGGCCACCACAGGTAAAATTTTTAATAATCATTAAAGGACACATATTTATGCAACGGAATGCAGTTTCTGGCAGAGAAGAGTGTGAAAGGGTCGGGAGAGCACAAATGGAGGGGGAGAGGGCAGTACATTTGCCTTAAGCTTGCTGAGGTTCAAAAGATAACATGCGACAGAGGTCTGTCTCGTGGGAAACGAAGACAAACCAAAGCAGAATTATGACAGGACGAGTCAGAACCTACTAGGTTCTCTTATGAGTTACGAGGACTTCCCTGGGAGCTTCTCTTTTGAGACTTTCCAGAATGGGAGCAACTAAGTGTCTCATAAAAATAGCTCTGTCGAAGTAAAATTTTCTGGCCACATATCTCGTGCTATGCTGGGCCACCGCGCTTCTTGACCCTTTCGAGAAAGTTTTTGGTTTGGACAATGTAGAAAGCCAACCACTAGGAATAGGACAGCCAATTATTTCGGGCGGAGCAGAATGCCTTGTGCAGATGGTTTGTACAACTTCCTTTCCGAGAACAGGGTCCAAAGTTTCACTGACGCCGTTCTGTAGCCTTCAGAATGTCATAGTCGAGGGCCCGTATTCCGAGTTTGCGTCGCTATCCCCCGAGTCATCTGATTGGTGGAAACGCCGGAACATGATGCCACCTCTTCCAATTCCGTAGTGGCAACACACGGTTCCGGCGTTTCGACCAATCAGATGACTCGAGGTCACGTGAGACATTTCGATAACGACGCAAACTCGGAAGCCCTGTTGATTATTCGACAGAAAGCGGAAGTATTGAAAAGGAAACACGAGTTGAGTTACTGGGTCGAAAACCGGTTGGGTAGAGAAGTTGAGTAAACTCCAGCGCGAGTTGACTATAGACTCGACCTCGCTGCATTTAAACGTGGTCGAGTTGAATCGGGGCTAGAAAACAGTACAGCAAACGCCAGAGATGCAGGAAAAAAAGAAATTACGGCCGATTTGTATAGTTAATCAAATGCGAAGTAGGTGCGTAGCACTGCTTCTCCCTGCTATACTTTTCCATCGCTTACAGTCGCGCTGTCCTGGAGTTTATAGCGCCCGTTTGTTCCTCTTCGCTTCGGCATCAGTTTCACGACGACGCTCAGTGAACAGTTTCCTGAGCACGTTTCCTCATTCTGTGTGCTTCTAGATTCTTGCACCGTTTAGCTGCAATGTCAGTATCAGTAGACTCACAATCCTGTTGCCTTCGTAACCGTTGTACTTCACGTCGAGCATAACGAACCTGCGACGAAGCCGCATCCTCACCATCTTAAGGAATGAGCGAAGTGCACGCGCTTGAAGGCGAGCGCCAATTAAGGCGCAGAGGTGAGCACAAGCTGCTTCACGACGTGGCGAGCAGCCCGGAGCCAAGATCCAGGGAGCACCGCGCGTGAACGTCTGCTGTCCGTGAAGGCTGAGGAGTGACTGATGCGAGCGGAGAGATGCCCAAGTTGCAGATGCGCGAGCGACACTCGGCTGCTCACTCCGGAGCATGCTACACGACCAAAACTAATGTCATTTGCAAATGATGGCGATTGCGATAGATACACAAATGTTGGAGCGTCTTTGCGAGAATGATGAGCGCTGTGAACGAAAGCAGCCTTTAAAATCATACTTATGTCTTGCATGACCTGTTGATTACGACGATAGCAACTGCGCCGGTTGAGTTTGTTTACGAAAGGCTAGGGAACGTGCGCGCGTCGGTGCCTGGGTGTGGAAAGCGGACGAATTGTTTCAACAACGTACATTTTGCACACTCCAAGTGCAACACGTAAAATAGGCAGCGGCTAGTGTATTGACGCTTTTATTGAATCTTCGACCACAGCCCCGTCGAGTCTCGTCATCGCAAGATCGTTTGCTCGGCATAAATGCCCGCCGAAAAATGCCGGACCCCAGCCTTATCAAGAAAGCGGACAACAAAATAGCATCACTTGCTGCGCTGGATTCCGCGACCTTGCCGAAACGGTGCTGCCCGCGAGAGCGGTGGACGACGGCGCGCTCTGACCGTGCGCTACGCCCTGGTCGTCGCTAGGCCTAAGCGGTTTTGCATCGAAGCCACAGCGTTGGGAATAGTCAGTTGCCTATTCGTGGAGCTGCTTACTGTAATTTCGGCGACGCATTAGCATTGGAGCTACGTACTACCACAGCCTGTACTACGTACAACGCGAGATCGGATGAGCTGCCTCACACCGGCGCTGCGGCTGCTACGGGGCTGTGAGCAGAAAATCGCTCTGGTTACCCGATCCTCAGCAAAGGTTATTTTTGAGCTTCCTTTATCCAACCGTGTATTATTTAGGGTCAACAGATTTTGACATGTTTTCTGACGATGGCGAAAGGGAACCGGCGCTCATGGACTGCGGCAGCCGCCGCTCGCGCTGAGTGCGGTGGCGAGGGTTGAATGTTTTTTTTTTTTTTTCATGATACTATTTGCCATGTTTCACATAATTTCATGACTAGCTACAAAATTGTAGATGCACAGTAGTATTATAATGCCTGCGGCACTTTTGCAGTTTATTTTGGGTATATATTCTTACTGAGTCTCTGGTGTTGAGATAGCACACGCTTGTGCAACGCTGCCCAGTGACGGCCGCCACGCCCACAAGTTGTTCCTTCCTCCATGCCCGCAACAGACCCGCCCCTCTCTCACTGGTTCATCTATGCGGCCGCTCCGCCCCCTCAGTGTTAAGTAGGCCCCGCCGGGGTGGTGCAGTGGTAAGACGCCCGACTACCTTGCCGGAGTACCCGGGTTCGAACCCGACCTCGGCGGATGCGTTTCGATGGAGGGGAAACGAGGAGGCGTCCGTGTGCTGTGCAATGTCAGCGCACGTTAAAGATCCCCGGGTGGTCAAATTTACTCCGCAGCCCTCTACTACGGCTCCTCTTTCCACTTTCACTCCCACCTTCCCTTACGGCGCGGTTGAGGTGTCCACAGAAAACAAGTGAGAAAGTTACCGCGCCTCAGTTTTTCAGTGTTAGGTAGCGTGATGCGGGTAGCAATGTGTGTGTAGCCACTTTCCCTTCCTCAAGTTCACGGAGAGAGAGAGAGACTTCTGCTGCCGCTCCGCCTCCTCAATACTGAGCCGCGCGCGTCGCCAACTTCTCTTTCTGCACCAAGCTCACGAAAAGAGAGTGAGCGGCTTCGGACAGACATCGGCGAAATCCGTGATTGCGGCTAGTAGTGCTACGCACTAGAAGTTGGCTGCGGTTCAGATCTGGTTAACCCTAGTCGAATTGTGTGGCCAAATGAAGAGTAAGTTTACTAGCCGGTGTTACATCATTTTTATACCACAGTCGATCGCACACACATTTCTAAAGCGGCGGTCTCGTTGTGCCGACCACCTTCGACTCTCCAGGCGCAACGACCAAAGACCCCTTTTACCGAGACGCACTTTCTTCTGCAGGCAGTCTCCCTCGTTGCGTCTGTCATTTGTGGCATACGAGTGTGGAGTGAAAGGTTTGGTTGCGGGCGACCGAGCGTTGAACCAGCGTTCTGTTCAACGCATCAAATTTCACCGGCGTTTTAGGTGGTAATATGAGGGACACTTAAGCTCCGCCTTTAAGGGTATGACGTAGGCTACCAAAGCCCCGCTTTAACCGATAACGTGAATACCAGGTAGGCTGATTGTGACATAACCGTCCCATGTGAAACGAGAGTTGGCAGCTCCTGCCATTTGCGGCTACGGCATACGCGACCAGCCCAGCTGGCATAGTGTTGCTTTGGTTGCTTTCTAAAAAAAAAAAAAAAAAGAAAAAGAAAAAAAAAGAAGAATCGGGTGCCGTCGCTAGTTCTTCGCCGTAATCGCCGCTCGTCGGGTAGAGTCCATTTCAACTCCTGCCCTCCGCGCGCACACACACAAACACACACACGCATTGGGGCCCATGCCCACATGGGCAATGTTGCCGGACTCATGAATGCTATGGAAAGCTGATCGCGGCCTCCCATCGGACAGAAGCCTTAGCCCCTGCCAAATCGATCAGCTTACGGCCGGGCCTTCAACGCTACAGCGAGGGTTCTGAGGGTGTTGTGCAAAATAGGCTGATGGTCCTTGGACAAACATTCAAGCAGCAAGAACGTCAGAAAGAACTGTCTTTCTTCGGTCCACGGTCGCTTTTGTGCCGATTACACGAGAATAAGAATGCACACGAGCGCGTATGAATCTGAAATTAGGCACGCGAGGCGATACTTTTCGGCATGGTGTTCAGAACTTGACCTCAACCGGTAATCCTGCTCACAACATGTGACGACTATATAGCTTTCATGTACTGCGTGTTCAGTACATGAGCGCCGTTTGCGGGCGGGCGTACTGGTTGAAAGCGCTACGAAGGGACACGGGGCCGTGCACCTATCGTCAGGGCACCACGTGCCGGCACAGCCGAAGTGCGATCGGCGTACCCGGTCGCCGGCGTGAAAATGGCACTCTGCGCGCGACTAGACGATCGAAGGGGCAAACACCTTGAACCGTCCACGCCCCAGGCAGGCTGATTAATTTTTCTTTGTTTCCCCACAAACACGCATATCTGACAGGGCGAAGAGCTGCGCGCTGCATGACCGCATGCTAAAAGCACAAGCCCATAACGAGCGCACGCACATTGTATGGTCCAATAACGTTCCTACGAAATGCAACTTAGCTATGCACTGAGCATCCAAGTAGTACAGCGTATTTGGAGTCATTTCGCCAGATTGAGTACAAACACACTTGTACAAACACTGAGTACAAACTACGCCGCAGTTAAACTTCTGGATTACACGGTATGACGCCATAGTACCACTCACTGCAAGATGCTGAGTGAACAGATAATGCCCTTTTTCCTACATATCCCAGTGAATATTTTGCTGTGTGCTGCGTCACCTGCTATCCCGGAAAATGAGAATCACAGCCGACGCGCAAGACCGGTCACACACGACGTCACAGGCGGTTCAATCGCCGATTGGCGACGCTGTATCGAAGCGACACGCGAACTGTTCGATTTGCCTTTCACCGGCACGGTAAGCGTGACGACCGGTGTGATTTATCCATCATATCTCAAGTGTCTCTTTTTCTGCCTTTGCAGAAGCGTACGGGTGATTGAGTGGCCCACGCAGACTTCACCGACACTGATAAGAACGCCACACAAAGACTCTCTGATTAGGAGAGATGACCGTACCCGTGCTAGTAGTGTGCGTGCTAGGTACCACTGGTCTGAATCTTAGGTCATTAGTGGAGGAAACGTACACGCACAGAGCATAAACAGCTTACAAGCACAGCACTACAATGGCTAAATCGATTCGTCGTACCAAAAGCACGCGCATGTTCACGAGAAAGTCAGCCAGCGTAGATAGGCAGCTCCCGAGGGTGAGAGAGAATTAAAACCCTCAAGCAACGAGCGAATTTCTAAAGCAGCATGCACCGTGTGACAAAGGTGATTGGAAAGTGCACGGTACACAACCACAGCTAGGGCAGCCTAGTCGATATACCACGCACAAAAGCCAGAGAGAGCGTATTGAACTGTTTTTTATTCCCCGCAGAAAGCGGTGCTAAATACACAAAGCATGCTATGTAACTCACTTACTCACACACGACACAATACAGGTCGGTAATTTTGGTCCCAGTATGAGTCGGACACGACTGATGAAGCGCGCACAGGATCAGCAAGCTTGCCCCGGCGCGAAGGCGCATAGGCCTATGGGGTCGCTCTGCGGCCACTCTTATTGCACGCTTCAAACGATCACCATTTCGCTCCTGGGATGAAGGCAAATGAAGCGTGCGAGGCAATCACCGTAACTAGCTTATTGAAATTACGTATGAGCTGAAAAATATGAGAATGAACGAAAATGGGTCTCACCTAGCGATCTTGCGGAGGTCGCAGTTCTCATCTTTGCCGTCGCGGCGACTGAACCACACCTCCAGTAATTTTTCAGTTCCTTCGAAAAAGTCAGAGTAATTGTTCTGCACATCCATGCCGACAGCTTGAAGCAGGCGACGGGCTCACAGCAGTTGAACACGCTGCCGCCGAGGGCGTAGATCGAACGAGCGGTGCAGCGACGATGATACAGCACGCCGCAACCTAACCAAACGGGCCGAATGCGCAAGCTCGAATGCCGGCTGAGCGGTTGCGGGCAAAGGATGAACGAGAGCAGACGGCTGACTTGTCGGAAGTTGTTCGGTTGTTCCTCGGCAACAAATAAACGTCACTTCTGACAAAAACACACTCGCGCCACTCACGTTGGCCACTAGCATCATAGTTTGAAACATTTTATAAACGTTTTGTTAATTATAAATTTTTTTTCGAAAAATAAATTTATTTTTGTCACAATAATTTCAACAACGTTAAACTAGTTAGTTCAATAATGCACAACTAGCGACATCTACACTAGCCGTCCTCCGTCCGAAGCTGTCGATAGCCTCGGCTTTGTAAGCTGTTCCCGCAAGAAATCCTAATTTGAGCAGCCAAATTTTATTATCGTTCGGTGCCACCATGCTTGGGTACAGCCACAGGTATGTTTTCAACGCCATTCAAAACTTCTTAATAGAAACAAAACGTCTACCTGACTAATATGCTTTGAAGTTTTATTCTGTACATATAAATCTTACTACTGCGTGCGTTAGTATTTACTATTATATATTTTGGTTTATCATATCTACATTTCCTTTTATATTCCCTAGCATTTATTATTTTTTTTTTTTCCGATGTAGTTATACATCTCAAAATCTAATATCTCTGCACCCCAATTCTTGGCCGATCCCCCTGTGTGGGTATGTGCCATCACATTAGAGGAGAACATCAACATCAACAGTGTACTAGAATCTGGCGGCTGTGTGGTGTTTTTCGCGGGCGCATCAACAAAAAGCAATTTGCGATCATTTGGATCAGTTTATGTAGAGCACATCTAACGCTGATAAGGAAGCGCATCGACATTTCAGGAGATGAGCGAGCGTAAAGTTGCTCGCCACAAAGCGGTGTTGGGACGCAAATGAGAGAGTCGGCGTCCTACTACCTGCCGAACCGCATTGACAGATGACCGCATCGTATTCGCGGTAAAGAGCGTCGTACTACATACGCGGAATTATTGTTCACGGAACTGTTAACTCCTTTTATGTAATACTGTTCATGCAGATACTGTTGATTCAGTTAAAACCTGGAAGCCGCTACTGTGCATACCTTCAAGGTCTGCGCAGCTTAAAATGCCCTTTGCAGATGCTATGGCTGTCGCCCTTCCTCTCTGAAGGTGAGTGGATAAAGCTCCTAATTTTGAGCTTCCTTGTTGTGTTGGTGCACTGCAGGCGATTTGTGTATGTGCAGTACTCTTTCCTCGGCTTTCGCAATGTGCCGCTCCTTCGTTGGATAAATTGCATCTCCGCGCTGTCAGTTAGGGTTGTTTACGTGAAGGAAACCTGCGTCGGCTTTGCAACAGTCTGTCTGCAGCACTCGTGAGGATCCTCACAGTGCCTGACAGGAACTGGGATTCAAAGAATGCGGTATAAGCAAACGTAACTATTGTTCAAATGAAACCAAGCTTCTCTAGCGTTTGACCTTGCTCAGTAAGCGCCCGTGCAAAAAGTAGACCATATCTTGATTTATTTCGCTGAAATATCTCAAACGCGACCTTCACTTGATTAATTAGGATAAGCAAGTCGAACATGCTCACTGGTGTGGTATAGCTCTGATCTGAGCCTAGGACGCTAAGCACGCACCTGCTAACAAGGCTCGTCGGCTTTGACCTTTTGGTATTGGTAAGTTTGTTGTGTGATGGTGGGGGAAATAATACCGTTATTGCCCGCTCTAGGCCCACCAAAATAGTATCGTTTTCTGGCACCTGCAGCATCGGTGAAAAATCCTTAAAGTTTCCTCACTTGTCTGGCCCGGCCATTGGGCCACTGTCTCAGAATTGGGCATGGAGGAGGCCACTGCTTTGGAAATGTCAACTTTTGAGTCCTGTATTAAGTTGTGTAAAAGAGACAGACAGGCACAAGGTACGAGTAAGCAGGCGAGGACAGCACTGTATAATACCCCTGCCACATGTGCATCGAAGGTGACATTAAGCACCTAATGCCTTATACGCTTATATCTACTCAAGACAGGTAGTAACCACAGATCCGGACCATGAAAGGGAAATATCTAGGAGAATAAGATTGAGATGGAGCACATTTGGCAAGTACTTGCAGATTATGACTAGAGCTTACCAGTATCGCTCAAGAGGAAAATATACAACAGTTGCATCTTACCTGTACTCAGTTATGGGGCTGAAGCACGTAGGCTAACAAAACGGGTTCTACGTAAGTTGAGGTCAGCTGAGAGGGCTATGGAACAAAAATGGTAGGTGTAACGCTAAGAGATAGGAAGCATACAAAAATGCACATGCAACAAAAAGGTAACAAAGAAAGAACACTGTGCAAGGAGCGAATGAAAGCATCTGTATGTCGTAGCAGCTGCTGAAAGCATTGTTTTGTCTCAACACTACCAATTTTTAAAGCTCATTGCAATGTAAAATTAGCACCAAAATAGCATTGGCTTAATACCCAGAAATGTGGCGCAATAAATACAAACACAAGCGAAGAGACACAACACACGCGCACACTACCAACTGTAATATGGTTCTGAACACACTTCCTCTTCTTCTACACTCAAGTACATCTTCTCATCATCCTCTTCTTTGCCAAGGGGATAGTGGCACTTTCTTCCCCGCAGAACATAAACATCGTCCAAGCATGGCAGTCACCAATTCTACACTCACTTGCTTCTCCATACCTCTGCTTTGCCCAGAGGCTAATGCCACGCTGGACAGACGCAAAGTCCACCACATAGTCACGTAGTCACACACTAATAACCACCACCACACATGTGCAGTAGGACATGTCCATCCACAACACATCACTCGTGAAGTCCCTATGTATTGAAAAACTATAACCTGCTGACATGTCCATCCAAAACACATCACTTGTGAAGTCCCTATGTATTGAAAAAACTAACTTGCCAACATGTCTACGAAGCAGCGAAGTCCATGTACTTGAGGGAAGAAGAACCGTTAAACTACCATGGCCATAATACATGGGAGGTGTCTAAGAATACCAGCTTTAGACCCGATAATAAACTCGATTCTTTGCATTACTCAAGAAGATTCCTCAATAAAAGTAAATTCTTTTCTACGTAAACTCAGCGAAGCTTCACTAATACATCTGTCTTCTTTCTTCTGTATCCAGAACGCCTCTATTTCGCGTGCCATCTTATCCCAACTCTTCCCTAAAATATTAAGCCTGCTAAACAATGGCTTACACTTGCACTTCTGACAGTGCAGGGGTAAATTTGACCCCTTCCCATTTTCTATGGACTTCTCGTGTTCCCTTATTCTATCATTGATACATCTTCCTTATGATATCATTGATACATTGTGCGAAATTAATGTTAGCAGGCTAACTATAACTATGCTCACTGGGCATGGTAGGGAAAGAGTAAGAATTAATATTATTGTTCTCTAGCGAAGGATTCATTTATTTTCCAAGTTGAATACAAAAACATTTGCATGCATTTGCTGTGCTTGCAGCTGTCCTGAGTATAAGCCAATTCATTATTTTAACAATATTATAAAAATAAAAGTTAAACATGATCAGCCAAGAAAGCAATAGCAGTGAACCCTCGAGAATTGCTGCATGAGAAGTCAATAACATAACCCGCAATTTTCAGACAATAGAGAATAAAAATTTGCCAATTATTTTTATATTAAGTGGTACCATATTCCATACTTTCACTCCACAAAATTGAATTAAGCACTGTCCGTAAACGTTTTACATTACGGGTTAAATTTCATGTTGCTTCCATTTTCGGTATTACTGCCAGGTAATGGGAAAACATTAGTTTGAATTTTGTATGAGGTTATTTGCTACCAATCTGATTTGAATTTCATTTGTTAGTTTTTAGCAAAGGGGACGTGTCTATCTCCTTGTCCTCTGTCTTGTCTCCAATCTTATTAGTGATAGTGCTTTGCCAAATTCTCTCAGCCTCTGCATTTGTCAACCATGGATGTAAGCGCTTTCAGACTGTTTGCAGTGACAATCAGTGTCTGATACCTTTTGTCCAAGTAGCAGATACAGATGGGGAAACTCTCTGAGGGCTATCAGATATCAAAATGCCATGTAATTCTTGCTCTGTTTTTGTGAGATCATGTTTGCACTGATAAGAGGCATTGATCTGGCTGGTGGTGTGACAACATACTGAGCTGGCATTGGAAAACTCTGCAGATGCTTCCCTGATCTTTAGGGCATGTCGAAGCTAAATTGTGAGACTTAACAAGTGGGCAGCTTTAAGATCATAGCCACCGGTTATTGTTATCTACTCTGACTCTGTTATTTCTTTTGTGTGTGTGTGATAAAAAGTGGTTCTGAGTTCTGAAAAGAATGGGCAGATTTGAATTTTTCCAAAAATTGTTCAGTAAATATAGCTTTTAAGGCTATTTATTGCTGTTAAAATAATCAACCTTTAGTGCTGGTTTTCTCACACAACCTGACATTGTATCATAGTTTGTCATGTACCATTTAAATGTGCCAGATACAGCATTTCTCCATCTGAACTGGGCATTTCTCCCTTTGCCAATATGCTGCAAAAACATTCTTAACTTCATAACACCCTTTAATATACCAAGCAGTGATGGTTGCTGTAATTATGCCAATAATAACCTGTTTTATGCAGTGGCATCGCGAGGGGGGTGTGGTTCGCACCGGATGCAGCGTTCAAAGGGGGTGTAGCTGGGCAAAGAGAAGGAGGAAGGGGCGAAATGAATTATTGTGTAAAGACGTGAAAAGGCACGCACTGGTGCCGTTGAAACACTGGCTGACAAGTGTGACCTTTTCGTAGAACGAATTACTCTGTTGTGAGGAATGCTTGAAAACCCATGCCTTAATTTATACCAGAGACGCCACGCTGTTTTATCGTTGGACCGGTACGTGCATGTACTCTGAAACACCAGCATTAACCCGATACCCAACGGAAACTATTGCGCGGCAGCGTGTTAGATGACACCTGTCGATGGCCGCCCTGCCGCATCGCCTCATTTTGTGTATGTGCAGTTTACTCTCATTTTCCAATTAAGTGAGGACCACTGGCAGTATCTGTCCGGCAGTCTGTTGTCTTGTTCATTTATCTCATGTGCCCTTCTCGCTCTTGATCCAGTCACACATTCGCCTCACACTTTCAAAGCGCCGAAAGGCATGGAATGTCTGTTGCTCGGTAGAACGGCAAGTCTGATAACTACGCACTGACTAAAAGAAAATAATAATGAGAAGGACAGGTACTTTAAAAGGGGCATTGAGAGTGAATGTACCCTATTGTGCTCATGTAGGCATCATGCATCATGTGGTTCTTATCTTTTTTCTTTGAAAAAAGTAGTCATTGTTAATATGATAAATGCAACTGAAAGCATTGAAATAATGAGCATGGAGATGCTCATTGTCCCCTAGCTCCAAAAGGCCGTTTCACTTTTAATATGTATGCGAAATAGTATTGCTACTCTGTTATAGTCATTGTAGCATTTACCACTTCACGTCCTTGTTATATTTGTGCACATATGGCTAGAGTGATTACACACGCTTAATGTTTGCACATTGCATATTTCAGAAGGCGCCTTTGTTCTTATGGTCTTATACTGGGCAGTCGCTTGTCTTAAGCTGCTTGCTCAGTGAATTTCCTCACAACTTGCTAGCCGCCTTTTTTGGAAATATGTGCTTTTGATTTGATGTTTTGCTGAATTATCAGTTATGGGGCACAATCGCTGCTTGTTGTGATTCGGTGCTTAAAACGCGGCGACAGGGGGATGCAGCTGACCGTAGCGGTGCCACTGGTTTTATTTTCACTTACTTTAACCTCTTGAATTCTTCATGAAGGGAATCCGCATGCCATAGGAAGAGAGGATTGCAGTCATCAACAGTTAGCTCCGCTCTAAAATTGGTTCAAAATAAATGTGCTAACATCCAAGGGGTGTCTTCAGCCTTGAAACTACACTCTGTTGAGGGCATAATTCTAGACAGAAATCGAGTTTACTTTGACATTTGTCAGAATCTTCTGGTGGTACGATAAAAGGGGTAAGGTTAGGTGTTGCATTGAAATGAATGTCTCTCTTTGTAGTTTAACCTCTTCAGGCAGTTTTTTGACAAGTCTTCTACTTTTGAAACCGGCAATGAAAAATTAGAAATATTGTATAACAGGACCATGATTGGAAATATTAGTATATTGGATGATATTACAAGGAGGTTTAATGTGGGTGTAGCCAGTGCTGCTATTTAGCAATCATGGTCAGAGTTGCAATGTTTCCCTCTTTGGGAGCTCTCAAAATGGTGGGAGTGCACTTGTTTATGCTTGGGGCCGAAAGGGGCAAATGAATGCACATGCATTTTTCACAGGGAGTAAGGCACATTTAAGCATTTATTATAAGCACTTGAACACAGGCCAAAGTCACGCAGGGGTGCAAGTGCTGCTCCATTCGGCTCCAAAATGTAATATTGCTCCAAAATGCGTCAAACTGGCTGCCGACATGTTCTGCCATCAAATTTAGCAGAACACTGGAACATATAACCCTTGTTATAACACAATCCCAGTTCAAGATATAACGCATCTTGCACTGGTCTTAAGGCGGGGGTCCCACGGTGGCCATCTTGGAATTAGTTCAAATTCTGCCACCAGGCTACGCCACTGATTCAGGACTGAGAAAGTGTCTATCGGCCTTGCCCCCAGTTGGCCGAGGGACCCAACCTTTGCTTTGTAGAGAAGCTGTCTTTTGTTGGAGGGTGGGTTTTCAAAGCCCCATTCTTCTCCCCGCCATGCGCAGGGGGAAGCGTTCACCTGTTCTTAGCTTGACTACAGCGGATAGCAGGACTGCGGGGTGCTAGCTTGCCTTACCACGGCTGAACTTGAGCGGCGACGCGGACCGCCGCCGCTCGATTCGGCCATGACCGAATGTGTGTAACGTAAATGAAAAGTACCACCTCGTTTTGTTGTTGTTCACTGTTCTGGATAGAGTGGAAGCTTGAGCGAGTTGATGATACATCGTCGACATATGTTCACGATAGCTCAAGTGGATACCAAAAATGGAAAGGTGCGATATGATGGAAGATATTTATGTGGCCCTTGTATACTATACTTTGACTCACAAGAGATTTGCACCACTGCGAAAGGCAGGGGCTCCCTGGCCCATTCAAATGCGCACTGTAATAGGTAATTGTGCTCCGATGCACCCCTTGAATCGGCAAGGGCGACAGTGGGAGCACAATTGCCTATTATAGGTGGTGTGGATAGTGGTTATTCAAACAAAAGGAAGGAAAAGAGTGCTGCCGGCCGCTTCAACTGCTATCTAAAATCTGAAGCGCCCAAGCTGCAGCCGGCGGGAAAGCAAAATGATGGGGAGAGGAAAGCGAGGGGAAGTGCAGAGGGGAGCTATAACAAGAAAGTACAGGGGAGCTTTGTACATTAGTTACAAAGTACAAAAAAAAAGGGAAACGCGTTTGCCTCGCTCGAGCACAAGTGTCTAAGTGCTCTTGGTCCATGGCGCCCCGGCCTTTCGCAGTACTAAAAACATTTTGTGAGACGAAGTATACATCTTTGGTGGTTTCGTCATGAACTCTGGCTGAAATCGACACCTGTATTGTCTTTCCTTTGATACCCATCTTTTGAGCTGTTATCACTTTTGAAGTTATAGCATTTATAGTAGGATATTCTTGCGAGCTCTCTGGCGCAGAACTACTTTTATCAAACGTTATTGCAAATAATAAAATTGCAATAAAGTCGGTTTCAATCAACAGTAATCATTTTCTTTTTTTTTTTTTTTTTTTTTTTTTTTTTTTTTTTAGTTCGGGCTTTTCTAACCATAGAAACTGACGTTGTTAACCTAATGAGCTGAGAAAAGGGCAATGGCCAATTTTATTTTACCTTAGAGAGGAGAGTCGGCATTGCGAAATAGGTGTGAAATACCTACCAAAAGGGTAAGCAGCACACAGCTGCCGCAATGCATTCAGGCTACATTTTGGGGGAAATGAATTGTAGAGGGGAGGGTAGCAGGCAGTTATGAGGCAACGTCGCCAGTAGAAGCGGGTTAGTTTCGCAAGCGCGTTAGACCGCTCCTTCTCGACCCTTCCCCTTTGAATCTCCTCTGTACTCTTCAGTGGTTAGAGGTACGTCTTTGCTGCATTGCGAATCCAGTGTAGTTTCTATATATTCATTTACTTATTTATTTATTCACTACCAGCCTCACCTGCTTTCATAACAAGCATAGAACGGCAATCACTCGCGCTAACCACGGTAAAATGCATAACTGGCTGCCACTGAGGCATTCTTTGGAGTCAAAGGATTCGTTTCTGTCGTTGTATGTGCAACAAAAGAATAACGCAAGACGTCCCTTCGGTTACTTACTGCCCCTAGAATTTGTCCGGACATGTACTTCCTCGCGCTGCCCTGATGTGGCCATTTGGCGTGCTGAACAGCTTTCTTTTTTTTTGTTTTAGAGCCCAGCTCTTTGGTGCCCGTTCCTGCGTTTCGCGTTGCCGTTGTCCCTTGTAACCAGCTCCGCAGCCAGGGCAGCGCACGCTCCTGCCACCATTCGCCGCTGCATGTCCCCCCCTACCTTTTTCCTTTGTGGCGGCGACGGTGTTTTCCAGTGTAAGTGGATCACGGTGCATGCATCCTAAGCTGAAACGCAGAGCCACGTTGACTTGACTCGCTAGCGGCGTCAGCGGCATCAGTCAGTTGCTGCTATCCCTTCGCTGCGCAATGCTCCTACAGGTCCACACGCTGCCTTACGCGAACTCCTGATCCACAAAGCTTCCTTCATGACAGTCAAGAACTGTTAGTAGAGTGTTTCTTGAAGAAATACGTGTGAAAAATAAAATAAAAAAGTTGTCTGTAACTGTACATACATGTCTTGCTCGAAATCTTTGCCTCAATCTATTGAAAAGCTGGAACAGCCAATGAGATACGCTCAAATTTCGCATTAGGAAGTAACATAATCGTCGGTAATTTTTCTGTTGTAATAAAAGTAGAAAAAAAAAAAACGCGCGCGCTGATATATGTGGGTGTGCGTACTTTCTTTTTCATAACGCGCTGACCGCTTTCTTTTTTCGCTAGTGGGGGGGGGTGGAGACATTTCCATTGAAACACACGAGGCTATATAGTGTTGACGGTAAGCTAACCGCCCCTCCCCCTCCCCCATTTTTGTTTTTATTTAGAATAGCAGCTTGGGCATGTTGGTTATGCATCTTGAGGTAACAGCGCGGAACGTGGACAGGAGCACAAGGTCAGAAGACGACACAACGAATAGATTAATGTTTTAGATTGAGCTCCTTGTGCAGTATACAGCAACATGAGCAGGTGGGCTGAAGGCGAATGCACCAGCGCTGGTAGTAAGCGTACATTGGTAATGGTACTCCAGCTATAATAACTACCGCGAGCTGTAGTTTCAAGTCAGTCTGCGCTCTTGTTGCGACATTTTTAGCTATAAGGTGCGTTGAGAAAGCGGACTGCCATACTAGCAGCACTCGAGAGCGTGAGCGCAACATGATATTTCTGAAATATATTCAAAATATATGTAATGCCTCCCTGAGGGGTAATGTAAATAAAATAAATAAATAAATATATTCTGAGCAATAAGACGACCAGAAAAGTGAGACATCACGAGCAGTTATCTAAATATGCGCCGCTTTGCAACTAGAACATGTGTTTCTTGACAATGATTTCATAATTTGAAATTTACCAGCCCCGGAATTCTTTTTACATGTCTGGGGATCATACAATAAGATACCCTTGTTGATTCATCTGCGGTTCCAATGAAGAAGGGGGGGGGGGAGTCGTCCCATTAAGACAAGTACTGGCGAACCTACACTGTTCCCAAACATTGTCCCCACGAATGTGTGAAGGGTTTGTTTCATCATTGATGAAAAAAAAGAAAAACAGCCCGAGGAAACAGTATGGAAAATCGAAGAACTGACAAACATGGCTGTCAATCCTCACATTCCTTCTGTAGGTAAACCCTCGTAACTGCAATAAATAAAGCGGGTACTCCAAAGCACTTTCCATGCGCCGCGACGTCAACGCCGCCGTCACGGCAGGCTTCGCAAAAGGGGAATGCACCTGCATATTCGTGGTGCTGGCTCGCTCACCCTCTCGCGCGGACTGAGAAAATTTGAAAACCGTGAAGAAAACTATTCTGTGAAGAAAAGAAGCAGGGGGAGCTAAGTGGACTTCAGGTCGAGAAGAACGGAGTAGGGGACAGCCGCGCGGTCCCAACCCCTCGCTAGTTTTCGACGCGTGTAGCACGCGCCAGATATCTGGCAGGGACAGATCACAGCATCAGAGCTAGCGATGCACGCAGGCGCTGCGCGCATGCGCAGACCGGCTTTGGCTGACGCGTGCAACGACGTTAGCGCGGCAGTGCATGACGCATGTGTGTTTGGAGTCGGGGCTTATGTATTCGAGTAGTTCCCTTCACCCCACGCCACTTCTACCCCCAACATGACGCAATTTTGGATGTACTTTGGGGAAGTGGTATGCCTTTATACTTTCTTCAATCGCCACACTGAGAGAAAAAACTTGACGAATGCTAAGCAGCACAAGCATCGGAATGTGTTCATTTTCATGTTAAACAAAACATTTTCCCAGTGCATGCCCAGATTATTGTGGTCAATTTTGGTCAATCTAGTCTGAATTTACTAGCTTTTGTATGCTTACAAAAAGCGGCTGGGAGCTTTAGGCACACTGTCTCTCTGCAATGCTGCTTCTTGGGCTAGTTGGTGGAGTTTGCTCATTTTGACGAAGCGCAAAAAAGAGGCAGGGATGGTCGAGAGACATGGGACAAAGCGCTTTGCCTGTCCCTCGTGCCTGTATATTTTTAGCCCTTGCCCAAAATGACCAGTCCCTGTCCTTCTCTCTTCCTCTATCATGAGATCAATCATGGTGGCAATTCGTTGACCTCACCCCAATGTTTTGTTGTTTCACTATGCCATGCAGCGTTTCAGCAGGATTAGAGTTGAACAATGGCAGAGCTGGTTCAGGGCCACTTGTTGCACCTAACCCTTATCCTCCTGCTTTTTTTGTCCACACAAGAACTCCTTAGAATGACTTTCCAATCAGTCGGCTGAAGTATGTTCGTGAACGTTCAAGATGCAAGTTGATAGATCCTTGAAGCAATTTCTCTAAACCAAGAAAATGGCAGATGCTTCGAATATTTATGCAGTTTCTTCTGCGGCGATGCTGTTTCAAGTCATTTTGTTTTTTGAACTTTATGGTTCCATTCTCTCCCATTTATTTCTGATTTTATCATTGCAAAGGAGAGGAAATTTTCCTTCCTATCACAAAAAAAAAAAAATAAAAAGTAGTCTGCAAGGCGTGGTCGCCATTTGTTATCTGTGCACAGCAAAAATGGGTGATGTTCGCTACACGTGGGAACGAAGCTATAGCGATAACTCGACGGAGTCAACTGTGGGTTTCACCGCAAGGTCTTGACATATAGCAGTCTACATCGAATTGACGGGGTATTGTTATCAAAAATCATTTCGAAACGGATTGAACAGGTTTAGCCCAGTTCGTGAATGTGCCTTCGTGCAAGACTCAGGCTCCTATCTCCTGAGGGAAGCAACAACTGCTGCCTTGGTAGATCTTGCCGCGTGTCTTCTGTGTGTTTGCTTGGAATTGCTTTCGCACTGCTAGCTGTGCTACTACGCTTATGTTTCTGAATCTTTTTGAGTAAGACCACGTGGCTCCTTGATGCTAAGCAGTAAGGATTACAACTAGTGTTAGTCTTTGGTTTTATTTTCTTTTACTGCTTTGCATGTTTGTTATCGGAAATGCTTTCAGTAAAAAAAAGAAAAATGCCGCTGCTGACCTCGACGTCACAACTGCGCGCCGAATCAGACTGTCATGTGATTTCCGCTCCACACATCGTCGCATATTTAGTTACTTACTTTACTAAAACCAACTGACGTGTTCGAAGGGGTGAAGAAAACGATGTCCTATGTCAAAACCAAACGCGACGTTTATTTACTTTTTTTTTTTTCGGTACAAAACCGGAATGTGGTGCAAGAAACACCCAAAAAGCTTGGAATTTCGCCGCGATGACTAATCGGGGATGACCATGTGCGCTCGTAAAGGGAGGCTGTCATTGTGCTAATAAATACGTTCAATTTTTTTCATTGCGGCAGTCTAAAAATAGTGGCGATGTGCGTGTGCCGCGATGGATATCAGTACTCTGTTCTGCACGACCGCCCGATACAGACACGTGCCTCTTTCCGTCAGCCCACCACATGCACTAAATGTCCGCGAAAGCGTTTACGGTGCATTGAATAATAATAATAATAATAATAATAATAATAATAATAATAATATTAAAACAGACCCCTGGCCTTGAAACATGAATCCACGGCTTCGAGGCTTACTATTTTGAGCATAGCGTAGACGCACAGAGAAGTAGAGAGTGCCGGCTGTGCACGCGCATTAGCCCTACTTGGCCCCACTAATGCCACTGCGTGTGCGCCGAAGGAATCCGGTAGTTCGGTTTACATGTAGGCAAGCACTTTTCTCTTGTCACAGTGAAATGCGCCCAGCTGCCCTCTCGGCGTCACTTTGTTTATGTTACGCTGTCTGCAGTCGAAACTTCTCTCTTTCCACGCAGTGTAGTGCGGTCATCTGTCCCACCTTTGCGAAGATGTCCATACACGCTTCGTAAGTGACTAAATACAATTAGACAGACATACAACGGCTGTTACGCTTCATTATCGTTTCATTACGGTGATTATCGGTGATGACGTCTGGTTTTTGATTATCTATGAGCACATATTTGTAATGATTATAAGCATGAAAAGCACTGAACCAAAACAGTGTACCTTCTCATTTCAGCTAACGCTCGACATTCGGTTCAGCAGCGTCGAATTCCTTCGTTTTTTTTTTTTTTTTTCATCTGTACTCCGTATGCGACGTCGTCCTTTTGCCGTTGTATTTCTTGTAGCGGCTGCGAAGGTACATTCAAAACGGTGCTTTCCGAGAGGACAGCTGCACCTAAGCACACGTGTGCCACTGAAAGCTCTAGGGAACAGAGCACGCACCAATGAAGATGTGAAGGAGACAACCACTCGATACCGCTGGCCGAAACTATTTCTTTTGGTCTACTGTCCTATTCCTTTTTCGACCAATATTTGAGTCGCATGACGCACATAGCATCTAAACGGTGGATCATACGCGTGGTACGCCAGGTGGCGTATCGTGATGTCACGTGCGAGCATTTTGCCAGCACACCATGCAGCATAATGTGGCAATATCCGTAGCACTCGCTGTCAAACACATAATGTCTAGATTTTGCGAGAAATACCACTGGACCAACTGCGCACACGGATGAAGAACCTCGTCCAAGCAACCTGCAATCTGTCAAGGCATGTCTTAATTTTGATAAATTTGCACTTTTGTCGCCAGCCGAAAAGCAAGCCCGAGACATGTAAATTTACCGGAAGATTCTGCGCATTCTTTTTGGTTTTTGCTAGTCGTGTCACTTGCTATTCGAGCCTGAAGCGCCTAGTGAAATACGAATGCGTGAGAGAAAAAGTACAGGGCCAGAAGTATATTCAGAAAAGCACAAAATAGTGCAAAGCCCCTCAGCGATTGGGCGTGAAGGTTAGCGGCTTAGCACTGCAGGCGAGCGTCCACTGTTTGTACACAATGCAGGGGTGCAAAGGGTGATGCGGTGACCATGTGCAGGTTCTTCGTGCGAGCGAATAGCCCCCGCATAAACCACAGTATATGCACGCAAAACATGTGCACGCACGCAGTGTGCGTGTCATGTCTTGTCACCTAAAAAAAACTCACTCCGCGGTCCTTCCGTAACGAACTGTTTGTGTTTCCACTTTGAGTAGATGCGTCTCCTTGTGCTAAGAACCAGTGGTGTCTCGCACCACGTTCTCGATCGAGTGGTGCCTCCAGGTATTCATTCATTCCTTTCACTCCACTGACACTCTCTGCTTTCCTCTAGATCATGAATTTTAGCCTCTGCATCAGGTGAGAGAGTTGTCGAAATTCTTCCTCTATGGAATGTTTGAAACCGGATCTGCTGCAGAAAGAAGTTGATTCGACAGGCAATGAATTTTTGAAAAGTGTGACACTCACCTCACAAACAGCAATGCAAATAGCAACAAGCAAAACACTTCACAGCACAAAAGTAGTATAGGTGGGTTGCAGAAACCTAGAAGTCAGCAGAGCAAAACCCCTTCACCATGGCAGCCAAACCTGTTTTGAGGGCAGAAGTTGGGTGCAGCGCAGAATACTTCTATGTCCAGCCTGATGTCATGCGCACATGTGTTGAGCAGAATTCCTTCACTATTGAGAGCCTGGAGGAGGTAGGGGCAGGGGAGGTGTTATGAATGGCACTCACAAACAGAGGGGTTCTTAATCCCATAATTGCGACAAGAAGAGGGGTGCAGGAAATGGACGTGGCCATTATTGCCACAATCGACGTCTCCTGCACTGCATCTGATTTCTGCCCCCATAACAGGTTTGGCCGACATGGTGAAGGGGTTTTTGCATTGCAGAGAAGCTGACTTCTAGGTTTCTTGACTAGCTTCAATACTTTGAAGGAGTGTAGTCACGCGTGCCTCTCCTGGTAATTGAGTGAACTCACAATTTTGCTGCTTTTACCTAGATGGCGCTAGCAGTAAAAAACCTTTAATGAGCGAATACAGGTGCAAATACTAATTATCACCATGTTTTGTGCTTCTTATTTTAACTCCATTTTACAGTAATACAATATTAAAAGGAAGCCGACTCAAACAAGGCTCACATTGTTGAGTATGGCGGCCTTCTCGATTGAATGTCGTGTAGGAAAAATTGATTATATTTGAAGTCTCAGTATAATCGTGCTAATTGTATAAAGCGCAATTTACGTTTATTTGGACAAAGAACTACTATTCTAGTTTCGCCATGCATGATTCCTAGGCTGTAGAATGAGCGATTTTTCTGGTCAAGCTATGCGATGTGAGGCAGTATTACGGAAATCTTCAAATTGGAAAGGCAATAAAAAATGAACTAGCGAATAAATTTCGATGAAACTTCATACACTGAACTATTATAATGTGCGCCCGAAGTGCTAAACATTTTACTGCTGTGCACGTTGATAAAGCGCAGATATTCGTGCCCAAAATAGCCAAACTTTACCATGTTTAAAAGGCTGCCGATCAAATACTGATTAAATTCAAACTAATTACGCGTTATTTTACCTAAGGTAAATACCCATTCTATGTGTAGGCCAAAGGAAACTGTTCTAAGTGCAGCAGTTTCTTCAGCAAATTAATCCGAAGTAGGGTATATCAACGACGCTAGCGAATTTGTCATCTGCAATACCACCTCTCATGCAGTTGATAACGTTGGCACTCTAAAGCAGCGCACATCATTTGACAGAGCGTATATTAAGCTTTCGAATGATGCCTACATTGTGATGTTTGAAAAAGAACAACGCGCAGAATGCTCACGCAAACATTGCCTAAAATGGCACATTCGCGCTGCCGGAGTGGGACCCCTGCCTTAATAGAAATACAATTTTTGTATGGGGGGGATTCCTGGAGCATAATAAATTTTTGTTCGCAAGTAAATTTAATATGAGCCACAATTGATTGAAGGGAATCAATGGCAAAAATGTGCACTGTGTATATGGCACATATCACGTCCTCCCAGCCTTTTGAATTGCCGGTGGAGAGAGAAGCAAGAGTAGCAAGCGAAGCAGATAGTACAAATTACTATGAGCCATTAGGAAACTTGTCCGACCGCAAAAACTGCATGAGTTATTCTAATGCTTTTGCTGTGAATACAAGCAGGTATTTCACCATCGAGTCTCTCTGTTAGTGACAAGCATGTCAAGCCTACGACAGACAAAATCATACTTGAAATGTAATGCATTGGTATGCCAAAGGTGTCAATCACTAGATGTACGGGTTTTTTTTAGCGCAAACAAAGACAAGAACAAGAAAGGCGAGACGTGCACACACAAGTGCTTGTGTGTGTATGTCTCGCCTTTCTTGTCCTTGTCTTCGCGCTAAAAAAAACCCTACATCAAGATGAATTACCAACTCGCCCAACAGGAAGTTTTAATGAAGTTTATTTTAGCGCTTGTGTGTGTACGTCTCGTCTTTCTTGTCCTTGTCTTTGTTTGTGCTAAAAAAAAACCCTACATCAAGATGAATTACCAACTCGCTCAACAGGAAGTTTTAATGAAGTCAATCACTAGGAATCTTCTCAAGGGTATTTGAAAGCCATACAAGGCCTATCGCCAAGATGTTAAAAATGAGCTCCAGCATTGCTCAGGCAAAAGAATGATGAACTATTGGCAGGAGGCAGTGAAGTAAGGAATCCGAAGGATATACCCTTCAGTGCTATCTATCTTTCTTGAACGCATACTGACTAGTGCTCAAGAATTTATCAACACAGGCAATGGATCAAAAACGATATGCACAAGATAGCAGAAATGTCGTGCCCATTAGTCTGAACTCTAAATTAGTGGCGCTGCTTGAAGGCATCAAATTGGTAGACGACATATTTCTCGACATTTAAATATATCATATCAAAATAGGCAAACGGTTTAGGCCAGGCTGCCAGTCTGTTACAAGTTGTTGCTCAGGTATGCCTGTGCTATAGTATATCTTTAGTACATGTTTCGCAGTTTGTCTCATCAGAGATGAGTGCGAAGTTGGAAAAGCATCTAACTTGCATAGAAAGGAATCAGATTTGGAATATTAAAGAAAAAACTGCAATCATTGAAGGCTTTTGACCTTAAAAATGTGCTCCAAAACTTTAATTTCATTGCTCCAAAGCTGCTACAAAATGGCATTATTACTGCTCTCTGAACTGCTCCAAAATGCTCGAGCCTGCTTCCACCTCTGAAAATGCAAAACGCAGCTAAGGATATTTTAATTATGTTTTGGAGTCCCAAGTGTTTGAAAAATATTGCTGACGCAGTTTATACTCTGGAGGATATGCACAAAGTGAGTTGGCGATGATCTTTTATAGTCACAGCGCTACAGACAGGACAAGGAGGATGGAACACAATGCTGACTTGCAACTGAAGTCTTTATTGGCGAAGCAATCAGCTTAAATACCCCATTATGGACAAGATAGTCGAAGTAGCCGAGGAGTTCTATACAGATCTCTACAGCAGCCAAAGTAGTCAGGACTGGAACGAAATTGGCGGCAGAGAAAAACAGTCAGACGTTCCACCAGTAACGAAGGACGAGGTCAAGAAAGCATTAGAAACTATGAAAAGGGGGAAATCATCTGGAGAGGATCAGATAACTACACATTTGCTAAAGGATGGGGGGAATATCGTGCTAGAAAAACTGGCCACCCTGTATACGCAGTGCCTGGTGTCATCGATGGTACCGGAACCTTGGAAGAATGCAAACATTATCCTCATTCATAAGAAAGGGGACTCTAAGGACCTTAAAAATTACAGACCAATTAGCTTACTGTCTGTTACGTATAAGGTATTTACTAAGGTAATCGCTAATAGAATCAGGACAACCTTAGACTTCAATCAAGCAAAGGATCAAGCAGGGTTTCGGAAACGGTACTATACTATTGATCATATTCATACCATCAATCAGGTGATAGAAAAATGCTCGGAATATAACCAGCCCTTATATATAGCATTCATTGATTACGAAAAAGCATTTAACTCAGTTGAAATCTCGGCGGTGATGCAGGCATTGCGAAATCAGGGGGTAGACGAGCCGTACGTGAAAGTGCTGTAAGATATATATAGTTGCTGCACAGCAACCATAGTTCTGCATAAAGAAAGTAACAAAATTCCCATAAGGAAAGGTGTTAGGCAAGGAGACACAATCTCCTCAGTACTATTCACAGCTTGCTTAGAGGAAGTATTCAGAAACTTGGAATGGGAGCAGTTAGGGATAAGGGTAGATGGAGAATGCCTCAGTAATCTGCGATTTGCTGATGACATTGCCTTGCTAAGCAACTCGGGGGATGAACTGCAAATAATGATTGATGACCTAGACAGGTAAAGTAGAAAGGTAGGCTTGAAAATCAATATGCAGAAGACTAAGGTAATGTTCAACAGACTCGGGAAGGAACAGCAGTTTACATTAGGTAGCGGAGTACTGGAAGTTGTAGGCGATTATGTCTACTTAGGACAGGTAGTAACCGCAGATCCGGATCATGAAAAGGAATTAACAAGAAGAATAAGATTGGGATGGAACGCATTTGGCAAGCACTCGCAGATTCTGACTAGCAGCTTACTGGTATCGCTCAAGAGGAAAGTATACAACAGTTGCATCTTACCTGTACTCACCTATGGGGCTGAAACGTGGAGGCTAACCAAGGGAGTTCTACTTAAGTTGAGATCAACCCAGAGGGCTATGGTAGGGGTAACATTAAGAGATAGGAAGCGTGCAGAGTGGGTCAGAGAAATAACTCAAGTTATCGACATTCTAGTCGAAATTAAGAAGAAATGGGCATGGGCAAGACATGCAGTGCGAAGAGAGGATAACCGATGGTCGCTTAGGGTAACAAACTCGATTCCAAGAGAAGGAAAGCGTAGCAGGGGTCGGCAGAAAGTTAGGTGTGCGGATGAGGTTAAGAAATTTGCAGGGGTCAAGTGGATGCAGCTAGCGCAGAACCAGGTTAAGTGGAGAAATATGGGAGAGGCCTTCGCCCTGCAGTGGGTATAGTCAGGCTGATGATGATGATGATGGTGGTGGTGGCCACCATCAAATGACATTGGAAATGACAAGGTACAGTTCTTGCATGTGAAAGAGCAACCTTGGAATAAATAACTGGCACGTGTCAGCGTTCACATTCAAGATAGGCTCTTCCTTTATCTGACAAAGCTATCGAGGACATGCTAATACATTCCTCTGTGCTTTAATGATTTCTCTGTAATGTACACGATTTCTTCCTGTCACGGTGCAGTCTTGATGCAGTGGCTCGCAGTGACTGTCTTCATTGTCACTTTTGTCTTGTAGTCTCTGCGGTGCTTTGCGACATGCATTGTAATGGCAACACATGAGACATTGTATTCGTGCACTTTTATTATTTCTTTAACACAATGGCCAGTTTGTTTGGCTGATGTACTTCTTCCTGCACGACACTGGCAAGAAATAAATCACTCCTTTTTGGCAAGAGACGAAACGTTCAGCGTGCCTCTGCGAGCAGCCTTGAGGTTCACTGTTGAAGTAATTTGCTTTCCTGACTAGACGGGGGCTGTGTTTGCCTTCGAGCCATGCGGACACGCTTCAAATGGGCTTCATCAGCGTTTGCTCGTCGCGGCGAAATCAACCTGAACTGACCTGGACTCTATCGCACACATATATTATGCTGAGGCATGCAAAAGGAAAGAAAAATAAAGAGCCTCTGCCCGTGCCACAATCTATCGCACACAGTCAGTGAAGGTGTTGTGCACCTCTACGAACCATTTTTCGGACATTTCCATTCTCTGGAAGCGAGATTAAAAGCTTTGCCTGTCCGCCACTGCCGCCGCCGGTTAAGCTTAACGCCTCCGGCTGCTCATCGCTTCATTCGTCTTCGAGTCTACATCATCCAAGATGGAGTACCCCGTCGAAGGCGAAGGCATTTCCCCGCAAAAGTTCGAAAATGATCCACGGTGGTCCCGTGCCGTCCGGGCCCGCAACAAACTCTACCCCACCACGAAACAGTCGTCAGAAGACTCGTCAGAAGAGTCCAGCCCCCCGGGCAGGTCCAGGCAAACCAGCCCAATCGCTGCAAGGTGTATCTACTCCACCCAAAATCAAGAAGTATGCTCCACTTTCCCGTTTACCAACTTCAGATTTCAAGATCATATTCCGCCCGGGTGGTCGCCTCGACCTGCGTGTCATGAACGGCGGTGCTCTTCTCCTTCTCTGCACTGGCACAGAGATTGACTGTGCAGAAACTCGGGCCCAGGACAAGCTCCGACTGAACCCTTACAATAACTCGTTCACCGTGAGTATGCCTTCAGAAGCCCGAATGAAGCGTTACATCCAGATTCAAGAACTTTAAATTCAGGGCCAACAGTACCCAGTTAAAACATATGTCACTGTCCCTGACAACACCGTCAAAGGGATACTCTACAACGCAGTTTATAACCAGACCGAAGAAGAAATCTTCTCTGACCTTTTGGCACTGAACTCTAGCTGACACTTCACGATCGCCGACGCTCGCCATCTAGGACGCACCAAGGCCATATTGGTTACCTTCATCGACGCCATGAAGTTTCCAAAACAGCTCATTTTTTACGGCACCCTCTACGCACGCTACCCTTTCAAGGCGAAAGTTGAAGCATGCAGCAACTGCCGCAAGCCAGACCACCGTGCTGATGTGTGTCCCAAAGAACGCACCAGCCTTTGCCCACGTTGCGATGCTCTCATCCCATCAAAGAAACGCCTAGATTGCACTCCCAAGTGTATCCTCTGCAACAGAACGCACTTCACAGGAACGCGCAAGTGCAAAGTGCGTTTCGAACGCTCCGGCAACAAAACGCCGGTTTTCAATACTGGAACGTCTCCGGCAGGTCTACTGCCATCTCCGCCATCCAAAACTTCCAGAGAATCTCGAAGCCGCCGACGCTCCTCCTTCCGCTCAAGAACTGGTCGCAGTAGGAGCCATTCTATGTCCTTCCCGCCACTTCCAGGCCAAAAAGCTCAGGATCCCTCGAAAAACCAGGTGAGCTGGCGGCTGCAGCCTTCCTCGCTTGATAAGGAAAACGCGGAGCTCAGAGCCCAGTTATCCTCTCAAGGTCTCAAAATTGCCGCTCCTAAAGAGCAGCTCCAAATCATTCTAAGGCGTGAACGCTCCCCAGTTCCATTGCCCCCAGTGGTGCAACCCCCGACAAGTCCAAACATTCCCCGTTCTTCCCGTCTCTATCCCCTCCGCCTCCTCCTCACGTGCCACGTCACCGCACGCGGGCTCCCCACTAAGCGGAAGCCCGCTGATGACGCCAGTTCTTCCTCCCAGCCAGTCATTGACAACCTTGTGCACCAGGTCAGGTCATTCATGCAAGATTTTGAGAAACGCATGATGGCGATGCTTAATACGTTCAGCTTTGAAACGCGAACGTGGATGAAGAGCATTTCTGACCCCGCGTGGCGGCACTCGAAACTTGCCAGAGCAATCAAGAGGCCTCTGTCGCGCAAATCCAAACGCAATTTCTCGAGCCTCCCCCCAGAGGTCATATGCCACCGGCTACATCTTCCGCACTCTCCGTCATTGTTTAAAATGGCGGTGACACCCCTAACCATTAAGGTGTGGCAGTGGAACTGCAGGGGGTTTCGTTCAAAATGAGACAACCTGCAGCTTCACTTACAGAACCTTTCTAACTGCGACACCCCCAGTGTCATTGCGCTTCAGGAAACTCTGACGTCAGTCAAGCTCAATAATTACACTACACATGAACTATCTACACTACAGACCAGGGTCGCCACACTCGTCCATCGCAATCTCACTGCGATAGAGCACCCGTTAGAGGTAGACAACGTGGACGGTCTCTTGCTGGAGCTTCTCCCCCGCACACGCAAATCACATAGTCTTTTCATCCTAAATCTCTATAGCCCTTCTAAAAGTCCTCCTGCCCCCCTTCTTGCTGCTGTCCGCAAGACGCTATCAATAAGTTCGAACAACTCACTGCTGATCGTGGGTGACTTCAACGCCAACCACATCAGCTGGGGGTACCGCAAGAACTGTTGTAAAGGCACCTCCCTGTGGTCATTCATTCAGGACGAGGGCCTCTCCCTCCTTAATGACACAGCGTTCCCCGCGCGAATCGGATCCAGTGTTCAACACAACACCAGCCCAGACCTCACACTTAGCAAACACATCCGCGACAGCCGATGGATCAGTACAAACCACTTACTTGGTAGTGACCATTACATAATTTCCACAGAGCTCAATATCTCGTCCATTACCCCGCTAAAACGACGAGGAGTTCAGGTGGTGAACTGGGACAAATTCTGCCAGATTCGGAGCCTAGCCCCGGACACCATCACAGACCTCTCTGAATAGACTAACACTCTCAACCGCGATGTTGTCCGTGCTACTTCCACCATTCCAGAGCCTGAAGACACGTCGAGTGCTGATAGCCGCCTTCTCCATATGTGGGAAGCACACGCCAGCCTGCAACGGCGCTGGCTATGTCAAAAGCACAACAGGCCTTATGCAAAATTGCTGCCATCTATCGGATCTTCAGCGAACCGCGCTACGCGACCCCATGTTCAAGGGTTGAGTGCGTCGGCTGTGCTTACGGCTGCTGCCGTCGCAGTAGCTGCGTCTGCTTTGTGCTGTGATTTCCGTGTATTTGTTCGAATTCAAAGCAAAAAATGACGGAATAATAGACGATTGACTTGTCCACGCTGCCTACATTCCAATTTTACTTCGTGAAGCGATACTGCACTGCCAAAACTTATTGCGAACGGTGGTAACAGCGTAGCTAAAAATGGCAAAACCTTCGTTGTTGCTCCGGGGCATTCCTTGATACACTACTCAAATACGGGTCCATGAAAGTGGAAAACATATTGATATTGCTTTCGGGTGTAAAACATGTCTGCGATGTCATTACGCGTACACGAAGAAGCTTAATATTTCTAGTTTCTTTTTTTTTTTAAATATACGACTAATGCCTAAGTGCTCTGATGGACCTTCACAGTTCCCAGTGAAGCGTGCGCACTACTGTTCCCATCCTCTGTCTGAACGTTTAGCAGCTGATGTATCTCGTTAGCATGTAATCAACCATTTAGCAGATCCCATATTCTATATGTTACTGGCTAAAACCCCCAACCACGTGAATTCGCCTGCGAAACGCGACAGGTCAACGACGTGATTCCGTGCGCGCTGGTCCTTCTCAGATATGTAACTTCTGTTGCCATCACATCGTGGTTCTATTTCGTGAAAATCAATATATAGCAGATTCTGCTGCCTGCGAAGTCACATAGCAGAGGTCTGCCTTATACCCAGACGCAATGTTAAGCTCCTTCTTGGATGTGTATTCGAGCTGTGCTTTGTGCAATGCGCAGTTCTTGCAGCAAAGTCTTTCTCCTCTCCAGTACCGCATTTTTTCTCTTTTTCTTTCCGCAATTCTTGACGTAACTGGTTTTTCATTGTCCATGTCAGGGATGAGCTCAGCAGTATGAGGGGGTGAGGGGGGGGATCGAGGTTGAATGGCTTTCTTTGCTTGTGAAGATATTGAATGAAAAAACTAATCGCACTGCGTCCTCATGCAATATTCGACTCTAGCGACATTCTTCACGAAATCATTTTGCGAAAACGTAGCCAACGTATACGGGCTGTCTAATGTTCAGTGGCAGTTTTCTTTCCATAGCTGCTGAACACATTGTGCAAAGTCTGAATTTATGGGGCGTCCAGTCAGTTGACACCTGAAAGAACACAAATGTTTTCAGTGTGAAGCTGTGATGCATGTTTTTTTTGCCATATGCAAAACAACAAACATTATTTGCCAGCAGCAATTCAGGGTAGTAGTAGAATGTACCAAGCAATGGGCATACAGAAAATGTGATGGGTACTTTTAGACAAAATAAAGTTGGAAGACGTGTGCGCTCATTCTTGCTTCTACCGCGATAGCCGCAGTAGCAAGCCTCACTGCTAAGCGCGGTAAGGCTCGTTACAAATGATATTGCTCTGTGGATAGTGTCAAATGGTTGGCAGTTTCAATCCCTACCTCATTACACGTCTTCATGGTGAGCCATGAAGGTTAAACGAAGAAACGGCATTATTCAGTGATATGGATGGAAGAAAAGAAAACTGGCTTGGTCCAAATTAAGGAGTAACTCTTTTTCGATGCACCTCACACAACTCGCAGAAAAAAAAATCTCGCATTAATAAAAAAAAGCAAACAGCGCGGTGATCGCCATCACTATAGCAACAACAATCATGTAAAAACTCGCGGTAGACAAGAGCAGCTAAATGATAGGGGCAGTTACTGCCACGTATATACTCTGTCATTTTTTTTGCAAGTCGTGTTCTGGAGACGCATCTCAGCAACTGAAGCCTGGATGTAGTCGACTATATTCAATTCATCGATGAATCGAATGCGTAAAGACGTTAGAATATCGCGCTGAAATTTAAGAGAGCAGTCTGGCGCCTTTGAAGTGCCGAAACCTGTTCTATCTGGATACCTGCACGTATACATACGGGCGAAATTTGCTGACAGCTTGTATGCATGAAACCTTAAAAGTTGAGATGAATTGGCGCAACAAGGAAATCAGGAACAACACTCTTGCACATCTTTTATGCGAAAAGGTGATGCGCAGTCCGTCGACAGGCAAATTTAACACACCGTGGGCGATATATTTCGTCTGCCCGTAGCATCGGGTACTGGTTTGCAATCTTCCAATGCACGCTAAATAAGATATTTTACAATTCAGGCGCGCCGTTGATCGAAAGTGCACCTAGCGCGACAACCACGCGAGAGCAGATTAACACAAGCCTTAAGAAGAAAAAAAAAAAAAAAAGCTCAAGGGATGTAACTTGCTGCTTCTTTTCTTCTGCACCCTTATTTTAATTTTGTGTACAACAAGGGGCACAATAGTATGTCGATATTATCGGCAACAATGAGCATTAACGCAGCTGGCTGCACAACTTCCTATGCCGCTTGCCGCTCCTCAATGCAGCTACCCTTGAACATGGCAGAAACGCACGCGGCGGCCGATAGATGCCAGCAATTTTGCATAAGGTCTATAGGCTCCTGAAACGACTTATCGCTGACCTCGTACGCGATATTGAAGCGCATGCACGCGACCTAGCCCATCAACTATGGGGACAATCCTGCGACCGCATGAGTGGAAATTTAGGCCTCAAAAACACTTGGTTCCTCCTTAGGCATCTCCTGGATCCGGGTCACACAAAGGCTACCCAACGCAAGAATGTCACACGCATCTTGCACCAACTCCCACTCTCAGACGACGCACTTCTCCAAGCCCTTAAAGATCAATATCTAACCCCGAGGAACACCAACCCAGATCTTGACGCGGATATCTCCCCAGTGGAGGTTCGCGCGGCCATGCACAAACTCCGAACCACCTCAGCCCCCGGAGCTGACAGAGTCACTAATAGTACGCTCCGCAATCTGGACGGCTCGTCTGTAGAGACTGTTGCGGACCTGTTCAATCAGGGCTGGCGAATGGGAACCCTCCCTTCGCAGTGAACTCATGCTTGCATAACTTTCATCCCCAAGCCAGGAAAGTCTCTGGATATAAGAAATCTGCATCCTATTTCCCTTACGTCTTGCCTGGGGAAGCTCTTTGAGCACATTATCCTTGCTCGTCTCCAGGAACATATGGACAATAACCTCCTCTTTCCACCCACAATGGTAGGATTCCGACCCCACCTCTCCACTCAAGATATCATGCTGCAGCTCTCAGAAGACATCCTTCACCCCCGTGACACGAAGCAGACGCGCGCGGTGCTCGCCCTCTACCTGGAAAATGGCATTCGACAATGTACTGCATTCGGCCATTTTGGACGCTCTGTCGTCCGTACACGTTGGCCATCGTATCCATCAGTACATCTCAGCCTTTCTTTGTGAGCACACAGCTGAAATCACATTTGGCTCCCTCTGTTCCCCTGTTTTAACCCTTGGAAATCGAGGTACTCTCCGCTTCTGCTTATTACTCTCATCCCCATGACAAAGGCTCTATCAGCCATTCCCGCCCTCTCGCACTCTTTATATGCTGACGACATCACCCTATGGACCTCCACAGGCAATGTGGGAACCATTGAAGAGACACTGCAAGCTGGCGTAGACGTGGCGTCCTCTCAGGCTTATAGGGTCGGTCTTGCATGCTCACCTACCAAATCTGAACTTTTGGTCCTTCACCCGCATCGCGGAAGGATCGACAAAGCTCCCCCGCCTAGCGTCAAGGTCACCATTGGTGCCGTCCGCATCCCGGAGGTGGAAAGAGTTCGCATCCTGGGGATGACTCTCTAGAACAATGGCAAGAACACTGCCACGATTGCCAAGCTCACTGTTTACCGTTCAGCAAACAGTTCGCCTAATTAGACGAATCGCTAATAAACACCATGGCATGCGAGAACACGACCTCCGTCGCCTGATCCAGGCTGTCATCCTGAGTCTAGTAGTCTATTCATTACCCTGTCTCTTCCTCTCTCGAGTAGAGGAGAACAAGGTCAACTGCCTTATCCGTCAGGCGTACAAGACGGCCCTCAATCTTCCCCGCCACATGTCGAATGAGTGCCTTCTTAAGATGGGTATACACAATACCCTCGCCAAATTTACTGAGGCTCATCGATCTGCCCAACTTGATCGGCTTTCCTCCACCCTAGCTGGCCGTCACATTCTTGATGCTACTGGCCTACATCCCCCTGGATATTACTCCCACACCTTCTCCCTCCCACGCCGCACACGAGACCTTCTCACCATTCACCCCCTCCCCAAGAACATGCACCCCGAACATCACGTGGCTCGTCGTGCTGCTAGGGCTGCAGCCCTACACAAACACTATGGCACACAGCCGGAGACCGTCTACGTCGATGCTGCCTGTTACACCTCTTCTTCCGCCTTTGCCTTGGCGGTAGTGTCAAACTCCTCCACCCCTCTTACAGCAGGTACAGTCATCGCCTCCACTTCTGCGGAAGCGGAGGAGGCGGCAGTAGCCCTAGCAATCGCTACTACATCGGCGACCCTCATTTTCACCAAATCGAAGACAGCGGTACGAAACTTTGTGAAGGACCATATCTTTGAACCCGCATTCTGGCTTCTTAACCTGTTTCACATCCCTATCCGACCTATTCAGCTTCTTTGGGTTTGCGGCCCACGCTGGCCACCCAGGTAACGGCTCATTCTTTAGCTCGAGGTTTCGTCAGCTGAGCAGGAGCCGCTGACACCTGGGGAGACGCTCGAGATCGTATGGTCGTTTACCACGAGATCACTGTGCACTACCGTGAACAACGTCTTTCCTATCCCCCTCCACACAAGTTTCTCGCTAAATTGCAGCAGGTGACGTGGCGCCAGCTACAGTCCCGCACCTTCTTCTCCCCTGCCTACTTAGCCCTTGTTCACCCAGGACTGTTCACGCTGGAGTGCATCCTCTGCGGTGCTCCCAAAGCGGTTTTGCTCACATTCTTTATTCTTGCTCTGAGCATCTTCCACCAGCCGAATGGCAACTCACAGACCTCGAGCGATGGGAGGCTGCAGTGTCCAGTTCTGACCCGGCTGCCCAACGGCAGCTTGTGGACTGGGCTTTGGAAGTTGCCGGGAAGCATCACCTGCCGGCCACGACACGCATCCAAGAGCCATCTCATCACTAGGATGTTAAAACTAAGGCTCGCCCTAATAAAGTTTCTCACCACCACCACCTTCCTGACTAGGCTATAGTTGGATACAGGTCAAGAAAAAAGCGGCATCCAGCTATCAAAAGACCACCCTCCAACCAATAGCAGTGTCACAGCTGACCGCCTTGTGGTTTCTTCGAGTGAGTCCGTGCTCCAAATAGCTCCTAAATACTTCGTGAGCTCCAGCAAAAATACATACCTTTACTCAATTCGATCGATTGCTCATCAGAGTACAACAGGTAAAACGACAAATTTTCAGCACTGTCGAGTTTTCACTAAACTGCTTCGTTGTTCTGCTGCTCACTGCATCTTTTACCCACTGTGGAGCCCTACGAGGGTGACAATGCTGGCGACACCGATGGACAGACGTGGCAACCGATTTAGGTGACATTTTGGTAAAAGTCCGCAAGACCGTGATCGTGGAAGAACGCGTTTTCTGTTTTTTTTTTTTCTTTTCCCATGTGTGCCACTACGTTGCACATTTGGAGCAATGCCACTGGCTGGAGGGGGTCTTTTGATATTTGTTTGCCGCTTTTTTTTTTTTTACCTGTATCCAACTGTGGACAGTCGCTTAGGCACCAAAAAGGCAATGTCCACTTCTGCACGCTTTCCAATTCTTTTTAGGTTGTGTGGAACCTAGTGCATATATGGCACAACAGCGACCTTTCTCATCTTTTTTTCAGTATTAGTTTTTCTGCTTATTGCGGTCTTCAACATTTTCTGCAGTTTTTCTACTACAATAAACCATAACTTCCAAAGGGTACCAGCCTGGCCGTGCATGGTGCAGGCCGACACTGCTGTGCATGATGTAGGTGGGACCCCCCATTCAGAGTGGCTATGAATTTCAAACAGCATTAACATTTGCCACCACCCCAGCTGTCATGGGAATTAGAATTGCCACATGGTTGATTACTACTGGTAACAATACTGGGTTTCAAGGAAAGGCAAGCATAGCAGCAGATAGGCGGATGAGATTAGTAAGTTTGCAGGGACAAAGTGGTTGTAGCCGGCACAGGAGAGGAGAGGCCTTTGCCTCTAGTGGGTGTAATCGGGCTCAGAATGGTGATGAAGTGGTTGGTGAATTTTAGTGTGAAGCACTGCAGCACTCGGTCATACCCAGCCAAGATTGTTGTAACTTGCATCTTCTGAGTTTGGGTGAGAAAAAAGAAAAAAACAACAAACTTGGAGCAGAGCAGGTTTGAACCTAAGAACTTTTCACGGGGTGCGAGTACGGAACATGGTGCTAGTACATCCGCAGGCGCTGACTTGCGTAATAAACTGCAACATACTCTCATACTGTGATCGTCGTCTCCACCAATTTCCATCTGTGTGCGTAAGCTTTTGCGTGTCTTACTGGATTTAAATTAACCATGTTAAAACCCTAGCATTTTCTTATACACCAGCACCTCAGTTTCTTTTTTCTCCTTGCTTTGTGACAGCGGTTTCCTCTTTTTACCAGGTCGTGTACCATGGGGTCCTTGACACCACTTCGAAGCTTGGTGTTTCGTTAGTTAGGCCTGTGGTGGTATGAGGGGAAGTGCTTCCCCTGCTGCGGCCACCTCTTTTGCTGTTCTGGTCTGAGGGGGAGTTGGCAGCCATGGACTACGACTTCAAAGTGAAGACGGCTAGTGTGCGGGCCAAGGTGGAGGACATCTTTGAGTTCGAGGGTTGCAAGGTCGGCCGGGGCACCTATGGACACGTGTACAAGGCTCGTCGGAAAGACGGGTATGTTAAAGAAAGTAAATTTTGTGCCAAGTATGTTTCATTCACAAGTGTTTAAATAAAGCCTGTGTTGGATATCATGATTTTTGAAGATTTTTGCATAATACAGTTTAATTTCTTGTTGCATGCACTTGTTAAGATTCATAAAATAGATATTGTTCTGCAAAATTAAGTTTATTACTCTTATAACTTCATGATTCCCCTTCCCTAATGCCTTGTAGACAGTCAATTATGTAATGGTAGGCAATAATGAAAATTGTTTGCTGTAGCGTTCTTTCTTTTCATAGGCATTCTTTTTTAAAAAGTATTTGTCTAATTTGGACTACCTGTACTGATCTCAAATTTATTTGAGAATATTAAAAAATTGTTCAAAAACATGCTAGTAGATTTGCACCTAATTTTTATCATTCGTATTCACTATGCACCTGAAAATGTGGTGCTTTTTTTTTTATACCCCTCTGTTCATATATTTAGGACTGCATATAATTTATCTGAATGTTGATATCAGATATTTTATGCAATAGAAAGTATATTGAAGGATTCAGGTGCAGTTATCCATGACATCCTTTAACAGATGCAAAGTAATTAAAATGTGGATATACTTTGCTAATGAAGGCACTTTCATTGTGATCTGATGTTACTGGAGTCGTATCACCAGCATGCATTTCAATTTGGCCATGGCCCTTGAAAGCACTGCTGGTTTGAGCATCTGCATCACATGTGAGAGGTGCGGGATTCCGCCTCTGGTTCCACTGATGGTGCACGCTCTGTTCTGTCTTAGTACTCGACTTAATTGGGGTGAATTGTTTGGCACATGGGTCATCGACCCCACCTTTTGGAAGAAAAACACCTTGCACCCATGGTGCCTTTTGCCTCGTGCTGCCCTTGCTCCATAGAAATGCACCATTAGTCGCAACAGTTTTTGGCTGAATTCAGAAGGCAAATCATAGATATAAATATGAGGAAACGAGGTTAGCACTGGACCAAAAGAGAACAGCTTGATGACAGTCTTTTAAATAACTTATCCCTGTGATCAGATCAATTAGGGGAAAATGAGGGTGCTCGGTATAATACATGAAGGAAAGAAGCCAACAGTCGGCGAGGCCATAGTGGATTAACTTGTCTCTAAGGGTGAATGCTTGCACAAAGGCTCCTGGTATTGAAGTTTCAGTTGGCATTGCTTGTTGTTCCAAGTGTTTTCTTCTGTTGGTGCCTGTTCTAGGACCTTAAAAGTGTGTGGAGTGAGTTTTATTCCAACATGGTGGCAATCTTGTTTTAGGAGTGACAGTAAGGACTATGCACTCAAGCAGATTGAAGGCACAGGCATCTCAATGTCGGCCTGCAGAGAGATTGCGGTAAGAATTTTTCTGCTTCAATCTGTTAGCCTGATAATCATCCTTTACTTTTTATTTCTCTTGTAACATTTAGCAAACAGTATTTTTTATTATGAGTTACAAATAAAGCTGATGTTCTGTAGTCATGCGCCTTGACCTGTTCAGTGCTGCGTGGGTCACCAGTGGGTCACATCATTTATTCATGCTGTGTGGCCATGAATGTAGAGTCATACAATGAACCCTTGGGGAAGATTTTATTATGAGACCATCCTTCTTGAGCTCGCAATAAAATTGGTCTGAGTGTTCATCGCATGACCCAGTATTCCTGGCTGCACAGCATGAATGCATGATGTGACCCACCCCGGGCCAAAGTGAACCTGCTAAGTGGAAACCAGGGAAACTAATAATGGAAACTTTGCTCAGTGAGGCTGTATTAAAAATCAGATTTCGCTGTAAGAGAGTTGTACTAATGTCGATAAACATAAATTTGCAGAGGATTAAAATGAGCACTCCCCTTGAAATGCGGGTGCTCTGGATTAGTAATTCAGTGGTGCCACCTTCGCACCAGACTGTACCGAACCAGAAAAGCTTCACCATACTGATAAAAGTGGCAAAGTTTTACCAAACTGCTCCAGACCCACTGCTCTTGGATTGGGCAGTGCTGTACACTGCCAATTCTGGAGGGGTTATCCCAGCTGGTGGTTGATGCCATTTCAAATTATTGAAACCCGTTGCAGCCTGCTCATATCGAACATGACTGTTTTGTGCCAATGCGGTATAGTCTTTATATATGCTTGAGCCACCATTGGTCCAAGAAAGTGTTGGTGTTCATTCGAGGTGCTGCTTTTTTCTGTCTAGCTTGAGAGGCATGAGAAATGAATACGTTGAGATGGAAGCCAGTCATGGTCC
Source organism: Amblyomma maculatum (assembly GCF_055883805.1). NCBI lineage: Eukaryota > Metazoa > Arthropoda > Arachnida > Ixodida > Ixodidae > Amblyomma > Amblyomma maculatum. Next base: position 473,032,394 of record NC_139344.1, on the reverse strand, counting down.
CCAGGTTGGCTTGTCTGTGGAATTTTAGTTTCTTTGACATGATTCTGATTGGCCAGCTGATTATGTGAGTCGTCTGATTGAAGGTTGCATACATGGTGGCGATCTGGTGATGCGATTCACATGGGCAGATATGCTGATTTCTGCATATATAACACATTGCATCTAACAGAATACTATTGTTTTGCTGAGTGATGATGAGTGACAGCTTTTGGGGAAATCCCACACTGACATTACACATGGTCATGGTGATGACACTGCGTTCCACTGGCAGTCATTCTTCAGAAGACTGTTCTTTATTTTATTTGTTTTCTTTTGCGTGGGTAATTTTCAAATGCTATGAACTTTAGCCGGTGTATGTAGATGTAACTGTGTATGTAACTAGTCATTGAAGGAGTACTTTCCTCGACAATTGTGATGGAAGGGTTGGTGGAGGTTTTACTTGCAATTAGAAAAAGAGATGGGAAGAGAGGTGCTTTATTGTAGTGCTTATATGCTTACATCGTGTGACATGCTTCACTACTGGGCTATACTGTGGGTGCTGTCAGGCTAAGCTGTGATGAAGTAGTCTGATTCTTGTAAAGGAAACACTGATTGATCCTTACTGCATTGCATGGTTGCTTCATTTGTGCTCTCAGCAGCAAAATCAGTAGGTCTTGGGCAGTGCAGTGCAGGTAGGGAAGTGCAGTATAAACACTGGTTAATTTTATTTTCCGGCTAACATATTTGGGCTTTTTGTTGCGGTTCAGTCCTCATGTCGTCCTCATTTATATGTTGCTGCAAGCTTGGAATATTTTTGTTTACACGTTTTGAATGAAAACTGAGAGACAACCGTGACGTTTTGTGGTTTTTGTCGAGTACTCTGCTTTGCATGTATTGTCAAGAATATGCAGTGCTCTTCCCATTGCAGCACAGTAGGATGTTTCACTGCATAGGCTGTGTGTTGTAGCATTCTTGTTTTAATAAAGTTATTACCACCATAGAAGATAGTTCAGCACACAGCCTGGACCAGTCGGCATGGAGTGATCCAGTTGCAAGTGTCAGCATGAGTAAATCCACATCAGTGCAACGCTCTGCTGCTTAAGTATTTTAATGGAAGTCGGTATTCAAAGGCCATGCAAGAACTTTCCACTTAGGGGAAACTCAGTTTTTTACTAAGCGGAAACGGTGGTATTCTAAACGTCTCTGTTGCTCACTCGGTAGCTTGAGATCTTCTATAATAATAAATATATTTCTATGCCAAGTTAAAAGCATGTGTATGTAAGAGAGCGTTATGTGCCGTCCCAAAATAATACTGAAAGATTAATGACATGCAAAGCAGTGTCTGAAACAGCGCTGGGCTATACTTCGGCAATGGGGGATTTTGTTCCATCGTCGCACCTGCTATAGCACACACACCTTAGGTGCACCACTGTTCGATGCAGCCTATTTTGGTGATCTCTGGCTGCATGCCTCAATGTGATTCCTTGTCCGAATAAATTGGAGTAAGTCTGTCCACATCCAAATTAACAAGCGTATTGGCAGCCAGGGCTGCACTCCTAGTTAGAATTAACAAAATTTCCTAACAAGGTTCAAAGTAATGAGATTGTGCTGTAATAAATCTATCTTGACATTTTTTAAAGGCCTAAATGACCACGAACGAAAAGAACAGACAGGGACAAATTCTACTTCTAACTAGGTAGTTTATTTTGTGAAACCGCAAGTGCATTATGCATATCCACAACACTCCCACCTCAATGACAAATCACCGGATGTGCGCAGTAGCTGCCAAGGACAGAACCAGTGATCATGCATGTGCAAGATTGTGTTGACATACTCGGGAATGCATTTTTTTTTTTGATGAAATAGAAACTGAGCTGACATGTGCACTTTCAAAAGAGGTAATTCTCTGTGCTTCTATTATCTTCCGGCTCAGTTGATATCGTCTCGCGATGTGGCACTGATTTAGCACTGGAGCTGCAATAAAGCGGTAACCGCATGAGGCGACAACCCCTAGCGATCCGTCGCGCGACGCCGCCGCCAACGCCTGTCGTTGTCGCTGGTGCATACCGCACGGAGCGACGGCGCTCAGCGACAGAAGCGCGTTTTCAGCGTTGCTCCGTTACCGCCGCCTCGTCATTCGGTCAAAGGGAATGCAATCACGCTATATCCCATTTTCAACACTAAACAGCATGAAGTACGATAAAACACTGATGAAATTTCTTGTAACGCATCGTATTTTAAAGGGTCACAGGGCAGCGGTGCGTTACTATACACTGCGATGCCGACTTGCATTGCAAGCAGTGACTTTCTCCTGCTCCTTTCGGAAATTAACAATATCAAGCCACGCTAACCTTTTTCTTTCTTTTATTACCCTTCCAAGCGTTTACTGAATTATCTCGATGCACTCATATATATACACGGATCAGACGAAGTGAGCGCGGGAAGGCACCAGGTTCTTCGCCCAAACCGGACTAGGAAAACTAACTTCACACGCAATAAAAAGAAAGCCAGAACGGAAGTTGAGCACCCTAAAGCCCTCTGCGATTGGCTGCCTCGCGAGCTGCTTCCGGGTGACACGCGAAATTTTCTAAAAACCCAGAAACCGAGCGACGGCGACGAGCGGCAATGCTTTGGCGGCCCTCAGCCCGTCGCGCGGCATGTCGCCGCGAATTGTCGCCTCATGCGGTTAGCGCTTAAATGACTAGTTTATTTCTGGAAGAATTTCTAACCTTATTGTTGTGCTGGCATAGCCGATCATTGAGCCTGTTTGGCCAACATACCTTTTGCCACAAAACACAGTTGACTGATGCTGCATATTTGTTTAAACAAAGGGTAGATTTTAATGAGCTTGTTCAGTTTTTGAGGGACTGTGTTTGCTTTTGACAGCAGGGGAGTTTTATTCTTTGTGCATCATCAGCATTTGCACACTGTAGGCGATTACAGTGTGCACATATTTGCCAGAAAAGTGCTGCCCTCATTGTTGCCCACTCTGTGCAGCTTCTACGGGAGCTGAAACACACCAATGTTATCAGCCTTCAGCGGGTATTCCTGTCGCACAATGACCGCAAGGTCTACCTCCTCTTTGACTTTGCTGAGCACGACCTGTGGGTAAGTACATTCAGTGGCTAGTAACGTCGGGAGCCGTCGACTCCCATTCCTACAGAAGGCTCAATGCATGCCACTTGCTGTCATTTATGCGACAGACCTCCCCCCGGCGTAAACAGTGTGACATCAATCAAGTGGGGCCCAATGGGAAAAAATTGCCCACTTTTGCTTCTCAACTGGTTTTGGCTGGGATGAGGGCTTTTCTCTCCCAAAGAGAGAGGCCTCCGTAAGCATTGTAGCCTTTCTTTTCCCGATTAGAGCTTGCTCGGCACCCTGGAGGTTTTTACCCATTGGACCAAAAACACATGCAATGATAGCATTGGCCAAGAGGAGTGTCTCATGGGATCTCTGACTGCACTGAGTTTGGCAGTGACATTGATTGATTGTATGATCTAAAAATTCAAATATATTCTAACCTCCGTGCTGGCATATTGGCTTTAACATTTGGGTGCTGGAGCAAAGGACGTGGGTGGCTACATCTCCCTGCAATGATAGCATCGGCCAAAAGAGGTGTCTCATGGGATCTCTGACTGCTCTCAGTTTGGCAGTGACATTTATTGATTGTGTGATCTAAAAATTCAAATATATTCTAACCTCCGTGCTGGCGTACAGTCAAACCTCTATATAACGAACACGCATATTACGAATTATTGAATATATCGAACTCTTCCGAAATTGTTTTGTCAAACACATGTATTTTTAACTTCCCATAGCGAACGCGGTTCGGCACAAAACGGATATTACGAACTTCGCGACGCCAAGCACTGCCTCACTTTAGTAGCAGGAGGCAGGCTTCATGGCACTACATGTGTGTTGTGCGGCGCAGCAAACGTTCAGGACTACCTCGCAGGCGCTTACAGCGCCACAGATGCCACGACGGCATTGGGAGTTGACAGCCAAAGAAATCCATGGCCTCCGAGATTACCCCCGCACGCCTGTTGGTGCGCGCGGAGGTGATCTCGGAGGCCATAAGAAATTGTTCGCATCTCACAATCGCTGACAGCGCCACTTCAGCGGCAGCGGCGCGATCGAAGGTTACTTTTGCCTTTTTGGTTTTTGCTTCTTTCGCTTTTTTAGTGTTAGCAGCGGCGTCGCAGCGTGGCCGTCGTAGCGTTCGACGGAGGCTGCATCGGTCGTCGTGTCGAGTGTGGTGCACGGGTGTGCGTAGTGCTGTGATGGCGGTGAACGTGAAAAAGAGAGCATCACTGACGTTAAAGATCAAGCTCAAGATAAAATCAGGGCCCTTCAAGGCAGTTTACAAGAGGAGACTGATTGACACTCTTCTCGTGAAGCTTCATGAAGCAGGACTTGATTGACTTGCTGGGAACATTGAAGTGGCATCGGACAGCGTGAAAGGCGAAACGATGCCAACTACTTTCGGCACGCAGGTTTTGTTCCAGCAGAGGCCCGTGCATCAAGTGACGATGGGGACGATCCCGACGAAGCAGAGCTCCGCGAGCTCGATGAGCCTGGAACGATTTTTCGCGCTTTGCTGGTGACATGCCCGCAACGATGATTGAGAGGACTTTGTAGGCGGCGACGACATCGCGGCGACCACAGCTGTACTGACGGATGCCGAAATCACTGTGGGAGTTTCTGAACATCCCGCAGACGAAGCTCAGGCTGACCCTGCAGACGATGAGAACATTCCGATTTCACAAGAAGCGCTTGCTGCATTGGATTTACTGCGCCGCCACTGCAGTGCTATTGAGATCAGTGGGTTTGCCCTTGTTGAGTGTTTGCAAACTGTGGAATAGGGCGTGATACGGAACGCGATCAACACAAAAAAGCAGGCCGCTATAACACAGTTCTTTGCGCGTAAATAAATGGACGTGACCCAAGTAGGCACCCTCCGAGTTGCTGTGCATTCTCTGATTGAATTTCGCTGCTCTTGCGTGTATTTTTTACGAAATTTTATATTACGAATTATGGATAGAGCAAACTATTTTCCGATTTTTTAACTGTTCCTTAAAACAAGGTTTCACTGTATTGGCTTTAACATTCGGGTGCTGGAGCAAAGGACGGGGTGGCTACATCTTTCTAGAAATGAAATGTGTAAGATGTCCTTATTCTGTACCTTGCTCATTAAATGGGTGGTTGACATCATCATTCTTGAGCTTTTTTCTTGGGAGGGACTAGTTGGACCCTACATATCATGCTACGAGGAGAGCATGCCGCCGGAATAGTTGGTGGTGGAAAGCTTGTGGGGATATAAGCAATGACTGAATGTAACTCTGGCGCCAATGGGGGTGCTGCTCACAGCATGGAGCGCATTTGCTGCATGGTGAGCATGCCCCCGTGTGCGCTGATATGGCTACAATGTGATCCTGGCGCTGAAGCTGCTGTGCTCGCTAAGACTAAGCAATGCAGCAAAAGTGGCTATTTGACTTTTCATAATAATATACTCTAGTTAAACCTCGACGTAACAAAGTCGGAAAAATTGGTACTTTACTTCGTTACATTGAAATTTCATTAGATTGAAAATCGTCCCCCAGCATGCAACAAAACTGCCAAAATGTGTTGCGGGTACGATACATGCACAGTAAAACGCTTTATTCCCGATAAAAATAATCGTCTTTTTTTTTTTGCGCTTTTTTTGCCATCAGTAAAGGCATTACATGTCGTCCGTATGCCCACAGGGACTGGATGGCCTCTTGGTCTTTTTCTGCGCTAGCGAACTGCCTGAGTATATTGATTGCTTCGACCACTTCGCGAGCAGTTGGAATGTCGTGCTCGTCCTGCGCATTGATTTCACCTTCGCTGTCGTTTTGAGGGCTCCCCACCACTTCGTTCACAATAGTTTCCACCGTCACCTCCTCCGTTGTGAGGGCACAGGAGTCAGCAAAAAGATAATCCTGCAATAATCCTCCAGGTGAACTCCTTCAGGAATGGCATTATTGCTGCAAAGATGCTGCCAACTCTGATCAAGAGCCCCTTCCAGCATAGGGAAATCTAAGTCTGCCTCAGGACAACACGCTTCCACTGCTTTGAGACTCGCTTTGCGAAAGCAGTTTTCGAAAATCTCTTTTTGGGTGGCTTTCCAGGCCGCAGACAATATTTAAAGTGCCTGAAACAAGTCCACTTTAGTAGAGCATTCGAGCTGCAGGCCAAGCAGAAGCTTTGTAATGAGGCACCAGCGATATGTGCACATTACGCTGCATATTATGCCCTGATCCAGCGGCTGAATCAATGAGGTGCAATTCGGTAGCAGAAACACAGCGCAAGGCACATCGACGAATACAGTAAAGCAGCGCAACACTGTCAAAAAACACAACGTACACGCTTCGGTGTCTAGGCCTAGACTACATATGCACCAAGAAAACCAGCGTGACTGCGTGAGCGAGGAGTTGATGCTAGCATCCTCTAGAATACTTATTCGACACGGCATTTGCAAGTGTGGCCCATGCTACTCCAGACGGTGTGGCAAATGGTGCCTTATCACCATCGTTGCAACTGCTGATCGTGTACAGCCGCGCTGCAGCAGTTCTTAGGGGCGCACATTGGTGTGCATGCACTTCTCAACTATTAAAATTCGCAGTATTCCTTTATTCAATTCTTCCGATGCACCATGAGCCAGCAACAAAATTTTGTTACATTGTTACTTCGTTATACAAAAACTGCAAATACATGGTGTTCTTTGGGGTAAAGTTACAGAAACTGAAATACTTTCTTACATCGAAAGTTTCGTTACACTGAAGTTTGTTACATCGAGGTGTAACTGTACCGCATTGAACTTAACACAAAACTGACACCAAAGTACAAGGACGTGACAATAAATAATGAACGCAAACTTTCAATGTTTATTCGTTTTGTTGCTCAGAACGAAAGTAATAAACATTTTTCATGGACCAGAAAGCCCAATATCGCTACTTTCCATCGCTCTGCTAGGCAACAAATCCCCACTGCTTCGAAAATTATTCTTTTGTTCCGCTCTGTGAACTGCCCTATTATAGTGGCTGTCGGAATGCATGCACATGTAATGTTTCACCACAAACTCACTTTGACAGTTCCATGGAGCCGTTTGTGGAAAACGTTGGTTTGTGCAGGCCAACATTGTAAATGAAGCTTGCATGCAACATCAGTTTAGATTGGCTCCCTAGATGTCATTCAGAACTATGGAGCAAGCATTTTGTTTGTAACACAAGCTGCTTGGTTATGCTACGAAACAACACTGATCTCTCAATAAGGGACAGCTGTATTGTAACAAACTTTTCTTGAAAAATTTCCTTCATAACCTCTACCTCTCTCTAGCTAATTTAACACTCTGCTGCATTTCTTCCTGATTTCATAACCAGTATCGGAGATTTCAGAAAACGATTGTACATGAGGAAAGCGTAGTGCTACAGAAAATCATTCTATTTTTCTTGCAGTGTCTTTAAGAAACTGCTTTCTGTTTATGAATCAATAGGAAACTTGGGGTGGTTACTAGAAAATTACAAAAATGAAAATATATTTAGTGGACTATGCCGGAATGGTTTATTCTGAGCATGTTCGGAGCATTGGAAGAACCACACAGATGATAGTGTAGAAAACATCTAGTACCAGTGATAGTCGTCTGTAGCTTTAATTGGTTAGCTGGCGTCACTGTGGGCTGATGAAAATGCTGCAAAGCTCATGAAAGAAAAAGCAAAACTAAGTAGCTGGCATATTACCGAAGACAAGGTCATCCATGTTTAATCATGCTTACCATTGCATGCATGTTGGTTTTGAGGTAGCAGTTTTCAGGTTTGAGGAATGCTATACAGTAGCCGACCGATTTTTTGGAAATTTGGACGCGCAATACAGTCGAACCCGGATATATCGAACTCGAAGGGGATCGCGAAATAGTTCAATATATCGATAATTCAATATACAGAAATCGGCTTGTGACAGCACTTCCGATGCGAAAAAGTGATGCCGTATTTGTCGCGTAATCAACCCATAATGAACCCACCCTCCACTTTTGCACCCGAGAATTTGAAAAAAAAAAATAAATGCGTTAAGGCCAGCTCGCTCACATGCAAGCGACAGAGCAAAAATTTTCAAACTTGTTGGAACCGCGTCCCTTTCGCCGCTCGAGTCACCGCGGCAGCTCAAAACAAGGTTTCTGTGTCGCCGCTGCGGCAGAAATCGCGGGCATTTTCGCTTGCATGTCGATGGCGCGCATCAGTAGCTCATTAGCAGCGTGTCAAGATGCTGCGCAGCGATAACGTCAGGGTGCATTTCTTTTGATAGCTCCTGCGGTGGCGGGGAGCGAACTTGGCAGAGTGCCCTTGATAGCTTGATTGCACAAGCCTGGTTTGATTTATCACGCCGCGCTTGGGGCAGGTGTCATGATCGCAGCAGCTGACCGCATGCTTTCGTTGATTCATACATGCAAGGATAAACGATGAAAAAAAAAATAAAAAATAAAAAACGACTCCTGCCAAAACAAATTTAAATAAAAACCTGCCGCTTCTTAACGTCCTCAGCTGCCATATCTTATGCTACGCCGTGCGTACAGCACAATGATAAGAAAGGATGACTCTCGCAAAAAAAAACAAAATAACAGAGAGAGCTATCACTTCTTAACATCTGCAGGCACCGTAGCCACGGTCAGCCGCCACGCGCAGAGGGTTTGCGACACATGCTGAAGAAAGCGTCCGATGTCTGTCTGAAAATGGGCTGAGCTGGCTTGGCGCATGCATAGCGCGTGCTGAAGGAGAGAGAAAGCTCGGCAAAAAAATGGGCACATCCACGCACATGGCTTGCAAACATCATGTGTTGGCGCGCGGGAAATGATAACTGCAGATGCGCGCACCTTTGGGGAATGGGCGTGGCGCTGCCCAGACCAGCCGTCACCGAGATGTCCCCTCTCATTCTGTGCGTGGCTTGAAAACGTCAAGTGGCAAACGGCCAAGGGTGATGCGATCGTCTTTGGGGAAGGCACACTTTCCAGTGCGTGGTGTGGAGTTTGATATATCGAACGACCGGTGAAATTGAGTTCGATATATGATGCGGCTTTCCTGTACTTTTACATGGGATTTTCGAGGGAATATTCTGTTAGTTCGATATAACCAAAATTCGATATATCCGGGTTTGATATAACCGTGTTCGACTGTATTTCGGACCTCATGTAGAAACTATAGGCATCCCATAAGAACGTGCACATTTTTGCAGCTGATATTTCGGACTCCTTGGTGTCCAATGTTTTGAATTTTGGGCCCAAATTTAGCACCAGTAATACTGTGGAGATCATTTTTTTGGCCGAAGACTCGTTTTTTGGCATAGCACAGACACGAGTGGACATAATAATTGCAAACAACTTGTCTTGCACGGTCATGAAAGCTAAATGAAGCAGAGTCATTTGGATGGACTAGCTTGGCTCTCTGTTCATCATTGCCATTTGAGGCAATAAGGGAATGCTCGTTGTCATTGCAGTAGCTCACAGAGAGCGCCCATTTGGGCGGAAAAGAGAACTTGAGCACCATCCACCGCTGCTCGCTCTGACATCACCCGTGGGGAAAAAGTGAATGGGGTCGGTGCATTTACAGAGGCTCTCGTTTTGCTCGCTTTTTCCCAATGCAATCTTGTGGTCTATGCTACAGTTGTTAACCGTGCAAACTCAATGTCATTGCTTCACACACTGCATGCATTCGTTCGCTGCATGAGCATTACCTGACGGCTGACGAGCATGACGACTGATTTTTCTCTCATTATAGTAAAGACATTTTTCGCTAAAATTGGGTATAGTAAAGTGCGTGTGACTGCGGCAGTGACTTCCCACAAAAGGACATCACCACACACACACTACCTAGGAGTGCGAGGCAAATTTTCTTTTTTTTTTTTTTTTCTGAAAAAAAAAAAAAAAAAAAACATTTTATTAAGGGGGGACGAGGGTCTTAAAACTAACTTTCTTAGTTATGGCTAGAATCTTGTGAAACTTTACACACATATGTAGTTTCCTCTCCTGATTTCAAAAATGTAATCATAATTGAGCTGGTGGTCTTAGTCAAAAGTTATCTAACAAAGTCCAGAGCATAATTATTGCTTTGCCCATTTTATCTATCTTCATTTTAGAGGCGCACAGCTTCAGAACTGCCGCCATGTTGTAGGGCGTTTCTTTGGCCATGGGACTTGCATTCAAATTAGCAAGCCTTTTTATGCACACACTTCTATGGAGCTAGAACTGATCAAGTATTCTTGCATTGTTCCCTGACTCTGCAGCACATCATCAAGTTCCACCGGACGGCCAAGGCCAACAAGAAGCAGGTGCTTGTGCCCCGTGGCATGGTCAAGTCTTTACTCTACCAAATTTTGGATGGAATCCACTACCTGCACTCAAACTGGGTCCTGCACAGGGATTTGGTACGCTGCTGCATACTTTTCTTGTGCCACGATTGTTACGGCGGGATTTTTACCACAGAAAATGTTAGTTGTAAAAGAAAAAATAATTTAGTCTTGTTCAATGGGAAAAAAGTCTACAGAGAGCAGTTCAGGTCTACATTTAGGGTTTTCAGCCTTTGTGACACTCTGGCTTGAGGAGGGTTTGCTGCTTGGTTGTCTGCTGGGTGCAGCTTCTATATTGCTATGTAATTTTGGTGCTTAACAAGTACTGCTATTTGGGATTGCTTCCCAAGTCATTCTCAGCTGCAAAGAAGAAATGATAGGTCTGCAACTGTGGCGAGAGTGTGTAGCGTTTAGTAATGGTGTTGTCTCGCATGAGCTTGGAAATGTACAGGTACCAGGTACCACTGCTAAACAAAAAGATGTATCATGCAAACATTGATGAAAGAGACTTGGGTTTGCTCTGCAATTTGACCTTGTTCTATTGATTTAGGGTCATAATGTACAATTCAACAAGGTTGACGACTGGGCAAGTTGGTAAGGGTTCATATTTAACCAGCCAAAGGACGAGACACAGGAAAGAAGAGGACAGGACAAGGCTGGACTAGCAACTGAATGATTATTGAACAGAAGAAAACAAACGAAGACTCCTTCCGAAAAGCACGCGCACAACCCAACCGGTGGAATGGCAGGAAATTGGGAAGAAGATGAAGAAGAAAATTCAAAGCCATTCAAAGTCAAGGCCTAACTAACAACTTTTCTAATTGATCAAATTCCTTACAATGAAGGCCTACCGACGCCTTAGCCACACACTTGTCTTCGGCTTTAGCAATGTAATATGCTTCAACCAACTCTCTACAGAGTTGATTATCATTGATTACCATTGCTTTAAACTACACCCGTATTATTGAAATCAGGCGCACAAAGGGACGGGTCATGCTCCGACTTACACTCTCGGGATTGCACATGTAGCGCCAGATTAGAACTCGCCTTCCCTCCCAGAGAATTAGAGTGCTCCGTCAGGCACACATTTAGACATCTGCCTGTCTGCCCGTAGTAGCACCGGCCACAATTGAGCAGAATGCGATAAACCACATTCTTTCTGCAGGTGGTGAACTTTTTCTTATGTGACACTGCACAACGAAAACTATCACGAGCTACATTGTCGAGCTCCTTTCTAACTCTGGCACACAAGCCTCCTATCTTGTTTCTCGCTGTAAATACAATGTCAACGTCATACCTTGCCGCCAGTTTCTAGAGTCGATGCGAAACACCATGGAAGTAAGGTATAGCAGCCACCTTCTTTTGCCGCGTCGCCACACCAACATCAACCTGCCCCGTTTTGCTCTTCCTCGAACATGTTAAAACACGTTCTGACAGACGAGCGAGATGGACAGTTGGAAAGCCTGCCGCCAACAACTTCGAAATTTGTTGTGAAAATGCATCTTCAACACGGTGATGACAAGATTTACGTAATGCGGACTTGATGCATGCGACGGCCAACCTATCCTTTACCAACCTCGAGTGGTCCGATTCAAAGCTAAGCAGAGGCTTCCCTGACCTGGGGCTGTAGCTCCAACACACGTGATTGTCTTCAAAGCACAGGTCCAAATCCAGAAACTGTATATGGTGATCTTCAGGATCTTGGAGCGTGGGCCAAAGTTTTGTCTGCAACCCGATGTAAGTCCAGTTGATCTTCTGGCGGTGTCTCGAAATATTGCTCGTCATGTTTCGGAAGATGAGAAGAGTCGGTTTTTGAGCGAAGCCACGGACGTAATAGCGGCACGGAATTGTAAGCAGAAGCCACGGTACAGTCTGAAACCAGTATGTGACTACCTGGTTGACAACCGATTGCGTCTGATGGTATCTGATAAGGAAGGCTTCTTTGTCGTTTTACCTGACAGCTGTTTCTCTGAAAAAGCCTCTGCTGCGATTGCCAAGAATTTTAAAAAAGTGAAAGCGAAGCCATCGTCTTACAGGAAGCAAGCTATCGCTTGTTTAGATAATCACAACCTGAAGACTTTAAGTTCGAGGGTGAAGGCAGCTACAGATGTCAACTTGGATATTTTCTTCTCGGCGAAGACGCACAAGACGGACGTTCCTTTCAGGACCATTGTTTTGGAACCTCGAACATGGCAGTACGAGATTTCGGGATTTTTGAAGAAGCATCTAAAGATGTTAAAAGTTAAGGACCCATTTTTGATTCCGAGTTCTTCTAAGGTGCTAGAATTTTTAATGGACAGAAATCTGGGTAGGTGCTCTGCAATGAGCATTGATGTGGAGGACTTATATTATTCTTTGCCACAGGACGGACTTCTAAGGTGTGTGCAAGACTGCATCACTGTAGATAATGATGAACTGGCTTTTATTAATGCGTGCGGTATATCGGTTGCTAGTTTCTTGGAGCTGTTATCCTTTTACCTTAGTTCCACTTTCGTCGGTTGGCAAGGCAGTATGTACATCCAGAAGTCAGGGGTATGCATTAGGTCGCAGGTTGCTCCTGTGCTCAGCGACATTTTTCTGTCTAAAGTTGACACCGCATTGAAGCCAGGTTTGGATGCCTTCGGTATAGTAGTGTTTCGCTATGTTGATGATTACCTTATTTTCTTGGATAAGGATGGTTTCCATAGTTTGGCGCAAGATGTGTCACGAATGTTCAAAGAGCAAGGTCAGGGCCTGTCTTTTACGTATGAGTTTCCTATTGATCACCATATACAGTTTCTGGATTTGGACCTGTGCTTTGAAGACAATCACGTGTGTTGGAGCTACAGCCCCAGGTCAGGGAAGCCTCTGCTTAGCTTTGAATCGGACCACTCGAGGTTGGTAAAGGATGGGTTGCCGGTCGCATGCATCAAGTCCACATTACATAAATCTTGTCATCACTGTGTTGAAAATGCATTTTCACAACAAATTTCGAAGTTGTTGGCGGCAGGCTTTCCAACTGTCCATCACGCTCGTCTGTCAGAACGTGTTTTAACACTTTCGAGGAAGAGCAAAACAGGGCAGGCTGATGTTGGTGTGGCGATGCGGCGAAAGAAGGTGGCTGCCATACCTTACCTCCATGGCGTTTCGCACCGACTCAAGAAACTGGCGGCAAGGTACGACGTTGACATTGTATTTACAGCGAGAAACAAGATAGGAGGCTTGTGCGCCAGAGTTAGAAAGGGGTTCGACAATGTAGCTTGTGATAGTTTTCGTTGTGCAGTGTCACATAAGAAAAAGTTCACCACCTGCAGAAAGAATGTGGTTTATCACATTCTGCTCAATTGTGGCCGGTGCTACTACGGGCCGACAGGCAGATGTCTAAATGTGCGCCTGACGGAGCACTCTAATTCTTTGGGAGGGCAGGCGAGTTCTAATCTGGCGCTACATGTGAAATCCCGAGAGTGTAAGTCGGAGCATGACCCGTCCCTTTGTGCGCCTGATTTCAATAATACGGGTGTAGTTTACAGCAATGGTAATCAACTCTGTAGAGAGTTGGTTGAAGCATATTACATTGCTAAAGCCGAGGACAAGTGTGCGGCTAAGGCGTCGGTTAGCCTTCATTGCAAGGAATTTGATCTATTAGAAAAGTCGTTAGTTAGGCCTTGACTTTGAATGGCTTTGAATTTTCTTCTTCATCTTCTTCCCAATTTCCTGCCATTCCACCGGTTGGGTTGTGCGCATGCTTTTCTGAAGGAGTCTTCTGTTTCTCTGTTGTTCTGTTGTTTTCTTCTGTTCAATAAACATTCAGTTGCTAGTCCAGCCTTGTCCTGTCCTCTTCTTTCCTGTGTCTCGTCCTTTGGCTGGTTAAATATAAATGTACAATTCGATCTGCGGCTTGGATTTGAAACAGTCAAACCTCAATATATGGAACCTCAGTGTAATGAAATTTGCAATATAAGGCATTTTGTTGAATTTCCCAATTCCTGTTGTATTGAAAATCATTTTTTTTTTTTTTTTTTTTCACGATTTACCAAAGTAATTTTATCTGCACTTTTCATTTAACAAAATCCTCGTGCGGTGCATGCATGTACGAACAGCCACCTTGACATTCGGATGAGAACTAAAACTTTAGCCTAGACAGACCACGTTTTATATTTGCCCTTTTGCATGCAAATTTTGCTGAAAGTCTGGAACCTACGAGCGAAGCAAAATGACGATGATACAGTCGAACCCGGATATATACAATTCGAAGGGGATCGTGAAATAGTTCAATATATCGATAATTCGATATACAGAAATCTGCTTGAAACGCTGCTTGCAATCATAATAAAAAGATATCGTATTTGTGTCATGATCAGCCCACTCGCATAATGAACCCGCCTTCCACTTTTGCCCCCGAGACTTTGAAAAAAATCAAACAGCGTTAAAGGCCGGATCATGCCGCGCTTTGGTGCGGGCGTGCCACTGGCACAAAATTATTGGAAAGAGTGATAGCTGCAAATGCTATTTGAAGTGAACATTGCTAAAAGCCGGTGTCATGATCGCAGCTGACCGCATGTTTTCGTTGATTCATAGATGCAAGGACGGACTACTCTAGCAAAAAGAAAAGAAAAAAAATCTGCCGTTTCTAGACGTCCGTAGTCTCCATAGCTTACGCTATGTCACACATTCAGCACGACAAAGATGGACGGCTCTCGTAAAAAGAAAATATGGCCGATTTGAATAGTTCATCAAATACGAAGTAGGTGCGTAGCACCGCTTATCCCCGTTTTACCTTTCATGCATTACCACACACATCTGCAATTTACACTCTATTCAATATCTCCCTCAGCTCACGCAAGAGGTAGCCAGCAGTCACAAAGACAAACAGCAGTGATGGTTGCGCTTCCAAAACACGCACACACACAACACACAAACCTAAGGCTCAAACATTCCGATCGCTGCCCTTGGTCGGTTGTGCGCGGACGGCAGTTTCAAAGGGACGTATGTCCAGGCGTCTTCCCGAGAAGATAATGCTCCTTCTGCCGCGCATTCTCCCCATCCTGTGTTTCGCCCCGATTTATGGCCTCCATGCCCTTTTGCCTCAAACCGAGAGACAGAGCAGTTAGCGCCGAACCCAGAACCACTGGCGCTTACGCTGTGCTTTTCAACTGCTCTGGTTTGCCTTTGCAGCACGGTAAGCGCGACTTATCCAAGAATTGGAACGGACTGAACCGACGGCGTCGCCCGTTTCCGTGTGTTCCTATACCACTTCCGAAGAGCAGCCGCCTGAGCGACCATCATAAATAAACTCACGTCAAGCTGCCGCTTGACCTTGGCTGCCTCTTCGGAATCTCCCCCGTGACAGTGGGCCCGCGGTGAACACTTCGTTTCTGGGAGAAGCACGCAAACTTAACTATCGATTTATGGGCCTCCGGTTTTCTGGTTCTGCCTTTGTAACTGTTGTACTTCAGCACACCGAGCACAGTGAACCTGCGCCGCAGTGCCAGATGGCCCGGCTTCATCCATTGCGACGCGAAGCAAAAGCACACACACTTGTGCAACGCTGCCCAGCGACGGCCGCCACGTCCGCAACTGACACGCCCCTCTCTCGCTGTCTTCCTCCATGCGGTCGCTCCGCCCCCTTAGGGTTAAGTCGCATGATGCGGGCGTCGCCACTTTCCCCTTTTCCTTTTCAAGTTTATGAAGAGATGAATGGATAGAGAGAGAGAGAGTGGCTTCTCAATGTTGAGCCGCGAGACGCACGCGTAGCTACCTTCTCTTTCTCCACTTCAAGTTCACAAAGAGAGTGAGTGACTTCGGACAGACATCAGCGAAATCCGTGATCGCGGCCAGTTGTGCTACGCACTAAACACAGATGTGTCGGCTCTTAACGACCGCAGCCGCCTAGCTTACGCACGTTCAGCATGATGACGCGAGACGAGCACAGCACGTCAGCTCCCGCGCACAGGGGGTTCACAACTATCACTGGAGGAAGTGTGGAAAGCATCCGATGTTCTGTCTGCCACGGGTTCAGCTAGCTTGTTGGCACATGCATAGTGCGTGCTGCTGCGAACGAAGACTGGGCAAGAGAGGAAGGAGAGAAAGCTTGGCAGAAGAATGGGCACACCCATGCGCTTCACTCTATCGCGTTTTTCCCCTCTCCGAAGCACCATGGCTGCATTGGCTGCGCCTGCTCAGTACCAGCCGTTGCCAAACTGGTTCTCTCTCATACCATGGTTTGCTCATGGTTTGCAAATTTCACGTGCTGGTGGGCGGAAAACAATCACTGCAGATTCGTGCGTCTTTGGGGAAAGGGCGCGGCGCTGCCCTAGACCAGCCGTCGCCGAACTGTTTGCTCTCATTCCTTCTGCGTGTGGCTTCAAAAAGCGTCATGCGGAAAACGGCGAGGGTGATGCGATCGTCTTTGGGGTCCATTGCATGGAGCAGAGTTCGATATATCAAACGACCGGTGAAATTGAGTTCTATATATGAAGCCGCTTTTCTATACATTTAGATGAGATATTCAAGACGAAGCAATTACTTTCTCTCATCACGAGCATGCACTATTTTTTACCACGGATGCGGGGTGCGCAAAAGGGTGCTCTAGCTTTGACAGCGTTGCACCTGATTTATGAAACGGAGTATAGAGTCTCTAGATCGGCTTATCTAGAGACTTCAACGAGGACGTCGTTGTATGTTTACATTGCCTAAACCTGCACAGCTACTTTGGACAGGGCAATCTTTTGCTTGGCGGAGTGCCAGCGTGAGTTCAATATAACCAAAATTCGAATTATCCAGGTTCAATATATCTGAGTTCAACTATAGATATGTGTACCACCGTGCCGTCTGTCGTGTGCGTACAGAACCCATGGTGCAGAAGTTAAAGGACACGTCACGGCATTCATCAAAGAAAGCACACTGTCAACCGCGATTATGACGCCGGCAATCATTGGCTTTATAAGGCGGTTGCTGCTATCACACGTTTCGGTGATTTTGTGGCAATAGACGGCGCCGAGCCCAGTCGCTGCGTGACAAAGTGAACATGCTCTTGCGCAACCATAAAATTAAAATTGCAGAAATGACAGGCTGGAGTAGTTCCGCAGTTTTAATTTTACGATGTTCCGCCAACTGGAGCCAAGCTCTTTTATGTTGTACTACAACCGAATGAGTCCAGCAAGCCACCGTCTGCATCCATGACAAAGCCGCTGGCACTCCGCCAAGCAAAAGATTGCCCTGTCTAAGGTAGCTGCACAGGTTTAGGCAATGTAAACATACAACAACGTCCTCGCTAAGTCCCTAGATCAGCCGATCTAGAGACTCTACACTTCGTTTCATAAATCAGGTGCAATGCTGTCAAAGCTAGAGCACTTTTTTGCGCACCCCGCATCCGTGGTAAAAACTAGTGCATGCTCGTGATGAGAGAAAGTAATTGCTTCGTCTTCAAGCTTAATACATATTACATTTGCCAACCACCTTGATTTAAAAAAAAAAAAAAAAAACACTTTTTTTAGGGGATAAGAATCAGAATCAGTGAATTTTTTTTGTTTTGTTTGTAGTTTCTGTTCGTGTTGCGTTTTCGCAGCCCTGCTGTCTGTGCTCTCTGTGCTGCATTTCAATTTGAGGAAATGTTGTCCAACGCAGCAACCTTAACCACCTCTTCGCAATGAATTTTTTCGAAGGTTCATACTTCGGAGATGTCCAGGCAAGCGAAGCAAGTTATTGCAAATGTGTATGCTCGGAATACAGCTCGTTTCCCTCAGAAATCTGTCTGGGATATTCTGAGTGTTGAGTGAGGATACGGGATTGTCCTGTGTACTGTCACAGAAATACAAGGTGGCGCTTCTGTGGAGACTATTCAAGTCTCCTATGAAAAGACATCAAGATCTCAAGTCCACGAAGGGGAGCATGACAGCTTCAGGGTGCATGCCATGTGTCTAAAGGTACATGGCATGTACATGAAAAGGGATGTACCCACGCTGGACAGTGTTCAACAGGCTGTCAATGAAGACGACGATCGAATTTCACAAAAACCATCTTATGGAGGTTGTTGCAGGACATTGGCTTCAAATTCGGAAAAAGAAAACAGAATCTTGCTTTGATCAAGCACAGCCACTTCACTCCCTGGCCTCAGCAGTACCTGCGGTTGATTAACGAATTCCGAAGACAGGGCAGGTAAGAATAGTGCTTGGTAACTTTTCTCGCACAGCACAGATTGGCCCATCACGCTTGATGTTAGCGTTTACAATATAATAATCTTAATACAAAATTCCTTCCAGAACTGGCAATGAACTTTGCGTCCTCAGAAAGAAAAAAATATTGTGCAAGCACGCTGTTGTTCTGACTTAAATTTCATACAGAGGTGGCATTTGGTGGCTGTTTATGTTTTATGCTATGTTTGGGAGAGGAACTGGCGGAATTGATCAGACACTTAATCAGTTTAATTCCCACTGTGTGCTACGACAAGCGTGCACTGGCCGAATCACCAATATGTGCAGCATCGTCTCGCCTTTATCGGCGAAATAAATCATTCTTCCGATGCGCACACTGGTACTTGCATGCATATCATTTGAGAGCCAGAGAATGAAGGCAAATAACATTTCTAATATCCTGCGCTGTGTTGCCAGGGATATTTATGCCAAAACTCATACCGCTTAATCAAGTGAATTAGCTCATCCATTACAGTCGAACCCGGATATATCAAACTCGAAGGGGATTGCGAAGTAGTTCGATATATCGATAATTCGATATACAGAAATCTGCTTGGGACAGCACTTATGACGCGAAAAAATGATATCGCATTTGTCGCGTAATCAACTCACTCGCATAATGAACTCACCCTTCACTTTTACACTTGAGAATTTGGAAAAAAAGAAAGCGTTAAGGCCAGCTCGCTCACATGCAAGCGATTAAGCAATCTCAGCGACGAGCCGCAGCGACAGAGCAAAAAATTTCCAACTTGTTGAAACTGCGTCCCTCTGCCATTCGAGCCACCGCGGCAGCTCGAAACAAAGTTTCTGTGTCGCCACTACAGAAATCGCCAGCGTTCTCGCTTGCATGTCGCACTTCATTTCGGTCGTCTCATCCACAGCCAGCTCATTTCTTGGCAGGGTGTGTTTATCATTTTATAGCTCCTGTGGCGGCGGGGAGCAAACTTGACAGACTGCCCGTGATGGCTTGATTGCACAAGCCTGGTTCGATTTATCATGCCGCGCTTGGGCGGGCGTAGTCCACTGCCACAAAATATTGGAAAGCGTGATACAGTAGCTGCAAATGCTGTTTGAAGCGAAAAATGCCAAAAAATGCTTTCATTAATTCATACATGCAAAAATAAACGACTCCCGCAAAAAAAAAAAAAAAAAAAAGCCGCTTTGTAACGTCATATCTTACGCTACGCCGCACGTACAGCAGAACGATAAGAATAGACGACTCGGAAAAAAAAAAAAGATAGATCTGCCGCTTGTTAACTTCCGCAGGCGCCATAGCCACGTCAGCAGCTGCGCGCAGAGGGTTCGCAACACATGCTGCGGAAAGCGTCTGACGTTCTGTCTGAACGGCTGAGCTGGCTTGGCGCATGCGTAGCGCGTGCTACTGCGAACGAAGGCCGGGAAAGAGAAAGGAGAGAGAAAGCTCGGCAAAAGAATGGGCACACCCTTGCGCTTCGCTCTGTCGCGTTTTTCCCCACTCGTTCCCACCGGTTCTCTCTGGTTCATTCACGCACATGGCTTGCAAACGTCACGTGCTGCCGCGCGGGAAACGATAACCGCAAACGCGCGCCTTTAGGGAATGGGCACGGCGCTGCCCTAGCCGAACTGTCCCCTCTCATTACTTGCGCGCGGCTTGAAAACGTCACGCGGCAAACGGCCGAGGATGATGCGATCGTCTTTGGGAAAGGCACACTTTCCAGTGCGTGGAGCGGAGTCGATATATCGAACGACCGGTGAAATTGAGTTCGATATATGACTCGGCTTTCCTATACTTTTACATGGGATTTTCAAGGGGATATTCCGTGAGTTCGATATAACCAAAATTCGATATATCCGGGTTCGATATATCCGGGTTCGACTGTACTTTGTTTTGCTTTGTACAGGTGCATCATCTACCTGGACGAAACCTGGGTCAATAGCGGGCACACAAAGTAAACCGTCTGGCAGGACATGACTGTCAAGTCCTCACACGATGCGGATTGCCAGCGCCCTCAGGCAAAGGAGCCCGTTTGATCCTTGTGCATGCAGGCAGCTATGCAACATGCTTTGTGTAAGGAGTTGGGAACTTCTTCCGACCAAAGAAGGGAAGCAAGGCTGGCTACCACTCTGAGATGGATGGAAAATACTTTGAGAAGTGGTTCACGAAGAAGCTTCTGCCTAACATTTCAGGCGACAGCATGATTGTCATGGACAGTGCGCCCCTACAACGTCAAAGCAGATATTCAGCTTTGGCCGAAAAAGAAGGGTGTCCCCTGGGTTGCTGACATGATTAGGGTAGAGCTACTTGAGCTCGCACAAAATGTCAGCAGTCCAGGCGTTACCTATAGGATTGACACCTTGGCTGCTGCCCATGGCCACAATGTTGTCTGCATACCACCATACCACTGCAAGTTCAATCTTAATGAACTCGTTTGGAGCCAAGTGAAGGGCTATATTCCAAGCAGAAACAAATGCTCCACTTTGGCAGTCCTGGCGGTCATGCGCTGGCATCTGTAACAACTTTTGTGCCCATGTCCAGCAATTTGAGGCTGTGGCTTGGGAAAGGGATTGTAGACACAGAGATAGAGCCGCTTGTCTTCATATCTGTAACTCGTGCGATTATTTCTCTGATAAAACTCTTATGACTTGTGTGAAGTGCTTGTCTGTTTGGAGGGTTTAACATCCCAAAGCTCTGAGAGAAGCCGTAGTGAAGGACTCGACCACCTGGGGTTCTTAAGATGCATTGACATTGAACAGTACATGGACATCTCGTTTTTTTTTCCTCCGTCAAAAAGCAGTTGCCAGGATTGAACTCGCGTCTTTGGGCAGTCGAGCGTCTTACCGTTGAGCCACCACGGCCCACCTTACCAGACAATCGATAGGACCTGCATGGTTTGCAGGGGTTAACGTGCCAAAGCGACGCAGGCTATACGAGAGGCCGTAGACTCCAGGAATTTCAACTGCTTGGGGAAAGCCCATTAAGGTCGCCTTACTTTTCACCTCTGTCGAAAAGCGACCGCCATGTTGGGGTTTGAACCTGCATATTTGGGTTCGGCAGTCATGTGCCTTAATCCTTTAGGGGTTTTTTGCCATGAATGCACGGCGACGGTTTTCCGTCCCGCAAGGTCTTTGCCGTACCGGTGCGGTTTCAATCCTCTGTTTGAAATTTCGAGTCCTAATGACGATGCATGCTCACTGGGAGTTGCTGCCACCTCCTAGGACTTAAAAGAAGCGCTTGAAATTTATTGCGCTGCCTTCTCGCGAAGATAAACAGAAGTGATTCATAGCTGCAGCGCGTTGCCTGGTCTGTGGCAACGCTGCCCTTTCGCGGTTTCAGTTTCGCCACGTGCAGGTTCAGGTTCGCCCTTTCGGTGCAGGGGATAAACATAACTGATTCCTAGCTGCAGTTTGTCACCCGGTCTGCGGCAACGCCTTTGCATTGTTTCGGCTCAATCCCCCCCACCCCCCTCCATGATCGCAACGGAGGCGTGTGAATCTTGATTTTTATCTTTATGGCCACTCCCATGCAGCGGCCGCAGAAGCCGGTTTCCATCTTTATTGGAGCTACTGTTAGCTTTTTTATCATCAAAGCTCAGAGGTATTCTTGCTCTTCTATTTTACTGAGTTTCCCGAGTTTGCTGTGTCGAGCAACGATCACTTCAAAATACAGTTCCTAGTATTTTTCAACAACTTTTGATTGATTTTGCTCATATTGAACTTTCAAAATCCACAATAAAGTAATTTGACCATCCGGGAAAGTTTTTTAAAAAAATTTTGACCCTCAAAGAGTTAACCAGTGAGCAGGCAGGGTGGGGCATCAATCAGTGCTGTGCATCCATGGTAAATTATTTATAATAGTGTCTCGTGAGACACCTGCCCAGACCTCATTCTGGCCAAAGACTCATTTATGAAAAAGAATGGCAGAATAGGCAAGGAACTGTTGGCAGAGACCACTGCATCCACCAAATCAGCTTCTACTACAAGAAATATAGTCGGCTTTGTGGTCGAACCAAGCTCACTACTGGACTCTTTTTCCAAGGCAATCTTTACACTACTGCACTCCTCACAAACTTTGACCAGTGGGCTGAATCCCTCATCGCTACTATGGAAAGTAGTCTTGGACACTACAAGCAACAAACGCCCATTCTGTGACAGAAACTCATCTTCACCTATGGGAACCTCAACATCTCACCAGGTGTCTCCAATTTGCAAACTCAAGCTCAAAACTGCCAAGCTCACACAACACGCATCGACCCTTGCCAAAGACGATTCGGCACCTTGTGCTCAGTAATGATCAAACCACTGTGGCTCACGCTATGGACCCTTCCGCCTTTCTCTCCCCCCCCCCCTTCCTCAAACACTCCCTTCATAAAATAGTGAGAATAAGGAATCTAAAAAACAAACTTCGCATGAAATGCATCGCGCTATTCCACAGTAGAGTGCCCGTCATATAATAGTGAGAACTGAAACGGAGTGCAATCCCTGTTTGCAAACATGATGTTGATATCAGTGGCGACATCTGGCGGCGGCTTTGAGTACTAAACGCTGCGCTCTCTTTGCTTTGTGTACATGTGCGGCAAGCCGAAGCCAGCGTAGCCAATCGGCGAAAGGAAAAGCAGAAAAGTGCATCTGAGACCTCGTGTAGTAGGGTCACTTAGTGCGGCTATCCCATGGAAACCATTTTCCAAGCAACAGGATAAAAGGCATCAAGGGAATGCCGAAGTACAGTGGCTAGAGCTGAAGAGAGAGATGATGCAAGAAGGCCAGAGTTGAAAGCTGTACTTCGTCTCATAAGATGTTTGCAGCACTGCAAAAGACAGAGGCACCCCAGTTCAATCAGGATCATGCACACTACAATAGGCAATTATGCTCCTAAGCGGTTCTGGCCCCCCAAATTGTCGGGGATGACAGTAGAAGCACAATTCTCTATTATAGTGCGCAGGGGCGAAAGGCACTTAGGAGCACAATTGCAAGGGCTGCTCTGCCTTTTGCAGGGCTGCAGATATCTTGTGAGCACGGCTAAGGCACAATGGTGCCTGGTTACACTCGTCACCATGGAGGTAGGGAGTGTTTGGGGGGGGAGAGAAAGGCGGAAGGGTCTATAGCGTGAGCCACAGGGGTTTGGTCATTACTGAGCACAAGGTGCCGACATCGATTCTTGGGACTGCGGAAGCAATAAATAACCTAGCTTCTTCGGACCCTTCAAATGGCGGAGACAGCTCCGGGACAGCAGGACGCTAGATTCGCCACTATTTCACGACCGTTCAACTATACTTCTGTTTTTTTTTTTTTTTTTTTTTTGTTTTTTGTGGTCTATTTTTGCGATGGCAAGTGCTGTAGGAAAGGGGGGAAGGAATAGCTCTTTGGGATGGAATTTGGCGGGAATACGAAAAAATGTGTGTGCTTTGCGTCTGGAGAACAAGTTGTTTTGTTTACAGCTTTACTTGGTTTTTGCATGGATGAAAACTAGAAAGTAATTTAAAAGTAATTGAATTACTCAGTAGAAGTAATTGCAATGTAACTTTATTACTTTTTAGGAACAGCAATGAGTAATGTAATTTAATTTCTTTTCAAAAGCAATTTTGCCATGTATGGCATACGGAGAAAAATGACCTGTTCGCGTCTGTTTGCTATCAGTCATTATGCTCCTGATATACAAAAGAACATCTGATGCCTTTGTAAGCACTATTATTGCTAAAGTCTCTTGCTTATTTACTGAATTTGTAATTTACAGGTTCACAGCTACCAGCAGTGTTCCATAAACTGGTTACTTTATTTGTATAGCCAAAACGTCATAACCTCGCCGTAATGAAATTCGCGATTTAACGAAATTTTCGGCTGAAAGTATACAACTCGAATATTGAATTTCGGCTGTAGCTGCATTTTCTGAAAAAGTGGAAAATATTTCGTTCACAAATGTTGGTTTGGAATTTATTGATAGGGCCTTTTTTTCATTCTTAATTACTGATGCAAGTTGAGCGCATTTATTTCGTTCTCTGTGTTCAAAACAGGGTCGTGTGCAGTGCTAGTTATATAGATTGAGCTGGCTCGTAGGAACAAGTTTTTGCTGCTTTTGTTGCCATGTGAGAGGAGCTTTGCACCTTGCTCAAGTGCAGCCTTTCTGGTTTTCTCTTTTTTCAGAAACCAGCCAACATACTTGTAATGGGTGAAGGTCCAGAGCGAGGCAGAGTGAAGATTGGTGAGTGCCAAGGTCTGCATGGGGCTCACAGGACACAATTGTTAGGATGGATTCAGTGTCACCAATTTCCACAGTTTTTATGGGGCAAATTCACACGTGTGACACCTTTCCTGCACTGCTTGTGCACTTGCACTCATTGTTTTTGTAGGATACTGTGAGATTTGAGCTTATTGCCTCTTGCACCACCCGCTCCCCTGTTGTTGTCCTCTTTCCCTTTCTCCCGCCTTGGGAGACTTGTCACTGTCGTTGGGCCACATCTCTGCCCCGGTGTCCCTGTGGCTTTTCTCATTGGCGCCTTTTCGCGGGAATGTGGCATCGCTTTGGCTGCCTCGCTCATGCGGCAGTCGAAGGGGCCAAAAGGGAGACCCCTCCGAGACATCACAAGGAGCGTATGCTACTGTTCTTGTCCGCCGGCCTTTCTCCGTGCAGAGCAGTGCGTACTCCAGCTCGCCTGCTCCGAGTCATACCTTAGAGCGGAGCTCGAGCCTGTCGATCGTGGTCCAGCGATCCTAGACAGGCGTGTGGGTTGCCCACTCTTTTTCAAAGAGGCCCTTTGGTAACCGTGAGAAAGAGAGACAGCACGGCACTATGTGGCGCACATTCCTTGTTGCTTCATTGCATCTTACGAGAGCCTTGCATCTCATGCGCTTCCGGAGCTGAGTGTCTGTGTGTTTCGCTGGCGGAAGGCATTCAGTAAACTTCTCTATGTGAACTTAGAGGCTTGTTTCATTGCAGTGAATTGCTTCCTTCCTGAGGAGGTTGAGTGCGCGCTGTGGTGTTTCATTGTGCACCACGGTGACAGCTGATTGGGACTGCGGCGCATGCTATGTTCGAACCAGCGGTGGTTAGTGGCCTGGGTCCACATAGAAGCCAGAAGATTATTTGTGGAAAAAAGTTGTGCTATGTTTACTCTATGCCGAGTAAATTGCCAAACTAAGCCAGTGCTGGAGTGCAGTGATCTCTCGTTCATGTGGGGCCTCACATTTCTTCTCATATCTGCTTGTGAGGTCATTACCATGTCACATCTGCACCACTTGGTTCATGCAGTGTACAGTAGCACGTTTACATGTGCCATTGCGAACTCGCACCTCACATTTAAAAGTCTGATGCTGGTATGGCATGGAGATGCTTGTGCGGGCTCTTTGGGTTTACTTGATTTGGCCGAACTAGCTGCACGAAATTCATAGAGTGCAGGACCTTCGTAATCGTTTTTCCACTGCAGCGCGTGACCCCTGCACCTTGCTGCTATTTCCTTTGCAAAGGGAGGCCTAGTTCAGCGCAAGTTCACCGAATCTCTGAACTGGCCGGGTGCCAAGTGCAGCGAGCGCAGCAAACGCACAGCGCCAGCATCGCGCTGCACCTGAACTAGCTGAACTAGCGCTCTTGGCACCCCCTTGAATCCTGCCAGAACTAGTGCAGAAAGTGCAGCCAAATCGAATAGGCCTATCGGTGCGCACAGCACTAGCACATGCACCTCCTCTCCTCCATCACCTGCACATACCTTCTCTTCCCCACCAGTTCAAGCGACTTCATCTGCCACGCAGGGTTTTTACCATTGCTGCATAAATCAGACTCCTCAAATTCTCACCCTTGTTTCCTTCACCATGAATAATCCTTGAGCATGACGTTCTGTTCTGTATTTTTTCGCAAAAACGTGGGCACAAAAAGTGGACGCAAAATTTGAGAGAAAGTCTGACAGATATTGCGCCTTTCCTTTCCTGTTAACCAGTTGCTACTGCAAAAGCATTCACAGGCCGTGTAAAAAATGATTAATGAAAATGAGTGATGATGGTACCTAAAATAATAATGGTGATGTTAATTAATTATAATGGTAAAAAGGAAAAACAAAGACAGCAAATAAAAATAAATAAAATTACGTGAAAGTAAGCACATTACAAAGTAAAAAGGTAAAAATTGTGTCATGACTGTGCTAATGCTTGTGCATTTTCCTAATGCAGTTTCTGAAGTGCATTTGGAAGTGCATTAGCTGGCATCATCTGCAGAAGCGGTTGTTATGACGCTCCTGTACAAAATGCTCTTTCTCTTGATAACATTTAAAGGCCGCTGCCACTGTGTCTGGCAGTTAGCTAAAAACCAAACATGGGGTGATGTGGAGTGGTACTTCTCTAATTTCAGATAAACTTGGGGTGCAAAGGATACAATATTATACTGTCTTCATCCCAAAAACAGCTTTGTATGGAAAATTGTGTTGGAAAGAAGAAATGTTACCATTTCTTTCTAGCAATGTTTTGTTTACTTTAATATGATGAGACCTGTTGAAAAAATATTAGAGCTTCGTGGCCCATGCTGTTGATATATAATGGTATTAGAAAGGACAGAGAGCTGACTTCTCAAACTTTTGCCATTACACCATATTGTGAAGCATTTGGCAGCCAGCTGCTTTTGGCAGGCCATTAACAACTGCACTCAAGGGGCACCTCATGCACTCTTTTATACATATTGGGCAACCTTGGCCTCCTTTGATTCAAATTGGCCTTCCATTGATGGTTGATTTGTGGGGTTTAACATCCCAAAGCGACTCGGGCTCCTTCCATTGACGTGACCACCGATTGAGTATAGCTTTTGATCCAATGAGAGTCAAGCTTATTCTTGAAACTCGTCATTTGTTGGGGTTCCCTCTTTGCTAATCAGCCTCTGCCATGGTCCCAGTACTGCGCTTACAACCGTGCTTGGATGGGCAGCTTTTGAAGGCACATTGAGAATTGCGTGTTCGAGCTTTTGGCTGAGTTTTGATGCACTATTTGAAAGATGACGATGATGTGAGGGGCCAGTTGATTTCCTTTCTGCTCTGCTGCGTGATCAAGAGTGGCTGGCTGAAACTTGGTGGTGGGGGGGATGTGTGCAGCGGACATGGGCTTTGCGCGGCTATTCAACTCTCCGCTGAAGCCTCTGGCCGACCTGGACCCCGTGGTGGTGACCTTCTGGTATCGGGCACCAGAGCTGCTGCTGGGGGCACGCCACTACACCAAGGCCATCGGTGAGAGAAGTATCTGTGGGGCATTTTATTATCTTTTTCAGTTGCTTGATTGTTTATTTTGGCCTCTAGGCATTTGAGTGCTATATGGAAGTTGCAAAATCAGGGTGTAAACGGGCCACATGCAGAAGTACTGGAAGATATCTATAGTGGTTACACAGCAACCATAGTTCTGCATAGAGAAAGTGATAAAATTTGAATTAAGAAAGGTGTTAGGCAAGCAGATGCAATGCCCCCAGTGCTGTTCACAGCTTGCTTAGAGAAGGTATGGTGGCTGTAGGGGGTAGTGTGATGGCCGGGGATGAAGGGCTGCTCAGAGTAGCGATGGCGACGACAGGTGGCACTACAGGACGCAGGTGTGTTGTCGGCGGCACGTTTCGTGTCGATGCGGGCAGGGTTCAATGCTTTTGCCTGGCCGCTTTGCTTCTGGTCAGCCAAATAGTGTTCGTGTATTCAGCATGTAACCTTTTAACGCTATAATATTAAAGGCACCGTTCACCGAAAATGTCGGATAGCGTCGTTCGCCGGCGTTACCGCTGTGAGCGAAAATTCACGAGCATGGATTGCGCTGGCAGACAGTACGATATGGCCGCACACTGACTGAACGTAGGCAGTAGGGTTGCCTCACATTACACTTGGCAGGCAACTCGGCCTGCTCCTATGTGGGGGGTTATATCTTAATCTGCATATTGAAAATCAATATGCAGAAGACTAAGGTAATGTTCAACAGCCTCGGGAAGGAACAGCAGTTTACATCAGGTAGCGAAGTACTGGAATTAGTCGGCAAATATGTCTACTTAGGACAGGTAGTAACCGCAGATCCGGACCATGAAAAGGAAATAACGAAGAATAAGATTGGGATGGAGCGCATTCGGCAAGCACTCGCAGATTATGACTAGCAGCTTAGCGATATCACTCAAGAGGAAAGTATACAACAGTTGCATCTTACCTGTATGTGGCTGAAACGTGGAGGCTAACCAAGAGGGTTCTACTTAAGTTGAAACCCAGAGGGCTATGGAACAAAAAATAGTAGGGGTAACATTAAGAGATAAGAAGCGTGCAGAGTGGGTCAGAGAAATAACTCAAGTTACCAACATTCTAGCGGAAATTAAAAAGAAGGAATGGACATGGGCAGGACATGTAGTGTGAAGAGAGGATAACCGTTGGTCGCTTAGGGTAACAAACTGCATTCCAAGGGAAGGAAAGCGTACCAGGGGCGGCAGAAAGTTAGGTGGGCGGATGAGGTTAAGAAGTTGGCAGGGGTCAAGTGGATGCAGCTAGCACAGAATCAGGTTAATTGGAGAAATATGGGAGAGGGTCTTGCAGTGGGTATAGTCAGGCTGATGATGATGATATCTTAATCAGCCTGCTAGGACGCTTGCAAGCAGTTACCCTTAGGCCAAGCAGGCACGCTCATACGGCTTTATTTTTCGGGGGTAGTTTACGATATCGTGTATGGGGTCACAACTGCGCACAACCGGCAGGGTAGGCGAGCTCCCGTACCAACTACACACAGGTGTTAATCGTACGCGACACGTGTCCCCAACCCATACCGCAAAGTCGCAGCCACGGCAGGTCGTGACGAAATAGGCAACGAACTGGGCACGCTAGGTAACAATTTACAGTCGAACCCGGTTATATCGAACCCGGTTATAT
The DNA here is from genome assembly GCF_055883805.1 of Amblyomma maculatum. Taxonomy (NCBI): domain Eukaryota; kingdom Metazoa; phylum Arthropoda; class Arachnida; order Ixodida; family Ixodidae; genus Amblyomma; species Amblyomma maculatum. The sequence goes on along the minus strand of NC_139344.1, from coordinate 473,003,065 downwards.
CGAATTTTGGTTATATCGAACTCACGAAATATCCCCTTGAAAATCCCATGTAAAAGTATAGGAAAGCCGCGTCATATATCGAACTCAATTTCACCGGTCGTTCGATATATCGACTCCGCTCCACGCACTGGAAAGTGTGCCTTTCCCAAAGACGATCGCATCATCCTCGGCCGTTTGCCGCGTGACGTTTTCAAGCCGCGCGCAAGTAATGAGAGGGGACAGTTCGGCTAGGGCAGCGCCGCGCCCATTCCCTAAAGGCGCGCGTTTGCGGTTATCGTTTCCCGCGCGGCAGCACGTGACGTTTGCAAGCCATGTGCGTGAATGAACCAGAGAGAACCGGTGGGAACGAGTGGGGAAAAACGCGACAGAGCGAAGCGCAAGGGTGTGCCCATTCTTTTGCCGAGCTTTCTCTCTCCTTTCTCTTTCCCGGCCTTCGTTCGCAGTAGCACGCGCTACGCATGCGCCAAGCCAGCTCAGCCGTTCAGACAGAACGTCGGACGCTCGTCGGAGGCGAGGCAAGAGAGCTTTCCTGTCCCTGGCACCGCGGTTTTATCCCTCTCGGTATTGCATACCGAGAAGTAATCAGTTGTTTCTCGGGACCAGACGAGAGAAGTAATTTGTTCGTCCTCGCGTTTGGAATGTTACCCTTCCCTAGGTTACCAACGCTATACTGTGGTGTCTCAGCATTGTATGGGGAGCGAGGGAAACTCTAAGTGCCTTCTCCCCACCCTCTCCTGGCGAGCGCGCTTCTTCTCGTGACTAGGCCGCTCTCGTCGCTGGTTAGAAAGAATATACGTGTATCCCCACATGTGTCATGTCCTTAAAGGCGGAGCTGAAGTGTCCCCGTAATTTTTTGTTTCGACTTGAGACGCTTGGACGGTCCTCGAATCGAATAATATGTGGAGTCAAGTCGCCACAGCTGAACAACCAGGAGAACGAATTGTAAACGTTTATTTCAGGCATCGACATGGAAAAGAAGGCCGGCCTATTTAACCCTTCCGAGCTTCTGGCGCTCCCTTTGCAGTCCTTTGGCTTCGTTCAATGACTGAAAAGTGCAGCCTCGTGATCACCAAGAACTGAATAATTTTTGCTGTGAGCTGTTTGCAATGCACCTGACAATGAACTTGCTCCAGGTGTACAGTGCTCAGAAATTGCATAAAATTATGAATGCTGAAAGCGTGAAGTTGTTGAGTAGAAAAGAACAGTGTGAAGGCTGCTTGCTCTAGCACTGAGACAAGTTGGCGAGCTCACTACCTGGGTATAAAAGGCCTCCTTTGTCGAATGCTGAGTGAAGGCAGTATTAATATCTTGGCCAGCTACCTCTTTCCTGATAGTCAAGATTGAGGCACATTGCTCGCAAGCATATTTGCTTCTGATTTTTCTGGCGACGTACCCGGCCATGTAATATATAAGCTGACTTTCACAACTACATAGCTGCTGTGGTCGCTGCTAAGACTGCATTTAATCAAGCTGCCAGCGTCATAACATTGCTGACCACTAGCACGTCCTCAATAATTTCGCACGTGCCAACAGTGTAGTCACGCTCTGGCCGTGGTGGCTCAAGTGATGCATTAATGAGTTCTACTGAGCAGTTCCCGGACCAAGGGGTGCGGGCTAGGTTATAAAAACTTGAGCAGTTTACTGTTACCAGAAACTGGCCAGAGCTAGGACGGCCTTCTTGATATTTTGAGCCCATAGTTCTTGCCGTGCGGCTTCGGTTGGTGCTCGACAAAGGAAAGCCTTCATTGAACAGAATCTGTATCTACTTTTGTACCATGGTAGAAAGCGCGCTCGTGCTTTCGACGCCATGACAAGCTCTTCCCATATACATCACTCTATTAAATAAAAATTCCAGCGCAGCAGAAACGCAAGAGCAAGAGACAATGAGTGAAGCACAACCCATGTGGGCTTGACAGCAAGCGAAAGCAACTGCACCTGGCCAGCTTGTCCTGACTGTGTGTCGTGCTGCGGCACACCAGCTGCATTATAGCATCTCTAGCGCTTAGCGAATATTTATCGTTCATGCTCTCCCGAGCAAGGTGTGCATACCCTCGCCTGTCACATTTCCCCCTACAGCCACCATAGAGACGATATTAGGAGACTTGGAATGGAAGCAGTTAAGGATAAGGGTTGATTCACTGATGACATTGCTTTGCTAACTCAGAGGACGAATCGCAAAAAAATGATTGATGACCTAGACGGGCAAAGTAGAAAGGTCGACCTAAAAAGTAATACCTTAGTATTCTGAATATTGATTTTTAAGTCTACCTTTCTACTTCTCCTGTCTAGGTCATTATTCATTCTCATCAATCAGCCTCGGGAAGGAACAGCAGTTTAAATAGGTAGCGAAGCACTGGAAGTGGTGAACAAATATGTTATGTCTACTTAGGACAGGTAGTTACCACAGATCCGGACCATGAAATGGGAATAATTAGGAAAATAAAATTTGGATGGAGCGCACTTGGCAAGTACTTGCAGGTTATGACTTGCGTCTTGCCGATATCACTCAAGGGTAAAGTATACAACAGTTACATCTTCCCTGTACTTACCTACGGGGCTGAAACATGGGGGCTAACTAAGTGGGGTTCTGCTTAAGTTGAGGAAAACGCAGAGAGCTATGGAATGAAAAATGGTAGGGGTAATGTTAAGATATAGGAAGCATGCAAAGTGGGTCAGAGAAATAACTCGAATTAATGACATTCTAGTAGAAATCAACGAGAAATGGGCATGGACAGGGCATGTAGTGCAAGGAGAGGATAACCGATGGTCGCGAAGTGCGACAGACTAGATTCCAAGGGAAAGGAAGTGTAGCAGGGGGCGACAGAGTCAGGTGGGCGGATGAGGTTAGGACGTTTTCAGGGGTCGGGGTCAAGTGGATGCAGCTAGCAGAGTACGGGGTTTATTGGAGAAGTATGGGAGAGTCCTTTGCCCTGCAGTGGGCATAGTTCGGCTGGTGGTGAGTGAAAGGGGGTCAGGTTCGAAAGTAACATGTGCAGTGGCTTATTGTGCAGGATGATCTGAATCTGAGCTAGTTGGTTCATGATAGTGTGTAACTACAGCCTAACAGTTTATTGTGTTTTTTTTTGTAAATATTAGCATTGTGGCATGTCACCTTATTCAAGTGGGAATAAAGTAGAGCTTGTATTCAGATTAATTGGCTGACTGATAAAAGTATTTGTGGGCTCTATATTGAGGTAACTAGACACAGGTTAAGAGGAAACAAGCAGAGATGACCAGCACTATGCATGTCTGTTGTTTGGTGACATTGGGCCATGTTAAGTAGCCGGGAGCACTACTTCTTCCTCTCTCCCCTGCAGACATCTGGGCCATTGGGTGCATCTTTGCGGAGTTGCTGACCTCGGAGCCCATTTTTCACTGCCGCCAGGAGGACATCAAGACCAGCAACCCCTACCACCATGATCAGCTGGACCGCATCTTCAATGTCATGGGCTTCCCCCATGGTGGGCTTGCTTCACTGTATTTTCTGTCTTTGTTCAACAGCTTTCATTCACTGCTGGCAGGGTTGGTAGGAAGTCAAACTTGGGTATAACGAAATTGAAAAAAGTTCGCAATTCTTCGCTATAGCTTGGTTATTGTTATATGCAGTTTTCGGGTTAAGACCTGTAAGGATCATGCAAAAACAAACCCAAATGCGACATCAATCCAGGTGAACTCATCATTCAAAGAATTATATTTAACAGAAAAATTCTGCAATACTCGGCGCTCCAAGGACACTAAGGCATCCCAGGGTGTTTCATCGTTCTCCGAGCTAGTGAAATGATGCAGAACGTTCATCGCGTCCATTACTTCTCTCGTGGTAGGCATTACACAAAATGAATCCGGCTGTGACGAACCGTCACCTTTAAGGGGATCTTTAACGGTTTCCACGAGTGCCAGATCAGACATCTCTTTTGTAGAAACGGTGCCGTTGTCCATGAACAAAAAGTTGCACAATTTCCCATGCTTCTATAACCTCAGCAGGGCTTGGAGGTTTGTCTCGAGCAGTTGTAGCTTGAATGGCCTTATTTATTCGAGCCTTGGTGAAGCAGTTGGCGATCACTTGGGATCTGACTTGTTGCCACGGCGCATCAAGCATTTTGATTGCTTGGTAAATGCCGACCTTCGTCTGCATTTCAAGGCTAATGTCCTGGAGCATCTTTCGGGTCAACCAAAAGCTGTTAAGTCCTTTGTCCAGAGGTTGTATCAGAGATGTGCAGTTAGCTGGAGAATACTGCAGCTCAACGTCCGAAAGCTGCAGGCCTTCCACATGGTGCATGGAGCAGTTGGCAAACAGATGCGGTGGCGTTGTCATTTAATGCCTTAGTTGGGCAACCGGTCGGAAAAAAAGCTTTGGAGTTGGACACACCTTTTGCTAGCCTTTAGAACATCTTGGCATTTCTTCAACTAACTTTAGTGTTGGTGCAAAGCAAAACCGTTTCCACCACAGCAGTCTTCCCCTTTAGCGACACATTTGGTGAAATGGCCGTCTCATGGGCATTATAAATGTTTGCCACTTTATTGCAGGAAGTTTCTCGGCCACCCACGAGGTAGCAGCATCTGCAGAGGCAGACTTGTCGCAAATCAGTTTTCTGACAGTACCGTGCCGGCTCCTAAATTCTTTTAGCCAGTCGTCACTAGCTTTGAAGTCATCATGGCTCAGGATTCAGGTAGAATCTATGGCTTTCCGTTGCGAAATTGCGCCACTTATGGGCACGTTTTGTGCTTGTCTACCCAAAAGTCATGCAAACATGGCTTTGTCCATGTGAGCATAAGTGGATGTCTTGAGCCTTTTCTTCTTCCCACTTGTGCCCTGCGCATGTTTTCTGCTGCAGCAAGAATTGTTAACAGGGAGCTGGCTGGGGTATTGAAGCGGACAGCAGCATCTTTTTCTCACTGGTGGAAACTGCATTCAAAATGAGAGCTTGTATTTAAGCGGCAAAACTTTGCGTAATGAACCAACACCGTGAACGCACATTAACACGCTGACAAAGAAGGCTTAGAATAATAAATGCATTGCAAGACAGCACAGAAGAATTTGTCATTAGTGTCAAGTTGCAAAATGAAATCTGTAAAGGCAGCTACGCTTGCCACAGAGCTGTGCCAGTGTCTCTCATCATCATTGGGGCATGCTTTTTTGCTCGTGGTTGTTTGCTTTGCCTTTTTAGGTAAAAAAGTTCTTTCATTGAAGTTGCGCATTGCTCAGCTAAATTACAGGTAAAATACTACAAGATACAGCTCGATTATCAGCACCGCAAATTGGTTACATCAATGTCTACCGCCACAACGCGTTCGTTACATGGAGGTCACCTGTACATAGGCTTCAATTAAGGATGTGTTGTTGAATTGAAAAGTTTTTTAAAATCTAGGAAGTTGTTACATAGAGGTTCATTACATCCAAGTTCAACTGTTTACAAGTAGCAGGCTATATAAATTCCCACTGAAGCACACTTACACAAATGTGAATTAACCTGGCTATAACGAAACTGAAGAATGTCCGCAGTTTTTTGTTACGTCCAGGTTTTCGTTATGTGCAGCTTTCATGAAGACCCAAAGGGGTAATGCAGAACGGAATCCAAATAAGCAAAAAAAAAGTAGAATATATTAGCGTGAAAATGTTTTCTGTAAACCCCCTTACTCAAAGTCGTGAATGTGCAGGAATGTTTCATGACTGCGCAGATAGTGTGACTACAGCAGCAGCCATCACCACATCTGTTGTGTGCAGCACAATGTGGTTAGAAGTGAGCCGGGGAGAGTGGAGGAGTTAGAGGTACCTGGGGCTAGAAAAAACAGCATGTGGTTACTTTGTTGTGTTAGAACTTGACCAGCGCTGTGGGGGCATCTGTGTTTTCATTCATGTTCCTGCTCAGTAGTTGCCTCAAGAAATGGACTCGTCGCCTCACATCACTGTCGCATTCCTCCGTCCCAACACATGAAAGCTATCGGCGTCTAATTCTTGTGAGCAGCCGCTGTGTGGCAGCAATAGATGTTCGTGCCTTCTTTTCTGTGTTCTATTATTTTTCGCTCCGTTTGAATATAAACTGTTCAATGCCGCATGGTGGGATATTCCAATAGTGAAAGTACCAGAGACTGCCACATTTGTCATGCAGTTAAGCTGATGGTTCATTTTGTCAACTGCAGTTGCTCACTTCAATTAATGTTGGACGTTCCTCCCATGTCAGCTCGTGCTCTATCGTTGTGGCACTTTTGCATGGTTCTGCCGAATTACCAATAATTCAGTGCTAGCTAACAGGGAGTCAGTGTAGCGAGTGTGATATATCAATGTCAACTGCACAAACACCTTCTTTAGAGTGAGTTCTCAAAATACATGTGCTGTATAATGGGGGCATTGTTGGGGAATCGAGAAATTTTGTAATGTTGAGGCACTCAGTACGCTCAGGTTTAACAGTATGTTGCCTGAGGCAATATTATGTGTGCTACTTGAGGCAAACAGATGAAGGCTTAAATAACAGTGAAATGAAAAACTCTAGAGATGCTCGTCCAGTAGTGGTAAGCCTTCACTTCTTGCAGGTCTTTGTGACAGAAGTGAAGAGCTTGATTGTGTGTTGCATGCAGACAGTTCAGCTGTCAGGCTGTGCCTTAGTGCTCCTGGCAGCTATTCGCCTTGGAGTGGTTAATCTTTCCTCTCTCCTGGCCACAGAAAAGGACTGGGAGGACATCAAAAAGATGCCCGAGCACCACACACTCATGAAGGACTTCAAGCGCTCGAGGTGGGCATTTGTTTTTACTATGCATGGATTGGTTGCTCACTCAAGCATGTTTATTTTGCAAAGAAAATCAAAGTTTTGGAACAGTGATACTGAAATAAAGAAGAACATTTCTTCTTTTTCTCATTTCACTTAGGAATGTGCGTACGCACACGGACACATGCACGCGGACACATAGGGTGTCGTAGCCAAATGTAACCAAGGTTTTAAAAATATGGTGAGCCCCAGCCCAGTGAAATCAATTCAGAGCTGCTCAGAGTCGCTTATGCTAATCTGCAGTATTTTTTTTAGTTCACTAAAGTTAATTATTTATTGAAGACTAATTAGCTAAATTATAATAATTGCCTTGAGAGAAAAAGTGTCAATCAAAAAGTTTTAGACTGCCTCAAAAAAATGGCCAGCTACATTGTTTCCTTCGCGCTAAGACTTGCACATCTCTGTTTATAGGTCTTCAAAAAATGCTGTCACATGACTGGCTGTTATTTTAAATCATTCGCCAAGTGTGTACACCTAGCTTCATCAGAGAGAGCATTGCAGAGAAAAGCGGATTTTGTTATCTGGGACACATCCCAGGCTTTAAAGTGGCGCCGCTGTCAAGAGGAAGTTATTTTTTTTTTCTCCGGGATTTGTTTTTGGCTGGTAAAAAAAATCGCTTTACGTAAATTCTACCTTGGCAAAAACTATGTAGCTAGACATTTTTTGAAGAAATCTACAGTTTCTGCATTGGCACTTTTCTCTCAAGGCAATAACTAAAATTTAGCTAATCAGTCCTTTCTAATTAATTACCATTGATGAGCCAAAATATTGTCACGTAGTGGTGATAAGGCCGTACACACCAAAAGAAAACACAGGCGTGATGGTACTGAAATAACTCTTTATTGGGGCTGACTTGCGCCTGCAAAAGAACTAAGCAACTCAGCGGCGGCGATAGCAACAAACGTGCTCGTCAGTCGTCGAACAAAGAATGCCCGTCACACTCGTCAATTTAAAGGCTGCTCAGAACAATCTAGATAACGTCGCAAACTGCTACCAGCACAAGCTGGAACATTGTAGAAAGACACACGAGTGGCCGGAATCTTCAGGACAGATCTGGGTGCATCTCGCGCTACAGCGAAACTGATAAAGGTGTGACTCGCGACATAGAGCATTAACAAACAAAGAATACAGAACTGATACGCGATCCAGAATCAGGGTGATAAGGCCGCATGCTAGAGGCTGTCACAAAACAACAAATACAGTTTTGAAGGTTTCGCGGCAATATACTGCAGATTAGTCTGAACAGCTCTTAATTGGGCTAGGGCTTACCATATTTTTTAAAACATTGGTTACATTTAACTACGACATCCTGCATACAGTGAAATCTCGATATAATAAATTGCATGAGTCTTAAGAAATTGTTCGTTATTTTAAAATACCTAATGAAAAACCTGCGGTAATAAGCCAGTGATCAAACCTAGGTATGAAAATGACGTACCTTGGCAGTAGGCATGTGTGTAGACAAGCAGAATCTCAAATGTAAATGTTGCACTAACTTAAAGCTGATTTATTTTAAAAAATCTGTTATTTTTTTCTGCCACGTGCAGCACACGTGACCATACACGTTCCACCACTACACTTTTCACTTTGTGCAACACTGCATCGGGTTCGTGACTGCACCGAGCGATGAAAGTAGGGACTTTGTCCACGCTCAAATAAGCATCAATGTTTAATATGGCCTCATCTTGAGTGTTCCCTGAAGTTTGAAAATCTTGTCTCAGGCTTTCGAAATGAATTGCGCCGGTTGATCTGCAGAGGCCGATTCTCGTTACCCCTGCGTCGATTTCATCAGCGAAAGCTGCTCTCTTGACACCTTCGCTTGCTGCAGTCAGATCTCGCACAAACCTCGCAATAAGGTCATTCGTGACAAAAAGAAAACTTCCCGCGAACGGCACAAAGAGAAAAGGCAGGTGGCTACCGCATATTAAACCGCACTAGATATACTGATGATGACAGCCCATGGACCATAGACATAGAAATGGCGGCTTCTGTTTCATGCAAGCTGTGGCGCTGTTAATTTTTGCCGAATTCTTAATGCTGATGTTCCTGGATTACATAAAAAAAAAATAAAATACGTACATTGAAACAGGAAATCTATTGGGGATTTGTTAATGTGGTGTTTGTAGTAACGACATTTGACTGTATATGGCGCATCGCTTTTACCCCACCATCTGATTTGCCCACCGTCCTGGCTAGCTCATTTTGTGGAGCAACTGCCCCGGAAAGGCGGTGATCCTAAGTTCAATCCCCGGACCAGGACGAATTTTTCTTTAACTGTGAAGTTTCCGAGAAAGCTGTGTAGCTTTCCTTTGTTGCCGTATGGCTGCGCATGGGTGGAAGTCAATGAGTAATTACTCTCTTATATATATATAATGTAAACACACTCCCAAACATCAATGTTATTTAAACATCTTAGTCGCATATCTTCGGTTTTGCTTTCCCCAACTTTATGCCATCCGGTAGCTGTTATCGGGCGTGCACAGTCGCGTCGTTTTGGATGGAGCTCCACTGTTCTTTCATATTTATTTTGGGATGGGATCACACTCTAACGCCTATGCATATATCCCCCACATATAACCACATGGAATTGCTCTCTGGTCACACTCATGGCAATTTCCACTGGTCATTCCAGAGCACGTTTTCTTTCCCCGGCATGACAATTTCGAATTCCGCTGGTCGACCGGGGTAGGTTGCGCGTATTCCGCTGGTTGTCTGGAGCAACTCGGGGTGCTCTAACTCGATCTGCCGACCAGAGTCAGATCTCGCCAGAAATTCTAGCCAATGATGTCGTCACTGCTGGTATTTCTCAGCTGTTTTTAACAGTTTCAGAAATATCGGCAGACGACACTGGGCTGGGCATCACCATTTTTTGCGCTAATATGCCGAAGTGCGTCTGTGTATTGCAAAACGACTACAGCGCTAAAATTATGCGAGAGCAAGTTGCAGAGGGCCGCACATCAACCACAACAATTTCGCCACTGAGATGCGACTTCAACTTGCGGAACTGACTCAGCATTACTTTTGCTGCGCACTCTGCACGTTTGCTGCTAGTCTTTTTCATGTTTTTGCTAAGGTTAGCCTGTGCGATAGCAGCAAGCGGCTTTTGAAGCGAACGAACGGTGCTAGCAGCTGACTCGCATGCTTCCGTTGGCGACTGATGGGTGGAAGGATGGATGGCTATCACAAAAAAAAAAAAGTTTAACTGATAGTGCTTGTCCGAGATCACAGCCGTTAATGGGCGTTGGCGTTATCCCTATTTGCAAAAAACAGGGCTGAAATTAACGAGTATTTAGTTGCAAGCTATGGACGTTGCGCAGAAGAGAGAGCAGGCAGCCGCTGCCGCAGCCATGCACTGATTTTGCTGCGGCCGCCGTCCCCTCTCTCCAACGCCGCTGGCCGCCGCGCCGGTCATGGCGCCATTTACTCCCCACTCTTCCACGGTTTTACCTGGTTCCATCTTCTGTCCCCGTTTTGGACATGTGGAGCCTCTAATTATGCCTTCCGATTGCGGCGTTTCTTTACTTATTTTTTTTTTTTTTGCCGCGTAATGTACACCAAGCCGCCCAGAAGTGGCGGTGCTTAGTTCGAATTATCCCTAGCGGGACCGACTCGCATTCAAATTAACGAGCTTTTTTATGGAGCTTGGCCGTACCAATTAGTGTAGTTGAATTGTCCTAAAATTCGAATTATATAGGTTCGAATTACCGAGCTTTCACTGTAGGTGCATAATGTTTAGGAAAACAACAGTTAGGATTTCCTAATTGCCTTTGATGGAAAATTTCCTACTACAGTAGAATCTCGATGATACGATTACGGCTGGTATGAATTTCGGGATGATACGAATTTTAAGAATGCTTTGAACGGACTACATTGTATAGAATACGTTAAGATTCGGGGTGATACGAAGAGTTTCTGAACCCGCCGCGGTTGATACGAACGTGCAAACCAGTCGCGCATGCCAGCGGGCCGGCGCGGCTGGCCTCAAGAGGGTAACATAACGACGCGGCTGCCGCTAACTCCTCTCCATCCTCCCTCCCCCCCCCCCCCGGCCGCAAATGATACGAACGAATGTTGTACAAACGCACAAAGCCACCGAGCAGCTCAGCGCAAGAGCTCACAGGGGCAGAGGGTACCCACCGCGGCCGCTGCCTCTCCTTTCCAGCTCCCTTCACCCCACTAGCCATCCTACCCCCACTAGCCACCCTACCCCCACCTCCCTTTCGTAGCAAACCGACGAGCACTAGACAAGGACGGCCAAGGCGAGGCACGTGCCCAGTCGTGTACGTCACTCATTCGCTGGCAGCTCATTGGTCTATCAAAAAGTCGTCTCGCCGGCTGTTCCCAGGAGGCCTGTCACGCTGGCTGCCGCTGCAGTAGTTCTCCGTTCGCCGCTTCTTTTTGTCGTTCGTTGTGACATGAACTGCCCAAACGTTAGAAAGACGCAAGCGTTCGCTGCTACCGAAATGTCGCGGAAGCGTAAAGCCCTTTCTTTTAAGGAAAAGCTTGAAGTGCTGAAGAGGGTTGACGAAAACCCTAAGAAGGAGCGTGTCGACTTGGCAAAAGAGCTACGGTTAGCACCGTCGACGCTCTGCACCATTGTTGGGCAGCAAGATGTCATCTTGAAGAATGTGCAGCACTTCGGTGCGAACGTGAAGCAGGGTTGGCACCGTCGACGCTCTGCACCATTGTTGGGCAGCAAGATGTCATCTTGAAGAATGTGCAGCACTTCGGTGCGAACGTGAAGCAGGCTAAAACAGCGACCCATGTCAAGCTGAAAGAGGTTCTGCTGACTTGGTTCAGCGAAGTGACAGCGGCCGGCGGCAACTTGGACGGCAAGGTGATATGTGAAAAAGCCGACACCGTCGCGCTTTCGCTTGGAATTGAAAATTTCGAAGCGTCGGGGGGATGGCTGCACCGGTTTAAGGAGCGGCACGGACTTGTCTACCGGGTCGTCTCAGGTGAAGGCAAGAAAGTGGACCAGTCAGCTGTAGATGAGTGGCTGAACACGCTGCCGGCGCTGATTTCGGAGTACGCGCCACGCGACATATTTAATGCTGATGAGGCGGGCCTCTTTTTCAACCTTCAACCGGAAAGAATTTTGTGCCTAAAAGGCCAGGCATGCCAGGGCGGCCAGAAAAGCAAGGAGAGAGTAACAGTACTCTTTTGCTGCAACTCGGATGGATCCGAGAAACTCCAGCTTACCGTTATCGGTAAGTCGAAGAAACCAAGGTGTTTCCGATCGGCGGAGCGCTTGCCTGTCTTTTACAAAGGTAACCGAAAGGCGTGGATGACTGGAGATTTTTTCCGCGAGTTCTTGACAAGCCTTGATCGGAAAATGGCGTCAAGAAACCGGAAAATTTTGCTTTTCGTGGACCAGTGCTCTGCCCACCCAAAGGAAATGACATTCATTAATGTGAAAGGCAGGTTCCTGCCGGCGAACACTACCAGCCATCTTCAGCCACTGGACGCTGGGATAATCAGAAATGTGAAATATCATTTCAAAGGACTTCTAGTGAGGCGTCTGCTGGCGAAAATTGACCGTAAAGAAGCAAACTTGCGGATCAGTCTCTTAGATGCTTTGCACTTTCTAGCCATGTCGTGGGATAGTGTAACTTCAGACACAATCTCGTACTGTTTTAGAAAGTGCGGATTTGCCATCGGACTTGATGCGGCTTCAGCAGGAGATTCTCAAGAGCCAGATGAAGACCTCACGATTGATGGCTGGGACAATCTGGAAACTGAAGCTTCGGCTCGGGACTTCGTTACCGCGGACGACAACTTCGCAACCTGTGGGCTGAGGTCTATTCAAGACTTGGTCAACGAAGCGAATGATTGCGAAAGTGAGCCTGACAGCGATAGAGACGCTGACGACGAGTGTGATCTGCTGCCGTCAACTTCAGATACTCTTCACGCTTTGGACGTTCTGCGCCGCACTGTAAGTGCCGGCAGCGTGAGCGACGAAAACGCGGTACGGTTTTATGCCTTTCAGGCGGAGCTTGTCCACGACATCAACAGCAAAGAAGTGCAGACAAGCATTACGGACTTTTTCGGCCGCAAGTAGTTCGCCATAATAAAGTTTGGTTCGTTTTCAATTCATTCCCATGTGGAAGTTGACTTGTTTTGGATCATGCGAATTCGGGATGATACGAATATTTTGCGTACTCCCTTGGAATTCGTATCATTGAGATTCTACTGTACTACAGCATTCATAAGTTTCTTCACTGTGCGAAATGGCTGTGAACAGTAGTTTTGTTTCTTGTTGGGGACGCACCTGCACGAATGAGCCTTGTGTCTTCAGTAGAACTTGTGAAGTTTGTGCAGTCAGTTTATCTCTTTGCTTTGTTGTGCAGCTCTAAATAGTAAGTAAAATGCCCATTTGTCCATAGAATTTCTCAGCACTGGTCATGTAAAGGAGATGGAACCTATCATAGCTGTGAGAAGCTTGGTGCCAAAGCATATCATTGCAGTCTGCTGATATATGAGGCTTGCGGAAGAAGTCATGAAGGAGGTCACGTGATGCAGCTTCAGGGGTGCTAGCTGGAATCGCTATGATGATGAGACCAGACAGGCACCAGCATATCTGGCTTGTACACTTCTTTTGTTACCGCAAAAAAATGGCTGTTTTTCTTACTTCTCTGAAGAAGTAATGCTGCAGCACACGTTGCACCATACGAAATTGCACATAGTGGAATGCTCTTTTCAAAAACGTAAGTTGCAAAGCAAAAAAGGGAACACACAAAAGATCAGAAGATTGCTATTTTTTGTGGCGAATTGATAAAAATAAGATAGAAAAGGCATGATTTCTACAGACTCATTTTAACAAAGAAAATTTAGAATATTTATTTTGAAGATCACTGACCCAGGAACACAATGTAAAGAAAAAAAAAACTAAATTGTACAGCAGCGTTCTTCATCATCATCATCATCAGCCTGACTATACCCACTGCAGGGCGAAGGCCTCTCCCATATTTCTCCACTTAACCTGGTTCTGTGCTAGCTGCATCCACTTGACCCCTGCAAACTTCTTAATCTCATCCGCCCACCTAACTTTCTGCCGCCCCCTGCTAAGCTTTCCTTTCCTTGTAATCCAGTTTATTACCCTAAGCGACCATCGGTTATCCTCTCTTCGCACTACATGTCCTGCCCATGTCCATTTCTCCTTCTTAATTTCCACTAGAATGTCGGTAACTTGAGTTATTTCTCTGACCCACTCTGCATGTTTCCTATATCTTAATGTTACCCCTACCATTTTTCGTTCCATAGCCCTCTGGGTGTTCCTCAACATAAGTAGAACTCTCTTGGTTAGCCTCCACGTTTCAGTGCCATAGTTGAGTACAGGTAAGATGCAACTGTTATATACTTTCCTCTTTAGCGATACCGGTAAGTTGCTAGTCATAATCTGCGAGTGCTTGACAAATGCGTTCCATCCCAATCTTATTCTTCTTGTTATTGCCTTTTCATGGTCCGGATCTGCGGTTACTACCTGTCCTAAGTAGACATTCGCCTACTACTTCCAGCACTTTGCTACCTAATGTAAACTGCTGTTCCTTCCCGAGGCTGTTGAACATTACCTTAGTCTTCTGCATATTGATTTTCAAGCCTACCTTTCTACTTTTCCTGTCTAGGTCATCAATCATCCCCAGAGTTGCTTAGCAAGGCAATGTCATCAGCAAATCGCAGATTACTGATGGCGATTTCCGCTGGTCGCTACGGAGCACGTTTTCTTGCTCCGGGACGACGATTTCGATTTCCACTGGTCGACCAAGATAGGTTGCGCGTATTCCGCTGGTCGTTTGGGGCAACTCGGGACGCTCCAGCTCGATCCGCCGACCGAAGTCGGATCTCGCCGGAAGTCCTAGTCGCTGACGCGGTCGCTTCCGGATGCTGCTGGATTCATTTGGCTGTTTTTGACCGTTTCAGCGACATCGGCAGAGGACGCTGGATGTCATCGTTTTTTGCGCGAATATGTCGAAGTGCGTCTATCGAAAAACGTCTGCAGCGTTAAAAAAAAATGAGAAAGCAAGTTGTTGAGGGCCGCACTCCTGTCTATTTATCAACCGCAAACATTTTGGCGCTGGGATGCGGCTGCAACTTTCAAAACCGGCTCAGCTTTACTTCCGCCGCGCGCTCTACACATTTCGTTGGTCGACCAAAGCTGATTTGCTCTGTAGCACTTTAGGTCGGCTCGGGCGCCCAGCTCCGATCGACCAGTGGAAATCGCCATGAGGTATTCTCCATCTACCCTTATCTCTAACTGCTCCCATTCCAAGTCTCTGAATAATTCCTCTAAGCAAGCTGTGAATAGTACTGGGGAGATTGTGTCTCCTTGCCTAACACCTTTCTTTATGGGAATTTTGTTACTTTCTTTATGCAGAACTATGGTTGCTGTGCAGCCACTATATATATCCTCCAGCACTTTCACGTACAGCTCGTCTACCCCCTGATTTCGCATTGCCTGCATCACCGCCGAGATTTCAACTGAGTTAAATGCTTTTTCATAATCAATGAATGCTATATATAAGGGCTGGTTATATTTCGAGCATTTTTCTATCACCTGATTGATGGTATGAATATGATCGATAGTAGAGTACCGTTTCCGAAACCCTGCTTGATCCTTTGCTTGATTGCAGTCTAAGGTTGTCCTGATTTTATTAGCGATTACCTCAGTAAATACCTTATACGTAACAGACAGTAAGCTAATTGGTCTGTAATTTTTAAGGTCCTTAGAGTCCCCTTTCTTATGAATGAGGATAATGTTTGCGTTCTTCCATGGTTTCAGTGCCGTCGATGACACCAGGCACTGCGTATACAGGGTGGCCAATTTTTCTAGCGCGATATCCCCCCCTCCTTCAACAAATCTGTAGTTATCTGATCCTCTCCAACTGATTTCCCCCTTTTCATAAATTGTAATGCTTTCTTGACCTCGTCCTTCGTCACTGAAGAAATGTCTGACTGTTTTTCACTAAAGCCAATCTCATTACGGTCCTGACTACTTTGGCTACTGTAGAGATCTGTATAGAACTCCTCGGCTACTTTGACTATCTCATTAATACTATAGAGTTCATCTATATTACCTGCTATATACTTATTGACAAGGAAACCTACTCCTAGTTCTCGCCTCTCCGGTAAACCTCGACAACACAATGCAAGCAGTGCACAATGCAGTGTATGCCTCATTCGGCCTCCTAGCCTCACTAAGCCCTATGACATCCCATTTCATACCCTCTAGTTACTCTAACAGCGCTGCTAAACTAGCTTCACTAGCTAGGGTTTTAGCGTTAAACGTTGCCAGGGTCAGTTTCCAATGGCGGCCTGTCCAGCGGAGCCAGGAATTCTTAGCACCCCCTGCTGCGTCACAGGTCTGACTGCCGCCGTGGTCAGTTGTTCCGCAGCCACTGGTGACTGAGGGCCGGGGTTTTGTGGAGCTTATCATGAGAGGTTGCGGCCAATTACTGCACCAGGGTGGCCAACTCCTGTTCTGGTGAGGGAGTGCATTGCCGGAGGTGTTCACCGGCATCAGGTCGCACCCCAAATCTGTTTATGCAATTCCATCGACACGCGGATTTTTTTTTTTTTTTTAATCTGGTGGAGAATTGCGCGGCGCAAGGGTTTTAGCCCCTGTCCTCTTGTATGCGAGGCAGATGTTCTACCGCTACGCCACCGCTGCCAGCATTCTTCAGCTACATAAAAAAAAAACTACAGGTGGGAACAGCCTCATTTCTCATGCCATGCAGTGAAGCAGTTCCTGGTTTTTATGAGGCACCATCCAAAACTGCTGCAAACTGGCTGTAAAGGCCGAGTCTACATGTTGGACTTTCGGCGGACCTTCAGGAATACGTTTTCGTGGAATCAAACCATTCGGACTCAGGGTCAAAGCTGACTAGCGAATAGCTGGCGCCATTTTCGGGTAAATGTCACCACTCAACACCATCATATAACAAAGGCAACACTGTGATTGATATTTGACTTGCTGGAAGTCTTTCGATTACAAAAAATTGATGTTCATGCTGCATTACCACGAGTGGCAGGTTTTTTTCAAGTGCGGCTGCTACGCCCCCTTTCACAACACTACATGCACATTAGTTCTCAAAAAGGTCCATCAGAAATTAGGACATCGCAAGAGTGGGAATATTTAAACTGGTTCTACAAGTGCAGTGCCTAGACTAACCACTGGGTGGCGCTAGGGCAAGAGAAACTAGTTAAAAAGCGTTGACTCACAGTGGAGGAAAAGAACTAGGAAACTAACTAGTAAGTATGCTAGTCACAAGGACGGAGAAATAAAGAGCATTAAGCAACATGTGAAAAACACAGAAGGTAAAAATTGGATAAATTCGATGGAAAAGAAAGAGAGTGTGGAATTATACCGAAAGTGGAAAATGCAGATCAGGAAGGAAGATTTCTTTGATAACTCAAGAGGCAGTGCCCTACTTTTTGAAGCTAGATCAGAGTGCCTTAGAACACGCAGCTACAAAAAGAAATTTAACAATGGAGATGACGCATGTGCTGTATGTGGTAACTCCAGTGAAACAATTGACCATATTATACTCGAATGTAATGGTATCCATCCGGAAGTTGATGCAGGCGAAATCACTGTTCCTGAAGCTCTGGGGTTTAGAGATAACAGTGGCCAGGTGAATAAACCGGCGGTGGAAATTAGCAAAAGACTGGGAGATTGGTGGCTTAAAAGCAGAGAAGTGACATAATGTTAGTAATGTAGAAACAAAAAATTTAAGAAATAGAATGATTTTTTAGTTAACCAATCTAAATCAATAATTAAGATATAGGGAGAAAAATGAGCATGATAGCTACTGCTACCACCCCGTTTCAAAGGGGGACGCTCCTATATTCCATCCATACATCCATCCATCCATCCCTAGTTTGGTTTGGTTTGGTAAAACTTTATTTCCCACAGTAGGGGTCCTATCTAACATGTCGAAATCGGCAATTTACCGGTGATCGATTTGAATAGACGTGGTAACGAAAGAGCCCCTGAAAGGCTGCTTGCGGTAATATATCCTAATGCAAGAAGTTCATAGAGTTGGTCCTTATGAGTATTCGAGTCAAATTTGAACACTTTGAGTGGAGCGTATAGTTTACAAATAATTAAAAAAAATTCCTTCTGGTGACTGCTTGCGATTGGGGCGACACATTTCCGTGCGCAGACATCCCATTTGACGTCGCACGAGCTTGCTGGGCGCTTATTGGACGCTCCCAACATTCTCCCAACTTTTGCGGGCGGGGCGTGATGAAGCGCCCTGTCGATTTGTTCGCTTGTTTGCCTTTTTTTTTGCTTGCGTGCTAGTGTGGGCTGAATTGAAGGAAGAGAGGAGGAGCATCATTTTCGATTGTCTTCAGTCCTATACCTTCAGTGCTATAAAAGCTAGCTTAAAGTATTTTGCATTGTGGGGACAAGTGATGGGATGCCTATTGCTCGTGCACATTTTATAATGTTGTAAATAACTTTTTTACAGCAGTGGAGGGGTTTCTTTCTCATGAAATTTTCATGTTCACCTGCTGCTCTTCCATTTATCAACAACATAGCATTAAGGGCTTCATGCACCAGAAACTCATAAGCATGAGCATGCCTCTGGTAGATGGTAGGTAGTTGATGGGTGACATC
Source organism: Amblyomma maculatum (assembly GCF_055883805.1). Classification (NCBI taxonomy): domain Eukaryota; kingdom Metazoa; phylum Arthropoda; class Arachnida; order Ixodida; family Ixodidae; genus Amblyomma; species Amblyomma maculatum. The sequence continues at coordinate 472,984,684 of NC_139344.1, read as the reverse complement.
ACTGGGCACTGATTGTGTCATTGTGTAACATCAGAGGACCACCTGAGATGGCAACATCTACCAACTCTGGTAGCCCCTTTATTTATGCTAACATGGCTGAGATGTGGATCAAAACCTCTGGTATCCTTGGATCCTGTGGGAGACACACTACTCCTAGGCTATGCAGGCACGTTTGTACACTTGGGGCTTTATATATCGGCATTAGGTCGCCTTGCACATAATGTGGTTTGCTAATGAGTATTTGTGAGATAATGGAGGCACAAATTAGGTGAGTAGCAATGGAAACGAGGATCCGCAGATGGGAGCCATTAATGCTGTCTTGTCACCTTCTAGTGTGATGCACGTGGTATTGAGGGAGAGAATAATTTAAAGGGGGCTTAGCAAAGGTCTGGCCTGCTACCTGGTACAGGATAGAGTAGATCATCTCACAATCACCAGCACTGCCGCTCATCTCTCGTGCAGTAGTTACCAGCATGGAGCCTGTTCTCATTCCGCTACCTTGATTTGCTGGTCATGTGTTGCAGCTATGCCAGCTGCTCCCTGGTGAAGTACATGGAGAAGCACAAGGTCAAGCCAGAGAGCAAGGCCTTCCTTTTGGTGAGCTGCCACTTGTTTTTGTGTTATTTGTTCGCATTCAGAGCAAAAATTGCTGCCTACATTCTAATTTTATTTCGTCAAGTGATGATGCAATGCCAGAACTTCTTGCGAACAGTATCATCAATTCTTCAGACATCTTATAGTAGCGCGAAAAAACACACACAAGACAGGGTACAGGACGAGCGCTAACTGCCAACTGTTTATTGGAAGGAAAGAGGAACGTATATTTAAACCCTCGGCCACTCAGGTGTTCATAGCCCCAATCGCACTCACCCCACCCGGTATCAAAATTCATCAATGACAAGCCTAGGCATGTGTGAATAAACACAACAAGGAAGCGATAAATAAACGATACAGATCCTAACAACAGTCAAACGTAGCAAAGCAGTGTGAAGACTTGAAGCAAAAGCAGACAAAACTAAAAACGTAAAAATTAGAGCTCACAACAAGGTAATAACCAAAGGTAACTAGCAAAGAGGCAATAGCAGTCAATCCCTCGTAGCAAAAGCAGTGTCCATAGCAAAGCAAAAGCAGTCTAACAAAAAGCCGTAAAAAACCAGAACAAAACACCAAGGTAACAAAAGCATTTTAACAAAAAAACCAACAAGGTAAGACCAAGGTAAAAAACTAAACCCAAGGGTAACTAACAAAAAAATTGTAGCAATAGCAGTCAATATCTCGTAGCAAAGGCAGTGTCATGTATACAAAGCAAAAGCAGTCAAAATCTAAAAATTAAACAAGGTAAAAAAATCTATATATAAAAATATAAAAAAACGCCACTAATACTAAAGACAGGTCGTCCTAAGGAGGTTACAAACAGTGGGCAATGGAATACTCATTTCAGATCATATTATCGAGGAAAGATACCTCACTGCTGTAGAGCACTACAGAAGACTCACTGATACAGTCAGTCCCTCTTATCTTTATAAAGTACGCTTATCTTATCTTTATAAAGTAATATAAAGTACTTTATAAGAGGGACTGACTGTATCAGTGAGTCTTCTGTCTTCTGACAATTGATAAGATATAATTTTATCTCCTGTAAATGGCCTGGCTTCAAAAGACTATTACGCTGCTTGAAGGCGGCATCAGGCGCTCAGCGGCGTTCACCTGCGCTCGGGCGAAGGTGACTGGAAACTGCACTGGAATTCAGAACGCACAGTACGCAGCCCAAAGCAAGTGGGGATATAAAAAAATCTTATCATGGTAAATTTCATCATTGGCCCGTGCATTAGTTTCATAAAAGCAGCAGTTATTACATGTATTTCAGCAGTACTTGTCTAATTAAAGTTTGGTTTTGTTTGTGCGGTGTTACATCCCAAAGCGACTCAGGCTATGAGTGGAGGACTGCGGAAATTCCCATCCCCTTATGGTTCTTTAATGTGCACTGATATCGCACAAAACACGGCGCCTGGGTTTTTGGCTTCAACGAAAAGCAGCCGCCGAGGCCGAGATTCGATCCCGCATATCCTAGGGAATAGTACCTAATTAAAGTAAACAGATTCACTTACATGCCCACACTAACTTTCCTTCTCTGTGCGATCAATTCGTATAACTGCATAGACATTAATAGCAACGTGAAGGTACCTCTTAACGCCCTGCGAGAAAAACTCGGCAGCAGTGCAAAGACTCAATATCCAATTCCTGAGAAAACTTCAGGGTAGTTCTCGCATTCCCATGGCTACTGCCAGTGCTAAAACGAGCTGGGGCGTGAGGTATAGCCATTCTCTGCAATTCACAGGCGCTTTCTTGTCCCAGAAAGGAACATGAACTCGTGATACATATCCCAGAAAAACGGTTGCCTAGGCCATGATGTGCACCTTATGTAGAAAGCGTCTTCTGTTCTTCCGCCAATAAACAACAGGGTCGTTAGCTCTGCTTCCTCGCAGAATATTTCGACAATACAGATGACACCTGCATCAAAGCAGCGCTGTTTAAAAGTCAGCTGGTATTCTTACACAAGATACACAGCAGCAGTTAGCACTGCGCGCCGATGCGTTCCGAAGGCCAGCAATGACGGTCGTCTTATTGGCGCCACCTGTTAGGGAAGAGTGGAACTACTCGCTGTGTAAAGAATTTAAGATTAAGTGGGCAGATTGCCGAGAGAGAGGAAGAGGAAGTGATTTGGCAGACCAGCTGACTGCAAGTTAGGCCACCCCCGCTCCGGTCCTGCTCGCTACCAGTGCCTGGATCCCCGCTTAACACTTGGTGGAGGTCGCAGGACTTCTCTTCCATTTCCTCTCCCTGGAGCTCCGCTGCTGCCGAATTTCTACCTCAATGACTGACTCCAGCACTAACACCACCGGTCCCGCTACCTCGGCCCTTTCTATTCCATGCTCCGGGGTGCTTCGCCAGCGGGACCCTCCGGTCTTCAGTGGTACCGACGATCAGGACGTGTCGCAATCGCGCCGTAATTTATTGCGCTTGTGCCGAAGTAGAGCTTTCTCCGCTGTGCACCGCACCGACCGCCATTAACGTTCATCATCGTCATCATCATCATCAGCCTGATTATACCCACTGCACTGCGAAGGCCTCTCCCATATTTCTCCACTTAACCCGGTTCTGTGCTAGCTGCATCCACTTGACCCCTGCGAACTTCTTAATCTCATCCGCCCACCTAACTTTCTGCCGCCCCCTGCTACGCTTTCCTTCCCTTGGAATCCAGTTTGTTACCCTCAGCGACCATCGGTTATCCTCTCTTCGCACTACATGTCCTGCCCATGTCCATTTCTTCTTCTTAATTTCTACTAGAATGTCGGTAACTTGAGTTATTTCTCTGACCCACTCTGCACGCTTTCTATCTCTTAATGTTACCCCTACCATTTTTCGTTCCATAGCCCTCTGGGTTGTCCTCAACTTAAGTAGAACTCTCTTGGTTAGCCTCCACGTTTCAGCCCCATAGGTGAGTACAGGCGAGATGCAACTGTTGTATACTTTCCTCTTGAGCGATACCGGTAAGCTGCTAGTCATAATCTGCGAGTGCTTGCCAAATGCGCTCCATCCCAATCGTATTCTTCTTGTTATTTCCTTTTCGTGGTCCGGGTCTGCGGTTACTACCTGTCCTAAGTAGACATATTCGCCTACTACTTCCAGTATTTCGCTACCTAATGTAAACTGCTGTTCCTTCCCGAGGCTGTTGAACATTACCTTAGTCTTCTGCATATTGATTTTCAAGCCTACCTTTCTACTTTTCCAGTCTAGGGCATCAATCATTATTTGCAGTTCATCCCCCGAGTTGCTTAGCAAGGCAATGTCATTAGCAAATCGCAGATTACTGAGGTATTCTCCATTTACCCTTATCCCTAACTGCTCCCATTCCAAGTCTCTGAATACTTCCTCTAAACAAGCTGTGAATAGTACTGGGGAGATTGTGTCTCCTTGCCTAACACCTCTCTTTATGGGAATTTTGTTACTTTCTTTATGCAGAACTATTGTTGCTGTGCAGCCGCTATATATATCTTCTAGCACTTTCACGTATGGCTCGTCTACCCCCTGATTTCGCAATGCCTGCATCACCGCCGAGGTTTCAACTGAGTCAAATGCTTTTTCGTAATCAATGAATGCTATGTATAAGGGCTGGTTATATTCCAAGCATTTTTCTATCACCTGATTGATGGTATGGATATGATCGATAGTAGAGTACCGTTTCCGAAACCCTGCTTGATCCTTTCCTTGATTGCAGTCTAAGGTTGTCCTGATTCTATTAGCGATTACCTTAGTAAATACCTTATACGTAACAGACAGTAAGCTGATTGGTCTGTAATTTTTAAGGTCCTTAGAGTCCCCTTTCTTGTGAATGAGGATAATGTTTGCATTCTTCCATGGTTCCGGTACCGTCGATGACACCAGGCACTGCGTATACAGGGTGGCCAGGTTTTCTAGCACGATATCCCCCCCGTCCTTCGGCAAATCTGTAGTTATCTGATCCTCTCCAGCTGATTTCCCCCTTTTCATGGTTTCTAGTGCTTTCTTGACCTCGTCCTTCGTCACTGGTGGAACGTCTGACTGTTTTTCCCTACCGCCAATCTCATTACGGTCCTGACTACTTTGGCTACTGTAGAGATCTGTATAGAACTCCTCGGCTACTTTGACTATCTTTTCCATATTAGTGATGACGTTGCCCGCGTTGTCCCTTATCGCATACATCTGGTTTTTGCCTATGCCCAATTTCTTCTTTACCGCTTTAAGGCTTCCCCCGTTCTTTATAGCATGCTCAATTTTCTCCATGTTATACTTCCTAATATCGGCCACCTTGCGCTTATTGATTAGCTTTGATATCTCGGCCAATTCGATCTGGTCTGTTGGATTGGAAGCTTTCATACTCTGGCGTTTCTTAATCAAATCTTTCGTCTCCTTAGACAGCTTACCGGTATCCTCTCTAACTATCCTACCGCCTACTTCTACCGCGCACTCAGTAATGATATCTCTGAAATTATTGTTCCTTGCCTCTAGGGTAATGTCACCATCCTCAGTTAGAGCTGAAAACCTATTCTGTAGCGAGATCCTGAACTCTTCTGCCCTCCCCCTCACCGCTAATTCGTTGATGGGTTTCTCTCTTGCTAATCTGTTGCGTTCCTTCTTCAGATTTAGGCTAATTCGGGACCTCACCATCCTGTGGTCACTGCATCGCACTTTCCCGATTACCTCTACATCTTGCATAATGGCGGCGGTTGAACACATTATGAAGTCGATTTCATTTTTAGTCTCTCCGTTAGGACTTTTCCATGTCCATTTCCGGTTCTTCCGTTTGCTGAAGAAGGTATTCATGATTCGTAAGTTATTGCGCTCTGCAAACTCAACTAGTAACTCCCCCCTGCTATTCCTAGAACCAATGCCATAGTCACCTACTACCTTGTCTCCTGCTTGTTTTTTCCCTACCTTGGCATTGAAATCTCCCATTAGTACAGTATACTGCGTCTTTACTTTTCGCATTGCCGATTCTACATCTTCGTAGAAGCTTTCAACTGCCTGGTCATCATAACTACATGTAGGTGCATAGGCCTGTACAACCTTCAGTTTATACCGCTTATTAAGCCGAATTGCGATGCCTGCAACCCTCTCATTAATACTATAGAATTCATCTATATTACCCGCTATATGCTTATTGACAAGGAAACCTACTCCTAGTTGTCGCCTCTCTGGTAAGCCTCGATAACACAGTACATGCCCATCTTTCAGTACAGTATATGCCTCATTCGGCCTCCTAACCTCACTAAGCCCTATGACATCCCATTTTATGCCCTCTAGTTCCTCTAACAGCACTGCTAAGCTAGCTTCACTAGCTAGGGTTCTAGCATTAAACGTTGCCAGGGTCCGTTTCCAATGGCGGCCTGTCCAGCAGAGCCAGACTTTCTTAGCACCCCCTGCTGCGTCACAGGTCTGACCGCCGCCGTGGTCAGTTGTTCCGCAGCCGCTGGTGACTGAGGGCCGGGGTTTTATGGAGCTTATCATAGGAGGTTGCGGCCAATTACTGCACCAGGGTGGCCAACTCCTGTTCTGGTGAGGGAGTGCGTTGCCGGAGGTGTTCACCGGCATCAGGTCGCACCCCAAACCTGTTTATGCAATTCCATCAACACGCGGATTTTTTTTTTTTTTTTATCTTTCATCCGGTGGAGATTTGCGCGGCACCGGGATTTGAACCCCGGTCCTCTTGCATGCGAGGCGGATGTTCTACCGCTACGCCACCGCTGCACCCATACCCATACCCCCGGTATGGGTATGGGTACCCATGTACCCATATCCATACCCATAATGTACCCATACACCCGGGCATCCTGCAACGCAAGAAAAGCTCGGCTGTCACTATCTGAGAGTAGGGTGGTGTATCTCAGGTTGTGCCGTTGCAGTGATCTCTAGGAGAGGGTGAGAGCAGCCTCAACTTCCATTTCACCAGCCTTCTTTGTGGTGTTTTTCTGGCATGCATGGGTCTTCTTCCAAGCCTTGTATGCTGGGTCATCTTCGCTTGGGGCACGCTCGCAACCAGTGCAAAAATTACTCAGGACCATGTAATCGAGAACCAGTCCTGTAAACAGCTCGATGACCGTGCCGACGCCAATATGGGACGAGTGGCCGCGCGTCATCCAGGAACCGTCGTATGACACAGCAATGTTTCCGGGATTCGCAACCTGCAACTCATCATATAGATCCCGGACTGATTGCGCGCACAGACGTTTGCTTCTCTGCAGCAAGAGCTGCTGCGGGCGCCAGCTTATTCTTCATGTACCTTTGCCAAGTTTTGTTGTGGAGGCTACGGTGCGAAATTTTCATGTAAAGAATATATAAAGAAAAAGAAGAACCGCAATCCCGTAGCTCGACTTCAGAAACGAAAAAAGGCCATAAATCTGAGCACAAAGCAGAGAAGAAATGCCGAGCTCTTGCTCCCGAAAGAGCAGCCAGCAAAAGTCAGCGCATTCCAATGTTTCAAGTTACAAACCGAAGACAGCATGGTCCACTTTAACCGGACCAACCGGGGAACGCGCGATTGGAAACAAGGGTCGGCGTGGCACCCCGCTGAGGAGAAGGAGGGGCCTGGGCCGGCAACGAGGAGGCTGTGCGCACATGCGGGGTGCGAGTCATGCTCTGAAGGACTGGCCGAGAGAGAGAGAGAGAAGAGCGGACGGGATAGTGCAGAACGCACCCTTCGTCGGAGAAAGACGCGTTTAAACTTTGCTGAATATATCCAGTGTTTTTAAACAGTTTTTGTCCGCGTGTGATTTCTTCACTTTTATTCGAATCCCCTAAAGTTCAAAGTTGTAGTAACGAAGTTCAGTCTAATATCAAATCAACAACTGCTACATGGTGCCGAAGCCCGGGATGAGAAGATAGTGGCGAAATCTGAAAAGACCACGATGTACCCAAAATGGAAAAACTCAAAGCGAAGAGGCGAAGTCGACGAGGGCAGAACACGATTATCATCGAGGCCACAACAGCACTGCCGACAGCCAACGTCCAACAGTTGACAGCTCTGCTTCGCAGACTGGAAGTCAGCAATGATGAGCTGCGGAAGATCAACGACGAGTTGGAGAACTATCTACCGGAGGAAGCATTCGAGACCGAGTTTACAGAAAGTGTCGAATGCGACGACCGGGCCATAAACCTCATCGGCCAACTGAGGGCTCGGATCGCAGCTTCAGAACAGACTGCGTCTGAACACAACGCCGAATCGACGCAAGCGTCGGTGCCGACGCCCTGACTCACTGCAATCAGGCTTCCGAAGCTGCAGCTCCAGTCTTTCAATGGTGAGCTTGCCAACTGGCAGTCTTTTTGGGAATGTTTCCGCGAAGCGGTGCATGATAATCAGGCCCTGTCCAAAGCGGAGAAATTTCATTACTTAAAGAGCCTCCTCGCCGGGCCTGCCGCATCGGCAGTAAAAGGATTGCAGGCAACTGAGGCCTGCTATGAAGACGCGGTATAGATACTGCAGTGCCGTTTCGGTGACAAGGGGCTAATCGAACAAGAACACCTGACCAAATTAAGGACGCTACCGCCAGTGTCGTCATCAGGAGATGTCAGAGGACTCCGCCGGCTCTACGATCATGTTCAAGCCCACATTTGCGGGTGAACGGATCTTGGAGTGACCAAACATGCTTACTGCGCAATGCTTTGCGACATTATCCTGACGACGCTGCCGCGAGACACGGTGGTGGAGTTTCACTGCCTGGCAAGCAGAGTGACCAAGACAGATGTATTGTCGCCGCCCGATAGTAGTCCCGCGTCACCAGCGCAGCAGTCCTCCGCCTCGACGCAGGCAGCAGACAGATCAGAGAGAAGGCTAGAGGAGGTACTACATTTTCTGCTGGTAGAAACAGAATCTCGAGAGCGATGTAGACAAGATCCCACCTTTGAGAAGCCTTCTTATACGGAAAACCTCGGCAAAAGTGCCAAGCAGTAGACTCCGAGTGCCGCTGTTCCTTATGCGCAAACAGAGAAGACAGAAAAATGCGCATTCTGCGATTCGAACAGGCACGGCACAGAGATCTGCACGGCTGCACTGGCGAACGAAGAAAAAATCGAAAAACTTGCCAGGACGAAAAGGTGCTTTCGATGCACAAGGTGGGGACACCGAGCAAAAGACTGCAGGCGAAAGATAAAATGCGGGAATTGCGAGAAAAGGCACGCTACCTCAATGTGCAACCCCAATTGGGCAGTAAGCAAAACTGACGTACCATCAGAGATCAGCGCCACTCACGTGCATGCAGAAGCCAAAACAGAAGAAACGCAAGAGACGGCACTGCAGACCTTCCGTGCCTTTGCTTTGGGGAGCACCAAATAAGGCTACATCCGGGGCGTAATCGACGGGGGAAGTCAAAAAACGTTCATTCGAGCAGATATCTCAAAAACACTTAATTTGAAGGTTTTGGGAAAGACCGACTTCCACTTAAACACCTTTGGGGCTGTGGCCGCGCAAGTCCAAGGCTGTCGGCTGGTAGAAGTTCGCCTTCGGAGCCAATACGGAGATTACGAAATAGCAATAGAGGCTATTGAGGTGCCCTTCATATGCAAGGACGTCAGGCAGGTGCCCACAGATCACAGTTTTGTGCAACAGATGGAAGTTTGAGGAGCACTGCTCGCAGACAGACTGATCCATCTGGGCATGTCTTCAGTGCCAGGTATTGGATTACTAATTGGAGCCGACCACATTTGGAAATTTCAAACGGGAGAGGTGCAAAGATGCAACGAAAATGAAGGATTAGCAGCGGTGAATACAAAGTTTGGTTGGTCGATTCAGGGACCGTTCAGGGTGACTTCAAGCCTCTCAATCGCAAACAATGTTTGCACACTAAGAATAGGCTTGGAAACTGCAGACCAGGTCCACACTACGCTGCAGAATTCCTGGGAACTAGACGCCACCGGCATAAAAGATTCCCTAGAGACACACGACGAAAGAGCACTGAGCAAGGTAAAGTTGGAAAAGAAAGGTCAGCGCTATGAAGTTGCCTTGCCATGGAAAGACGCATCCAACGAACTCAACGACAACAAAAATATGGCAATTCGGCGACTCGACAACCTGACAAAGCGACTACGCCGCAATCCAGAACTCGCCGAGCAATACAACGACGCCATCAGGAGTTATTTCGAGACAGGGCATGCGGAGCGGGTGACCGAAGAAGTAGTGTCTGGGAAAGTTTATTACGTGCCACATCAGCCAGTCGTACGTAGTAAGGCAACTACGACGAAGCTGCATGTCGTGTTCGACGCATCATCACACGCTCCGAGGAAATGGTCACTCAACGACCACTTGGAAAAAGGACCTAACCTCGTCAGTGATTTGGTGCAGACTCTCTTTGCGGTTCCGCCTACACAAGGTCGCTCTCGTAGCAGACACCGAGAAAGCATTTCTGCAGATAAGCGTGCGGCCTGAGGATAGATGCCCTGCGGTTCTTCTGGTACAGTAGCCCACCGCTTGACCCGTCAGCATTGCCGGATATCGAAGAATGGAGAATGACTCTGGTACCGTTCGGTACGACAGCCAGCCCGTATTTGCTGACCGCTACCCTCCTCCACCACCTTGAATGCACGACAAAGGAAGTTTCGAAAATGGCGAGCCTCATGAAGGACTCCTTTTACGTGGACGATCTGGTGACGGGGGTGGCTACAGTAAACGAGGTGTTGAGAATAGTCACTGAAGCCACCGACATATTGAGCGACACCGGCATGTGCTTAAGGAAATGGTCCTCGAATTCCGATGCAGTCCGCGCGGAGCTTGGGGACGACGAAACTACACCTTCGAACGGGGAACAGAAGATCCCGGGAATGAAATGGAACGCAGCTGACGACAAGATGGCAATATCCCTGGCCAGTGTGATCAGCTCATTAACTAGCGGAGCTGCGTCGAAGCGTGCGGTGCTGCAGGCATCGGCAAGAATATTCGACCCCTTGGGCCTCGTCGCACCGTTCATGGTGCAAGCAAAGATACTTTTTCAATGGCTATGGGAGAGAGGTATCGAGTGGGATGACCAATTACCGAGCGACTTGGGGGCGGAATGGAGAAGTTGGTGTTTAGACCTCGCCAATCTGAGACAACTCTCCTTCCCACGTTGCATTGTACAGAACAACCAAGTTTCTGGGCAGCTCCACATTTTTTGGGACGCAAGTCCGACGTGCCTACCTCCGCATCTGAAAAGACAACAAAACGGTGAGCGTCCACCTCATCCTTGCCAAGTCACGCGTGGCGCCTCTGAAGGCCTTGTCGCTGCCTCGGTTGGAGCTGATGGCGGCTGTAATTAGATCACGCATGGCCACCTACTTTCAAGGAGCAATTGATCACCAAATGAATGTATTCTATTGGACTGACTCGATGATTACGCTCCTCTATCCCTTGGAAACGCGCATAAAATGAGTTGCACTCATTTGGGGGGGGGGGGGGGGGGGGGGGGGGGGGAGGATGTAAAGAATATATAAAGAAAAAGAAGAACCGACAATCCCGTAGCTCGACTTCAGAAATGAAAAAGGGCCATAAATCTGAGCACAAAGCAGAGAAGAAATGCCGAGCTCTTGCTCCCGAAAGAGCAGCCAGCAAAAGTCAGCACGTTTCTAGGTTTTAAGTTACAAACCGAAGACTGCATGGTCCACTTTCTCGGAACGACCGTGGAACGCGTGATTGGAAACAAGGGTCGGCGTGGCACCCCGCTGAGGAGAAGGAGGGGCCTGGGCCGGCGACGAGGAGTCTGTGCGCACGTGCGGGGTGCGAGTCATGCTCTGAACGACTGGCCGAGAGAGAGTGAGAGAAGAGCGGACGGGACAGTGCGGAACGCACCCTTCGTCGGAGAAAGACGCGTTTAAACTTTGCTGAATATATCCAGTGTTTTTGTTACCGTTAAACAGTTTTTGTCCGCGTGTGATTTCTTCACTTTTATTCGAATCCCCTAAAGTTCAAAGTTGTAGTAACAAAGTTCAGTCTAATATCAAATCGACAACTACTACAGTTCATGGTCTCAAAGACGTCATTGAGTGCCGTTTGTCGATTCCCGGTGGCTTGCATCGCTCGCGCAGCAAGGACGTTCACAACGAACGGGTTGCACTTCTCTTTTCCGTTCACACAGGGCGAGCTCCACGTCGACGCAACATCACCGCAGCACCCGCACTCGATAATACAGTAGAATCTCGATGATACGATTACGGCTGGTACGAATTTCGGGATGATACGAATTTTAAGAATGCTTTGAACGGACTACATTGTGTATAATACGTTAAGATTCGGGGTGATACGAAGAGTTTCTGAACCCGCCGCGGTTGATACGAACGTGCAAACCAGTCGCGCATGCGACCGGGCCGGCGCGGCTGGCCTCAAGATTGTAACATAACTGACGCGGCCGCCGCTAACTCCTCTCCCCCCCCCCCCCCCCCCCCCGCCTCCCCCGCCGCGAATGATACGAGCGAACGTTGTACAAAGCCGCACAAAGCCATCGAGCAGCTCAGCGCAAGAGCTCACAGGGGGAGAGGGTACCCACCGCGGCCGCTGCCTCTCCTCTCTAACCCCCCTCGCCCCACTAGCCGCACTACCCCCACCTCCCTTTCGTAGCAAACCGATGAGCACTAGACAAGGACGGCCAAGGCGAGGCATGGGCCCAGTCGTGTACGTCACTCATTCGCTGGCAGCTCATTGGTCTCGCCGGCTGTTCCCAGGAGGCCTGTAATGCTGGCTGCCGCTGCAGTAGTTCTCCGTTCGCCGCTTCTTTTTGTCGTTCGCTGTGACGTGAACTGCCAAAACGTTAGAAAGATGCAAGCGTTCGCTCCTGCCGAAATGTCACGGAAGCGTAAAGCCCTTTCTTTTAAGGAAAAGCTTGAAGTGCTGAAGAGGGTTGACGAAAACCCTAAGAAGCGTGTCGACTTGGCAAATCAGCTAGGGTTGGCACCGTCGATGCTCTGCACCATTGTTGGGCAGCAAGATGTCATCTTGAAGAATGTGCAGCACTTCGGTGCGAACGTGAAGCAGGCTAAAACAGCGACCCATGTCAAGCTGGAAGAGGTTCTGCTGACTTGGTTCAGCGAAGTGACAGCGGCCGGCGGCAACATGGACGGCAAGGTGATATGTGAAAAAGCCGACACCGTCGCGCTTTCGCTTGGAATTGAAAATTTCCAAGCGTCGGGGGGATAGCTGCACCGGTTTAAGGAGCGGCACGGACTTGTCTACCGGGTCGTTTCAGGTGAAGGCTAGAAAGTGGACCAGTCAGCTGTAGATGAGTGGCTGAACACGCTGCCGGCGCTGATTTCGGAGTACGCGCCACGCAACATATTTAATGCCGACGAGGTGGGCCTCTTTTTCAACCTTCAACCGGAAAGAAGTTTGTGCCTAAAAGCCCAGGCATTGCCAGGGCGGCCAGAAAAGCAAGGAGAGAGTAACAGTACTCTTTTGCTGCAACTCGGCTGGATCCGAGAAACTCCAACTTACCGTTATCGGTAAGTCGAAGAAACCGAGGTGTTTCCGATCGGCAGAGCGCTTGCCTGTCTTTTACAAATGTAACCGAAAGGTGTGGATGACTGGAGATTTTTTCCACGAGTTCTTGACAAGCCTTGATTGGAAAATGGCGTCAAGAAACCGGAAAATTTTGCTTTTCGTGGACCAGTGCTTTGCCCACCCAAAGGAAATGACATTCAATAATGTGAAAGTCAGGTTCCTGCCGGCGAACACTACCAGCCGTCTTCAGCCACTGGACGCTGGGATAATTAGAAATGTGAAACATCATTTTAAAGGACTTCTAGTGAGGTGTCTGCTGGCGAAAATTGACCGTAAAGAAGCAAACTTGCGGATCAGTCTCTTAGATGCTTTGCTCTTTCTAGCCATGCTGTGGGATAGTGTAACTTCAGACACAATCTCGAACTGTTTTAGAAAGTGCGGATTTGCATCGGACTTGATGCGGCTTCGGCAGGAGATTCTCAAGAGCCAGATGAAGACATCACGATTGATGGCTGGGACAATCTGGAAACTGAAGCTTCAGCTCGGGACTTCGTTACCGCGGACGACAACGTCGCGACCTGTGGGCTGCGATTGCGAAAGTGAGCCTGACAGCGATGGTGACGCTGACGACGAGTGGGATCAGTCGCCGTCAGCGGCAGATACTCTTCACGCTTTGGACGTTCTGCACCGCACCGTAAATGCCGGCAGCGTGAGCGACAAAACCGCGGCATGGTTTTTATGCCTTTCAGGCGGTGCTTGTCCACGACATCAGTAGCAAAAAAAAAAAGTGTAGACAAGCATTACAGACTTTTTTGGCCGCAAGTAGTTCGCCATAATAAAGTTTGGTTCATTTTCAATTCATTCCCATGTGGAAGTTGACTTGTTTTGGATCATACGAATTCGGAATGATACGAATATTTTGCGTGCTCCCTTGGAATTCGTATCATTGAGATTCTACTGTAATCTTTATGGCGAGGCCGTATTCACGTTCACTTTTCCCTACCTTGACGCTACCGCCGCACACCTTGCACTTCACAAACGACATCAAGGCGTTCATTGAGTCCAAACTAACGACAACGAAACCCGTCTCGATGTCCGATTGCGCGGCCGCAACATCGTCAGCACGAGTGAAAAAATCCATCTTTCGCTTGGTGGCCGGTGTTGAAGAAAGAACTTGTAGCTTTTTTTGGGCTTCCATTTCTCTGTGCAACAACTCCGTACGCTGCAATATTTCGCTGTCGCGCCGAATGCGGCTGCTGTCCAGAATGCATTCACTCGTCGGCGATCCGGTTAGGCCAAGTCCACTTCGGTACTGTCCGCTGCTTCGGCATCACTTGCTGTTGGCGGCGGACTATTCTCGACGCTGGCCAAAGGAACTGAGCGCTTCTTGAAGTTGTAGGCCGATCGTTTCTTCTTTTTGCCAAACTTGTGACTCATGGCAAACTTCGGCGTTGCTTCCAACATGGTGCCGCACTCGTCACAACCCTACGACTGGAGAGATGCGTCGCCTGCGAAGGAGCAGACGACGGGAACTTTGCGCGGCCAATCACAGCGCGCTTTTCAATCACGTGTGCTAGCTCGATGAATAGAACCGCATGTTTGGACTTTTTTTATGCTCGGATTTTAGCGTCACCAGTAAGCCGGCGGAGGCACTTGTGGCGGGAAATGGGAAAAGAAAAGCCGCTCTTTCCAACGAGACCAAGATGGCTGCGATCGTGCGTGTAGAAAACGACCTACGCGCCTCGGAAAAAAAAACATTTTTTCGCGGGTTTCAGCTGACAGTGATGCTATAAATTGATTCTTTGGCCCAAATACTGCACCGCGAGATATAAAATCTGGCGAATTAAAGGAATAATAGCTACAGATTCTGAAAATGTCACTTTCAAAAAATCGATTTTTTCGCGATTTTTTCGTCTCAAAGAGCCGTGTCCCCCCTTAAAGAACCCTTCAGGGAGACTCGCGCGTTGGAGCCTTCGATTACAAGAATTCAACATGGCAGTTATTTACAAATCTGGAAAGAAGCACACAGATGCAGATTGCCTTTCGCAAGTGCCAGTCGAACCTTCCACTATGATCGATGAAGACACTGCGTTTTTAGGTGTCATAGATGACGCAAAGCTTTCCCAACAGCAGCGAGAGGACCAGGAATTGGGGGAAACAGTCATCTACTCGTCGTCCCATCAGCTCTCCGCACTGAAGTTTTGCAAGCGTTCCACGACGAGCCAACCGCCGGTCACCTAGGCTACACCCGCACGTTGGCTAGAGTACAGCACGGATACTACTGGCCAAAACTGCCGGCAACAGTGAAACACTATGTACGTACGTGCATAGACTGCCAGCGCCGTAAAACCAGCCGGCCTACTCCACCCTCTTCAAGTGCCAGCAACACTTTTTAAGCAAATTGGCATGGACCTCCTGGGACCATTTCGGACATCTACAGCAGGGAATAAATGGATAATTGTTGCCACCAATTATCTGACCCGCTACGCGGAGACCAAGGCTCTGCCAAGGGGTACCGCCGCCGAAGCAGCTAGGTTCTTCGTTGAGAACATTGTCCTGAGGCATGGTGCTCCGGCACTTATTATAACCGACCGAGGAACTGCATTTACGGCCAAACTTTTGGAGACTGTTCTTCGCATCAGTGGTACCAGTCACCGTAAAACTACAGCCTATCACCCTCAAGCCAATGGGTTGACGGAACGCCTCAATAAGACCCTCGCAGACATGCTTTGCATGTACGTCGACATGAACCACAAGAATTGGGACGAAATACTTCCCTACGTCACGTTCGCCTACAATATGGCACGCCAAGACACCACTCGCATGACACCATTCAGCCTCCTTCACGGGCGACCAGTAACAACTATGCTGGATGCAATGTTGCTCCCGAATGCCGACACCGATGATCTCGATCAGGACGCCGAGGAATTCACTCAGCGTGCAGAGGAAGCTCGCCAACTAGCGCGTGTGCGGATCAAAAATCAGCAGGAGCATGATGCACGACGCTACAATCAGAGACACCGACATGCAATGTACGAACCTGGCAACAAAGTGTGAGTCTGGACGCCTATTCGCTGCCTTGGACTCTCCGAAAAACTATTGCGGCAATACTTCCGACCCTATGTTGTTCAGCTACGTTTAATCGACATCATTTATGAGGTGATGCCAGATGGGGTGTCGACATCAAAGCGACGCCAGCACCAAGCTGACGTCGTCCACGTCGTACATATGAAGCCGTACCACTCGGGCTGACCTTAACCTCCTACTTCCTTTTGTTCTCATCAGGACGATGCTTCCTAAGGAGGGGAGCAAATGCCGCGTAGAAGACGACGCAAAAGATGACGACTGAGAATACAAGCGCGAGCCTGGAAGAAGAAGGAGGAAGCTTGAGCACCAGGCTCGTTCTAGTCTACTAATCAAACCGTCTTATCTTTCGGCCCTCCTTGGCGTTCTATCGAGACGTGACAATATCCTTGTCTGCGTAAGCCTTTTGTAGCTCAGCGAGTCGGTGGTTCGGCCAGTTGTCATCAGCCCCTTCATCGATGGTGTCGCTCGCCGTGGACTTTCTTCGAGGCAACGTTGTTTCTCTTCTTAAACCGTTCAAACCAGCCATTGCTGCAATTGAAGTCCATGCGGCCCATCTGCAATGCCAGAGCGTCGGCCTTTTCCATCATCATTTGGGTGGTCACTGGAAGGTTCGCTGCCCTGACATTCTGGAGCCACAACATCAGTGCTGCTTCTACCTCCAGGAATTTTGAGGCCCGAATCCGCTTCCGCTTGCTTGAGAAGCTTTGCTCGAAGTCGTCCAGTACCTTCTGCCTGTTCTTTAATACTGTTGAGAGCGTCGACAATGGGATGTCAGATTCTTTCGTGATGCTTGTTTTTTACTTTCCTCCTTTGTCTACTTCCTTGATTAAGGCGACTTTTCTCTCCAGCGTCAGAGATTTGCACTGCTTAGGGCGGGGCATCGTCGTCCGTTGCGAACACCACATACACAACAAAAATCAAAGTCAATGCTTCGTGCACATAGCACGACGAAACCACACAATCACTAGCCGGTATGCACGTGCAAAGGACAGCTGACCGAACCACGCCGAACCGACTGCCCGATAAGATCCATCAGCCCCCGCGCGAGTGGCGTTCAAGTGACTGCTCCCAAGGTGAAAAACGGCTGCGTCCGCTGGAATTTTATATTCGCTCTTCAAATGTGGCCGGGTTCGGCACTTAATATAGGAACAAAACGCTCGCTTGGAGCCCGTATCACATTTCGGTAATGACCTTTACCTTCGGTCCTTCCGGTAAAAATTTTGAGATATCCGTATTACGCCCGAAAAATGCTTCGAGATAAACGGGAGCTAATAAATAGCACCTATGGGAGGTGAAGGCGCGGCGTGGAAAAATTTCGACAACCGATTTTTTAAGATATGAGAGTTAGTGTTAACGAGGGTTTACTGTATGTGCATGTGCTAGCATAGTCCAAATAAAGTCGAGCCCACCTAGAAACGAATTTGACGGCCACATGGATTTTGTCTGCTGTGTACAAAGTTTGTAATAATTGGACTCTCCCTGTTTAAGAAAAAAAAGCTAAATTTAATAAAAGTGGCATTTATTTCTTTAAAATGTCACTTACGAATTTCTGATTTTTGAAAGTTGACACTGTCAAGCTGCTTACTAAGCTCTACAGCATGGTTGTATGCTACTGGCGGAGACACCTTCTGGAGACGAGCCACTTTGCGAACGCAATACTAGCGATATCAGTTGAGGCGTTCACGATATGTGGTGGCTGGCTGCCATCCACCTCTTTTATTCTAGACAAGGACGCTGCCTCGTCATTGCAGGAAATGTACTTGTACCCTCTGCTAGGCACTATTACTATTCTTGGCAGAGGCAGGGCGCAAAATTCTAGAGGCCTACTTCATCACTGTGAATGGCGACAATTGTATCAGTACGACTTCAGTGCGTTGTTGGAAAACGAATTCGCTTTCTTGGAACGCCGGCGACAGATTCAAGTGTGTTTCCCCATGCGACTTCCGGATTGTAGCGATGTTTGTGCTGTGCATGCCCTGTCAGCCCTGCTGGGTGTTTGTTGTTTTCAATAAACACAGTCCAGTTGTTGTGGTATACGTCCCTTCGTCCTTTTTTTGATTGGTTCTCCTCTTCATGATGTACCAACTGGACAAGATTCCTACTCTTCTGCAATACCAATTATGATTACGGCTAGCAGATTACCGGTACCGCCCAAGAGAAAAGTATACAACAGTTGCATCTTACCTGTACTCACCTATGGGGCTGAAACGTGGAAGCTAACAAAGAGGGTTCTACTTAAGTTGAGGACAACGCAGAGGGCTATGAAAAGAAAAATGGTAGGGATAACGTTAAGAGATAGGAAGCGTGCAGAGTGGTTCGGAGAAATAACTCACTTGAGTTACTGACATTCTAGTGGAAATCAAGAAGAAATGGGCATGGGCAGGATGTGCAATGCGAAGAGAGTATAACCGATGGCTGCTTAGGGTAACAAACAGGATTCCAAGGGAAGGAAAGCATAGCAGGGGGCGGCAAAAATTTAGGTGGGCGGAGAGGTCAAGAAGTACGCAGAGGTGGAGTGGATGCAGCTAGCACAGGACTGAGTTGATTGGAGGAATAGGGGAGATGCCTTCGCCCTGCAGTGGGTATTGTCCAGCTGTTGATTGTTCAGTGGCAGCTGTTAAATTTTCTGCTCTGGTAGATGTTTTGCAGGTACCTTTTGTGCCAGCAGTGTTGTGCTGTGCATCACACTCGTGTTGTGTCTGGTGTGTGTGTGTGTGGTACGTTGATCGGGGATGGTGTGGGGGCCCTTCCTTCAGCTTCAGAAGCTGCTGTTGATGGACCCAACCAAGCGGATAACCTCCGAGCAGGCCATGCAGGACCCCTACTTCCTTGAGGACCCTGTGCCCACTCAGGAGTGAGTGCTTTTCCCCTTGGCAATTGGTCTGAGACTTTTCTGTAACAGTACGGAAGGCTGTGAACGCTGGTAGAGGTTAACAGAAAAAAAGCCGTGCAGTCTGTAACTTGGTAACTTGTGGCTCCCTGTAGATGCAGCTTTACAGGCAGGCAGGTAAAGTCACGTGGAATGTCTTTGAAAATAGGACGGAGCATAATTGTCCAGAGAGAAGAGAAATCAGCACGATACTGTAAGAGGGCTTTTTTGTTCTTTCAAATAAGGCACAGGGAAGAAATAAAGGAGAAAAACAGGTTCTAGATGTATTGCTTGCTCTTTTGTCATCTTTGCACTTATTTGCGGTGCAGTGACTGTTGCTACGGCCCTCCTTTGTTTGTTTTTGTGGTTCATTGTGTTATACAATAAAACCTCTTTGCTACATTCTTTAAAGTATGGGGGAAAACGTCGTATTATCCAGGAAAACATATGAACCAAATGCTTGATTATGAAAAAATTTAACTGCTTAATAAGGTACAAAGGCAATTAGAATTGACACTTTAACTGCATATAAGTGTAGATTAGCATTCATCAATATCCAGTATGTGCAGCTCCTTTCTTCTCTAAGAGAATTCAATCTGCATTTGTGTTGTAAGGGCAGAAGAGATTTAGTAACAAATCTAGTTTGTAGAAAGCATGATGAGCTAAGATCGCTTAATTGGTTGTTTCCCGATGCTTCGCTCCCTTACACCAATGACGTGTGGAGAAGCCATCGTGATGGCTTACAGACGACGCTTTTTTTGCATGCTGCGTCCCCCAGACCTGGCTCACTCATATTCAAATGAACAGTTGTTAAATGATTCCCTCCTATGCCCCTAAGGCACCACAAAGAAGCCGTCATGTTGCTTTGCCAAGTCGTGTTTCTGCAGGAAAATTAGCTTGTTGTCTTTCTTTGATGCTTCTCCCCTTTGCACCAAGGCGCTGCTGGAAAGCAACTATGGTGGGTGAGCTTCGCTGATCAGTTTTTTATGTTGCAAGCACTTGTTAACAAATGTCCAGTTGATTGAAAAATGTATTATACGACCACATTTTTTTGAAATTTTGAACATAGAAATCGGGAAATCGTGTTATGGGGGAACATATTAAACGAAAAAAAAAAAATAGTGCAACTTCATGGGCAATGTTTTACTGCCCACAGTTTTAAGTGTATGAAACGGGAAATCGTATGAACCGAAAACATATCAACGAGGTGTTCTACTGTATTCAAGCGAGTTGCACGTTTTGAAAGTGCAAGAACTTATCGTAAATTGCGACTGCAGCTAGCCCCCATCTAACTTTTATGGGGGTTATCACATTGTCTCTGCTTGGAAGGAGCAATTGCTTGCAGCAAATTCTTTTTGCATGACAGCGTTAAGAGCTTCGTTGTGCAGAAAGTTCAGTGTCGACAATGCGCTTGTGACATCTTCAGACCACATGACATTCGGCAAGTGCTACTGTCTTCAGAAGCTCTTGTGAGATGGGAATCGAACGAGAGACCCTCGCATCCTGAGTCGAGCACACCACCTCCATGGCAACACAGATGCGTTTTTATAGCTAGGTTAAAGTGAGGCTTTTTCAGGTGGCCTTTCAGCTCACGACTTCAATAACAGATGCACAAACCAAGTGGTTAAGACTCAACAAAATGAATATAGGTGAACGAGCATCTCTATGGGAGCCATTAGTAGTCGAACCCGGACATATCGAACTCGAAGGGGATTGCGAAATAGTTTGATATATCGATAATTCAATATACAGAAATCGACTTGAGATGCCGCTTACAATCATGAAAAATGATACTGTATTCATCGCATAATCAGCCCATTCGTATAATGAACCTACCCTCCACTTTCGTTCCCGACAATTTGAAAAAACAAGCGTTAAAGCCGGTTCACATGCAAGCGATTGAGCGAACTCAGCGACGGGAGGTAGCAACACTACGAAAAGCTTCCAACTTGTTGGAACAGCTCAAAACAGGTTTTTTTCGTCATCGCGGCAGAAATCACGAGCGTTTTCGCTTGCATGTCAGTGGCGCGTTCCTCAGTTGCGTCCACAGCTCGTTTATTGGCAGCGCGCCACGATGCTGCGTAGTGATAAAGTCGCGGCATGTTTATCTTTCGATAGCTCCCGCGGTGGCGGGAACGAACTTGGCAGAATGCCCATGATGGCTTGATTGCACAAGCCTAGTTCGATTTATCACGCCGCGCTTGGGGCGAGCGTAGTCCACTGCCACAAAATCACTGGAAAGCGTGATAGCTGTAAATGCCGTTTGAAGCGAACAGTGCTAAAAGCTGGTGTCATAATCGCAGCAGAACGCGTGCTTTTGTTGATTCATGGATGCAAGAATGGGCGACTCACGCAAGAAAAACAAAAACAATCTGCCGCTCCTGTAATTCGTCTACAGGAAAGGAAAGACGCAGCATCTGTCACTCGCAGAATCCCGTGATCATTCTCACCGTAGACAAGGGAATTATGAAGAGCGTGTCACGATCCGGGACGTGGCACAGTGGTAAAGCGCTGGGCTGGGGATCCAAGGGATGCAGGTTCGATTCCTAGGTGGAAGACAAGGTTTATGAATTTATTTTTTCTATATCGATTCAATGGTGATTGGGCATAAGACTTCTGGTTGGTCACTTCGAATTTGGCGGTTGGTGATGTCACTTCTCTGTCGACCAATCAGGTGTGCCGCTCGCGCAAACAGCTTTTGTCGACGACAGTATGAGCCATTAAAGGCTTCCGCCTTAAAAAGATCTGGCACTTCTCAACGTCTGATCTCGCCATAGCTTACACACGTTCAGCACGACGACGCGAGACGCGCATTGCATGTCAGTCGCCGTGCGCAGATTGTTCACTACACAAGCCGGAGAAAGCGTTCAACATCTGTCACCTGTGCTCGCTTGGCACATGCGTAGTGTGTGCTGCTGTGAAGACCAGGAAAGAGAGAGGAAGGAAAGAAAGCTCAGCAGAAGAATGGGCGCACCCTTGCGCTTCGCTCTATCGCGTTTTTCCCATCCCAAGCACCATGGCTGCGTCCGCTCTGCTTTGTACCAGATGTTGCCAAACCGGTTCCCTCTCGTTCCTTCACGCACATGGCTTGCAAATGTCACGTGCTGGCGCTCGGCAAATGATCGCAGATGTGCGCGCCTTTGGGGAAAGGGCGCAGCGCTGCCCTAGACCAGCCGTTGCCGAGCTGTTCCCTCTCATTCCTTCCGTGCATGCCTTGAAAACGTCACGAGGTAAACGGCCGATGGTGATGTGATCGTCTTTGGTGCAGGCGCATCTCATCTCCCAGTGCGTGGTGCGGAGTTCGATATATCGAATGACCGATAAAATTGAGTTCGATATACGAAGCAGCTTTCCTGTACTTTTACGTGGGATGTTCAAGGGGATATTTTGTGAGTTCGATATAATGAAAATTCGAATTATCCGGGTTCGACTGTACTGTCACATCATACCCTTAAAGGCTGGCCTAAAAGTATCCCCCATATATGTATTTTTTTTCATGAAGTGCTTGCTGGGCATTCCTTACTGCCTCCAGCTTGTGCCTGTTGTTGCCTGTGCAGTGTGTTCGCGGGCGTGCCCATACCTTATCCAAAGCGGGACTTCCTCACGGATGAGGAGCAAGAGGACAAGTCTGACGCCAGCAAGGTATACTTTGCAGAGCCAGTGTGCATCTGCCTTGAAAGCAGTCCTTTTGCTTCTTTCTTGGAGGGTGCATTGATTATAGTTGCAAGCATAAACTGTGTTGCCACTGCACCAATGCTTTTGTGCTTTTTATTGTTGCTGGTAAGTCCCAGTTTTGTCATGCTCTATTTGTGTGATGCCACAGAGTTAAGGGTGCTCCTTGTTGATCACTGTGTGTGGCCCTACCATTTCCGTGCTCTTGCATTGGGCAACTCATTGCTGCTAAACGGTCAAAAACCTGTCCTGGTATACGCGATGCGCAAAACGCCGACAGCGCCACCTGTCGCCAAAGCCGCAAAGCGTAGGCGGGCTCGGTCGGGGCGCTGTTCGTGTCAGCGCCTATGCGCGCGCGTCGTGTTTTCGTCTTTGGTTGCGGTTTAACAGATATAACGCCGCTGTCAACCTTTAGCAATGTCCGGGAAGAATTGCTGCGTAGTTGGTTTTTCGAACACACAATAAACCTTACCAGGAACTTGTTGGTATAAGTTTCAGTGATGCTTCACGAGAACGACCGGGGCCGTGAATCGCCGCTGTTCGAAGCAGAAAGCAATCAATCGCACCCAAATGACATTTGTTCAGGTTAATGTCATTTTTTCAACACGCTGCTACACGACCAAAGCTAATGCCATTTCCAAATTATGGCAATTGTGATTGATATGCAAATATTGTAGTACCTTCAATATGTTGCGAAGGGGAAGGCGCTGTAAACGAAAGCAGCCTTTAAATTGACATTCATGTCTTGCATACCTTGTAACCAACCTTTTGATTACGACTATCAATTACGAAGTTAGCGGCTGTGTCGGCGGCGTTTGTTTACGAAAGGGTACGGAAGGTGCGCACGTCTGCGCTCGACAGTGAAACGCGTACGAGTTTCAACAACGTACACTTTCCGCACTAAAGCAAGTGTCAAGAGCAACACGTAAAATAGGGAGTATAGTGTACTGTCTGACGGCGATTTTATAGAAACTTCGAGTATCGCCCTACGGCGCAGCATACTACAACCCAGTTGACTCCCGTACGTTTTCGCCGAATCGTTCGCTCGGCGTATTAAGGCCCGTCAAAAATGCTCGAGCTTAGCCTCATCAAAAAAGAATATCGGAAATTCGTAGCGCCTGCTACATCGGATGCCGCGAGCTTACTGCCCGCGAAGGCGGCCGACGACGGTGCTCTGGCCGTGTGCAAGGCCCTAGTCGTCGCTAGGCTAAACGCCTAAACGGTTTCGCATAAAAGCCGTAGCTGGACGTGCTTTGGAAATAGTAAATTTCCTATTCATAAACTGCCTTACTATCTGTTCAATTGTCTCACAAATTGTCTTACAGTAAACGGAAGGTGTAACTTCGGCGACGCCTTAGCAGCTAGAGAACGAAACAAGGATGAGCTGCGTCAAACCGGCGGCAGCTGCTAAAAGCAGAAATTTGCTTGTATTGCTTTTGTCACTTCTTCCAAAATCTCGTTACAAAACAGCGCTCCTCAGTAACGATAATTTTTTAGATTCCTTCCTCAAAATAAGCGCGTGATATTTAAGATGGACAGAGCATGCTTTTCTGAAGGTGGCGGAAGAAATCCGTCGTGTCGGCGACTTGGCGCCAACGGACCGTGGCAGCAGAAGCGACCTGTTCCGCCTGCGCTGAGTTGGCTACGGGTTGGCTGGCAGCGATGAGTGGCAGTTTTTTTTTTTTTTTTTTACGATGCTATTTGGCATATTTCACATAGATGACTAGCTGCAAACTTACAGGAGCACAGTAGTATTTAATGCAGATGGCACTTTTGTAGTTTATTTTAGGTGTATCCTCTCACCGAGTGTCTGGTGTCGACATAACGCCTTTCCTCGTTGATCGCATTCGGATGAGTACCTCAAACTCGTATACCTAATGTCGTTTTCACCAAATGTCATTATATTTTCCCATGTAGTAGCAAACAAATATCATTTTGAACGAGCGTCATTCGATGGAAAATACATTAAATTTGTCGTGTAGCAGGGCTGAGTGACAACTATGTTTTCAGTGTTTTCTGCTTGTCATTGCCCCTTCCGTGAACACTTCTTGTTTAAACTTGGTCGCCTCCGCTAGCCGGAAAGATACAATACGCATTAGATTTGTGAATCGCTTAGCCAGACGATCTTTAGCGTCCATTGACATCGCACAGCACGCGGTTGCATTTTGCGTTTCGCCTCCACCTTAACGCGGGCATCACGGTCGACTTCGGTCCGAATAACTCGATTCTCCTCAGTAGCCTGAGCCACTTCGGCAGGTTATTGAACAGATATTTGCCGATGTGCGTTTTGAAACTTGCCATGCAATTACATTAAGACTAGTGCCAGTGTTCCCGTTGTCTGGCAAGATTACGAAAGCATAACATGTCGCTGCACTTGCTATTCAGACTAAGGGCTCTAGAGCTTGTTATAAAGCACCTTGTAATTCTGCAGTTGGGCGCGAGGGTGACACAAATGAAATGAAGATTATACTACAATAATAATATAGGATATAAAATTTAAATCTAATATGCTCTTGGCTAACCTGTGATGATGCAGCTTTTCAGATATTGCTTCTGCTGATATCTCAATCCCCCATGAAATTATCTACCCGGTCTGCCTTTTTGACGATGGAATACGTGCAATTCATGCCGTACAGGCAGTGGTAAAGCGCAAGCATGAAAAATCTGAACTCTTATTACAGGAGCCCAATATGCGCTATTTTTCTGATGCTCAGAATGCTGGTTTGCAAGCTCGCTGGCTTTTCCTGCGGTCGCACCGGTACGAAACCGCTCGCAGTTTCGACGACGCTGCCTAGTTTATTGTAGCAATATATTGCATATAAACGAAGCAAGCGTGTACCATTAAGCAAAGAAAGAACATTGGTTCATAGGTCAAGGAATGGACGAATTATGAGCTCCACTTCATACGCAACCTTGTTGACGCTCGTCTGCAGCAGACACTGATGCATACGGAGCCGATGTAGTTCCAGACGGCCGTGATATCGAACACATGTACGCTATTATAAAGTGCGATCCCCTTGCGCACACTGTCACCGCGGAAGTGCCCGCGCGAGAAGCGCACAAACGGCAGATCGCACGCGCGCACCACTTTCACGCTTGCCGCACGAGGCCCGCCTCGGGTTCCGACGGTCGCCGCTACGCGGCTTTCAGTGGCGCCCCTATAGGCGCTGCGCATGGCGTATTGCACTGTTTATCATTATGAACAACCGGCTCACCCTAAGTGTTTCAATTCTGCAGTTCATGAAGTGGGTTGTTTGATGTCGCGCAACTGGTTTGTTTGCACATTGGTAGTGCTCATGAAGTGGGTGGTTTGATGTCGCGCAACTGGTTTGTTTGCACATTGGTAGTTTCGGTGTCTTTAGGGATGCATCATTATCTGGAAAGTTATGGTATCCACCTGTCTTTATTCTTGTGGTTGCATTTTCTTTGCAGAGGTGCAGTGTTTCCGGAACATATGGGCAGACGCTTTGCGTGCTATTTGCATTGTCCAGAGGGCAGTCTAGCGGCCTCAGCTGTTCAGAGCATTTGATTTGCATCCTGCTTACTCTATCCGTGGTAGACCTGCTCAGTGATTGGAGGCCTAGCCCCACTCCTACCAGGATTTGGAATAGACCAGAGCTCCACATACTCTTGTTAAGTAGAAAGGTGAACTACAGTGTAATCCACTTATAATGTTACCAAATATAACAATATATCGCTTATAATTATCAAATTCTTGTGATTTATCAGTTTTCCCCATTGCCCCTACGTAAAAATAAACTATATATATATTGATCGATGTTCAGTTGCTTATCGGATACAGCAATAGCTTTCTGGCCTCCCAAAAGATATTTACAAAATTTGTCTGATTGTTTGATTAAGAATAAATTACCAAGGAGAGAATGATGCAAAAGCTCAACATAAGTGCCGAAAACCGACCGGTGTTAAGAAATCTTCAAGGGCATTGTATGTGGTTAGCAAATGAGCTCTATCATCATCGCAATCGCTGCCCGTTACTGCACAGAGAGTGCAGTTGTGCAGTCATATTGGCCATATCGCCATCGCCAATTGTGCATCTGTGAGAGATGGTGCCAAGACGTCGGCGCGGTAACTCTCGAGATGAAACAGCAAAAAATTCTTTGGGATTTCCGGTGGTGTTTCAAGGTTAAAAGCCTTGGGAAAAATATGGTCATTTGCATTATACGATTATAACGATCATCAATACTACTGGGGATGTCCTGTATAGTTCATGCAGTCTCTAATTGGTTCCATGCACGCAAAAAAGACTACCGCCAGTGTCCGCGCTACTGGAAGCAATGCTCACAGCGATTGTCAAGCTTCAGCTGGCACTCAAGCGAGCGTGAATTTTCAACCTTTTCAGCTTGCCTAAGTTATTTTACAACTATTTACTCGTCCTCTAATAAAGTGTTCAGTGCTCTTTACGACCTTTACAAGGATTTGTCAACCCAATTCACTTATCGCGGGTAATTAGGTAAGCCTACATGCATGGGAAAATATGTGGGTGCATTCTTTCCTCCAGATATAACGATAATCGGTTATTACGATCGGATTTTCCGGTTTTCTCGGTATTGATATAAGTGGACTGCACTGTAGTTGGTTTTAATAGGTGGAATGTGTATCTTTAGCTGAAAAGTATGGAACTTGTTTAGAGACACATGTGCGGAAGCTGAGCTCCGACTGATAGTTTATTTATTTTTATTTATTTATTATACCCTCAGGGCAAAGCATTACAGAGGGGAGTGGGAAAGTACATAAAAACACTGAAAAATGTGAAACATGAACAGAATTTAACAAATCGCTAAAACAAAAGAGAAAAAAATCATTACAAGTAAATAATACAATATTAAACATTAGAAACGATAACAGCAGAACGAAACAGAACAGGATCAGTAATTGCTGCAACGGAAGAAGGAAGGTGGTTCCGTTCATATGATGTACGAGGTATAAAAGAGTCCAAAAACGTTTTAGTTCTGCAGATGGTGATGCCTACTTTATGCATGTGATCGGTTCGAGGTGAAATGTATGAAGGGGGAACGAGCAGCTCACGACGAATTGATTCGTAATCAAGCATTTTTTGAAAAAGACACAGATGTGCAGTTTTGCGTCGTGATGCAAGTGAAGTTAAGCCCAAGTTACATTTCATGGTGGTTACGCTTGATGTACGCAGACGAGCTGATTTGTGTTGTGTCATTTCCAGTAGGTCGATCAAACGTTTAGTACCAAGATCCCAGACTGCTGAAGCGTATTCAAGCTGTGAGCGGACAAATGTGGTGTATAAAAAAAGTTTGATGTTTGCTGGGGCTGTGCGAAAGTTACGTCTCAAATAACCGAGCATGCGATTAGCTTTGTTAGTAAGGTACTCTATGTGTGTGGACCAACTGAGATTGGAAGTAATATGAATTCCGAGATACTTATGTGTTGTAACAGGTTCAAGAAAGACATCATTAAGGGAATAGTGGGTCAGGTCATTATTAACACGAGCAATGCGCATAAGTTTGCACTTGTTAGGATTGAGTGTCATGTGCTAAGTTTTACACCAGGATGAGATAGTGTTAAGGTCAGTTTGAATCAAGTGCTGGTCTCTGTCGTTTGTTATTTCTCGAAAAAGAACGCAGTCATCAGCAAACAGATGCACAGAAGAGGAGAGATTTTTGGGTAAGTCGTTTATAAAGATAAGAAAGAGCAGAGGCCCCAAGGCAGTGCCCTGGGGAACACCGGAAAGAACAGGGTGAATGGTGGAACTAATGTCATTAACTGCAACGAACTGCTGACAGTGCGAAAGAAAACATTCCAGCCATTTTAGAATGTTAGTATCTAATTCTATCATGCGCAGCTTTAGTAACAAGAGGGGATGAGAAACCTTATCAAACGCCTTTGCGAAGTCAAGATAGATGCAATCGGCAACCGAGCGACCGTCTAAAATTGTGTGAAGTTTGTGTGTGAATAAAAGTAGCTGTGTTTCGCATGAATAAGACTTCCTAAAACCGTGCTGAGAGGGATGAAAAAACGAGTTCGATTCAAGAAAACTGACAATACGTGAAAACAGTATGTGCTCCAAGATTCTGCATGGGATGCTGGTAATTGATATGGGCCGGTAGTTAAAAGGAGAGTGTTTATTGCCAGATTTATGCACAGGAACCACCTTACCCATCTTCCAATCAGCCGGCAATTCACCATTGTCCAATGACTGCTGAAAAGTTTTTGTTAAGGCAAGAAATGAATACAGTCAAACCTCGATATAACGAACACGCATATAACGAATTATTGAATATAGCGAACTCTTCCGAAATGTGTTTGTCAAACACATGTATTTTTAACTTCCCATAGCGAACGCAGTTCGGGATAAAACGGATATTACGAACTTCGCGACACCAAGCACTACCTCATTTTAATAGCAGGAGGCAGGCTTCGTTGCACTACATGTGTGTTATGCGGCGCAGCAAACGTTCAGGATTACCTCGCAGGCGCTGACAGCGCCAGAGATGCCACGACGGCATTGGGAGTTGACAGCCGAAGAAATCTATGGCCTCCGAGATTACCCCCGCACGCCTGTTTGTGCGCACGGAAGTGATCTCGGAGGCCATAAGAAATCGTTTGCATCTCACAATCGCCGACAGCGCTGCTTCAGCAGCGGCGGCAGCGGCATGATCGAATGTTGTGTTTTGCCTTTTTGGATGGAGGAAGGAAACAACTTGCTCTTTTGGTTTTTGCGCCATTCGCGTTTTTTGGTTTTAGTGTTAGCAGCGGCGTGGCCATCGTAGCGTTCGGCGGAGGCTGCGTCGGTCGTCGTGTCGAGTGTGGTGCGCGGACGTGCGTAGTGCTGTGATGGCGGTGAACGTGAAAAATAGAGCAGAGCTGACGTTAAAGACCAAGCTCAAGATAAAGGCAGTTTACAAGAGGAGACTGATTGACACTCTTCTTGTGAAGCTTCTTATGAAGCAGGACTTGAAGATCGACTTGCTGGGAGCAATAAAGCGGCATGGGACAGCGTGAAAGGCGAAACGATTGCCAACTGCTTTCGGCACGCAGCTTTTGTTCCAGCAGAGGCCCGTGCAACAAGTGACGATGGGGACGAAGCAGAAGCACAGCTCCGCGAGCTTCTGACATGAGGTGACATGCCCGCAACAATGACTGTAGAGGACTTTGTAGGCGGCGACGACATCGCGGCGACCACGGCTGTACTGACGGACGCTGAAATCACTGTGGACGTTTCTGAACATCCCGCAGACGAAGCTCAGGCTGACCGTGCAAACGATGAGAACATTCCGACTTCACAAGAAGCGCTTGCTGCATTGGATTTACTGCACCGCCACTACAGTGCTATTGAGAGCAGTGGGTTTGCCCTTGTTGAGCGTTTGCGAACTGTGGAACAGGGAGTGATACGGAACGCGATCAACACAAAAAAAGCAGGCCGCGATAACGCAGTTCTTTGCTTGTAAATAAATGGACGTGACCCAAGAAGGCACCCTCCGAGTTGCTGTGCCTTCTCTGATTGAATTTTGCTGCTCTTGCATGGATCTTGTACGAAATTTTATATTACGAATTATGGATAGAGCGAGCTATTTTCCGATTTTTTAGCTGTTCGTTATAACGAGGTTTCACTGTACATTTTAGTACTCTTTAGAAATTTCACAGTAATGCAGTCAACACCAGCAGAGGAGGATATTTTAACTTTGTCAATGATTTTAGCTATACCATGAGGATTGATTACAACAGGATACATCGGAAGGTAGTTACAATCAGCCAAATCAGGCAAATCCGTCGTTTCAGCACGTGAAAAAAAAAAAACTAAAACACATCATTTAGTACACTTGTGCATGCGCTATCAGATATCGGTTCGTCACTTGAATTCGTTAGTACTATTCTAGACGTTTCAGATGGGTTAATGATGTTCCAAAATTTTCTCGGATTATTTAACAACATGCCCGGTATTGTATTATTCAGATAATTGGTTTTGGCACTTTTCATGGCGGAAATGTAAGTCTCAGCTGCAGAGCGGTAACGAGACCAATGATGTTCAGTGCGTAAGTTCTAAGCTGTACGGAAGAAACTTTTCTTTCGGTTAGACAGGCGCATAAGATGAACCTTATACCATGGTGCGTGCTGCTGATAAGATATTGCACAAGTGGGAATATAGCAATTAGTGAGATCTAAGATTTTGTTCATGAATAACAGCCAGTTTGTATTCACCGATCGGAAGTCGAATCCGTCGAAAAACGTTTCCAAGAGCGAGCTTAGTTCTTTATTATGTTGAAGTCAGCACGATGATACAAACGTATGGTTTTAGAGTGACTACAGTCAAATCTCGATATAACGAATCCCGTGGGACCGCAAAAAATCGTTCGTTATTTTGAAATATCGTTGTAATGAAAAATCTGCGATTATAAGCCAGTGGTCAAACCTAAGTATGAAAATTACGTACCTTGGCAGTAGGCACGTGTGTAGACGAGCAAAACCTCAAGTGAAAATGTTGCACTAACTCCAAAGCTGATTTATTTAAGAAATCAAATATTTTCTGCTGCGCGCAGCAAACACGACTGCGCAATACGTTACACCACTACAGCGCATACACCTTCCACTTTCCGGAACACCTCATTTCGTGCGTGATTGCACCGAGCGATGAAAGTACGGACTTCTTCCATGTGCAAAAAAAAAAAAAAAAAAACATCAAAGTTCTCTTTGACCCCATTTTCAATGCTCCCTGAACTTTGAAAATCTTGTCTCAGTCTTCCATAATGATCGCGGCAGTCGATAGGGCAATGCTAGCTGTCTGTAGAAGCCGAATTGATTTTTCTCTGCGTCGATTTCTTGCAGTGAAAGCAGCTACGTTCATATCTTCTTGGCACTTCGCTGGCTAATATCATCGCCAATCTCGTACAAACTTCGCAATAAGATAATCTGTGGAAAAAAAAATAAAAATTTCGTCCCGCACGCGTGAACGCATGAACGACCGAGCCGCATATGGCACACAACACAGGAAGAAAAAAACGCAGGCAGCTAGGCCTGCTGGCTATTGCGTAATAAACCATAGCTTCATGGTGGCGCTAGGAGCTGGTCCTAGATGTCCTGATGATGATAGCTACAGCCCACGGACCATACACACAGAATCGGCAGTTTCTGTTTCGTTTCACGCGAGAGTTCCGAGCTGCGGAGCTGTTAATTTTAGCCGAATTCGTAATACTGATGTTCCAAAATTATAGAAGAAATAAAATACGTTCGTTATTCTGAAATATACGCTATTTTGAAATTCGTAATTCTGAAATAGTTTAACATTGAAAACATGGCAAATCTGCCGGGGATTCTTTAAAAATTCGTTAATTTGAAAAGTTTGTTAATGTGGTGTTCATAGTAACGAGATTTCACTGTCGCAAGTTTCCCAATAGGAATGTTTACAGAAAAATTTAGTAAAGAATGGTCGCTTAATTTGGGCATGTAGGTTATTTCTGAACACAATTCCGGACAATTAGTTAGTATTAGGTCTAATGTGCTTGCGGTAACTTTGGTAATTTTGGTAGGTTGATTGACGATTTGGGTAAGGCTAAACAGCGAGCATAAGTTAACGAATTCCTGACATGTAGACAAAGACGTGGAAGGTTGTACTAGAGACCAATTAATAACCGGAAAGTTGAAGTCACCTAATAAAAAAATTGAAGATGAAGGGTAGCGCGCAACGACGATATTAACGGCATCGTGAAGCTTGGCAACAAATGTAGGATGGGCATTTGGCGGATGGTAGCATGCGCCTAGGATTATTCTCCGATAACTTATTTGCAAAGACACCCATACCATTTCGATGCTTGATGTTATGTGGATGGCGCTTGATCCTTTTGTTTTCTTAATTGCTATTAGTACACCTCCACCCTGCCTGTCTGTCCTGTCACAACGATAGATGCAAAAAGTGTTTGAAGAACCGAAAATTTCACAGTCTCGTATGTTTTGATGGAGCCAAGTCTCAGTTAGGATGATGACGTTAGCGGAGCATGCGTTTATGGCAGGGGAGAGTTCAGTACGTTTTTTGATAACACTTCGAATATTAGTAAATAATACTGATATTTCGGGTAAGTTAAGGCAAAGGCCACCACCCCTCAGCGACCGTTAATCAGATTTGTCACCACTAGGTGAAGCGTAGGATGATGGTGATGCTTGAGCTGATCTTGTCTTGGTACGTTCAGTGGAAATTTGGTACGTTTTTTCACTGACAGGGTCATACATGTAGGATCTGTTATTCACGACTAGCTTATTGTATTTTAGTTTGAAAGGTGGGGAGCCGGGGAGTGATTTTGCAAAACCAATCAGTTTTCTGCGTGCTTGGTGTGTGGCAAACGAGTAATCTTCTGATACTTGAATGTCTTTTTCTTTTATCTCTTTTTTGTAGCTCAGAATTGTTTCTTTGATTTTGAAGTTCGCGAACTTGGCAATCACTGGACGGCATCCAGGGTATAAATACCAGCCTAGTCGATGAGCCCGCTCAATGTCATGTGGTTCCAAGGTATTCAGACAGGAAGTTTACTCTGCGTCTCTTGCTATGTTTCTTGGTCATCGGCGATTCCATGAAACACTAAATTATTTCTCCGACTTTGGTCTTCCAATTTATTGATTCGGGCCTGCAGCATTTGGTTTTGTTTCTGAAGATCAAGAGAAGTACATTGAAAGTCCTGTTTTGCATCGTCTATCTCTTCAACTTTTCCTTCAACGGTCATAAGTCTGGTATTGATATTGGCGAAGGCTGAATCAATGTTTCTCTGTCCATTCCATAACTCTTCCATTGATTTCTTTATGTCGTTGTTACTAGTTGAAAGTGAGGCTGACTGTGCTTGCAATTCCTTCAAGATGCGCAGAATTTCCATGTTTTGCTCAGATTGTGTTAGTACAACGTTAGTAGCGGAATAACTGCTCTTGTCTGCACCATCTGTGCGCAAATCGCCTTTGGTGGTGCCACGCGTGTTCATAGGACCCGGGTTTTCCTCAATATCTCCAGACAATAGCAAAAGAAGGCAGCTGTCAAAACATTCATTGCACACGCTCAAAAGAACTTGTGGGCACGGGAGCAGCATCAAGCATCAATTGTCACTTTTTTTTAGCATACAAAGGAATAGAGTTACGCACTGTGTAGCAAACAAGGACGATCTGTTAGCCATTGTGGCTGATACGCTGCTCTCGTGCCCATTGGAGCGGTCGTGCGGAAACCAGCGTCTAAATACTGGCGCTGCACTTGCTGTCAATGACCATCCTGTAGCCAAGGAGGGATGAGGAATGGGCGGGAATCCCAGAGGTGCCGCCTGGTGGACGAATGCAGGCAGATCACAGGTAGAAAGCTGCGTCACTCGATGAAGGGAAACATTGGCGCCGGCAGAAATGCTGTTAAAGCCGATGCTGTACACCACGAGCGGAAACAGGACCTGTGAAGCAAACAAGGACGATCTGTTAGCCATTGCGGCTGATACGCTGCTCTCGTGCCCACTCTTTGCTTTAGTGATAATGAGTTTAATGATATCAACCACATCCCAGCTAGCCTGAACCAGGGTTTAGAAAACCTAATATTTCAGGTAAGCAATGAAAGCCAGTTGCATACAACTGCCAGCTGCCTTGTGCACCACAGGCATTTTTTTTTTTCTTTTTGCATTTTTTAGTTAGCTAATTACGTAAATTTTCATAATTTACTGAACATTGACTTTAGACCATAAATGTGAATTGCAAAGTTGGAGAGCGTCTTCAGAAACCCCCATTCCATTAATTGCGATAAAGAGAGCGTCACGTGTATCTTTTTTTTTCCAGGCTCAAAAGAAAGCCCCTCGAAATACAAATAAAATCATGTGACCAGTGCATTAATTAGCGTTCTTGTGGTTTGAGTGAGCGAAGTCGGCTGCTACCGTGTCTCTTCAGCCCTGTTATAGCGCTGGCCGATATGCCTGCTATGGTTTCTTCACCCGCGTCAGACAGCCGGCGCATGTTTCAGTGCAGGTAGAAGCAGGCGCAGCCACTGCAAAGGGACTGTCCCATAGTGCACACTGGATGCACAGTGCTCGCCACATTTCTTTTTTCTTTATTCTGTTTTTTTTTTCCCCGCTGCTTTTAAGCGTGAATTATTGTTGCTACGTTCCAAAAGCAAAAGCGGCAGAGACTGCTGCATGTTCCGCATAGATGCGTTGTTGGCGCTGAAACACTGCACATTGTATCAACTGCAGTCACTCTTTGCAATTGTAGACATTCCTCTCACGTCGCTTACTGTTTTATCGTCCTGAAACTGGTGGGGTTCTGCCAAATTTCCAGTAATTCTGCACCGAGAGTTTGTTATATCAAGGCACAACTGCTATGCCGTGTTTTCGTTACATTCAAATACACGCACTTCAATGGGGCGGCGTTGAGGTGTTGAAAAACTTCATAATATCGAGGAATTCGTTATGTGGAGGTTCGTTACATAGAGGTTTAAGTATACCCCGCCGCGGTGGCGCAGTGGTTACGGCGCTCGACTACTGCGCCCAAGGACGCGGGATCGAATCCTGGCCTTGGCGGCCGCTTTTCGGTGGAGGCGAAAAGCAAGGCGCCCGTGTGCTGTGCGATGTCAGTGCACGTTAAAGAACCCCAGGTGGTTGAAATTTCTGGAGTCCTCCACTACGGCATCTCTCATAGCCTGAGTCGCTTTGGGACTTTAAACCCCACAAACCACAGACCAACCAGGTTTAAGTATGCAACTATTCGCTTGCATACGAGTTGGCCGGGTCTGGAGAGTACAAACACGGCGACACTGAGACATCGCAGTGGTTTCTCTATGTGTCAGTTGTAAGGGGGAGACGCATCCATATACAGCAAGGAAGCGATCCGGGCTTGTCATTAACTTTTATAAACCTAATTTGTTTTCAAAGCTCTTCCACCCTTAGGTCAGTGAAAATATGAGCGGAATTCTGGGAGAGCTAAAAAAGCTGTGCTTACTGGATGTCTATCAATGCTAACTACACTTTTATGCTGTAATGGTCTCAATTCTAAATGCCTATACCTCATTCAGCAGTGAAATTTTTCAAAATCAGTTAGTTCATATCATGCATTTTCCCGAATGACACATTCTTTTCTGCATTAAAAAAATGTATCAACGAGGTTTTACTGTATATACGCTCCCATTAATTCAAACTGCATAGACCTACATATCTTTTTGAGAAGAAGAAGAAGAAGGAAGTTTGTTTATTAATGAAAACAGGTAGTCAAACTTAGATATATCAAACTCTTAAAAAATTGGGAATTAGTTCGATATATCGGGTAATTCGAAATAGAGCTTTAAACAAATTTTACAATGTATAAACCGCACGTCGTTAAAAAGTATTTTTTATTTGATAAAAAACAAGTACGATGGGACTAATAATGCGAGAAATAGTCGCTGATCTTCTTCTGCTTTTTCATTTTGAAAGCATTATTCAGCATGCACTTCTCAACATTATCGAGCGACTGGGAACAGCTGTGCCCACAGCCTTCTGTTGACTCACAGTAACGGCAAACAACGCTCAGCACGTTAAGTGCATCGGAACACGATGGCGGGTCCAAACTCGTATCCTCACAGTTACTGTCGTCGGCGACATCTCTAGTGAGATTGGCAATGATGTCTTCGTCAGCGAGCTCTCCGGTTGTCGGAACATCATCGTCGACGGAGTCGAAGTCTGTTGCTGCAGTCCCATCACCAACAGCACCCGGGAACTCTGAAAGCTGGCTGAACAACTCAAGTTCCTCCAGCGTTTCACCGCTATCGAGGGGTTCACTGTAATTGTTTTAATGAGCTCGCGCCAGCCTCGCCGGAAGCACAGAGTCCACAATGACGGAAGCAGTTCTGAATCGTTTCTTGTTTGACGTCGTTTCATGACGCATTCTACATGGTTATTGCTACCAGGAGGTCAATTTTCAGCTCCCGGCCAGTGCGGAGGTTTAGCGAAAGGCTCTGCACAAGTCGCTTCCTATAGCCTGCCGTCAGTGCACGAATGACACCTTGGTCTAAAGGCTGCAGCAACGACGTTGTGTTGGGCGGAAGGAAATGAAGCTCGATGTTGCTGACGTTGCAATGGTGAGCAGAGCAGTTATCAATCAGCAGACCTTTCTGCCTTGGCTTACCAAGTCGTCGTCCCAGGACTTGAGCCACTTGCTAAAAAGTTTGCTGGTCATCCAAGCTTTCCCGTTCCTTCTGTAAGACACCGGAACAGAAATTGCGTTCTTTAAGCACCGCAGCAATTTGCTCTTTCCTATTACGAGCGGTTGAAGCTTAGTTTACTTGTAGACGTTGGTGGCGAGCAACACGGATATTCTGGCTTTATTGGCCTACCCGCCGTGGGAGCTGTCATCACGACAGGCCAGCATTCTGTTCGGAAGCATTTGCCAGAACAAAGCAGTCTCATTGGCCTTGAATATATCACGGGGGTGGTACCTTGTTGTGATGTGCTTGCCAAAAGCACTCCATCCCAATCTTATTCTTCTTGTTATTTTCTTTTCATGGTCCGGATCTGCGGTTACTACCTGTCCTAAATAGATATATTCGCCTACTACTCCCAGTGCTTCACTACCTAACGTAAACTGCTGTTCCTTCCCTAGACTATTGAACATTACCTTAGTCTTCTGCATATTGATTTTCAAGCCTACTTTTTTACTTTTCCTGTCTAAGTCATCAATCATTCTTTGCAATTCATCCCCTCAGTTTCTAGCAAGGCAATATCATCAGCAGATTGCAGATTACTTAGGTATTCTCCATCTACTCTTATCCCTAACTGCTCTCATTCTAAGTCACTGAATACTTCTTCTAAGCAAGCTGTGTGTAGTACTGGGGAGATTGTGTCTGTGACGTTTTGTTCACTGAGGGGTGCCACCACGCCAGTCTGCGTTGGTAAATAAAAAGGCGCACATGACTGGGTCAGTCAGTGCGCCTATGCCCCCCACTGGCGTGTTGCTCTTCACTCTAATCCGGGAAATGTTCCCAGCCCAGCTTATCACAACTGGCAACGAGCAATAAACTAGATAAACCACGGTCATGTCCACGTTATCCGCCCCCGTGGATCGGCTTTGTTTGCTGTCGGGAAGCTGGAACCGTTTGACGCAGGTACATCGGACTGTACCGAGTATTGTGAATGGGTGGAACTGTACTTCCAGCGAACAACATCACTGAGAGGAAGAAGACTGCTGTGTTTCTGACGTGTTGTGGATCAAAAACGTACTCGCTGCTGCGGAGCCTGCCGACACCACCTTGGCTGCAATTTTCGATGCTCTGAACAAGCACTACTCGCCGAAGATATCTGAGGTTGTGGCCAGTTTCAAGTTTTTTTCTCGGCACCGGCGGGACGCAGAATCAGTTAGCGACTTCATCGCATCACTAAGGAAGCTTGCCGATGACTGCAAGTTTGCATCATTTCGTGAGCGGATGCTGTGGGACCAAATCGTGAGCGGAATCAATGATGTCGCAATGCAGACTCGGCTGCTGGAAACGGCAGATTTGGATTTTGATACCGCCAAGAATACCGTAATTGCCATTGAGGCTGCACGGAGGGATTCCCGTGCATTATGCACTCACCTACCCCAAGCAACGCCAGTACAGTCCGAGGAGTCTGCGAATGTTGTGAAAAGCAAGCACCAGGCAAGTGGGTCTTGTTTCCGCTGTGGGGGGAATCATCGGGCACCCCAATGTCGTCACGTGAGCACCGTTTGGTTCAAGTGTGAGCAGAGAGTTCATCTGGCCAGAGTATGCCAGTCAAGCACATCACAGGCTGCAAAAACAAGGTTCGGGAATGGAGCAAAACCTGTCCACAACCTGGACGACGAGTTGGCGGCGATGGAGTACAAGCCGGAGAAGGAGGGAGCGTACAACCTATGGATGCTGCAAGCGGCTGAGCCAGAGCCAATGCGTGTTGAAGTTTCCATCAATGGGGTGACTTTGGACAGGAAGCTTGATACCGGCGCTAGTGTGTCAACTATCAGCGAGAGAAAGTTTACGCAGCTGTTTCTCTCAGTAATACTGGAGACATCGGAAGTTCAGCTCCGAGGATTTTTCGGCCAAACGAAGCCGGTGGTAGGCAAGTTCATGGCAACTGTGAAGCTCGGTGAGAGCGAATGCGTACTGCCTTTGTTCGTCGTGAATGGCCCAACGCTGTTCTGAAGAAGTTGGATGAAGGAATTTCAGCTCGGAATCAGCAAGCCAGAAACAGTCAACGCGGTGACATCCGTGGAAGAAGTGGTGAGTCAATTCCATGAAGTATTTTTGAAGGGACTGGGCACCCTGGAAGGCGTGGTCGCCCAAATTACCGTGCAAGAGGGAGCCAAGCCTAGATTTTTCAAGCCGCGGGTCGTCTCGTTTGCGCTACAAGACAGAGTTTGTTGAAGAGTTGCAGAGGATGGAGTGTGAGGGAATCATCCAGCCTATGAAGACATCCGAATGGGCCGCATCCATTGTTCCCATAGTTAAGTGGGATGGCCGGGTTCGCCTGTGCGGCGACTTCAAGATTACAGTCAACCCCGTGACGGTGCTTGAGTCGTACCCAATCCCTCGCATCGAGGAGCTGTTTGCAGGGCTAACGGGGGGCGCTGAGTTTACAAAGCTCGACCTGGGGAATGCGTACCAGCAGGTTAAGCTGCACGAAGACTCTCAGAAATTTGTAACCATCAATACCCCGAAGGGCTTGTACTAGTTCACCTGACTTCAGTTCGGAGTGTCATCAGCACCGGCTTTATTTCAATGTGAGATGGAGAACCTTCTGCACAATCTTGGCCATGTCACGGTATACTTTGACGATATACTGGTGACCGGTGCCAACGACAGCGACCATTGGGCTAATGTGTGCCGAGTGTTGGAGCAACTGAGGAGAGCCGGGCTGCTGCTGAAGCTTTCTGAATGCGAGTTCATGGTACGAAGGGTGGAGTATCTGGGGCATGTCATCAGTGGAGCTGGTCTTCAACCGAACCCAACCAAGACTGAAGCCATGCTGGCAGCACCA
This sequence comes from Amblyomma maculatum, assembly GCF_055883805.1. Taxonomy (NCBI): domain Eukaryota; kingdom Metazoa; phylum Arthropoda; class Arachnida; order Ixodida; family Ixodidae; genus Amblyomma; species Amblyomma maculatum. The sequence goes on along the minus strand of NC_139344.1, from coordinate 472,945,110 downwards.
GTGCCTCGGAATGTGAAAGAGCTGCAGAGCTACATGGGCCTGATCAACTTTTATAGACGGTTCATTCCAAACCTGTCTAGTGTGTTGCACCCCCTGAACCGCTTGCTGGGGGCAGGGGCCCGGTGGTGCTGGACTTGTGAGGAGGAGCAAGCTTTTTGGAAAAGCAAAGAGCTGCTCACATCCGCTAGAGTTTTAGCACATTTTGACCCTGCAAGACCAACTGTGCTGATCACAGATGCCTCACCTTGCGGGCTGGGGGCTGTCTTGGCACAGCACGCGACGGCGGGGGAGGAGTGTACCATTGCTTTTGCATCTCGAAGTCTGGTGGCTGCAGAAAGGAACTACAGCCAGTTGGACAAGCAAGCGCTAGTGCTCATGTTTGGGGTCACAAAATTGTGACAATATTTGTGGGGTCGACCATTCGAAGCAGTCACTGACCACAAGCCACTACTAGGTTTGCTCGCAGCAGACAGACCTGTCCCCAAGTCCTGCTCCCCCAGGGTGCTGTGATGGGCCGTGCTGTTTTCTGTGTACCGATATACACTAAGCTACAGGTCTGGTAGCCGCATAGCACATGCAGATGGACTGTGTCGTCTGCCACTTCCCACAACAGAGTTTCCCGTGGACTTCCCGGCACACGTTTTCATGTTGGCAGGAGTATACGCACGAGTGCTGTCTTCAGCTGCTGTTGCTGACTCCTCTGGCCGGGATCCAGGGGTTTCACGAGTGAGGGAAGCCTTGTGGACTGGCCGCCAGCTGGACATGGGACCTGAGGGGAAACCCTATGAAACACGGTTCTCTGAGAGGAGTGTGCAAGGGAAGGGAACTGTGTGCTCTGGGGCAACCGTGTATTGATTCCTGCATCACTCCAGGGTGACGTATTGAGGCTGCTTCATGAGGGCCATGCAGGGATATCCAAAATGAAAGCTTTAGCACGGAGAGCCACATAATGAAAATATCGTTGCTGTCGTCCACGGGTACCCCATGTGCCAGGAGCAGCAGCAAGCGTCACGGCCAATGCCCGTCATGCCCTGGCCGTTTCCAGTCAGACCCTGGTCAAGACTTCATGTGTACTATGCTCATTTTAGAACACTTATTTTTTTATTGCAGTGGATGCATATTCTAAATGGATTGAGGTGTTCCCAGTTTCCTCGCCATCTGCGGGAGCCACCATTACGTGCTTGAGAGTCATGTTCGTGAACCAGGGGTTACTCAACATTGTGGTGTCCGACAATGGGCCAGTGTTTATTAGTGACATGTATGCAACATTCCTGAAGAAGAGTGGGGTGAGACAGATGCTGGTACCGCCGTACTATCCAGCGTCTAATGGCGCTGCAGAACGTGCCGTTCAGACCGTAAAGTGGAAGTTGCAGAAGGCTGGTCCTGGGGATCTTGAGGTACAAATTGCACGCTTCTTGCTGACTTATCGATTCCACATGAAGTCACGGGATGCAGTCCCACAGAGCAACTGCTCGGAAGAAAAATGAAGACTGCAATGGACCTGCTTTGACTGGATCTGAGGGCCACCGTACAGCAAAAACAGCTCAAGCAGAAGATTAGATGCGACCAGCGAGCGAAACCTCGAATTCAAGAACTGCCTGGGGATATTCGCCAGAAACTTTCGGCCAGGGCCTGCATGGGTACCGGTTGTAGTCACAGCTCGGGGAGCGTTTTCATCGGAACTCCAACTGGCAGACGGACAACGTTGGACGCGCCATCATGATCATCTCCGGCAGGCAAAACCACTACCCCAGGTTGACCGTAATCAGCCGTCCAGCGTAGTCACGGACCCTGGCATTCCTGAGCCCAGTCCTAACATATCCAAGCCGGCAGAGCAGGTTGTCCTAGCCGGCAGAGCAGAAACAGTTCAATGCCCTGTGTGAGACATGATTCTATCCGTGCTGCATTCACTTTGACAAAAATTATGTGCACATGATGCAGCTTCTGTTGTGGCAAGAAGCATGCAACTGTCTTTCGCATACAAGTAAAGAAAAAAGCTGTCGTAACGAACTAATATGCTGCTTGACGTGGTACACAATGGTACAATTAGTATTTCATTGCAGCAATGTAACAGCGATGCAGTAAATAATTACAAAAGCAACGAGACGTGAGTAGCACTTTTGTCTCGGCACAGTGGCAATCCACTGTTGTCTTCGCTCCTGTTTGAAAGGCTGGCCAGGAAACTTCTAAAGATATAAGTTCTCGGAAAGATTTTACGGCTGTAAAAGCACCTCATGACATAACATTTGATTTTAGACATAACCCAGGCGCTAGTTGAAGCGTGTGAACAGAACGATGGTGATCTTTCGTGCGCCAAAACCTTTGACTACATAGAAATCCAAGGAGAAAGACCGCCGGGAACCCCGCCTGCATTTTGTGACAGCGGCGAAAACCTTCATGATGTGCGGGGCGTATAGTAATATTATCTAAAAGATTGAATTATCAAGTTTCACTAAAGAATTGTCATAAACCGTTCGTATCACAGTAATTTTATCTACAGAATGCCTAAAAAATGGTTTTCTGTAGATCAGATGAAAGCTATGCAAAAGCAATATTTCTCGGTTTCATTAAGTGCCTTGTTTTGCACACTTTGTTGGGGATGTCATAGAATCGTTCTGAAATTGTAAGTACCTTCGTGCGGCTATTTTCGCAATGCGACCCTATAGCAATGGGCCGGCCTCTTAACAGCTTTGTTGCATTTTGAAGATGCTTCGCTGTACAAATTGCGGGTTGAAGCATCCTCAATATTCACGGTCCAGCATACTCGAAAGAGTGGTGGGAGCCTATGGATACGAGAGAGAGAAATATGAGTAGCCGTTAAAACGGTGTGACGCCATTCTGGTGTAAAACTGAAAAGGTTCGTTCGTTTCATTTGCACTACGTGAACTAGTTCATGTGGTGCTGCACTTCACCATTCGTTTCAGCGATGCAAGATGGCGTCCTCTGTACCACGCCGTTCGTTTCAAAAAGTGCAGACGTCACGCAGGTCGAGTTCACGAAAAGTTCAGCAAAACTGTGCACCTCCTCAGCGGTCAGTGCCGAAAGAGTGCAGCTGCAGCTGCCGCATGAAAACAGATGACAGCTTGTGCAACGATGGCTTGCGTGTTGTGATAAACAGTGAAGCAACCCTTATTCCACTCGTCAACGAGAACGGTGCCTGTGTTTGCCAAAGAAACGACGACGCGTACTTCAAACCATGTCTACCAAGTAAGCACGTGCATGCGTTATATAGTTCATGCTGGCTTCAATCGTGATCGAAGTTTGTTTGCGCTTCGTGCCAGCTGCCGCATGATGCGCGCATACACATACATCGATCGAGGCTGCTTCGTGTCAACGCTTGCGATATGTGCTGTTTGAAAATTGATCTTATTCGGCATGTTGGCGCCGGTTGATGTGAGTGGCTATATAATTCACAGATAGCTGACCACGTGCAGTCGGCTTTTGTACATATATGCATCGCATATTCATGAATGAATGAATTCTATCGCCTGTGTATATGCCGCTCGATCAACGGCGCTAATCATCCCAAACATGAAGATTTTCAAGTATATCACATCGCATATCGTCTTGTGCAAATGCATATATATGCACCTTTAGCGGCAGCCGGCGATCGAAGCGCACATGGTCATGATTGAAATATATAATCAGCATGCATCACACCGCATGCGTGTGTCTACTTCTTGAGTATGCGTAGCCGATACCTCGGCGAACTCGATCGTGTTCTCGTTGACAAGTGCCGTTTATTACAAAGCAAGGGCCAAAAGCATCGCGGCTGGATAATGTCAAAACTTCGTTGTCATGTGCTATATAAAAATTCATCAAGTTAACCGGAACGTTGGCGTCGGCTGACGCGATGTTGCACACAGCCGGACGCAGCTTGTTGGCGACGCCAAGGCTAGCAGACGGCCCGGCCTGCACTTTACCATTCGTTTGTAAGTAGCTGGTGCCGATGCTGCACCTGAACTGCTGGAACTGGTGCTGCACGCTTGCGGCACCACCGCAGAACTTTACTGAACTGGTGCAAAGAGTGCAGCTGAATCGAACAGACCTAAAGCCTGCAGACGTGCAAAACATTGTCCGAAGTGGCACCGTCGGCCACTGCATGTTCCTAATGGCGAAACTGAAACTATGTTGTGTGCCATGCAATTCAGATCTGGAGAGGTCTGTTGGACGGTCGCTGACTTTCCCTCTGAACTAACCGATGTGGGCCTACTCATGTCCGAAGTAACAAAAATTGGCTCGAACTGCCCTCCTTGTTCACAATATCCGAATTTCCGAATTAATGACGGTTGAATTAACGAATTTTTACTGTATTATCCATTTATTCCTGGTGGTATAGTAGTACTCAGAGCAGTAATGCTTCTCTTTCAAGATTGAAAATATATGCGTGTTTGTTTTATGGCCACCAGAATTTGCTTTTAATTGCAGATAATAACAGAGTTGGGATATGCTGTATATAGAGAGGAGTTTGTCCCAACTGAGTCGACGCACTTGTTGCAGGATATCGTTTACTTTGCAGTGAGCCGATTCGTTCATCTTTGCATTGCTATGCCTAGCTGTGGATGAAATGAAAAAGGCCCTCATCAGGGCAAATTAGAGCGTCTCTCGTACTTCACAATGTCCCACATACTTCTGAGCTGCTGCACAGTTCAGGAACTCACCCGACGGTGGCCATGGTGGGAAAGTGCAGCCTGTGTTGCTCTCCTTGCAGACGGCAGCGGCCAACAACCAAGGAGGCACGCAGGACAACAACAACCACGGCCCCAGTGCTAAGCGTGTCCGGATGGCACCACCCACCACCACTGCAGCCAATCAGGTGAGGCCATGCTTTGGAAGTGCGCCCCCTGCTGCCCATGCACCTCTGGCTTCCCTTTGTTCTCTGGTGGGGGCTCTCTGCCTGTCTTGGTTTTGGTCTCCTTCTGGGAGCTTGCGATGGTCTGGAAACTCGTTGCTGCCCTTTGGTGTGTTGCACTGCACTGTTGCCACCCTGTATTGGCAGCAGGTGATATTTTATTGCCGGGACGGGATGCGTTTTGAATCACAATTTTCTCTGCATTGACCCATTCTTTCTGTACTCAGACAAGATGAACGCATACGGAATTTCGAGACCATCGGCAGCAACCTTTTGTTGACCAAGGAGTGCGCAGAATTCGGGCACCACGTGAATATGTGACGTGTTATAATGTTGGGTATTGCTAATAATATGTAATACGTAATCCCAAGTACTAGTTCATTATCAGAGTTTGAAGCATTACCACCTCTCCTCAGCTGCTCCTCAGGCAGTAACACCTTGTGGAAGCCCTCCTGTAGAGTTGTCAGCTGTGAAGCTGGGCTGGTTAGGTTAGCTTATTTTGGATATACAGTTGCGGCCACAGTAAGAGGCATGCTTTGGTGATAAAACAGTTTTCACACTTTGCCGAGTTAAAATTAAGGGATGTATAATATACGCAAGCAAATGTCACTCCCTTTGAATTCGCCATATTTTATTCGCAAAGCCCATGAGTAGAGTTGAAGCTCTAACGCATGCTCTGTAATATTTTGGCCACAGCTGCACTTTTAGCCAATAGTATCCTCAGGAACTTGAGGTGTTTCTCTTTTGCATCAAGCTGATGTCCAGTAGTGATTAAAAGGGGGGACATGCACTTAGGGCGTGGTAACATACAGAGCATGTTACTTTTGAGGGAAACATCACATTTGCAGCTTTAAGCACCTGTGCAAGCAGAAATGGGCACAGCTACGTAGAGCACAATGTGTATTGCTTCATGCCACAAACTGTCATAGACAAACGCGAAGAGACGAACGCAACACAGGCGCACACTACCAGCTGTAATACAGAACGGATCTCGAACTTCCTCTTTCACACCCAGGCCAACTTCCTCCTCTACTCGCAATTACAACACACTCGCACACGTCTTCTTTCTCAAGCGGATATGTCTGGCCAGCGATGAATGTCCGCCACATAGACAAAAACTAAAAAAACCACCACACATCTGCAGCTGCCACAAATCACGTTCATGTTCGCTCCCAGTACATCTAAATGGCAAATTCGGTTTATGAGTTTGAGCAGAAAAAACGCAGAAAAATCGCTGATCACCTTGGCCAATTTGGACAGCTGCAATTCATTATGGCTTTTGCTGTGCTAGCTTTTTCCTTCAAAAGCATAAAATTCTTAATTGCCGTGATTTTTGACAGCTGCGTATATGCGGTGGCTTTATTTAGTTTATGTCTATGTGGCGGAAGTTGTGACGATGTGAGTGGTGGACTTGGTCTTGTATTCGTTGCTTGGGCGCTACTTTGGATCTGAAGGGGGCTAACATTTACTGCTGGCGCTTATGAAACAACAGGTGTGCGAGTGTGTTGTACTTGGGAGTAGAGGAGGAAGTTGTGCCTGCGTGTGAAAGAGGAAGTTCGGGTTTCGTTTTGTATAACAGCTGGTAGTGTGTGCCTGTGTTGTGTTCCTCTCTTGGTGTTTGTCTACGTTGCACCACAGTTCAGAGTATTATGCACCAACTTGCCCCAGAAGCTGTTATTCTGTGTATTGCTTCATGTGCAGCCCTCAGTGAAAACCTGGGCAGTGCCCAACTTTCCACTTGCACGGGTTGCTCAACTTGCCACGTTTTGTCAGCAGCTGTTGATGAAACCACCAGTGGCCATCCAGAAGTGCTCTGGCCTGTGTCACTTTTGAGTGGTTTGTTCTGCGACAAGTTGAATGCTGCTCAGTTCTGTTTGCAGGCAGGGCTTTGGAGTCAACATGTATCTCTCTCTTGTGTGGTGTATCCACTCGTATTGCCAGAGGTGCCTGAAGCTGTAACTGTGTGGAGAGAGAGCCACAGTATTGGGCCATCCTAAAGCAACCAGCTCCATACATTTTCGTGGAGAAAGGAAGCTTGCTAGTGGAACTGAGTGGGTTCATAGCCTTATGCGATACGCTTTGACTTTAGGGGTGTGCGAACATATTAAACTAAGAAATCAAATATTGCTGGTATGAATTTATTGACGCTACTTGAATGGCTCACAAGCTTTTGAATAGTTTTCAAATACTATATGGTGGGTACCGGTGTTCTTCGACAACTCTTTCAGAAACAGCAGAGCATGCAGCTTCATTCAGCGCACGTGGAAAAGGGGAGTTGCACCACAGTGTGGTCTATTCATTTAGCGGCATTCATAATTTTCATGCAGCACAGTTTAGCCAGGTCCACCAATCTCCGCCACAATGCCTGGTCCCTTGAAACCATGGCTCATAGCTTGGACCCCTTATCCATTGAGACGTGGGGCTAACAATTTATTTGCTGGTGTCGTCGTAAACAAAATTTTTCTCATGCCTGTAGCAACACTTGTGATCATCCGTCTACATTGGTGTTGCACCTTTTCACAGCTGTAGGATAAAGTACAGTGCTTTACTGTGGGGCTGCCACTAGCGCTCTGCTTCTTTTGCTTGCAAGTAAGGAAAGTTGTAAATATTTGTGTAATGTTTTATTTTAATTTTGTTCTTTTTTTTTTTTTTTTTCACTGTTTCATTTCTATTTTGTTCGTGTTTTAGTTGCTCATATTGTTCATATTTGATCCAGTTTTGTACCATTCGCACACCCCTACTTGCCTGATGTTTTAAAAAGGCTATCAATAAATTTTTTCGTATGGAGGAATCTTGGACAGCTCCTTTCACAGGTGCTGTAGTTACTGCTTGGCTGTGTTGCCTTTCTCATAATTGATGTGGAAATGCTCACACTCAGGTACGTTCTAGTGAACCTTTATTGGGAAACCACTGACAGTGTCCTGGATGCCGTCCAGTTTGGATCACATTAAGTTCTTCGCTCAAGGTTACTTCATGCAGTTTGTTCTGAAGTTTTTTAGTTTTTTTCTTCTGTCATGCACATTGTTCCCCTTTGCTGTACTGTGCAAGGTATGTTGCTTGCTTATTCTTACATTTAATGCTGCCATAGCGCTGAGATGCTCGGATGAAAGGTATCTACTTAAGCAGGTCAGCTTCTAACGCAATCTTGTCAGTGACTGTCGTGTAAAAAAGTAGCCTGTGCTGGTTGTGATAGGTAGTAACTGAACTTACAGAATGATGTTTGGAGTTGGTGTAAAGGAGACAGGCCACGAAGCTGAGAGCATTGCCACATTGTTTCCCAAAGTTGGCACTGGGTTCATGGGGCAGGTTCAAAGTAACATATTGATGTTAAATTCACACCTTTTGGTGATGCCTTGCATCCTCTTCTCAGCCATTTGGTTAAGTGCCTGGAACTTTAAAAAGTTTGTACTATTTCTTTCCTTTCCCATGCCCCCTTCCCTCCTTCCTTTTTTTTTTCTTTACCAGCCCTTCCCTCTGCCCCCTGCGGTGATGTTTGTTTATGCCACAGTGGTACGGCATTGCTGCCGTACCTCTTCACTAGCTCCACTTTTATTGTTTTTTCTTCTTCTCCTCCCCTTCAGATGCAAGGTTACAATAAAAATTATCATGGTTTCAAGAAGCCCGAGGTAAGAGTCCCACCCAGTGTGAGTCCCTGCCCCTGTCTGTCCCTCTCTTTCCCCCAACCCCTACTCTTCCTCCCCCTCACTCCTGGTGTCCTGTAGCAGACCAACCCGGCAACATCATCATCATTCATCTCCCGCTTCTTGAAACCACATTCAGGGGGCCACTTAGTGAGCCCCATAGCGTCCTAGCGCAGGTAGCGCCCGCATAGTGGCCTACTGTTGTTTGCATGAGCTGTCATGGTCATGCCTGGGGTATGATTCTGCTGCATTCGTACCCGAGTGGCTGTTGTTCCCAAAGGGACCATGCTCACTGTGGCAGCCCAGGCACTTCTCTCGTGACCATGCACAGTCCTGTCTGCCAGTCTTTTTTTTTTCTCTGTGACAACCAGACCGCAGCATGGGAAGCTGCAGCAACCCAGCTTTTGTCACCCATTGCCCTGATGTATAGCCCTGCTCCTGGCAGGGGTCCTAGCTCACGTACATTTACTAATAGCTTTGTTTAGCGGGGTATCAGAAGCTGTATGGAGCAGTGAGAGCAATCCTACTTACTGCTCGAATGATGCAACTTGATAAAGGTATTTGCATGAACCTAATGCGCACATCATGGCTTTGTCCTAGCTTCCAACTGGCCCACTCAGGCGCCTCAGTATTTGACGGTTGTTCTGCTTGTGGCATTTGAGTGAAGCAAGTAATGGAAATAATGACATAGACTGTGTTTGTAGGGTAGTGCTCTGAATATTGGCTCAGTATCGTAAAGACTCCATATTACCATCAGAATTGTAGCTGCTATCAGTTGCATTGTAAAGCCTGGGATTGAGTACAACCGATTGTTTTGACTTGATAGAAACTTTCCTGCAAAAACTGGCTTTAAAAACAGGGAATTTTGTCATTTCTCATGCTGCGCTTGTAAGTGATAAAATTGGCTTGGTTTTGAGCCGGAGTCATCCTTTTGTCAAATTTGAGATGTCCACAACATACCTCAAGTTACCAACACCAGAATGTATGATGTTGTGGCTGTAGGAAGAAGGAAAAGAAAATGCACGGGCCTGCTACTGGCTCTGTTGCTGAGCCACCTCCGCTGCCTTGTGCGGACAGAAAAGTAAACAGAGAAGAAAGAAAAAGAAAAGGGAGAAAAAAACGCGCGCCGCAACAACAGCCGTCGTCCACCACCGAAGCGGTGGCGGGTGCAATGACGGCCTACAACAGATAAAAATTCGGTGGCTGGCTAGCCCCCGCCGCAAGCGGCGTCAACCCACCGTCCCAGCGCACCAGAATGTATAAAGCCCCTGCACGTTACCTTGTAAAGAATGCCACTAGATGTGTTTTCCTAGATAACGACAATTGCACCAGGACGATGAAGGCCCCCTCTATTCTGTTGCTGCAGGCAGTCACAGGCTGTTTTGCTTTTCGTAGAGCACCTCAATGGGAAGCTAGCATTAATGCAAGTGGCATATGGCAACTGCCGCACTAATCCAGGCCAGTCCATCTGAAATAATTCATTTTAGTTTGAAATGGCACCTTCCTTCAAATTCAGGAAATTAGATTCTAAGAAAATGCAACTTTTGAACTGCCCCGTTTAAAATATTGGTTACATATATATGTAGTACGTGTTCCTCTGAGTTTGCAGGGGTGCAACTAGCTGCGCAAATTGCGCCATTTTGATACAGCTGCATATTTCTGCGCCATAAATGTGAAATTTGTTACATTTACGCCGCGCTGCGCCAAAATGCCCCAACTAGTCGCAAAAAGTTTGCCATACTCGAGGACAACTTTTTGCGGCTGTGATATGGTCAGTCATGACGTTTCAGACACTGCAGCTTGTGTCACTGGCCTTTTAGTTTTATTTTGAGATAGTGCCACACCGCTCTAATGCCTAGTTGAGGATTCGACAGAATCTCGTCCGTCGATGGAAATTCAGCATATTGAAGAAAATAACGCTCGCTGAAGTCACAGAGGAAAAGAAAAACATGCAAAATATGTTTTCTATGTTTTCTTTTCCTCTGGGACCTTGGCAAGTAAACATACAAAACATAAACACATTTGTGTTTGTTTTGTATGTTTTTCTTTTCTTCTGTGGCCTCGGCGAGTGCTGTTTTCTTCAATATGCTCTAATGCGTACTCATATTTTTCTCTTTTTCGTCCACTTGCCTGCTCTTCGAGTACACTGAAGCATTACTTTTTGAGAATGCTTCACCGCACGAGTCACAGTTCGTGCAGCGAAGCATCCCCATAATGCAAAAGGGCAGTTTGTAACGAGGCACCTCCGATACTGCGTCGCATTGCGAAAAGGGCTGTGGTGGTAATTGTAATTCTGGAGCAATACTCCAGCACCGTGTTTTAAGCGCCGTATAGTTTTAATGGATGTACCTCTAGATTTTTATGCTGCTCTTGGAAATTTTCGGTATTTGGTTGGACATGTACAGTAAAGTTGTTTTTATGCTGCCTTGTCGACAGGATAGACTCACTTTCCCGTCGTCAGTTATGGCTTCTGTGCTTGTGCTAATATAATTTTAGGTGGTACATGTGAAATTTATTTCTGCCTTTAGCAGGTCAGGAAACGTGCAGCAGCCTTAGATTTTGAATTCTATGACTCTGCAGTGGAGCCCAAGGCTGCCAAAATTCTGATACCTCTCTTGTCAATTGGTTAGGATGCCTAATCAAAACAGTTGTTTATCAAGTAAAGGCTTACTGCCCCTGCATTGGATACAGTGCTTGGCAAGATTCGAAGAACGTTTATAGATGCTGGAACATCGAAATACTATAAGGTCTGTTGTGTGCATGAAATATATATATTCTGAGTCATCGCCCACCTCCCCTTAAAGTGTCTAGTCGCAGCCACCACCGCCAGCCCCGAAAAAGCTAATCACGGGCAGGAGAAGCGCTCGCTCGTCGCTTTTCTTTGCTTACGACTTTATTGTATGCTTTTGGCATTTGCCCTTTCGCCTTTTGGTTGCTGTTTTTTGTTTCTTTTTTTCCTTTTTTCTGTGCTTGCTTTTGAATCAGCTTTCTTTTTTTTTTTTTTTTTTTTTTGCTTTTGTATTGTGCTCGCTTTTGGGCACAGACTGATCGCAGTCACAACTTTGAATTAGGCTCTTCTAGAGTTGCCCTCGCACGACACATGCTGTGGATTTCGCAGACAGTAAAATATTGCTGTATGAGTCTTGCGAGCAAGATAAGATCCGGTGATTAAGATTGTCAAAGGTTGTCTTTTTTTTTAGTGTGATAGCATGCCTTGCAGTACACAACGCTTATTTACAAAAATACGTGCTTGTCGAATTCCTAAAAGAAGTATACTAAGCGCAGGTGGCTTCCTAGATTTGCTTTGGACCGCATTCATACAGCCCGGTATTCACATCTCTTCATGTTTCTTTTTTTTTTCCAAAATCAAGGTTTCTTCCCTGTTTAGCAGCTTCAAAATTTGAATTCGTGCTACAAAGTGCAGTTTTTTGTTCGCATGTGTGTGAGCTGTTCCAAATATGGATCCAAAAATTGTTACAAATCCTATTTCAGCTGTTGCACCCCAAGCCTGAAATATCATGCAAGCCTGAAAAATCTGTTCGCTACTATAAACGAAATCACACTGCTGATTATTATGGTAAATGTATTCCTCGTGCGTTCCAGATACCAGTGCAAAAAGAATTACTTACAGAGTATGCAGTTATTACACCTAGAAATTTCAAAATAAAAATATAGATTGATTCGCCTAGTGCTGAGATTGCGGGATATCAAAACTGCAATGCGCAGCGGGGGCAGTGGTTGCCTTGTCAGGCCATTTTTACGATAGCATCTACACAGGTTGTACATAGAGTGACAAAGGAAGCTGCCAAACGTTTTTCTGTTGGTTCCTTCGCCTCCTATTCTGCCTTTCACATTTGTGGTCGTCGACTGGGTTTTTGTTTGTGTCACCCATTCAAGTTTGAAGCTAGATGTAAAGTGCCCTCGTGATTAGTTTTCGCTTGCTTTCTTGATTTTGTTTCACTTGTGAAAAGCTTAATGCACGCACACAGTCGCTGTTGCGGTTTTGAAATAATCATTTATGGAGCAGATTGAAATATAAAAGTGAAAGCTTTTCTTGGCTTATGGTGAAAATCTCACGTGCGTGTGACTTGTTCGCGAGATTCCGCAAGATGCGTTCTTCTTGTCTAGCATTCCTGCCATCTCCATTGCAACGTAAGGGGTGGTCAATGGCGAGCAACGCCGTCAATCCGACACTTGCAGGAGGAGCACTGCAATGAACGCGTGCTAAGGAAACGAAATTTCCACTGTGCGCCACACAGGTGTGCGATATTACACCATGTGCAGCAGCGATGCTCAGGCTTTCGCATTTCTGCAGTGCTATTTGGAAGTTTTTAACTAATATGATATTAGCTATCGCTTTGGGTACCCAGGCATTACAACTTCCCGTACTGTGCATATAAATAAGCACCACATGCTTGACTAGCATCGCTGTTAACAAAACTAAATACAAAGCTGTAAACTGCTGCACACGCCATTTCTATTGCTTGTATAGGATGCACTGGGCAGAGCTAGTTCAGTAGAAATGGAGGCTGTTACATACATTTATCAATATGCAGCAATATGAAGTGCTGTCACCAGCATTTGATATCGTTGACAGCTTATTGTGTGAGCACTTTGCTCTTGTAATGTGACGGGTACTTAGTGACGATCTGACTTGCTGGCTCGGTGCCGTGCACGGGAAAGTTCTTAATAGTATAATAGATTTCTCCGACTTCAGCTCCTGCATGATATTTGTTCAGGGACGACACATTTCATTCAGTTAAGACTTAAGGCTGTTTACCCTGGGGTGGTGGCTTCGTAAAGTGCCACAGCCTTGCAGTTAGTATGATGCCCACAGTTTTTATGCCTCACCTTGGTACTCAAGCCGTAACTAAGCTTATATAGTATAATACCCTAAAAGCCTTTTGTCATTGCAGAGGGGGTGGGTACATGGGATCAGCAAACAGAATCAACAAAGCACTTGAGGACAGGAACAAAAATGCACGTCTTTCAAAAATAAAGCGAAAAGAAAACACATCGAGGAAAAGAAAAAGTGGATGGGCTATACAGAAAGGAAATTTCTTATTACGTCATTGGATGCTGTAAGATCTTCGATGCAGGCAATGGAAGGGGGCAAGTGGTTCTTGGCAAGAAATAATTAAAGAAAATTTTTTTGTACGACAGAATGAGGTATGAACATTATGTGTGCAATTGACGTGTGCTGACGAGTAGGTAGGTTCAGAAAGAAGTTCACGTTTTAGTAATGGGTTAATAGAATAAATTTTGTGAAATTTGGAAGGCCTATTTGTGACTTCATTAACGAAACACTCTCTGTATGGACATAATCAGAAAGAATGAAACATGCTTATCATTTTTGAACTGCTTTGGTATTATCAATTAAGGTACAAAGAGCTATTGCGGAGGTATATTCTAGGAATTCTAGATACTGAAAAAAGTTTCTACGGAGGTGACTTTAATTAAGTTGGCATTGTTAGTAATATATTTCATATAATCATGCTATGAGGGAGATTCCAATCTTATCCAGAAAAGAAAGAGAGTGCAGAAGGGCATGCATTACAGGAATAAGGTTTTTGAAAGATGTCTGTCTCAGGTGGTGCTGTAAAGTTCCTTTACAGTAAATACTGTCATGCACAGGTTTTGATGGATGAGTGTCTGGCCGCACGAGGGTCAGATGTCATCACATGACCAATGCCAGGCACATAACTTTGTGATCATTCCGGTAGTCCAGGTTGTCGCAAAGTCTTGAAGGCCTTAGGCTTCAGTGTAGGCTTTAAGCATTAGCAAAGGACAGCAGCATAGTGACAATTTTAGCTAATTTAAGCACATTATTTAGAGCAGAGCATAAACTATTGACGGTTTTTTTTCACCAGGTCTACTTTCTGAGAAGGTCACTTAAAAAGAAAAAATATGGAATTAATAAACTTGGCAGTGGAATCGAGGCAGTTTGATAAAAGCAGGGTGTCTGGTCAGCCCCCACTGAAAGGGGCCAGCAGTTTGCAAATGGTCGAGACATATCCACCATGGCTTCAGGTATGTTCGATTCTGATACACAGAGCTGAGCAAAAAAAGTTGAAATTAGTTTCATTACACGGCAGTTTGAACATTTAGTGTCTTATCTTTGTACACCTGCGTAGTTGCATCACTACTGCTGCTGTGATAGCAAAATTTAATCATTGAAGCGTCGCAGCCAAGCACACAGCATATTGTAGAATGTGTGGCATTTCGTCTGATGTATGTACAGCTTTTGTCGACTGGGGTTTACTTCTGAGCCCTACACCTTGTTACGCCTCACCAGTGTTCCAAATCTTTTGAAGTTGAGAAGATCTCAAGTCCGACTTCTCTAATGGGCACAGCCTCCACGAATGCTATAGGTGGCCATTTGGCAAAGGCTGTATATGCCTGTGCATGTCCATGTTTTCAGAATGTGATGAACGCAACTGACATGTTCTGCAGGATGGCACGCTCCCAACATGAAACGGTGCATGCTGCTAAGTTTCACTAGCAGTACATTGGCTCCTTTTTTTCTTCTTAAAGTGTTATTATTGTTTGTCATAACATGGAGGAATTGCGCCTCTAGATGACATAATGGGGCATCATGGTAACTGCTGCGTGGTCTCCCACTAGTGCGTAATATGGGGACGGCTCCATCAAATTAGAAGCTTTGACAGACTCGCAGGAATGTGCTTACATTTTTTTTTCTGTTTAAGTTTTCTGCATGATTAAATAATGAATGCTAAATATGATCACCTGCTTACCGAGGCAACTGGGAAGCAGCGAATATTCTTTTTTTGTTATTGCCATACAGTTATTGCCGCACACTCAAAACTTGACAGCCAAGTACTTTTGTGGGCCCTGGATAAATGAACCTTTGGGCTGAATGGTATCATCTGCAGGCAATACTCCATCAGAAGCGAGCTGTTCTGAGCACTCAGATGCACGTTGGTAAGATCTGTTAGCTCGGGAGCTTCTGAAGAGCAAAGCTGCAAGGCTCCAAAGTGATAGTAGCATTAGCCCAGCTGCGTTTCTTCCCCCTCTGCAGGAGCAACATGTGCAGTGCATTTAGTGCCAGTGAAAGGAGCAGTGCTGTGGATGTGCTTGGCTCGCTGTTCCTCTTGCATGGTGGCATGCGTCCTCATTTCGTCGCCTGCATGCTGGTCCTACATTGGTGTGTGCTTTGACAGTTGTCCTGCTGCTCAGGTGAAGGCACCCATGGCTGCACTAGCACAGCCTTGGAGCCAGCCCCTGGCTTCTCAGCAGTGCAGCTGCATTTTGAGGAGGGAAGAGGGCATTTCTAGTTGTGGCAGCTGGGATTCCATTGCAGGCCTCTATGAATGCACACACAGACTATATCATGTTTCAGATTAAGCATCACCTGTGCCCTTTTCAGTTGCTGCTGGAGCATTGAATTTCATCTGAGAGGTATGCTTTTTATGGGAAGTTGGTCCTTTGCAAAGGACATTAAGTACAAGGAGATACATATTTTCAGTGTCTTTTCCAACAGAGGAGGAAAACAGTGTAAGTAAGGTTATGTACTGAGGATCAGCATGTCAGCCTGTATTCGCTCGTGACTTGCACATTTGAATTCAGCACTTCTCTTGTGCATCCTGCTTGTTGTGCTGTGTAAAAGCAGCAGGGATTTTTTAGAGTAACCTAGAAAAATAGGAACACAGGTCCTTTGACCATTTCTGGGTGTGCACAGAGGTTTATTGAGCCTGCCCCCATAGAGTAACATAACCGACAATAGGGGACACTACCATAGCTGCCCTGTGGCCGCCTTTTACTCTGTGTGCACTGACGGAGGCGGCAAGGCACCCCAGCCTAAATCAGGCTCGCACTTTTGTCCTTGCTGCCAATTCTCAGAGGCAACTTATATGCAGTCGTGGAACGACGAGCTCGGCCGCAAAAAGGCCCGAATGTCTCCTCTTGCGGGTTATGTTACTTTATGCCTGCCTCATCTGCCTGCTAGCAACCTGCTGGTGATTTGTGGTCGCAGTTTCATCAGGGCACATGCCACATTATGAATTATTACTGCGGCTGGCTTGTCCTGGCTCCTGTTTAGCAAACTTTGTACCACTGGCAGTTGTCCTGTTTATACTGTCGGCTTGTTTACACGGAAGCAGCTGTTGGCCAGGTAGCTTTGCCAGGTGCAAGCATGCCCAAGTTCTGCAAAATGAAGTATGTACATCATTATATGTAGTCAGTACATGCACCACTTGAAATGAGAAATAACTTCATGGCTTAAAGTAGTGACTAGCAGGATGAAAATACTGCCATGTCATTGGTATCGGCTGGTACGTGGAAAGTTGAGACCCCACTGATGCTGGTTTTGTATCTCTAGCTACGTATGATGCTGCCGTTCTTTTAACTGAGGGAAGCAGTTTGGACTTGCAATGGCATGTTTTGCAAAATTTAAATTGGGGAGATGCTGTACAATGGAGGCACTCAATAATAGAGACATGGAACCACTAATGCAGTAACAACAAACTGTTGTATTCTAGCAAGACTATTAATTTGAGCTAGTTGGTGGTTTTGAAACATGCTTTGCATAAAAGCAAAGTGGTGGAAAGAAAGTAGTGCAGAGCACACAAGACAGGGTTGGTGCCGCCAATTACCAGCCAAGTTTATTTTCCAAAAGAACTACTTTTGAACCATTCGCAAAAAACACTAGCAAAGGAACGAAGGGCTGACTTGAGGATAAAAAAGTTAATTTTTTATATTAACATGTCATGTTTTTACATGACATGAGAACAGATTAAAATGTGGGCAAGGATCTAAGCTCATCTCAAAGTGACAAATAATTGAAGCATATCTTCTCGAGCAAAGGGGCCCTACCTGCATGAGCAGGCCATCCATGTCACTTTCGGATGAAGGAATTGCACACTTGATCTTTGCTCATGTCATGTTGCTTGAGTCATCCTTTGATTTCTTTGATTGTGTGTTTTCCTGTAAGGATAAAAAGTGGCTTTTCTAAATAATAGGCTTGGTTGATAGTTGAGCTTGCCTAGTGTTTCATCCTCGTTTCTTTCAACCAGTTTGCTGTTACGCAAAACATATCTTAAATGTGTGAGGCCTTTACTGACAGATTGTTGAACCAGGTTGGCTCTGAGCACTTCAACTCTTGGGTAGATGTTGTAGTGGTAGTTCTCCGGTAGATCGGCTGTGACTATCAGTGTCAACATTCATGCTAGAGTAGTTATTTTTGCCTCAAATGCTGGAAGCAGCAAGTGCCAGTCATATTGTCATACTGCTGTCACATTGTGTAGTAAAAGCGGAGCATGTTTGCACTATCCCAGAGCAGTCCGTGGCTTGTACACACTTTCCAGGTAGCAGAGAACAGCACTTTGATGTATGCTACAAGGCTCTGTGGAAGGCAGCCTGCGGATTCGATCCTGCAACTCCTTGGTGACATTTGCAAGCTAGCTTCATTTTCAATTTCAGGTAGCTCATGTTTTTCACGTGCACCACTATTGCACATCTTGCTCGAGGACAAGGTGATCGAGAAGCCTAGTGATGGCTTTGTTTGACAGCTTTCTGTACATTGTGAATGCTCACTGGCTGGTTTTTTCGAAAGCCTCTTAGTTCCACTTACAGTGCTCGCACTCGTCCTCTGTCTCTTGTGATCTAGACCCACAGCAGCCTCACCTCTGGAGTGCCACCCACCCAGCAGCCGGTGTTGGCGTTCACTTCTGCCAGCGGTACCACCCAGCCATCGGGCCCGCCCACCTTCTCTCAGCGGTTCTGACGTGCCCAGAGAGAGGGACTCGCTCTTCTAGGTTTTTTCCAATTGTTTCTCTAAAGGCCCATCATTCCTGTGTTTCCTTTACTTTTTTTTTTTATTGTCCAAGTGTGCTGTGGACATTTCCAGTCTTAAGCGAATGAAGTGTGTGGAAGGTGATGTCTCTTCTGTGTGATCTCATCGGCAGTTCATCACATGATGAGCAACCTCAGTGGCTCATATGCCGAGCAGTATGATTGATGATGTCATTGCTTAAGCGCACAAAGCTCAGCCTCAAGCGGAATGTGCCCCAGCATGGCTGTGTTTCGTCAGTTTCTTTTTTCTTGGAATTATTAAAGCGCCACACATGACTGCATAAACAGTACGTTTTCTGTTCTCTGTGTAGGAATGGTGCAGTTCAAGATGGCACAAAGGTGCAAGTAGCATGTCTGCCTGCGAAACATTGGCCTGCAAAACAAAAAAGCAAAGCAAAACAAAGCTAACTGTGACCAGCAGTTGTGGCTGGTACCTTTACTGTGTCATTACCCCATCACATGTTAGTGGAGTAATGCAAGCTTGAAAGGGTGTGTTTGTTGTTCAGAGGGCCCGGGAACCTGCTGACACTTCTTTGTCAGTGTTTCCATCCACCGTTGTCCTCAGCAGCTTGGGCAGCATGCAGATTGAACCAGGATTAGTTCAGGAAAGTTTTAATGTCTGCAAACTGTCTGGTGTGCAAAAGTCTGTTGGTCCAGGTCCAAAAAATGAGCCTGAAAACTGACAAATGCTTTTCAACAAAGGGATTTTAAGTAATTTGTGATACCTACAGCCTAGAGCTGACTCCAAGCATGTTCCCCAGCTCTAGAACTGAATTTGAAGTCCATGGAAGTACATAAAAAATAAAATGCTCATGATATCAGACCAAGATAGGCCCCAATTATTGCACCTCCAGGCAGTTTGTGCAAAAATGTATCATTTCAGGGAAAGCTCATTAATTCGAATTTTTAGGTAACAAACTACACCACTTGGTTTGTCCAAGCTCCATAGAGGCCTGTGTACAAAAAAAAACAATTCGAATGCGAGTTGGTTCCACTACGAATAATTCGAACATGCCACTGCATCTGGGCAACCTGGCGCCCGACACATGTCCAAAGAAATGCCTCCGCAATAGGGCGGCATAGTTATGAGGCTGCACACGTCCAAAACGGACACTGAAGATGAAACCAGGTAAAACCGTGCAAGAGCTGGTAAAGCCTATGGTGACATGACTGGTGTGGCAGCCGGCAGCGCCGGAGGATGGCTGCTTGCTCTTTCTTTCGCGCAACCGTTAAAGCTTGCAAATAAATACTCAATTCGGAAATACGGATAAGCATTTCTGTCCCAGTCAATGTTCATGAAAGGCTATGACGTCAGACGGGCGCTACGAGTCTCGAAATGAAAAACATTACGCGGGAAAACCCCTTTTTTTTGTGTGTGCGTGCGATGTTCATTTTGCCACCCATCAGTGAAAGCATGCAGTCGGCCACAATCATTCAGAAGTCTCCCTTTCAAAAGAGGCAAACATGAAATAAAAAACTTCAGCTTGTGAAGGTGGTTTGTGTTGCCCTGTTCGCAGGGGTTCAGGTTCATATGCTCTAAACTTCCAGCTGTGTAAATAGGAGAGAGGGAGGAAAAACAGTACCAAGAAAAATCATTTGCTATCACATTACAGCTAGTTGTCACTCATGACCATCCTTTTATTCTTTTTCAGGCAAGAGCCATTTTAGTCTTATGAATATGTCTGCAAGATTCCGCGAGTGACAAATACTGCGCCTTTCCTTTCCTGTAATCCAGTTGTAGAATGCCAGTGAACTTGATGTGTTCAACGGAACGCAATTGATTAGAAATGATGAAAAAGGCTTAGAAATTACTACTAATGACTTCAATGACCAATATGTCTATGACAACTTGCAATGCAACCTCTTCCCGTACGAAGTCTGATTTCTTAAATATGACCAATATGTCTATGACAACTTGTAATGCAACCTCTTCCCGTACAAAGTCTGATTTCTTGAATAAGTGTGAAGCTGACATTGGCATCAGACGTAGTCGCGATCGTGGCTTCTGGTTGTCGAGGGACGATGCGTTGGCGACGAAGGTCGTTGTGGCTTTGACACATCGTGATAACAACACTTAGAGTGCGGGGCTCTTTGGAAATGAGAATGTTGAATGCGCCTTCGTGGATGCCCCTCATGATGTGGCCAATCTTCTTGACTTCGGTCATCGATGCATTTACATGATGGCAGAAATCTAAAATGTCTTCGATGTAGCTAGTGAAGGTTTCTCCTGTCTGCTGCATCCCGGGCAGGGGCATACTATTTTCTATTACTTTTGGGTAGCCTCACCATAGTATATATGTCTGCTGCATCTACTCGTGCAAACGTTGTTTGGCGCGATGCTTGCAGACCGCAGGGCGACCGAAGACATCCACAAAGCGAGATTAGAACGAGGCCCAAGTTGGAATGTCAGCCTTGTAATTTGCAAACCACAACTTAGTTACTTGTTTAAGGTAGAAGATAATGTTAAGCTTCAAGACGTCATCCCACTTATTGTGGGTACTTACGCATTCATACGATGAAAGCCAGTCCTCCACGTCCTGATCGTCAGTACCACTGAAGACCGGCGAGTCCTGCTGTCAAAGCACCCCGGAGCATGGAATAGAAGGGGCCGAGGGAGCGGTGCCGGTAGTGTTGGTGCTGGGGTCAGTCATTGAGGTCTGAATTCGGCGGCTGCGGAGGTTCAGGTCAAGGAAATGTAAGATAAGTCACGTGACCTCCACCAAGTGTTAAGCGGTGATCCAGGCACTGGTAGCGGGCACTGGTGCTAGCGAGCAAGACCGGAAGCGGTGGTGACTTGTAGACAGCTAGTCCGCAAAAGCATTTCCTCTTTCTCAGTGATCTGTCTGCTTAATCGAAACTTCTTTACAACTACAGTGATCAGAAATGACTCAAATGCTTTGTAATGAGTAGAAGTGACTAATGACTTGTAATGACCAATATGTCTAAGAACAATTTGTAACGACAATGATTAGAAATGACAAATGCTTAGTAATGATATCATCATCAGCCTGACTATACCCACTGCAAGACGAAGACCTCTCCCATATTTTTCCACTTAACCCGGTGCTGTGCTAGCTGCATCCATTTGACCCCTGCGAACTCTAAACCTCATCCACCCACCTAATTTTCTGCCGTCCCCTACTACGCTTTCCTTTCCTTGGAATCCAGTTTGTTACCCTAAGCGACCATCAGTTATACTCATTTTGCACTACATGACCTGCCTATGCCCATTTCTTCTTAATTTCCACTAGAATGTCAGTAACTTGTATTTCTTTGACCCGCTCTGCATGTTTCCTAGCTTTTAATGTTACCTCAACCGTTTTTCATTCCTTAGCCCTCTGCTTTGTCCTCAAACTTAAGTAGAACCCTCTTTTTAGCCTCAATGTTTCAGCTTCATTGATGCAACTATTGTATACTTTCCTCTTGAGCAATACCGGTAAGCTGCTAGTCATAATCTGCTAGTGCTTGCCAAATGCGCTCCATCCCAATCTTATTCTTCTTGTTATTTCCTTTTCATGGTCCGGATCTGCGGTTACCACCTGTCCTAAGTAGACATATTCGCCTACTACTTCCAGTACTTCGCTACCTAACGTAAACTGCTGTTCCTTCCCGGGGAAGTTGAACATTACCTTAGTCTTCTGCATATTTATTTTCAAGTCTACCTTTACGTTTCCTGTCTAGGTCATCAATCATTCTTTTCAGTTCATCCCCTGAGTTATTTAGCAAGGAAATGTCATCAGCAAATATCAGATTACTGAGGTATTCTCCATCTACCCTTATCCTTAACTGCTCCCATCCCAAGATTGAATGCTTTCTCTAAGCAAGCTGTGAATAGTACTGGGGAGATAGTGTCTCCTTGCCTAACCTCTCTTTATTAGAATTTTGTTTCTTTATGCAGAACAATGGTTGTAATGCAGCCACTATATCTTCCAACACTTTCACGCATGGCTCGTCTACCCCCTGATTTCACAATGCCTGCATGACCGCCGAGGTTTCTACCGAGTCAAATGCTTTTTTGTAATCAATGAATGCTATGTATAAGGGCTGGTTATATTCCAAGCATTTTTTTATCACCTGGTTGATGGTATGGATATGATCGATAGTAGAGTACCCTTTCTGAAAACCTGCTTGATCTTTTGCTTGGCTGCAGTCTAAGGTTGTCCTGAATCTATTAGCGATTACCTTAGTAAATACCTTATATGTAACGGACAATAAGCTGATTGGTCTAACTTTTCAATTGCTTAGTGTCCCCTTTTTTGTGAATTAAAATGTTTTGTATTTTTTCATGGTTCTGGTACCGTTAATGACACCAGTAGTAATGATAGATTGACAATGACTTACAATGAGCAATATGTGTAACAACAACGTGTAATGATTACAATTGATCAGAAATGACAAAATGCTTAGTAGTGAGCAGACGGGCACCGTCATGAGCGCGTCTTCACTCTCACTTTAGGAGGATTTGACTCGGTGAGGTGGGGGTGAGGGATGATCAGCGCTGAAAAATTTAAAAAAGAGTGAGGGAGGGAAAGATAGTTTGAGAGGCGAGGGCAAATGTTCTATAAAAAGCGTAGTTTCTGTATACTATAAAGGCACACTTTCTCCTCCACTGGGCCTGAGTTGCATTGGGCGCCGTGCAGGATATAGTGTTCTATACTTCGGCTCACAAGACATCTGCAGCACTGCAAAAAGCAGAGGAGCACTATAGTAGAGAATTGTGCTCCTACTGTCACTCCCGCCAATTTGGGGGGCGAGGCGATTTGGAGCACAACTGCCTATTGTATAGTGCGTGATCCTGATCAGACTGGGGTGCCTCTGCCTTTTGCAGTGCTGCAAACATCTTGTGAGACGAAGTATAGAAAGGGGCAGTGGGCGCCGTGACGCACTCCATGTCGAATTTCCCGGCGTCAGCCAGGGCGCTGATACTAGATTCGTCGCTCGATTGAGTGACTGTGCTTTAGCTGAAAAACTCTCGCATCGTGGCCACTGGGGCTGGGCTGTGTAGTGGCGGCAGTGTACACAACACAGCTTGTTCGGATCAGCTTTGTCGGCTCGACTGTAAATGCTGCCGTCGTATGCATAGGAGTACCCCGATACATTAGTGGTGCGGGAAAAGTCTGCCTTTGGACTCCATCTTACTTCTAGTTATTCTACTTTACTTTTGGTCGCCTCACCAAATTTGATGATGTCTAGTTATTCTTTACTCTATATCAATATGTACTGGGGAAGCTTCAGCAGAGGACTCCGGAAGGCTTTGCGCTGTACACGGGCTCCATGCTTTCACTTCACCGCGGCGGGATTGATAGATGCTCCGATTGCTTCGAAGAACCAGCCCAGCGTTGATGTGTGATGCGCGAAATAGCATTATGAAAATTAACTGCCGGGAATGCATAAATGCTCTGTGTCTTCTGAATCAGCAATAGATGAGAGTATTGGGTCAATATGACACGATGCAGTGGCATACAGGCTTCTCTACCTGCGCAGCGCGCTTTTTTTTTTTTTTTTCGAAAATGTTTGAAGGCATATTTACAAAATACTTCAGCAGGGAACAACATTTATGTTGATAGCATATCTTGGATTTGCTGAGCTTAGTGAGGACTGAGTGCATGCTCTAAATTAGGTATGGTGTGCATTTAGCTGCTTACTAATAAGAATTAATAATGGGGTCGGTTTTTATACCACACGTGCCTTTTTTTACAAAATGAGTTGTAAAAAAACATGAGAAAGCGAGAAGTCATCACCAGAAGATCGTGGCCGGAGTGCGTTAAAATATTTTGACATTCAGCCTTTCCTGCTCAATTCTTCTGGTGCAAATAAATGCATGTTCTTTTTATTTTCTGTATGAGCACTAGTATCGTGTGAGCCTCGAGCTTCCCAGGTGGAAATTTTCTGCTGGTTTCTTGCTGGAAGCTGCTGGTTTGTGCTGGAACCAGCAGGTTGCCTGCTGGATTTTTGCTGGTTGTACTGGTTCCAGCAGGGTGCTTGCTGGTTTTCCACTGGTCCCAGCAGGCGACCTGCTGGTTTTCCACTGGTCCCAGCAGGCGACCTGCTGGCTGTGCTGGTTCCAGCAGTGTACGTCTGCTGGTCTCAGCAGGCAACCTGCTGGCTTTGCTGGTTCCAGCAGGGTGCTTGCTGGTTTTCTTTGCTGGTTTTAAAATTTTGCTGGTTCCCTCCTGGAATGCTACTGGAACCAGCAATTAACCCACCCAAGTTTACAAACGCATGTAATGAAGTTCATTTACGCACGTGAGAACTTGTTGCATTCCCCTATCGCGAGCTCATTCATTCTACAAAAACGCAGCACGGAAAGTATATACCCGTTTTTACACCATGTTTCTGCTCCGTGGTCAAAATATCACCGTAGCTGCGAAAGCTTTTTAAAGAAGCTAAGCTTTTTTTTTTATTTTTTTTTCGGCCGTTAGCCGCAGTGGTATGCCGCTATGAGCTATTGCAAACATCAAAGATGCAAAAAATGTTATCTGATCTTTACAATTTTGTTTATCACGGCGTAATGCATGAGGCTGTTACCGCTGTCACCTTCATCATCTGCTAGCGTAGCAGACGACGCGCCTTCGAACGATCTGGTGCAACGATCAGAGCAGAGCAAATGCAATTACGTGTAAGAGGGTATACAAATAGTAATATTAGCACAATTTGAAATATTTCAGGAGTATTTGTTCGTAACGTTTGACAAACGCGCATTTTGAGCGCTTACGACACTATCGTAACCAGTCTCCGGTTGACGCTCAACAAGCCAAAAGAAGCCGTTCCGAAGTTCAGACATTTACGTAGTGAGCTGTTTTGTGCTGGCTCGTGTTTGCGAATGGAGGAGTATTTTGTGCTTTTTACAATATTTAAACGTCGTCGTCAGTATGAATTATTTAAGACATTTTATCTGAAACATCTACGTAAGTTTGAACTGGTCAAGGTGGTGTGACAACTTCTGTCAAGACTCTGAGAAATGTGATGCAACATCTGCAAGGCCTAGGACTTGCGTGTGTTTGGTAAGTAAAAAAGTGCATCTCATTTCATTTTTTTTTTTTTTTTGGTAGTCCTCGCGTTGTGTAACGTCTAGTGGATTTGCGAGAGCTTATTATAGGCACGGAGGAAAAGAACAGTGACTCAAGCGCGCACAGCTGCCAGCGCAGTTCGGCAGTGATGAGAGCCGCTTACTAGTCGAGTGACTATCGAAGTGAGCTGGTAATTTTGTCGTCCCTAGTTTAAAATAGGCCATATCATTTTGCCGAAGTATCATTGGTGCTATTTTCGGCAAGTAAAATATCTTTGTCACCCGATTGTTTTTCGCTTTGTACGAACAATGGTGAACAGCCAAGGATTCAAAGAACGTCTAATCGCAAGTTAACACACTGTGCAAGTTAACACATATTCGATACGGTTCGTTGCAAATAGACTAACTTGACTGTCTTTCCATGCCAATCCATTTGCAGGGTATGGGTGTATGACTTGAGTGACATACCAAACAAGATTAAAAGAATATGCCGCTAAACAGTCATGTCTGGCTAGCAATGGGTATACTTCTAACCTCTCTGATTTAATTTAAAGGAGCGAACAGTCTACGAGTCCAATGTAAACTTTGGGGATAATTTTTTTTTTTTAGGTTTGTTGTTGATATTGACAAGAATGAGTCTTATGATGATTTAGGGAGAAATAATATTAAATGAAAAGCGGCATTGTTTTTCCTTCCACTTTTCATTTAATATTCTTTCTCCCTAAATCATCTTAACACTCATTCTTGTCAACATCGACAACAAACCTAAAAAGGCAAATTATCCCCAATATTTACCTTGGACTTCGCTTCTTTAAATTGTATCATAACGAGCCCCTCATTTCATCTAACCTTTCTGGTAATACCGCACCAGTTGTTACGTGGCAACTGCCTAAAGCAATGCAGACACTTTCCTAGGAGTGGCATTCTCATGGTTGAATGGATGAAACACCATGGGGGCGTGCGGTCATTGGTGCAGTCTGCACAGGCACATGCAAAAGCTAGCCACCCACACATTAGTAGAAGCGCTGTTCATTGAAAATTTTCTCTAAACGTGGTTTGCATCACACTTGACCAGTTCTCTTGTGGATTTGCACCAAATATGTGGTTCTTAAGTAGATGCTTTCAATTTCCATTATTCATCTTTTATGTGCAGTAGCATGGTTTTGGTAGTATATCTTTCTGGTCTTTTTTTTTTTCATGCAGCTACCTTCATGGCACCATCTGAGTTGGAGCTGGAGCACACCTGCTGCAGTACCACAGTCTCGAAGGAAAAATGTGTCCATGCAGATTGCAGAATGTATATGGGCATGGAAAATAAAATTAAACTATGAGTCATGACCTCTGCTGTTGCCTTTATTTTCTTTGTGCAGTCCAAGGCAGTCACTGCACCAAATTCTCGTAGGCTGACAAGCCCCCGGAGAACCAATCCACCAAATTCTGACTATATGCAGCCCTCGGTTGAAACCTAGCAGCCAATGGTTCCAATACCCGCTGGTCCCAGCAGCTACTGGTCCTACTGGTTTCCTGCTGGTTTCCTGCTGGTTCCAGCAGTGCTGGTTTATTAGCACATTCCCAGCAGCTGCTGGTCCCAGCAGCTACTGGTCCCAGCAGCTACTGGTCCCAGCAGCTACTGGTCCCAGCAGCTGCTGGTTCCAGCAGCTGCTGGGAATGTGCTAATAAACCAGCACTGCTGGAACCAGCAGGATCCCAGCAGGAAACCAGCAGAATATTTTCACCTGGGTAGTTTTCCATGCCATTTAAGAGCGATGTGATCTATAAATACTCGATTTAACCCGTGAAGCAGCCATGCTCAAATGTTAAGTGCTATGTGGTTGGGAAAAACTTCTCGCTGCAGACCAATAATTACAAACTAGTAATGTTGGTATAAAAGGTTTATTTAAGGAAATGGTTCAGGGAGTTACGGGGGCCTTAATATGCGACGCAAGGTCAGTGCTGGAGAGGGTCGCCTCTCGATCCGCTCACATTTTTGTACCGGGTATACGTATGGCATGGCATTCTTGATCAGCCAATACCGTGGTGTAAAGGTCTGCATTTATGCCTGAAAAGTTGTATTGAGCTGGAAAGCAGCGTCTGCCAATAGTGTGCAGTCTAGCTGGGAACATTTCAGGCAACGTTATCTATGATTTATCCAGTCCCAGAAACATTTGTCTCGCTAAGTGGCCGTACTTCTGTTCAGCGATATTATAACCGTGACACCGTTGTGCACATTCTCAAGGCACCGTTCGCGCCATAGTGAGCTCCACAAACTCGTCTGCGTTGGAAAACAGCTCCTGTGCCTTTGTAGGTCTCTTAGTGGTGGTAATTTTTTTTTTTTACTGCACACACTAAGAGAGTGAAAAACGATTATGTAGCTCATCACACCTGACAAATACCGCACTCCATGAGCCAAAGGCAGCCATTTCGCGATACCCGCCCCACTTCGTCGCGCCGTCCAGCTTCAGGATGTGTATGTATGTATGTTGTGGCCTTCCCCTTTAATTGCAATGGGTGGATATTGCATTAGAACAATATCCTAGCTTGGCCCAATAGTTGTAACTCACTTTTACCACGGCCGTGCGCTTCCATCGAGTGGTTGTGCTTTTACCTACTACACACGAACACATACAAGTACATAGATATACGTTAACATTTTGAGCTGTTATTGTGGGCGCACTAGCTTCCATCGCTCTCTCGGGCGGCTCTAGGTGTTGGCCACCTCTCTGAAATGACTTGCACTGTCGGAAGCACGACCTGGGAGGGTATTTTTGCACACCGTGAACGCGCAATCACGTGACACAAAAGTGACGGGGGGGGGGGGGGGGGGGGGCTACTACGTCACTTCTGCGTATCCTGTCGACGTTTTTCTTTTTTTTTTTTTCTTATTATTATACTGGGCCAGTGAGAAAAGCGCTTGGCCGTCGGAGCGCGGCTTCGAGCTGGCGGAGGAAGAGCATCTAGCTGTCCGCACTTACCAGCACGCACGCTTTCTTCCGTATTTTTCTTCTGTAAAGCGCTCGCGGCAGTTAGTTTTGTCCACGCCATGGCTCCTCCTCTAACCCAGTCTTCTCCCCTCCCCCATGGCTCCAAGCAGAATTTTCCTCCCCCGGGGGAGTGAGCGCAGATTTTGTGCGTTCGCAGTCTTTTGCTTTCGTTCTCTTTCTTCCGGTGGGGTTAGAGCTGGTATTCGAAGCGACGCAGGGACTTCCCGTCGCGAGTCTGCTTCTTCGCAGCGCGCTGCAGGGATATATATATATATATATATATATAATAGAGCGAAGGGTACGCTTCATTTAAAGAAACATTTTATTAGACTCGACGTTTCGATCGGAGACCGATCTTTCTCAAGAGTGAATCTTCTTGGATAGTGTTGCGGCTTTTTAAGCATTTGGACATAGACCACACCTGGGTAGGAAAACAAAACGTGGGAGACAGAGGAAAGAGACAGATACAGTAGGGAAGGATGATGTCCAGGTGTGCCATCGCAGGTGCATCGCAGGTGCTGGACAGGCCTGTCGAACTGCGCTGACACAGGTGCCTGGATGTAGAGTCTCTGCTGCGAAAGAATGCGGGCTATTTTCACTCTTCCTGGCCACGACGGCCGAAGAGTGGGAGTAGGGAAAAAAAAAAAAAAAAAAGGGGGGGGGGGAGGATGGAGGTGGATAAGGAAAGGTGTTAGCTTAGAAAAAAAAAAAAAGGAAAGGAAAGGTGTGGGAAGCAAGCGAAAGAAAAGGGGGGAGGGCGGTAGGAGGCAAGTGGCTCTGACAAGACCAGAACACACCAACACTTTGGTATTCAAAAAAGGTGATGACCTCAGACGACTTGGCCAGGTGTGCACATTTCCTGTGTTCGTGACATCGGAAGAGAGGACAGGACCCCGTGGTTTTCGTTTAAGCCCTGTTGTAGAGTATTAAATTTAAAAATGAAATATGATTCTCGTTGTTCGCGCTCACGAGTGTTTTTGAAGCCACTCTGTAATATTGTGACTTTAAGATTATCGAACTCATGTCCCTCCTTGCGAAGGTGCTTCGAAAGGGGGAGGTTGGGAAGGGTTTGAGCGTGCGAGCGGTGGTTATTAAATCTCAATCGGAAGGAATTATCTGTTTGGCCAATGTACTGCATACCACAGTCACCACACTCGAGCATGTAAACAACATTGCTAGAATCGCAATTTAAATCTTCTCGTATAAAATGTTTGAAATTTGAGTGGGTGCTTTTAGCTAGTGTTGTGGATTGCATGTGTTTACAGATTTGACATCGGCTTTTTCCGCATAACGTGCAACCAAAAGGTCTCGGTTTATTGACAGTTGAGTGGACAACGTGGTTTTGTAAATTCTTTGGTCTTCTGTATGTTACCTGAGGAGCAGTCGAGAATATTTTGGAAAGTCGTTGACTTTGTTCTATGATATTGAAATGTTTTTTAAGGATTTTGTTAATATTTGGGATATTGTCTGCGAAGGTTAGAATGAGATTACAGTGTTGTGGTGGTGTTGGCTGTGATTCCGCAAGGGTGTGATGACGATTACTTATTTCAGCCTTTTTTATGGCATCTTCGATGATAGAAGGCGGGTAGTGTTGTTTCTCTAGTGTTACTCGCATGCGATTAGCATTTTCTTGAAAATCTATGGATTTTGAGCAAATACGTTTGAATCTGATAGCTTGCGAGTATGGGATTGAAGTCTTGCAGTGGCGTGGATGGCAGCTTTTGAAGTGAAGGTATTGTTGTCTGTCTGTGGGTTTTTTGTAAACGCTAGTGATTAATGCGCCCCCTTCAACTCGAACCAGAACATCTAAGAAGTTGATTTTACTAGTTGAGTAGGTGTGTGTGAAGGAGATGCTAGGGTGTATGTTGTTGAATGAGGCGATAAACTTTACGAGTTCGTCCTCTGTTTCGGTCCAAATCATGAATATGTCATCCAGAAAGCGTTTGTAAAAAATTGGTTTGATTGCACATGAGGACAGAAAGTCGGACTCAATTTTGCTCATAAATATGTTTGCGTAATTTGGAGCCATTTTGGTGCCCATAGCTGTACCACTAGTTTGAAGATAGTATGAGTTGTTGAATTCAAAAGTGTTAAGTTTAAGGACCAGATTGGCTAGTGTCTCGATGGTACTTGGACTAGGAGAGTCTAAAATTTTATATTTCTCGTATGCTCCGATCATGGCCTGGATTCCGTCGTCATGTGGGATGTTAGTGTAAAGTGACACCACGTCCAGGGTGACTAGAAAAGCGCCATGAGGGAAGGTAATATTGGATAATTCTCTCAGGAAATGATTGGTGTCGCGTATGTAAGATGGATGTTTCGGAGGTATGTGTTTGATTAGGGAATCGATATAATCTGAAATTGGCTCTGTGAGTGTGCCGATACCGGAAACAATAGGTCGCCCTGGATAATTCTCTTTGTGTATTTTCGGGAGCATATAGAAGCGCCCCGCTGAGGCATTTTTTGGCGTCAGTGCCTTACTTACACGTAGGGGTAATTCACCTTCATCGGTTAGTTTAGTCAGAGTTTTTCCTATGATGCTCCGGTGTTCAGCGGTGGGGTTCGATGAGAGTTTCTTATAGAATTTTGGGTTATTGAGTTGACGGTTGCCCTCCCGAATGTAATCGTCTTTGTCTAAAATGACTATACCTCCACCTTTGTCGGCAGGTTTAATAACAATGTCAGTTCGTTTGCCGAGTGAGCCTAATGCATTACGTTCTTTCCTTGTGAGGTTAGGTGGGCCAGATCTGCGTGTCCCAAAGGCCTGAAGAATATCCCCTTGTACTGCTTTTATATACATGTCAAGATATTTTTCCCTACCAGGTTTGGGCGTCCACGGTTCCTGAGGTCGGGGGAAGTGCGGATTACTCGAGTTTGGTTTATCGAAAAAGTATTCACGTAGTCTAAGATTTCGAGAAAAGTTATCCAGATCTTTGAATAATTGAAATTCATTATACTTTCTATTACTTGGACAGAATTTTAGGCCGCGTGACAAAAGGGACTTTTCATCGGAGGTGAGTTGAGAGTTTGAGAGGTTCATCATAATTTCTGGAAGGTGTGGTTCCTCGGGTGTTTGGTCTAATGTGGTTAGGTGTTCGGTTACGGTTTTGAGGTGCTCGTTGGATGGGTGTATGTGGCTCCCTGGTTGTATTTCTTTTGTAGGGTCTATGTTTGCATCAACAATTATGTTATCCCGGGAGAACTTTTTAAGTTTCTTTGTCCAAATTTGCTCAATTTTGCAAGACTGGAAGACCTCAAGCTCGGTTGCCTGTGATGTTGAAAGCAACATGTTGTGACGCGCCCGCCTCTCCTCGAAGTTTAATGATGCCAATGTTTGTTCGAAGTGCTCAATTGTTATTTTCAAAAGTTTAAAAGATGCCCCGAGTAGTTCTTTGGTCCATGCTAGTCGATGGGATTCCGAAAGGTTATTCATCGATGGGGTTAGAGATAGAGTAAGTCCTCTCGGTACAATTTCCGATTTCAGATATATTCGAAGGGATTTTACGTGGAGCTCGTGCCTGATTCTTTTGTCTATTATTTTTCTTAACTTTAAAAAATTTCGAGAGTGTATGTCCTCGCCAGAAGGAGAATTGGTGGGCGCGTGAGCCTGGTCGGCCTGTCAGTATTGCTTCAGCCGTTGGGCTGAGCCACAGCGTCGTCTGAGGTCATACCTTTGTTTTGGCGTGGTGGCTTCATCCCCGAAGCACTGCATGGTGACTGATGCTTGCTGGGATCCAAGTGCCGGCTCCATTGGTGCCGACATTGGAGCCATCCGTGGTCCCGGGGTTTTCGGCGTGGCAGCCGGCGACGTGTCGTCCTTCCCCATGGGCGTCGGCAGTAGGGGCGGGCAGTTCGATGTAGAGCTTGGGTGCCGGAGTGTGGTGTCTCGTGCTGCAACACTTTGTTTCGGTGTAGCGGCGCTCTCTGGACGGTCGTTTTCATTGGAAGGAGGCTGTTGGTGTCCCGTTGGGTCTCTTGGAGTGGGCGTGTTGACGTCATTTCCGATGTCCTGCATGGTGGATGAAGCTTGCTGGGATCCAAGTGTTGCAGCTGAGAGTGGATCCATCCGGGATCGGGGCCTCGTCGAAGTGGAGACCGGGGATGTACCGCCTTGCACAGCAGGCGTCGGTAGTAGGGACGGGCGGTTTGATGATGGGCAGGTGGGGTTATTCGGTGTGGGATTTCCTGTTGTTCTGGATGGTTTGGCGGCGGCTGGAGGCGCAGTGAGATGTGATCTTGGAGTTGGCAGCAGAGCTTGGCGAAGGGGCGTTTTCGTGAGTGTAGTGTAGCCTGAACCACTTGGTGGTAGGTTATGCGTGGCACGGCGGCATTTCAACCCAGATGTCCGTCCTTGGTTGATCAGATGCTCTGCTTCCTCAATGGTTGGGAAATCCGGTGTTGCGGGTGGACCAGCATCTTCACTGTTTTGGGATGGGACCTCAAAACAGCTGGCAGCTATTCGGGTGCTGTGCTCCATGGTGGGTTGGTGGGTCTTATCTGAGGTTGGCAGGTGGTCTTTCCATGGGGCCATGCAGTGCCGTTGAGCACTGAGGAGGAGGTTGAATATATTCCAGGCGAGCACCGAAACACCTCCAAAACTTGGGTGCACTCCATCAGCAGCCAGAACTTTGGTAGCGGGAAAGGCCTCCAAGGAATGGTGGAGGTGGAACACGTTTTCGCCTTGAGAACACAATTCAATGAGTCCGTTGTTGAACTGCATGGCGCGTTGATTAAATTGATTCACCGTCCGCCAATTCCCGGAACCTCGTCGGCGGTTAGGAGCCCGTGGTAGCACCAAAGTGGCATATACTGCCTCGATTTCAGGCCGTGTGGCGCGGATGAGTTTAAGTGCACCCGCGTAGCGGTTGAGGGCATCATCGATGCTTGTACGGGAGATGTCGTTGGTGCCCAAATGAAGAATGAGTCCACTTACACTTGGAGGCACGAAGTCCAGGAGGTTTGTTATGTCCTTGATTTCAGCACCGGGTTGTGAAATGAAGGCTGGAGAACACCGGCTTGATGCATCGAAGTGGTTGTAGAGATGTTTCGTTTGGGAGTCGCCAATCAGAGCCCATGTTGGCGCGTGGAGAGGAAATTTCCAGAGGATGTTTCTTGAAGCGTTAGTGGCGGCCATTGAAGAAGGTAGGATGCGAGAACATTTAACGTACTTGGCCGCTTAAAAAATAATAGAGCGAAGGGTACGCTTCATTTAAAGAAACATTTTATTAGACTCGACGTTTCGATCGGAGACCGATCTTTCTCAAGAGTGAATCTTCTTGGATAGTGTTGCGGCTTTTTAAGCATTTGGACATAGACCACACCTGGGTAGGAAAACAAAACGTGGGAGACAGAGGAAAGAGACAGATACAGTAGGGAAGGATGATGTCCAGGTGTGCCATCGCAGGTGCATCGCAGGTGCTGGACAGGCCTGTCGAACTGCGCTGACACAGGTGCCTGGATGTAGAGTCTCTGCTGCGAAAGAATGCGGGCTATTTTCACTCTTCCTGGCCACGACGGCCGAAGAGTGGGAGTAGGGAAAAAAAAAAAAAAGGGGGGGGGGGGGAGGATGGAGGTGGATAAGGAAAGGTGTTAGCTTAGAAAAAAAAAAAAAAAAAAAAGGAAAGGTGTGGGAAGCAAGCGAAAGAAAAGGGGGGAGGGCGGTAGGAGGCAAGTGGCTCTGACAAGACCAGAACACACCAACACTTTGGTATTCAAAAAAGGTGATGACCTCAGACGACTTGGCCAGGTGTGCACATTTCCTGTGTTCGTGACATCGGAAGAGAGGACAGGACCCCGTGGTTTTCGTTTAAGCCCTGTTGTAGAGTATTAAATTTAAAAATGAAATATGATTCTCGTTGTTCGCGCTCACGAGTGTTTTTGAAGCCACTCTGTAATATTGTGACTTTAAGATTATCGAACTCATGTCCCTCCTTGCGAAGGTGCTTCGAAAGGGGGAGGTTGGGAAGGGTTTGAGCGTGCGAGCGGTGGTTATTAAATCTCAATCGGAAGGAATTATCTGTTTGGCCAATGTACTGCATACCACAGTCACCACACTCGAGCATGTAAACAACATTGCTAGAATCGCAATTTAAATCTTCTCGTATAAAATGTTTGAAATTTGAGTGGGTGCTTTTAGCTAGTGTTGTGGATTGCATGTGTTTACAGATTTGACATCGAACCCCACCGCTGAACACCGGAGCATCATAGGAAAAACTCTGACTAAACTAACCGATGAAGGTGAATTACCCCTACGTGTAAGTAAGGCACTGACGCCAAAAAATGCCTCAGCGGGGCGCTTCTATATGCTCCCGAAAATACACAAAGAGAATTATCCAGGGCGACCTATTGTTTCCGGTATCGGCACACTCACAGAGCCAATTTCAGATTATATCGATTCCCTAATCAAACACATACCTCCGAAACATCCATCTTACATACGCGACACCAATCATTTCCTGAGAGAATTATCCAATATTACCTTCCCTCATGGCGCTTTTCTAGTCACCCTGGACGTGGTGTCACTTTACACTAACATCCCACATGACGACGGAATCCAGGCCATGATCGGAGCATACGAGAAATATAAAATTTTAGACTCTCCTAGTCCAAGTACCATCGAGACACTAGCCAATCTGGTCCTTAAACTTAACACTTTTGAATTCAACAACTCATACTATCTTCAAACTAGTGGTACAGCTATGGGCACCAAAATGGCTCCAAATTACGCAAACATATTTATGAGCAAAATTGAGTCCGACTTTCTGTCCTCATGTGCAATCAAACCAATTTTTTACAAACGCTTTCTGGATGACATATTCATGATTTGGACCGAAACAGAGGACGAACTCGTAAAGTTTATCGCCTCATTCAACAACATACACCCTAGCATCTCCTTCACACACACCTACTCAACTAGTAAAATCAACTTCTTAGATGTTCTGGTTCGAGTTGAAGGGGGCGCATTAATCACTAGCGTTTACAAAAAACCCACAGACAGACAACAATACCTTCACTTCAAAAGCTGCCATCCACGCCACTGCAAGACTTCAATCCCATACTCGCAAGCTATCAGATTCAAACGTATTTGCTCAAAATCCATAGATTTTCAAGAAAATGCTAATCGCATGCGAGTAACACTAGAGAAACAACACTACCCGCCTTCTATCATCGAAGATGCCATAAAAAAGGCTGAAATAAGTAATCGTCATCACACCCTTGCGGAATCACAGCCAACACCACCACAACACTGTAATCTCATTCTAACCTTCGCAGACAATATCCCAAATATTAACAAAATCCTTAAAAAACATTTCAATATCATAGAACAAAGTCAACGACTTTCCAAAATATTCTCGACTGCTCCTCAGGTAACATACAGAAGACCAAAGAATTTACAAAA
This sequence comes from Amblyomma maculatum, assembly GCF_055883805.1. NCBI lineage: Eukaryota > Metazoa > Arthropoda > Arachnida > Ixodida > Ixodidae > Amblyomma > Amblyomma maculatum. Next base: position 472,909,418 of record NC_139344.1, on the reverse strand, counting down.
CCACGTTGTCCACTCAACTGTCAATAAACCGAGACCTTTTGGTTGCACGTTATGCGGAAAAAGCCGATGTCAAATCTGTAAACACATGCAATCCACAACACTAGCTAAAAGCACCCACTCAAATTTCAAACATTTTATACGAGAAGATTTAAATTGCGATTCTAGCAATGTTGTTTACATGCTCGAGTGTGGTGACTGTGGTATGCAGTACATTGGCCAAACAGATAATTCCTTCCGATTGAGATTTAATAACCACCGCTCGCACGCTCAAACCCTTCCCAACCTCCCCCTTTCGAAGCACCTTCGCAAGGAGGGACATGAGTTCGATAATCTTAAAGTCACAATATTACAGAGTGGCTTCAAAAACACTCGTGAGCGCGAACAACGAGAATCATATTTCATTTTTAAATTTAATACTCTACAACAGGGCTTAAACGAAAACCACGGGGTCCTGTCCTCTCTTCCGATGTCACGAACACAGGAAATGTGCACACCTGGCCAAGTCGTCTGAGGTCATCACCTTTTTTGAATACCAAAGTGTTGGTGTGTTCTGGTCTTGTCAGAGCCACTTGCCTCCTACCGCCCTCCCCCCTTTTCTTTCGCTTGCTTCCCACACCTTTCCTTTTTTTTTTTTTTTTTTTTTTTCTAAGCTAACACCTTTCCTTATCCACCTCCATCCTCCCCCCCCCCCCTTTTTTTTTTTTTTTTTTTTTTTTTTCCCTACTCCCACTCTTCGGCCGTCGTGGCCAGGAAGAGTGAAAATAGCCCGCATTCTTTCGCAGCAGAGACTCTACATCCAGGCACCTGTGTCAGCGCAGTTCGACAGGCCTGTCCAGCACCTGCGATGCACCTGCGATGGCACACCTGGACATCATCCTTCCCTACTGTATCTGTCTCTTTCCTCTGTCTCCCACGTTTTGTTTTCCTACCCAGGTGTGGTCTATGACCAAATGCTTAAAAAGCCGCAACACTATCCAAGAAGATTCACTCTTGAGAAAGATCGGTCTCCGATCGAAACGTCGAGTCTAATAAAATGTTTCTTTAAATGAAGCGTACCCTTCGCTCTATTATTTTTTAAGCGGCCAAGTACGTTAAATGTTCTCGCATCCTATATATATATATATATATATATATAGTTGTATGTACATAATTGAGGCGTAAGTTTTAAGGTGCAAAAGCGGCTGATTGAGCCAATTGGTAAACGACACAGTAAATCTTCAGCACTCCCTCCGCTGCCGCTCAAGCCAAACCAGCCCAACATCACAGGTAGGGAAAAAGAAGAAAGGAAGCGTGCATACTGCTTTACCAAGGGCAGCTCCAAGCCGTCACTCGTTTGAAATCACGCTGTCTACGTTGGCTAGCCTGCCCGCAAAGCCCTTTTATTGAGGGGCTTTCCTTTCAACCTAAATACAGAAGAAAGCGTGCGTGCTGTTAAGTGCGGACGGCTAGATATGCTCTCCCTCCGCCAGCTCGAAGCCGCGCTCCGACGGCCAAGCGCTTTTCTCACTGCCCCAGTAGAATAAAAACCAAACAAACAAAAAAAAAAAAAAAACGTCGACAGGTTGGTTGGTTGGTTGGTTGTACAACTTTTAATTCCATCGGAAACGGGGAGTCGTGCGCCCGCTGATTAGAGGCTGGCAGGTAGCCCTTGGCTTCTTGCGCCCTCTTCCGCCAGATGGACGGTACGGTGCTGGATCGCAGGGTCCGCGCTTCGCAGCAGGGCATCCCAGGCTTCTCTACTTGCAATATTTTGCCCTATCCCTGGAGATTGTGGGCACTCCCGAATTATGTGGTCGAGGGTCCCTCTCGCCCCACAGTGTTTGCAGAGATCATTGTCCCTAAAGTCTGGTAGCGCGTGAAACGCCCAGACCGGGTTCATGAACGTATTAGTTTGTAGCCGCCTCCACGCGACAGCTTCTCTATTATTTAGTCTAACATCCGGCGGGGGTACCAGTCTACGTCCCAATTTATAATGGTCGATGATTTCCCCGTAATTTTGCAGACGCTCGTCGTATGCCCAGTGTTCGGGGGACTCGACGGCTACCCGGAAGTAGAGAGCTCGGGCTAGCTCGTGAGCCGCCTCGTTACCAGGGACGGCAGCGTGAGCGGGTGTCCAAATTAACTGAATTTTCCTATTTATTGTTCTTTGGGTGAGGATTTTGGCCGCCTCCGGCGATATCCTCCCCTTCCCAAAATTTTGAATGGCAGTTTTGCTGTCGCTAATTATGAACTTCGCTTCTGTTCCTACGCAAGCTAGCGCTATCGCAACTTCCTCCGCAGTCTCTATGTTGCGGCCTCTGATGGCTGCCGCGGATACCGGTGCCCCTCGGCCATCGACTACCGAAGCTACCGCCGCACCTGTTCTGCCACTTGCCGCATCAACATAGACTACTTCCTTTGCTCCCAATGTTCTTGAACCGTCGCTCTAGAGCTTCAGCTCGTTTGGCCCTTCCTTCGACATTAAATTCTGGATGCATATTCCTAGGGAAGGGGGGGGGGGGGGGGGGGGACTACCAAGGCATTCCTGATTTCACTATTAATTGACTTTTTTTTTTAACTCCCCTGTCTGGGTTGAGGCCTACTTTTGCAAGGATTACCCTGCCCGTCTCGGTCGTGCTTAGTCTCTCTAATTGGGAGACTCGCACTGCCTCCGCCAATTCAGCCCACGTGTTATGCACCCCGAGTTCGAGCAGTCGTTCGCTTGAGGTACCCATGGCCAGTCCTAGCGCCTTCTTAACGCATTTTCGAATCAGGCAGTCTAACTTCTCTTTTTCGCCGGCCTTGATGTCCAGGTAGGGCGTGGCGTAACTGATTCTGCTTTTTACGTATGCCTGGATTAGTTTTAGTAAATTTCTCTCCTTGAGGCCTCTTCCTTTAGTGGCGACCCTCCTCAAGAGCCCGAGGGTTTGCATCGCGTAACTTTCTAACTTTTTCAGGACCTCTCCGTTATGACCGTGGGATTGAATGACCGTCCCCAAAATCCTGATCTGATCTACTTTTGGCACCGGTTTGCCCTCCACCTGAATATGAAACTCCCCGCTATTCTTGCAGCGGAGGTACTTTGGGTTATAAACGAACAACTCAGATTTATGCGGGGAGCACGAAAGTCCCCTTTTAGCCGCGTAATCGACAATGATGTCGGTCGCTGCTTGCAGGCGTTCCTCCGTACTCGCATCGCTCCCATGGTTAATCCAGAGGTTAATATCGTCCGCATACATGCTAAAATTTAGCCCCTTGATTTGGTTAAGTTTACCTGGGAGACCTCTCATTGCCACGTTGAATAGAAAAGGCGATAGCACTGAGCCCTGCGGTGTGCCTTTGCGTCCTAACTCTATCGTAGGAGATTCTATATTTTGAAATATCATGCAGGCTTTTCTGCCCGATAAGAAGTCTTTTATGTAGTTGTACGTTCTCTCCCCTACTTCGAGCCCTTCGAGAATAGCCTCGTGCCTGACATTGTCGAAGGCCTTGGTGAGGTCTAGGCCCAGGATCACTTTGGCGTCTCTCGATCGCGAGTCTATGATATCATGCTTTAGTCGGAGCATTACGTCCTGCGTGCACAAGTGTGGTCGGAAACCGACCATTTCGTGCGGCCACAGGTTTTGCTCCATGAAGCACGTTAATCTCGTCTGTATTACGTGCTCCAGCAACTTCCCTACGCATGAGGTTAGGGAAATCGGTCTCAAATTTTCCAATTGCGGGGGTTTTCCCGGTTTGGGTATTAGTATTATGTTTGCCGTTTTCCACTGATCTGGCAACTGGCTCGTTTCCCAAACTTTTCCAATGAATTCCGTTAGTAGACTAATAGAGTCATCGTCTAGATTCCTTAGCATTTTATTGGTGATCCCATCGGGGCCCGGGGCTGATTTAGTTTTTAGTCTTACAACTTCCGCCCTTACCTCTGCCTCCGTGATGGGGGCGTCAAGCGCCTCATTGGGCGTGCCACCGTAGCTCGGGAGTGGGGAACGCTGGTTGTCTGCAACATACGTTTTTACTAACTTATTCATAAACGCCGCATCGTCGCCTTCAAAGGCGTGCCTGACTTTTGCCAATCTTATTCCCGATTGAGTTTTTGAATTTGTTGGGTCCAGCAGATGCCGGAGCATGCCCCACGTTTTGGAGAGATTCATGCCTCCCTCCATTTCGTCGCATCTGCTGAGCCAGTTTTGTTCGCACAATTTGATCGCATAGCTTTCAATTTCCTTGTTATGCCTCGCGATTCGTCTTCTAAGATTCTTGTTCCACTTTCGTTTCTTCAGCCTGCGTTCCATGTTTTGTTTAGCGTCCCACATGTGGAGCAGTCGGCTATCTGCTATACCAGGAGCGCCGTCTCCTACCAGCGTCTTTGTCGCCTCACCAACGTGGCGTTTGAGTGCCTCCGTCCATTCCTCAATGTTCTCAATTCATTCTAATTGCGCGGTTGCCCTGATTTCTCTAAATTGATCCCATTCTGTAACGGCCGGTTGGCACGCCCTGTGCGTCTTGACGCCCTCTTTGAGGACCGAAACAATAATGAAATGTTCACTGCCAAAGTTTTGCTCAGAATTTTGCCAGTCTAAACCCTGTAAGTTTTTTGAAAATGTCAGGTCTGGGGATGTGTCCGCGCATACGCTGTTACCCGTTCTCGTTGGATGATCGGGATCCGTATGGAGGGTGAGACCTAGCTCGTGCGTGTCCTCCCATAGCTGCCTACCTTTGGTGTCCTGTAAAGCATAGCCCCATTCTTGATGTCTGGCGTTAATGTCACCAACGATCAGCAAGGGATTATTCCCGGCCGCCTTGATGGCTTTGCGCATAAGGGCCCTAAATCTAATTTTCTTTTGCTTGGGCGAGCTATAAATGTTAAGAAGGAATAGACTGGGATCCTTCTTTCGTCCCGTTAATATCTCGAGGAATACGTTCTCGATATCTCTCGAATTCAAATCGTGTTCTATCACCGCTACATTGCGCTTGACAAAGGTCGCCACCGTCGATTTCACGCCTCTATCGCTGTTGAACACCTGGTATCCCATTAGTTTGGCTCCCTTCCCTGTTTCCTGAAGGGCGATTGCGAGGGGGGTCTCAGTTATGAGTGGAAGGTATTGCTGCAGTAGCGCTCTCTTGCGCTGGAAGCCGCGACAGTTCCACTGCCAAATTTGGTTTTCATTTACGCGCCTGGCCATTTTGCAGCTGGGTTAGCGTTTGCTCGACATTCTGCTGCCACGTGTTGACGGCTACGAGTTCAGTTCGAACTCTTTGCACTTCCCCTGCAAGTGCCTGTACCTGGCTCTGAATTTGGTTCATGAATTGGGTCATTTGGCTCATGAATGAATTCAATTTTTCGTCAAGCCTATTTTCGAGTGCTTGGAACGGGTCGGTTTCATTAATTTTGCGTTTCACCGGGGGCGGGCGAGACGCCTCAGTCGCCATTTGCTCATCCCCTTTCGCCGGTGGCGCCGCTTGTGGCGGGGCGACTGGCTGAGCAGGTGGCAGCTGCTTCGCGGGAGTGGGAGGCCCTTGCTTTTCTGTATGCTGTTTCGAATTTTGATTTTGCGTTAGCTTTTTAATCACCCCCTTAAGCTCCTCAATTTCTTTTTTAAGAATTTCGACTTCCTCGTCTTTCTTATCTTTCCTAGGTTTAGCCTGGGAGGCCCCGCTGTTGAAGCTTACATTTTTCCGGTCTCCGCTGGCGTTCCGCTTGGTCCATGGGTTGGCCGCGTCCCTCGAACTCGAGCGTCTCCTGGACCCAGACCTGGAGCGTCCCATGGAGCGAGAACTGGAACGCCCTCGCTGCTGCGGTGGCGTCTCGTTGGTGGTAGATTCCAAACTTGGGAAGGAGTCTAACGCGGAAGTCTCCTCCTTGCTTGACTTTCGGTCGCCCTCTGTTGTCGTCGTGCTTATCCTTGACTTTTCGCTCCCATTGCTTCACCTCGTACGGAGTCCTGAATATTTCCTTACATTTTCGGTCACCAAGCAGGTGGCCCTTGCCGCATAGCTGGCATTTTGCCTCGCACTGGTGACCTTGCGGTGGCCTCTCCATTCCGCAGCTTCTGCACTTGAGGTTGCTCGGGTCCGGGCAGACGTCCTCCCTGTGACCGAGTCTTCCGCAGGCATTGCATACCTCATATTTTTTGCGGTAAAGTTGACACCGCTGCGCCATCGGAGTCAGGCGAACCCATCGTGGTACTTCTCTCTCTTCAAAGAGAATTAGTACAGTTCTGGAATTTTTGCCGAGTCTCCGCACACCCAAAACTGGCGGGTTGCCGTGGATTCTCAGCCTCTCCATGATGATCTCGTCGGTATAAGTAAGTGGCACGTCATGCACTACGCCCTTGCCGCAATCTTCCGGCGTCACCACGTAGGCAGTCAATTCTATCTTCTCCCCCTTGACCACGAGGTGTGTTAGGCTCGCGTAGCGTCTCTTCCTTTCGGCGCTTGTAGTTGCCACGAGGATCGAGTGCTGCTTAATATTCGTCGAGATGACGTCCCCCCCGGCCTCGCCTGGGTGGATACCAGCTGCCACGATTGTTGCGTCAGCCAAGATTGCGTTGCCAAACTTGAGCAGACGCACGAGGCCGCCATGTGGCCTCAAAATGATTTTCTCGGCGCCATCGGGTAGGCGAGCATGCTGCTTTTCCACCGATTTCGCAGCCATTTTTCTTCCAGCATGCTTCTCAGCAGCTCGCTGCTTCTCAACTTGTTGCACGGTCTTCTCGAGCGGCACATATTTCTTCTTCTTGGTGGTATACCACTGGCCAGGCACTTGAAATTCCTCCGGATCTACCGGCATTACACGCACAAGTGACGTAGTAGCCCCCCGTCACTTTTGTGTCACGTGATTGCGCATTCACGGTGTGCAATAGAATATTGGGCAGTATCTCGTGCGAGGGCGGAGCATGGACTCTTTTTGCGATGACTGCTGCGCCATCGGCCAGGGGGCGCTTCGTGTAACAGGTGTGCGCAGCGAGCCGTCCGCTGGCTGCGCTGCCGTGAGCGTCGGCTCATCGTATCTGCACTGCGTGGTGCGCTTAATTCGATGTTTAATGCTTGGTGATCGCCTATTTGCTTAAGAATTTTAACATTTCAACCATAATGCATTGTTCCATGGTCTGCGCTGCTGTATGGCGCTGTAATGCCAGCGACGATATTGGTACAGTGAACTAGAATATTTCACTGTAATATTGGTGCGGTGCGCGCTATAAGCCACGAGCTAAATACAGCTTAGGTCGCACTTCGCGTGTGTTATGAGTGCATCTCCTGTTTCCGAACCTATGTGAGTCTATTGCACACACTTGGATAAATATGTTGCACAGAAAGAAATTCATTCGAAGCCTGCGGTGTTTCGAAACTCGCGGATCTGTCTGAATAGCAAAATGTTTTATAGAGCTCTCGCGTTGTGGAAAAACAAAACAAAAAAAAAAAACAAAACGTCATTCTGCAGATAGTCATTTATTCAGGTTCCAAACATTGCACAACATGCAAATAATTGGTAGGCCGTACCGTCCTTGACCACAAGCGTATACACTTCTGGGAAAAGAAATTTCCGCTTAACGACGAGCACTCACCAGCAACTGGTTGTATGCCTGCTCCAGCTAGGGCACTACTGTAGCCCACTAACATGTTCAATTAGTGCCTCCGCCTATACTGGATTTGAAATGTCTTGCGAACAACTTTTTTCCTCTTATAGAAACTTCCGCCACAAGAGCCTCCTCACCCGATTTTGTGGCCGACATATCAATTTTGACAGCTTTTTCAGGGCCAATTTGCTGTCTCCGGCAGCATCCAGCTCACATGCACTCGGCGTAGTGGAAAGCTTTTTCTCAGCGTGGCAAGGCGATCCTTGACCACATTTCGGGTGTTTTAGTAACCAGGCTGCAGGATCTGCTTTTAAGCCATGTAGTAGCTGGATTCATACTAAACTTCTGAAGCTCTAAATCTCAAATGTAAAGGCGAGCACCTGTCCTCACTTCTTAACTAGTTGTGATAAAGTGGAAATCCTCATTGGCTTCATATACAAGTGAGAAGCAAAACATGCAGCCTGGTTACTTTTAGCAAAGACGGGACATTCGTTTTTCTTGGCCTGTTGGGCTCCTCGGGACTGTCGCCGTCAGATGTCGGCTGCTTTTCACGAGCTAGCTTGTAAACACCGTCTCCGCTTCGCTGCATGAATTGTCTGTTCACAGATATGTTCCTCACTTTCATTTTCTTTGGCAGCGACTTTGAAACATGTTTTGGTGCGTCCGGAAAGATGGTCGGAACGGCGTTATCAGTAAGCATGTGACCGGCTTCTACTCTAGTTCACCGTTAATTGTTTTATACGTGCGCTGAATGAAAACTTGTTCAAAATAGCGCTCGCACACAACGCTTGCTTCGTTCAGCACTCTGTCTGCTTTCTTGATGTTCTGTGACCAAATCTCACAGCGATCGGCGTCGATGGATACACGGAAGAGAGAGGAACTCCCTTGCACAAGCTGTAACCGCTGTTGCAGCCCGGCACTGTCCCTTTTGTCGCGTCGCCTTTCCGTCGTCGTGCACGCATTGCTTACATGTTCCAAGTGGAGAGCACAGACGAGGTTTCAACAACACACCAAGGAAGCGCGACAAACGGCGAAGAACATGCAGAACAACGAAATGCGAATTCCTCAAATCAACGCGCGAAGACGGTCTGTGCTCGTCTTTGCATGCAAGAGAATGGAATTCGCCTCGGTGCACCGCACCCCTTGGCTCACCTGTTACTGGCAGCGCCCTCTGGGTGTCACGCGCGCTTTCATCGCGGCGGCGACCTCGCTCCTCTATTATTCCCCGGCGCGGACGACACACTGCCCAAGATTCTAGAGCACTGTAACTATGGTACTGTAACTATGGTTTCTAGAAGGAGGCAGTGTGACGGGCGAGAGCCGGCGAGGCGCACACGGGAGCGATGAAAGCTATAGATGGCGCTACTTGCAGCTGGTGTGCAGCCGTCGCGGCGGTTGGAGGGGGCGGCACAGGGCACCAGGCACGCGTGTCGCGTGAATTTTGCGTCGCGTTTGAATTTTTATTCTGGTGCGATGCAAACGTGACGAAATGTTTGCAGATGGGAGATGAAAAGATGCATTGTTTTCTCCATCAGTGCGCGCAAATGGAGTTTAGCGACGCAATTTAGGAAAGGCAAGCTTTAATAGAACGCATATCAGAATACTAACTCTACACGCGTTTAGTTTTCACTAAAAGCTTGATAGCACAAGTGAACATGGACAACGAACACGGACAATTCGGAACTCTGACTGGGAGCTTTGGAGTTCGGCTGCAGCCGCGGCAAATATGAGTGGCCACAGAAAAAATAAAAAAAAAATGACTTAGTTATCAGCGCGCTACGACACGCTAACAAGTAGATAAACGTAAAACAGACAGGACGACGAACAGAGCGCTGTTCGTCGGGCTACATGCGCCAGCAACATGCCGTTTATGGCTACGTTACTTGGAAGCTGTAGCTCATAATTGTGCATGCACTGAATATTTTTCATCTCTGTTTTTGCTGGACAAATCCACAAGACCAAAGGAAACACTTCATTACAATTAAGGCAAAGAAATAATTTGCACAAAATGTCCGCGAGAGCATAAATGACGGTTATTTTATTAATATAATATACAAATGCAGACGTCAGAGCGACCGAACAACGAATTAATGGCTATGCTTCGAATTCACTCTGTTTATAACTTCAAATGTTTCTGGCGCTCATTTTGAAGAGCCTTGTCCTTTATTCAAAGAGTAAAAAAAATGAATCCATATAGTTAGCACCACAAACTGGAAACATTTTGCAGTAACCTCTTTACGATGAACATCGCGCATCCCACTTGGTGGAGTTTGTTAGACTGCTGAGAAACTGCGCGAAATCATGCACACTGAAAGCATAAAACATTTCCTTTTTTAACAAAAAATGTGAATGCGTCCCATACTAACGCCGGCCAGCATAGTTCTATATGCTACAACCAGGAACAAGCGTTTAGGGGCGGGGATTTGTGGGAAAATTTTATTTCTTCGTTGTCTCGCTAGTTTGTCTTCTGATATTTTTTTTTCCTCTGAATGGAGCGTACATGTCCCCTCGTGACTCCACAAATTTCTTTCTTCATAACTGCACGACCACACACACACACACACACACACACACACACACACACACACACACACACACACACACACACACACACACACACACACACACACACACACACACACACACACACACACACACACACACACACACACACACACACACACACACACACACACACACACACACACACACACACACACACACACACACACACACACACACACACACACACACACACACACACACACACACACACACACACACACACACACACACACACACACACACACACACACACACACACACACACACACACACACACACACACACACACACACACACACACACACACACACACACACACACACACACACACACACACACACACACACACACACACACACACACACACACACACACACACACACACACACACACACACACACACACACACACACACACACACACACACACACACACACACACACACACACACACACACACACACACACACACACACACACACACACACACACACACACACACACACACACACACACACACACACACACACACACACACACACACACACACACACACACACACACACACACACACACACACACACACACACACACACACACACACACACACACACACACACACACACACACACACACACATTCCACTAGTCAGCATCCTTCAAACTTTTGTCCCTGGCTGTAAAATAAGCCTCCCCTATCAAATTGTTGCGTGCACAGCGATCTTAATTGCATTCAGCTGCTGCTCGGGTGACTTTGAGACCAGAGTCACAATTCTGGCAAGAAATTGTGCTGCTAAATTTCTGTGTCACACATCCTAGTAAAAAAAATTCAATGGGTCCAATTGGGAATTTTCCCATTGAAATGAATTGGTCAAAAACCAATTGTGTTTTCGCCACCCATTGGGCCTGACCATTTGATATGAATTGGTGCTCCCAATTGGAAATAATTGGTCAGCCATGAAGACCAAATGGTTCACCAATTGAACTCAGATGGCATACCCATTGAGCCCAAATGGTTGGAACTCACGTAGCTGAAAAAAAAAAGAATGGAGATGCAATTTAAATGTTTTGCGTCCAGAAGTTATAGGGGAGCCGACTTTTATAGAAGTGGAATGAAATTACAATTTTTTACAGAAATTATACATGAGAGACAAGCAAGCAATACACAGACGGAACTAATACAGATTCAATGTATATATCCGCAGGTTGCATACTTATATATACTCCATTCTCTGAACAGTGCTGCTGGGACCAGTGACACATCTTTGTTATTCAGAGCTAACTTATTTAATTATGCCTGCACTTACAGTGAACACGATATAACCAATTGATAAGATTAAGCGGCATATACTTTTTATAAGAACTTAAATTTTTCACTGTTGTCTCTTTATAGAGGTATGCATATCTCTGCACATGCACATCTCAGTCAAGGATATCACTCACGACTTTCCCAATTGGGAATGATTGCTTAGGACCAATGGGAAGCCCAGTTGGAAGCCCAATTCGTTTCAAATGGGCGTCCCAATTGGGATGCCCCGTTGGTTTCTTCAGTCCCAATTGGGACTCCTAAATAGTTCCTTTATTCCCAGTTGGGAGTCATGAAGCCAACTGGGCGTCCCAATTGGGAATGAGGAAACCAACTGGGCTTCCCAATTTGGAGTGAAGAAACCAGTTGGGTTGGATCGGACAAACCATTTGGGATTGGCAGAACCAATTAAATCTGACTGGTCTTCCCAATTGGACCCATTGATTTTCTTTTACTGGGATCCTACCATGTAAAAGATAAGCTGGCTATCCCTTGTTTCACCCACATTATGGTGGCCTGAACTGATGCACAGCTCAATAAGAGAGCCAGCATCACAATGCTCCCAGCATATGTCCTGAAATATAAACATTTCCAGCGTATTAAAATATTATTTTCATCTGTTGATCAGCAAAGGCATAGCTTAACAATTAAGTTTGGCTTGAATATTCTTCTGTTTCTATGGACGGGCAAGGTTATAGAAACTAGGGCAGATGATAGTTACGAGCAACTTCGCAGGTAATGGGTGAAGATTTGTCTCGAGTATTATATACCGAAAAAGTTGTCCTGACTTAGTATGCCATGCGTTCGCATACGAGACACAATTAGTCGTCAGCTCTATTTCGCAACCTCAGTTCGCGTTAAGCTACATATTTAGGTGGTCTGAAAAGGGGGTTTCGGCTTTGCGTGCTTTGTACCCGCTACTGCGCGGGTAGTCAATACGCGGTGTCGAAGTGGCGGCGGTACACCAGAGTGCGAAGCGCTCCCGCTCGTGCTTCAGACAGGAGCGCGCTACTGATGCTGTTGTCGTACAGCGTTTCAGCGGAGATCGCTCTTTTATGTGCGCTGTATAGCGCCAGAGTCGTCTTTTTTGGGCAGCAGCACTCCACTGCGCGTTCTCTGCCTGCTGTATAAGGTTGCGTATGGTGGTCTTGGGCAAGGCGGTCTGGTCCTGGGTGTCCGTCTGTGCGCCGTATTTCCGTCGTAGAGTCTGCACACGAGCACACCATTTTGTCCGCTGCCTGATTTATTTATTTATAGGAAGGGAAAGGCGTGGTAACTGTCTCACTTGTTTTCTGTGGACACCGCAACCGCGCCGTAAGGGAAGGGAGGAAGGTGGGAGTGAAAGTGGAAAGAGAGAAAGAGGAGCCGTAGTGGAGGGCTGCGGAGTAATTTCGACCACTTGGGGATCTTTAACGAATGCCAGCAATGTGTATATATCGGAACAGCCTCCTCGCCCATCTGCACACCCGCCTTTTGCGCGAGTTTTCTGCGCATGCGCGAAGTCGTAGCGGCGACCGATGGAAACACATTGAGCGGCGTCGACGGCGTTTCTCGGCTCCGCCAGTGCACGGGGGCTGGCGGCACCGGGCGGCACGGTGGTCGTCACAGGCTTGGCAAGACGCGGTTTTTCAGGTTTCCTTCGCCGAGCCGCGGCCAACAACGACGTGAAGCTACAATTAGGGCCACCAAGCGTCAAGATGTGAATGGCCGACCTTAGCTACCTACTGCGTACTCTCGACTGTGCGAAAAACACTTACAGGTATGTATGCATCTAAAGGAAATGTGCATAATGAAAAGTATCTACCGGAGTTTGCACCAAGCCTGTAACCCACCAGTGATAGCAACAATGAGCATTTGTTCGGTGCGTCTGATGGCGATGTATTTTGTTGTTTGTTTTCTTTATGTGCGAAGGGGCCGGGTAGCGCAGATATCACAGGTGGCTGTGTGCGCTAGACCGTAATACTTAGCATGTTTTATCGCGACTGCCGCCTGACTAAAAAGAAAAGAAAAATTGGGCGTTTGTTGTGATGCACCGCCGTTCGCGAGCCGAGTGGTTGAGCTGTTCATGAGGCTCGCGAACGGCAGTGCATTAAAACGCCGTATTTTTTTTCTTAGGCAGTCACGATAAAACATGCTAAATATTACGGCCTAGCGCACAGAGCCGCCTGCGATATCTAAGCTACCTAGCCCTTTCGCACATAAAGAAAAGAAAGGACAAAATACATCGCCTTCAGGCCCCGGCGCAACTAAAGCAATCACGCACCGAAAAAATCCTCATTGCAGCTATCCCTGGTGCGCTACAGCCTGGGTGAAAACTCCAGTAGGTACTCTTCATCATGCATATTTCGTTTAGATGCATACATACCTGTAGTATCTGTGTTTTTGCCGCTCGGAGCATATGACGCACTTGACACTCTTGCACAACGCACAGTATTTTTTTTTTAAATTAAAGGCTCGCCTTCGTGCCAAAGCATCCGGATTTTGTTCCTTTGGTGTACGCAATCAGATACACTTCGTTAGGGAGCTTGATAATCGTCGTCTACGTCCAACCGTTTGCAACGGCAAGGAAACCGCCCGGCACAATAAATGAGTCTCCTGGAGGGTTCATGCTCGTTCACTTGCAGAGTGGATCGCTCTGGACGTAGAACAGGATTGGTTCCTGACCGAGATGCGTATCCGATAGTAGGAGATGCACATGTGTCACCAAGCTGTTGATTCCGCAGAAATCGCGGCGGAGGCAGAAATGAACGTTGGAGATCCTTTCACAACAGAATGACCATTCTCTGCGCACCGAGAACCTTTTCACCACTGCGACCACATCCGTTCTGACTCCTGAGGGCAGAAACCGGCTACAGCACTGAATCATCCGTTGCCAGAAAAATGCCGCGCGTTTCCTGCAGGTGTGCATTCCGGCTGGGACAATGCCCTTTCGGAAATCGGTTAAACGGAACTACCGCTTAAACGGAACAAACGCCTCGCGATTGGTTGGTTTTGTATTAAGCCAATGTAAAAAATATCTCGTTAATCGGAACTCAAATTTTGCGACCACCGCGTTAAAACCGAAAAACTCGAAACCGCAACTAGTTGGACAAGCGCAGTGCCATCGCGGTACGCATCAATGCTCCCCTCCTCCTCCTCCCCGCGTCACCACTCCGGTTTCCGCCTCCGGCGTTTTCCGGTTTGCTCGTACACTGCCCTCCGCATCGCTCGCTCGCGTTCACGGCGGTTGTGTTCAGTTAGGCCTAAGCCCTAGAGCTTTTGTTCGGTCCGATGGCAGCGCAAAAACGACCGCACAATGCACTTGCGTTGGAAAGGAAGATGGAGACCATCAACGACTTCGAGAGTGGTGGCTTCACGAAAACGGCGCTAGCGACGAAGTACGCCGTCCCCAAAAGCAGCCTAACAAGAATTCTTCAGGAATTCTTCAGGAATCCTTTTTCACTAGCCAATAAGTGGTAATTCCCACTCTTTTGACATTCTTTTTTTAAATTTCAGTACTAGTACTACTGGAACAGAAATTCACTGCTTATTTTTCTCTAATAAAGTTTGTTCTCATAGTGTACCGTTCTCCTTATTACCTAGATTTCGCAAATTGAGATCCGCTGAGACTGCCAACTGCGCGCGCGCGCGCCAGCCGCGTAGGGTTCACGCGGAAGCAGATTGCGCAAAGCTGAACCTATTCTCTCTTTAAACGAAACTCCTGATAAACGGAACATATTTTCCCGGTCCCTTGAGGTTCCGTTTATCGAGATTCTACTGTATATGTGCCTCTCTGCCGATCTTCGTGGATGAAATCCTATAGCTGCACGGTTGTAGATGACGCGAGGAGGAAGCGACGCCCATTGCACCATGCCGGCGCCGCGGTGACCGCATTGTGCTCGGTAACTCAAGACACCCCGCGCATATGCGCCGCTCAAAGTCACAGGAGACGATTCCACCTAGCTCTGCAGCATCAACCCCTGGCTGCTTTGCCCTTTGAGATCCCTCTCTCTCTCTCTCTGCCTCCCCCCCCCCCCCCCCCGCTCTCCTGTCTGCCGAAAACCTGCACGCTGAGAGCGTCTCATTCTGTCACGTCGAACACGGCCCGCGCTACACGCTCTTACAATACGACAATACGAAGATAGTATATGCGTACGTGCGTTATGAATGGATTGTGAAAACGCTCTACCTTCCCCCATACTGCGTGAACATGATATGCTGCAATCACTGTCACTACTTTCCGCTCCGAGGGCCAAAAAGGGGGGAAGCTTTCGCTTTCTACCAGCGTTGGCGTGGCCATTTCGTATGGTGCGCTTTCGCGTCGTCTGCTACACTGCCGCTCAATGTATTTCCCGCCCGCTCCCGCATGATGGCGCCACATCCTCGCGCAAAAGGCGGATTCACGGCTGGTCTCAAGGGAGAGAGCGCTTTTCTTAAAGAGCGCGCGCTCTCTCCCTCGAGACCGGCCGTGACCAGTAGTGTTCCTGTATAGGAGCTATACAGGAACGGCGCCGCAGCCGACTGGGGGTGAAAAATAGGGTTAGCGTCCACAGGAATACATGGAATCGAAATATTCCAAAGCAGTTTTCTCATTTCACGGGGCAGCTGTGATGTCGTTATTCGGTACAAAGCAACTATGAACATACTAGAATAGATCATCAAAATATGAAATCTCATTACCGAGGCGAAGTATTTTTAAAATACTGCGAAACATGTTGGGGTGCGACTTGGGAGGGCGACCCGTAGAAATACATGTAAACGCAGCTTACCGGAACATTTTTGTCATTTCGCAGAGCATCAGAAGTGGTGGCCGGACGTTAAACGTTAACCAGCGCTTTGAAGAAGTGTGTGATAAAGTATGGTGCGTCATTACGGAGGCAGTCTACTTTTAAAACTCCCCGAATGACCTGTGTTATGAATCCAGACACCGCCAAAAGGCAAGCTGGTTGTAGCGAATCGCGCAGTTTTGCTTACAGTCTGATATGCTGCCGCATAGGGTAAATAAGCTTAATAATACTGTCACTCCAGTGATACGCCCTAGACAGAATTACATTTAAAAATCAATTCTCAAACGCCATACGACATTATGGACCGAACGAGATTCGCGCATTGCAGCAGACGACAGCGCAGCTGGCGATACCCACCGCGCCCGCCTCCAGCTCCGGAGCGTCTGCTAGCGACAACGGGTAATGCATGGTCGTCTGCAACTGTGCGCGGTCAGTTTATCGTGCTGTGAGCGGTCCCGCAAGTCGTCAGACTTGCATTACTTGCAAGAGCATGTAGTGTGTCACGCAACATGACGTCGGGGCGTCGTACAAGACGTTCCCCCCAAAAATGATAAGGGTTCAATGCTACTGAACCGAGCAAAATAATTCGGCAAGTTGTGTTTAAATGTATTTCTAGGGGGCGCCCTCTTAACTTGCGCCCCTATAGACCAACACCGTGTTTACAAACAAAGAGGGCGCTCGCGGCGCCGCAGCCGACTGGGGATGAAAAATGGGGGTGTCCATAGGAATACATGGAATCGAAATATTTCAAAGCCGTTTTCTCATTTCACGGGGCTCCTGTGATGTCAATATTCGGTACGAAGCAACTGTAAACATCCTAGAACAGGTCGTCAAAATATGAAATTTCATTACCGAGGCGAATTATTTTTAAAATACCGTGAAACATGTGGGGGTGCGAGTTGGGGCGACCCTTAGAAATACATGTAAACACAACTTGCCGGAACATTTTTCTCATTTCTCAGAGCATCAGAAGTGGTGGCCGGTCGTTAAAGGTTGACCAGCGCTTTGAAGAAGTATGTGATAAAGTATGGTGCGTCATTACGGAGGCAGTCTACTTTTTAAACTCCCCGAATAACCTGTGTTATGAATCCAGACACCGCTAAAATGCACATGTAGCGGTGCATTTTGCACCGGGATTGTCTGGGACTTCACATCCAGAACAATGGCAAAAACACCTTAACTCTCAAGAAACTAAAGCGGGTGACAGGCGCGATATCGCACCTCATCCGACGAGTTTCGGGCAATCACAGAGGCATGAAGGAAACGACCTATGTCGTCTAATTCACGCCTTCGTCCTCAGCCGTTTCTTATACACAGTCCCCTATCTCCGACTCAACAGGCAGGAAACGGACGCCTTGGACGTCATGTGGCGCACGGCGTTCAAGACGGCCCTACATCTCCCAGTTAATACTTCCACAGAACGCCTTCTACAGCTTGGCCTCCACAACACAATTGGGGAGCTTGTGGAAGCCCATCGCCAAGCCCAATACTTGCGTCTCGCCAAGACCTCCACCGGTCGCCATACCCTGGAGACTTTAGACATTCGTGTCCCAGCGAATGACCCTACCCTCCTTCCCATACCTCGCCCCCTCCACCAAGACCTTCTCACCAAGCCTCTCCCTCGCAACATGCACCCCCAGTATAACGAGCAACGCCGCCGAGCCCGAGCAGCGGCGCTCCACAAATACTACGGCTCCGAAACGGACACCGTATGGCTGGACGCCGCATGCACGAATGAGGGAGCGGTATTGGCCGTCACAAATTCCTTCCTGAAGCCTGTTGCTACTGTCCCCCTCCCCTCGGTCACCTCCTCGGAGGCAGCCGAGGAAGCAGCCATCGCCTACGCGCTTGCACACACGGAAGCACGCTACATAATTTCCGACTCGAAAACTGTGCTACTAAATTTTGCGCGTGGTAAAGTTCACATTTCTGCATTCAGCATACTGAGCTCGCCCGCCGCTAATCCACCCCGCTATGTGGAGCTGATATGGGTGCCTGAACGCTCCGGGAATCCCGGTAACGAGGCCGCCAATGCGTTAGCCCGAGATTCTGTAAACCGGGCGCCGGCGGCCTCCAATCCGGGATTCACGCGCGGTCGCATGCACTCCTTCAGTGAGCTAATGCAGGCCTATCGGGCCGAGCGACTACTCTATCCTCCACCTCACCCATCTTTAGACAACTACCACCAGACGCTCTGGCGACGACTACAAACGCGCACCCTCCCGTCCCCTTATAGTGCGTCTCGCTACCACCACACCCTCACCAATCCCTCCTGCACCCTTTGCAACAACCCCATCGCCACCCTGGCCCACATCCTGTTCCAATGCCCGGCGGATCCTCCCCCGCGGGGTCTAGAGCATCTTACCACCTGGGAGGACTGGGAGACCCTGCTGCACTCTGAGGACCCGCTTCGGCAGAAGATCGCCACAGACTGGGCTGCCGACGTCATGAACCATAGGAACATGAACGTTTGAGTGTAGTGGGGCCGTGTGGGGGCCCAGGGGCATGCATGCCCCAAACTCCTCTGTTTTAATAAAGTTATTACCACCACCACCACACACTGAACGCCGCCGGCTCAGCTGCGTATATGCCTGCGTATCACGTGTTTCACGCGACATAGCTCAAGCCAATCAATTTTGAGCATCCGCTCCTTCCCAGTATGCCATTATTTTCACCACATCGGTTAATCCAGCGTAAGTGTTCTCCAAACCACCATCAGTAACTTTGTTTCCACTCCAAGATCATTCGTATTTGTCATCCAGGCAACAAGGATAGCTCCGGTTGAAATCAATTTTCACGGCTACGTCATTTTGACGTAACCGCTAAAAGTGCTTGCCTCAACTGATGGTTTCGCGCCACAAGTTTGAAGCACGTGACTCTTTTCAGAGATAATCAGAAAGACAATATGGCGCCGCTAGGGGAAGGCGAATCTCGAGGATCGGTCGGGCTTGGTTTTAAGCCCTCCGTGTCCAGCCCACATTTCAGTTACGTCCAATCGCCACGAACTTCAACATGATTGGTTCGTGGCCATGTGCAACGTCAGTGTAAGTGAAACCCTTTTCACACAACGAAGAAAAAAAGCACACAAAACAAAATATCACATGCTGTCCACATTCCACTGTACACCTTGCCGCGTTCTCGCATCAAGATCATCAAAGCAAATGAGCAGGGTCGTTAGCGGACCGCCGCCGTCTCGCGCCCCCGCTCTTCCTAGAATTTGCAAAGTCCGTGACCTTTGGCTTAGCGGCGGCGCGACAAAAAGACGCTCGGTCAGTCGGTCCTCCCGCGGACGTCTTCCCCTTTGTTCAACGTTCCCCATTCTTCCACCGGCGCCGAATGTCCCCCTTCTGTCTGGACGCGGCGTGTCTGTGAACGGACGTTTCAACCGCGACGGCGGTGCCGTGTCCGCTCGTATGAAAAGCATACTGGAGGTATGCACAAAGCAGCTTAACTTCCCCCTCAGTTGCCTCTCAGCCGCCCGGTGACACTCGTCACTCTAGTGGCTTTCCCTGCCCGGTGATTCGCGGCGCCTTCTCGTCTGCACGCACCAATTCATGCTACAAGCAAACCTACCACGAGGTACTGAGAGCCGCTAATCCGGGGGCGCCTAGCGATACCTTACAGATGGCTTGCGTGTTATGATAAACAGTGAAGCGACCCTTCTCAACGAGAACGCGGTGCCTGTGTTTGCCAGAGAAACGACGACGCGTACTTCAAACCATGTCTACCAAGTAAGCACGTGCATGCGTTATGATCGAAGTTTGTTTGCGCTTCAAGCCAGCTGCCGCATGGTGCGCGCATACACAACTATTTCTCTTAGAAAAAGACCGAATTATATCGGGACGCGTGGCAACGGGACGGACGACCGTTGAGGCTGGTTCGTGTCAACGCTTGCGATGTGCTGTTTGAAAATTGATCTTATTCGGCATGTTGGCGCCGGTATAGAGAGCGCCGGCTGATGCGAGTGGCTATATAATTCACAGATAGCTGACCACATGCAGTCGGCTTTTGTACATATATGCATCGCATATTCATGAATGAATGAATTCCTGTGTATATATATATGCCGCTCGATCAACGGCGCTAATCATCCCAAACATGAAGATTTTCAAGTATATCACATCGCATATCGTCTTGTGCAAATGCATATATATGCACCTTTTGCTGCAGCCGGTGATCGAAGCGCACATGGTCATGATTTAAATATATAATCAGCATGCATCACACCGCATGCGTGTGTCTACTTCTTGAGTATGCGCGTATATGAGCCGATACCTTGGCGAACTCGATCGTGTTCTCGCGAGTGCCGTTTATTATATAAAGGAAGGGCCAAAAGCATCGCGGCTGGATAATGTCAATACTTCGTTGTCATGTGCTATTTGAAAATTCATCAAGTTAACCGGAACGTTGGCGTCGGCCGACGCGATGTTGCACACAGCCGGCAGCAGCTTGTTGGCGACGCCAAGGCTAGCAGACGGCCCGGCCTGCACTCTACCATTCGTTTGTAAGTAGCTAGTGCCGATGCTGCACCTGAACTGCTGGAACTGGTGTTACCGCCGCAGAATTTTACGGAACTGGTGCAAAGAGTGCAGCTGAATCGAACAGACCTCGGTAAAACGGTTTCATCGCTCCCCTGTGCGCCCCTCCTTCTAGGCACCATAGCTGAGCGGTGCAGTCATATTCCGTTCTGCGAGGCGTTTTTGAGCCTGTCCTCGTTTTGCGATGTGGCTTTGAGAGCTCTGAGTAATCGCAAGGAGTATTTTTCAACCGGAAACTCTTGAAAAAGGAAAAGGCCGTCCTCAACAAGCGTGCGTTTTTTTTTTCTTTTTTTTTTTTTTTTTTACCGCCCGGGGCCGCGCGCGTGATTTCACCATGCGCTATGAACACCTTCGTTAGGCGCTTGTAAAGACGACTTCGAAGACGGGAATTGAGCCTGCACTGCGCGTTCATCTTATATTAGGTCTAGTCGAAACCCGCCTGAAGATCAAATACCGCCGAGCCGTGTAGCCGCGGCGTCAATGTTCATGTAAAATGAAAAAGATGCTGCTCCTTTTTTTTTTCTTTTGGTAATAGCTAGGCTGAAACGATTCAGAGTAGAATAATAGTAAATGACATTCTAGTTTAAACCTTGCAACGAGAGCTGGAAAAGGAGAAAAATAAACAAGCAAGGCAAAAGTAGGATCCTATTTATGGTTGAAAAAGCAAACACACACATACTTTCAGGATTTCTTGCACAATTACGCTACGCTGGGAAAGAGAGCAATGGTTAGCCTTGACCGCCTAGTAAAGAGCAGAGTCTGCCAACCAAGATCCGTATAACTCGTGCTATGGTCTTTCCAGTTGTGATGTATGGATGCGAGAGTTGGACTGTGAAAAAGGCTGACCGCCGAATAATTGACGCGTTTGAATTGTGGTGCTGGCGAAGACTCTTGAGAGTTCCTTGGACTGCCAGAAGATCAAATCAGTCGATATTGTCGACCATAAACCCTGACTGCTCATTGGAGGGTCAAATTCTAAAGTTAAAGCTCAGCTACTTTGGTTATCTGATGAGAAGAGAGGAGTCGCTGGAGAAAGATTTGATGTTGGGAAAGGTTGAGGGTCGCCGGAGAAGGGGTAGGCAGCGAACGCGATGGTTAGATGGCATCCTCGAGGCACTGCAGATGAAGTTATGTGATGTTAGAAAGATAGTGAGAGACCGGAAAGCGTGACGTGACATGGTCCATAGATCATTTTTACATATACGATATAATGCTCTTGTTGAACATGTCGGAGCTGCTACATTATTGACTTGGAAAATATTATACTGTAAATACCTTTCCCTCGACATGCTGCGGAGGTTCTGAAAAAAATAAATAAAATTCCTGCTATAAGCTGCCCTATTTTTTCGGACGCCTGCTATGATAGAGATCTTGGCAGTATTTGGCTTTTGCTTATTTAGGCGTTCTCTCAACGCCGGAAGTTCAATGCGATTGACTGCAGTTGCCTTGAACATTTGAAGGCAGTATATCTAATACCGTCAAACTGTTAAATACAATAAAAAACACACACACACAGTGTGTGTGTGTGTGTGTGTGTGTGTGTGTGTGTGTGTGTGTGTGTGTGTGTGTGTGTGTGTGTGTGTGTGTGTGTGTGTGTGTGTGTGTGTGTGTGTGTGTGTGTGTGTGTGTGTGTGTGTGTGTGTGTGTGTGTGTGTGTGTGTGTGTGTGTGTGTGTGTGTGTGTGTGTGTGTGAGCGTTCTATTGTTAAATGAATCCCTCTGATGGCTCGTTCGCTAAGGCGTTCTACTATCTCGGCGTACCACGAACTTGCGGGGCCGATACCTGACCCCGATACCTGATGAGTGTGAAGGGACACGACCATGTAGGTAGTTTTCTATTTGCACGTAAAGGAATCCGGATAACTGAAAGCCATTCCTTTTACAAACTTTGTCACTGCAGCTTGCTGGACTGCCGCTAAATCTGTTTACAGCATTGGCCATACAAGCAATTTCTGAGAGGTAAAACGGTATTGTATTACTACGCCACAATCAGGAAATCTCACGTTCACTAAAACTCTAATCAGAAACACATGTATTTAGACGGGCCAGGAAATGGGCGCTGCTGAGGAAATACGTAAACCCGTGTCAGGTGGAACGTGAATGCGAAAAAAAAAATTGCTACACGGCCTTCGAAATTAAAAAAAAAAAAAATGCTACGTTTATACTCGTTTCCACAAATTGTATTTGTTTCTTGTTCGACTTTTATATGAAGCCGATAGTAGATTTTGTGACCATGCGGTATTGATTGAGCTGTGAAATGAGTGATTTTATTAGGAGAAATAGACATGCCAAATGTTAACAAATTCGAAGAGTATCAACGCAGATCTCTAAGCACATTTTCATTGGTTGACAAACGAAGAGAGAAAAAATGTCAATATCACGGTAATAGGAATTGTTCATGTCTCCTATCTGCTCTTTCTGCTAAGAGAAAAAAGTAAATTATCTATGACTATGTCAGCGAAAGCAGCTGCACAAACGTTGCGACGCGCACGAAAAATTTCGGTCCAGTCGCAGTGTCGTTGCGGCGCAAATCGCAACAGCCCTTGCTTACGGCACCAGCGATTTCTGTCGATGCGGCACGAGCGGCGGCACCATCATATTTTACCAACAATAAAGGTAGAACACGCCTAAGATTAAATGTAGTATTTATGTTTTTTATCAAAATATAAAACACTTTATGCAAAATAGACCTTTTTAACTTTTTCGTTTTGTACGCAACTACGTACAACAGTCACATCAGGTTGAATTTCATAAGCTGGCGGCTGTCTCGTTCGCAACGATCGCTGCGACGGGAGCGGCGTGCGACCAACATGTTGGAAATCTGCCGCTCTGCGACGGAAGTGGCGTGCCCTTCTGTCGCTGTGCGGCTGAAATCGCACTCTGCTGCGGCGAGAATCGCATCATGTGAAACGCACTGAAGATCGTAACGCAGCCCGAACGACGATGGTGGAGCTGCCTTTTCTTTTTCCGTGCTGGGGTTTTCGTGTACATCATCATCATTAGCCTGATTATAATACCCACTGCAGGGCGAAGGCCTCTCCCATATTTCTCCAATTAACCCGGTTCTGTGCTAGCTGCATCCACTTGACCCCTGCGAACTTCTTCATCTCACCGCCCACCTAACTTTCTGCCGCCCCCTGCTACGCTTTCCTTCCCTTGGAATCCAGTTTGTTACCCTTAGCGACCATCGGTTATCCTCTCTTCGCACTACATGTCCTGCCCATGTCCATTTCTTCTTCTTAATTTCCACTAGAATGTCGGTAACTTGAGTCATTTCTCTGACCCACTCTGCACGCTTCCTATCTCTTAATGTTACCCTTACCATTTTTCGTTCCATAGCCCTCTGGGTTGTCCTCAACTTAAGTAGAACTCTCTTGGTTAGCCTCCACGTTTCAGCGCCATAGGTGAGTACAGGTAAGATGCAACTGTTATATATTTTCCTCTTTAGCGATACCGGTAAGCTGCTAGACATAATCTGCGAGTGCTTGCCAAATGCGCTCCATCCCAATCTTATTCTTCTTGTTATTTCCTTTTCATGGTCCGGATCTGCGGTTACTACCTGTCCTAAGTAGACATATTCGCCTATTACTTCCAGTGCTTCGCTACCTAATGTAAACTGCTGTTCCTTCCCGAGGCTGTTGAACATTACCTTCGTCTTCTGCATATTGATTTTCAAGCCTACATTTCTACTTTTTCTGTCTAGGTCATCAATCATTATTTGTAGTTCATCTCCCGAGTTGCTTAGCAAGGCAATGTCATCAGCAAATCGCAGATTACTGAGGTATTCTCCATCTACCCTTATCCCTAACTGCTCCCATTCCAAGTCTCTGAATACTTCATCTAAGCAAGCTGTGAATAGCACTGGGGAGATTGTGTCTCCTTGCCTAACACCTTTCTTTATGGGAATTTTGTTACTTTCTTTATGCAGAACTATGGTTGCTGTGCAGCCACTGTATATATCTTCCAGCACTTTCACGTACGGCTCGTCTACCCCCTGATTTCGCAATGCCTGCATCACCGCCGAGGTTTCAACTGAGTCAACTGCTTTTTCGTAACCAATGAATGCTATGTATAAGGGCTGGTTATATTCCGAGCGATTTTTCTATCACCTGATTGATGGTATGGATGTGATCGATAGTAGAGTACCGTTTCTGAAATCCTGCTTGATCCTTTGCTTGATTGGAGTCTAAGGTTGTCCTGATTCTATTAGCGATTACCTTAGTAGACACCTTATACGTAACAGACAGTAAGCTTATTGGTCTGTAATTTTTAAGGTCCTTAGAGTCACCTTTCTTGTGAATGAGGATAATGTTTGCATTCCATGGTATCCTACCGCCTACTTCTACCGCGCACTCAGTAGTGATATCTCTGAAATTATTGTTCCTTGCTTCTAGGGTAATGTCGCCATCCTCGGTTAGAGCTGAATACCCATTCTGTAACGAAATCCTGAACTCTTCTGCCCTCCCCCTCACCGCTAAATTCGTGGGATTAGGGGTGCACAAAACACAGGATGAACTATGGGGGGTGGGGGGAACTACCACCATTCCTGATCAGGGTTAGCTTTTTCTGCAGAAGACTTGTGGCTGCTGTGCGGTTTCCATATACTATTAACAGCGTTTCTACATATGCCTTTCCTATGCCATGGTTATTGTTACGTTTCTCCACCGAGAAGTGGGACAGCTGACGCGGCCGCCGCACAGCAACAGGCAGAACCGCGAGCGGATCGGCCATTTCGACGCCGTTCATCGGCCGCGCAAGGCTTCCTCCCGCCGACAAGTCTCAACGTGATCCTGCCACGCGCCAAATGTGTGTGCGTGCGTGTGTGTGGGCAAACGCCGGCCAAGCCTGGAGCTCGTGAGAGAGGGCGCCGCCCTCGCCCGTCTGCAGGAGGTGGAGGAGATGAGGTCGGACCATCTGCGATTGAGTCATTCGTCGTGAACCAACATGTTTGGCTCTCCCTTTCCTGTGAAGCTTTACCCTTTCCCTGTGAACTGGAAAAACTATAAAAAGCAGCGGCCGACTCCGCTGAGATAGAGACTACTTTGACGCGCCGTTGGCACGACGCTAGACACCAGCTGTGTGAGAGTGTCTATAATCTCTCCGGGTCAGCTTCATTGCCCGTTTCTTCCTGATGTTACAGTAAAGGTTGTTTCGTTAAAAGACGCCTCGTCTTTGCTGGCACCTTTGATGCCGTCCACGGAGCCGCCAGGCCAACGCTACCGAGGGGCCGCGTGCCGCACGTAATAACTGCTGGCAGCGGTACGCTACCCAGGCGCTCGCGACCCCAAACATAACATTATGTAATGCATGAATGATTCATGCTTAGACTGAATCAAATGCTTGTTATATAAGCAGGTTGTATGTAGGGGTTGCTTACCGTATTTATACGATTATATAGCACGAGTTACTTTCTTCTGAATATCTGAATTTAACATTTTTCTTTTTTGCTGGTCATCAAGATAGCTTTACCACCAGGTAAGCCAGTTGCGAGAAGGCAAATTTCTGGCAACTTCGAGGCTGTAAAATGAGGCAAGGTTAAAAAAAAAGGTAACCATGGAGAAAGACCAGAAGGTGGAAGTGAAAAATAAAAAAATAAAAAGGTGTAGTTATTGAGGGTTCGAATTCTTCTGTTTAATATCATTAGACCATGGCTAATGGGCAAAACATGCAGGCAGCGATGCGGGATTCTAAGCGAGAGAAGAAAGCATGTAGTGCTCAGCAAATCGTGTCTAATCAAGAGGGGGGAAACGAGTGGGGGCATGCTCATGAACAGCGATAAGTAACTGAGTAGTAACAGTGAATAAACCACTCGGATACTTTTCTTTTGGATTTTTAAATGCAGTCTCCTTTATTGTCACATCCCCAGCTATGGCTGCCTTTAATGTTACGATTTCATGTTATAATCGTGAGCTTGTGTTGGAATCGTGACAGAATGTTTTTCTTTTTATTCTCGACACGAACTCTTCCCTCGCATCATATATTCATTACGAAATTGTTTACCTGTAAATACGGTATATTCTGTGGTTCCTCTTTCATCTGATTGATGCCGTGAACATCGGCTGTAGTCAAGTGGTGTGCCTGAAATCCAGCCTGGCCTTTTTGTTCACTAAAGTCTAGGTTTCCTCTTAATCTATCGGTGATTACCTCATTGAATACATTTAAACCCAGTTATAGCCTAACTAAGACAGGTCTGCAGTTTTACTTCTTGGTTCTGTGAAATTTTTGCGTAAGAAGAGTGGAAACCAAAATAAGGAGTACATATAAGTGAAATCACCGTGGGAATGTTTACAGCAGACCCCTATTTCTCGTAGTCATAAACTTGGGAAAAAACATTTTGCAATTGCACTGATAGGGCAACTGTGGCAGCAGCCTCCACCATCTCCGCTGCAGTTCGCGCAACATGGTTATGAGATGTGTGAGGAGGGTGGCTAGAGACACCTCGCCTGGGAAATTGTGCAGTCATGCCACCACTGCTTGAGCTTGACTGGCCGTGAAGGCACCTGTGTCTTCACGTATGTTCCCGCTTTGTCTGCCCAGCACAGCCGCCCCAAGAAACACATACTTGCCACTAACATTGCCACTGCTTTCATCCGTCCCCATTCCAACATGCGAGAGCTGTCATTGGAATCTTGCGAGCAGTTGCATGGTTGTGCCGTTTACCTTTAAATCTGTCAGTGAAGAACTTAGTGATAGGTACTGATTGATAATGATAGTTAGCGACAGTGATGATAATGACAGAGATTACTATGATGTCATGGCCGAAACTTACACCATGATGATATCACATTCAGTCATGACGTTACCAGGCGACTCGAGCACATGTGAAGGTTAACCCGATCCAGTCGTCAGTGCAGCGCCTTTCATTTGGCGTTTGCTCAAACGCCACATGACACAGCATACAAAAGCAGACGCAGTACAGCAAGCATCAGCAGCATTTCAAATTGGCTTACAGGAAAGAAAAGGCGTATCTCACACTTCTCCGCGAACACCTGAATCGAGCCATAAGGAAAACGAGGAAGGAGGTGCCATAGTGGAGGGCATCAGACCACCATGCAATAAAGGCTTTCACCTCATTGCTCTTTAGTGGTCCAAAGTGCCCCCAGAGTTTTTACTTTTTGCTCGTATGAGCATTCAGTTCAGTGCTGCATAGTGTGATGTTAAAAAAGCACGAGTACCAGGGACCGATGCATTTGTCACCTGCAGTCGCTCATTACGACCTTGGCTGCTCCTTTTATGTTATTTTGTGTTTGTCATGACACATTCATGTGTTATCCCGCCGGGGTGGTGCAGTGGTTAGGGCGCTTCCTAAGGATGCGGGATCGAATCCTGGCCTCGGCGACCGCTTTTCGATGGAGGCGAAAAGCAAGGCGACCGTGTGCTGTGGAAATGTCAGTGCACGTTAAAGAACCCCAGGTGGTCGAAATTTCCGGAGTCCTCCACTACAGCGTCTTTCATAGCCTGAGTCGCTTTGGGACGTTAAACCCCACAAACCATTCATGTGGTTCTGCCAGATATATAATAACTTGGCACTAGCTAACAGAAAGTCACTGTAGAGAGTAGTGATGTAGTACTAGATGGTATATGGTAAATGGTATTATATTGTGCAGGCCCACTCTAGCATTTTTTCTTTTTTCCCGGAAGCCTAAGTGGACTTCTTTTTGACTCGGGCAGAAAAGTTTCGCAATTTGAATGCCTATGCTCTTCTCTAGCGTTGCTCTGTGCCTGCACTTCACTGCAGTGCAGGCTTGAGCCAGCGGCAAACGTATACATAACCAGCGCTGCCAGCTTTGGCGAATTAGTCTGCTCGAGGTTGTGGTTACAAAAAATAAAAAGCATCAAGATACCCCGCATGCGCACTTGAGATGCAGACCAAAGGTCGTTCCTGCAGGAAGCATAATCAAATTCAGATGTGGGTTTCAGTTTGAGCACAAGCAGAGTGGTGAGTGGTTTTCCACATTAACAGTGTTGAGCTGCCCTTCTGCCAGGAAGTGCTCTTTGCGAACTGATAAGTACAGTTCAGTTCAGTTCAGTCGTTCAGTCGTGTCCGACTCTTCGTGACCCTATGAACCATGTCACGCCACGCTTTCCGGTCTCTCACTATCTTCCTAATATCACAACTTCATCTGCAGTGCCTCGAGGATGCCATCTAACCATCGCGTTCGCTGCCTACCCCTTCTCCGGCGACCCTCAACCTTTCCCAACATCAAATCTTTCTCTAGCGACTCCTCTCTTCTCATCAGATGACCAAAGTAGCCGAGCTTTAACTTTAGAATTTGACCCTCCAATGAGCAGTCAGGGTTTATGGTCGACAATATCGACTGATTTCATCTTCTGGCAGTCCAAGGAACTCTCAAGAGTCTTCGCCAACACCACAATTCAAACGCGTCAATTCTTCGGCGGTCAGCCTTTTTCACAGTCCAACTCTCACATCCATACATCACAACTGGAAAGACCATAGCACGAGTAATACGGATCTTGGTTGGCAGACTAATGTCTCTGCTCTTTACTAGGCGGTCAAGGCAAGATTGCTCTCTTTCCCAGAAGCAGGCGTCTCCTAATTTCATGGCTGCAGTCTCCTTCCGAGGTAATCTAGGAGCCCAAGAAGAGAAAATCTGTCACAGCTTCCAGTTCTTGTCCATTGATGCTCCAGGACTTGATAGGGCAAGACGCCATGATCTTTGTTTTTTTAATGTTCAGTTTAAAGGCCTACTTGACCGAAAATCCTCGCCGGTTAACTATGCTCCCAATGCATCGGCAATGTAACCAACATTACTAATCTGCGTTTTTAAGGCTGTAAAGCGTTTGGTCTTATAGTTACACGCAGTTAAAAGGTTTGGTAGCAGACGACGCAGCCCTCTAACGGCGTGCTAAGCAACTAAGCATCAAACCGGAAATTGCGTACATGTGAGACGCTCCGCGGCTCCGCTACCACTGCCGCTACCCGTGCACGAGCGGCCCTTTCGTTTTATCTTCGCGTGCTATTTGCTTTTGCGCTGCTGCGTCTCGGTAGTCTCGCTGCGAATGCTGACTTGGCTACTGTGGCGTCAATATATGAATTTTTGGCGCCATGCCAACAAAATGCGTCGCTGTTGGTTGCTCCAACACGCACTCGGTTCCGGCGATCAGCCTTCATCGGTTTCCGAAGAGCGATAAGCTGCGCAAGTTATGGGTCTTGGCGTTGAAGCGAAACCGATGGGAGCCGTGCAAGACAAGCGTTCTTGGTTCGGCGCACTTCAAAGCTGCGGACTTTGTGCATGACGCCAACATCGCCGCAAGTTTGCCGTACAATCAGCTGAAACGACTTTTGAAGCCCGATGCGTTGCCTTCAGTTTTCGCACACTGCAAACGCAGCGAGATCCTTCGGCCAGCCTTCGAGAAGCGCCGTCGTATGGAGGTGATTATGCTTCTTTACAGTTGATATTACAGTGTTGCACTACAGCAGCCTTTATCGTTTTGTATTAATTTTTGTAGATCGTGAATAACGCCGTAGCGGCGTCTGCTACAGCGAGCGTGGGCTCGTCTTCGGCAATCATTGCAGCGCCTGAAACCAATTGCATAGTGGGTGGAACAGAGCGAAAAGACGAAACACAAGAAGAGACGCACAACAGACGAGCGCCTGAAAGCAACCCAGATATCTGTCTCAATGTTTGCAGTAACCCTGAAGTGTCAACATGTGATGGTAAGTTGTATGAACTTACTTCAAAAAAGACTCTTTAGTTCGATATGGATAGGACACTGTAGCTTTATATGTGGCCGCGGCGCGCGAAAGCACTGACGTTTGGTGCTTGACAGAAACCTCGCTAAAACTTGCATAGTTCTCTACAAGGAATAGCTTTTCTGCCACTGTCCATGGAATGGCCACAATGCAGGCCATGGCACATTTAGTGATGTATCGTCGACATATGGAAAAAAATAATAAAAATTGTTTACTGACACATTCCTGGTCACTTTAGTGCCACAGTGCATCTCGACCCCTCGATTTCCAGCACCTGTCTGAGCTTGTAGTTTCGTTCACATTCCATTGTTTGTTCTAATAAAGGCTGTTATCTGTACTTGTCTCCACGTTCTGGAAAATGGCATCTCTAGTTTCTCATTAGCACCTGATGCTGCACTTCTCTACATTGGCGCGTCTGCTATTGTACCATATGACAGATTTTATTTTTCAATATATCATATTGTTCACTTTGTTTGGATAGCCACTGTTTCAAGGTCACTGTTATTTTTTTTTTTTTTAATAAAGCATAGTAGCTTATACAAGAAAAAATTTAGATCAGTTCATCTGCCCACCGGCCAGCCGTGTTTAGTGCCTCGTCGGGCGGTTCGTTCCGCGAATGATGAGAAAACATCTTAACTTGTTTGACGAAGATTCATGGCACTAGATATTACTTTTGCCATGACAAAGCTAGACAATTAGTTTTATCAGCGAAAACGAAACTGAAACGCATGTTTTGCCTTTCGGCTTTTGGGGTACATAATGACAACCTACTACATACGTGACATATGCTTCATTGTACAAGCAAACATGTCGGATATTAGCTCTGATCGCGAATCTGGCGAAATGTCTTCGGATGAAGAGACCAGATATGGGGTCGTTCCATATCAATTCGAGCCGAGAAGCGATTCCGCCGAGCGGGACAGCAGTTCACAGCACCCGCCTTCGGCTCCAAGCCCCCCTAATTTAGACAAGATTATGAGCACGGCATGGTACCTATTCATGCATGCGTGTGTTGGACTGCTTCGTTGGAAATGCATGTGCACGCTCTTATCGCAGGTGCAGCTGCGCCCGATGCATAGTAATGTCAACCTGCGCGGAATGTGTGTGTTGCCGCGAAGATCAGCAGGTCCTGTTAAAGATAATGAATGGCCAGACTTGCGTCACAGAAAACGCCGAATTCGTGACATACTGCTATGGTGGCTAATAATGCCTCACGCCATTCATTCTCGAGTTCGAGTACAAGAAACTACAACATTACCACCTGCGCTTTCACGACGTCGTTGAAGTAAATGCGTAAACTATTTCAGTGATTATTTCCAAATGCACACAATGTAATTTTGACTATATTCTGCATTATTTCTCAGTCGATACAGGTACACTGCGTACCGACATAGTTTGCGTGGTGGGCGTATGGTCGGCTAGGCCCAGCTGTGTCGTAACACTGATAAGGAAAACATTCCCATCAGTTGAGTACACGGGCTTCAAGCGGTCCTAGGTAAGTGTGTTAATAAACTCGCTTCATATATGACACGTTTTTGTGTACCGTACCTACTAAACTACGTTATTTCTATACAGCGGCATGATGCTCCGAAGTACGATACCTTCCCATCAACGGCACCAGCGTCATTTCGTGCTCATGGAATAAAGAGGAGATTCTGATTTTGAAAGACGTAAAACTTTTCTGCTTTCTTCGTTCACTTTACAAAGGACATCTATTCTTATGTAATCGGCCTGGACGCACCGTACTGTCACTGAATCACCTCGCGTTTTTTACCGGGCTCTGCTCGGATTTGCCATACAATACCCGTGTCTGTCTGTAGAAATGACTTGAAGCAATCGGCTATTTGCTCTTGGGGTATACTGGATTATGCTTGATTCATTAAATGTGATCCGAACTCCGCATAAGCTCCAATTAAATACTTTAAGGCGAATATAGCTGCGTGACACGTGTAGTGCGAGCACTTTGGCCACTGTGAAATGCTTTCAAACCTGTCGTACATAGACCACAGGCATTTTACCCGAATGTAGGTGTTCACAGGCGGCATCGCGTGTTCGTTTACATATTATAGTCGTATAAAAGCAAAAAGCATCACGCGCAACCGCTGTCAGCGCTTTGCAGTCAGCGCTTTGCAACAGCCGCCCCAGCAGACAACGCACACGTTTCCTGTCTCAAACAAGCGTCACTTCCGGCGAGCGGTAATGGTAGAGTCCCTATGGCGCCTGTTTTTTCAGTTTCGGTTCTAAAAATGCTGTTTTTTGCGTCCCGCTTGCGCCGTAACTTCTAGGGCCTGAAAGGTTATATTTTTATGGTAGCATTCTCTACATGTATACTATACAAACGTAGCTTTTTTGATGCCTAGAAAATTTGGGTAAAGTAGGCCTTTAAGCCCAAACTTCTCTCTCTTCTTGTATGCGCATCAGAAGTCTCTTGAGTTCCGCTTCACTTTCTGCCATTAAAGTGGTATCATCCGCATATCTAAGGTTGTTGATATGTTTTCCAGCAATCTGCACTCCAACTGAACACTCGTCCAGACCGGCCTTCCTCATGATGCACTCGGCATATAGGTTAAA
This sequence comes from Amblyomma maculatum, assembly GCF_055883805.1. Taxonomy (NCBI): domain Eukaryota; kingdom Metazoa; phylum Arthropoda; class Arachnida; order Ixodida; family Ixodidae; genus Amblyomma; species Amblyomma maculatum. The sequence goes on along the minus strand of NC_139344.1, from coordinate 472,876,404 downwards.
TAGGCAGGGCGACAGTATGCAGCCTTGCCTCGCTCCTTTCTCAATCGGAAACCAATCAGTAAGACCATGCCCAGTTCTGACTGTGGCCTCTTGTCCTTCATACAGGTTCCTGAGGAGACAGATGAGGTGCATTGGAACTCCCATCTCTTGGAGAGCTTGCCACAATCTGCTGTGATCTACGCAGTCAAACGCTTTCGCATAATCAATAAAGCAGAAGTAGATGGGTTTCTGGAACTCTCTTGCTTTTTCCATGATCCAGCGAAGGTTGGCAATTTGGTCTCTAGTTCCTCAAATCTTTCTCCAGCGACTCCTCTCTTCTCATCAGATGACCAAAGTAGCCGAGCTTTAACTTTAGAATTTGACCCTCCAATGAGCAGTCAGGGTTTATGGTCGACAATATCGACTGATTTGATCTTCTGGCAGTCCAAGGAACTCTTGAGAGTTCCTTGGACTGCCCCATTGTAGAACCCCATTATAGTAAAGTTACCGGGACCAGCCAACATCTTACTATATCAGTTGTTAGTGATGACATGGTCCTGAATATACTATCTGGTAATTAAAGTCTGCTTACTAAGCACATCTTGTTGCTTTATGAAAAGAACACTCTAAAATGACTTCCATCTCTCTCTTATCGTCTCTGTGCCATTTCCTTTCCTTTTTTTTTTTTTTTTTTTTACAGCTTGTAGAAGTACCTGTTTAGCATGAATGCAACATGGATACGAATACAGCCGAGCTTGATTTCAGCTGAAAACCAAAGCACTGCGTGAGCGCGGCATCATCTTCCGCTGTTTCCATCTTTTAAGAGGCAATAGATGAAAAATGCGCGACAGTCCAGCACTGCAAAACCTCACAAGCCACGCCTCCAATTCTTGCCACTACTCCTTCGTGCTGAACAGTGTTGTGTGAATGTTCGGCCGTTTCTTCGCTTCCCTTTTTCTTGCTGCACTTTTAATCTATTTTTAAGTGACCGGCCGTCTTCTTTTTGTGTTTGTAGTCAGCTTTACATTTTTCCCCCTACGCGCTGCATGTTTTCCCTCACGGCTACAAGGCCTTAAAGTTGGCTTCTTCTTAGTGCTGATGAGCCTAGCGGTAAAACCATAAAAAAAAAAAGCACTACTTATTTTTTCTTTAAGAAACAAATTTCCTCGCGATTATAAGTAATGCGTGTGCAGCAATGTCATTTCGTGGGAAGTCGACGCCGCGGCCAGACGTTGTTTAGTATAACCTAGTTTTAGCAAAAGCACCTGTACTATGATGGGACTTCAGTTTCACTTTACTATAGCAGGGTTCTACTGTACAATGATAACCGGTCATAGAGACTCCTCCATATTTCACGAGTGGAATGGAGCCCAGTTTTGTGCCCATTGCAGAAACAAGCTGAACAAGCTGGTCATTCTGTGTTTCCGTTTTCTGGAGAAGGTGCTTTGCAGCAATACCTAGCCTTCAGGGGCCGTGCAAAAATCTTAACAGTGACCTCCTACGAGATATTCAGAAGAACTTGTCCAAGAAAACGTATAGACAATCAATACGATCTGTGCAGGGGAGTATGTGCTAGGAGTTAGCATTGCTGTTCTCAATGCCGCTGATGGGTTACGATCATGCAAACAGGTTGTGCCACCTAATCTACAAATCACAGTGCAACACATTGTACCCGTTCTCCGCCCTCTGCCTCCTACCTTCTCTTCATCATCCCTCTTGTCTCTACTTTGCCACCTGCCAATCAACGTCTCAAAGGGACGAACAACACAAGCTGTCTAAAGCCACCACTTGAAGGACACCAAATTTTGGTTACATATTAATATGACAGCGTTAAAGGCTGCCATTCACCAGAAAATTTGGTATCAGGGTTGTGAATGAAAAATTATGGGTGATAGCCAGGAACTGACATGGCTGGGAATTGATTGGTGGCAGGGTTGTGCAAAGTCACTTGATCATTTGGTATGGCAGATTTGGCAGGAGCTGCCAACTCAAGCTTCTAGAATCAGATGGGTAGGTGAAAGGAATCGAACCCTCCAGGACTCTTGCATTTCAAGTCAGACATGCTACCCGTAGGCCACAAAGGCACTTCATACGGCTAGGTTAAGGGAGGCTTTATATCTGTGTGAGGCAGTCTTTCCCATAATGTGGTAGTTCATGACTCTATGCTAAAGAGTATGTATAAGATAATGGAGGTACCACCTTTGCCAAAAATAACCAGGCTGCGTGCTCCTCTTTTCAGCCAAGTAGCAGATAATTTGTACCACTTCTGAAACTGTAAATCTGTGCAAAGTAGTAAAGGCAAGCTGCAGTCCTCACTTCTCAACAAGTTGTGATCCTCTAGGAATTCATGTTGACCTTAGGATACAAGCGAAAAGTTAAACATGCAGCCTGGTTACTTTTGGCAAAGATTGTACAAGGTAAGGGATTAGTGATTAGGAGAGTGCATGTACAGCTGCCGAACTCTTTACTAATGTGCACGATGGCCGCCTTTTCTCTTCTGCACATTGAAAAAGAGCTAACTTGCGAAAAGATTAAGTCTAACCAGAGGCTCACTGAGGCCTTGCCTTATTTTTACCTCTCTGCAAGTTCGATCCCTGCCAAGGCACAGGGGTACAGAAAAAAATTAAGGCAGATTGCAGTCGTGTACAAGACTGATGACACAATGATGCCGTTTCTGTTTGCCTCAAGTTATCCGTGATTATACTTTGAGACTCATCGTGGCTATCTGTTGTCGGCGGACAAGTGTGACAGATATTATGCCTTTTCTTTCCTGTAAACCAATTTAAAACACCGCTGATTCCTGTGTGGTACGGTATTCGAGGAAGCGACAAATGAAAGGCGCAGCACGGATTGGATGCCTGGCAAGGTTAGCTTCATATATGCGTGAATCGCACGTTGAAGTCATCGGTCATCACCGGACATGATGTCATGATGACCTTAGTTCTGGTTATTGGACATGACTGGATGTGGTGTCATGTGGTGATCTCAGTTCTGGTTATTAGACATGACTGGATGTGACGTCACGATGATGTCACATCCGGTCATGGTGACAACATTACTGCGAACACATTAAGCTGTGCACAATAGACGAAACAACCTCCAGCTTAAAGAGCATCACTGTTGAAAGTGGGCGTTGTGCAGTCTAGTTGAAGATTTGGGCGGCTGTATACGAGCAAGGAACTGAGTGCTGTGATTTAACTTCTCAAAATAAATGCCACCGAGTGGTACTTTTTTCTTAATACAGGTCATACATTTACTAGAACCACCTTACTCTGTATTTGACAGCTGTAAATGCTGCAAAAAGCAAGTTTTCTAAACTTGAGGATTTTATTCTGGCATGGCTTATATTCTCTAATCTCCAAAACAACTTTTTTGGGTTCCTTTACTTTGGAAAACTTGGGATATTGTTGGAACAACTAAGATGAGAACAGCAAATTTTACAAATTTGAAATTAAAGTGTATGAGAACATGCAAGATGGTGACCATGGCACAAACGTTTTTTTTTTTTCCGCTTAAAACAAGCTGGGGTAATGTTTGTCGTAGTAACCCAATACAGTCCTTTTCTGAACTGAAGGCGGTCGAACATAAAGTTTGCGTTAAATGGCATGATATGGGTCTGTGTGCAGGCTTCACACAACTCGTACCCTCAGGCAAGTCCAGTAAAAGAATCTGACTGCTGAGCTGCTACCCGGCACAACAGAACCCAGAATGCAACCTAATCCTACGTTAGCCTGCATACTTAATATTTTTTAGACAAAGCATTCATAGAAGGTTGAAAAAACTCGTACATGCAGAATGCGATCAAAAAATCTGGAACAAGTTTTATGACACGCATGCCATTTTTCACAGCATATCACACAACTTGGAAGAAAGTCGACAACTGCACTTTGAAAGCAAATTTTTGTGAAAATGTACAACACCACTGGGAAGGAAAACAATTGAAGCAGTTGAAACAAAAAAATTTGTGTCGGTTTCACCGCGCTAACACATTGAACGACAGAAAAGACAAACACCACGGAGCGCGACCAACATGAATAACCAACTAGGCCCAATTCTCGCCATTAAAAAAATTTGGTAGCGTATGTGTCAGTGAACCCTCAATGTCTATTAAAGAAAGTGAAATCAATGATCTCGACACTAGTAGAACCTGAATAGCGCTGTGTGATAAGGCTGTCCGCAAGTGGCAATAAACAAAGTTGTTAAAATCAAAACAAAATCAAACTTGACAGAACTTGCACCAATATCACGGCTATGCTAAAATAAAATACGCAGACACCATATAACCACTGTTCACAATACAAGTTCTACAAACCTGATGCGAATTTTTATATCATAGCTGTAATGATACTAGCACAGCCTGATAATTACAGTACACCTAAACAATCACTCTACCTGCCTCTATGCATATATTGTATGCATATAGGCACTATGCACATATTTTACTTGACTACAAAGTTCAGCATGTATAGTTAATAACCATGCACATGAAACAGCTCAGGTATTGAAAAGCCTCTTCCAATCATGTTCAAAACCAATATATTCTGATCAAATCAACATGCAAAATGTAAATCTTTCGTAAAAATTTTCATTTTGCACACAAAGACAAAGGTAGCTTTACTGCACATACTGTAGCACGAGTTGAATGCTCCGGGTAAATTTTTATAGTGCTGCAGGGTTTTTATGTGTTTATTATATGAACAATGCAAAAAGAAATTGGTGAACTCCATAAAAGGTGCCACATTAGAACAAAAATTAGCAGTGCTATGCCTAGATAATTCCACTGCAAGAATGCATATGTGCTGACTCATGTTCTGTTGCCATAAACAAAGTACAGTATGTGAGGAATACAATGGATGGAGGTTTGATTCCCAGAGGAGGCAGGATTTATTTATTTTATTTACCCCACTAATCACACATGTGCTCTGTGCTGTCGTACTAATCACACATGTGCTCTGTGCTGTCGTACAGTACAGCAAGTAACGGCATATGGTACCTGTAATAAGACATAGTTCATGCTGGTTACATCGGCTGTCATGCAAAGATGTAATCAATGCAATTCACACTTTCTGTAGTGGCTTAAAATTGTTGACGACTGCGACCCCGAGCAGTTCGCACGTGAACACTGGCAACCACTGTGATTTCATAGTATCGATGACAGTCGCCGCAGATGATGAGGGGAATGTCTGGTGCCCTCACAATGCATCAGCCATCTCGCAGATAAGTGCTGCCATTCAGTGCCACCATTGCAATTCTTGTTTAAATGGCTATGGGTTGTACAAACTGGAAACTCTAGCAGACTAACAATCTTGTGCATTCGCAATGCCGTAATAACATTGCGTGGATAGTAATTTAGAAAAAAATAAATACATTCACAGTTATAACTGGTTCACTGGACAATATTTTGTAAGTAATAATTCAACAATACTGCACAAGAATTTTCAAAACTCTTCTAGGGCACCTATGAATGTCGTGCAGCCTTGGTGGATGGAACCGTGACCGATTATTGTAGTTGAAAATGTAGCCATTAAATACTGTCCTTTTTAAAATGCGTGATAGTGCACAGGTGTAGAACATAAAAATAACATGGCTGCAGCTGCGAGCTATCAGGTGGCTGTCACACATACTCCATGATAGTAAATCAGGTATAGGTATCTTCCATGGGGCAGGTAGCTAGTAGCAGGCTAGGCAGGCAAACAGGGTTCGTCCATGGCTGGTCCACCAACAACGTGACAGTGCTGCAAGTCATCTATACTTGGGCAGATTACCTAACATGCAGACAACTACTGTAAAGTCAAACACTGAATTTACGAAAAAATTAAGTTGATAAATGAAATGTACTGCCTTTGGATCTGAGCAAGAATGAGAACAGAGGCAAGCCGTTTGGCAAGCCTGTTTCGATGCATTCCCTAAAGTCACATCTCTATGCTGTTCTGACCAGTTTATTTGTTTTACAAGAATACACTAGGAAAGAACCAAGCGATCCCACACTACATCTACGTTGTGCACTATAGTTATAAAAATAAAAATCATAGCTAACGAGTACGTGACCCCGTTCGATAATGCAGTACATTTACTTTGCTGTACAGCGTACCACTCGTCTCGGGACTGACGGACAGCGTGTCAGGCCCTTATCATTTGCCAAAAAAAGCGAAGCTTAATTTCTAGTAAATCAACATTACACACTATTAAGAAGCAGTCAGTGAAACAGTTCTATATTCAGTTATAGTTTGCAGTCTGCAAACTATTACCACAGTCTTTATGCATAAAAGCAACAACAGGCGCATACATGCAGCATGTGCTGAAAAGGCGCGTCCGATGCAAGTGCAAAACTGACGTTCGTCTCGATGATCTTACGACTGCTAGGGAAAGCTACATGCCTCACAATCACACTAAAAATTAATTCAAAGCACTTCTGACACAAACGTAAGCCTTCGATGTCTTTGTAGTCACAATGCCTAAACACTTTCAACGGAGCGCTTTATTTAGTTCTGCGCAGGCAAGCTCAGAACTTCGCTCAGACAACCTCAAGTGCAGCAAGAAAGTAACCTTGCTGCAATGTTGGGCAAGTTATACACAGTTCAACGTCCCGAAACAAATGGTTCCCAGTTAATTTCACACAGCGATTCGCGGAAGAATCGCGGTTCTAGCGCAGGCACCGTGCTTACCAACATGGCACTCGAGTACGTTAATGTTCCACAAATCAATATATTAACTAATTTCCTTCCAAAAAGCAATCAGCTGGCTTTCTATTCGACTTACCAAAGTGATGCTCACTGTGCGAAGTAGGACTTTTTGACGGGTTAGTTGGTACATGATCTTGACTTTTATAGCGCTGAAGAAACACCACAGGAAGAAAGACACAAAAGGACAGAAGCGTGTCGTGCGTCGCGAAGTGCGTTGCCTGTGCTGTATAAACACAGAACACAGCCATTTTATGGTTCGTTAGCATTAGCAACAAATAGATAAAGCGCAACACAGGCTCCGCAAAGCACTGGAAGGAGAATAACCAGAGTCAATAACGCGTCAAACATGTTTTTAAAACGTTTCATGTAACGCGCCGCAGCGGAAGGGGCGATGATGATGATAATTACGCACGCACCATCGTATCTAAAATTGTTGCAAATGAAACTATACAGTTTCAGTTAAACAAAGGAGGTGGTGACGCACAAACTACAAGTGCAAATTTTAATTATCTAAAGGTTTCCTTTTACTGAATTAATTTTTGTTGGTATTGGACGTTTTCGCCACCTGCAGCGCTGTCACTCAACCGTTGCAACGGCGCGCCATTTGAACCGGCTGGTTGTAAGATGCTCGCACAAGTCTTTGCAGTTCTCTCGAGTTATCTCTTTTCAGTTCAGCTCTCTCTACAAGTCTCTCAGAGGCTGTATGACCCATTTATCTCGCCACAAGTACCTTTTAAACCACTGTTCAGCAATGCGACACTAGAGCCATTCAATGAAGGACTCTGACTACACTTATTCCTAGTCTGGCATTTATTTCCTTTGCGCATTTTCACTCTGTCCATTCATAACAAAAACTTGGAAGAAAATCAAGTGGCTAAGTGGGCTTCCCACAGTGCGGTTACATATCTATAGTTATTTCATAAATTGGCAACAGAGCTTTGATTCATCATCGTCACTGCCTGCACTAGGCATGCTGAAGGGAATTAATTGTCTGCAATCATCGCTGCTTCATGCGTTAGCTGCAGCCGCCAACCTTGGCATATTTGCTGACATTATCTCTTCATCCCAGTGTCTGGTATCCCTTCCTTGTTTCGCTCCCTCGAAACCTAATCGATTAGCTGAAAAGCCCTATTTCCTACATGTCCAACTCTAATGCTTCTTTTCAGTTTTCTGCATCTTCATACTCAAAGATGTGCACCATGTGCTGCAATCTCAACTGCAGGTACTCTACTGCCCAGCACTCTGTGTCATATGGTATGGTGTTGCGGCAGCATAGAAGTACCACCCACACAAACCATCAGATGAGGACCTGCTTATGCCCTCACCTTTTTGGACCAAGGACGCCACCTGCCAAGGGCAAATAGGGCCTGCTCATTTCAATAATAGCATATTACTACTTCCTTGTTATGATCACCTTGAAACTGTGCTTTAATCCACATCTGTGTTTGTGAAGATTTTCCAAATTATTTTACTTTCTATAACCTGCTGCACTGTCCTTTGCTTAGGTATTTTAAACTTATGCTTTAATATCCACTTTTCAGCCTTTCAAATGATTACATGATAGCAAGCTGCCTTTTATTAAATTATATGTACAGCACCTTCCAAATTTACTTTCACCTCTTCTTGCTCTTGGGGAAATGTTTCTCATGGTTCAGATTCAGAGCGACTACCTGGCTTAAAAACATTACTCTCTTCCTACGTCAGAAACCTTCCTACCTATGTGCAGCAGTGACTTGGTGGCTATGCTTTCGACTGCTAATCCTAAGGTTTTAAGATTAAATACATGGCTACATTTTGGCAGAGGCAAGATGTAAAGACACCTATGGGCTATACAATGTCAGTGCATATTAGAGGACACCAAGCAGTCAAAATTAATTAGCTCTTTCCCATGCTTGCTGTCTTTCATAGACCGCATTAGGTTTTGGCATTCCAGATCCTTGTGTGCCATGTCAATACCTCTACCTGTTGTAAAGTGTTGCTCTCATCACAAAGGGTTGAAAAATAAATTTTCATCTTGTAGTTTTTTTAGGTCCTTGAGCATGTGCTGTTTTTGAGGCAGTGGACAATATTTGGCTGGGGCCTTAGACATGCAATAGCTCAAACCAGATTCGAAATCGAGGAAACAGTTTAGCTGAAACAAATGTCTATTTCAGCCTCATCGGCATCAACTGCAATGCCCGTTCTCTTTTTCTACAGGAATATAATGTAGACATGATGCAATGCTGTTCTCCCAAATGTTTTCCGATTGTCATGGCTACTACAGTTCAAAATAATGAGACCAAAGAGCACGACACACAAGGAATGCTTATTCGCAATGGAAGCATTTTATTACAAGCTATGAAGTAAATACATCTGTCGTGAAGAACAAGCAAAAGATTGTAAGAAACCATCAAAAACAAAATTTAAAACCCCATCTAGAAAACCAAAAATCTAATGCCATGTTTTCATGGAAAGCAGCCATTTTTCAAAAAAGGCTGCTCTTTGAAGCTACTCACAAAATTATTTCAGCATAAATGCTCATTTGCTACAATCCTCTTTTTTTTCCAACTAGACACAAAGTCTGCAAGACCTTGTGTATAAAATGTCACCAACCAGCACGCAGCTGTTATGCCATCAGCAAAACCATGTGCCCAACTGCTCATTGCACACTGGCCAAAACTCTGCACTGCCTTTGGGCAAGTAGAAAACAGCTGCAAAGCATCTTAAAACCCATCCACCTTTTGTTTCTATTTCAAGGTGCTATCATTTCTCCTGCTTCAATCATTCCTTTCATTTTCAGGTGCGATTCTATAAACTGAACTTGTTTATGAACCACCCTAAATTCGAAAATGTGTTCAAAACTGCTGTCTATGAGGCAGCGCCTTCAGAATGCGCGATAGCCAAAAATACTTTTGCAGCAGACTCGTTAATAACAGAGCTACAGCCATCAAAACCGGTATGTTTCTCTCCTTCCCTTCCGTCACCAGAACCTCTCCCTCCTTCCTGGTCGACTAGCCTCCACAAGAGACATGTAGGCTCCCTGAATACGGGAAATGCGGAGCGCCATCTCTTGGTGCTTTGAGAAACTATGCCCGCCATGTTGGTTCGGTCAACAAAATGAAAACGCTGCCCTGTGCTGGGTAAAAACAGCTACAAGAACGCATCAAATGCAGTCATTATGGCCCCGACTTTTACAGGCATTCTTTTTTTTCTTGCTGACTCAGGTATGAGAGACGCCATAGCGAAGGGCCCCGACAATTCCGACCACCTGGAGTTCTTTCTTTAAGGTGCACTGACATTGCACAAACACGGCTGCCTTGCTTTTTGCCTTCCATCAAAACGCTACCGCCGCAGCTATTTTTTTTTCTTGCTTTCTGCTACCCAAGCACCACCAGTGACCTTTGTTTGAAGGTTGAGGATGAGAAGTGAGCTTTAGCTCATCCAGCTACAATGCCAATAAGGAGGAGGAGGGGGAGAGGCTGAGCTCAATGGGTGGCCGAAGCATAGGTGCGGGGCCTGTGGCCTTTCTTAGGAAACCAAGCCTGTGCATGTATGGATGTTCTGTGTTTTCTGTATTCATGAATATGCATGGTGTACCATGGCTGGATTCGAGTGGTGACGGTGCGCTCTTTACGACCTACGCATGGAGGGTGCTTCCTGTCTGCTACAGCTGCGAAATCATGGGACTGTGTGGCATTGACGCGTCTACTCAGTGATGCCGTCATTTGGTGTGCAACAAGCTGGAAAAAAAGAAAAAGCGGAGGCTGGCCAAGCCTGCGGCTGCAAGCCTGCACTTTCACCCGGTTGCGATTCTTGCCAACGAGATGTCATAAACTTGAGCGTTCAGAGTGACCTGCAGTGATTTTTGCCGCTGTACTGAGGGTCATAGATGATAGGTGTGCCGGCCGTGAGCCATCCTTACAGGCTCTGGCTGTGTATCAGCATCTTACCGAAGAGCCAGAACCAGGGAAAAACTCTCATAAAATATAGCTAAATTATTAGAACAGAGTTCTCCATCACTCGAAAATTGATGAAAGGAAACACCGCAAGTTTTTCAAACTTGCAGGCATGTGCACGTCGTTCAGAGGAAATAAAGTTCAAATGTGTGGCAGAAAACATACGTATGGGTCCGGACCGAAGGAAATACCAAAAACACACTGCGGCCGAGAAGCTCAACTATTGTCATGAAGTTAGCTTCGTTACAAACTAGCCGCAGAGTTTAGCAACATAGGTGGCAGGCAAAGACAAGGGTCGGAAGGCTTTCCTACTATCCTTATATGAGAATGGTGATGAATGTCTCCTGTTATTTCCAGGTGATGTTGCGCACGCCTCAGTACAGGAAAAGCAGTTACAGTGAATGCGCTGTTCAAAGTGCACAAAAAGTGCAATAATAGCAGGTTACCTTTTTTTTTTAATTTGCACTAACAACTTACAACAGGTCAACGACCAGCCACGTGAAGGCACTCGAATTTTCGGTACATGTGCAGAAGCAGAGAGAAATGTGCCCAAAAGCGAAAAGATGCCGTCACACTGGCATATCATTTGAAATAATGCATGTAGGCAAAACAGGTACTCCTCCTTGCTCGGCCACTAATTGTAACAGACCTGGCAGAACGGGCCCGAGAGGCCAAAAATGCGCATGTGATAAATTCTGTGCTTCTGTAGCCATGTCAATGCATTTTTGACAGTACCCCTCATATCATGAAGGGAACAAAGTTACAGCAGGAAGAAAAAATCAGCTTTTTTGCAGCATAATGGGACTGACCTTACAATAGTATGCTGCTACTTGCCTTACTGCAGACTGATATAATCCAAATTACTGTTGCATTCAGATGGTAATTAGCACATGTTGCGCACTGTAAGAAATATGACAAAGTAAGTATTACTACGATCAAAAGGTGCTAAATAATACTATTGCCTGAGCCTACACTGCACCGCTTTTGCGCATACAAAATTGAGACTACATAATTTCTCTAAGTATTTCGCTCACTCCGTAAACTGAACACTTGAAGGCGCGAACGCAGGTGCGCACCGGGCGCCGCCTCAGAAGCGAGTGACAAGGGTTGGGTAAATCCTGCACACCCTTCACAGGGAAGAGAGCCCTGCTTACCTAGAAGAGCTGCCATTATATCTGCGGCGAATGCGCAGGCTGTATGAAAGCGCGCGCCGCTGCCACTTGAGTCCAGCCGTTGGTGTATGAATAGCACAGTGCACAGAACACTCTGAAGCATGCATAGACAAGGGCAAGAAACTAAAAGCCTTCTTTCTTGTCTGAGTGTATGCATGATCGTGAAAACGAAATGCAAGACAAAAAAGTGCGTGACATCAGCAGACCAAGTGACACCCCTCGCCCATCAGTCAGAGAGACACCAATGGATGCAGTATCTGTTGGTACCTCGACAAAGTTCGATGGCCAGCGCAAAGGATGAAGAGGTTTGGCTGTCTGAAAAGGACCATGAGAGCTTTGGTTTGCATTTTGTTGCTTTCCAGTGTGTGCATCGCTGCAGTATTTCGCAGAGATTATGTCCAACGCCTTATCGGGCTTGGTTAAAATGTCAGCCTGGTCAGTAGCCCTTGAATATGTTAGCTCTCTTAAATGAACAATCTGAAATAAGCAAGGACATAAGTTGTGCTGGCCATATTGTGGACTGTTTTCAAGACAATGTGTGTAATGCCAAATAATCTGAGAAGTTGAATAAACCGTTTGGGGTGCCCTGTTTTGTTTTCTAAATATGCATTGTAAGACCATTTAACACAGCTTGGCCACCCAACTTGTGCACACCAGCTAACACAAAGCTTTAGCTGCGCTACACTAATCCCTCTGTCACACAAACACTTCCAATCCTCATTGAACTCAATCTGCATTCAGGCTTTCAAGAAGGATTGAAGCATCCGGTGCTACACGGGCGTTTTCAGTGAGCATTGAGAAATTTCCTACGTGGTCTGTCGTCTGCTGTCAGTCGCAATGAGTCTCAAAAGGAAATTTAAGATTGGGGTAATGATTGCACGATTTCAGTGTACACAGCAGCATTCCGCTTTTGGCGCCTCAGGTCACCTAACCTATCTTCCCAGCGGTCAAGTGCTACAGTGCAGTTTCTCTTCCGCTCCACAGTTTGCACGCTGAGGCAGTCGAAGAGAATGCCACCTTAGCTTCCACTGGCGGTGGACTACGGTGTCAATATAATAAAATTAGCCGTTCTACCAATGTTCTATTATGCCTTTTAATGCATTTATGTGTTATTATGTGCAGTTCCATTGCATTTATTCGTTTTCAAGTTTTAAAGCTCGTTGATGACGAGGGTGTCAATGACCGCTTTTGAGTGTGCTTGAAATCTCGAGAGCGATTGAGGAAGCAACCTTGAGTCAAGCAGGCTCGAGCTCGACTGCACTTGACAGTTGCCGTGTGACAACCTCGATCTACAATGAGTTGAATGTAGATCCAGTGCAATGAGGATCGAAACTGTTCGTATGAGAGCGGTTTAACTCGCATCTTGCAGGAACAAGCAGTCTATATACACCTTTTCAATAAGTGTTACTCGGTGCCACCATATTGTTCGCTCCTCCTCTCTGGACTGCTGCAAACCGGCTCTGCTTCCACTGTGCTAGCCCCAAATGCACAAAGCAGTCCAGCAGGTAATATGGTGACACCCCGTGACTACTTATTGGAAAGGTGCACACTACTATGACTGTGCTACAGTATGCTAAGGAAGTGAACACACAAAAAAGCCAGGCAATCATGTTACTCTGGTAACAAATGTTTAATTGTGGCTGGCCTTGCATATGGCGGGCAGTAATGCATGTACCCCTGTCTTCGGACAGGACAGCAGGGTTGTAAGCATCTCCAGCAAACACTGTGCGGATGTTCGTTTTGTTATAAAAATTTAGGAGACACTTGAGATCTGTCTTTAAGAGTATAGCATGGCAGCGTCAACAGCTCCCGTCTGCAGCTTCCCTTGTGGATCCTTGATCACATACATGCACCTTGCTATTTTATAAATGAAGTGTTTAAAGAACTTTGCTGCAACCTAAAAAAAAAAAAAAAATGTAGGAAGTGCTTAAGAGCTCTAAGATTGCTAAGGCAAACACAACCCGGCACCAGAATTAGAGTATGTGACTAATAGGTACGGTGCAGGGAATGCAGCCTTATAGTTACGTGCGTCAAATGACAGATTGAATACCACACGCCCATCCTCAGAGGTCCTGTGAATAAGTGCATAAGTGGCCCGAGTATGCATGGGGTTGCCATTACCCTCTTTGTCACCTCTCCGCAGCGGTTTGCACAGCCAGGATGCCTCCTTTCCTCCTCTCTGCAACGCGGCAACAGAGCACGCACCTGCCAGAGCTCTTCACACGCAAGTTCCAGTATGAAGGACATTTCTTGATGACAATTTCTGATCACACTTTCTGTACATGACGCACATGAGCCAATTAAATTACCGCTATTTAAATGCCCTCTAAACACGTGAATATTATGAATATAAGCATAATACATAAGATAAATTCTCAGCACTGGGTAAAATATTTACAAAGTATTGTCAAACATGCATATAAAAAGAAGAAATTGTAATAAAATCTTGAGGATATACAAAAGGCAGAAAAATGCTAATTTCTTAAACTACAGCTTGCAAATGAAGTTTTTTTTTTTTTGCCTCCTCCTTCAGCACCATGTAATTTGTTTATTAAATGAAATATTTACATAATCATGCTATTAGATAATACTAAAATGCAGGTATTTAGATGCTCAAACAAATAAATGCCCATGTTTTTGTTTTGGCTTTATACATAACATAAAAAACTTTTTCTCCGAAATTTGCAGAAAAAATCCAAAAAGTGAATGAAAGAAAAATAATTCAGAATACTAAAAATATGCTACACTGCCTCTTTTATTACTAGTAAAGATATGGTGCACGTACCAGCAGATTTCTTTTTTTCGTAGTGCTGTTTGGAAGCAGTGGTCATTCTTGACTTCCTGCAGCAGCTGTTGAGAGTCTCATGTACCTATTCTCCAAATCACACTAACAAAATGCAGCGAAGCCCAACTGCTAAGGAAGTAATAATTTACGCTATGAAGTTCATTTTGAAGGTGTGCTGTTCTCTCAGAAATATAGCTAAGTTGCTGAAAACACCCATTTTTAAGCTCGGCCTTCCTCTACTCATTTTACAGTTTATAGCGTTGGCATTTCCAAACCTTTCAGGATTTATGACTGGATTATTTGGTGATATGTTTTCCAGAAGGTGGGAGAGTTTGCCATCAAATTTGAAAATCTTCAATAGGAGCTCGGTGTTCAAACTCCACTCGATTTGCTTGAAGAAGTTCCACACTTGAAGTTCTGGAGAAGCCATATCAAGTAGTACCAAGCTTTCATTGCTGCTGAAACCCAGCGAATGGAAACAGAACAGTGGGAACACAAAATGAGCACGTGTAGCTGACCAAGAGTGATCAGAGATTGAAACTAAGCTTTTCTTGGCCACTAGCTGAAGTTCGAGGCTGACATTTGACTGATTCATCATCTGAGCTGAACTGAGAGCTAGTAAAATTGTCTTCAAGAGACTTCGCTACTGCTCTCATAAAAAGAAAATTATAGTAGAAGCAGCAGAATCGTGTGAATGGCACCAAAGACCTCTTTATTTCGAATATTTTTTTAAATGTCGCACTGTGCCAGAAAGGGGGAAAAAAAAAAAAGCTGCACACAAACAGAAACTATGGTTGTCACAATAGCCCCACTGCGGTAGTGCAGTGGTTAAGATGCTAGATTACTGTGCCGGAGTACCCATGTCCGAACCCAATCGCTGGCGGCTGCTTTCGATGCAAACGAAGTGGCACCCGTGTGCTGTGTGATGTCAGCGCGCATTAAAGATCCCTAGATGGCCAAAATTACTCTATAGACCTCCACTATGGCACCTATTTCTGTCTTTCCACTTTGACTCCCTCCTCCCTTCCCTTACTGCACAGTTCAGGTGCCCACAGAAACAAGTGACAGATTCTGTGCCTTTCCATTCCTGTGAACTAGTTACTATAATTACTTTTGTCATACTATCTGCTTAAATGGGGCTACATGTTCCAAACACGAAAATTTGCGTCTGCCAGTGTGTGAGAACCATCATTCATATATGAACGATTGGCTTAAAGCGGTCCTGAAAGGTATAAGCCCTAATCCCTTAATTTGTGCCGGTATTATCTCACACATAATCATCAGCATTGATGATTAGGAGGCATTGCAGATGAAGCTATGTGATGTTAAGAAGATAGTGAGAGACCGGAAAGCGTGGCGTGACATGGTCCATAGGGTCACGAAGAGTCGGACACGACTGAACGCCTGAACTGAACTGAATCATCAGCATACAACCATAATCTACCACATTGTGCCCAAGACCACCCAACATGGGTATAAAGCTCTGTTTAACCAAGCTGTATGAATGTGGAGTAGCATGTCTGATCCAAGGGTCTCGGAGGGTTCTATTCCACCTCACCCTCTCACCTCAAAGGAGCTGCCTGAGTTAGCAGCTCCAGATAGCGTCGTCCTCTTTTCTTGATCCTTTGTCTCTTTTGAGCTTTTTCACAATATGAGCTCCAGCCAGTTCGGCCATATCACGTGGCCTCATGACATCGCAGAACCAGACAACCAATCAGTGCATGGCCATGTCACCTGCCAAAGGCATGGTTGTGATTTTTCTCAAGGGTGACGCCTTTTACGCTACCGCAATAAAGCAACCATTCTACAATAAGTCAGTTCTTGTGGAGCACTTTTCACTATTGCTGCTGCATTGTATGATATGGGCAGTTCAAATTATGTCCCTTCTGTAAAGAGCAGTTTGTTTGCACAGCCTCCTATCCGATGTGGATGTAGGCTACAATCCAGCACACAACAGCGGCAGGGCAGACACATTAAAAAACATGGCAGCCCTTACGAAAGCCAGCTGCTCCTTCAGCTGATAGAAAGTCCAAGATTTTCCCAATTCTATTATCTTGTAGGCAATGGACAGTAACCCGATCGGTTTAAGTTTGCAAGTGCCTGACAGCCCCTTTTTTATAGATTATGGTACTGTTAGGATCCTTCCAAGATTTCAATACGCTTGAGGTCGTGAGGCACTACACACACAAAGCAAGCAGTTTTTCTAGCACAATCTCCCTACCACTCTTCAAAGATCTGCAGTTGCCTACCCATACCAGCCGATTTCCCCCTTTGCATTGCTTCTAAGGCTTTTTTACTTCCTCCATGACCAGCATGACGTACAACCTGCTCACAGTACTGCCCGTCATCCTGACTGCTTCAGCTGCTGCTGTGACTGCTTCAGGGCAATGTCATCAGCAAATTGCAGATTACTGAGCTATTCTCCATCTACCCTTATCCCTGAAGGCATGTCACCTAGCACATAGTACAATAGGTGCTGTCAAGAGAGTACAAGAAGTGGCCGATTCCATGCCAAGTTACCTAAGACAATGCCATGTTTTAGACACAATCACACACGGATAACTTTTTCTCGGAGAACCACAGCTGTGTTACATCCACAAGGGATCAAGTTTTCTTCTATATGACAAACTCTCCAATAAATGTCAGGCCCGTATCGGTTATTAATCTGTTACTTTAATTCACAAGGCTAGAAGCTAGACTGGCAAAAAATTGCAGTCACACATTTGTGCTTCCCACCTCCCCCCACTGCAAATCATGTGTTTCAAACCACCCAGAATGATTTTCAAATAATAGCATATCAGCAAATGCAAGGGTGACAATATACAACAAGATTAAATACATTGCAAGCAAGGTGTTTTAAACTTAACTGGGAACACGCTCTAAACCTGTGGAAGCAGTGAGAGTATCCATTTGGTCACATCAGTCGCAGCTCACTGCACTACCGAAGTGGCGGTGTAATCGAACTGGCGAAGGGAACTCGTTCGTCGGCACCAAGAATTCCTTGCCTCTGCAAATGTAAATAAACGAGAGTAATGTTGCAATTACATTTAGTTTGCATAAATTCAGCAAACTCACTCACAGTAGAATTTGGTTTGAGTAAAGCAAGTGAGAGTGCCTGCTGCAGAAGGAAAAAGGTAGTAACGAGACTGGCTGTCAATGCTAGCACAAATTTAGCACACTTACAAAACACTGAAATAGCAACAAAGAGAATCTAAGTTAAATCACTTGTGCAGTAAGTGCCCAATATGCTGCGGCTTGCATGGAACTGCAATGGAGAGTGCTTATAGCAGCAACTGCCAAGCTCTTTGACAGGATTATGAGGTACTAGCAATGGTGCCTCACTCTCCCACAAAACATGCCAGCTCAGATTAATTATTGCTCTGTTTTCAAATAAGCTGTCAATGGCCTAGGCAGCAGCTTGAAGCCAAGCACTGCCAACTATTTATGTTGAAGCAGGCAAAAGATATATATATTAGAGAACTCTGCGGTAGCAACATGCATCCAAAGTGTTAAATCTAATAAAAAAGCTCAGTGAGTTCCACCAATGCAGTTATATCGGAGTAAGAGGACAGATATTGTCACAGGCATGAACCTATGCTAGATGAGGAGTAATGAAGTCACCCTTATACACCGAAATAAGTGAGTACTTGACTGTGCAAGGTCTGAGCAATTAAGCACATGAATTCGGTCATGTATATAACCATACTTTTGTAGCCATTTCATGCTGTGCAGTAGGCTTGTTGCACTTCGAGGCTCATTCCGCACAGGACCAACTTACGTTTAAACAATCTCTCAGCTGGCCAGCAACCCCCCTTTTAGCAGTCCGCAGATATTACTCATGTATTGCAGCACTACCACGTATGGTCTGTACAGATGAGTGCCACTTACCTTTTAACAGTTTTCCGAAAGAAGCCCGACATTTTTTATGGGCCGAGCCGCTCCATCGGTTGAAGCTGCGAGGAAGGCAATATAACCTCTCGATTATAAACCAGCGCGTTCACGCTGGCGCACGCAAAAACGCCTTATACTGCCCAAACAAATATAAGCGAACTCAGAAATAGTTTTACGTTATCTTTTAGTCGCCTCATATGTCCCAATACCCCAGTGCATCCGGAAGACAACAGCAACCGGCGACCGATCGGTGCACAGCAGCAGGTATGGAAGTTGTTCCAAGCGCAATGAAACGAAATCGTGGACGCGTGGAGTACGCAGTCTCCTCGGCTCCTCACGCCTTCGCCCGGAGACTGTCGCGCGATTACGCCGCGTCAATAATTGAGGCTAACGCATATTTCAGCTGCGGTGCAAAAACTCGTTAAAGAAGCT
This sequence comes from Amblyomma maculatum, assembly GCF_055883805.1. NCBI lineage: Eukaryota > Metazoa > Arthropoda > Arachnida > Ixodida > Ixodidae > Amblyomma > Amblyomma maculatum. The sequence continues at coordinate 472,857,527 of NC_139344.1, read as the reverse complement.
GCAAGGAAGGCGATGGCAGAAAGACGACAAATGCTTTACTTAGAGTTCGCGGGCATGTATGTACGACTCACCGCAATCAGAAGGCTGCAAGTAGGACAGCACCGAGGGCTGCGCCCTTGAATTTAAGGCTATAATCAACGAACTGAATCCGCATATCACCGAGTTTGCATCTACCGGGATGATGGCCCGCAAACTGCAGCAGACCGACGCATGAAAGACAACCTAAAGTGCCTAGGGCCCGCAAAGCGCAAATGCTCGTTGTCTGAAAAGCGCACCAGACTTCCTTCTTTGGGCCATACTAGTGTCCCTAGAAATATTGCTAGTCTGCCGTCCGCCGGCCGCGGCGGGGGCTGCGGCCTGCCGCTGAATGATCGCCGCGGTGGCGCTGCGGTGAACCGGAGTGCGCCACTGCTGACGGAGCAGACGACGCGCGCGCCCGTGCGCTTCGAAATGCATTCGCTGCATGCTCATTGTCAGGTGCCTTGTACATGCGATGCCACTCTTTAGTCTTTGATTTCAGTTTAGTCGTAATATTGAATTCGCAGCCGAGTTGTTGGCATAACCACGGATGCGACTTTTTTTTTTCGTGAGCGAAGTTTTGTGCGCATGCCCCTGAGCCGATGTACAATGGACTTGAATATTTGGGGGCTGGGATTTAAAACATTCCTGTGCAAAATCTATTACCCCCTTCGAGCTGAAATAACGTTCACAAAGTATCAAAATATTGTCTACGTTATCTGATAAGTGATTCAACATCGTTACTTGCCTAGATTTTCCGAAATCGAGAAAAGACTGCTCTCGGTGGCGTGCACAATTTTCGCAGAAGAGAGTCGAAACGCTGCTTTGACATGGTGCGTCATCTGTCGAGCAGCGAGGCAAGCTCCATCCCGCCGTTGGCCCCGGTTCAACGTTCATCGTTGGGTGCTGCGTACAGAGTGGGTTATCTGTAACAAAATTTCATTCTGCTGGTGTCATAGAGTTTCCTACTCTTACCTAGAGGGAAAGCTGGGCTGCCATCTATGGGAGTTTACATGGAGTATCCAGACGACCGGTTCAGCCACCATGGGCGCTCAAAGCATCATGGGCCGGAGAGCTACCGAGTGCAGAACTACAACTTTTGGCCAAAACTAATGCAAAGATAAAAGTTGTTCTACAGTAAATAATGTTCTAACATTCAATTTTGTGACTATAAATTGCAAAAAGAGAGAGAAACAGCATGTCAGTGCGAAATTTATCCAATATAAGCGATCGCTCGCTCTCCTATTGGCTGAGTATTAAGCTGCGCGGAAACCAAAATTTCGCACCTGTTGAGCATACCATAAAAAGAAAAAAGTTTTTGAAAATATATACGGTTGCTTATTTACTTCAAGAAGATTTTGATGGCATTTTAGAAAACCGAAACTGTTTATTGGCGCAGTCTTCTGTTGCGTTTGCACTACTGTGGCTTTTGCGCACTACGTTTGTAGTCTGCTACTGCTCGTCTGCTCGCTACCTATAAGCGCGCGGCGCGCGCTATTTGACGGCTCTCACCATGTCTTGGCGTTGTGCGTACGGACTCTGCAAAGAGAACCACAAAGTACGAAGCGGAAGCCTGTCCTATCACAAGTAAGTACCTGGCGTATATATTTACCACTGCTTATCACGTTGGTATTTCCGTGAATTCGTGAAGTCGCGTCTGCAATGCGCGCGGTGACTGCCCGGCTTCGAAATGGGTGGGAAAATTTCAACTGCGGGTAAGGTAACTGTAGCTTGTCGAAGTAATTGGCGCTTCTAAAAGGCAAGTGTCGGCACGAGAAATGTGCAGAGTTTGACAGTAGCAGGTTCTGAAGTTTAAAATTCACAACAAAAAAGCGTTCTTTCATTTTCTCACCTGTTCATTGCAGCTAGCAAGTTAACTCTAAAATACAAAAAAAAAAAACTTTTTTTTTTCGGTTTCTCACCTGTAGCAAATGTGTTCAATGCACAGGTTCCCACTGGACAACTCCGACTTACTTTCGAAATGGCTGCAAGCGATGGGGCAACCAGACTTCAGGCCCAGCAGATACCAAACACTTTGCTCGGCTCATTTCTTAGCAAGCGATTTTAGAGCAGGGCGTCAACAATGTGTGCTTCATGAAGGAGCAGTGCCATCGCAGTTTCAACACAACACTGGATGCACACAGGTAGTTATGCACACTTGCATGTACTTTTGGGGGGTTTCAACAATTAACAAGCACGTATCTTAAAAAAGAATAGCTTGTAGAGGCCAAATGTCAATATACAGTTTCTTGGCTCGGCACAGAAAAAATGAAATTTATCTTCTTTGCCAAGATGATGCAGTGCAGGCACAGCACTAATCAGGAAGTGATGCAACTTACTGTAGTTGCCATGGAGGATGGTACCATTAATATTACCATTAATATTTAAAAACATTGAGCACATTCAGCAGGTACCTATAAAGTTGTGTGGGATAATGTGACACTACAACTTGAGACAACCTCTTGGCCTGATTTATTACAAGTGGCAATGGTCTTACACCACAGATTTTAAAGACGTATGGCAATTGCAGACAAGTAAGTTTAACATGGACGCCTTTTGCTCCCAGGAAGTACCACAGCACAGTGGATGTGCTGACACGGCTTCACAGGAACAACCAACACCACCACCAGGCTCAGGAGACATACCATATGCTGCAATCTCCCTGCCAACAGTTCAACAGCCATCAACCAGTCACCAAAACTCAGCAGTAAAACATGACCACACATACAGCCGCGAAATAACCGAGGACAGGGTGAAGCTGCTGGAAGAAGGTCTTACGTCTGCCCGAAAGAAATTGAAAGTGCTGCACGAAAAAACAACAAGATATGAGAAAAAAAGTGGAACATTACTGAATGTCATTGAGGAGATGAAGGCGAAAAATTTGATTTCCCAAGAAGCTGAAAAAAAGCTTGAAGAGTTTCAGAACCTCCCACAAGAAATTCTAAAAGGATGGGGAGAAAATGCAGCTGCTGAGCATTCCTGTCGCAGGAGGTATAATGACGAGATGAAAAAATTTTCTTCCACACTTTACTACTATTCGCCACGGGCTTATGAATACTTGGGCAGGCTGTTTCCTATGCCTAGTGCACAGGCGATCAGGAAATGGCTACAAGTTGTAAGTGGCTGGCCAGGCTTCACTGCTGAAGTACTCAATGATCTAAAGGTCAAACATGGGCAAGATTCACCACGGGAGCGACTGTGCTCTATACTACTTGACGGGATGAGCATAAGGAAGGCATGTGAGCTTGATGCTTCCAGTGGCCGTCTCATCGGTTATGTAGACCTGGGGCACTCGCCAGAAAATGAAGATGTCAATGATGCACCACTAGCAACAGAGGCACTAGTGTTCATGGTCGTTGGCATAGCAGCACCGTGGAAGATGCCATTTGGTTATTTTCTCAATGCTGGCCTCTCCGGGGAAGTGGTCAAGAACTTGCTGCTTGATGCCATCCACTGCATAACTGAGTGTGGACTGACAGTAGTGGCCGTCGTATGTGACTGCCTCAGCGCGAATGTGTCAATGGCAAAGCTGCTTGGATGCCAGGTTCACGAGCATTCATACAAAGACCTGAAGACCTTCTTTCCCCACCCAGAAAATCAGCATCAAAAAATCTTCATGCTATTTGATGCCTGCCATGGCATAAAGCTGCTCAGGAATCTCCTTGGCGACAAAGGTGTTCTAGTCAGCAGCTTCTATGGGGTAAGAAATACTATATTTTAGCAATGAGAACTGATAAGTGTATTCAGCTGTCAACAAAAAGAGAAATTTGAAGGGCACTTAAGCTACGTCTTTAAGAGTATGCTGCGACAGCATTAATGACTCTTGTCTGCAGCTGCTCTTGTGGATGCACACATTTTGTTACTCGCTCAATCACTAATTCTGTAATTTATGCCTCTATAATATCACATACACTCATTAGCATATAGTTGTAAGTTACCATACTGTACGGGTGACCAAGGGACAAAAATATAAAGCACCAATTCAACAAAGCCATATGATGTGCCTGTGTGGCCTAAGGACAGCACATTTGATTGGGAATCCAAGGGCGGTGGGTTAGATTTTCATCTCCTCCCAACATGTGGTCTTGTGATGTCACATAACCCTATCGGTGGCCCATTGTTTCACCTACGAACTCGCATAGTTGTGGCCATGACTTTTCAGCTCGCAATGCTGGCAGCAGCAATGCTAGAAATATTTGCTGCAGAATGGGACCTTTAATGGTGTTGTGTTAAAACAGCTTATGCACTGCCTCTATAAAATATATTAAATAGCCTGCTGTTCATAGTTTCCCACACAAGCTAAAGCCACTAACACAGCTGCACTTACAAATGTGAAGACTAAGGGAAGTGAAAAGAAGTTTAAATGACTGTAAATGACTAAGCTATAAGGAATAACATTCACATCAGGCTTGTATGTCTGAAAGACAATGCCCTTGCTAGTGCCAAAGCTTTGTTCATATAGCATGACTAGGCTACCGAAGCAAATAGCATAAATACAGTGGCTGCGTTTAAAATAAAAGTATGTAGCTGACGAACATTTTGCTTTTATGTCAAGCAAAAATTTCCTTTTGCTTGAATTTAAATCTTGAGTGACATTATGGAAAATAATATAAAACAAACCATTAAAGAGGCTGTGCTCACTGTAATCACTTTTCATAATAATGAACGGCCTAAGGGAAGATAGGTACAACTGTTTTGCCGACAGGCATTCATCTGTAACAAAATTATATTTGGACCAAAAGTTGTAGTTGATAGTAGTATTGCATCTTGTTTAAAAATGATTTGTTGGTTTATAGGGTTTAACATCCCAAAGCAAATGAAGCTATGAAAGATGAAATAAGGGGGCTCCAGAAATATTGACCATCTGGGTTCTTTAACATGCACAGACTGTAATCGCACACTGGCGCCTATCTTTTCGCCCCCATCGAAAAGCTGCCACCACCACCAGGAGTCAATCTCACATCATTGGGTAGTCGTGCACCCTAACCACTGAGCTACCACGACAAGACGTTTACAGAAAAAAAGATGGCCTTCAGCAAATGTACTAGCATTTGAAAATTTGCTCCCATCTAGCTTATAACCTGGTCTGCAGTGAAAGTAACCTCCTCAACATAACTATGCGGAAAGCAATAGCATAAGGCAAGTGCAATTATACTGCTGTGCTCCTTTAACGAAATCATTCATGCAATGTTTTTCTACTCAACTCTCCCTGTTCAAGGATATCCTTCACTCTGCCGCTTAACTCATGCTTTATGGTGCTTAATGTCCCAAAGTGAAGCCAGTGTAGCAGAGTTCCAGATAATTTCGACCAGATAGATTTATTTATTATGCACCAACAATGCACAGCACAAGGCTGTCTTGCATTTCACCTCCACCAAAACATGACCACAATAACTGGGGTCAGTCACTGGCCGCCCAACTCAGTGATTAAGCACTGAAACCCCCGAGCCACTGCAGCATGATATGCTTAACTCAGTAATGAAAAATTATACGGTGGTAGAAGATTAGTCAAGATTTCAACTGTGCTTTGCGGTGAATATTACCTTAGGATACTGCAGAAGTAAAACGACATGGATGTCATTTTAACACTGCAGAAACTAAAGAAAGGCAAACAAGCTGTTTAGTGTTCAAGAAACTGTAAATGCCAAGGCAGTTAAGATGGCTTTGCAATTAACCCAAAATCCTGTGCCCCTTTACTTCACAGACTGTCCGGTGGGAACACATTGTGCGCCTCCATGAGCTGCAGGATAAGGAAGGGCTACGTGCAGCCAACAAACTTTCAAGAGCCCACATTGAGTACTATCGACAGGTGAGGTAACCTCTGTAAGGTCGCCAGCAGAAGTTTAATATCCTGCTTTTTTCTTCCTTTAATAGGTGATGAAAGTTAAGCTAGCCGCACAGGTATTCAGCAGCTCTGTCAGCAAGGCCCTAGAGTTTGCCTCACGGCTGCAACTCCCAGACTTTGAAGACTGCAGTGGAACAGCCAAGTTTATTGCCATGGTTGATCGGTAAGACCTACGATAGGTTGCTTTGCATGTATTTTGTAAGGTACTGTAAACAATGGCATATGGTTAGGTTAACGCAAAAACAATTTTCAGGACATAAGGTATGCAAAACCTCTAACTGTCCCACTTTAAACAAGGAGACATAAATCAATAAGACAATGTTTTATTTACCTTAAGGCTAATTCTTAATGCTACAAGGGTCACAACTCGGACAGGTCTAGCAATGCTGAACATGTTTAAATTTCTCTGCCTGTATCCACAGATTGTGATGATTAAGGAAGCGGCTGAAATGAAAATAATCAGGATCTAAAAATAGCAATTCAAGGAAAAACAAGCCACAGTAAAATAAGAAAACGACCAACAAAATTTTATGGTGTAATGATTTCACACTAAATGGCAACCTTAAGAAGTAGTAAGCAGCAACTAACTCCAGTTACAGTCAGAGATGAAGCCTGTTCTCTGCACAAGTCCTTCATTTGTATTTGTGTGGGCAAGGCACTATTGGCATGACAGTGCGCTATTACAGCTCCGATGTCTCAACATAGTGAACACCTTGCCTTTAGCCCACCTTGTCTATTTATAGTAAGCGCTTGTTTTTTGGCTAACAAATTGTGCAGACGAAACGTTCAGACGAAAATGCTTACACAGCCAGGCAACTGGCAGATACCCTGTAAATAGCTTTCTGTTGTTCAAAACCCCTATGGCTAGCTTTGGGGTATCTCTTAATGACCTATTTACATGTACAAGCAATATCCTATTGAGCTCGGGCCTATAGTATAAGCCTGTAAAGGGTAATGTTTGTAATATAACAATGTATAAAATACATGCATGTGCACAGTTTACATTTGCACAGGTATCATTAAAGGATATGTGCCTGAAACTAGACATATCTCAACTATGCTCACTTCAGAAAACCCTCTTTTGGGCCGCCTGCACAAGGACTGAATGCCTATGACATGATGCCGCAGGTGCCGTCATCTACAAAGGCACCAGTTTCTGGGTGATGCACCTCTGGTGACAGCACTCCACAAACCTTGTGTCACTGAGACATTGAGAATATGCCTGTATAAGGTTAATGGCAGTAATGTGCAAATATTTAAGCAGAACTTAGGTCTTGCTTATACATAAATGCTTAGAAAATGAGATGCCTATCATAGCATATGAAAATAAAAATTCATATATCATATTATGCTTTACGAACATGAATAATTCATTCAGCTTGCACTGGTGTACAAGAATATGCAGAAAGCTAACCATTTAGCATTATCTTTCAGGACATTTGACCACTTAAACTCCTGCAACCCAACAGCCAAAGGGTTCAAGGCACCACTGCGGCCGTCAACACTCCAGTATCAAGGAGAGGTGATGGAGGTTGCAGGGAAGCAACTAATGGACCTTCGGCTACCAGATGGAACACCGGTAGCTCAAGACGGCAGGCGCATGTCTGTGATTGCACTAGCATTCACGCTGAAGAGTGTGTCACAGCTGGCAAAGACACTCTTTGATGCTGAACTATGCAGGTGAGTGCGCATCTATGCTACAGTCACATGCTGCATATCCCTAAACAGTTCACTGACAACATTAACTCAGTTCATGACGCAAAATGTCATGTGCGCACATTGAGTTTTTGTGCATTTTGGCATGCTCATTTTTTGTGTTTCATATAATTGTCAGCAACTAGATTGTTAACACTGGTGTTATGATGTGATACTCGTAATAATTAATAGAAAAGACCAAGAAATAGCCTACACTAGGATACTCAACACTGTGTGTGTGATTCTGGCAGTGAACAAGCAGCGCGTATATATTGCTTGATTATTCCAACTACAGCTATTGAGACGGCAGGGCTAAAAGACAAATTAAGACACAAGCACACCAGCCCTTTTCCCTTTAGCAGAGACGAAAGTCTTCACCATGGAGTGGGAAATAGGGCAACACTCAATGTTAACGCTTCACATGCACTGACAAATCACAAAAAGAAACATTAAAAAAAAGTGATTACTGCTAAATGCCATAACCTGACCTTTTTCATAGCACTTATAGAATCCTTTATGCAGTATATTGTTCGTCTAGTTGGTTTATGCTTCATTAGTGACCTTCATTCATACAAAATAATAAACAATTTCAACTTAATTTCTTGAACCCATCCCGTATTCAGTTCGAGCTCTATTTAAGCAAATGAGTACAATTGCAAGCAAATGAGTACAAGTACATAAAGAAACAAGGCAGGTTATAGTTACACCGACATGCTTTTTCACACTGCAAATATAGTATGCAGCAAGGTTTGCCTCCAAACACACAGGAGTGCTGTAATGGCCAAAATGAGTGTACTGGTATGCGTTTCACTGCTGTGGTAAGTTAGATAAAAGTAGATAAGAGTTAGCAAAATTTTTCACGCCAAAGCTGCAAATCAAGCTGGAGACGGTGTTGCTTCAAATACGCTTCCTCTATCCAGTAAAAGGGCACAAAACCTGATGCCGTGCTTTGGTTGTAAAAACATTTTTAGGCTTTTGCATAACTTAAGTAATGATATATCTAAATTCATGCCGCCAATTGTATGCAGCCATAGGGGTGCGCAGGGTTCAGCATTAGGGCGAGCCAAGTTTCAACACAGTGCCCCTCGCACTTAGTTGAAACCAAAATGCAGCGCAAAGATGAAGACTGGTTACAAAACATTTATCTTCATCATCATCAGCCTGACTATACCCACTGCAGGGCGAAGGCCTCTCCCATATTCCTCCAATTTACCCAGTCCTGCGCTAGCTGCATCCACTTGACGCCTCCTAACTTCTTAAACTCATCCGTCCACCTACCTTTCTGCCGCCCCCTGCTGCGCTTTCCTTCTCTGGGTACCCTGTTTGTTACCCTAAGCGACCATTGGTTATCCTCTCTTCACACTACATGTCCTGCCCATGCCCATTTCTTCTTGATTCTTCTTCTTGACATTTATCTTATAGTGATGGAATACAACAAGCACTTAAACATGTATAAAAAACAAAGCACCTTTTGCCATGGATGCAGAAGATAGATGACATTAATGGTAGTACACCGGGTAAATTGGAGGAATATGGAAGAGGAGTTCGCCCTGCAGTGGGTATAGCCCGGCTGATGATAATGATGCAGAACTAAAAATGATGCAACGAAACGCTTCCTGAAACAGTTTCTTGAGTCCTTGGCTTTCCAGAGGCAAGGGTGGCAAGTAAGCAGTTCTTGAAACACATCACGGGTCCTCTGCTGTAAGCATCGACAAAAAACTTGCACGGCCAATAACTCTCCAAATGATGACAGAGGTCCGAGATAATAAACGTACAGAGCAGATCTGGCAACCACCTTAGAGGATTAGGGGGCAGCCGCTCCTGGTGCACATGTCTATGCTTGCAATCTTTGCCTCTTGCTTTATCACATGCACCAAGCAGAGATAAACAGTGCTAAATGTGATTCCTAATACTGTTAGTGCTGTACAGACAGAGCAAACTCAATAATAGGAGAATCAGCACAGCACAATAAATGTTTACTTAGCCTCTGCAATGGTGGCAATCTAATGTGTGCAGTGCTCACCAGTACTTTTGACATTCTTTTATGCAAGAAATTCAACTTCTCATTTTTCTCGGCGCATACTCAGTGGGCAGAAATTTTCCCATAGTAGATCAAATCTTCTATTCTGTACTTAATGATGTCACACAAAAAAATGAGAACTATTTATTTTACCACAGAATTTTCATACTTTCATTGATAACGGCAATATCCTAAACTTCATTACACATCTGGTTGCTACAGAAAAAGAACTAGAGGGATTCAACACAGCTGTACCGGATGTTGAATTGTTGATATAAGACACACGGCTGGTTTCAAATTGTTTATTTCAGTGATTTCTTTAATGCTGTAATGAATAATAACATAGCCACTGTAGTAAACTGTTGCAGTTTCTTTTATAAGCAAAAATTAAAAATGGTCTAGAAGAAAGGAAAGGTGCAGTCCATGTCACACTTCTCGGTGGACACGTGAACCATGCCATAAAAGAATGAAGGAGGCATTGAAAGAAGAAAAGAAAGAGCTTCAATATCAAAGGGCTGTAGAAAATAGCGGCAGCCAGCTAAATTTAACAACCACTGCTTATGTAATGTGCCTGGCCCACCAAATCTGGTGCATTTGGTCACAGCGCACACATATGGGACAAAAGACAAAGGTTGCATGTGTGTGGAACCACTGTCTTTTGTCCCATTCACGTGCGCTGGGACCACATCATTCCGTACCAACTCGCCAAGATTTCCACTTCACTCTAACCTGTCATCCACTCATGCCACTCATGTTTGAATTGGCACCACCTTAAGAATAGTGTTCCTATGGAGGCTCCCTAGTTCGAATGCGGTTACTGATGATGTGATGTCACTGCAGGTTGTAAAGATCTGTAGGTGTCTGATGTCATTGCAGAGCCATCTACTATGGCAGCTCTTTTTCTTCCTCCTTTAACTCCCTTCTTCTTTCTGTTACAATGTGGTTCAGGTGTTCACCAGGAAATGTGACAGATACTGTGTCTTTCCTTTGCAACACCCTAAGAATGGTGTCCATATGGAGGCTCCCTGGACTACCCCTCCTCTCCATGGCAGCAGGCATGTGGCACAGCATACGTGCCCAGCAACACTTGAAATTGCGGCATCAAATGATCCTAACGAACGTGGGCAGCGGAGCATAAAAGCTGTAGGCAAAGCTACCCGTTCCTCTGCCACCTTCACTGAGTCACTCTATGAGTGAATGTTTTTTATGCTCCCTTTAATCTGCCTACACCTGAAAATAATCCTTCTACCATGCATCCAGAAAGCAAGCAATGAACCAGTATCTGCAATCCAAATAAAGAGCTTAAGGATACCGTGCCATGCCTTCACTGTTCAGTTACTGTCATGACTATGCACACAATGCATACACTTTACCGAAAGCCACATTTTTTTATCATGATTCGGGGGGGGGGTTCGCCTTTACACAATATGCGGTCCCATGCGTAGAAGTCAAATTACTTGCAACTTTCAAACTACTAGGAGAGTGTAGGGACACCACACTGAAAGCTGTTTCAAATGGCACATTGTTGCAGAACAGTGTGTGCTGGAAAACAATGCTCATAGTAACAGGCCGCTGTTATCACCTGGCAACCCCTAGAGGAGAGTGCTGCACAAGACAATGTGTGGATATGAGAACCACACTGATTTTTTGTTAATGTTTCATATTATCTGCTCTCAAGTTAGGGGAGCAGCCCTAAGCAGCCCTGGAGCAGCCCAACATCAGTCACAACTTGTCTCCCACACATACAGAAATACCGAGAAAGCAATAAAGAGGAAGGGGACAGATACCAATTACAGGTACACATTGGTACCCAACAGAGGAAAGCTGAAAGGATAGAAAAAGATTAGCCAACAGAACAATATTGGGAGTTCAAAAAGGGACACATGAGCTCATAAATAAATTCACAAAACCACTGCGCTCCTCACACATACCATCCACCGTGTTGCTTGCAGGTACATTTGCACGAGGAGGCTCACACAGGATCCCCTGGAGATGTATTTCAGCTGCATCAGGCAGCGCGGTGGCTGGAACAACAATCCGTCGCCTGCCCAGTTCCGGCATGCCTACCGAAGCACTATTGTGCATGCAGCTGTGGTTGCTTCAAGGAACTGCAACGTCTCCACAGAGCTGGAAGGCATTTCCTTATCCAGGAGCCAGCGACAGCAGATCAGGCCCTGCATGGAAGACAGCTGCTATGGATTTCAACTGCCAACATCTACACTGCCACAGTTGCTGCTTGACCACGACTACTTTGCTCTAAGCGAATTCAAAAGCAAAGTGGTTGAGTATATAGGTGGCTACGTCGTCAGGGCAATTAGCAGCACCCTTCATTGCGCTGAATGTGCTGCTCTCCTTGTGTCCGACAGCATAAGTAGTCTGTTAACATTGATTAAGAACCAGGGCGGCCTCATTGAGCCATCACGCTTTGTCCACGCTGCAATGCATGCTGCTGAAAGAATGCTCCAGCAAACACCAGCTGTTGAAAAGCATAATGTGACTGAACTCACACTAAAAGCGTTTAGAGAATTTGTGCAGCAACACAAAGCCATACTGGAGGAATGTGCACACTACACTGAAGATCCACACCATGTCATCACCCTGACACGAGTGGTGCAAAAAAAGTACATTCGATTACGGCTCCGAGAGATTGCCCGCCGTGCCACCGAGAAAAACCGTGGTGCTTATGTCAGGCATCAGTTCACAAAACGTGTGCTTTTTGCACACCAGTGAACAGTTTGCCCATGCCCTTTCTGCAAAAGTGCTTTTTTTTTAAATTTTCTTCAACGATTTACGTTCAACACGTTAACTATTACAGTGTGCAGCATTCATCCTTAAAGGACCAGCTTTTAGGTTAGGGAATCACTTTTTTAAGCACATCGTTTTTGCTTAGTGAACAACTGCCAGCTAGCATTTCTGCCCAGGCACGCATGTGGATTGAAAGAGTGAATGCTAAAACTGACAAATGGCACTTCTGGCCAGGCATCTGTGTGGACTGAGAGAATGAATGTTAAAACTGACAACTGGCATTTCTGCCAAGGCACTTGTGTGGATTGAGACAGTGAATGTTAAAACTGACAACTGGCATTTCTGCCCAGGCACTTGTGTATACTGAGAGAGTGGATGCAAAACTGACAACTGGCATTTATGCCCACACACTTGTGCATACTGTGTACTAAGAGAATGGATGTAAAAACTGACAACTGGCATTTATGCTTAGCTACTTGTGTGTACGCAATAGTGGATGCTGTGAAGTGGTCCCTGTAAACACTGAAGCCACTCATGTGGGCTCCGAGTAGACGCTGTGGAGTGGTCCCTGCTTGTGACATCTGCGGGTTGTGCACCGACAGTGCAAAGTTACAAGAGTGGAATGTGTGTGGTGTTCGTTCAAAGTGAAGTGAGTGTGTGAAGTGTTTCTGCTGCATGACAGCGTGCCCGTGTTTTAACGTTTTTGCCTTGACACTCACCTAGAAGTGGCCACTCAGGTCACAGCAAAAAACTTTTGGGGGGAAGGGCAGGAGAAGTCGAGCCCTGGGGTCGTAGCTGTGCCCCGCCGCTCTCGCCTCCTCGTGGTTCCCCCTGGGAAACGCTGGGGCATTGGCAAAAGCCTTATTGGCATCAGCCTTTGCCTCAGTAGGCCAAAGAGAGCGGGAATCAGTGCCTGATCAAGCATTCTTAGAGGTCGTATAGCCCACAAGCCGTCTAAATTCAAGGATGAAGCAAACGACTGTAGGCAATATTAAAACAGCTATGCATAGGAATAAACGTAACAGTGCGCGAAACATGCAAAATATTGAAAAAGAGATGGTAAAGGCCTAAATGTGCATACGAATACCAAGGTTACCACGATTAAGAAGTTAGGAAAATTGGGGTTTGAATGCACGACGAGCACCACTTTGCGTGCGCTGCCTCAGCTTGTTCATGCGCAACAGGAATTTTATCGGTGTCGCCGAATTCAAGCAAGCGCTCGGATTTTATCGAATCGAGCAATAGTACGCAGCGGTGAATTGGTCATTCGGCAGGTAAGCCCAGCCAGGCTTGATGTCAAATTCGCGTTCGCAAGTTTCAATTATGTATAGAAAAAAAAAGCGGGCGGCTAGTTGGATGAAAGTAAAGTTTTAACTATCCAGAAGGGCACCTTTAAGACAGATGGGCCTTTGGCGCATATGTCACACTACAAATTGGAGTGCTTACTCGGCGCCTATATTGAAAAATGAACAAAGTGCTAGCGAAAACAAGCAAAGGTTTGCGTAGGTGCCGCGTCCGCTATCAGCTGCGATGGGGAGTAAAACAGGTCAAATCGCTTCACTTGGACGAACCTGGACGAACTGACGCGTTTTGTCGCTCTTGCAGGCCACAGCGTGCGTAGTACAAACACCCGTTTGCCGAGAAAACCTTCGGCTACTCCAGACCTATGATAAAAAATATACGCCTTTATTCATGCGTAAAATACGACCATGATGCATGCAAATCGTTCAGAAACAAATCGAGGACATGCGCTTAGCGTCCGCTTTCTTTCTTTTAACCACAATGCCACAATTAAGGTGTTTCCAACACGGATCCACCCTCCTCTTTTCTATCAAGCAGCACGTCCCGAAAAACCATGCAGGAATTCCTTCCTCCATGCGAAAAACAGCTCCGTGTGACAGTGTGTGCGTGAGGGATACCACAGTAACGCCACTCCGCGCACCCGAGAAAAACCGACTGTCCCGCAACAAGTAGCTCACCGGCCCATGATTCTTAGCGCGCCCATGGTGGCTGAAGTGCAGCGCCCTCAGCTTTCCCTCTAGTTAGTGTAAGGAACTCTATGGCTGGTGTCATAGAGTTCCTTACACTACCTAGAGGGAAAGCTGAGGGCGCTGCACTTCAGCCACCATGGGCGCGCTAAGAATCATGGGCCGGTGTGCTACTTGTTGCGGGACAGTCGGTTTTTCTCGGGTACGTGGAGTGGCGTTACTGCGATGTTTCTTTTTTGTCATCATCATCATCTGAAGGTGCGTACATAGACCGTGAAAGCCATAGTAGCGAAGGCGCTAAAGCAGACGTCGTCAATAAATGATTTCTGTTTCCCGAAATTCCACTAAAAACTTTCTTAAGTGATTGTACAGCCATAAATATTTTCATAACGTTTTTTTATTTCAAAATTTGCCTATTAAGTGCGAAATATTGGTATTTGTGCTGCTCAAAACTAAGCCAATAGGAGAAAGAGTCATCGCTTATATTAGATAAATCTCACACTGGCATTCTGTTTCTCTCTCTTTTTGTAATTTATAGTCACAATATTCAATCTTAGGACATTATTTACGGTAGAACAACGTTTATCTTTGCATTAGTTTTGGCCAAAAGTTGTAGTTCTGCACTCGGTAGCTCTCCGGCCCATGATGCTTTGAGCGCCCATGGTGGCTGAACTGGCGTCTGAAAACTCCATGTAAACTCCCATAGACGGCAGCACAGCTTTCCCTCTAGGTAAGAGTAAGAAACTCTATGGCTGGTGTGGTAGAGCTTTACAGCAAGGCTCGATGAGAAACTGATTGCCGCTGCATGTGCGCATTTCCGGACGATGGGACAATGCTGCGTCACAGCTCGGCGGCTCGGCCAACACCACCTAAGTCTTCTAGGTGGTGTTGGCTCGGCTCGGCCTCCCAGGCACGTCGCAAAAGTGGTGGCTTGTTTTACGGATACACGTCTGCATGAGCGGCGTATCGCTGCATGTTTTAATTGAGTGGTGAAGGTGAGATTTTATTGCCCCCAAGACGCGTGTCGCATTGCTCAGAGCCTTCCGTTCCGCTCCCTTTGCTGCGTGTTTTGCTTACTGCGTCGTATTACCGCACCAAGGTTCGCTGAACGTGCTTTAGCTGTTATTACAGTGATGTTCCTATTGTCAGTGGGATCTTTCTCATGAACATGTTAAATGCTTAAGTTGTAAATTTGTAACCTCACATTGACTCCTCTCAGTGGCAAATGAAGCGCGAGTAAAATATGGGAATCATGAACAGGGCGAGATTTATTGGAGCGAAGCTATATTTTCACTTCTCAGACGCATTAACTTCTAAATACTAGCAATCCCAATTTGAATTGCTTACCTAAGCTCTTACAGGTTGGCGTTCTAGCGCTGGCGTTAGTTATTTCGTTCGTTTGTTTTTGTTGTTCTTTGACGCTGATATGTACTTTGTTTGTTAGCAAGATCTTTCACCCTTTTATAATCTCACCGCGTTTCGTTCGGAGACCTACGCTCAGGAAATTTTGTTATCACGAGGGTTTCATGAAGACCGTGACAAATGAGCGGTGGTCGCTCTCCTACACTTAAAGATTTCATTGTCGTGAAGCGTCTATGTAAGTAATCGTGAATTAATAAAGCCTGGCTTTCTATGCAGCACAGCTTCACTCATTTATGCCCTTAGTGAAATGCCTCAAGCCATGTGGTTCTATCCATGTGCTTGCCGAATTCACTTGAAGGCCCTTGTTCACAAACGTGCCCGAAGAAATAAGCCCCAGAATGCGTTTACATGACGCGCGACGAAAGACTATGCTAACGACGACGGAGGCAGAACGATGCTATGATAAGGTGGTTAAAGATGCCGTAACATTTCAGTTAACGTAAAACTTGACAGTAGAAATCCATGTCAAGTAAAGTTGGCTGAACAGTTACGGTGTCCATTTTTCTGCCTTATCCGAGCATCGTTCTGCCTCCGTCGTTGTTGGCCTTGTTTTTCGTTCATAAGTAAAGAGACAATCAAATTCCCCGCCAAAAGTACATCACTGTGACGTCACAAGCAACGTCACGTGTTTGTTGTGCCTCACAGTTCGCAGGGGGCACTGGGAAACTAAAGCCTCGCTCAGAGTCGACACGCAGGCTTCTATGGGAGTTACGCTACCATTTGTTCTTCTACCATGCCGCGCGCGCGTAATTATAGTTGTATTTGTAAAATACAATTCAATGGATTTGTGGCTGTGTCATAACGTGCTCTGGAGTATTTATTTTGTTCTAAAACAATAAGCATATGGCGAGCTTGCATGTATACCAAAACAAAACTTTACATGAAACGCATATGTCGCATGTGGGAAGCAAACATGTACCATATGTACATGGCACATAAATTGCTTCATTAAAATGGAAGCTGTCAGTATTTTTACTTGCTTTTCCTCCCATCGTAAGACGGCTCTTCAATTATTATTGCTGTGAGTGCACAGTGCGACAAAAAGGCAGTGTTTATGGCCGACGTTGGCAGTCTTGCAGTGATCCCTTGCTGCCTACCGCGCGAATCTCCTGCATAGCCACCGCACCATATGACCCCTCAGGTTAATTGTACTACTCACGAAACGTCCAGATAATTAGAAAGCATCGCGGTGCTCCCTGAAATGCTTCGTCTCGCACAGATCAACCGCTTGAGTTGGTAACTGCTTGGTTTCTCTCGAGTTAGCAGAGAGAAACCATCAAACGGCGCGGATCGATGGTTTCTCTCTTCTAAAAGGTTGCGCAGCTGAAAAGTGGCCTTATGACGTCGATTCAGTGCTTTCAGCAATTACAACAGAATGTTTCAGCTTACTTCACCGCCCACCAAACTGTCAACCAAACTGCCATGAGCTTCAAGTGGAGAAATGTGGCGCCCAACTTTGGTCATTTCCCACCACACGTCAGTCAATCAGATTTCAGGAGGCGGCTCTTGACAGTGGGCAGTTAATTTCCCATGATTCGTAATACAACCGTAAGTGATTTAGTCTCTACCGTCTATACCTTCGTTTTGCTTCAAATATATGCACCATTAAGGTATTATGAAAAGCGCTGCTAAAAACCCGTTTTCATGCTTACGTCATTTTTACGCCACCACAAAAAGCCATTTCTACAGATTGCAATTTTGAGCCACAAACTTGAAGCACGACTTTTTTGACAACCAATCGGAGAAACAACATGGCGCCGAACGGCGGCTGTGTGTGTGTCGAAAATAGGCCCCCACAGCCTCAGGAACAGTGGCAGTGACTGCGCCTGCATTGACTTCCGGATGGATACCATCACATTCGAATATAAGATGATTGTTTCTATGGGAGCGAAGAGCGGTGCAGTGCCCGCTGGCCGAGGTAGCAGGCTCTATACAGGTGACATGCAAGCTGGCACGAGAAAATAGACAAAAAAGGGAATCCCGTTAAATGGATCATAAAACCCACTGCAGGGCAAAGGCCTCTTTCATAACCCCCCAATTAACCCAATCCTGCGCTAGCTGCATCCAACTGATTCCCACAAACGTCCTATCTCATCCACTCGCGTAACACTCTGCTGCCCCCTGGCGTGTTTGCCCTCCCTTGGAATCGTGTCTGTTATCTTGCCTTCATATTACATGCACTATGCCCGCTTCTTGATTTCTACTAGAATGTCATTAACTCCCGCTATCATACATCAAATATATATTGATAAGGCAACAGTAAATGTGGAGGTCGTTTTTTGGGACAGGGGCAACCACCCTGCTGTTGCAGGTTATAGCTTTCAGACTACTGTTCATTTGCTACAATTAAAAGGGTTCTGGTCATGTCTTGTGAAAACTACTCATTGCATTTTGCACTAGGAAACCTGTGCCTAAAGAGTAGGCTGTGTCAAATTGCTCACTGCAAGGAGCAATGAGTAAGTTGCCAGTGTTCTGGCCACACTAGGAAAATCCTGTGTGTAGTAACATGTTCTGATGTACTCTCTAGGTTCTAAACTGTGTAGCATGACAGTGCTTGCTTGGGGACTCCACTGCCTCATGCCAATAAATACAGGTGCTGATGAAATACAGGGGCAGATCGAGTTACCATTAGCTCACCACAATGCTATGGTCCACTACAGCACAGCTGTGGTGGGTGCTGCCACTTTATGTAGCCTACAAGAGCACACCAGTAAAAGCCAAAAAACAGTTTGAGATAGTTGCACGATCTTCTTGAATCTGTCACTTTTGCTGCTTTCTTGGTTCAGAAGGCAAGGTTGATTGGTAATGGTAGTCAGCGTGTGTGCTGCAGGATGTGAATTTCATGAAACAAGCATATGCATATTATTGCTTCATTCACTGTTCCCACTTGGGGGGCAACATATCTTCACCACTAAATTGCCTTGTTTAAAATGTTTCTTTTTATTAAAAATATTCTTTGAAGCCTGCTCGCTGTGCTCTACTTGCAGCATACAACCAGAAGACAAAGCTTGTTGCATGAAGCAGTAAGCAATAGATGTGTACAGAGCGCAGAAACAACAAACGAGCACTGACAACAAAAGCAGTGCTTTATTAACTCTACCGCTGCTCTTCTCCATGATCAGCTTTCCTTACTGTGATGAACATATCACATCATCTTGAACATCCTGTCCTTGTATGGAATTTCACCCGTTCTGCACTTCCTCTCAAACTCCCTCTGCAATGTGGGGGAAAAAAAAGAAAAAAAAAGAGGGTGAGAGCGTGAGGAGAGCACAAAGAAGCTAGGACATCACTCTCGTTCCAGGATGCAATGAAAATAAAACTTTCAGGCCACGTAAGTGCTCACTGCAGGATATATAAGTGCGCACCTGACTTCAAAAAAACCCGCGTCCAATAAGGAACGGAAGAAAGGCCGGAGGCCATGGAAATAATAGAGCACGGTGATTCTCATGTTGGTGACCCCTTAATGTTTTTATTGCCGAAGCAGTATGCATACCTTGGCCTCAACACGTAAGTGGAAAACTGAACTGTATGATGATGTTCAGGCCCGGCATTTATTATAATACAGATTTCCTCAATCTTTATTGCATAGCAGCAGGTATTCAGTCTGTGCAACAAATAAATAATTAGGTAGTGCCTTTTTCATATAATGTGAAAACAACTCACCGAACCGCGGGTGCTTAGAAAAATGTGGTGAATAAAATTACAATAAACAGTGATCTATAAACACAATGTACAGCAGTTATTATTGACCTTGCAACTGGCTTAATTGCAAGCTGTAAATTGTGGTGATTCACCACTCAAAGCGACATATGGACAATGAAGGAAGTGAAAGGCCCCAAATTATTTTAAATGTGCTGAACCCCGGTATGGGAATATCATCCCTATTCCTGCAAATCTGCTGCTTTGATTCCCTTGCCTTCCTAAAACAAAACAAATATGACAGAGCTAAGTTTAGCTGCTTAGTGCATCAACTAGTATGAAATGACTGGCATTAGCTGCTGAACGATGCAGAGTGGTATGACACTTGTTATGCCCGGAGCCCTAAATCGTCCCGGAGGGTCCGCTGGAAGGCCAGATGTGATTTTTCCTTGCGACAGGGAGCCGAGGCATGCTGACGGGGGACGTCAGTACAAAGGAGCATGGATCCTTATCTTCCCGACAGGCTAATTGAAGTCAAGTGCTTTTGTCGGCAACCGGAACGGGCGTCTTAATCTTCGGCACCCCTCCTCTGAACGGACCACGGCCCGGGGCGAACCAGGAGCCGCCGCACGCCGTCGTGTTGTGACCCAGCAGTGGGAGATGGTTACTATTGACTCAAAGATGCTGCTGCATGTGCCGCTCGATGGCATTAGGACCAGGCATTGTACTACTGAGGAGGAGTGCCCATCGCCTGACCGACGCCATTGAAGACGGCTGAAACCAGATGGGACATCGCCGTTTCAGAGAGAACAACGGGGACAGCCTGGCTGTTGTGCAGTGGTATACAGTATTCCCTGCACAAGTGCGAGGTGTGGTGTATGTATGCGCGTTTGTGCGTGAGGTGCTGGTAGAACAATTGGGCGGAGCCAAAGAAGCCATGGGTGGAGTCAAAAGAAGCGGCTCAGCGCCTATTGGACGTTTGGGCAGCTGCGGGTTCCACAGTGGGACTGAAAGGTGATTTAAGCAGCCTACGGGGGCTGCTTCAGTGTGACTCGCCTGTGCTCTCAGTTGTTTAAGAGCCACCTCGCTCCTTTTATGTGCTTGCATGTTTATGTTTTGTAAATATGTAAAATAAATGTTCAGTTTGCTTTTCTCCTTACGACTCCTGCAGTCTTCTGCCGTCCTCAACGCCTTGCGGTGAAGTCCCTATAGGCCCCGGTCTTTTCATCATATCATCTGGATGGCAGCGGTGTGGTCGTCTGCGCAGTGTCCTGGCTCCAGCTGGGTGAGTGCATGGTCTTTCTCTTGAGATTTGCCAGGTTTTACAACACATGTCGAAATTGTGAAGCTTAGGTAATTACTGGTGGTTGTATAGTCGCTTAGTGATCTTCTTTAACCACAAGAGTAGAGTATATAGCCGTAACTTCGGAGCAGTCATGGACTGCAAAAAGCTATGCAAAGCGGACCTGATTTTGATATGCGAAGAATTGGGGATCGATTGTGGGTCGATTCATAGGAAACCGCTCATTGTTAAGGCAATTGAGGAAATCGGAGTAGACGCGGAGGGAATAGCGAAGTGTTGGGAAGACATTCAAGAAGCTATTAAGAGAAAAGAAGAACGCGAGAGAAAAGCTCTTGAAGAGCGTGAAAAGGAGCGCCAGTATGAACTGGAGAGCAAGCGACTGATCTTACAGAAGCGGCAAGAAAGGGCTTACAGGTTAGGTGACCGGGCAGTTCGATCGCTAACTCATGCCAATGCTCGCGAGATAGCGGCGGAGGTGCGTCAGGGAAACAGAGACATTGTCGCCGCAGCGGAGCAGACAGGGGCGGAAGAGCACAGCGGGTACGATCAGGATCAGGCCATCGGCGAAACTGAACCTGGCAGAGTGGCACCCAGCGTGAGGCAGCGAGAGGCGCCGGCGCAAACTGTGTTGACCCTTGTACCGCCGAGCGCGAATCCTTTGCTAGATCTCGGGAAGAAAAATCGCAGAACTGCGGCAGCAGAGAAGAGTTACACTGCCGCTGTAGCGGAGCAGACGGGGGCGGAGGAGCACAGTGGGTACGATCAGGATCAGGCCACCGGTGAAACTGAACCTGACAGAGTGGCACCCATAGCCATGCTGCGAGATGTGGCGGCGGAAACTGTGTTGACCCTTGTACCACAGAGCAGGAATTCTGCGCTGGATCCCACAATGGTAAACCGGGAATCTATTGCAGCAGAGAAAGCGGTGACCAACACGGTACGAGTGGCGCGTCCGGAGATAGGAGAGCGCATTGCAGAGTATGAAGGCTAGAGAGCGGGAGGTGCAGACCGCGGACTGGAAAGATCGAGTGTCGGCAGTAACACGATAGTTGAAACCGGAGAGGCTGTGGTCAAAGGGTTAGCAGACCACTCTGCCGACCCGAATGGAAGTGTTGACCCAGTGATAACCTGTGATGCGACGGGCAGCGTAGCGTCAGGTGCAGAAGCATTCGTAGCTCAAGTTGCGCGTGCTGAGCTGCTGAGGGAAACTACCGTTGACTTTGTAGTTGGGGCTGCGCTGACTAATGACTCTTGCGGCAAAGAATGCTAGGTGCAAGTCACTACAACGGCTCAGGCAGGCAGCGCGGGCACAGGAGTTAACAACTCACATGATGAGAGTGCGACGGAATGTGAGGAGGCCCAGAACGAGCAATCTGTCAGTGCTCAATTAGGGAACACTGAAGTACAGGTTAGAGAAGTCGCGCATTGCGTAAACAGCGAAGACGCATCGCTGTGCCAGGATGACGAGCTAGTGGGCAGAATGCGTGTACAGTTCACACTGGCTGAGAAGCGTAGTGCAGAAGTGCTCGGACTTGAGGATGGCTTCGGGCGCGCGAATCGCTTTAGTGGGAGCATTGCCTGGAGAGTAAGTTTTCTCTGTATTCTTCCGAAGTGCCTATGGAGAAAGAACGCTATCGGCGAAAGCGAAAGGACTGGCAGGTAGACAGCAGCTCGAGAACAATGGGTGGAGCACAAGTCAGGCTGATCAGTAGGCTGAACAAATCTGTACAAACCAGGTTCGCCGTGCCACTTATCCGCCCATGTGCTTTCGTAGCGACGGCTGGGTAGCCGTTGTCAATTCTCCATTTTTGTTTTGTAATTGTGTGTGCAGCAATTTTGCTAAGACTTAGTGCCTGGCATATCTCAGAGGCTGGCTGTGTGCTGCCTAGCTGAGGTGGGGGCTCGGTGCAGATTTGACCACTAACGCTCCAAGTTAAGGGCCATGACAAGCTATGCAGAGTACCCTGGCTGACGACTTTGCCCCTTGGACTCGGAGAGCGACGCACATTCGTGGTGCACCCATCGAATGCAACCACTTCGTAGCGTCTCCTCGGCGGTGGTCGAGCTGTTATGACCAGGGCCCTAAATCGTCCCGGAGGGTCCGCGCATACGGAGAGCGCCACTGGAAGGCCGGATGTGGTTTTTCCTTGTGACAGCGGGCCGAGGCGTGCTGACGGGGGACGTCAGTACAAAGGAGCACAAATTCTTATCTTCCCGACAGGCTAATTGAAGTCGACAGGCTAATTGAAGTCAAGCGCTTTTGTCGGCAACCGGGACGGGCGTCTTTTGATCGTCTGCACTCCTCTTCTGAACAATGGACCATGGCCCGGGGCGAATCAGGAGCCGCAGCACGCCATCGTGTTGTGACCCAGCAGTGGGAGATGGCTACTGTTGACTCAAAGATGCTGCTGCATGTGCCGCTCGATGGCATTAGGACCAGGCATTGTGCTGCTGAGGAGGAGTGCCCATCGCCTGACCGGCACCCTTGAAGATGGCTGAAACCAGATGAGACATCGCCGCTTCAGAGAGAACAACAGGGACAGCCTGGCTGTTGTGCAGTGGTATACAGTATTCCCCGCACAAGTGCGAGGAGGTGTGTGTATATGTGCGCGTTTGTGCGTGAGGTGCTGGTGGAACAATTGGGCGGAGCCAAAGAAGCCATGGGTGGAGCCAAAAGAAGCGGCTCAGCGCCCATTCTACGTTTGGGAAGCTGCGGGTTCCACAGTGGGACTGAAAGGTGATTTAAGCAGCCTACGAGGGCTGCTTCAGTGTGACTCACCTGTGCTCTCAGTTGTTTAAGAGCCACCTCGCTCCTTTCACATGCTTGCACGTTTATGTTTTGTAAATATGTAAAATAAATCTTCAGTTTGCTCTTCTCCTTACAACTCCTGCCGTCTTCTGCCTTCCTCAACACCTTGCGGTGAAGTCCCTATAGGCCCCGGTCTTCCGATCTTATCACACTACAGAAGAATGCAGATGGTGGCTTTTGCTGTGTATCTTGCTGTCTTGCCCATAGCAATGAAGCAGTGCACTGCACTAAGCTGTGAGCAGCCACAGTACAGCACGGCTGCCCAAGCAGCTCAGGTTACAGGCTTGGCCAATGAATTTGAAGCTCCCGTTGAGGCAACTACCACCAAACCCGCAAAGCATCCCCCTGGTCTCCAACTACCCCCATGGCCCTCTTAAGATGGTGGAAGTGAACACCCAGAGCATCATGCCTTAGGCAGTAGACTCCCGTCCTTGTGTGGTAGTATTCTCTTTCTCTCACTGTGGAGTGAAGTCAGTGCCTCATATTGCTTCATGTTTTACAGTCTCATGTCTGATTGCCTCACAGTGTGTCCCAGGAGACTGTCCTTAAATCCAACACGGATGCACCCCCTGCTGCAAAAAGGATGGCAGGGCACTATGCTTCCACACCATGGTAACCATCCAAAAGAGTGACACAAGACGCTGCCTACTTTTGAGTTTCACGGACAACATGACTTTGTACTTTTGTGCTACAGTGGTACCTAGAGCGATATCAACTTGTCTCAAAAGTCGTGTGAAAGCTTCATGAGACAATTTGTGAAATGGTTACAGGGTGCTGTGCACAGGCATCTGCAACTCTGAAAGTGCCACTATCAGAGTCAAATAGAGTGCTTTATTGTTACTGTACTCTACTATCGATCATATCCATACCATCAATCAGGCGATAGAAAAATGCTCGGAATATAACCAGCCCTTATACATAGCATTCATTGATTACGAAAAAGCATTTGACTCAGTTGAAACCTCGGCGGTGATGCAGGCATTGAGAAATCAGGGGGTAGACGAGCCGTACGTGAAAGTGCTGGAAGATATATATAGTGGCTGCACAGCAACCATAGTTTTGCATAAAGAAAGTAACAAAATTCCGATAAAGAAAGGTGTTAGGCAAAGAGACAATCTCCCCGGTACTATTCACAGCTTGCTTAGAGGAAGTATTCAGAGACTTGGAATGGGAGCAGTTAGGGATAAAGGTAGATGGAGAATACCTCAGTAATCTGCGATTTGCTGATGACATTGCCTTGCTAAGCAACTCGGGGGATGAACTGCAAATAATGATTGATGACCTAGACAGGAAAAGCAGAAAGGTATGCTTGAAAATAAATATGCAGAAGACTAAGGTAATGTTCAACAGCCTGGGGAAGGAACAGCAGTTTACATTAGGTAGCGAAGTACTGGAAGTAGTGGGCGAATATGTCTACTTAGGACAGGTAGTAACCGCAGATCCGGACCATGAAAAGGAAATAACAAGAAGAATAAGATTGGGATGGAGCGCATTTGGCAAGCACTCGCAGATTATGACTAGCAGCTTACCGGTATCGCTCAAGAGGAAAGTATACAACAGTTGCATCTTACCTGTACTCACCTATGAGGCTGAAACGTGGAGGCTAACCAAAAGAGTACTACTTAAGTTGAGGACAACTCAAAGGGCTATGGAACGAAAAATGGTAGGGGTAACATTAAGAGATAGGAAGCGTGCACAGTGGGTCAGAGAAATAACTCAAGTTACCGACATTCTAGTGGAAATTAAGAAGAAATGGACATGGGCAGGACATGTAGTGCGAAGAGAGGATAACCGATGGTCGCTGAGGGTAACAAACTGGATTCCAAGGGAAGGAAAGCGTAGCAGGGGGCGGCAGAAAGTTAAGTGGGCGGATGAGATTAAGAAGTTCGCAGGGGTCAAGTGGATGCAACTGGCACAAAACCGGGTTAAGTGGAGAAATAAGGGAGAGGCCTTTGCCCTGCAGTGGGTATAGTCAGGCTGATGATGATGATTACTGTGGTTGCCCCTACATGTGCACTTGGCTACCTAATGTAAAGCACACGACTACCCTCTCAAGCATGGTCAAAAGCGAGAGAGAGAGAAAAAAGTGTAGTTTCTAACATCCCAGAGAGGCCATGAGAGAATTAACAGAGTTTATCATACCAAACAGGTTGAAGGAAAGTGTGTAAGCAAACTTTCTGGGATGCTGAACACTGTCTTCTTCAACACCTTGTGGTTGTCTGCACACTTTCGAGCTCATTTTGGCAGGCACAACGAAGATCAGAAGTTCCCCACTACCGAAACATAGCTTAGTTACATCATTTCAGTTTCACTTCGACTTCGCACCATCCCATGGCTGCAATCAGCAGGTGCGTGCATTGGCCAGACCAACACCACCTAGATGGCACTCTTCTGGGTGATGTTGGCCAGTCGCGGTGTTTTGGACACAGCCTTGAGCATAATTGTTCTTTTATTTTTATTATGTAATGGTGCAATGCTGTCCAAATGCCTACACATATATCCTTCACGTGCATTCACATGCTGCTTCTAGTACACTGAAATCACTGAAACTGCTCTTTGGACACATGCATTTTCACTGCGCACTTCACCACGATGCTTCAGCACATGGAGTGTGTGAAGCATCCTTCAAATGTGACAAGGCTGTTTTGTGGAAGCACCACTGTTACAGTGTCACATTGTGGAAAGGGCAGCAGAAACTTTTTGATTTTTTAGCACACAACATTCTCCACAGTGTGTGCAAAGGGGAAAACCATCGTCCTCACTTGTGTTTCATCTCAAATGCAGAAAGCATCACAGAGGTGTTCATAAAATAAAATTACTGGGTGCAAACAGTTTTGGGAAGTTTTTTCAGATCCATTTGATAATCCAAACCTTTGGTTAAGTCGAACATTTTGTCTGGTCACTTAAAGGCCAAATTATTGACATTTTACTGCAACAGCGTTACAGTTAAGAAAATTGGGTTGCAAGACAAAGTCAAAAATGGACAATTTTATTGCTTTTATTATTCTGATTGTGTTCAGTGCGGCTCCTGTATCGCGATGGACAAAATTTTCTCATTGCAGCCCGCATAGTAAAATGAATTTCAGACCCCTGGTTTAAATGCATGACCGCACTGTTCATTTCAATGATTTTGCAGTCTCGCCACAAGCGTAGCTTCCACACTTTGTACATTCTCTGTTGTGACCAAATGTAACTCATCCTCATACGCAGCAAGCTAGGTGTACACCTGAAGGAGACTGACCTCTGTTGATTTAAAACTGAATTAAACCTACAAGTTTTTTTATTCGAAACAAAAACTCTGACCCTGAAATATAACTTGCTCAGCTTTCTGTAATACTGATGGCTATGATTAATGCTGCTGCATATTGTGAAAATATCAAGAGGTTTTAACCACCTGTACAACACAAAAAGAACAAATATTAAGAAGGGGCACATACTTGCAGGTTGAAACACACACACACACGCAAAAATTGGACGCTTAAGCTTCGCCTTCAATGCAATAGCATATAAGCCTCGATTCTTTAAGACGATGGATGAATGTATAATGCTTTGAATCAAGTGGTGGCTCGCGCCATCTCTCGTGGCAGCGCCACACAATTGAAGGAATTTTCCAATGAGCGCGGCATCGCAGGTAAGCAAAGCGGAAATGTTTTTTGCTACTCGCTCAGTTATTCCTTCCGTAATTAGCTTCTTTCTAATGACACACCTAAACATTAGCTGACAGTCATAAGGCAATGCATACATTAGGTCCACCTTAATTCGGACAGAAGCAATGCGGTACTGTGGCGGAGTGGTTTCTTGCTCACCTCGCACTGCGAAGGGACCGTGTTTCACTCCACGGGTTTCCGGGAAACTATTTTTTTGCTTTTTTTACTTTTTTCTAATTTTTGTGTCACAACCATGATGCCGACACCGGCTTTTCTCATGTCGACATGGGGCCCTTAACACATCGTGTTAAAATGCTTCGCTTCGACAGCATGCAGGTAAATGCCTCATATCAGGCAAGTGAGAGGCTTGGGTGGTCCCCTCATGAGTTGTAATACAGTCGAACCCAGATATATCGAGCCCGCATAATTCGAATTTTGGTTATATCGAACTCACGGAATATCCCCTTGAAAAGTTGCATCGTATATCGAACGCAATTTCACCAGTCATTCGATATATCAAACTCCACACCACGCTTTGGACCGACCGCCTTCCCCAAAGACGATCGCATCATTCTCGGCCGTTTGCCGCGTGACATTTTCCAGCCATGTGCGTATGAAATGAGTGGGCACAGTTCGACAATGGCTGGTCTATGGCAGCGCCGCGCCTTTTCCCCAAAGGTGCACGCACCTGTGGTGGTCGTTTTCCAAGCCATGTGCGAGAAGGAATGAGAGGGAACCAATGCAGTCGTGGTGTCCAAGAGAGGCGAAAAATGCGATAGAGTGAAGCGCAATGGTGTGCCCACTCTTCTGCTGAGCTTTATCTTTCCCCTTCCTCTCTCTTTCCCGGCCTTCGTTTGCAGCAGCACGCACTATGCATGCGCGGACAAGCCAGCTTGGTCCGTGGCAGACACTTTCTCCAGTGCGTGTTGTGAACGCTCTGCGCGCAGCAGCTGACATGTGATGTACGTCTCGTGCCGAACATGCACAGCTATGGAGGCTGCAGACGTTTTTTTCATTTTTTTTTTTAAATTTTTTTGCGGGAGTTGTTCGTTCTTGCCGTCGTGCTGCACGTGTGGCATGGCGTATGCTGTGGCGGCAGTGGTCGTTAAGCAGCGTTTTTTTTTTCTTTTGTGAGAGTGGTCTTTACTTGTGCCGAACGTGCGGCGCAGCGTAAGCGATGGTGGCTGCAGACGTTAAGAAGCGGGAGATGTTTTCTTTTTTTGACGAGACTCATTCAAATTCTTGCATCTATGAATCAAAGCACGCGGTCACCTGAGATCATGACACCAGCTCTTAGCATTGTTTGCTTCAAATGGCATTTGCAGCTATCACGCTTTCCAATGATTTTGTGACAGTGGACTACGCTCGCCCCACGCGCGGCGTGATAAATCGAACCAGGCTTGCGCAATCAAGTCATACACGGGCGCTCCGCCAAGTTTGCTCCCCGCCACTGCGGGATATATCAGAAGTATAGTAAGAAAATAAACATGACATGATGTTATCGCTGCGCACCATCTTGGCGCGCTGCCAATAAATGAGCTGTGGATATATGCGACGCTCGAAACTGGGACGCGCACCACCTAACATTTTTTTTGTTGTTGTTTTTTTTTT
This sequence comes from Amblyomma maculatum, assembly GCF_055883805.1. Classification (NCBI taxonomy): domain Eukaryota; kingdom Metazoa; phylum Arthropoda; class Arachnida; order Ixodida; family Ixodidae; genus Amblyomma; species Amblyomma maculatum. The sequence goes on along the minus strand of NC_139344.1, from coordinate 472,828,785 downwards.
TTTTTTTCAAATTCTCGAGGGTAAAAGTGGAGAGTGGGTTGATTAGGAGACAATACAGTATCATTTTTCACGATCGCAAGTGGAGTCTCAAGCTGATGTCTGTATATCAAATTATCGATATATCTAACTATTTTGCGATCCCCTTCGAGTTCAGTATATCCGGGTTCGACTGTAGCCAATATGCGAAATGCAGAGCGACCTCTTAGTACTCGGAGAACTAGGCCTGCCATGTTGACTTGGTCAACAAAACGAAACCGCTGCCTGGCCCTGGGTAAACACAGCTACACTTCGTGTGAAAAATGAAGCCCAGATGCATTGCTGCACTGCACTATTCACTCTTGTTAGAATATTACAATGTGTGTGGGAACTAGGCACATGTCAACCTTGCATTTATTTATATTTTTACACAGCGTGAACGATCACCAAAAGCACTGTGAGCTATCCCATGTAAACACGCCGTCCAATACATAGGATTTACTTCCTGCGCTTATTTTCGAAAAACATTTGCATGCTGTTCGCGTTAGAAATATAACACAGAACATGTTATCTGTAAATAAAAGAGGAGCCAACTTGCATGTTACTTAACTCTTCGCCTAAGAATATTTGCCCAATCGCATGTAAACACACTGACAGTCTTTCTTTTCAGCTGGCGTACGCAAATGCCGGTGTTGCTCAAGCTTGCAGTCCATCCGTAAAAATTTTTTTTCACGTTTTTACTGGCAAATCGAGCCCACATGCTCTCAGTGCACTCCAACCATGAACTTCGATTGGTCATGTCATTAGCTATTAAGTGTACACATAACGTGTTTACTTGCTTGGTTCGTTACGAGTTCAGTGCAAAGAAACTGATGTGCGGTGTTCCAGTTTTTCGGGGTTTCTATAAACGCTACTCACTTGGTCCAAGCTCGTTCAAAAATGGTTATTTAGTTCTTTTGTCCTGCTGGACTTGAGAAACGTGTTTAAAAGTATGACATTATGCTGCAATCTCTTCAAGCAGTCCAATTTTATTATTGTTGTGACAAGGGGTGATGGCTTGTTCCGCAACAAAGCCATTCTCACTTTGTGCAACCCTGGTAGTCAACAAATGAAATGTAGGAAGCCATCAAATCATGGAGACTTCACACCTAGCTGCACACATGGTTTAGCCCCAACAGCAACTACCATATGCTAATTTGTTCATCGTGCTTTTCATGGTAGTTGAGAAGGTTGCTACAACATCATAACAAGGAATTATTGCTTGCAACATTGTAAATAATATCCACCTGGCCCTAGAATTAAGCACAAACCAATACAAAAGCTTCCCAATCTCTGTAACTGCGACACTGAAAAGCCGGTGTGCATCGCATATTGTGCTTAAAGGGATATTAGTACCACGCAGCTGACCGAGGCTTCGTGAACTTTCGTGCTGCAATGCACGCGGCCCCGCACGCGAACGTATGCAGTGCCACAAAAGTTGCTACGGCTAACACAGGTGCACGCATCGTAAAATAACCACTTACTGCCTCACCAGAATGTTGGTCCACTTGAGAAAGATAATGCACAAATTAAAGTGACAGCGGGACAGAGTTAGACTTTTTTTACGCACACATTGTGTCCATTCCTGTCATTGTCAGAGTGAAACTTCAAGCAAAGCAAAGACGAGGTAGAAAGCATGCTGGTGCTCATTAAGGACATGAAAGGACCTACAATCGGTGAAAGATGACCAGTACAAATGGTTCTGTGGCTCAAACGTGGCTCTTAAAATTCTGATCAAAACATTCGTGACAGTTTCCCTGATATCAAGAAAGCACACACAACTGACGACATGCCTAGAATGTGACCGCTCCACTGAACCAAGATGGCAACCGGAAGCTGCTGCCACAATGTTTCCAGACCACCAAGCAGTTTTATATGTCATCTATTGGACCAGCCTCATGGCAATTTGCACATCTATAGTCAGGCATAAAAATGCTGGTTAGTGGAGAAGTGGCAGAGGTCTTAACGTAGTTTCAAACACCACGTGGATTACTTTAATAATAAAGCCTACCAAAAGTATTTACTCCTTTGTAGAAGACATTTGGATAATGGCAGTACCTTTTCATAAAATAGTGCATGTTACAGGACTACTCATGAGCTACTTTTGCATATTAGAAGTTTTCTTGAAGCACACTGGTGTTTCCAAACATGCTTTGTACCCAGAATACAAAACCAAGTATTTTTTCCCAATACCCATTTTACACCAGTTCATTATCTGGATGTATGTGTAGCTTTGCGTATTCAGAAGCAGCCGGCTTGGAGGACTCTTCAGATCAATTCCACAGCACCCACACTGTCCCCCTTAGCAAGTCCAGAGGCCTCACAAAAGCATTATATCCTCAAATGTCTGCACAAAAAAAGAACAAAAAGAGCTAGACAAGCTGAAAAAGAATATGAAAAAAGCAATGCAGGGCGCTCTCTGCACCCAGTCCTGCATGAGAATGAACCGTACCCTGTCCTTATAGACGCAGTACCCAAGGACAATCATCGGCAAAAAGGTGGCAGCAAACCACTGCCATCCTCCCTTGGGGGTCGGCCGGAAGTGCTCGTATATCTGGCTGTTGGCACGGGCCGCATTGAACCGCACCACTTGAGGATCAAACTGGTGGAAGGAAGAAGAAGAAACCACGCTTGTTTTCAACCAATATGTTCCCATTTAGCCAATAAAGTAGCCACACAAAAAGATAACTCAGCACAAATTAGCTATTTGCACTGCTGAGATACCCTCCTGTGCACTTGCCGAGCGCCGAGAGAGAGAAAAAGCAACCTATTGCTTCTGAAAGGCATAAAACCAGTCTTAAAGACTGGTACTAAAACATTGAGGAGTACTGTGGCAAACATGACTTAAAATTTCTTTGTGTCATATGCAGGGTACCACTAACAAACCGTGAAACCTGTCCTTTCTCCAGATTACAAGGGTGCTCAAGTGCAGGACTTCAGTAGCTCAGTTTTCATAATTCTAATGCAATAGCATTAAACAGCGCGTCCTCCAGAAAATACGGTGTTTTCAGCCTTGAGAGTGAAAATCATGTGCATGCCTCTGGCAAGTGGTGGTAGGAGCTGACGTCAATTTGGCAGGAAAAAGCTGCAAACTTTGGTTTCTCTTGTTGGATGGTAGGGTGAGGGCACTGCTCACTGCTCTCCTTACAATAACTCCATTTTGTCGCTGAAGCAGGTAGCGCCTCCTTGTAGCTAAACATGCCTATCCCGGGTTCAATCAGAATATTTGGCCTACAATTACAGGATTTCTTTGGACTACACAAGTTAAGAATCGTAAGACCCTTGTGCAGCTCTCATTTCCTGCTTCCCGTCTACCCTCTCTGGTTCCTTTTCTTTTGCCTTTCGGCAGAAACAGTGGGAGCCTTGACAAAAGAAAGTTATGCCATTCCCATCTCGGCATCTTCAAAAAGAATAACTACAGCTGCAACAAATATTTAAGAAGTTTTTTTTTTGTAATCTTTAAACAATTTCTCAAGCTTCAGCTGCTTTCCAATGTGGCTGCTGACTTTCTGCTGCATTCTCTCGATCTTGTACAGGTATTCTGGATGGTTCTCCTCCAGCCCGCATGAGATTTTCATTACCATAGTCCCTTTCAGATACAGCTGACCTAGAGGCATGCTTCAAGTTTTCCAGGCAAACTTTCAGTTCCAATTCACCCACTGTTGCCGCAAAAATCATGCCCTGGTCCAACAACTTTTCTCGATGCAAATCACTCGATTCGCTCTCACCCATTGTCACAAGCTGCCTCACCTATTATACAGCGGAAGATGCGGGAGCTTATGGCTGGAATATAGAGCGAAATTCACGGGACTCCGTCGCTCCTCTGGACAAGATTCGACAAGCCGATGGGGCAGCGGCCGCCTGTCCTTGACGCGGCTGCTGCATAGTCGGCCGAGGGTATAAAATAACTGACAGCAGCACGCCCTCACCAGTGCGTTTGGGAAGATTCAAACTTCCGGCCACTCCGCGGTGCTCCGAAAGCGTATTGTGTTCTTCGGGCCCGCGATCGACGCATCGTCCTCTGCACCTGTACGGCCGCCGCTACCGAGCAACACAGCCTTCGACGCCTCAGCAAACAAGAAAGACGTGAGAATTTCATTAGCCACGGACTGTTGTTCAATCGAACATTATTTTCGCTTTGTTAACTTTTGACCTGACTTAGTAGCATTTTACGCTGTGTTCTTATGTAACTTTTGCTCATACTTATAATATCTGAAATACCTGCTTTATTATCTTTATAGTCTTCATATTTTTTATCACAGTGTTTTGTTCATTATCGGGTTATTTTTTTTTTCTCTTATCATTTATTTCTTCGTCTTTATCAATATCTTGTCGTGGCGTTGTATTCTCTTTCATTGTACTCTATTATTATCAGTGTAATTTTGGTCTGCTATTTATAAACCTTCAATTGTTTGTAAACGAAAGTGACCTATTTGTACTTATTCCTCAATCACACACCGACACACGTGCTTCACGGGTTGACCGGCCTAACTTTTAAATGTGTTCACAACCCTCATAGGGGAACGACGGGTAATCGTAAAGGGGATCCCGCACCTCTTTTGACCGTAAAGGCGGGGGTTTGTGACATAATTGGCGTCCGCGACAGGACTGGTCAACCAAGTGTCGGTGAGGGAGAGAGGTGTAGGTGCAATTTTTTTAGTGTTGTATCCTAGCACTGCATAACGCTTTCCACCTAACATGGCTGATGCAGAGTTAGAACGGCTTGTTGAGTATGGCCGAACTTTTGGCTTTGAGGGTCAAGAGCTGCTCAAATGGGTAGATCAGGAGCGAGCTCGTCGCAGAGAAGAACGCAATGAGGAACGTACGCGGCGGAAAGAGGAGGCAGAACTAGAATCTAAACTCCGGATGGTGGAGATGGAGAAAGAAAAGGAAATAGAGTCGCAGAAAGCCCAACTCCGGATAGCGGAGATGGAAAAAGAAAAGGAGTTACTGATGCTCCGACGAGACCTACCTAATAATCCGGCAACTGACGCTAACAGCACCGGAGAGTCAAGGTCAGAAACGGGGGAGAGTCAAGCTGCTCGGCCCGAACGCATAAGCCCACACAAGCTGATGCCGGTTTTTAATGAGGGCAGGGACGACCTTGACGCTTACCTCATGCGTTTCGAGCGAGTCGCTGAGAGTCGGAATTGGCCTCGCGACCAGTGGGCTACAGCCCTTAGTCTATGTTTAAGCGGCGAAGCGCTCAGCGTTTTTAGTCGCATGTCTGCGTCCGAGTGCTTGGACTACAACAAGCTCCGGCAGGCACTCATGATTCGCTTCCGTATGACAGAGGAAGGGTTCAGAGAAAAATTCAGGTCTGCTAGTCCCCGGAACGAGGAAACGTGTTCACAGTTCGTGACGCGTCTTCAGAACTTCCTAGACAGATGGATAGAGCTGTCGGACACAAAGAAAGAGTACGCAGATCTCTTTGACCTGATTCTAAAGGAACAGTTCCTTTCTAACTGCGCCACTCCGCTACAAATGTTTTTGAAAGAAAAGAAGGACACATCCTTCTCTGAAACAGTAGCAAGGGCAGAAAAGTATGTGGAGGCCCATGGCTGGTCAAACTTCGGAAAGCGAAGCACCCCGAAGAATAAGGCAGAAAACGCCGTCTCCAAGACGACCGAGAGAAAGGAAACTTTGCTTCAATCATCGGATGCGAAGAGCAGCGATGAAAAGAAATGTTTTATTTGTTCACGCACGGGACACCGCCCCGAAAATTGCCGGGCCGCCCCATCCGACGGATCGGGACCGCCCAAGAAATGCCACAAATGCGGAAAACCAGGTCATCCAAGCTGGAGATGCTGGGCAAATGGGGCCCCGAAACAGAGAGAAGAAAATCGGGAGTCTGCTGCAGTATGTGTTGAGAACGGATACCTCGAACTTAAGGATGGAGGGAAGATCCCCGTCATCAACGCTGGGTTCACCAGTAAAGAATGCGCCGTCAGGGAATGCTTACCTGTCGTAGTCGGCATGATCGAGGCCAGACAGTCCGAGTCCTGAGAGACACAGGCTGCAACACGGTGGTGGTAAGAAGGGACTTAGTACGGAAAGAAGATATCACCGATACGAAGTCTCCAGTTTACCTACTTGACCGCTCAGTCCTAATGCTCCCAGAAGCTTGGGTCGATGTCGACACCCCGCACTTTCAGGGACGACTTCTCGCTAAGTGTATGGAGAATCCCTTGTACGATTTGGTGCTGGGAAATGTGGAAGGTGCTAGGCCAGCAGACGACCCCGATCCGAACTGGCACAAGACAACAGAAAGCGAGACTACGAAGTCCACTGCAGTAAAAGTTGAAGAGCTAGCGCCTGACACCGAGAGCCCCGCACCCATTTCGGATGCCGCTGAAGCTTGTCCGGTAGTGACTAGAGCGCAGGCGTGCAAGGATAAAACGCTGAAAAAGCTTAAAGTCCTGCAAGGCCTCCCTAGTGTATGCCGCGAAGAGTTGGTTCAAGAGCAAGAGAATGACGCGACCCTACGCTCGTGTTTCGATCGCGTAGGCCCGCCGCAAGCGAAGAAAGGAAAGGGTAGCCACCAGTTTTTAATTGCTAACGGCGTCCTTCAAAGGAAATACGTCGCCGAGTGGGGCGGGGAGTACACTCAAGTCGTTGTGCCCCAAAAGTACAGATCAGCTATTCTCAAGCTGGCACATGATGGGTTGATGGGAGGCCACCAAGGCGCGAAGAAAACCCTACTGAAGCTTCAGACAGAATTCTTCTGGCCAGCAATGCAGGCTAACGCTAAGCGGTTCGTTGCCTCTTGCGATCTGTGCCAACGCACAACTCCGAAGGGTCACACCACACGAGCGCCTTTGGTTCGAGTGCCCGTCATTGAGACACCGTTTCAGAGGGTGGCGATCGACATCGTTGGTCCACTCAACCCGAAGTCCGCTCAAGGCAATCGGTACATCCTGACCATGGTGGACTATGCCACTCGGTACCCTGATGCAGTCGCACTTCCTAGCGTCGAGACCGAAAGGGTAGCCGAAGCACTTGTCGAAATGTTTTCCCGTGTAGGAGTGCCCAGAGAGGTCCTCAGTGACAGGGGCACGAATTTTACGTCCGAAGTAATGAAGGAGGTTAGCCGTCTGTTGTCAGTAAAACAGCTGCATACCTCTCCCTACCACCCGATAGCGAACGGCCTAGTCGAACGGTTTAACGGCACGCTTAAACAAATGCTCAAGCGCATGTGTCAAGAGAGACCAACCGATTGGGATCGCTACCTGGCTCCACTTTTGTTTGCATACAGGGAAGTGCCCCAAGAAAGCCTCGGCTTTTCCCCATTCGAACTGTTATATGGGCGAAATGTGCGTGGACCCCTGGCTGTACTTAGAGAGCTTTGGACGAATGCAACCATCCCTAACGAGTTGCGAACGACGTACGAGTATGTGCTTGCTCTATGGGACAGACTGGAAAATACCTGTAAACTTGCCCACGAAGAGCTAGAGCGCGCAGGAGAGCGTTACAGCCGCTACTACAACATCAAGAGCCGCAAACGCTCACTCAAACCGGGAGAAAAGGTTCTTATTCTTCTTCCCACAGAGCACAATAAGCTGCTCATGCAATGGAAGGGTCCCTTTTCGGTCATCAGCCGCAGGGGCGATGTCGACTATGAAGTGGATTTGGGCCATGCCACAAAAATATTCCACATCAATATGCTGAAGAGATACCAGCAAAGGAAAGACGACACCATTGTTGCAGCTGTCGGTGCAGTAATATCGGCAGAAGAAGACACAGACGCTGGAGAGATTGAGCTTCCTAAGCCCTCCCAGACACAGTCTATCGGGGATGTACACATTTCCGAGAGATTGAGCCACGTACAGCAGAATGAAGCCAAGAAACTTCTGCAACAGTACGAAGGTATATTTTCGGACCTTCCGGGAAAGACCACGCTAATCGAGTGCCAACTGAAGTTACAGAGCGACCGGCCGATAAATGTAAAACAATATCCGCTACCGTACGCTTTGAGACAGGCAATTGCATCAGAAGTGGACGACTTGCTCCGATTAGACATCATTGAGCCATCGGAGTCGCCCTACAATTCCCCTGTGATCGCCGTATGCAAGCCCGACGGGACGCATCGGCTATGCATTGACTTTCGGAAGTTAAACGAAGTCATCGCAGACGACGCCGAGCCCTTACCACGTGCGGACGACCTTATCGCCTCGGTAGGCCGCAAGAAATTCTTTTCCAAGCTGGACTTATCCAAGGGATATTGGCAAGTACCGTTGTCACCCGATTCAAAGGCGATGACTGCTTTCACGGTTGGCACGGGGCGCTTTCAATTCCGATATATGCCCTTTGGTATTAAGACGGCGCCAGCCATTTTTACGAAGCTGATGCGGAACATCTTGGCCGATATTCCCGACGTGGCGTACTACTTCGACGATGTTCTCATTGACAGTGCGACATGGGAACAGCATCTCCAAACATTGTACGAGGTCTTTGCTCGAATTGAAGCGGCTGGTCTCACCATCAAACCGCTGAAATGCGAGATCGGAATGGAAACCGTCGCATTCCTGGGCCACCAAATTGCGTCCGGAGAATTGTCACCCCTCACCAAGACCCTACAGAAAATACAAGAAGCTTCACGGCCGACAACAAAGAAGCAGGTCCGATCCTTCTTAGGACTCACGGGTTACTACCGTGATTTCATCCCGAACTATGCTGACCTAACCTGTCCTCTGTCAGATCTAACACGGAAAGGTCAACCTTCAGTCGTGAGCTGGGGCCCCGAGCAAGAACAGGCTTTCAAGAACTTGCGGGAAAAACTGGCTGAGGCACCAATTCTGAAATTGCCAGATTTTGACCGGGAATTCGTCCTGCGAACAGATGCTTCTGATAGAGGTGTTGGAGCCGTTCTGCTTCAATCGCATGACGGAATCCTGCACCCAGTTGCCTATGCGAGCCGCAAGTTGCTCCCTCGAGAGGTAGCCTATTCAACCACTGAGAAAGAGGCTTTAGCGCTCGTTTGGGGAATCGAGAAATTTCAAGTCCTCCTCTACGGGAGAAGGTTTCTCGTTCAGACGGATCACCAGCCTTTGAAGTTCATAAAAGAAACAAAATCTGCAAACAGCCGCGTTCTTCGCTGGAGTATTAAGCTTCAGGAATACAACTTCCGTGTCGAGTATATTAAAGGCAGCGAGAACGTGGGAGCAGATTACATGAGCCGGCTGGAATAGTTGTTAAGCTTGCACTACTGCATAGCTGCATTGTGTTGATTGTGTAATGAAAATCGTACACGATGTGCCTGTATATATGTGCACTTGATTGTTATCAGTGATCCGTGACTTGTGACATGTGCGCAAGACATGACTGAAGAACTACAGTGTTGTGGTGTGTGCGGGTTCAGATCAGTGCGTATATGGTGTGCGTCATGAACGGTAGTGAGTGACGAACGATCTTCAGTGCACTGAACGGACCCAATCTACTGCACCCCTCTATAGGGGCGTAATAACATCGTTCTCGGCGCTTGTGGAGTTCTAGAATATTCCGAGGCAATATTTTTCAGTGGGGGGCAGTGTCACAAGCTGCCTCACCTATTATACAGCGGAAGATGCGGGAGCTTATGGCTGGAATATAGAGCGAAATTCACGGAACTCCGTCGCTCCTCTGGACAAGATTCGACAAGCCGATGGGGCAGCGACCGCCTGTCCTTGACGCGGCTGCTGCATAGTCGGCCGAGGGTATAAAATAACCGACAGCAGCACGCCCTCACCAGTGCGTTTCGGAAGATTCAAACTTCCGGCCACTCCGCGGTGCTCCGAAAGCGTATTGTGTTCTTCGGGCCCGCGATCGACGCATCGTCCTCTGCACCTGTACGGCCGCCGCTACCGAGCAACACAGCCTTCGACGTCTCAGCAAACAAGAAAGACGTGAGAATTTCATTCGCCACGGACTGTTGTTCAATCGAACATTATTTTTGCTTTGTTAACTTTTGACCTGACTTAGTAGTATTTTACGCTGTGTTCTTATGTAACTTTTGCTCATACTTATAATATCTGAAATACCTGCTTTATTATCTTTATAGTCTTCATATTTTTTATCACAGTGTTTTGTTCATTATCGGGTTATTTTTTTTTTCTCTTATCATTTATTTCTTCGTCTTTATCAATATCTTGTCGTGGCGTTGTATTCTCTTTCATTGTACTCTATTATTATCAGTGTAATTTTGGTCTGCTATTTATAAACCTTCAATTGTTTGTAAAAGAAAGTGACCTATTTGTACTTATTCCTCAATCACACACCGACACACGTGCTTCACGGGTTGACCGGCCTAACTTTTAAATGTGTTCACAACCCTCATAGGGGAACGACGGGTAATCGTAAAGGGGATCCCGCACCTCTTTTGACCGTAAAGGCGGGGGTTTGTGACACCCATCCACATAGATCAATATGTTCAAGCCATGTAGGTAGGCTGATACAGCTGACCTAGAGGCATGCTTCAAGTTTTCCAGGCAAACTTTCAGTTCCAATTCACCCACTGTTGCCGCAAAAATCATGCCCTGGTCCAACAACTTTTCTCGATGCAAATCACTCGATTCGCTCTCACCCATCCACATTGATCAATATGTTCAAGCCATGTAGGTAGGCTGAGACTTTCATTTTCCACCTGGCATGGCATTCTGGTTCACATCACAGGCCCAACGGAATGGTGTCATGCAGGGACACACAACCTCTCCAGTGCTCCCCAGTGTATGCTTCTAGGAGGTATTAGGAGGCCTGAATTGGGGAAACTAGAATTATACAGAGAATATTTTAGTAATCTGCAATTTCCTTATGTCAGATGAAGAACTGAAAAAAGCATTACAGAAAGATGCTGGGCCAGTTTGTACATGAAACAGATGAAAACAGAATGCTACAAACTGGACTGAGGACAACACACAGCGCTGACTAATACCTGAAAGTTCTGCTGCATCACATGTGATAAAACTAGTAGAATCGAGCCAGCTAAAGAAGTTGCAAAAACAAAAAAAGTAATAGGGAAGAAGGCCGTCATGCTGTATGTGCATGGAATCGGCCATGCATTGAAGAAAATAGTAGGCGTTTTTATGAGTGCATCTGATCTTATCCCCGCCCAGGAAGTTGAGCATGCTATGCAGAATGGTGAATGATGAAGGCCCAAAACCAGCACGAAATGAACAATTTTATTGCTTTTATTATTCTTATTGTGTTCATAGATTACCTTTTTTTTTTGCGGCTCCTGTATCGCGAGGGACAAAATTTTCTCATTGCAGCCCGTATAGTAAAATGAATTTCAGACCCCTGGTTTAAATATATGACACACTTGCGACACTGAAGTGATTTGTGAAGTCCCACTGTCTTGGGGAGCATGTTATATTGGTCAAACAGCATGCTGTGCCAATGACCGCCTAAGAGAACGCGCCACTACTACCAATGCGGGATATGACGGCACATTGGCGAAACACGTACCTGCCTGCAAGTGCATTCCACACAGTGGTCAATGCTAGATTTTGAGGCAGAACAATCGTCAACCCCAGCACGAGCACATAATCAATGGCACTAGCAAGAAATTGCATATCTTACAACCCAAGATGTGGCAACAGGAACTTTTCCTCGCCTTTTCTTTGTTGTCGTTTTTGGCTTATTTTTCGCTGCGCGCATGTGTGTGTATTCTCAGTCCAGCTTGTAGTGCACTGTTTTGTTGAAGGTGAACTGCAAAGCACGATCAAAAACCTAGACAGGCAAAACATAATAATTATTGGTGTAAAATTAATATGCACAAAACAAATAATATTGAACAGTTTCTGCAAGGAACAGCAGTATATCGTAAGTAGTGAGGTGCTGAGAGTGGTAAGGAAATACATGGTGAAAAAACAGGGCACACCGAGAAACAGACAGAGAACAAGGAAACACCACAGGCATCGACAAAAAAAAAAAAAAAAGGAAGAGCTCATTGTACTAGTAGTAAGGCAGATGCTTGGGCTAGTTGAAAGTTCATGGTGAATAAACAGCACACACTGAGACACAGAGAAAAAGAAGGACAGCGTATGTGGTGTTTCCTTCTTGTTCTCTGTGTTTTAGTTTTCACCATAAACCTTCACCAATTAGTCCAATAGCCCAAACATATGCTTTACTAAGGAAATGCATATATAGTCAGGGCAGGTAACGGCCACAAATCTGGAGCCCGAAATAACTAGAAGAATAAGATTGTTGGGGTGGTGTGCATTAGGCAAGCATTCTTGGATCAAGAATGAAAGCTTATCAGCCTCTCTCGAGATGACAACAGCATCTTACCAGTACTCACATATAGAGCAGGATTGTGGAGGATAATGAAAAGGGTTCTATTCAAGTTGAAGACAATGCAGAGAGTTACGGAAAGAAAAATGGTAGATGTGAAGTTAGGACGTGGGAAGTCTGAAGAGTGGAACAGAGAAAAAACGTGAGTTGCTGGCACTCCAGTCGAAGTTAGGGAGCAAAAATGGGCACATAGATGCAATGCAAAAACAAGATAACTAGTTGCTGCTAAGGGTCACAGACTGGATTTCACAGGAAGGCAGGCATGGCAGGGGCGGGAGAAAGTTTGGCGGACGGAAGTTTGCGGGGGTCAAATGGATGCAGCTAACACAGGACCGAGTTAATATCAGATATTTGAGAAAAGCCATTGCCCTGCAATGTGTGTAGTCAGGTTGATATAATCACTCCTTGCTGCATCTTGCAGCACAGTTTTTATTATGATATTAGCAATTTGCCTTCGGTTTGTTCTTCCCAGTTAGTCGACAAGAAAATGGCTTGATGTCATTAAACAATCAGCTGAAAGTTTGTGTAGTGGTGGCTTTCAGTTCGGTTTGTGTAGGCAACTGCAGTGAAGGGCTCTGGATTAATTTAGGCCATCTGGGGTTGATTAAAGTGCAGTAACACTGAGCACATGGCCATCTTTTGCATTCTGCCATTATCAATGTTTTGCCTTAGCTCTTGATCGCAGTAATACCATTTTCCCTAGATTAAATACCCCAGCAGGGCAACTTTGGAAAATACTGATCAAACAAAGGACAGGCTAGTTAGTGAATGCGCCCGTCTTGTGTTTGCATGGGCATGGTCTGCATACTAATGGGCAAACGACATGAAGTTACCTAGGAAGCAGAATTCATTGGCCCAATATTGGCAATGTCAGGTCCAAAATATACAGTGCATTGCCACCCCAGTACCAATATTGGGCCGGTGGTTTGTGTCGCCTTGGTACTACAAACAGCCAGTTTTTACAAAAAAGTGCTGTTTGCTATCAGTAGAAGGGCAATTTCAGCCCGGAAATTTTCCTGCTGTCTGACAGAGCAGCACATGCGACCTCTGTAACCGAAACATGGCACCCAAGACTAGGCAGACGGGCACTAGAAGGGCACGAATAGCAACGTTATCCTCTACACTTGTCGAACTGCTCCCCGCTTTATTTCGTGTGCCGATAGGAGCATTGCTGCATTTCACCGAGCGCCGCAGCACAGGCATGACACCTAATAAATACAACCGATACAAAGGCAAGTTCAGTAGTGGGAAATAGATCTTATGACACGGAAGTCCAGGTAAGCTATTGTAGCTTACATGACAGTGGTGCTGACCTAATCGTGAAAAGGCAGAACAACTATTTCAGCACAGAGCCAACAGAGCTACCGAGCTTCACACACGCCGGCCCATGCACCGATTCGACCTTGGCTCACTTAGACACGGTAACTCACCAAAACGCCACCCGCACCATGCTTGTGAGGGTCTGTAATTTGACGGACGTACTCCTGCTTCAGTTGAGCTCTGAGTTTGGCTCGTTCTTGAATTAAGCGTTTTTCATCGGGCGAGACTTCGCTGTCCACTCGAATTGCAGACGGCTGCCTGTACGCCATGTTTACCACTGGCTGGGAATCCTACTCTCACGGCAGGTTACTTGCGTTTGCATCAATTAAAAAAGTGTTTTTGTAAATATTCAATCTAACAACACCAATAAACATAAAATTTAAAGTACTTATGTGTGAATTGTAGTCATTACTGAATAAAATTTTTGCTTTTCGTATTTTCTTTGGTGAGTAGTTGCCGATGCTATTACGCCTGCTTCAGAGGCTAATTCTGTGTTTAATGCCAGCCTGGGCGATCGTGTAGTTCACTGTGATCCGATGCGTTTCTGTGTTGTGGTGAGTGACGAAGACGAATTTGTAATGAGTCGTCATTATGCGCCGAGCAAGTGTGCGCGCTACGGTTACGGTGCACGTTGTATTCCCTAAAGTGACATTGTGCAAGCCCGGCTCGGCGATCGGCGCCGAGCGAAATGCTGCGTCTCTCGCCCATCGTAATCCTGTCGTCGACGGACGTTCGAAAGTCTTGACGTTTCGCTGCTCACCGCGCAGACCTTATTTACGGCTCATGTCCCTTTATTTCTTGGCGAACACACGTGATACAATTAGGAGTTTTTTTTCATGTCTTTGTAGCTGTTCGGCGTGTCCAGCGAGGGAACGCTTGTGCGCATCGGTCGCGTGGGCGATCGTAGAGCGGGAGTCCTCCGCGTCCGGCAAAAACTCGCGCCGCCGCCGCGCGTTCCCTCTCTCTCCGCCCCTCCTTGTATCGCCTTGCTCCATCCACGCCTGTTCGTTTGTTTATGCCCGGTGTCCGTTCAGTGATGCGCGAAATCAGCAATGTCGCTCCTTGCGAAGTTTATATAGTCGCTCCCTACCGTCCGTGTAGCGGTGTGACTACTGCGCGAACTCGCGCCCGCTTTTCCGCAAGTGATCGACTTTTGACAGGGTTTCGCCTTCCCTCGGCGTCCGCGTGCTCCCTTGGCCTTGTCCCGTTCACGTTGCGGCGCGCCCCGGTTCCGGCGCCACTTTTCGGTCGGATCGATGGGTGCTTGTCGTGTCAGTTGGCATTTGAGCTCCTAATTGTGCTACGCCCACTGATTGACGTTGCGTCCGCTCGAGTCTTGACGGTGCGAGCTTGTTTTCGCAACGAATCGCTCGGCAGCGCGTTTGTGCCGCGCTGCACATGTGCGATCAGCGTTTCGCGTTGACTAGGTGTGCGGCTACTGTGCCGAAAGTGACCGACCAGTGATCACTTCCTCGTTTGACAGTTCGCTCTATGGTTCTCTTTTTTTTGTGCAGGCCGAAGTGTGATATTCGTCGGATTTTCGCGCCGAGGAAGAGGAGGAGGAGGTGACGTTTAAAGAGAAGACAAGGGTAGTCGTATACTCCTTTTCTTTTCGCGTTACCGTGAATACCATTGTGTGTGCGAAACTTAGCTTCATCAGTGAGTGCAGAAAGTCTTCAACAGAGCAGACAGAATAGCACTTATGCCACTGCATTCTTGTTTCATAGCAAAGTCACTTGGTGCAGAATGCTGTGTAGTTTACCGACAAGGTACAGGCAGCTGTTCTTCATTCTCTGCATGCTTTATTAAGGCGAAAGCCTTTCTAGACTCGTGGAACGCACTCCCGTGCCCGAGAGTTGCATGCGAGATCTGTCAGATTCCGTGAGATGTGTTGTCTAGCGTTCCTGCCATCTGCAATCCCGAGCTTGAACGTGCGCCAAGGAACGCCACGGAACAGGGCCCGTATTCCGAGTTTGCGTCGTTATCGAAGTGTCGCTATCTCGTGACCTCGAGTCTTCCGATTGGTCGAAACGCCGGAACCGGGTGTTACCACCGAAACTGGAAGAGGTGGCAACATCATCATCATCATTTATTTTTCCTTAAGGACACCTAGGTGGGGCATTACATAAGGGGGGAGCAAAAATAAGCGAAATCACAAGCAAAAGGAACATTTGGAATATAGCAGTGAAGAAGGCAAACATAATTGTTAAAAGAGCATTATAAAACGAAAGAGTGAACAATCATAGATGCATTGAGGCCATCACGCTATATGAAGAAGAGAAAAATAGGAACACTGTTTTGCATACAAAGGTTCAATACTTGAAAAAAAAAAAATACAACACGTGCAGAGGCGGTACTCAAAAATGCGACTAGGAAGAAGAGGGTTTTGAATTTAATTGGGTCACCCTCATTTGAATCTTCTCAGGTAGACCATTCCACTGTTCAATGGCAGATGGCAAGAAGGATTTATGAAATGCATTGGTGGAACCATGTAGACGCTGTAGGCTCAGACTTAAAAAGGCGACACAATGTTCAATTGGGAATGAGTAGGAAGGAGTGTGCAGTGCAAATGAGGTGTTTCCACCAATCAGATGACTCAAGGTCGGGGAGATAGCGTACTTTCGATAACAATGCAAACTCGGAATACGGGCCCAGGAGCGATGGTTACTGTCCACACTCACACTTGCCAGAGAAATGGGACAGATGCTGCGCCTTTTCTTTCCTGTAAACCAATTATAATTATATATAGCACTGAAATAAACGCCGATGAGAAGCAAATGGTAGGAGAGCAGCGGTAAGTTTTTGCCATTCTCCTCTTAAGAGGCATCTAATACTCCTGTCACTCGGACAGTTTCGATCCTCATTGAACTTGATCTGCATTCAGCTCGATGCAGATTGAGGTTGTCACATGGCAACTTTCAAGTGCAATCGAGCTCGATCCTGCTTGATTTCAAGCACGCTCGATTGACAGCGGTCGTCGACACCCTCGTCATCAGTGAGCTCTAAAGTGCACACGAGGAAAATTTCTCAATGCTTATTGAAAACACCCGTCTAGCACGGGATGCTTCAATCCTTCTTAAAAACCTCAAGACAGATAGAGTTCAATGAGGATCGAAAGTGACCGTGTGACAGAGGTATGAGAGACCCTCTTTTTTTTTTTTTCTTAAATATTTTGCTCTGACATTTGCAAAATGTGCCATGCTCCTACCAGACCAGCCAATGAGTTGAAATCCTGATGCATTAAATTTTCACTGTGACATGCAGGCTTGTGGTTCTATATTCATGCTGTGAAACTATGGTGTGTAAGGGGCGGAGGCATGCTTACATGTTTAATCAGGACCTGAAATTTATTTCTAGTTCTAGTGTTGATCTCAAAGTCAGCTTAGAGTTTGATGCATACGCAGAATTAATTAAACCTTTTGGTTGAGTTGGTGCAAAATAGTTAACTGGAAAATTGTAACTCAAGCAAGACAACCACAGGGAGATGGTGCACATATGCAAGGGAGAAATCACTCTGAAACCTTGGCTGAATGTTTGGACTGGATACACACTAGGGCATGCTGGTACTTGATGTGAAGAAATATGTAGTAGTGCAGCCAAAACAGTGCCACTCTGTGTGTGGGTGTGCCAAATCTGTCCCATGCCTTGTTCAAGCAACATATTTATTATCTTAAATACTTTCGCTGGTCATAAAGCTTGTATCTGTGGTTGTCTGGGCAGCTATACTTGTGCCTCAGAATCCTTGACTGAACCATGTCACTGGTCGTAAGGAAACGTCATGGTACAGTCCATACATGCAAAACAGCGACCTCAAAAAAAGCAACTGTCATGTGTCAATGTTTTCATTCGAGATAGGATCTTTCTTTCCTTCTGTTTTGACCTTTCTGTTGCACTGTAACTGCAAAAAATCACCGACTTGCTTTGTTGAACTTCATTTTCGGGAACCTCCTTTGGTTCAGGCTCTTGTGGCCTTGTGTTTTTGCTGGCCATAAAGCTTGCATATAGGCAATTTTATTTGGAGCCTTCTGTAGGGGTGCCTTTCTCATTGCAATATAATTTCCTTTAGCTATTCCTTTCCAATTTTGGAATCTCTATTGTGCAGTTGTCTTGGGTGCATTTGTAATTGTGAGGAGGGGAAGTTTGTATATTATTTAAGGTGCAGGAGATGACCAAGCATGAGAGGACTGGACAAGTACTGCTCGAGGACGCTTTGCACTATTTTCTTCCTCCAGCCGATGCTGGACACATGGGCAGCCATTGATATAGGCACAAGTGCGAAGGATGGGCATTCTGAAAATCATTTTTGTTCACTTGCAACATTGTTTTGTGGCATGCATTCATATGTAGTGCATGCACACATGGGTAAATGCCTATGGCAGTGCATCTGAACTCTTTCGGGACTGAAAAAATTACGAGGGACTTTAGCGACTGAAGTAGTGAAAAGTGAATGCCTGAGTGCCGCATTCTGCTATGCAACTGGCACTACTCAGTAAGTAACAAGGTAATAATTATATAATTATTAATGATATAATTGATTGCTTGCTTAATTGATCAGTTATTAAGCATTTTATAGACCAATTATTTGTCATTAATTGGTAATTAATAATTAGTTATTAATTGGTAACTGATCATTGATTGGCATTTGACCATATAAGGCACGCATTCACGCATACTGTGGTGGTACTCTGTGATTGGTCGAGACCTCTATGACATCATCTCTCCTTGGCCAACCAGACCCGCTGCAAAAGCGGGACACGTTTTGTCCACGACAGCATGAGCCATTAAAGGCTTTCGCCTTAAAAAAAATCAAAAACAGGTGATTCTTAGGGACCTTTGAAAAAAAAAAAACTACTTTTATAAATGGAGTACTTAACCCTGTTAGAGAATATCTTGAAATAAACATTTTTGAATGTTGTGTCTTATACATAAATATTTAATTTGAGCATTATACACAGAAAAAAAAAAAAAAATTTCTTTACCGCAAATTTTGGGGAAAAAATAGTTATAGAAGGCATGGATGTAAAAATAGGAAACAATAATAAAAGATCAGAATATATTAAATGTGACGCTGATTTTCTTGTCATTCTGGCTGTTTTAATGTTTATCCTGCAGTGAAAAACGCATTTATTGCTGAGAACATTAGAATTTCTCCTTTGTCACATTTTGGAAGCGATAGTGTAGCCTGCCCTTGAGGACGCACATGCGAGCTGCAGGTGGAGTCTCTAAAGAAGCCCTAGGCAGATGGAATCAACCTGGCACCCTTATATATTTAAGGCTTGTTGTCCAACATTGACTTAGTGGCAGCACTGGTTTGTGCATGTGTGCCCAGACCAGGAGATGTCAAGGAGTCGTCCGGGCCATCTGAAACCCTGCTGCGCCTGGTGCGAAGACAACCGCAAGGACCTGAGGCACGCCATCACGGTCGGCCACGTCCGCAAAGAGTTCTGCTCAGAGAACTGCCTGCACGAATTCAAGCGTGTCTACCTTAAGGTGGGTAGGCAGACCTCTTTGCTCTTCTTCTCTGTGTCTCACGCCCATCACTGCTGCCAAGTGGTCACGCATGCTTTGCAAGTTTGCCCGCATATACAGTTGACGACCGATTTTTCGGGCATGCTTGATTATTCGGACTTTTTCCCGACCCCAGGACATGACTTTATCGCACTCTCTAAGGAGGGCTATTCGATTTTTCGGACATTCCAAGCGTCAGCCAGCCAACTGCCACACATTTTGAGCGGTGTTGCCGCCATCTTGTTTGTTTACTTTTTCCTTTGATAGCCTCGAAACTGGTGCAGGCCTTGCCTGCCGCTCCTCAGCTAAACACGCTGGATCGAGGCTATATTATTTGCCCAGCAGCTTCCGTTTCCGGAACAACGTCGCTATAGTGCTCTAGAAGATTGGGCAGTGTGTCGACCGCGCCGCTAAATACATGGGAGCGAGGGGCCGCTTTTGCGATGACGGAGGCGCCGCAGCGCAGAGGGCGCCACCAGCAACTGGTGTGTCAGCCGCCGGGCGCCCGCGTATGCACGCTGTGCGGCGGGGCGGATACCGCCCGGACTGTACGTTCTTGCTTGCTTGTGCGTCGTCTCGAGCTGTTCGCGACAAGATTTTACAAATATGCCGGTTAACGGTGCTCAGTACTGTTAGCAACCACCTAACTTATTTTCCATTTTTGCCGTCGGTAACACCTCGGGGAAGTAACATGACAGCAGTTGGCTCCGAAGAAAACAGCTTGGAGAGGGCCGGCGTACGACTCGCACAGCACGCTTCACTCGCCGTACAGCTTGCTTTAGCATTCCTAAAGCACCTAATTCACGTCCAGAAATGTAGTCGTTTTGAAAAGAGGGCTGTGTGGAGGCAGGTTGTATGAAGAAGTGAAACATACAACACGTGCGTTCGAGCGCTGACTAAAACTGGTCACAGTATTCCCATTATCAAAACAGTCCAAAATGATATATTCCGTTGTTTTTCACGCCAACTATGCCGACTACAGTACGTCACTGAAGCCACAAGAAGTCGGCATTCAGTTGGAATGAAATAAATGTGGACTACCCCGCATGGAGGTAGAGATATAGTAAAGTAAGGACATGAAAAACGAACGACACCACGCCAACTGGCTACTGAATAACGGAACACAGTGGGTCAGGAAAGGTGGAAGAACTGGCAGGTAAAAGTTTCACGGGAAAATAAAAAGAAACGTGTCACCTACCAGGGAGGTAGAAAGGGGTTGGTTGAAGGCACGCAGCGCCGTGAAAAGAGCGACCGCGAATGTGAATAAAGGTTCAGAATTTTCGCGCGGCACGGCAAACGCATGACGAAGAAAGCAGGCAGCTAAAGGCGAAGAAAAATGGAGATATAATAAAAACAATAAAAAATGAGGAAACAACCGAGCATAAGAACCAAATGAAGGCCCGGGAAGAAGAAAGCAGTGCACAAACAGGCTGCAATCAAACGCGTATAAAGATATAAGCGTCGAAATTTAAGAGACAACAATTTGTGAAACTGTACACTAATCTAAGAACGCACCATTTTCTTTTCTCTCCATAGTCTGAAACATTGTTGTAACGGGTAGCTTTATAAATACCCAGAGATGTGCGCTATACTTACAACATTTAATCTCAATGCGTTATAGTTTAACAATGACCTAATTGTTGCAGAAAATGTTTCCATTCTAGGGTGCGCAAGCCACCGATAATATGCAAGTCATTGCCTCCAGAAGATTGCTCTAGTCCTGTTTTATGTACATACAAAATAAAAAAAAAAAAAGAATAGCTTTGAAAAAGAAATAACGACGGAAAATAGAGGATGCAGAGGCTATAGGGTACGCTGAATTCGCTTCCGCTAATCATCCTTCTGCGAAAGAGAGGTTGTCAGGCCGGCACGGTTTCTCTCCACGAACAAAAATAGCGCCATAGGTTCGAAGCTAGGTCGCAATTTACTCAAAAATTTGGCTCAGATGCACGGTCCTTTTCGACTGCTTTGCACTTCAGATTTTGCAAACTTCCTGTAAAATGTGAAGGTTCAAAAAGTTTACCTACTTGGAGCACCAGAAAAGCTCCCACTTGAAGCAATGAAATTTAATGTGTTTTTGCGGCTTCGCTCTTTGCGAAGTAAGCGAATCACGACAAGAGTTCCCAAAGGGAAAATAATTGAATTCCCTTGAAAGTATTTCACGTGTAATATCAATCTTGTTAACAATTATAGTCTGGTTATTACTGCAAAGAGCACCCGCGGCAAGTAGCCCGATTATATATAGTGCGGTAAGCTGTAGTTGCAAGTATATCCAGTCGATTACTCATATTTCCATACCACACACTCAAAGAATAAACACGCATTATGTCCGCATTTGATTTTCGCATTATATTAATTGCTTGCGTATTAGGTGGTCGTCATCTTTTTCGCATTTTTCCGCTTTCTCTCGGTGCGCGCCATGAACTGCATCATGCCTGCCAATTCGTCGCGCAATTATCAGTGCTTTTATTTTTGTTTTTTGTTTGTTTGCTCTGGTACCATTTAATGCCAGTAAAGCGTCCGCACTCAAGTGCCCACTATGAACGTATTGCGGTTCATATGCGGAACGACGGTTTTAATTTTTCATATTTTATTTGAAGTAATGCCCTAGCTGTACTTGACTTTTTTTTTTTTTTTTTGTTTCGCCCTTTAGTTAGCGGCATGCAAACAAATGTTCGCGATATACGTAATTGTTAATCACGAACAAAGAATAAATGCTTGAGTCGTGTATACCTTGTTTATTTTTTTTTTTTGCCGGTAAATACCACAGTGCTTTAAATTAGTGCGGTAGTGAATAAATGTGTTCTGCTCGCACACAGTATTTGTAATTTCTATAAGCTGTGATTAGGGCACATAAAGAACACCGATTAAAGAGATATATTACAGATTACTGACGATTTAAGATAAACGTTGTTATGTATTAATAAGCGCAAGCTGCAAAATGTAAGCAGGTGTTCGCAAATAAAGTTTGTAAAAAATAGGTGTTCCTAAAGAGGCCTTACGAAGCACAAGCTTTGATTCGCATGTACGCTGTTTTTCTCCGGGTGTCAATAGCGCTCCTGGGCAGCAGCCTTTATTCCCTTAAGAGAAGAACGAATGCAAAACACCACGCTTCATTGCAAACGTTAAGTACAAATTGCTCATCTGGACGATTTGTAACTGTCCGCAGGAAGAAATGTTGTTTCAGATAGCGATTCAAAAATCGCGCGCTGCTCCGAAGGACTACCCAAGCGTGCACGATGTCTCCCGATCGACGTAAAAGAATGGCAGGGATCCGTTTAAGCACCTGGAATAAGTAGCCTCTTTAAATAAGTAGCCTCTTTAATAATTATCACACTAATTGCGTAGCGTCTGAAAATCGCCCCAAACAGAACCGCAACCCTCCTCTGTACCCCCGCTATCCCGCGGCCGCTACGCGCCGAGCAGCGAACGTGGCACCCCTGTTGCACGTCGCGCCCTCTCGCGGGAGTCGGTTCTTGTCATCGCAAAAGCGGCCCGCTCTCCGCCGCCGGTCGTCACACTGCCCAATATTCTAGAGCACTATAACGTCGCTGCTGTTGCTGCTCGCCGCCGAACTGCTTTTTTTTTCTTTTCTTTTAGCGCGATCGCTTCGACTACCTGTTCCTCTGTGTGTTTGCCGTGCGTTGCCGAGCGTAGTGAGTAGGCCTAGCCATGCTCGATGCGAGAACTACTTTCTGTCGCTACTGTGGCTCGCATTTAATTGAATCTACTTCAGTTCTTCAAGAAGCTGTTTCCGGATTTTATAAGGAATTCTTTTTTTTTGTTCGTGCAACGCGGCAGCGAGAAGGCACTCAACGGAGTTTGTGTTGTGATGCAGTGGTTGGTGGTTGTGGTGTGCCTTGGCAGTGGGAAAACCTACTCTGTCGATCTCCTTGGAGCACTTACTACCCTCGCAGCTGCGTGGAAGTCTGTAGCACCCACAACGCTGCGCAATTGCATCTGCCACGCGGGATTTTTGCTGAATGAAGAGTCGGCTGCCTTGGACGAGGAGAGCGTCGTCGAGCAGCTGTCAGGCAATGAGCTGTTCATTCACGACCTTCGCACTGCTGGTGTCAAAATTCCATCGGCCGTCTCGTTTTCAGAGTTCACAGACGTGGACCACCAGTTGGAACTGTGTGCTGGGCTCGTAGATGCAGGAATTATTCGCCAAGTGCTTGTGGAGTCTGAGAACGACGACGACGATGACTCACCTGCAGCAGCGCTGCCGACGCAAGCTGAGCTGATGCAAGCGAAATTCAGGTGGACCTGTTAGCACGGAAGCAGAGCGTGGTGCAGAAAAGCATTCATGACTTTTTCCAACCTCAAAGTGAATAATAGGCAATAAATTTAGCTTTTTTGGTGCACATTTGTTTTTCCGGACAGCCCTATTTTTCGGACATTTTCGTGGTCCGTTGAGAGTCCGAAAAATCGGTCGTCGACTGTACACTTACATGGTGTTAGAGGTCATTCAAGGAGTCGCTGCACTTGCTTGACTGTGCACAGGTGTTGGTAGTGCTGCCCACCACTGGCTGATTCGTTGAGACATGCTGTGTAGGCTAACAGGCACTGCACAGTATTAGAGCAGTCTTGCTTTTGTGAGCTTTCCATCTGACCTTTCACTTCATTGGAATTATTGAACCCTAGATCAGTGCTTCAGTGGATGGGTATTAAAAATAGTTGCACATAAAGCGTTTCAAGAGTATGACTTCAGTGTGGTAACATTGTCCAGGTTATTTCTCTTCCAAAGGTGGTGTCGTGTTCTAACTACTCAATGATATGGTATATCATCTATACCATATCATCATCATTTATTGTCCCTTAACTCTTTCCCTACTGCGCCCATTGAGCATCGTTAGCCCGCTAACGATGATTTGTGCGCCAATTTTGAATCCTTCCGTGTCGCTCACGGACACGCTCTAATATTAGTGTGTAGTCGGATAACTGAAGTTTCGATTTTGATGCTGAGTACATTTTTCTTGCGAAGCGGCTATTTTTGAGCACCCTCTGAACACGCGGCAGCGTCTCAGTCAAATGCGAGAATGGCGGCATTTGCACGCTTCGAAACGTCGCAAATCTGATGACTATGATGGAATTTATCAATGACCCAAGCAGAAGTGACTCTGAAGATGCTGCCAATTATCATCAGAATACAGTTCCCACTTCGCTGATGACGGAAACTAACCTGGAACACCGGCCCGCTAACGATGACTTTGCGAGCAAATTTTGAAGCTTTCCGCCGTCGCTCATGGGCACGCTGCCCCATCTAGCATTTAGTCGGGTAACTGAAGTTTAGATTTATTGCTGTTTACATTTTCTCCCGCGAGGTGGCTATTTTTGACCGTGCTCCGAGCACGCGGCAGCGTCGGAGTCGCATGTGAGAATGGCGGCATCCGCATCGACCACGTGCGCTGCGAAACGTCGCAAATCTTGCGATTCTGCGCTGTGTATGATGAATTTTATACTGACTCTGAAGATGCTGCCTTATTGTCAGAATTCAGTAACCCCGGTAACGATGGAAACCAGCCTGGAGCATCGGCGGCCACACTTTGTTGACCTGTTTTGGATGTGTCTGGGACCACTCTGGATGTTTTATTTGTGTTGTTGGTGTCATTTATCTCATTCCCAGGGTGTCAACATCATTTGGGCACGATATCTTCTCTTGCAAAACGGGGAGTGGCGTTCTGCCCAAGAAGGGTATCGGGCATCGGTTTCGGCATGGCGCTCTGCAGCGGCCCTCGTTGATTGCTCATTATGCATCAAGAACATTATTCAATACTGCACTTTAATTTTTTCACTGGGAGGAGCCAATATAATGCTCCGCATTTTGTATATCTCGAAAAATTTGTAAAATTGTTGTTTCATTTACAAGTGCAGTTCGTCAAGTTTGTTCAATTTTTTTTCTAAAATCTGGTTTTTGGGAAATTATATTGTGTGTTACAACCCACAACTTCATATTCGAAGTTGTATGCCTAAAAAGCCAATTTATTTAGCTTTCTTTTCGTATATTGTATAAAATTTTTGATATGGTAATATTGTATAAAATTTTTGATATGATAGTTTTTACAGAAAAAAAAAATCTACTGAAACCTACAGAAAACGGCCATTTTACCCACGGTAGGGAACAGAGTTAAGGGCCCCTAGTGGGGTATTACATAAGGGGGGAGCGAAACCAAAACAAGTTGCTAACAAAAGGTCAATAAATGTAACAAAATACCACAAAAGCTTGAAAAGAAGCAAGAAACAAACATACAATAGAATCCCGGTACAACGAACACCGCTTAAATGAAATTTTTGCCATAACGAAATATTTTGCATTCCCGTGAAACCCCCATAGGACTTAAAGGGGTCGTGAAACGAAAATGTAGCTGCCCAGTTGCAATTTTCCTTGCTTCAGTAAACATTAGGCATGCCGATTCCAAAATATCTCGTCGAAATATTGCTTCTGCATTTAATAATACCATTCTGAAATCACAGCATTTTTGTGTTCCTGAAGCGACCATGTGACCCTGTAGGCCGGAATTAGAAGTACTCGCCTATGTCATGTTTAGCCGTTTGGAAATGCAGATATTAATTATTTCCCATAAAATAATAGGTTCCTGCTAAAGTTAGCAAATAAAAAATAGTATATCAATTACAGTCAAACCCGGATATATCGAACTCGAAGGGGATCGTGAAATAGTTCGATATATCGATAATTCGATATACAAAAACCGGCTTGTGACGGCACTTACGATGCCAAAAAAGATACCTTATTTGTCGCGTAAGCAACCCACTCGCATAATGAACCCACCCTTCACTTTTGCACGGAGAAATTGAAAAAAAAAAAAAAGCGTTAAGGCCAGCTCGCTCACATGCAAGCGATTGAGCGATAGAACGAAAAATTTCAAACTCCCTCTCGCTGCTCAAGCCACCGTGGCAGCTCTAAACAAGGTTTCTGTGTTGCCACGGCAGAAATCGCGAGCGTTTTCGCTTGCATGTCGATAACGGGCGTCACTCCCTTTTGGTCGTCTCATCCACAGCTCATTTCTTGGCAGCGTGCCAAGATGCTGCGCAGCGATAACGTCGGGGCGCGTTTATCTTTTGACAGCTCCTGCGGTGGCGGGAAGCGAACTTGGCAGAGTGCCGGTGATGGCTTGATTGCACGTACAAGCCTGGTTCGATTTATCACGCCGCGCGTGGGGCGGGCTTCATGATCGCAGCAGCTTACCGCGTGCATTCGTTGATTCATACATGCAAGGATAAACGACTCCCACAAAAAGAAGAAAAAAAAAAAAACCTGCCGCATCTTAACGTCCGAACAGCACAACGATAAGAAAGGATGACTCGCAAAGAGAGAGAGAGAGAGAGAGAGAGAGAGAGAGAGAGAGAGAGAGAGCTGCCGCTTTTTAACGTCCGCAGGCACCATAGCCACCTCAGCCGCGCGCAGAGGGTTTGCAACACACGCTGGAGAAAGCGTCGACACCTGTCTGAAAACGGGCTGAGCTGGCTTGGCGCACGCGTAGCGCGTGCTGAAGGAGAGAGACAGCTTGGCAAAAGGATGGGCACACCCACGCACATCGCTTGCAAACATCGTGTGTTGGCGTGCGGAAAACAATAACTGCAGATGCGCGCGCCTTTGGGGAATGGGTGCGGCGCTGCCCAGACCAGCCGTCGCCGAACTGTCCCCTCTCATTCCTTCCGCACGTGGCTTGAAAGCAGCATGTGGCAAACGGCCAAGGGTGATGCGATCGTCTTTGGAAGGCACACTTTCCAGTGCGTGGTGCGGAGTTCGATATATCGAACGACCGGTGAAATTAAGTTCGATATATGACGCGGCTTTCCTATACTTTTACATGGGATTTTCAAGGGGATATTCCGTGAGTTCGATATAACCAAAATTCGATATATCCGGGTTCGATATAACCGGGTTCGACTGTATTCGCTCATGCAAACGCATTTCTTCAACAATCTGTACCAGGGCAGTCCCTCGTTACTGTCGCGTGACGTGCGGTCGGCGGCGGCGGAGGACGGTGGTGTTTGCTTCTCGCTGTGCCAGCGCTGGAACACAGTGAGAGGTGACGCTCAAGTTTAGGGTTTCGGTAACGATGAGCAGCTGTAATTTTTTTTAAATTCTTGGCGTCATTAAAGATACGATGTAAATACGGTTTCAGGTCGAAGAAATCGACAAGTATGTTCAATCCGAGTGGTGGGTGGAGTGTTTCAGGAGCTGGTGCCGCGGCGCGTACTCGTATATTGCTTGCCTCTGTGCTGCATCGTTGAGAATAGCGTGTCGAGCTTCGCTTCCTTTATTTCGGCTCGATGACCTGAACTATGGCACTACACGGAAAGCCGGAAACAGAAAAAAAAAAAAGGTTGGTACAATGTACTTGGGTGGCCCTTTCACCCAACGCGTTGTCGCAGCTTTGCTCCTCCATCTTCCCGACGCCTCTTTCGTAACCTTCCTAAAAAAAAAAAAAAAAAGAAAAAAAAAAGGAAGCATACTTCCTACAACTTCAACTTCTACAGTGCTCAGACTTCACCTCTTTTTCCTGACGTTAGGTTCTGGGTTTAGGCGTGTTGTGCGGGTTTGAGTGCTCGCTATGCCAACCGTGTGCGTCGCGAGTGCAGCACGACTTCTCCACGACGTTCGCTTTCACAAGTTTTGGCACACCGATTGGGTTTATGTGTTCGTACTACTTTCTACTGGAAGTCCGAAATGAACCTCGGCGTCATTCGAAGCCTTGGCATGGAAACGAAGAAAGCTCACCTCAAACGATGCGTTGTACCGACGCAAAACCGCTGGCCCAGTGCATTGGCAAAAAAAAGTGTAGGCGGTCTGAGGCAAGTTCGCGTGATAAAAGTAGTAAAAGTAGTTGCGATTTGTAGCCTTACAGATATGCCTATTTGAGAACTACTCGACCGCAGAAGCCACCAGTTCTATTTGATTGTTTCCTGCCAGACTGCCCTCATAGCAGTAATATGTGCATTTTGGAATTTTTTTTTTATTTTGAACGATACCGTGAGGCCAGCACAACAGATGCCCCTACCAGCATACCGTACCACCCAGAACAGATTCCTTGGTTCCACTTTGATCACATTCTTTTCACAGCACTCATCTAGTCCCATACAATCTGATGCCTTAAACTCCAAAGAGAAGGATCATGTTGAGCAGAGCTCAGAATCCTTCACATCATTTAAAAAGACATTTCTAGGGTAAAAATTGTTCACCTCAAAAGCTCATTCGCCCCATGTCCTTGCATTACAAGGGTGTGATTACCAGATCAACCATCCAGGAGAAATGCATTCACGCAAGTGTTATTGATTGGAAAGGCGGATAGGTTGGCTGTAAAGTTTAATATCTGACCTGCTACTGTGTACAGGGAAAGAGAAAGAGAACAACAAAGAGGGTCCTGACTTGATTAAAATATATACAGGAATAGTAACTTGCACCACAGTCACGAGTCAAGTCCTGTGTCATGCAAGAAGCAGCAGAAAGCCTGCACTGCCTGTAGAGCTTTCCATTTCTGGCCAACCGGCCAATAAGTCCTCTGAGAGAGGCCTGTTGCCAAAACACTTCAAAGAAGTAACTCAAGTTATTGTTTTGCACGCATATACTGGGACAAACCATAGTACACGCTCCACAGTCTCCGTATTGTCACATGTGGAACATTCTGGGCAGTCCGCTTGTCCAATTAAGTATAAATGTTTGTGTGTGAAACCACATTTAAGTGCAGTCTATGGAGAAAGCATGCATACAGTCGTGCCCCGTTAATATGACCCCCGTTAATATGGACGACCCGAATTATGGACAGTTTTTCTGGGGACGAAACCTTCTCAATGTATTTATGCCTCGTTAATATGGAAACTCGCTGTTCGGATAATGGGCAGGGGAAGAATGCACGCGCCCGACTTGGGCCCATGTATTTTTGTCTCGTTAATATGGACAGTGCTTGAAAAAAAGCAGAGGTGTCCGAACGCAAGTTAAAGAAGGGCGCGCCGCCCGCGAACCTACGCGACAGCCGATACGGCGGGATGCCTGAACGAGTCCTGTGGGGTTGGAAAGAACCAAAGCGGGCGTGTCTCCGTTCTAAGGGAAGGGGGAAGGGCAGGGGGAGAAGAACGTACACAGCAAACCGAGGGGGGGAACCAGGAGATTTCTGGGTGCAGCGGAAGTGCCGCCGCAGTCGGGAAAACAGCAACATGTGGTTGCAATAAATTCTGCTGAACGTGAACAGAGAGGCCGGTAAAAGCGTAAGAAAGAAATGACAGCAAGAAAGACAAATGCCTACAGTGGCGGTGGGAACTGAAGTTTTCTTTCCCAAAGCGCAATGTGTGTTCCATGAAGCCGTTAATGCATTTCGGTGAGAGTTAAGGCACACTCACAAAGTAGAGCGACAAAAGAAAGGCGACGTACGAACACGCAACCGGGACCGGGCGTCCCGTCCTGGACGCGCTTCCCTCTCATGCTCCTGGTTTTCGTCCCTGTTGCGCTGCCGAACTGTCAAACTTTGCACACTAGGAAAAGTCCATATGTCGGCTTCGCTTTGAGTCAACAATGCGGCCTTGACAAGGTCTGAGCTCTTCGTAGTCGGCTAGCCGTCGTTCTAAACTGTACTTCAGCTTGCAGTGTTTGTTTTATGGGAACACATAAAAACGGCGCCAAGAAGATGGGATGTTCGATAGCCCTCTGCATAGCAGCTTGCCAACTTGACTCCCTTGCTTCCTTACAGAAACAGTACAAGGCAAAAAAAGAAAGAATCAGAAGAACGGAAAGGCAGAAAGGTTAACTAGGCAAAAAAGTGCACAGCATCAGGAGCCTGTAACCCTCAACTTGCGTCTGGCTTTTGGCATGGCGGCAGTTAAATGCAAAAGAACAGAGCTGAACGTAGGCGCGAAGAAATCTGTGAATACAAGCGGCAAAAGCCATCTCAGTCAATCCAAGCTGCGAGGGACTAGTATCGACAGCTCAGCTATTTCCTCGCCTCAGGAGAATCTCCAGCAGCTACTTAGCGGCTACTTTGCTCAGTGAAGAGGCCATTTTGGAAGTGGCGGTAGTAGAGTAGAGAATCAGACGCTGATTCATCGGCCAGTGAGGAGTTTGTGCTCGAAAGTTGACCAACACAAAGCCCAACATCACGGGTGTCATGGTAAACGAGTCGCTTCAGACTGCACTACAATTTTTTGAAGACAACAATGACAAGGATAATGCACTCAAAATTGCCGGTGTTCTGTGAAATTTTGAGTCCAGTGCACACCGTTATGTGCAAAGGCAGTCGTTAATTACAATTCTCTTTTCTCAATAAAATCCTTTTTGTTTTTATTCATGACTCGTTATTATGGATGACTCGCTTTATGGACATTTTTGGTCGGAAACCAAAGTGTCCATATTAACGAGGCACGACTGTAATGGCATATAATTGGCAAGTGTGCATGGATCCACTAAAGCATTATCTTGTGGTCTTGAGCACAAGCAAATATAAGGAACTCAGTGACCTGTAGTGCCAAAGGCTGGTACAGGTGTGGTGTTGAAAACTTCCAAAAATTTGTAACGCAGGCTTTGAAACTGTGAATGCACGCCACTTCTGAAATGGTTTCCCACAGATGTGGAAAGCCTCTTACCAAGGGGACACAAGCTCAGCAGCGGTTTGTGGAGAATTATGCCCTAAAAAACAAAATGAGTCGTGTTCTCAGCGGGCATCATCACAGTTGTAGGTGATGCTTGTGGTGATACAGATCTATCTGTGTATACATGGATAGAGTTCTAATATTCTCACCAGATGTATGTCAGATTAAGTTGCTTGAATCTACTAATTAGCACCATGGATTTCTTCAGTTTCCCGAGAACATGAAAACACACCAAAGGTTGAGTTATTAAGCACAGAGGTTGGGTGGGGTGATATGGGAAGTCGTAGCGTGATAGCATTTGTGATTAATGGCAGCGGAGTGCACGTGAAAAACTGCTGTTCAGCTGCTCATCAGTGAGTGGCAACAGTGTTGTGCAAGTAGTCGTAAATACACACAAAGTAGTTCGTGTGACAATTATGTAGATATTCGGCAGGCGCGTGACATTCTGAAGTAACAGCGCGAAACGTGGATGAAAGCACAAGACGAGAAGACTTGTGCTCCCATCCACATTTTGCGCTGTTACCTCAGGATGGAAAACCAACAAGCCCAACCTGCTATTCTGGCTAACATGCCACTGTTTGAGGTGCATTGCAGCAGCCAAGGTTTATCCCAAGCACCTGCACTGCTGTGTACCGTCTGTTGCAGAAGTTTGCAGCCCAACGCGCCGGGCGGAGAAGCAGTATCGCTCCCGAGAGGCGGCACTGCGCCCGCCGGCGCTGCCTGGTGACGCAGCTATAAAGAGTGAGGAGGCTTGTTCTCTTCCCCTCATCCTGCGGCTGAGAGCAAAGATGTGCGATATCAACCGCGGGATGAGGGGAACGGAACAAGCCTCCTCACTCTTTATAGCTACGTCACCAGGCAGCGCCGGCAGGCGCAGCGCCGCCTCTCGGGAGCGATACTGCTACTCCGTCCGGCGCGTTGGGCTGCAAACTTCTGCAACAGACGGTACATGTTAAAGAGTACTGGGAGTGGTGCTTATATGGGTGTGCACCATTTTCCTGGCTCGGGTGATCAGATTCCAAGCGGGCTAGCACACACAGCCCAAAGCACATGTAGTAGAAGTTTGCACTGTCGAACCGCGAAGTCTTCAGTTCAATTCCTTCCCTTATATTTTTCAATTTGTATGAGTATCATACAGTCTGTGCTTGTATGGTTAAATTGCGAGGGTGTACATATCACCTGCTCTCCTGACCAATCTCACTCTGCATAAGTATTCACCAAGCAGTTTTCATTCCATCAAAAGGCTTTCACAATATTCAGCGACACAAGCAGCTACTCAGACAGCATCAGGGTAGCATTCTTGGAGCTTTGCAAATCTGTGGTTACATTGTTTACTAGCAAAACATGCACGGTGTGTAGATATGTGCACTAGGACGCATAAGATGCAGTGACAATGTGGGCTGCCTTTACGTCTACAGCTGCCCTTTAATCCTGTTACATTCTAGCCTGCAGTGAATTCAGCAGCAAAAAATTTCACAATTAAACCATCCCAAGTTTATATTTTCAGACTTGACCCCAGCACCGAAGAAATTTATTGATTACCAGCATTTTGGTGGCATATTCAACCAGCAGGCCAATTAACTCAGCGTCATGCAGGTTCTAGTGCAGATGTTTCCATGCAAACTATTGGTATGATCATATATGAAGGAGGCTTTACCATACATACCTTTTCAGCACTCTGTTTTACGACTGGTTAATGTCTGGTACATTTCAAAGGATAAGGCACATATTATTGTATGCATGTCTACTTAATTGCAGATTATGTTGGCTTGCTTCTGAATGAGACTGCAAAATGCTGCAAACAGTGGCCACCTTTCAAAGCAGCTTTTGCAAAAAACCGTTCGATTTTTCTATTCCATATGAGCCACTATTTTTCGAGGCCGTGTAAAGGTGAACGCGGCAACTAGAAAATCTAGGTTTGTCAGTGCCACAAGGACCACCACTTTGTAGTACATTTGGGCATTCTCTAATTTTACCAAATGAGTGTTAAAGAAAGACATGTTGCTTTCAAAATAATTAATTGGCTGGTCGCAGGTTCATCAGTGCATTCAAAATTTTTAGGCTAGAAGGCAGTTGACCTAGAGTAAGACATCTTTTATTCATGTTTCTTTGCTGTCTTGCTTCACAATCATGATGTGTTGAGGTCAGTGCTAAAAAAAAAAATGCATCTGACAAAGGTATGGATAGGGATTGAGTACACAAAATTCATTCTAAGTGTAGATTCCAAGGGAAGGAAAGTGTAGCAGGGGGCAGCAGAAACTCGGGCAGGCAGATGAAATTAGGAAGTTTGCGGGAATCATGCACCTGGCACAGGATCGGGTTATTCGGATGGATATGGGAGAGGCATTTGCCCAGCAGTGGGTGTAGTCAGGCTAGTGATATCAACAAGACTAACAACTGGATGAGATCGTACTGATTCATCTTAAAACCAGCCAGAAGACGAAACACATGAGAAGAGAGGAACATAAGACAGTTTGACTAACAACTGAAATGTTACTGTAGGAAAGAGGCAAAAGAAGATTCGCACAGAAATGCACGTGCACAAAAAACCTCAAAGCAGTGAAAGTTTGGAAAGCAGAAAGGGTCTAAAAAATCATCTAAAAAAAAGCAAATTCCTTATGGTCAAGGACCACTTGTTACAAAAGGGAAGCCACAGATCCAAATCCAAAGGCACACTATACTGCAAAGGCTAAGGACGTATGTGTGGCAAAGAAGTCGGTCAACAGTCTTTTGGGCCTTTTTTACATGTTCATCTCTGTGCAAGTCTTCTTTTGCCTCTATCCTTTAGTAAAATTTCAGTTATTAGTCCAGCTGTCCTGCAGTTCTCTCTTCTCATGTTTTCTGGCTTGTTTCAGAATGAATAAGGTGATGACTCTACAAACCTTGTGCAAACTGGAAACCAGTGTAACTGTCAGATGGAAACCTTTCCCTTATTTGGCTTGCATCACAAATAGGGAGGACTTTACTGTGATGTCTGCCGAGGCATCCCCAAAGCCAGTGCGCAAGCTGGCTGTAGCAGATGTAGCGGTGCCTCCTGTTGACAAGAGAAAAAGCAATATTCACTTTTCAGCATAGAAAAATGAAAATGTGGTCTAGGTCTTTTCCAAATTTGAAAGTTATTCATGCATCTGTACAATTAATTCCCGTCTAACAGAAGCTGTACAGTGTAACTTTCACTGTCAATTTATTCTCCCTGGAAGTATGGCAAACTTTGAATTCTGCTGCAGGTGATTGAGAGAGAATGAGACCCACCAAATATTAGAACTGCAGTGCAATCACAATTTGCTACTGCGGCAAAATAATGCCTGAAGGCAATGCAGCTTTTGACTGACAAAATCTGGTAATCGTCTTACACCCTGTATACTAGTGTTGTGGCCGATGTCAATGTGCACGCTGATATCATCCGCATAGCACGAAGATATTAAGTATGCGACTTATGCGTTAAGCAGCTCTGTGCATGGAGTCATTCTATTCGAAGGAGCCATAAACGACAAGTCCACTTCTGTCAACGGCTCTCAGTTGTTTCCTCACAACACACCACGTGCCAAAATTTCTGCAAGTGCCGCAAAACTACTCTATAACTTCATTTGCTAACTGTAAAATTTCCAACACTTACTCAAGCTGTGGAAGTTTCGGTGTACTAGCCTTTGGAAGAACGTCTTTCTTTTTTTTTTTGGTTGCCACATTTCAGCACATGTAAGATGTCAGTGTCAAAGAATTTTGGAGAGGTTTACTGTGTGGAGGTGATGATGGTATCGGTGAAGTCAGACAATTCTTTAAATTATATTTGCACACTATGCAACACTGTCACCTAATGCAAGTGGGTAAAAAAAAACTAGCAAATAAAACTTTGAGTGCTGGTATGCTGATTGTTCTGGCAGTAAGTGGGGACAGACTATAACAAGAGTTGTCGGGCTAGTTAGCGATCGTCTGCAGAAGCCAGTCCTGCTCTGTGTGTTTTTCTCTTCTGTGTCGTTTTTTTAGTGCATTTTCCCACGGCTTCTGCAGGAGATGGGCTACTTCACTACATGCAATTTCACTTAGCACAGACTCCTCCGAAATGAGATTGCTTTTGTACTTATTTACTGCATTTCTTGTGGCATTCCTTATGTATTCATGTTTTGAAGTGCTGCACTTGTTGAAGGTCATACCTGGCTAATAAAACAAGCAAATGTGTCCGGACAGCGTTTTTTTTTTTTTTTGCCGTTACTTCACATCAATCTGCATGCCCTTTCCATTTAGCAAGTTCACACCATTAGATGATGCGTGTTTTCTCATTTACTCGTGCATGGAATTAAGCAAACCAGTAATCTGCTTGGTGAAACGTCGTGCTCATGCGCACCTTCTACGAAAACAAGAAAAATATGAAAACCAGCGATGTTGTGTTCGCGCTAACGTGGCGCAATATCGACACTGTAGACGGTGTAGATGGTCGCAAGTAAGTAACGTTAAAGGGGAAGCTTTTTTTTATTAGCACTGCCTTCCGCAATAGATTTCATTACAGCGTTTCTTTCTCGAGAAAATGAAAAACAGGTGGCCGCTTGTTTAAGTTATGTCGCCTTTCGCTCAAGGTTCTTACCTTGTGTTCTCGACTAGCAGTCCATGATCAAGAAGCATTTGGAGTAAATGCGAATGATCTGTAACACCCAGACGACTGCTTCAACTACGTAGTCGCCGCCGGGATCTTGCCAGATGCTCTCAAGAGCAGTCGGCATCGGCACGCACCGCCCGCAGCTGCACCTGTTTGAAAGCTTCGGTTAGCGATTGCGTACTCTCGCAACGGTCGAACGTAGGCTAGGCTGTAAGACTCGGACATACATACCAATGCGTAGTTCCGAAACGGCTGGGATCGGGAGGCTGGCGGTCGGGGCTTCTGCAAGCCGGAGTTGTGCCGCGGTTGCCGCGGCCTCTCGACACAAGTGTTACTGTACCGGTCGCAGGCTCCATCTTCGCCGACCTGGCACCCGAAAAGTTGCGTCGGCGTAAGGCTCAAAGCCCACGATGTAACCATGTTTTAACAGTAGCGACTATATTCTAGTTCACTATAGCAGCGACGCTGGAACCTGGGACGTCGGCCACATTAAAATACCACGTGTGAGCGTAGAGTAAGGCACAATTAAAACCTCTAAAATGCACCGAGCTCGGTCAACTTTGGCTGAGCAGGCTCCGGAAACGGGAGCTTCTCATTGGCTTAGCGCTATGACGTATCTGTTGAGTTGAGGAGGACGCGCACTAGGAAACCGAAATTCTGTTTTTGTCGCTATTAAATCAACGCGGGCGATGAAACGAATCAAGGTATATGCTGCAGGATAAGGATTCTATTTAACCAAGCCGTGCAGAATTTCCGGAAAGCGTTTCACGACCCCTTTAATGTATTAAAATTTCTTTAAAAAAGTACTTTGTGAGTTCATGTTTGTTTCTACCAATTTTTCTTTGCGAATTTTCGTGGGTGAGTGCCCCCTCTGTCTTGTCTTTCTTCAGAAGGTGGGGGCTGGAGAGCGACTTTCTCGTTCCCACCATTTATTTTTTTGCATCGCAGACCACTGGGGGAGGAGGGGGCGCACCCATACCGCACATCCTCCTTGTGTGCACCACTCGTTTGCTTTTTTATTTTTTCCTTTAGATGCCCACGTGATTTTTGAATTTTTGAAGTGACGTTACGCCCCACTCATCGGCTAACTCCGTTCTTCGTGAAAAAAAAAAAAAAAAAGAGTCCGCCCTTGCCTTTGCTGGGCTTCTTCGATTGATGCAGCTCGCGGTCACCGTGCTTGCGGTTTCCTGCCAAGCAGGAAAGCATGTCATCACATGCGAGCGGTGTTGGCTGGC
This sequence comes from Amblyomma maculatum, assembly GCF_055883805.1. Classification (NCBI taxonomy): domain Eukaryota; kingdom Metazoa; phylum Arthropoda; class Arachnida; order Ixodida; family Ixodidae; genus Amblyomma; species Amblyomma maculatum. Next base: position 472,792,245 of record NC_139344.1, on the reverse strand, counting down.
AAGCGTTTGTGGCTTCCCAGGGAAGAGGGGCTGCTCGAAAGCGCTTGTAAAATGTGCCAGCGCGTTACTATGTCATCTGCTAGTGTCCTCGGCAGCGTGGTCTGCTAGGAACCGAGCGCGTTTTTGAGGCAGGCTGTGGACTGGTGGGTGGAGCTTCGGGCCCTGTCACGAGGCAGGCTGAAAAGCACTGCAGAAAGAAGCCCACTCCGCATAACCATTTTTCTTTTTTGCGTACCGCCAGCGGAAGCTCCTTTCACTAGAAGAAATAGTGCATGTTATCGCTAAAGCAGAAAGCAGGAAGAAAGCAAATATTGCTGCAGATTTTGGCATCGCGCCAAGTTCGATGTGAACGATACTGAAGGGTAAAGCAAGCATTGGCAAGGCACTTGTGTCAGCACTTCAGCTCAACACAAGATGGTGACGCAGCCAACATACGAGGAACTTGATGAGGCTGTCTACGCCTGGTTCGTCGAAACGCAAGCCAAGAACACCCCGCTTGGCGGAAGATGACGCTCCATCATCGTCAACTCCTGGGATCAGTACAGCCTGGAAATCCCTCCAGGATGCAAAAAACATCCTTGGCGATATCGAGCTGGACGATTTCCTCAATGCTGACGCGAATGTGCTTGTCTACGTAAGTGATGAGGACATCATTAAAAGTCTTGGCGAGCTGGAAGAGCCGCCGTCCGATGCTGAAGATGAATGACTCCAGCCAGGATTCACCCTCCTTGGCAACCTCGTCGCAGGTGATGGATGCCTTCGATGCTATTAGGAAGTTCCTGGGCATTCACGATGACGTTGCGATGGCTCTCAACAGAGTGTCAGAGTCGCGTGACGCTGCTGCTTGCAGTGAAACGCAAGCAGACAAAGCTTACGAATTTCTAGAAATAATTTTTGTTTTGCTCAAGTTGTCTGTAAATTCTCGGCAACGAAATTCCACGATGAAATTTCTCGTATGCCCCGCCGATTTCGTTGTAGCGGGATTCAAGTGTAGTACTGAACAGGGCTTATCAACATGTGAAGAGCATAAAACTTGCTGACGAGAGGTTTCGGCAGCAGGGAATTGCAAAATAAAGATCAGTATTCAAAACCAAAAAAAAAACAACACAAAACGAACATGAACAGAAAATAAGCTAGTCAACTTAGGAGATATCTCAACAACATCTCCTTAAGCCTAGCAGTCGCAGGTTCCATGATTCAATTGCGGTCGGGAAGAAGGACTTACTAAAATTGAATTGAATTGCCTTTATGTCCATAAACATACATTTATGGGGGATTTAAGGAAAAAGTTGCGCACGGCAACTTGACGGGCGCAACCCAGTCTGAGGGCATCGGACACAAGCACCGATTCAAGAAAAACAAAAGAACAACATATAATAATAAAAAAAATTAAAAACATGCTGGCTTAGACATTTTGCCAGCAAACAAAAGCAAACAAAAATGCAGTATAAGCCCCGTCGGGGTGGCACAGTGGTTACGGCGCTAGACTACTGTTCCCAAGGACGCGGGATCGAATCCCGGCCTCGGCGGCCGCTTTTCGATGGAGGCGAAAAGCAAGGCGCCCGTGTATTGTGCGATGTCTGTGCACGTTAAAGAACCCCAGGTGGTCGAAATTTTCGGAGTCCTCCACTACGGCGTCTCTCATAGCCTGAGTCGCTTTGGGACGTTAAACCCCAAAAAGCCAACCAACCAAAAATGCAATATAAAATAATATTACAAGAAGCAAAGTAAAGCCACGCAATCCAGAATGTACACCTGAGCAACAAAAACAGTGAAAGAACCATTAACCAAGTAGACACTACGAGGAAACAAAAAGACATACTTTAGCCATTGAAAACGGCTGGTATGAAAAGGAAATACTCATATGAACGCGAGATAGGGCAAGAAGTGACATCAATGCTTTTATGATTGAGGCTGTTTAACAGGCGTGGTAAGCGATGGTGTAACATTTGAAGAGCATAGGTAGTGTGAGGATGCGGCACATACCAGTATTCTGGAGACGGTATACCGTATTCTGTTCTGTTTCTAATTGCGTTAGGACGTGATGAAAGAATGGTTTGTTTTAAATCTTTACAATAGGCTAGCAGCAGCCTGAAATCCAACAGAGAGCGTTAGTGAAACTGTGAAGTTTGGATGCTATTAAAATTAAACTGGAACCATGCAGATAGGGGAAATTGAAGTGCAGCTTATGGAACAAAATATCCACTATACCAGAATTGCAATATACCACTTAAGTTTTGCCTGCATATTTGGCCGCCATTTGTATATAGCAAAGAGGGTTCATCAGGCTGTACTTAATGCGGTGTTTTATGAAATTGTGCTTTCAGCTTACCACTTAGTGTAAGCAGTACTGAAGTAAAACTTGTTGCTGGGCTAGTTGGTGCATGGTGTTATGAGAAAAGTTAGCTCAAAAGAGACAAAGCTCAAGGGAGGCAGACAGGATGGCATGTTACTGGCAACAGATTCCTTTTTTTTTTTTTTTTTTTTTGAAAGACACATATATTATGTAGGTGCACTTTGCGGTTCTGCCTAGAAAAATTTTGGGAGGTGAACATACAAAAAGGGGGGGGGGGGGGGTGGTACCATAAATTAAATAATAACATCACAGCAGATACCTTGAGGAAAAAAAAAAAACGGCAGCACAGATGGCTGCACAGCCCTTCTTTTCAAATACAGCAAAATCTTATTTTGGCTCCCAGGAAAAAACGTTCCAATTGTTGATCAGCCCTAAAAGTACTGAGGAAAACTGTTAGCTCACAGCAATTTTATATACTGTATTTACTTGATTGTAAGTTGACCCGTTTTCTCTTTAAAATGTCAAGATTCGAAGTGGGGGGTTCTACTTACAATCGTATGCATTGCCAATAAAAATAAAAAAACGATGCATCGCGGACGCTACGGCGGGGTTACAAGTTTGTGTTTGCTGTACGACTGTAGGCATTGCATTCAGCAATTCCGCGCGCTTCTATAACATTCTTTTTTATATATTTTTTAACTTTCACTCCATGCACGGCACTCATAAATCCCTTCTATGTACCGTATCGTACGCCGCACTCACAGAAGTGTTGCTGTTCCAATACACGGAGGCTGTGGTGGCTCTTCTGGGAGTGTAGGTGGCTGACGAAAGAGCTGGCTGATCACGTGGTGTTGAAGCAGGAAGCGTTAGCCATCGTTCTGTGAAGGAGAACAAGCAGAGACGCGGCCGCTCCTTGGAACGCCCAGCTTTATTCTATCTTCATCGTCGTCTCCTTTGCTCCTGCACTGTTCACTTCGTCGTCGCCTAGTACATTACACTCGGCCACGACTGCGCTCGTCCCTAAATGGAGCACCACGGCATCGCAGACGTCTAATCTCCTGCACATGGCGTTTTTCTTGGGCGCTGTCCTCCTGTGTAGCCATGATGATATTCGCACCAATAATCTTTGCTTATTGTCTGTTTCACCGATTGGCGCGTTGCTCTCTATGCGGGACTCTTTGGGCAGTTGCCGCTTGGGCCTTCTGCCGAGGCCTTGATGATAGTCATGTTCCTGAACGTTTCTCCAATGCCAGTTATTTGCTGTTAACTTGCCCTCCTTGCGCGGTATTCGATGCTTTTCCCTGATCTGGTACTGCCATCGTGAGGTATCTGCAGTGGTGACAAAAATTGAAGAAGCTTCACCACAATACTTCTTGCTGCTGCCATCGTTTCCACCGGAAGCACCGTGCCATGCACAGCTTCCCTGAGTACGCCGGTAGGTGTGGTTCCTACCTTCCCGACGAACTTGCGCGGTATTCCCATTTCGCACACTGACATTGGCCGCAGTGAGGCCTTTTTTCCCTGGAATTACTTCACATTCAACTTCCTACCCTTTCCGGATGCGGCGGAGTTTACGGGAGTGTTGTAACGCGGTGCGGTGGACAAAAATGTCCTCGCCAGTGTCAGTTCGGTTGATGAAGCCATAGCCGCCTACCACGTTAAACCATTTCACAGTCCCACACATGCGCTCTCGGGAAACAGAGGCTTTCTTTGGGTGTTGCACCGCTTCTTGTTGGTGTTGCATGCGGTTAACCTCATTTTTAGGATGCTCGTCCACGGGCAGGCTAGAGGCGGTACGGCACGAGCGGAGCTGCACATTACCGTTTTCAATGGACAGAGCCACGTCCCCGGACATGAGGTAGTCAGCGCCCAAGATGAGATCAGCAGGCAAGTCCGCAAAAACCGGGACGCCCGCCAGGACCTTGCTGCCAGCCTCAGTCCGGATGCAGATATCGACTGCACCGACGGGAACAGCGCTTCCCCCCAAGCCTTGAAGAGGAGGCGAGGTCCATTGACTCATCGGGTCCGGTGCATAACGTCGAAGCAATGCCGTTCGCTGAGCACCGGTGTCAACCAGTGCGGTCAACTCGCCGACGCCGTCAACATGAACCGGCAGGAAGGGAAGAGGGTGGTTCTGGAATTGTATGCGTGGGCGGGCAGCATGAGGACAATCCTTGTACATGTGGGCATGTTGTCCGCACCGTCCAGGCCGTCCAAGTGGTGTAGCGGCGCCCTTCGTACTGGTGCCAGGCGCGGGCGGCACCACGGAGATGGTCCTCCGCGACGGCGAGCGTGGTGGCTGGAGACCAGGCGGAACGCCGGGCAGTAGCGTCGACAAGTTCAACCCATGCTTCGGCGTCATCAGAGAAGCCACAAAACTCCGGAAGCGGTACCGGTGGTACTGGGCACCCGGAGGACATCGAGACGCGGCCAAGTGCTGCGGCGAAAGTGGCGGATACATCCAGGAGGGTGGAGAGCACTTCGGGAAGGAGGGCCGCCAGAGCCGAATCCGCCGAGGAGGCATGGACGCCGTTCTCGAGTGGAATTGGGGTCCCAGGCGCCGAGTGAGCCGGACGTGTGACTGCCCGGCCGCTTCGAAGGAGGAGCGGCGGGTCGTGGAGGTCCGGGTTGGGCCCGACGTTCGTCGACTGCGCCATTGTGAAGGAGAACAAGCAGAGACGCGGCCGCTCCTTGGAACGCCCAGCTTTATTCTATCTTCATCGTCGTCTCCTTTGCTCCTGCACTGTTCACTTCGTCGTTGCCTAGTACATTACAGTTCCTTGTTCTTTGGTTCTTCATGTTTCAGACTTCAGTGCTGGCCACAGGCTGCATCGTCATGAGTTGTCTAGCTCCAAAAAGCATTCGGCGTTCTTTCACGGCAGCTTTCAAGAGGGTGGTGATTATTTACACAGAAGAGACTAACAACTGCGCGGCGGGCCAAAGATTCGACATATCTGAATGAGTGGTGCGGGAGTGGCGACGGCAGCGAGGCAAGATATTCGGAGCTGGAGACCAAGCTTGCGGCTTATGTTACTGAGATACGAGATCGGTCCCTTCCAGTGACATGTGAAATGGTCACACAACAAGCCCATGTCTTCACTGCGGAAGCGGGGATTTCAAGGACAGACTTAAAAGCCAGCAGGGCATGGGCATCTAAATTCATAAAGAGGGTTGGCTTTTCCCTTCGTCGGCCGTACAAGCGTGTGTCAGAAGCTGCCTACTGCATACGAAAGTCCTTGCTTTTCCTAGGCACTTTCTCAAACTTCGAGACTCTCGACAGTACTTGCTCAGCCAGATTGGCAGTGCTGAACCCCCGTATACTTTGATAGGATGAACAACGAGACTGTGAACATGAAGGGAGCCTGCCAGGTGAAACTCCTCACAGCAGGAAATGAGAAGCTGCGGTTCACTGTCATGTTGTTGTGCTTGGCGGATAGCGTGAAGCTCCGTCCATACTTACCCAGCCAAAGGACGAGACACAGGAAAGAAGAGGACAGGACAAGGCTGGACTAGCAACTGAGTTTATTGAACAGATGAAAACAACGAAGACTCCTTCCGAAAAGTATGCGCACAAGCCAACCGGTGGAATGGCAGGAAATTGGGAAGAAGATGAAAAAGAAAATTCAAAGCCAATTCGAAGTCAAGGCCTAACTAACAACTTTTCTAATAGATCAAATTCCTTACAATGAAGGCTAACCAACGCCTTAGCCACGCACTTGTCCTCGGCTCTAGCAATGTAGTATGCTTCAACCAACTCTCTACAGAATTGATTACCATTGCTGTAAACTACACCCGTATTATTGAAATCAGGCGCACAAAGGGACGGGTCATACTCCGACTTACACTCTCGGGATTGCACATGTAGCGCCAGATTAGAACTTGCCTTCCCTCCCAGAGAATTAGAGTGCTCTGTCAGGCGCACATTTAGACATCTGCCTGTCTGCCCGTAGTAGCACCGGCCACAATTGAGCGGAATGCGGTAAACCACATTCTTTCTGCAGGTGGTGAACTTTTTCTTATGTGACACTGCACAACGAAAACTATCACGAGCTACATTGTCGAGCCCCTTTCTAACTCTGGCGCACAAGCCTCCTATTTTGTTTCTCGCTGTAAATACAACGTCAACGTCGTACCTTGCCGCCAGTTTCTTGAGTTGGTGCGAAACGCCATGGAGGTAAGGTATGGCAGCCACCTTCTTTCGCCGCGTCGCCACACCAACATCAACCTGCCCAGTTTTGCTCTTCCTCGAACGTGTTAAAACTTGTTCTGACAGACGAGCGAGATGGACAGTTGGAAAGCCTGCCCCCAACGACTTCGAAATTTGTTGTGAAAATGCATCTTCAACACGGTGATGGCAAGATTTACGTAATGCGGACTTGATGCATGCGACCGCCAACCCATCCTTTACCAACCTCGAGTGGCCCGATTCAAAGCTAAACAGAGGCTCCCTGACCTAGGGCTGTAGCTCCAACACACGTGATTGTCTTGAAAGCACAGGTCCAAATCCAAACTGTATATGGTGATTTTTAGGAAACTCATGCGTAAATGACAGGCCCTGACCTTGCTCTGAACATTCGTAACACATCTTGTGCCAAACTATCGAAACTATCCTTATCCAAGAAAATAAGGTAATCATCAACATAGCGAAACACTACTATACCGAAGGCATCCAAACCTGGCTTCAATGTGGTGTCAACTTTAGACAGAAAAATGACGCTGAGCACAGCAGCAACCTGCGACCCAATGCATACCCCTGACTTCTGGATGTGCATGCTGCCTTGCCAACAGACGAAAGTGGAACTAAGGTAAAAGGATAACAGCTCCAAGAAGCTAGCAACCAATATACCGCACGCAATAATAAAAGCCAGTTCATCATTACCTACAGTGATGCAGTCTTGCACACACCTTAGAAGTCTGTCCTGTGGCGAAGAATAATATATAAGTCCTCCACATCAATGCTCATTGCAGAGCACCTACCCGGATTTCTGTCCATTAAAAATTCTAGCACCTTAGAAGAACTCGGAATCAAAAATGGGTCCTTAACTTGCAACATCTTTAGATGCTTCTTTAAAAATCCCGAAATCTCGTACTGTCATGTTCGACGTTCCGAAACAATGGTCCTGAAAGGAATGTCCGTCTTGTGCGTCTTCGCCGAGAAGAAAACATCCAAGTTGGTGTCTGTAGCTGCGTTCGGGTTGTGATCATCTAACCAAGCGATAGCTTGCTTCCTGTAAGACGATGGCTTCGCTTTCACCTTCTTAAAATTTTTGGCAATCGCGTCCGAGGCTTTTTCAGAGAAACAGTTGTCAGGTACAACGACAAAGCCCTCCTTATCAGATACCATCAGACGCAATCGGTTGTCAACCAGGTAGTCACATACTGGTTTCAGACTGTACCGTGGCTTCTGCTTACAATTTCATGCCGCTATTATGTTCGTGGCTTCACTCAAAAACTGACTCTTCTCATCTTCCGAAACATGACGAGCAATATTTCGAGACACCGCCAGAAGATCAACTGGACTTGCATCGGGTTGCAGACAAAACTTTGGCCCAAGCTCCAAGATCCTAAAGATCACCATATACAGTTTCTGGATTTGGACCTGTGCTTTGAAGACAATCACGTGTGTTGGAGCTACAGCCCCAGGTCAGGGAAGCCTCTGCTTAGCTTTGAATCGGACCACTCGAGGTTGGTAAAGGATAGGTTGGCCGTCGCATGCATCAAGTCCGCATTACGTAAATCTTGTCATCACCGTGTTGAAGATGCATTTTCACAACAAATTTCAAAGTTGTTGGCGGCAGGCTTTCCAACTGTCCATCTCGCTCGTCTGTCAGAACGTGTTTTAACACGTTCGAGGAAGAGCAAAACAGGGCAGGTTGATGTTGGTGTGACGACGCGGCAAAAGAAGGTGGCTGCTGTACCTTACTTCCATGGCGTTTCGCATCGACTCTAGAAACTGGCGGCAAGGTATGACGTTGACATTGTATTTACAGAGAGAAACAAGATAGGAGGCTTGTGTGCCAGAGTTAGAAAGGGGCTCGACAATGTAGCTCGTGATAGTTTTCGTTGTGCAGTGTCACATAAGAAAAAGTTCACCACCTGCAGAAAGAATGTGGTTTATCGCATTCTGCTCAATTGTGGCCGGTGCTACTACGGGCAGACAGGCAGATGTCTAGATGTGTGCCTGACGGAGCACTCTAATTCTCTGGGAGGGAAGGCGAGTTCTAATCTGGCGCTACATGTGCAATCCCGAGAGTGTAAGTCGGAGCATGACCCGTCTCTTTGTGCGCCTGATTTCAATAATACGGGTGTAGTTTAAAGCAATGGTAATCAATGATAATCAACTCTGTAGAGAGTTGGTTGAAGCATATTACATTGCTAAAGCCGAAGACAAGTGTGTGGCTAAGGCGTCGGTAGGCCTTCATTGTAAGGAATTTGATCAATTAGAAAAGTTGTTAGTTAGGCCTTGACTTTGAATGGCTTTGAATTTTCTTCTTCATCTTCTTCCCAATTTCCTGCCATTCCACCGGTTGGGTTGTGCGCGTGCTTTTCGGAAGGAGTCTTCGTTTGTTTTCTTCTGTTCAATAATCATTCAGTTGCTAGTCCAGCCTTGTCCTGTCCTCTTCTTTCCTGTGTCTCGTCCTTTGGCTGGTTAAATATGAACCCTTACCAACTTGCCCAGTCGTCAACCTTGTTGAATTGTACATTATGACCCTAAATCAATAGAACAAGGTCAAATTGCAGAGCAAACCCAAGTCTCTTTCATCAATGTTTGCATGATACATCTTTTTGTTTAGCAGTGGTACCTGGTACCTGTACATTTCCAAGCTCATGCGAGACAACACCATTACTAAACGCTACACACTCTCGCCACAGTTGCAGACCTATCATTTCTTCTTTGCAGCTGAGAATGACTTGGGAAGCAATCCCAAATAGCAGTACTTGTTAAGCACCAAAATTACATAGCAATATAGAAGCTGCACCCAGCAGACAACCAAGCAGCAAACCCTCCTCAAGCCAGAGTGTCACAAAGGCTGAAAACCCTAAATGTAGACCTGAACTGCTCTCTGTAGACTTTTTTCCCATTGAACAAGACTAAATTATTTTTTCTTTTACAACTAACATTTTCTGTGGTAAAAATCCCGCCGTAACAATCGTGGCACAAGAAAAGTATGCAGCAGCGTACCAAATCCCTGTGCAGGACCCAGTTTGAGTGCAGGTAGTGGATTCCATCCAAAATTTGGTAAAGACTTGACCATGTCACGGGGCACAAGCACCTGCTTCTTGTTGGCCTTGGCCGTCCGGTGGAACTTGATGATGTGCTGCAGAGTCAGGGAACAATGCAAGAATACTTGATCAGTTCTAGCTCCATAGAAGTGTGTGCATAAAAAGGCTTGCTAATTTGAATGCAAGTCCCATGGCCAAAGAAACGCCCTGCAACATGGCGGCAGTTCTGAGGCTGTGCGCCTCTAAAATGAAGATAGATAAAATGGGCAAAGCAATAATTATGCTCTGGACTTTGTTAGATAACTTTTGATTAAGACCACCAGCTCAATTATGATTACAGTTTTGAAATCAGGAGAGAAAGCTACATATGTGTGTAAAGAGTCACAAGATTCTAGCCATAACTAAGAAAGTTAGTTTTAAGACCCTCGTCCCCCCTTAATAAAATACCCTCGCACTCCTAGGTAGTGTGTGTGTGGTGATGTCCTTTCGTGGGAAGTCACTGCCGCAGTCACACACACTTTACTATACCCAAAATAATTAGGTCAATTGGCTAATTAGGTAATTAATTAGAGGCACAAAATGTAAAAGTAAAGGCAAAAATGGTCTCATTAGCAAATGGCTTGGCGCCACATTTGAATTGATCAAAAACTAAAATAGTTAATTAAATCAGTTAGTTAGGGTGACGTTATGCAACCTGAAGTCGAGCCAAAAAAGGGCATAGGAAGGGATTGATGCGCAATTTGAAAGCACCAAAGGCTAAAGTAGTCATTTAAGGCAGTTAATTAGGGTGACGTCAAGGATGTGACGTCACTCAACCGGAAGTAGAGCCGAAAAAGGCCATAGGAAGGGATTGGTGCACAATTTGAAAGTATCAAAGAGTAAAATGAATAAACCAGAAGTGATTTAATGTGACATAGAGGATGTGATGTCACACAACCAGAAGTAGAGCCAAAAAAGGGCATAGGAAGAGATTGGCGCAATTTGAAAGTACCAAACAATAAAATGGGCAAACAAGAAGTGAATTAAGCAACTTGAAGCAACCAGAAGCAACCAACAGCAGCATCCGTGCTTTCGCATTACTCCAGCTCAGATTCTGCAGTGCTCTAATTTTTTAAACTCTTATTAAGGATTGAACTTTAGGCTATAATGCCAAATCATATTGTTGAAAAGGCCTAGACGAGTAGAACCCTATATGAAATGCTAAACCATGCAAAAAGCTGGTTAAACCGAGCTTTAGCTGAGCTAGCAGTCATCTAACTCTGTCATATATGAAATGCAACAGAAACGAAACAGTAGCACTCGGAGTTTTCGAGTTTGCAGTACATAAGAAGACTTAAATGCCCCCGGAATTTTTTTAGTACACCGCATACATTCGATATACGCCTTGCCAGTAAATACCTCTTCTGATGCTGCAAAACGTACAGCCTTTTGTGTGATGTATCTTTATTTTTTCTCTAGTTTGACAATGTTTTTGCAAAGATGTTGTTACGGCCCTAAGTCTTCACAACTTGGGGGGGGCACCATTTCTTGGACGGAGCTAGTATGGTCCTAAGGGAGTCGAGGGAGAATGAAACACGACTGGCTGCAAGCGCAGCTTCATGTTCTGGGGGTCCTAAGGGAGTCGAGGGAGAATGAAACACGACTGGCTGCAAGCGCAGCTTCATGTTCTGGGGCTCCTTTATCGTCCTTGCCTCTGCTGGGCGTGGCTCCTGCGTTGTTTGCATGCTTTCTTTGGTGCTTGTGTACATGCTGGAGCTTTCCTCTTTCTTTGTTTCCTTTCTCACAGTGTAGTTGAGGAAGTGTGTGCATCCTGGAAGCGCACTGCTTCTGGAGCAAACGACTGCTTTCTTCGCGGAATCTGAACTTCACTTTTACCGCAGTCACTCAGAATGAGTGACACTTGTACTACTCACATCTGATGCTGCAGTGTGTGGGAAAAGCCATCACCGATCATAAGAGGTGTAATTCTGTTACTGTAATAACTCGGTTTGAATTAGGTAGAATTGATTTCGGCACAGCGATCAGCGAGACGAGAGCTGCAGCAAGCCTTGGCCAGCTAAGCTGACTTCACTGCATGACAACTGGCACACCGAATGCCGGCTTCTCTGCATGATAGCAATGCCGCATTAGAAACGGCATGCCAGACTGAAGGCCATATTTCAGCTGACATATGTTCACTTTGTCATGTGGTTTACAGCATTAGCGCTGCTAGCAATTGCATGAGGATGCCCAGCTGACCTGTCTCCATGCTTGCAGAGTCGTTGCTGGAGAACTGTGGAGAGCTATGTTGCGTACCGTTTGATATATTGAGCGTTCCGTTAACGGGAGCTTAATAATGCAATAATTCAATATATACGGGCTCCATTGTAGTAGGTAAAGTACTTTAAGACCAACATTGACTGCCAGCTTGAGTGTGCAAGTTGTGTGTGCCTTGTGCCAGAGGATCCAAAACATTTCTCGTTGTAAACTGAGTGGAACTGTCTTGGCCTGCAAAGTAGGGATAGCTCAATTTTTACGAGTGAAGGTGTAGTAGAGGAATGCAGGCAGTTGCTTTTCTTGGGATGGGTTGGGGAAGGACAGGGGCACACTAGCCTTAAAGCTGTTTTTGTCACCTTTCCAGTTTTGTTTCACGTGTATTACCTTGAACTTTTGCTAGGTAGGCAGTAGCTGCCCTGGCAGCAGCAGTGGCCATTTGTGTTGATGTTTACCCTCTTCTTTTTTTTGGTCTCGGGGACTCTTGTCTCTCCCTCAGACTCTGCAGAGTGGCAGAAGTGTCGTCTCTGCCAGGTTTGATGAGGGCGCGCTACGGCAGTGTGGCAGGTGCGTATTGGGTCACTTGCGACCACCGGTGGTACACCCCCTGCTTGGTTTTTTTCTTCCTCTCTCTGCTTTTTGCTTCTGTGTCTGTCACTGCTGCCGTCTAGGAAGAATGTGACGACTGAGTTAGTGGCGCGCTGCTGGCTGACTGGTAGCGGCACCTGCCGTGCTGGGAAGGCATTGGGCTGCCCCATTACCCTCTGCGAAACTCCTCTTACGGCATCATGATTATTCACCATGACTGAAAAGGAGGCCATGTGTCTTCTGCTCCGAGATTTTGTGATCGAATTGGCAGGATAAGTCTTGAGGTGACAAGAGCCACAACTTTAATGGTGGAGAAAGGAAGAGCCAGCAGTGTATTTAGCGTGTGCTGAAGAGGTGGCTTAGTAATATTCGTAGCTTTTGATGTGGCTTTAGAGTGCAAGGGAGTTCCAGATTCCATGAGCGCACTACTGCTCTTAAACCTTGAGTGTGACATTGCTGCTTTGGTGCCTTATGGTGTGAATGTACGAGTGTATGGGATGGGGTGCATGGCCTGCTGATATCGAGTGCATTTCTCTCTTTTTTGCTTGTGCTTGCATCTGCTTGAATGGTTTCTTGGTTTGCATGGAAATGGCGGACAAATTTAACATTTTTTCTGGGTTCACGGTAGCCCCTGCTCATATAAATTGGCATGCTTTGTTGCCCTATACCGCATCTAGCCGTGGGGCTCTGAAGACAAATTATGTTTAATTAAACTGAACATTTTATGCATTTGCATCACTTTCATTGTCTCTTGTTGTGGCACCAGCATTGCATTGGTGCAACAAATGGGGGAAGGAATAGTTAACTTCCAGAACAGTTATTTGACATGCTGCTAGTCCAGGTAAACACTGCTACAAATGCTCTATTGCTAGGAAGCTGCGGCACTGGTTCTTGACCTATTGAGTAATGATTCTGTTTGAAAACCGAGGCCTTCTTTAGTGTGTTTTTGTTTGGGAAGGTGTGCTCTATGTGGGGGGGTTGCACAGCTGTGAAGGGAGGCATGATACGGGGTGGAAAAAATGTTAATAAATTAGTGCACCTTACAGAGCATAGAGGAAATGTTTTAAAGAGCGACCTGAAGATCAGAATTTTATTCTGGCCTCCTTAGGTGCCTTGCACATGCACTAATCTAGCTTTTGCCTAGAATCATCACGTTGAGAGGGCAGGCTAAATACATCTTTTGTATGCGTCAGCATCAGGCACACGTGTGTGTCAAGCGAGTGCAGCATTTGTCCCCTGCACTGTCTGTTTCAACATTGATGGTGGTATGTGGAATGCTCTGTGTGGAGGCTAGGTTAATCTTTCTATGGAGTCTCTGCAGGGGTGCCCATTTAGTGCACCTCTTGGGAAAGTCTCAGCTGTATTTTCCGTTTTTCTCTTACCACTCACCAAATTTGCACGAGTGGACATGTTGGGCAGTGTGTATAGATGGCTTTGGGGCCTGGCCTCTAATCTTTTGTATGCATGCCTCTTCTGTGGATATTATCGTGCTTGCCATTTGCTGTTGCATTGTGGTAAGTTTGTGTGGCATTTCTAGAGTGGAGCAGTTTGATTAAGCCACAGTTGTTGAAGAAGATGAATTTGCAATTTCTTGCCACACTGCCAGCTGCTTGTTGGAATGTGCTAGATTGTTGAATCAGGTGGGATGCGTAAAGGAAAGTGTATAAAGGGAAAATGATTCCACAAAAAATTAAAAGTCATGCACAGAATAAAGCGCTGACATGAAAATGTATCGCGCTTTTAAAGTGAATCCTTGTGCGTACCTCTCTGCATGTCGTGTTTTCCTGGTGGTTACGCAGCGTCCGCATAGCCATCCACACAGTCTGTGTGTGTTAAGCTGGGCCTGTGCTAGTCTCTCCACTCCTGTCTAGAGTAATGTAGCAAGTCCAGAGTCTGTAGCTATACACAATAATGATAAGTGAAGAAGTACTCGGTGGAGCAGTGGCGCTTTTTGGAAACTTTCCAGTCTGTGATCATGGCTTCGAGAGGAAAGTGATAAGGGCAGCCTTGAGCTGTGGAGAGCGTATTGGAGAAAATACTTGAACTAAGGGTACCACAGATTGGGGAATGGAGGATTCGCCCTAGGCAGGACATTTAATGAGGTGGATGGATAATTAATGGTTTGTTGTGTGGGGTTTCAATTTGGAGATAAATGTGTTTTCCCCGTTTAGTCGCGGCTAACAGTCAAAAGAGCTGACCCCATCCAGTGATCGTGTGCGCTACGGAGCACATGCTGATCACTGCGGGCTGACTCAACAGCAGGGCTACGGGCGAATGTTCGCCCACGCTAGGACAGGGGGTGAGGGCAGGGGGTGAGGGTGATCAGGCGGGAAAAGTCACTCAAGGCTTCGCCTCGCCGGCGACTGCGGAGTGCCGCGAGGATGTGTCTGCTTGCGTCGAGTCTCCAACCGAAGAGAGATGGCTTCACCAGCATGCCGCGATGCCGGCGCCATCTTTTAATAGCTAGAGTAACTACCGCGAGGGAAAGCAGACTTTAAAGGGACAGTACACTGGAATTTAGGCCTCGAATTGTTTTCAGTGCAATGGAAAGATTGATGTCTAAAATATTCGATTCCACAGCGTTTTTGGTAGAAACGGTGTAGAAAATTTTTGCCGAGAAATTTTCGATCAGTGCATGCGCCCGTTTTTATGTAGTCCAATGCTGGAAACCATGAGAAGTGATCGTGATGACGGCTGCTGGTCGACAAAAAAAGACGTACCGAAAACAAGTATAAATTTCACTCGCCAGATAGTAATTCGACATTTTTTGCTTTGAGTAACATTCTTTTCAATTTCACATTCAAAGCTGTTACGGCACAATAACGCAAGCCCCGATGACGAAAGTTTTAGTGGGCACTATCGTCGCTTCATTCACGCAATTCCAAACACTGGCACCATCTAGTGGCAAAACCTGAAAGCATGCCTCTTGTGGTGTGCAATGTGGGGTGTTTTTATTTAAGGACGGAGTTCAGAGAGCGCAAAATATATTAAATTAGACAAGCACTCCTAGAAGTAACAAGAACAGTGTGCACTTACGAAAATCAGCAATATTTTGCTGATATGTAGTGATGTGGGGTACTACACCGAAAGTAATGGGGTTTCTCCATTAGATAGTGCCTTGTTTATTAAAATTGTAAAGCCTCTTTTCTTTGATATTTTAGTGCTCTATCTGTATCTACTATATGAGGCAAGGTCCTTCCATGTCCACCATAATCCTATGACATATTTTGGCCAGTGTTCTGTCCCTTTACCCCTTCATGGATCACTGCCTTGTTGTGGCAGAGGGGCTTGCGAAACGCGATGAAGTCGTGAGCTCTGCTGTGTAGGGGCACCCAAGATAGACAGGTCACGGCAGAGAGTTCTGTCAAAATGTGATTCACTGGAGAAGGTAATGGCAACCCACTCCAGTATTTTCTGCCAAGAAAACCCTATGACCAGTCACAATAGCATTAATGATATGGCGCCGGAAGAAGAGCCCCCCAGGTTGGAAGACGCCCCACATGTTACTGGGCATGAACAAAGGGCGATTACTAGTAGCTCCAGGACGAATGAAGCGGCTGGGCTAAAGCCAAAAGGACGCTCAGTTGTGGATGTGTCGGGAAGCGACCGGAAAGTCCGATGTTGCAAGGAGATATATCACATGGCAACATGGAATGTAAGATCTATGAAGCAAACTATGGTAAACTGGATGTCGTCATGCGAGAAATGGACAGATTGAACATTGATATCTTGGGTATCAGCGAGCTCAAGTGGACCGGAATGGGAGAATTTAATTCCGGTGACCATTATGTCTTTTATTGTGGGCACGAATCGAGGAGAAGGAATGGGGTCGCTCTCATAGTAAATAGAAGAATGGGCAAAGCAGTGCTAGGGTACAACCCCAAAAACGACCGAATGATTTCACTTCGGATTTAAGGTCAGCCTTTCAACATAACAGTTATCCAAGTCTATGCACTGACCACTGCTGCTGAAGAAGCTGACGTTGAGATATTTTATGCGGACCTACAATGTCTTTTAGACCGCACCCCATCATCAGACGTCCTTTTTCTCATAGGAGACTGGAATGCTAAGGTAGGGAGTGAAGAAATATCTGGAATTACAGGCAAGTTTGGTCTTGGTGAGCCTAATGAAGCTGGGCAGAGGCTAGTAGAGTTTTGTCAAGAAAACAACCTGACCATAGAATACTCATTTTCAAGAGCACAAGAGGCGCCTGTACACATGGACTTCACCGGACGGTCTGTACAGGAATCAGATTGATTATATTCTTCGCCGGCAGAGATGGAGAAGCGCTATACAAGCAGTAAAAACAAGGCCTGGGGCCGATTGTGGCACTGATCATCAGCTTCTTATTGCCACATTTAAGCTTCGATTGAGGAAAACGCAGAAAACTAGAAGGCCTTTCAGGTATGATCTGGATCAAATTCCATCAGAATATGCTGTGGAAGTGAGGAATCGATTTCAAGAATTAGATCTAGAAGACGGAGAAGAGAGCCTGAAGAGATGTGGACTGATGTTCGTGATATAATACAAGAAGTTGCTACTAAGGTAGTTCGAAAGCAAAAGAAATGCAAGAAAGCGAACTGGTTATCTGAAGAGGCTTTGGAAATAGCTGAGGAAAGGAGGATGGCAAACGTTAAGGGCGAAAGAGAAAGATACAAGTCCTCAATGCGGAATTTCAGAAAATGCTGAACATACAGTGCCAAGCAGTTGAGAACAACAGCCAATTGAGGAACACAAGAGCTCTGTATAAAACAATCAAAGATATCAAAGGAAGCTTCTGTGCTAAGCTGGGCGTGATAAAGGACAAACGAGGCAGGGACCTCACTGAAGCCTCAGTGATAATGAAGAGGTGGCAGGAATACACAGAAGAACTGTACAAGAAGGACCCGGATGTGCAAACCCAACATAAGACGGTTGTGATTACTGATCTCGAGCCGCGGGCATCCTGAAGAGTGAAGTTGAATGGGCCTTAGCCAGCCTTGCTAAGAACAAAGCTAGCGGAATCGATGGCATTCCAGCTGAGTTGCTTCAAAACCTCAACCATGACAACGCTGTTAACGTTCTGTATACATTATGCCAGCAAATTTGGACAACCCTGCAGTGGCCACAGGATTGGAGGAGGTCAGTTTACATCCCCATTCCAAAGAAAGGCAGTGCCAAAGATTGTTCCAACTACTGCACGATCGCGCTTATTTCGCATGCTAGTAAGGTGATGTTGAAAATCCTCCAAGGTAGGCTGCAGCAGTATGTGGATCGCGAGCTTCCGGACGTGCAAGCTGGGTTTCGCAAGGGCAGAGGAACTAGAGACCAGATTGCCAACCTTCGCTGGATCATGGAAAAAGCAAGAGAGTTCCAGAAATCCATCCATCTACTTCTGCTTTATTGATCATGCGAAAGCGTTTGACTGCGTATTTTGACTGCGTAGATCACAGCAGATTGTGGCAAGCTCTCCAAGAGATGGGAGTTCCAATTCACCTCATCTGTCTCCTCAGGAACCTGTATGAAGGGTAAGAGGCCACACTCAGAACTGGGCATGGTCTTACTGATTGGTTTCCGATTGAGAAAGGAGTGAGACAAGGCTGCATACTGTGGCCCTGCCTATTTAACCTATATGCAGAGTGCATCATGAGGAAAGCCGGTCTGGACGAGTCTTCAGCTGGAGTGAAGATGGCTGGGAAATGTATCAACAACTTCAGATATGTGCATGATACCACTTTAATGGCAGAAAGTGAAGTGGAACTCAAGAGACTTCTGATCCGCGTACAAGAAGAAAGTGAGAAGTTTCGGCTTAAATTGAACATTAAAAAGACAGAGAACATGGCGTCTTGCCCCATCAAGTCCTGGAGCATCAAGGAACAAGAAGTGGAAGCTGTGACAGATTTTCTCTTCTTGGGCTCCAAGATTAACCCGGAAGGAGACTGCAGTCATGAAATTAGGAGACGCCTACTTCTGGGAAAGAGAGCCATGGCTAGCCTTGACCGCCTAGTAAAGAGCAGAGACATTACACTACCAACCAAGATCCGTATAACTCGTGCTATGATCTGTTCAGTTGGGATGTATGGATGCGAGAGTTGGACTGTGAAGAAGGCTGACCGCCGAAGAATTGACGTGTTTGAATTGTGGTGCTGGCGGAGACTCTTGAGAGTTCCTTGGACTGCCAGAAGATCAAATCAGTCGATATTGTCGACCATAAACCCTGACTGCTCATTGGAGGGTCAAATTTTAAAGTTAAAGCTCAGCTACTTTGGTCATCTGATGAGAAGAGAGGAGTCGCTGGAGAAAGATTTGATGTTGGGAAAGGTTGAGGGTCACCGGCGAAGGGGTAGGCAGCGAACGCGATGGTTAGATGGCATCCTTGAGGTGCTGCAGATGAAGTTATGTGATGTTAGGAAGATAGTGAGAGACCGGAAAGCGTGGCGTGATATGGTCCATAGGGTCACGAAGAGTCGGACACGACTGAACTGAACTGAACTGTCCCTTTAAGGAGAACAAGGGGAAATTGTTCCCCACAGTTGGGAAAACACAGTGTAGTACGTGGGAAGGGGTGGCCAAGAGGGGGAGATGGAGGCAGGAAGTGTGTTGAGGTAAGGTGGCTATGCGACTGGCACGGGGAAGGGTTAGGGGGCTGTATGAATATTCCTTTGAGGAATGCATTTGTTGTGCAATGATTGGTCATATCTTGGATTGATCATATGCTTGGATACTGCAAATGGGTTGGTCTTCTTCGAGACTTGATTTTCGTTAACGGTTGGCAGTATTCTTGCAAAAATTCCCTTTGTTCTTACTAGTGAAATTCACTTATCTGAAATCTACCCGTTTTGGCATCTTTCTAAATTCGCTAAATGATAACACTTATTGCTATTGTGACAATACAGACTTCGAAGAGGGCTCATTATGAGAATGGAAAGTATTTGAATGGCTGTACAACGAGCATATGCAGGCTGCACCAATGTTTGATCTATTTGTTACAAATCTCTAGCTGGGCGTACAACTGCATAATCTATTCAGCACGCATAAAATTAGAGGAAGATGGGCATAAATAGCAAACTTTTGAACCGTGTGCTCTGTTTCATAGCAATTTGCAGAGCTAGTTAATGGCATTGTGCTCACTCTCTTTGCCAAATTGCATTTTTCTCGATTTAAGCACAGTTCTCAGTGCAAAGGCATGCGGCCAAAGAAAAGAACAAGGAAGACTACGGACAATTATAACGCTGACTCACAACTGTTTATTTAGCGACACATGCTAGACTTGCATCTAGACTAGTGCAGGCAAGAGAGGCGGCAAGGAATAGGCAAGGTGCTAACCTTGTCGAGCACTGCACTACTTGCAAAGATGGCGAGTGAGGATTTTGATCAGCAGCAAATTAAAAACCACCCGTGAAACGATGGAAGCATATTATACATTTAGAGGTCAGATTGTGTGTGCGATGCCTCAGTTGTTTTGTATAACGCAGACTTTCCTTTCCAAATTCTTGCGATAAAGGGTGTGATGTGTTCCTTTTATTTATTTTTTTTTCTTGCACGGTATGCACCTGTGCTAGTCTGGATCTATAAAAATCTTGTGGTCATCGCTAAATAAATAGTTGTAAGTCAGGGCTGTGTTCGTCCCTAGTCTTCCTTCTTTTCTTTGGCCGCGTGCCTTTGCGTTGAGAACTATGTGCTTAAATCTAGACTACCAACTAGCCCAACAACTAACTGTAATGAAGTTCATTTTTCTGGTTTGGGGTTTTTTTCTTGAACACGGGAGCTGTGAAAATATGTTGCGGAATTTTCACTATTTGGGTCCATACTTTTTTATTTCCTATTCCTTTGAGTGAGCCTAGGAAACCTGGGTTTTAATATTACTTGATACTGTTAATATAACGGCAGGCTTCTGGGTGCAAAATATAGTGAGAAACACAAAAATGAGTTTTGTTTTGTGTGTTTTTGCCTTTTCTTTTCTTTCTAAGAATGAGTTATTTCATATATGATGACATTATTTTAAAGATTGGCTAAACTAAGGAAAGCATTTTTGCAATTTTGTGCACTTGACTTTCCTAAGTTCGCATAGGTGAAGAAACTACGGAAAGTTTTCTTTCTTTGCCTGGCAATAGCTTTTCTAAGCAAGCATTAGTTATCCTTGTCATATAGGCTGCCTTTCATTCCTTGCCACTACATTCTAAGAGTATACCTTTAATGGTATTATCAGATAGGAAGAGCTGAGGAAATGTTACCTCTTCTTGTTGGTCTCTGTACACAGTGGTGTATCAGAGGTGCACTCACTTGACAGTCGCAAAAGCTGTATTTGTGTTGACAGCTGGCAGGGAGGAATGTTCTCTGAGGCATTTGCCTTCCTTTTGTTGGGGCTGACAGCTTGCGTCGTTCCCCGTTTGCCACCTGTCTGTTCGCTCTTGCGGTGCCCCACAGCTGCTGCCGCCGCCCTTTGTGTTGTGGCCACATGTGCCTACTCTGAGGAAGGGGCGGCAGACAGGCAGTTGCAGGTTTGTGGTTGTGTTGCTTTACTTCTTCTGTTCTTGTCTGGAATGCAGGCAGCATTTGATGTGTGATGAGAGGAGTGGTAGTGCAAGAAAATACAAAACATCAAGCCGACTGCTTTTTTCAGGCATGTGCATCTTTCTTTTGCTTGGTGCAAGTGTGACGGGGAGCTGTGCATTACACTGCTGCCGGTTAAAGGGCATCACATTCTTTTTTTTTTTTTCCTTGGGTGTGCTGTGAGTGCGACATTTCTAAGCGGGGTCATCTGTCAGGAGGTATGTGGAAAGGTTTGCCACTTCCTGCTAGCTGGCAAGCTTGCGCAATGAGCTCAATGCGGTAGTTCTATTTTTGAGACTAAAATGACATTTGTTCTGTCAAGGTTGGTGAACAGAAAACAATCCACTGCCAATCGGAGCTTCCAGGCAATCGATAGTGCATTCCGTTGGGTGCTGAAGGGGCCCTACCTATCCGCTGTTTGAATGCTCAAGACACAGTTGCTGTCTGCCTCTGGTCTTTGTGCAGCAGTGATGCAGTGCGAGTGGAATGATGGTCCACGATACCGCCAAGCTGGTCACATTGAATCCTTGTCTTCTGCCTCCACGGGTTGTCAGTTTCTGCCGCTGTGGCATAATGTCTCCTAATGTGGACTGCTGCACTCTGCAGTGGCTAGTGATTTTTCATGTAGAGGCCAACTAAAGCAGGTTGTGTGAAGGCCATATATCAAGGTACTTTTCAGCCGTTTGCTTTTTGGACAGTAGCCTCTTTTGGGTTTGCCCGATAGGCATGCCTGTTGGGGTTTTCACGCATCTGACCTTGTACTTGACCACCGGGGCAGAATGCCATATGTAAGGAAATACTCCATAAGCAGTTATTGGAACTGACTGTTCCGTGTGGCTGCAGGAAAAACAGAAGCATGGATGGTGGCAGTTGCAAGCAATAATTTGTGTGTGCGTGTGTGCAAGCGCGCAGGATGGTATCACAAAAATAAGCATTTAGAGATGAAAGAGTATAGTTGTAATCTTGCATTGTGCAGTCAGTCATGTCTGCAATACCTTTTTATACACATGCATAGTTCTATGCGTTCTTAGACGCCATTGTGATTTTATTGAAAATGGGGAGGGGAGTATGCGGACATTTCTCTGTCAAAGTGACTGTCCTTAAAAGCATGCAGGAGTTAGTGTTGCAGGCTGTAGGGCTTAGGAAATGCAAGACCTCTATAGTGAAGCAAGTGAATTTTCCATAAAAGTTGATTGAATTTTGGTTTGATTTTTAGGGTTTAATGACCCAAAGCAACTCTGGCTATGAAAGACTCCTTAGTGGAGGACTCCGGAAATTTCAACCACTTGGGTTCCTTAATGTGCACTGACATTGTGCAGCACACGGGCACTTTGCTTTTTGCCTCCATTGAAAAGAGGCTGTCACCGCCATGATTCAGTCTCGCGTCCTTGGGTGCGGACATTGAGTGCTGTAACCGCTGTGCTACCGCAGTGGGTTCATAGAAATAGCTTGCCAACGTTGTAGTCAACGCTATGGCTGTTGCTTGCTGTGTGGGAGCATTCACTGGAGCTTGCTAGTGGCCAGTTCTGTTTACTTTCTGTAATTGATGTGCTTGGCAGGCGTAGATTTTATTGCCTGCCATAATGGTTGGATAACTGTTCACTTGTATTGCATGTATTCCATGTGGTGCTTTTTAATGATTGGCTCGTTGAAGTCTAGTATTCCCTTTAGCTCACTTTCTTGCCAGGGCAGTGTTTTGGATGCATAGGATTCTAGTGCGGGACGTTTCTGAAATTCAGTGCACACATAGCATTGTTGAGGCAGTGGTTGTCATGAAGGTAATCCTCATGCTCCTCACTAGGTGGCCTGTGCCCTGTGTGAGATTGTGATCCGTGGTGCATCGGTGCACCTGGAGGACAATGGGCAGCTGCGCGAATTCTGCAGTACCGAGTGCCTAGACAAGTACCGCAATCGGGACCCGGCCACCATGGCTGCCTCAGACCGGCCCAAGCTCAAGCCGCACAACAACCAGATCCAGTACCAATATGAGAGCTCAGGTGAGGGGGACTGATTGCCCACACTGGCGAGCTGGCTCAGAAATTTCAGTTCCCATGGTGGGCGGCAGTCATGTTTGGTCTTGCTCATTTCTGCAGCAATGACTGCCCTTGATTACAGTTTGCACCTGCTTGAGCTCTGCAGCACAGAGGTGACATACATAGCTTGTACTGCTGTAGTCTTCATGATGACGCTGAATCAATAACCCATTGTCACTTAAGTGAGCCTCTCATCATGTTCATATGTGAGAGCAGCACAGGCTGCATTGCAACAGGGAAGGATGTCAGTGTTTCTTGTTTGCAAAAAGCTGGCTTTAGAAAATGTCAGTAAATTATTTAGTTGCTTTCTGATAAGAGAAACATGTCGGCCACACACTGCACTACAGAGGTGTTTTTGGCTGCTGATTGTTATTGTGCACGTCATTAGGCATATTTTATAATAAATGTGCACAACCCCAGTATTGCTTTCTTTTTTTTTTTTTTTGTTCTGTGATGCTGAAGTAATCAGAATACCAAATGATTTTCTCAATACGCATTCCACTTGGTCATAGTGAAACTACCTCAAGGTTGATTTCAATAAAAGGAACGCAGTAATCTTTTGCAATAAAGATTGATAGGTCTCATCACATCACATGATGCTAATTTTATGGGCAATGAAGTTTACAGAAAATTGTCTGATTTACTTTTCGTTACCTTACACTAGATTTCACTAGGATGACCACTATGTTTCATTGCAAAGGAATAGATATACTGAGTCAAAGTAGCCACATTTCACTGCCAGCTTTAGACAGATCTTAACAATATGCCTTGAACCCAGTTAGGAATAGGATGCAGATTCTTCCACTGGTTTTCAGGGTACTTGTTACAAGCTTTCCCACTAGGCTAGTGAGCTGTAAGGAAAAGCCAACTACCCTTTTTTTTTCTGCTTCGGGCCAAAAGTGCTTGGGGTCGCTGACCCCACATTGAGTACTTAAAGGTTGCTTTTGCACCATACATATTTATAGATTTAATTTATTGAGACATTTTTGTTCATTAGGCACGCAAAATCCCATAAATGATATTGTTTGTCTAGTGTTGATCTTATTGGCATGTCTTCCTTGTCCCGGGAGGAACAGAACTCATGGTTTGTCTTACGTGGCAAAACTTTTGAGCTGTGCTTTTCTCTGCTCCTCTCACTGTCCTCCCTAACAGCACGTGCGTGACTTTGTACGAGAATTATGCATAGCTGTTAAAATGTGACAAGGGATTCATGTATATCCCCACAAAGATCAGAGCACTGCATTGCTCGCCCAGGCTGGATGTTAAACATCCACTGGCATTTGGCAATGATATTGGCAAACTGAGTCTGACTCGACTCAGTCAGTTCAAAACACTAAGCCGCAGCAGACATTCTTGTTGTGAGGGCACTGGCCAGTGCCAAGGTGGAGCCAATCTTTCTGAGAGCGGTCTTTGCCGTGTGGCATCTTGTGTGGTTGCTAATGTATGCAACAAAATGAGGGATGCTTAACGTGTGCTGTATGGGGACACATTTCAGTGCTCAGGACAAGTACAGCAGTAGAACACCACTCTAGAATACAGTTGAACCGGATGTAACGAACCTCTATGTAATGAATTCTTGAATTTAATGAAGTTTTTAAATTCCCCAATGCCACACCCATTGAAGCTAATGTATATTCGACCTCTATGTAACGAAGGCATTGCGGCGGTCAACCTTGATGTAACGAACTCGAGGAGCTGATCAGTCATGATTTTTGGAGCTTTTACTGAAAATTTGGCCGAAGAAATGCGCTAATTTAGTGAATATTAGAACTCTAAGAAGCCAGCAGCTACGTGAACGCCTGTAATTGCAGAAATCTAGCAAAATTGGCGATGATGATGATATACAGTTAAATCTCGTTACAAGAGACACTGTTATAAGAGATACTCGGTTATAAGAGACATTTGAAAATGGTTTGGTTGGTTTTCCTATGTCTGCCATGTTAGAAACATTGCATACAAGGGACATGGTTACAAGAGACACTCGGTTACTAAGGGCAACTTTTTCAGGTCCCTGGAGTAAATTCTTCACTATTTAGAAGAGACACAACCCAGGTGTGCTCATGCAATGCAGCTGAAGCATACCAACTCGTACATGATGCATTTCAGATTCCCTTAGCTAAATTTTATTCCATATCAGCATCCTTTTTGTTGTACATGTCAGGAACTGAGGAGTGCTTCATCATGATTGGAAAGTCAAAACGACCCCAATGTCTTTCTCTTTGTGGACAATGCTTCTTGCAACACCAAAAGCACCAAAGTTCTCATGCTCAAAGCCACCAAAGTTATTTTTCACTCCAAACTCCACACCCTACCTTCGACCAACAGACAAAGGCATTATGTACTCTGTCAAGTTGATGTAAAAAACAAGGTTGGTAGAACGCCTGTTGCTCGGCAGGAAGTAAAACTGTACAATAGTATGTGATACGAAGATTGCTTTCAGGTGATTTCAGGTGTCTAGAATGGCCTGAGAAGAAATGAAGAAATGAGAAATTAAAACCGTTTCAGACAAGCAGGCTTTAAATGTGGTGACATAGCGTAAGAGGGTATATATATGGATACTGTGGAAGGCTTCCTTGAAGATGAAGCTGGGGCGAGCATCCAAGAGACTGCTGAGGTACCAGAATCTTTTGAGGAATTCGTATCTGCAGATGTGGATCTTGTGTGCTCCCAAAGAGCTTACAGATTGTGCAATTCCCACACAAGTAAATGGCACATGTTCCACAGAGGATTACTACGAGGACATTTCAGAGGAAAAATGTCAGCATCTGAGGGTGACTTCAAAGGTATTTGAGCAACAGGAAGGCTTGCAAAGTGAAGTGCTTTACCTCCAGAATTTGGGAAGGAATGCACTCTGCACTCACAAAAATACATACTAGTATGAATAACTTTAAGCTTTCCTAACAATTTCCTGTTAATGTGCGTGAATGCATTTATATGCTGAGGTGCAGTAAACTGATCAACACAGTGCTTTTAGAATTTTTGGTTACAAGAGACCTTGCTTACAAGAGACATCTTTTTCGGGTCCCTTGAGTGTCTCTTGTCATCATCATCATCATCAGCCTGATTATACCCACTGCAGGGCGAAGGCCTCTCCCATATTTCTCCACTTGCCAACTTTCTAGCACCGCTCCGTGGCTAACGCAGCAGCCTCCTCAGGCATTGGTAGTGTAGTGCAACACCAGGTGGCATTAGTGGCTGCAGTTGATTTCTTTGTAGGTACTGTACGTGTGTGTAGCACATGCAATTTTTGCGTACGTTGTGCATTCGCCATCTTGTCTGTTGTTCTGTGTCTCGTGCACGTCTCGTGTGTCTGCAAATTTGCGGTGTTGGTTCGCCCGACGTGTTTCGGAAGTACTAGGCCAGCCTTTCTGCCTGTATTCATGGGGCTCCGCTTGTATCTGCGACGTCAGTTCTTCGTGATGAGTTCAATGGCCAGAAATCAAAAAGTTTTGTTATTTCAAGACAAAATTGTCATTTTAAATGCGGTCTCCGCGGGCTAGAAGAAGAAGGACGTCGCCGCTCGCTTCAACATCCCAGTGAGCACCCTGTCAACAATTTTGAGTGCGGAACATTAGAAGTGCCGTGGAGTCAGGAACAAAGGCTAATAAAGGATTGGAACTGTCAACATATGATGATGTGGACAAGGCAGTGTTCATGTGGTATTTGGACACGCAAGCCAGGAATGTGCCCGTAAGCAGAGCGATATTACAACAGAAGATGAAGGATTTTGCGTGCATCTTGGGCCATGATGACTTATGACTTCAAAGCAAGCAATGGGTGGCTACAAGGTTTCAAGGGCTGACACAATGTCGTCGGGAAATACATCTGCGGTGAATCTTCCTCTGCAGACAGCGATGCTGCTGCTTTGTGAGTGGCTGACACGCTTCCTGGAATACTGAATTGCTTCGAAGCGGCTGAAATCTATAAGGCCGATGAGATGGCTCTCTTTTATCAGATGCTTCCTGGCCGCACGCTAGCACTTAAAGCCGCGGTGGAAAGCAGAGCAAACTCTGCGTAACAGTTCTACTGTGCACCAACCTCGATGGCACTGACAAGTGAGTCCCGCTAGTTGTGGGAAAAAGTGCCCATCCCAGGTGCTTTAATGGGACGAAGCGTATGCCTGTGAAATACACGGTGAACACTAAAGCGTGAATGACTCGGGCAATATTTTCTGAATGGCTGAAAGACTTAAACTTCAACCAGGATGTCAAGCGGCAAGGCCGTCAGGTTTGCCTACTTCAGAACAATTGCGCTGCGCACCATGTTGATGGCCTGCAGCTGTCTCACATCGAACTGCACTACTTCCTGGCTAATTGCACATCACTAATACAGCCGCTGGACAAAGGAATAATGAACAGTTTTAAATGCTGTTACCAGCGGCGGCTGATACAGAAGCTTCTTCTGAACATGCTTCTGGAACGGGAGCTGAAGATAGATATTTATCAGTCAGTTGAAATGCTTGCTGCCTCCTGGCAAGAAGTCAGGGCAGAAGTTATTAAGAAGTGCTTTATGAAGGCAGGGATTACAAAAAACTCACAGGCTGGTGCCGATGACGAGGAAGAAGAGACTTCAGCTTCATCCGATGTGGCCGAAGCATGGGAAGAGCTACGCAGCAAAGGTGGTGTCCCCGACGACGTCAACCTGAGCAACTTTTTGTTTGCCAACAACGCTGCCGTAGCTACGGAGGCACTTGCCGAAAGCGTGCAAAATCCCGATGTCTGTGATGATGGTTCCTGTGAGCCAGGTCCGTGTGACGTGTCCACCGCGAAGGAGGGGATGAACGCAATCGACGTATTGCGCCGTTTTGTCGGCTCGCGCGACGACAAAGGAGCATTACATGATTTAGCTTCATTGGAGCGCCGTGTTGTGCCATTGCTCGCTCGGAAACAAGCAGAGATTACGCAGTTTTTTACTGTAAAATAAATGCCTGGAGGGTGCGTTCACTTTCACTGATATCTGAAGCCTTTCGGTTTCGTTTCTGCATCATTCGTGCGAGCCTTCATACGAAACCTGCATATAACGAAAAATTGCGAACTTTTGAGAACTTCATTATATCCAGGTTCAACTATATAGCTTCCCCATCTGTAGACGACTGTGCATTTTTCTTTTCTTTCGTATGCTAATAACAAAAAAAAAAAAGACTGGCATACTTAAGTGCTACTGTCCCTGATGCCTTGCTTTTCATGAGATTTCGGCATGCGTTCTACACATCTGAAGCCAAATGCACACTAAACAAAACAGCATAATTGCATTGCATGCCTGCGCAATTTCTTTATAGAGTGTATAAAGCATTGTTTAGACTTTTCTATATGTAATTTGCACATATGCTTCTTAAAAAGAAAAAAGCTAATTCTTGCGGCTTGTGGCACGAAGCCATGGAGTTGTTGTTTCCTGTGAGTGCACTGCCCTGTGTCAGTGCCTAACAAAGTGGTCTCGCAGGCTACTTCGACTGGGACGAATACCTCAAGGAGACAAACTCCCAGCCAGCACCATCAACATGCTTCAAGCAGGCAAGTTGCTCCTATTAGTCATCCACCATGGTGCTGAGCACTGCATTTTAATTCTGATGACGTGCAAACATGCCTGCATTTCGACAAATTATTGCACCCATGCCTCATTCGATACTTCTGATGACCACAGTGCATTCTGTGGTGAGTTGTGGCCTCCTGTGTGGTTATTGGCTACCTTTCATTCGATGGAGGATAAATGCGAGGCGTCAGTGGCATAGCCATCGCCACTGTCAGGTTCCTTACCGTGGGCAAAATGGCCATTTTCTGTAGGTTTCGCTCATTTTTTTTTTCTGTAACAACTGTCAAGTCTCAAATTTTATGCAATGGACAAAAAGAAAGCTAAATAGGTAGATTCGCTTTTTAGGCAAACAACTTTGAATATGAAATTGTGACACACAGTTTTATTTCTCAAACACAAGGTTTTAGAAAAAACATTTTTATTTAACAAAACTTGAGAAAAGCACTTGTAAATGTAACGTCATAGATTTAAAAAATGCTTCGAGATATACAAAATACAGAGCATTCTATTGGCCACTCCCTGTGAAAAAATGAAAGTTCAGTATTGAATAGCATTCTTGATGCATAATAACAACTGGAAACTGTATAATTATCATGTCATGCAATAGGTTTCAGTAGTTTTTTTTTTCAGTCAAAAATGTCATGTCTGAAATGTTATGTAATACACGAAAAAAAGCTATTGGGCGCGAGCTCCACTGGAGTGGGCAGCGTTAGTGTCGACCTAGAGGAGCAATTAGGTTCACGTTACTCCGCTTATTGCTGCTGAAGCACGCGCTGGATTGAATTTGTGCGTTTTGCAAGTTAAAAGTCGCATTTTTTTCTGCAGTTTTGCTTGTTGATGTGTGCCAGCATCACATACTTTCATTTTGCGTCGTCGCTATTGTTGCTTTAGTTTCGTTAAGCTTTTGACGTGGCCTGTATACGGGACTGAACCCGGCGCTCGCTCCCATTCCTACCCGAAAAATTAGCTGAAGGAAAATTGGTTCAAGAAGTTGCCAATGTGTAAAGAAGTGAGTGGTCATATTTGTGTGCGGAGCATGCGTTTCATAGAGCAAGATTCCATCTATATGGAACTGGAAGAGTTCCGTGAGTTATGGTCGAAAGACAGGCGCTAATTAAAGTCTGTTTTTATGCTTATCACATGGGAAGCTAATGAAGTCTGATATCTGTCGGAATTTAAAATATACTGGCTTCTTCGTAGAGCAGTATACCTACCTGGAGCGAGGAATGTTCGTCCGAAAGTGGGGAGCTGTCAAATTTCTTCTCAGTGAAGGCATTGATGCCCGAAACTAAACGTTTCTGCTGCCACACGTAGCGCTACGCATTGTGACTTGCCTTGGGCAACTTCAGCAGTAATTTCACATGACCAAGAAAAATAATTATGCATACCATGATCTGCTCACGTAGCAAAACTACGCGGAAAAACAAACACTCATCAGAAGCTCGAGTGGCAATGAACATTATCAATCTGCAAGAAAAAACGCACCTCTGCACAGCTGCTTTAAAGATTTCTTCGCATCATTCCCACTATAAAACTTAACTATTGAAGGATAAGCTGAATGGCACCGCTTCTGCTGGCACTGTACGAAGTACCCCACATCTGTCATACCCTGTGAGCTCCGTTTCTCTGCCAGAGAAATATGATTACAGAGTAAAGCAGTGATGTAGTGGTGCAGCGCGTAATTTTCTCAAAATGGTTATTATGATTTATGACCGCTTATTACTGACTGAATGTGTCACATGTTCACTTTCTTTAACAACAGAGACAACAACGCTGCAGGTGTGCGGCGTCGTAGCAGTAGTTCAAACTCTCCAGGCTACTCTTCGAGAGCTCATGAACTTTGTGAAATGCCTTCTTGCCTAATATTTTTGGCCTAATACCGCAAATAGTCTTCAACAGGCCTGGACAAGTGTATGTAAAAGAAAAAAATCAATTCAGCATTAACGCAACTAAACTGCCCAAGAAAGAATCACACAGCAGCAGTTCAATGTACGTTATCCCACTTACTGCGCCACGCGGCGCTGTCAAGAGGAGGCGACTCAGTATGTCCTCGCCCCCAATATAAAAGTGCTTTTTAGGCATTTAAATTTGAACAACTAATTATAAGTAGCAAGACAGAAGTTATTTTCGCCCAAAACAAAATTTTAGGCAAAAATCAAGCAAATTGTGTAAAGATATGCTTTTATCTAAAACAGAAGAAAGGCTAAAGACTTTCTGGAAGATGCAAAATGTTTACCGTGTCTTTGGCTGCTCTCCATGTAAAATGGAAGGTTGGTCATATATTTAGGGGAAACCCCCAAGGTGGAGTAGATTTTTAATAAGGGAGTAATTACTCATTATCATCCACCCGAGCGCAGCCATACGGCTACAAAGGAAAGCTATACAGTGGAGTCACGTTGATGCGATTCCCACGGGCTCCGAAAATAAAAGCGTATTATCCAAAAATTGTATTATCCAAAACGGACTCCAAAAGATTGCGAATAACACATACTTGGCACAGAACTTGCTTTTATTAAAGCATGTTAAAATAATCCGTCACTTTGCGCTGCACTTTTTGCTTTTCGAGGTCCTGCAGAAAGCTTTTTTGGAACTCGTAGAAACGAGTAGCAGTTTCCTCACTGAGCTCCGCAGACGTGACAAAGCCACGAAGCCCGTCCAAAGCTTCGAGTGCACCGTCAGTATTTAATGGCCGACGATCGCCGCTGCAATCTCCGGCGTCTTGGTTGTCATCGTCGTCGCTCTCCTCTTCAGCAGTAACATCTGCAATGATGTCTTGGACGATGCGCAATTCGCATGTCGCCAGTTGGTCGTCCGCCGATACAAACTCTTCCGGAGACACGTCGACATCGAGGTCACCCCAGTCCGGGATGTCAATCTCTGCGCCGTCATCTCCATTTTCCTCAGTATCGCCAGATGCACAAAAAAAGCCACACTTCTTGAAGCAGTTGGCGATGGTGTCGGGTTTGACGCAATCTCATGACATCGCCAGAAAATGGATGGCATCAAGAAGATCCACCTTCAAGCTGGCATCTTTCCGGTCAATCTTGGCCAAAAAGCGTCTGACCAACTAGCTCCTAAAGTGAAAGTTCACGTTTCTAGTGATTCCTGCATCTAGGGGCTGCAAGTGCTGGTGCAGTTGAGCAACAGGAAAATTACTTGACGTTTTGCAGCCGCGAAGTATCGACAGGGCGCGCGGCACAATTGTCGAGAAATAGAAGAATTCTACGGTTCTCGGCACGCATCCGGGCATCCAGAAGGGTGAGGAACTCTGTGAAAAGGGCTCCGGTCATCCATGCCTTCATATTCGCTTTGTAAACGACAGGAAGGCGTGGGTTACGCAATAAGCAGCGTGGCTTCCAGAACTTGCCAATGACGGTAGGCTTGAGCTTCTCGGTTCCACCAGCGTTGCAGCACAACAATACGGTGACTCTTTCTTCGCTTTTTTTTCCGCCTTGACACGTCTCACCTTTCATGCTGAGACTTTTCTCGGGCTGGAGGTTGATGAACAACCCAGCTTCGTCTGCGTTGAACCACGTCCCTTGGCTAGTACTGAGCAATCACCGCTGGCAGAGTCGAAAGCCAGTTGGAGACCTGATCTTGGTCGGCAGACTTCCCTTCGCCGGAAACGGTTTTATAGGACAGGCCACTCCGTGTTTTAAAACGATGGAGCCACCCGCCCGAA
This sequence comes from Amblyomma maculatum, assembly GCF_055883805.1. NCBI lineage: Eukaryota > Metazoa > Arthropoda > Arachnida > Ixodida > Ixodidae > Amblyomma > Amblyomma maculatum. The sequence goes on along the minus strand of NC_139344.1, from coordinate 472,760,108 downwards.
GCTTCAAAATCTTCGATGCCCAACGAGAGTGCTATCTCATCAGCTTTCTCGCGAACAACTGTCCCGGCCACGTTCACGCCCGCCGCCCTTACTTCCCTGAACCTCGCCAGTAGAACCCCTTCCATCTTGCCATGCTGGGCGCCCCCACGCCGGCGCCAAAGACTTGAATGCCCTTCCGAATTTCTTCTCGCTTGCCGACGATCGTGTTCGCGTGCCAGGTCGACACGTTTCTTCTGCAGATTGTCGTCGACTTTTATGAGAATGTCGAGTTTTTCTTTCAGCGGTAACGCTTTACGCTTCCTAGACATGGTGAAGCGCACGGGTGAAACGTGGCACCAGAACAAAAGAAACGATAAGTGCGAAGTGCAAGCTGAACGTTCGGAAAACCAAAATGGCAACGAGAAATGGCAAACACAATGCCAACAAAGCCTACAGCATCGTCAATGCATGCGCCAATCACTGCTTCTTGGTCACATGATTTTACCGTGATTACTATGTCTTAGGATAGATGGCGCTAAAAAACCTTAAGTGCGCTTCTGCGTTTTTGGTGTGCGAGCTTGCGAAAATGGCTCTCAGAGGCCGCCACACTGCTGCAAGCGCTGTGCTGAGGCATGGCCGGACTCAAGCCAAGCCGAGCCAGGCCAAGCCTCGAGCATACGAAGCGCATGTCCCCACGTCTTCAGTCCGCCGTGCCTGTAGTTTCGCTCGATGCGATAATAATCCTTGCAACTGAAATATTATAAAGCTGTTCACATACGAAATATCAACGCGGGGGAAAAAGAGGGCTTTTCACTACCTGAAGCACTTTTGAAGAACATTTTAAGAGCCAATCAGTTGATCAGATTTATCGACACCAAGCATGCCTATGGTATGCTCGTCGACAAGCTGTGTTTTCCTGACAGAAATTTGCTCCCGTTTCCCATCTTCCTTTTGTCGTCGTTTTGCGGACACATGCTTGTTTGCCGTGTGGGCAGTGGTCATCATGTGGACAACGCGTCAATTCTTCCACTGAAGGTAAAGCACACCGTTGTCTCGGAGCCAGTGCACATCTACTCGCTTGGCCTTCCTTGAACAGCTGGTGCCTTTGAAAGGGTGTCTAGCAACCGGGAAAATCAGGAATTGTCAGGGAAATTTCATGCACCGGGAAAAATCAGGGAAATGTCAGAGAAACCATAAAAAATTTCGCCAAGTCAGGGAATATGGCACGATATATTCTGCAGTGCATTTTCATTTTAGGGTGGCGCACAGTAAGTATGTTATTCATGCAGATTTTTTTTTGGGGGGGGGGGGCTGAGCACGTGGCTCCGCAAAGCGATGCGCGATATATAATAGTTTGATTCCAGTGAATGCCTGAGCTGCCACAATACAAGAAACCAATACGCATGTGAGTTGGGTATCCAATAAAATATGCGGAAGCACTGCGTGGAAGTAGTATGCGACAAAAAGCAGGAGTAGATGCGCCAGCAGTGGCCAGTGCTAAAGCGACCGGTGAGCTTAGCTACAGTCGAGGTCCGTTGTGGCACTCCAGCGGTTGACTGCTCACGTCTTCGCGATCTCACCGCAGGTTCCGCGCTTCACGTGCACAATAAAATTGCTTAACACTTTCATGTTCACAATCATGAGCTTGCACCGGCATCACATTCCGCGCTAACGCCGTGGTGAAATTCTCGTTGGGTCATGGATTTTACCGACAGAACGGACTTTGTGCCAACAACTCTGTGCGCCGTCTCCGCCGTAGAGTAGTACGCGGCTGCGGCGTCAACTCAAAGTGTACCGGGATGCAATTCGAACTGTAATTTGAACCCGTGGTGTCGTCATCGGGTGACATGGTTGATGTTTCCTGCACATCTAACAAGTCTGGCACCGGCTGTAGCTCAACTGTCCCGGCAGCACGCTTGTGGCCAACGTCATCTGGTTTTTATTCCTTGCCGGTTTCTTACGGCTTCCCGTTGTGTGCATGGTTACAGTCTACTGGTTTCCGGTTTCTCGATCACAAGGAAAAACTCTGCACAAAGCGGTGCATCGAGAAACATGAGCGCAAACGGAGACGCGCATGAAGCGGCGGCCATGGCAGCGAACGTTAAACAGCAAGAAAAAAATAAAATGACGCGCCAATTATGCCAGCCAATGGGGGACGCGGAATGGCGCGCTTTTGAAGTGCGTCGCGTGAGAATCGGAGACCATAAACAGTGTTTGCAGAACCGCCGCGCACAGCCAGTCCGCTTTAGTGAAGCCATTTTGAGATATTTCAAATTGCACACAAAGAAAGCAGCTTTAAACAAAGCTCGAGATGGCGGCGATCGGCCGGCTGCAACGCCCGCGGGAATTTCGTACACAATTCCACTTTTCGGGGCGCATTTCGTGGCTGCCGTGACGTTTTGAAAGCCGATTTTATTGCATTTTCTGACCGAATTCAGCGTTGATAATTTGAGTGCAGGTGCTCGAAAGGATAAACGTTTCGAAAATGAGTTTTTCTCAAAATTGGTTTTTGATCATTTTTCGCTCGAGACAGGCCATGACCTAGGGTGCCTCGCATCGAGGCACCCTATATACACCCGAAATTTGACCAATCAAAACCGCCGTTTTTTCATACGTGGGGCTTGTAAGAAATTTCGCAACTGGTATTATATCAGTGCACTTTTAATTTTTAGTAAACTTGCGACGTTTTTACCTGCCATTAACACTAACAACAGCCTTTCACTATTATAAACTGCAGAATGTGATTAATAAATAGCTTTTTCTTGGGAATTATTCGTCTGTGCTCATTATCATCAGCAGCTACATTTTTGAGCCTCTTCACTTGTCAGGGAAATTGACCTGAAATAATCGGGGAAAACCTGGAAAAGTCAGGGATTCTGAAAATAGTGGTTTGCTAGACACCCACCCTGTGTGAGCTTTTTGAGACCCACGCCGGTCTTTGCGTGTTGTGCCACAACCCAGTGTCTTGCATTCAAGCAAGCGCCAAAAAAGGTTGGTCGAGGTGTAGACATTGTTCATATATAGTCCAATTTATATATATATGTATATATACAGTTGAACCCCGTTATAAGAGGCACGGATGTAAGAGAGAATCGGTTATAAGAGACACTCTTCACCCACTTGGTTGGTTGCCCTATCTCTCCCATTAATTTAACCTCTTTTGTAACAGACATCGGACATAGAAGACAATCGGTTATAAAGGACAAGTTATCCCTGCATTCTGTCTACAATCTCGCTTAAAGCAGACATTTTAACTTCCGATGCAGTGCCATCGGTCGGTAATCGCAGTTGCGCCCATTGTGGAAGCAAAGGGGGACGATAGAAGTACGCAGTCACTATTTATTATAACTTCAGCAAAGCCAGAGTAAGTCGGTCCGCTATAAAATACCGACGAGAAGCCCCTGCAATGGGATTGCAACATAGGAGAGCACTTCAAACTTACCGCTAAGGGTACGAGTGCGACCGCGCATGCGGGCGTCTGCCCGAGGCAGCAATACCGGGAGCGCGAGGTGGGCACTCTCGTTCGCACAACTCCCAATCAAGAATCACAGGTGTCGCTTCCGCAAGCCTGGCAAAGCGCACAGCGGGTGCTATCTCTCGCGCTGCATTTCGTTAATGACCAATATACCTGCCAAACGCGAGCGAGGCGATCAGCTAGCGTATGGTGGCTGTAGCCACCATAGCTAGCGTCTCTTAGTTGGCGCGAACAAGCCATGAAAGCGAGGCAATTGCCAAGCCAAGCCCAGACAAGCAGCGCGAAAGTGGCCGCACACATGCTTTTTTAGACAGCAGCATCGCAGTGAGCATCAATGAAACTTTCCTGCTACTGCGCTTAACCCTAACTGCGCCGCCACGACGTGACGCTGCTTTAGGAACGTCGTGAACTGGGCTTATCTGCCATTGTTACCGTTGTGCAACGTTCATCATCGCCACCTGGCTGCTTCGCTGTTACCACATCCCCGGGCGCATAGTCAGCATGGCGGACTGCTCAGTCAAGCGCCGTACTAGCCTTACGGTCGCGAAAAAGTTGGACATCATAGCGGACCTCAACTGCGGGATGAAGCAAGCAGGCATCGCCAGGAAGTTTGGGTTGTCACGCAAGACAATCAGCGGAATCTGGACTCGACAAGAAAAGATCATCAAAGAAGCACCCACTGGGGCAAGCAGGTCCACGCTGCGTAAGTCGTCCCATCCCGTACTAGAAGAAGCGCTTCTTCTCTGGATTCAAGACGCACGGAGCAAAAATATTCCACTCGGCGGGCATTTAATTCAAGCCAGAGCCAGGCAGCTTGCATTCGGTCTTGGCATTGAGGTTGAAGCCAGTCAAGGATGGTTTGACAGATTCAAGCGTCGTCATAGTATCAGCTACAAAGCTATTTGCGATGAGAGCAATGCTGCTGACGAAAACACCGTAATGCAATGGAAGAATGAGACGTTGCCGTCTTTATTAAGCGGATGGAAGGCTTGTGATGTGTACCATCTTGACGAGTCGGGAATATTTTTCAAAATACTCCCCGGCAAAACATTTGCCTTCGCAAACCAAAACTGCAGCGGAGGCAAAAAAGCCAAAGAGCGCCTTACAGCTATGTTCTGCACTAACATGGACGGAACTGAGAAAGAAAGAATTTTGGTTATTGGCAAAGCTAAAAACCCAAGATGCTTAAAAAACTACTCCATCAATGTGGAGTACACAGCTAATAAGGCTGCATGGATGACGGCAGACATTTTCAATAAATGGCTGACAAGCTTTGATGAGAAGAAGGCGAGAAAAAACAGGAAGATCTTAATGTTTTTGGACAGCTGTTCGGCACATACGAAAACCCCGCCGTTGAAAGCTGTTCAGCTCAGCTATTTCCCTCCAGGCTGCACCTCTCTTCTACAGCCTCTGGACCAGGGGGTCATAAGAGCTGTTAAAGCCAAGTACAGAGGGCGGCTCGTTGAACGACTGCTCTTTAACATGATGCAGAAGCGGGAAACAACCATCAACGTGAGGACAACAATTGAAATGCTGACTGGCTTTTGGAGTGACATCAAAACGAGTACAATGAGAGGGTGCTTCCGAAAAGCGGGTTTTAATCTGCAGCAGGAAGGGGACACTGAATATGAAGACATGGAATGTGGAGATGAGGAGCCAGAAACTTGGGCAATCATTCGAAGTAAATTTGAAGAGTGCGGCACATTTCAAAGCTTTGTTGAAGCCGATGACAATATTCTTGTTGCAGAAGACCTCACAGATGAGAACATAGTCAGAATGGTGCAGGAAGAGGACCAAGAGGATAGTGCAACGGATGAGTCCGACAATTCTGCACCACCGCTGACTTCTGGTGAGGTCATGTCAGTACTCAGGCAAGTGCGCCATCACATACAGCTTTGGCCCAGTGGGCACGAAGCTCTTGGCCTTGTCACAAAGCTGGAAGAAGCTGTGCTAAAAAACACTGTAAATGCAGCCATGAAACAGAGCAAGATTGAGAACTATTTCACCCGCAAAGCAGTGTGAGAAAGTTGTGGTGGAAGGAATGTGGATTGTACAGTCGAACCCGGTTATATCGAACCCGGATATATCGAATTTTGGTTATATCGAACTCACGGAATATCCCTTTGAAAATCCCATGTAAAAGTATAGGAAAGTCGCGTCATATATCGAACTCAATTTCACCGGTCGTTCGTTATATCGAACTCCGCACCACGCACTGGAAAGTGTGCCTTCCCCAAAGACGATCGCATCACCCTTGGCCATTTGCAGCGTGACGTTTTCAAGCCACGCGCGGAAGGAATGAGAGGGGACAGTTCTGGACAGCGCCGCGCCCATTCCCCAAAGGCACACGCATCTGCAGTTATCATTTCCCGCTCGCCAACACATGACGTTTGCAAGCCATGTGCGTGGGTGTGCCCATTCTTTTGCCGAGCTATCTCTCTCCTTCAGCATGCGCTAGGCATGCGCCAAGTCAGCTCAGCCCGTTTTAAGACAAACGTCGGACGCTTTCTTTCTCCAGCGTGTGCTGCGAACCGCCTGCGCGCGGCGGCTGACGTGGCTATGGCACCTGCGGAAAGAAGCGGCAGCTGTCTGTTTTTCTTCTTTTTTTTTCTTTTTCGAGTCGTTCTTTCTTACCGTTATGCTGTACACGCGACGTAGCGTAAGATATGGCGGCTGCGGACGTTAAGAAGCGGCAGGCTTTTTTTTGCAGGAGCCATTTATCTTTGCATGTATGAATCAACGGAAGCACGCAGTCTGCTGCTGCGATCATGACGCCCGCTCCAAGCGCGGCGTGATAAATCGAACCAGGCTTGTGCAATCAAGCCATGACGGGCACTCTGCCAAGTTCGCTCCCCGCCACCGGAGGACCTATAAAAAGATAAACGCGCCCTGACGTTATCGCTGCGCAGCATCTCGGTACGCTGCCAAAAAATGAGCTGTGGATGCGATGACCGAAACAGAGTGACGCACGCCATCGACATGCAAGCAAAAACGCTCGCGATTTCTGCCGCAGCGACACAGAAACCTTGTATTGAGCTGTCGCGGTGGCTCGAGCGGCAAGAGGGACGCAGTTCCAACAAGTTTGAAATTTTTCGCTCTGTTGCTGCCGCTCGTCCCTGAGATTGCTCAATCGCTTGCATGTGAGCGAGCTGGTCTTAACGCATTTTTTATTTTTCAAATTCTCGGGTGCAAAAGTGGAGAGTGGGTTCATTATGTGAGTGGGTTGATTAGGCGACAAATACGGTATCGTATTTTTGCATCGTAAGTGCCGTCACAAGCCGATTTTTGTATATCGAATTATCGATATATCGAACTATTTCGCGATCCCCTTTGAGTTCGATATATCCGGGTTTGACTGTATTCAGTGTGTGGCTGTCGACCTAGCAGGTCATAATATGAATCCATATGATGATAAACTTTTTGCAGCAGGCTATACCAGTCTTCTGAGCTTCTTTTAGTCATAAGGTACCTACTTTGAAATAGGGCTGAACAGAAAATAAAAAAATGGTACCCTGCTTATAAGACACCTCTCATATAAGAGACAAAAACTGCTCTCCCGTACGTGTCTCTTATAAAGGGGTTCAACTGTATATATATATATATATATATACAGTAAGCCCTCGTTAACACGAACTTGCATATCTCGAAAAATCGGTTAAGTTGAAAATTTTCCACGCTGCGCATTCACATCCTATAGGAGCCTTGCGCTGCCCAGGGGGCGCCGCGAAAACGGTGCTAAAAAGCGCCCTCTAGGCGTCTGCTGGGTAGTACAAATCACCGGCGTCTGCATTCAAATGCATGGAGTCAGCATGGATCCACCGCTTTAATTTCTCTTATGTATAAATTACAACAAAATTAAGGTGCTGAAAAATCTTTTAGGCTGTCACGACGTAAAAAAAGGCAATAAATAATCCTAGTCAGGCACTATACGACATGCAGCAATTGGAGGCGAAGTCTCGGCGCGCTGCCAGTCGACATAGCCCGGCGAGTGTCGCGCGAATTCGTGGAGCTCTACGAAACTTTTACACGCAGCTGAGCTGAAGCAAATGGATGCACGAAATTGCAACACGGATAGGCAGCGTAAGCCATCCCTCTGAGGCACAAAAAGTCCTTTCGATGGGCACCTTGGGCCGGCCGTGCATAGGCCGTTGGGGTTTGCGTTCAATGCATGCATGTGATTTTTTAAGTTGATCCTAAGCTGGTTTTTGCTTTTTACGCACAGTTTAGCTGATAAGTCACACTTGTAATGTTTGGAAATACAGTCCACGCACTGAAAAGTCCCACAGAAAGCTGAAGCTGGGACTGCAGAAACGTTCGAATTACACCGCGGCAGGCGCTTGTGTTCGTCATTAGGTGCAGATATCAGAAGGCACGCTAACTTCGTTTCACTGCTCAACTGCTAATAGCCTTTGATTTATGTGCTTGCAGTTCTCGAGCCAGAGCTTTTGCCTGTTGGGGGAAATGGGGACTTTGCATATTAGAATTACACACTCTATCATTTTAGGAACGTGCGGTGCATGACCGAAATGCTATGGTCGGCTGCTTGGTAATTTTAAATATGCCCCAAATGACGTCTATTACTGTTTTCTCTTGAAAGTGAATGGCGGCTTTCATCAAGACAGCAAACGTTTTAAGTAAACTCTAGTTTATCGTCCTCATCTTTCGTTGCTTGACGTACGCACGAGCAGTTCTTACTTACATAGCCGCCGAAAACAGTAGCATAACGGACGGTTTTGCTCTCGATCACAGATAAACATATAGCTGTACTGTATATACCGTCGAACCCGGATATATCGAATTTTAGTTATATCGAACTCACGGAATATCCCCTTGAAAATCCCATGTAAAAGTATAGAAAAGCCGCGTCATATATCGAACTCAATTTCACCGGTCGTTCGATATATCGAACTCCGCACCACGCACTGGAAAGTGTGCCTTCCCCAAAGACGATCGCATCGCCCTTGGCCGTTTGCCGCGTGACGTTTTCTAACCACGCGCGGAAGGAATGAGAGGGGACAGTTCGGCGACGGCTGGTCTGGGCAGCGCCGCTGCCCATTCCCCAAAGGCGCTCGCATCTGCAGTTATCGTTTTGCCGAGCTATCTCTCTCCTTCAGCACGCGCTACGCATGCGCCAAGCCAGCTCAGCCTGTTTTCAGACAGACGTCGGACGCTTTCTCCAGCGTGTGTTGCGAACCCTCTGCGCGCGGCGGCTGACGTGGCTATGGCGCCTGCGGACGTTAAGAAGCGGCAGCTCTGTCTGTGTTTTTTTTTTTTTTTTTGCAAAAGTCATCTTTTCTTATCGTTGTGCTGTACACGCGGCGTAGCGCAAGATATGACGGCTGCGGACGTTAAGAAGCGGCAGAATTTTTTTTTTCTTTTTTTGGCGGGAGTCGTTTTTTCTTGCATGTATGAATCAACGAAAGCGCGCGGTCAGCTGCTGCGATCATGACGCCCGCCCTAAGCGCGGCGTGATAAATCGAACCAGGCTTGCGCAATCAAGCCATCACGGGCACTCTGCCAAGTTCGCTCCCCGCCACCGCAGGAGCGATCAAAAGATAAACGCACCCTGACGTTATCGCTGCGCAGCATCTTGGCACGCTGCCAAGAAATGAGCTGCGGATGAGATGACCGAAACGGAGTGACGCGCGCTGTCGACATGCAAGCAAAAACGCTCGCGATTTCTGCCGCCGCGACACAGAAACCTTGTTTTGAGCTGACGCGGTGACTCGAGCGGCGAGAGAGACGCAGTCCCATCAAGTTTAAAATTTTTTGCTTTGTCGCTGCCGCTCGTCGCGTAGATCGCTCAATCGCTTGCATGTGAGCGAACTGGCCTTAACGTGTTTTTTTTTTTTTTATTTTTCAAATTCTTTGGTGCAAACATAGAGGGTGGATTCATTATGCGAGTGGGTTGATTACGCAACAAATACGGTATCGTTTTTTTGCATCGTAAGTGCCGTCACAAGCCAATTTCTGTATATCGAATTATCGATATATCGAACTATTTCGCGATCCCCTTCGAGTTCGATATATCCGGGTTCGACTGTAATTTCAACTCTGAGCCGATGGAGCGGGCAACTTAGAGCGAAAGGCGTTTTTCTAACCAGTGCATGCATGCACATGACCGCCCGTACTAATCGCATCGTAGCCCTGTTCCGTGTGGCTTGAAAGAAAGCAGTAGAGTTGAACAAGGAAATTGTTAACTTGTCCGTGGCATTCTACGATGCAAGCGAAAATAGCAGCGGTACGGATGGTACACGGCACGATCAATGCCGTATGCTTTGAACATTTCGGCAGAAGGCAGCCGTAGCGCTTTTTTTTAATGTTAGGCCACTGCTGGTTCACAGTGATGCCCATGATACGTGACGACTCTTTTCACGCTCGCGAAGGGGCAAAAAGAAGCACGACTCGACGTAGAAAGCCTGCGAGGTACGCGTTGCAGCATAGGCAGAGCCGCCGTTGTACTACCCAGTCAGGCTTTTCTTGGCCGTCACGAGGTGGTGCCGTCCTACTCAAAACTCCAGCGCAAGGTCCCTATAGGTGCTATGTATTAGCTCCCGTTTATATCTAAGCTTTTGTCGGGCGTAATGCAGATATCTCAAAATTTTAACCGGAAAGACCAAAGGCAAAGGTCATTACCGAAAGGTGATAGGGTCTCCGAGCGAGCGCTTTGTTCTTATACTAAGTGCCGAACGCAGTCACGTTCGAAGAGCAAATACAAAATTCCCGTGGACGCAGCTGTGTTTCACCTTGGGAGCAATCGCGTGAGCACCGATCACACGCGGGTGCTGATGAGTCTTATTGGGCGTGGTTCGGTGAGCTGCCCTCCGCACGTGCGTACCGGCAAGAGCGATATAGTGATGGTGTGGTTCTGTTTCGTCGCGCCATGTGCACGAAGTGTTGACTGATTTTTGTTGTGTATGTGGTGTCTGCAACAAAGTTGAATGCAGCGGTGGCGACCAACGGCTTATGCGATGCGAGGACGCTTTTGTTGGGCTGAATGCCAACGTGAAGCAGGCAAGCATTACCCAGTTCTTCCTTCAAAAATTATAAAGTTGAGTTTTTCCTGAGAATTCTTTTCCGTTTATTAGAAAAGCTCCCTTTGTGCAGTAGAGTGTCGATGGACGTGACAGGCCGAGGGCCGCCAACGCATTTTCAGGTTCTAGGTTTGTTCTAGGTTTGTAGAAAATTTTGCGTATCACCCAGGAGCAGCTCGCTAGGCAGCCAATCGCAGAAGACTTTAAGCTACCCAATTTGCATCCTGTTTTTCTTCTTTTTTTTTTTTTTCCGCGAGTGAAGTTGGTTTTTCTAGTCCGGTCTGAGCGAAAAACCTGCAGACGCTCACTTCGTCTGATCCGTACATATATGAGCGCATCGAGACAATTCAGTAAAAGCTTGATAGGGTAGTAAAAGGAAAATAAAAAGGCTAGTGTGGCTAGATACAGTCGAACCCGGTTATATCGAACCCGGATATATCGAATTTTGGCTATATCGACCTCACAAAATATCCCCTCGAAAATCACATGTAAAAGTATAGGAAAGCCGCGTCATATATCGAACTGAATTTCAGCAGTCGTTCGATATATCGAACTCCGCACCACGCACTGGAAAGTGTGCCTTCCCCAAAGACGATCGCATCACCCTTGGCCGTTTGCCGCGTGACGTTTTCAAGCCATGCGCGGAAGGAATGAGAAGGAACAGTTCGGCGACGGCTGGTCAGGGCAGCGCCGCTCCCATTCCCCATAGGCGCGCGCATCTGCAGTTATCGTTTCCCGCGTGCCAACACATGACGTTTGCAAGCCATGTGCGTAGGTGTGACCATTCTTTTGCCGAGCTATTTCTCCCCAGCACGCGCTACACATGCGCCAAGCCAGCTAAGCTCGTTTTCAGACAAACGTCGGACGCTTTCTCCAGTGTGTGTTGCGAACCCTCTGCGCGCGGCAGCTGATGTGGCTATGGCGCCTGCGGACGTTAAGAAGCGGCAGCTCTCTCTGTCTTTTTTTTTTTTTTGAGTCATCCTTTCTTATCGTTGTGCTGTTCGAACGTTTAGCAATGGCAGTTCTTTTTTTTTTTTTGCGGGAGTCGTTTATCCTGCATGTATGAATCAACGAAAGCACGAGGTCAGCTGCTGCGATCATGACACCTGCCCCAAGCGCGGCGTGGCTTGTGCAATCAAGTCATCACGGGCACTCTGCCAAGTTCGCTCCCCGCCACCGCAGAAGCTATCAAAAGATAAACGCGCCCCGACGTTATCGCTGCGCAGCATCTTGGCACGCTGCCAAGAAATGAGCTGTGGATGAGACGACCGAAACGGAGTGAGCGCGCCATCGACATGCAAGCGAAAACGCTAGCGATTTCTGCCACGGCGACACAGAAACCTTGTTTTGAGCTGCCGCGACCGGCGAGAGGGACGCAGTTCCAACAAGTTTGAAATTTTTCTTTCTGTCGCTGCCGCTCGTCGCTGAGATCGCTCAATCGCTTGCATGTGAGCGAGCTGGCCTTTACGCATTTTTGTTTTACAAATTCTCGGGTGCAAAAGTGGAGGGTGGGTTCATTATGCGAGTGGGTTGATTACGCGAAAAATATGGTATCATTTTTTCGCATCGTAAGTGCCGTCACAAGCCGATTTCTGTATATCGAATTATCGATATATCGAACTATTTCACGATCCCCGTCGAGTTCGATATATCCGGGTTCGACTGTATTGTTAATTTTCGAAAGGAGCAACAGGAAGTCGCTGCTTGCATCGCAGTGTAGTAGTGCACCGCTGAGCTGTGACTTTTTTTTTTTTTTTTACTCTCGATGTGTTACAAAAAAGTTAACCACTGTTTTACCATATGCCATGCTGTTTAGCATTAGAAACGGGATATGCGTAATTGTACTCCCCCTGACTGAACGACGAGGCGGCGGTAACAAAGCAACGCTGAAAACGCTCCTCTGTCGCAGAGTTCAGTCACTCTGTGTAGTGTGGACCAGCGGCAACGACAGGCATTGGCGGCGACATCGCACGGCTGATCTCCAGGGATTCTTGCCGGAAATTTTTGCCGTTTTGTTTAACTCGAAACTCCGCTTATCTCAAAATTTAGTCCTGGATTTTACAACTTCAAGTTAACGAGGGTTTACTGTATAGTTGTCGCACAGGCGGGTGACAACATCATAGGTTAAGCCATTTGCACTTGGCTTTTCTCGTTTGCCAGCGTAAAGCGTGAACGGTGAATGGTGTAGCCAGATCAAGGGTCGGCGAGCACTCGCTTTGTAGCCCCATTTGGTTACTTTATCTCAAATGTATAGCCGGTTTCCAGATTGCCCTTTTGATTTTACCATCCTTTCATCAACAGAAAGTTCTTTGTACAGCTGAAAAAATGTGCCGATCATTCGTTGATATGCTGTAGGAGCCATGAAACTTTGTCCAATTTTGATTTGCTTCCTTGGGTTTCGAAATCTGTCTCGGGCACGTGGAGCATGCCAAGAAGAGCCCAGAATCGCTTTCTAGGCATTATCTTTGGGGGAACCAATCCAGAAAGAAGCCTTGATGTGCTCCTGTACAGATGCAGCCATGGCAGTTCGACTATCCCCATGTAGAGAAGCAGACCAATAAAAGTCGTCATCTCTGCTGGGCCATCGGCTTCACTGTAGCTGAGTTGATCCATAATCTTCATCCAGCCGTACTTGTTCGTGCCAGTCTCACAAATCATTCCAATAACATCTGGCATAAAAAACAGACGGGAAACATCAATCGCACAATGCAATTGACGAGGGCCGCTGCGGAGCGCCATGCCGAAATGGATCCCCGGTTCCCATCTTGGGCAGAACGACTATCTGTTCTGAGGGAGGCAGGGTATCGTGCCCAAATGACGTTGACACCTTGGGAATGAGCTAGCTGACAGGAACACAAACAAAACTACCAGAGCGGTTCCAGACACATGCAAAACAGGCCAACGAAGAAAGCAGTACTAACCAGAGTGCGGCCACCGATGTTCCGGGCTGGTTTTCATCGTCATCGGGTCCAGAACTGAACTCTGACGATATGGCAGCATCTTCGGAGTCACTGCTGCTTGAGTCATTGATGAAATCAGTCGTAGACAGTGCGAAGTCATCAGATTTGCAATGCTTCGAAGTGTGCGTCATCGACGCAGATGCAGCCATTCTCGCATGCTACTCCGACGCTGCTGCATGTTCGAAGCGCGTTCAAAAATAGCTGCCCCGCAGAAAAAAATGTACCTATACGGCAAAGAAATGAAGCTTCAATTATCCGGCTACACGCTAGATGGCGCAGCATGCCCGTAAGCGACGCGGAAAGGTTCAAAATTTGCGAGCAAAGTCATCGTTTGCGGGCTAACAATGCTGAATAGGCGCGATAGGGAAATAATTAAGGATACGGAAGAGGTCCTTACTATTTTTGAGCAGTTCTCCTTCGACTCTCCCGACAGCGTGCGTGCAATAGAGCACTGATTGAGATGTTAAAAATAATCACAGTTGCACTGTTCTTGTCTAAAAAGCAGGCGAATGTTATCAGATTTTTCACGAAATAAATTTACAGTTCTAAGAAGTTCTTATCAGTTTCTTTATGAGACCATTAAATATTTTGAACTTCTTTTTTCAGTCCCATGAAGGTCGAATATTCACACTCCCCTACTTGTGCATGATTGTATAAATTGCTCTTTCTTTGTTTAGAAGGAGGACGGCTATTGCTCTCCTGTAGAGACCACTCGTATCTATCCTTTTTCTTGCAGTGGGGTCTTTCGGCTGCACTGCCCTTGTTACATGTTGTAACATTGAGAACTTGGCAGTCTACCTGTGTTAATGGGTAGAAGCCATAATATGTCTGTACAGCCCTGCACACTCAATTTCTAGTGCTAGCTGCCAGTTGAGGTGCAGCTTGTTTTCAGGGCACATGACAGTGGTCCAGGTTGTTGCTAATTGGCTGCTGCATCTAGGTAATTTAGTTTAGAAGTACATAATTATATATATAACCGAAAACCAGATAATTCAGAAGTAGGGGGAATACAGTGGCCACGTCTGGTGCAAGGTAGAGCTAATTAGAGACCCTTATTTTGGAGTGTAGGGAGCTAGGCTGATAACTATACACTTACCAAGAAGGAAGCTGAATATATTTGTCAAAGGGTTATTTGCAGTGGTTCAGCCAGTGGACATTTTTCATGACTTTGTTGAAGGTACGGTAAATCCCAGTTCACCTTCCGCACCCTGCAGTGTCAAGCTATAGCAGGCTCAAGTTGATTAACCTTGGAAGGAGCATCGGGTGAGGCTGTCTTCCTCATTCCCGAGCTGTCTGTGACGATGAGGGTGGCCCGTTGTGCAGAATCCGGTGCCCCCGAAGAATGAGTTCCGAGCGGGCATGAAGCTGGAGGCCCAGGACCCCCGCAATGTGACCTCCACCTGCATTGCTACGGTGGTGGGCATCCAGGGGCCCCGGCTGCGGCTGCGCCTCGACGGAGGCGACAACAAGAACGACTTCTGGCGCCTCGTCGACTCCGAGGTGGGTCTGAGTGTGTTGCAGCTTGATGGGTCAACACTTAGATCTAACAAAGCCAGTGTGATTTGAAACCTGTATCTGTGGTGAAAGTGGTCCATTATGCTTGTGGGGGAGGAGGGGGGGGGGGTGGCACATGTGCGTAGTTGTTTCACTGTCATTGTTGCCTTTCTAAATGTGAGTTCATAACCACATAGCAGTCCTAACATCGTGTGCAGTTGCTGCCACTGCTGCAGTGGCCTGATGAGAGGGAACCAGAGAAACAAATGCCAGGCTGTTTTTTACCTTTCAGTTTCCAGCAGCAAGCGTGAGCATGTGTGTCCTTATGTCCAAGTGGGAAGGGAAGTTGTCAGGCTTACGTGTGTATGCTGACCCTTCTAGTCCTTTTTGTTGCTTGGCTTTGGGAGTTGGTAAACATGATAATTGCAGTTGGCTCCCGTTGAGCACAGGCAGCGTGCAGCATCTGGCACCAATTTTGGCCAAGCTTGTGAGAGGTGTTACAGGCTGCATTGTGTAGAAACTCATGTCGCCTAGTGGATTCACCCGACGCAATATTAGGGAATCTATCCTGTGCTATCCTAGGTATTGCAGCAGGGGACACCCCTCCATCACCAATGTGTTTTAATCTGCCATGTGCTCCGCATTCACTGCGCCTGTGTGACACCCACTCTTACATACCATAAAAACCTACTTATAATACAGTAAAACCTCGTTAATTCGAACTCGGTTAAAACTTACGGTTAATTCGAACTGACGCTCGGGTCTCGGCATGGCCCTATGTATTTCAATAGGAGAAAACGCCCGATAATTCGAACATGCCAGTATCCACAATGGTTAAGGTAATTTGTGATAGGAAGCTCCATTGAATTGGAGGACCCGACACGTGCTCCCAATATGCTCACTCAGATCTGCTTGCATATGCAGTTGCACTTGTGCTCTTTCTCTGCATTACATTCCCACTGCAGGGGCTTCTTTTAGTCATTTTATAGCTGACTGACCTGCTCTTTGTTTGCTGAAGTTATAATTAATAATGACGGCACAGGTGTGTCTCTCTTTTGGTTCCACTGTAGCTGCTACTGAACCTGGCGATGGATGGTGCCGCATCTAATGTTAAAATGCCTGTTACAAGCTAGGCTGAGTACCAAACTTCAAGGGATATTTTGTCCTTTATAGTCAATTGTCTTCTACATCCAATATCTGTTAAAAAGGAGGTCCAGTTAATGAAAGTCATAGGGCAGCCAACCATTTGGGTGTAGGGTGTCTCTTATACCCGATTGTCTGTTACATCCATGTCCCTTATAACGGGGTTCAGCTGTAAAGCAATGTAAAAAAAAAAAAAGATCATCTAAAACAACCTCAGATCTGAAGAGTTATTTCATGAGTGGCCAAAATATGTCATGGGATTATGTTTAATTTGACATTGAAAATCGCATAAAAACAGCTGAGGCGCTATCTAGTGGAGAAACTCTATTACTTTCGGTGTAGTACTCCACGTGACTACATCTCAGCAGAATGTCGCCGATGTTCGTATGTGCACACTGTTCTTTTTTTCTTCTAGGAGTGCTTGTCATTATTTATTATACTTTGTGTTCTCTACACTGTCCTTAAATAAAAACCAGCTCTACTTTCGCACCGCGAGGCCGCGAGAGGGATGCTTTCAGGTTTTGCCACTAGATGGCGCCACAGTGTTTGTAATTCGTTGAATGAAGCGATGATAGTGCCCACAAAAACTTTCGTCGACAAGGCGTGCGTTGTTGTGCTGTAGCAGCCTTGAGTGTGCAACTAAGGAGGACATTACTCTGTTAGCAAAAAAAAATGTCTAATTACTTTCTGGCAAGTGAAATTTATATTTGTTTTTGGTAAGTGTTTTTTTTCGACCACCAGTCATCGTGGTCGCTGCTCATAGTTTCCAGCATCGGACTACACAAAAACGGGCGCATGCACTGATTCGGTAAAACTTTTCTACCGTGTTTCTACCAAAATCGCTATAGAATCGAACGCTTTAGACATCAATCCTTCCTGTGCGCCAAAAAAAAATGTGGGACCTAAATTCCAGTGTTCTGTCCCTTTAAGGGGACGGGGTAGTCCCTATTCCTTCCATGCATTTTAGCCTGTGTTTGTGATCCTTTTTCTCATGATCTGCTAGGGTTAGAGTATCCATCTTGGTATCATTGTAATCAGCAATCTGAGGTAGTGATACTAAACTAGGATTATTGTTTTCTGAACGTTGGATATTTTTTTGTTAGCTTTTTTTTTACTAGTGCAACCAAATTAAAATCTGCAGTAAATTGCCTTTAAGTTGATATTCTCTCAATAATTGTTGATGATTCCAGTTCAGTAGACTCTCTGTAGTGTTTACTCAGTAGCTGTAAATCTGTATCCCCCTATCTGAAAAAAAAAAAAAAAAGGTAAAATGCAGCAAAATTACATGTTGAAGAAAGAGCTTTATTAGAATACAGCACTCTAAAAATATACATTCTCATGAATATTTAATAGCCACCAGCCTGTTAGTCACCTCCATTATCAATACTTTTTTTCTGTGCTAGCTGCCTTGCCCTCCAGACCCCTTAGTGACCTGTCATGTAGCCCTCTGCATGAAGTATAATCACCGTCAGTCAGCTTTGAATAACCAGTGGACAGTGGATTGCCCTGCAGAAATTTCAAATGACCTCAGATGTCAGCTTGAGCCGCATTGCTTGATGTTTTCCGTTTGGATGTTTTGAACTGGGGATCTGAGAACAGTTTTACACATTGCTGGGAGAATGTGCAAGCAACTCCTTGCCGTGCAGCATCTTCAACCAGATGCAAATCCTCACCGCATGCTTTACACGAACAGCTCTCTGCGATGACACACAAGAGAAGGTTAATATCAAACAGGACATTGCCATGGTCATAAAAATTTGCATTTATAGTCTCCATATGTCCTGCCGAGCGAGAAAGCTTTGATGCAGACGCGCAGTGACAGCGGCGTCCGCTGCTGGATCGTATTGCGGAGATTTTTTGTCTTTGCGGATAGACTTATCCTGGTTCCCGTAGAAGCGTTGTCTTCTAAACCACTTTGTCTTTCAGCATCAGAATCAGAAGTTTATTTTCAGCATCACATACACAATGCTGCGGGTGTAGGCAAAAAGCCTTTTGGAGGCTTGACGCCCTGCAGAGAGACATTTGGCAGAAGCAGCAGCGATGATCACAGTAGTACAGCTGTGAGAAACACTGAGAAAATTCGTGTGAGTGCAAAAACAGGAAAAAGGAACCATCAGTACCATTCACAGTCCGCTGTCACAATACAGAGGCATATTCTGAGTTAAGAGTGGTTGGTAAACAGTATTTTAACATTTGTCGTCTGTAATTTGTTAGGGTGCGAGGTACTACCCAATGGTCAGAGCTACGTGTTGTATATTGCGCAAAAAGACGAGACAAAGAGTCGTTGTCCACTTCTCCTCTTTGTCTCGTCTTTTTGCGCAATATACATTACTGTCCATCATGGTTCACCAACTCGCCCAATCAGCCGTTCTTCTAGAGCTACGTGTGTTGTATACTTTTGTTCGTAGTGTTAACGAGGCTAGGTCTTTAAGGTATGTGTTATTTTTCGCTATGCCGGGACGGTAGTGTACGGTAAGAATGGAATTGTGCAAGGCGGTAACGGGTAGTATCTTTAGTTGATCAAAGATTGGTTTTCTATGGGCGTCAAGTTTAGCATTAATGATGATTCGCATCGCTTTTTTCTGTAACCTAGAAAGAATGTTAATGTCAGTTGGCGTGGTTAGTGCCCCAAATTAGAAAATATAGTAGGTCAAAGTGGAAAAGAATAATGAATTATAGAGTAACAGTTTGATATTCTGGGGCAAGAGGATCCGTAGCCACGACATCACGCCAATTGTGCTAGCGAGTTTTGCATGAATGTGGCTGATGTGTGGATTCTAATACATATTCTCATGGAAAATAACACCCAGGCTTATGACCTGTGGTGTTATCTCTATGTCGGAGGAACCGATAAAAAGATGCATATTTGTATCTGCAATTTTGTCGCGAGGGCGAAATAGTACGGCTTTGGTTTAGATGTGTCTAAAATCAATGAATTTGAAATACTCCAATTGTTTATCAAATCGAGCACCTTATTAGCTTTGACTTGGAGATCGAGTGAGGACTGGCCGGGGAAAAGCAAACTAGTGTCATCAGCGTAAATTATGAAGTGGGCAGATGTGTTAATGTTAACTATATCGTTAATGTATATGTTGAATAGCAAGGGTCCCAGAACGCTTCCTTGCAGAACGCCGCACCAGACAGTTTTCAGCTCTGATTTAAAATCATTAATATGGACCTGTTGATGCCGATTATGCAAGTAGCTTTTTAAAAGAACCAAGAAGCTACCTCTGAAACCCTAATATTCCAGTTCTTCAGTAAGAGTTATATGGTTAATACGATGAAACGCCTTTGAAAAATCAATGAATATTGCAAGCATGTACTGTTTTCGCTCAAAAGCTTTCAAAATTATTTTTGGAGGAGTAGCGCACTTTCTGTCGAGCAATTCTTTGTAAACCCGAATTGGTAGGGTGTAATGATGTTATGTTTGTTTAAAAAGCTGCTCATTCTATCATGAATTAGTTTTTCAATTCTAGAAAAAACTGGAAGAATTGATATTGGCCTGTAGTTAGATATACAGCCTCGATCCCCACCATTGAAAATAACTAAAACTTTGGCGACAGTTAGTCTTTCGGGGAAAATGCCTGTCCAAAATATTAAGTTAATTAGATGTGTTAAAACTCTAGCTATAACATGAATGACATGTTTTACCGGAAATATCTGTAATCCGTCAGTGTCGCAGCTTTTATTGTTCTTAAGAGATAGAAATGCATTTGGAACTTCTGCCGTCGTTACAGATGTCATGAAAGCACTATCACACGTGCTGTGTTTCATTAGGTTCATCGAATTCAAATCATGTGTGATGTTGTCACCCGTTAATAATTAGAGGATTATTAGCGATGCACCCTTAACGGTGCGCACACTCCCAGACACCCTTAGAGTGAGTGGGGGTAGCTGTTCCGGTCGCAAAGGAGATGCCCTTGACTTGCGTGTGCAAGCTCAGCTGGCATTCAACTACCTTGTAGTGACAAAAGAGGGTGGCCATTTGGTGCCCAGCTGTCGCCGGTTCAAGTCAGAGTAAGGGTCGGAGTCAGAAATAACAAACAAAACACACTTTATACACAGCAAGAGATGATACAGAGGAATGCACAGACACTAAAATTGCACAGAAGAGAGGTTCACAGAAAAACAAATGCTAAGCATACAACTACAGAGGTATTCAGTAACACAGAGGCTTTACAACAGAGATCAAACACGAGAGAGTCACATAAACACCAAATTGTTCATCGGGCACTGTTGCAGTTCGACGTCTCGAGAGTCTCCATGTGGCTGCCATGCAAGACGAGCGCCGCTCCCTCGCAGGTCTGTAGGCTTGCCAGCAGCGGGTGATCTCCGGGAGTCCAGCCGTAGCACTAGTGAACACACCGCAATCACTGACTGACTGACTGACTGACTCAAAAAAACGCCGCACCCTCCTTAAAAAGGGCGCACCGCCTCTGTCTGTTAAAACACGCCAAGGCTAGTGACCACACACACTTGTCTTCGCTTGCTGAAGCGTTCCCTCTTCCTCCCGTCGAGCCGCGCGTCGTCGTTGGTCAGAGGCAGTCGAATGTTTTGGAGACAGCTGGCATCTTTCGGGACTGATGAATCACCATCATCACCGGGTGATGAGAAAGAGGGTGACGCCGACGCGTACAAAGCTACGTGCTCTCTCGCGCGGTGAGGAGACATTTCTGGAATGTCGTAGAACCTCCGATGCGGCGTAGCGTGGGCTTCGCGCCACGCTGGCTTAATAAAAAATGTGCGCCGATTTCGTGACAGGTGCTAGCGATGGAAACGATAATGGTTGAAGGCGGTGGCTAACGCACCACCAGTGACGGTTCTTTTATTAATTGTCATTGCAGTTGGGAGAGTAGTCTTGTTTTAATTGGGATTTACTAAAGAATTCCAGAGTACATCCGCCTTTTTTACAGCTTCGCCACCAAAGAGATTTGCAAAGTAAGACATCTTGGTTTTGCGCAACAAAAACTTGACCGGTCCTCGGAACCCTTAGTCAATTTCATCTACATCACTGACCGATCTTACTTGAAGGACAGAAGAAGTTTCGGTCTTGCGCACAAAAACCTTCCCATCCCGGCACCATGCAAAACACTATTTCTTCTGTTTCTTTCTTTCGACGGTCAACGATAACAGCTTTTTTAGTTGTGGGCACAAGTGCTCGTTAACGTAGATTGGGCTGGTGCCAGATCCAACGACATCGGAATCTGCTAAGCGCATTTTCCGGGATTTCGCTAGGAAAGCGTTCCGCTTCGACCTCGTATGAAACTCGACGACACTGTGTGGGCATGCAGAATTTTTCGACAGAATGCAGTGACACACATCAATATCACTTCGCGAAATGGGCTCATGTACGGCCTCACCAAGTTTCCAAAGGACTTCAATGAGGTCTTCATTTGGTGTCGCTGAAACATTCTTCAATTATATGTTTTTGTTCTTGGAGTACTGTTCAAGGTCAACAGTCCTCCTTTCGTTCTCAGTCACTTGTTTTTTTCAGCAGCGAGCATCGTCTGTTAGAACATGGTTTTTGACTTTCAGTTCCAGATTTTCTTGCTTTAGTTGAGAGCATTCTCGAGTCATTTCCTCGAACTTACTGTTGAAGAATTCTAGAGAAACCTTCAATTCTCTGTGTTCTTCACGGAACTCTCGTTTCGTTGACACACGCATCTCATGGAATTCTCGGAATTTTTTCAAAAGCCTGGTAATCTCTTCAGTGGACATACTAAACCTCTTTGGCAGCAACGGCGGCAGCGCAAAACAAGAACGACTAGGAAAAGGGCCAACAACCATGTTTCGTGCAATTTGGTCCCCTTATTTCCTGCTTTGGGTTTTTACTCATGGACTCTAATTGAGATATAGAAATAGCCTGAATCATGATCTTTCGAACGAGTTCAAAATGATGCTGGTGGAGCATGTGTTTATCGAACTACGGCTGATCAAATCTCAGCGCGATTTGACCTCAGTTTAAAGGTCCGTGCGGTCAGATTAGCGCCAGTGCTATCAGGTTTGTGCTGTTGAGAATTTACTTCCTTTTGCTGTGCACCGCATGATTAGAAAACTAGCGATTGCACTGAAAAATCGGGAGAAGATGGAAGAATGGCAGATCTCGCATTGGTGTGTTTACCCTATGGGTGTTACTCTTGAAATAATGTGCCAAAGGGAGCTAGACGCTGCAGTCGCCTTCTAGCCCCGGCATGCGACTTTCGCTGCATAAGACTATAGATAGACAAGTATGCATAGCAAGGTAGTGCATGTCTCGTTTTCATTTTATCATGTCGCGTTTGGGGAGGGCGCTATCCACTGCCATACGATCATTGCAACGCATAATAGCGCAAACGTCTTTTGAAGCGAACAGTGCAAAAAGCTGCCGTCATGATCTCAACTGACTGCTGATGACTTAGGAGTGAAAAAATGGATGCCTGTCACAAAAAAAAAAAAAAAAAAAAAAAAAAAAAAAAAAAAAAAGAAAGAAAGAAAAAAAAAAACATCTTTACTGCGTAATGATTTGTTTTTTTTTTTATTTGCGCCTATAGCGCCTATCCGACGTCATAGCCATTCGGGGGCGTTGGCTGGGACCGCGTCGACAGAAATACTTATCCATATTTCTGAATTAAAGGGGGTCGAATTAACAAGTATTTAATTGCAGGGTTTGGAGGTAACGCGGAAGAGAGGAGCGTGCACCTGCCGCTGCCAACCATCCTACCCTCTGGCACTGCCGGCCGGTCATGGCACCATTTCAAAGTGCCTGGCAGCTGCACGCTTATCGTGCTGCACGGCATAGTTGATGATGGCCAGCTTAAACGCTGCTATGTAACTGCTAAAGTACTTGCCCATCCTTGACAGGTGGAACGGCTACGTGCACACAAGTCGAGCGGCCCACATCTGTGTTGGTATGAACCACCAAGCAAGCTCTGAAGGGGGCATGATAAACAAGGCGCCAGTGACATTGATGCCGAAGAAAGGGAAAAAAAAAGCGAGAAAGCGGGCAGCATCCAGTGGCATTTATGATGATGTCTTTCTGCGATGTATGTGCCACGTTTTGCGCTACCACGTAAACACTGCTGCATTTTTTCTCATTTCATCTAGTCTAAAGTGGGAGTGCAGCCGTTACACAGGTGCAGCCCTTGCATGAGGTATTATATGGTACATGTCTCCGACGTCCCATATTCATATACCTTTGTGTCCTGCACAAGCAGTAATGTTGCTTGAAAATAAAAAACAAAGAAAAATGGGATTTTAAATTTCAACAAACATTAAGCGAATGAATAGGATGCTAATAGCAGGCATCCTTAAAATATTCCTGCAGCGTATGTCGGTTCCTTGCATTGCCTTCAAAAAGTGTTCTTGGAGCAAGCTCTATGTGGCGACAATGGGATTTGGCCTGAGCAGTTTCTTTAGTAGACATCCTTGAGACTCGCAGACTGTCACAAGCATTTTCAGTAGAATCAATTCCCAAGAAGGAAGCAAATCTTGCTCAAAGCCTGTTTGTCTCTGGTTGAACCATAGTGCGGCAATTGCTACCAAGTCTCTACTGCAGGGCATGAAACAAACCTAGTCTTAAGGCAGAAAGTCCAGATGTTGCTGTTAGAGACTCAGCTACATTTTCTTTCTTGCCTTCTATGCCGCTGGAACAGAGAGCTGGACCAGTTGGATGCATTCATTTTGGAAATAATGAGCGCACTCAGACAAGAACTAAGATCAGTGCACACACAAGTGCTTTGTGTCCACAGATCTTAATCTTCGTCTGTGTGCGTCGATTATTAAGGCGAAAGCGTTTAATAGCTCGTGTCCGTCTGTACGTGCATCATGAGAAGTGTCCCACTTCTTCGAGAGATTCCGCGAGACTGTAACGTCATCGCCTGGTGACGTCATGACTGGATTCGATGTCACCAGGCAATTCACGCATATACGAAGCTGACCCCGTCGAGAATCTGATCCATTCGTTCACACTGCGCCTTTCATTTGGCGCTTCCTCGGGCGCTGCACCACTCGGCATATAGAAGTAGATGTTGTACAGCGATCAGCAGTGTTTCAGATTGGTTTACAGGAAAGAAAAGGCGCAGTATCTGTTGCAGTTCTCTGCGGACACCTGAACCGAGTCGTAAGGAAGAGGAGGAAGACGGAGCGAAAGAAGAAAGAGTGCCGTAGTGGAGGGCTTTACCACCATGCTATAAAGGCTTTCGCCTCATCGCTGTTTAGTGGTCGAAAGTGCCCCTGGAAGGTTTTCCAAAATGAATGCCTCTGGTGTTGAACTCTTCATCGGTGATCCTATCGTATATTGCAGAATAGTTTTGGCCTGGACATTGGTGGAGTTTGAGCGCCTCTGCTCTTTTATGCCCGCACCAGGAGACACCTTCTGGGCAATAGTTATGGTTGCTAGAGGTATCTGTTAAACACGAGTGAAAGTAACTGGCTCATATAGCATGGAACATGTCTTGAATGTTCCCAGAATGATAGCTTGGGCGAGTTGGGGACAGTTCACTCGCCACATAGCGCTAAACAGACAAGGACATAGTCAGACATACAGGATGGGCACTAACTTACAACTAAACTTTTATTGCAAGAAACCAGGCAATATATAAGCACTTTCTTAACAATGAAGAGGAGGAGAGCAAGACTATGTTTGCAGTTTGTTAATGGTGCATTCTTTCAGTTTCTCACCACGGGGCAGTGGTACCTTGAGCTTTCGCAGTGCTGCACCAAGTCTTTTAGCCGCATGATTGTATAGTCCTCTATTACGGGTACAGCTTCATACATATTTGATTGTTACACAGCTGCATACGCTTTGCTGTCCCCATCACTGAAGCATGTTGTGAAGCGTAGGGTTCTATGTTGGTTTGGTTTGTGGGGTTTAACGTCCCAAAGCAACTCAGGCTATGAGAGACGCCGTAGTGGAGGACTCCGGAAATTTCGACCACCTGGGGTTCTTTAACGTGCGTAGTGTTCTATGTCATATCCTTGTTGCAGGCCTCGGCTTCCATGGCATATGATGAGCACTCGTGGTTCTTTTCACAAACTGAGCTGTGGAAGGCTTGCTATATCTCTTCATCTTCGCATGGTTTGTGTCTACTGCAAGTAGTGCAGTAGTGCACCTTCTTGGCAATGGCATTGAAGCTCTTGTGATGCATAGATTTCAGAGCAACAAGGATAGAACAAAGCCCAACTGGTTGCTCGTGCTTGACTCCTCTTGTGCGCGAGGCAAGTGCAGGTTTCATATTTACTACAAAGCTGTGCTGAGAGCTACACTTCTTTCTTCATTGCATGACCTTTGTTTGGTGTTTGCGGCAGTCGACGTACAAATAGAGGAATATGTCCATGAAAGCACTGACGCAGTACATGTGTTATTCTGGCAGTAAAGCTGAAGGAAAGACGTTAGTTTTTGTGCTTACTTTTCAATTTTTCGATTACCAGCTTCAATCTTCCGCATGTTGGGCACGCTACGACACCCACAACGTCGTTAAAAGTGCAGTATTCACGCACCACTGTAGTTACACGGTCATCATGGCACCTCTCCTTTTTCTCGAGCATGACGATCTTCTTTTCGAATGCTCAAATGAACTTCTTGGTGGTGCCAATAACGTCCGCACAATCCGCACTTGTCTTGCTGGCTGCAGTGGTGTCAGTGCCAAGTAGAGAGGTTGTCTTCTCCCAGGTCTTTTGCTTCCCTTTTTGATGACGTTGTTCAAACTGACAGTTTGTGCAGAACTTTCAGTCACAAAAGTCACGCTTTCTGCTGGCATTACTGGCACAAGGCACGAGAAAATGGCCAAGAAAAAGCACTACCGCTTGCTGCACCACTGATTTTGCACATAGAGCGCTTTGAACTAGTAGCTAGTCTTAGTCATCTGTTTGCTGAAGTGGTACAATCACACTGGTCGCCTGCGCACAGCAGACATATTAACACGATGAAGTATGCAAGCAAAGTAGACCTGCGGCAAGTGTGCATAGTGAGCAGACTAATATGCAATCAAGCTGTCTGCACTGTCTGGTCACTTTCACAACTATGGCTCTGAAAGGTTTTCTGGATGGTCATCAGAGAGGCGTTTTGATATCACTGTAACCATGGAGAGCTGCAAGTGCATATGCACAAAGTGCTTGGCATTATGACACTACAGTGGCTAGAATAATAAAGTGTGATTACCGCCAAGCGGCGCCTATGGGGAGCATTGAAGCCGTCTGGTGATGCTTCCGCTAGATGGCGTGCCTTCTCGCTTACACGTTAGGTCGGCGCATGAAACGCGTGCTTGAACCCTGGAGTTTGCATGGGATGTGGGCGCTTTGCGTTGTTTTTTGGTGCAAATTCTGCCTCACAGTGTATGATGAGCCGGCGACAAAGTCATTGTTTTGTACCTCGTTACAAAAGCGGGTACAAATCGTACTAGGAATGGTTGGTTGGTTGGTTTGTGGGGTTTAACGTCCCAAAGCGACTCAGGCTATGAGAGACGCCGTAGTGGAGGACTCCGGAAATTTCGACCACCTGGGGTTCTTTAACGTGCAGTTGTTCTGCTTGCGAAATTATTGAAAGGCACAACGCTGCTGTTTGCGAGCTGCTTTGGAAAATAATTACTGTTACGTCAGCTTTGGCACGTTATTTACGGCACAACTGCTAATGTTAATTGATAGAACGATCGTGGGTGGCCCCTTTGTACGGCGTGTTCCGAACCATTTTTTTTATTGTGCCTTGATATACATGTGTCAAAAACCGTTTCAAGGAAAATAATCATAAGGTGAGGCTGTGCCCATCGTTCAGCACTGCCATAAAGGCGACGACATATAACGATTAAGGGGCTGCGGCCACTGCCATGTGAGGAGCCTGATGACCTGACGGCCAGTTCTGAACATAAACTGGCTTTTAATCACATGCATGCACGCATGAACTTTCCTGTTACTTCATAAAGGTTCGTGAGATCAGTGGGGTGTCTCTGAATGTAGCGTGCAGTGTGCGCCTAACCGCTGATCTGGATCTCCTGGGCGCCGATCGAGGAACGTACGTGTTCGCTATGTAACAGCTCGACACGGCTTTCGGCAGGTCGACTTTAAGCTATTGAAGTGGGTAATAATTCTGAAGTAAGTAATATATATATACCTGCGTTCAGGGGTAGATGTTTTGTTGAAGTCTAGCTTGATATATCTGATGATATCTAGCTTGACAGCATCGAACGTGAACACGAAATGAGCGCATTTAAGCATAGCCTGCAAACATCTCGGCTCCCGGTGTTTTCCTTATTTATTGTAAGTACCTACAGCCCCATGAGGCATTATTGAAGGGGGGACACAGCTACATACAATAACACATGCAAAGAAGGTATGTAACACAACACACTAATAGAACACTAAATGAATTCACAAGTAGTATAAGTGATAACTTACATCAAACGCAGGGCTGGTAAAAGCACGAGGTCTGGAAGAAATATATCACATCATTTCAACAGCACTTTGGAAGCCAGGTGCACAAACTACATCATTCGGAGGCTTATTCCAGTCCAGAATTGTTTTAGGGAAAAACGAATACTTAAATACATTAATGCGGCATTGATAACTCAATCTTTTTTGTGTTGTCTAGTCTCTCCGAAATGTAATATGGCTGCTTTAGATAAGTGTTTTTATTGATACCGGTACAATCATTGTAAATGTTGTACAAGAACTTCAGCCAGCAGGTTTTTCTTCGGGTTGCTAAAGTCTTCCACTCAATACGGTCGCGAAGTTCAGAGCTCTTCATATGAAAATGATAACTGCCAGTTATTTAAATAACGCCGCTGAAGAACTGAAAAACAAAAAAAACAAATAGCGGTAATTTAGAAATTTTCCCAATGCTTCAGTGCATGCTAATCAATTATAGAATGAAATTTCGTTGTGCAGCAGAGGTGTTTCTACTTGTCTCACAGAAGAAAAACAGCCAAATTAACTGAACTAATTGGCTACTTACTGAACACGTCTGGTTGCTTAATTAAAATAACTCAGATACTTCCATCTCTCTCGTATTGTCTCTTTGGTCCATTTTTTTTTTTTTTTCAGTTATACAATGTTTTGTTTACGTCATGTGCAAGTACTTCTTAAAGGCCCACTGTCCACCCTCCGGTCGAAAATATTTTCTTCCCCGGTGACTGTGAGACTTCGCCCCTGGAACGCAAGGCCGCAAAATGTTTTTGAAAAGAGTAACTAATAACGCAGTTACAGCCACCGCAATCACCCGATTCTATCCTGCCTCTCTCCTTCCGTTCCCTCGCAAAGGTTTTTCACTCTCCTTTCCGAGGTCGTCTAGCCTCCGCAATACAAATTCCCCTTCCTCCTCCGCGTTTGGCGGGAGGTGGGGCGTGGCTCTCCGCGAGCGCGAAAAAAAAAAAAAAAAAAACGGTCGAGGGAGCGCGCGCCGCTGGATTCAGTCTGGCCGTGGCGAGGGAAAAGCGCGCTGCGAGCGGTAGACACCCATCCTTCTCCCGTCAGTCAGCTAGACGGACCAATGGACGTCGTTCCCGATACGTACGTCATTATCGGGGTCCGTCGGGCCAGCGCAGAGAGCGGTGAAGCTGGCTTCTCAAAGGAGAGCATGAGGGAGCTTTGAATTGTATTTTCGATGCTTTGCGGCGCGCGTGTTGCTGTAGAATTTTGCACAATCTCCGGTACCTGATCGAAACACTGGGCTCCTTTTCTTAAAAGGGCCTTCCCTGGACAGTGGCCCTTTAAGCATTAAGGCAACATAGCTATGAATACAAGCAAGCTTGGTTTCATGTGAAAACTAAAGTGTTGCATGAACACAGCATCATCTACTGTTGTTTCTGTCACTAAGAAGGCAATAGATCAGAAATGCGTGCAGCAGTCAAGTGCAGCAAAACCGCACATTCCGCACCCCTAGTTCTTGCCACTGCGGCCTCGTGCTGCACAGTGCTGGGAATGTTTGGTCTTTGTTCCCTTCCCCATTTCTTGCTGCACTTTTACTCTCCTTCACTTTCTGAACAGAATGTGCTACCTTCCCTACATGTTTGTAGACAGATTTTTTTTACTATGCGCTGCATGCTTTCCCTCACGACTCCAGCGCTTACGTAAAGTTGGCTTCTCCAGAATGTTGCTAAGCCTAGTTGTAAAGCCATTCAAAAGAACGCTCGTTTTTTTTCTTTTTTTTTCACACAAAAAAAAATATTGCTTCGAGATTCTAGGTAGCGTGCATGCGACGATGTCATTTCGTGAGAATGCGTCGCCGTGGCCAGATGCATTTTACTATAACCGATTTTTATCAAAAATGTCTGTATTATAAAGCGAATAGTAATGTACAGTTGTCTATGGCAAATGAACTGGGACTTCAGTTTCACTTTACTATATCAGAGTTTTCATTAATCTGAGTTTACTGTAGCGGGACTCTACTGTAACTGTATATTTTTGCCTGTTTTTTTCTGCCACCACAGTTGCGTTCCAAAGTGGTCAATTTTTTTAGCAGTGCCTTCCTGAGTTGAATATTGCAGACAGTGTATAATTAGTTATGTGGCATGAAATTTAATTTTTTAGATCACGAGGAATTTTGTGTTGTCGAAAATTTGCGAATGATTGTGTACTCTTTTTGTGTTACATGCCAACACTGTCCCTATTGCAAGCAATATCTGAAAGGTCACAAATGAATAAAGCCATGCAAACAGCTTGGCTAGGCCCTGGAAACTTGTTCCTTCGCTTTTTGCTCAGTTGATTCCCATGGAAAAAGTTAAGTGTAGTTTAGTGATCCCAGCATTTGGGTGCGCAGGAGGTGAAGCCCATTGGGCACTGTGAGCGAATCGGGGGCATGCTGCAGCCTCCGCTGGGCTTCCGCATGAACGCCTCTTCCTGGCCCATGTTCCTGCTCAAGACCCTCAACAAGGCGGACATTGCCGACGAATCATACTTCAAACCGGTGCGTTGTGCATTTTGTTGTTGCTGCTGCTTGGCTTGCCTAATTTATTTGAAAATCACTGGTTCTGATCATTTGGCTGTTGAGGCAGATCGGGTTTTGCATGGGTTTAGAGGGTGTATAACATGGGTTTCAGTTAGAACTTAAGCAAGTTGATGAACAAAGTATATTAAAATGTAGCGGTAATGTTGGGTGACCTGCGTGCATAAGCCTTATCTGACATGTACTGCTTGTTCTCTGATTTTTACCCTTTATATTAGTATCTGATTGCTGTGCAGCACACTCACTGTATTAACGCTTTTTGTCTTGCTTTCTAAAAAATCTGTCATCTACATTCTCAGCATTGTAAAGGTGGCATTGTGTGTTAGCAGTCACCTTCACATGATGCTCAATATTTTTTTCTTGTGACAGCAAATTGTCTCTTAAAAGGGAAAATCTGAGGATGAATCAACCTGTGCTGGTGCCTCGATGTGTCTTCTTCCCCATCTGCTCAAGCGAGCTAGTATGTCAAGGGCTGTTGCTCTGGCAGTGATGTGCCAAGACACCTCTATGGTAGGCACCCTCATGTAAAGGTCCTTCGTGGACCTTTGAGGAATAATAAATAAATAAGAGTATGATATTGGCCTCTATAGAGAGTAATGTTATCTTCGGTTGTCCGTCATTCCACTCGCCGGACATTAACGTAAGCATGGGTCAGCCGTGATCATTACGCCACCTTTCAGCATCATTTGCTTCAAAAGGCATTTGCTGCTATTATGTGTCAGTACAGTGTTCACACTGGTCAATGAAGAGCAAGGTTTTTCTATTTTTTGATGCCATTTTTCGATATAAGTCGATCAGAAACTCGCGAAAAAAATGTGCAGTCATCCAGGCTTCCTCATCAGCTTTGTGCACACAAGGCAAACGTCCAGCCATTCGAAAGCATCTCGGCTGCTTTACCTTGCCGACAATGGTGAGTGTAATTTTTTCAGAACCATCAGCATTGCAACAGACAAATACAAACACTCTTTCTTTACTCTTCTGGCCGTTCTGACAGGCTTGGCCCTTCACATACAAACTCTTGCTTGCAGGCTGAAGAGCATGCCTGTCTTGTCGGCATTGAAAATGTCATGCGGCTCATACCTCGAGGTCAGTGCCGGCAACGAATCAATCCAATTGCCAACAGCCGTCTCGTTCACTTTTTTGCCTTCTCTGCAAACAGTTTTGTAAACAGCCCCATGCCTTTCAATAAAACGATGCAGCCCACCCTCCGGATGCTCGAAACTTTTAGATGCCAAGAGAAAGTGCAATGTTGTCGGCTTTTTCTCGTAAGCACTTTGCCGTCCACTTTGACACCGGCTGCAGTCACCTCATGAAATCGCGTCAGCAGAACTACTTCTAGCTTCACATGTGTAGCACTCTTGGCTTGCTTGACATAAAACAACGAAGTGCTGTGCATTCTTGCCAGGTTTGCAAACCTGAGATGCTTTTTTTCTTCGGATTTTCATGAGCCTTATTCAAAATTTTGAGCTTCTCATTAAAAGAGAGGGCCTTCCGCTTCCGAAACATGTTGGATTTGAATTATCTACGTCTTCTACGTGCACTTAGCTAGCATCCTTGTCTGGTCACATTTTGGCAGAAAAGTTGTCGCCTTTGCACGACATGAAACATTCACAGCAGCAGGCCAGCAGCAAATGGAGGGAGGTACCAGTAGAAGTATAGGGAGGGGTGGGGGGGGGGGGGGGGGCAACAAGTTTTGGTAGGTAGCTTGCAAGATGCTATAGGCCAATCGGCAACTGCATAACATCACTCACGTGTGGCCGGTGGCCCAGCAGCCGGTTCAGCTGGTGCCGCGGGACACAGGTGATGGGAAAGGGGTGAAGAGGGAGGAGGCGTGCTCCTCGCGGCTGTGCGTGCACGCTCGCTTGCGTGGATGGTCGTGCCAGTCACACGTTAGTATCATCTGTGTGGTCTTGAAAAACGGTTTGTATAATCTTGAATCGTAATGTATTCTGTACAATGTTGGCCATCTGGGACATGTCTGAAAATATCATACCCGAATTGGGATCAAGCGTAAATTGTCGAGATTCTACTGTAGTTACATGGAAACAGATTTTTTTTGCTTTCTTCTGCCCCTGATGTTCTGCAGGAACCACCCAGCCCACGCAGCAATGAGTTCAAAGTGGGCATGAAGCTCGAGGCTCTGGACCGCAAGAACCCGCACCTCATCTGTCCGGCCACTGTGGGCGCCGTCAAGGACGACATGCTCTTCGTCACCTTTGATGGCTGGCGAGGGGCGTTCGACTACTGGTGCCGTTTTGACTCGCGGGACATCTTTCCCGTTGGCTGGTGCCGCCTCAGCGGGCACCCTCTGCAGCCGCCTGGCAACAAAGGTGGGGAAGGGGTAGTTTTCATGCATTATGTCCACCAGTGCCAAGGGGGGCTTGAAGGCAGCCGAAGAAGTCTTAGAAGTCTTAGAGTTTAAAAGGGTTGAAGATGCGGAAGTTGAAGGTAAAGCATGCTAAATATTTTCATGCTAGCATTTTTAAATGCGATGTCGGTACAGAGTTCGTGATTGTGGACATTAAAGGGTTAAACCACCTTATTGCACACACGAAGCGCGGAACCTGCTGCGAGATCGCGAAGACGTGAGCGGTCAACCGCTCGAGTGTTACAGCGGACTCTCAGGGCCGCCCAACTATGGTGGGGCTCGGGCCTCCTTGGCTCTGGATCGCTAGTTCCCCCAAGAAGCAGTTTTCAGGGCTCAAAATACTGTCTTTAGAGCTGGACACCCTAGCCCTGCGCTTTCATCAATTTCATCCTGTACACATTCTCAGCATTTAAAAAAAAATGTTTCCTTCGGTGGAATAAGACACTTCTTGTTTTGTGTTGCCAAAATTTTCTGCAGTAAGTGTCAGAACTTCAAATGCGATTTTCCCAACTTCGTATTTTTTGCCAATATGACTAGCCTTACGGAGCTTTTTATTTTGTTCTATCTTTAGGTTGCTAAATTGAACATATCATATTTTGGGCACAGTAATGTCAGCTAACTATATTTTAAAATTATGGGGCATCGGCATAATTGGACATTTTTATACGCTGATGCATCTCGAATGACAATATAAATAACACAGCTCCACATGACAGGCCATTGGCTACGGCTACATTTTAATCGGTACCAAATAATATTGAGGGAAAGTGTCTTAAGGGGGGATGCGGGTTTCGAAAGTCGAAAAATCGCGAAAAACACTGCTTTTCAAAAAGTACATATCTCGGCTGTATATGTTATAAACTACCTTTTCTATAATTATTCGCAATTCCAGCAATCCATGCGGCACCTGGCGGCGAAACCATGCGAACGCACCAAAGAGGCTCAGTAGCAGACGCCCTTTGCTTGCGCTGTGGAAACCCGCTAGCAAAGCGCTCGTAGCATCGCAAAAAAGGACAAAACCAACGGCAAACCGATTCTACAGCCGTTCCGCAGCACAGTGGCACATCCTTTCATGTATTTACTTTGTGATCCAGCGATTGGCGCCAGAGAATCGATGCATTTTCAATCTCCGCGGAACGCATTGAAAGTGCCGTCTACATATATAGTCTCGTCAGTTTTTGTCGTACGATTGCTTTCCTGGTATAAACTGCCTTCTACTAACCTGCCCAAGGGACGGAACACCTACGGATAAGTACGAGTGAACAACAATACGTATTACGCAGCTCGGCTTCTCGCGTCACGTACAAAATTCGATCGGCGCATGTATAAACAACTCCTAGTTTGCGACAGGTTGATCATAGCGCTTTTTAAGCTAGTTCTGCTAAGAACGTCAAATGCACGTATGGGAGCACTCTATGACGATCGGCTTAATTCTTCGCCGCGTCAGGCAGGCGTCTCGAGATCTGCAGGCCACGCAGCGTGTGACTGCCCTCGATATTGTACCGCACGTGTTACGGAAATTGGGTCCGTTGTGTGATCGCGCTCGCCTATGCGGGCCGCTCACTTTTAGCGTTGCAGCTTGTCACTCTTGAATAATATCACAGAATCGGTATAGTTTTGTCGGCGACAGGTCTCTAACAACTGCGCGGTGAACTGACCAAGCCGGCACCTTTTTTTTTTTTAATATATTGTCAAATAAAGCTGTAATTCCCTGGCGACAAAGCTCACCTGCAGGGCGCTCATTTGGTGAAGGGCCTGAATTCGTATCACATCTCGCCAATTATCAGAGAAGCATGCAGTGATCAAAAGTCCTGAAGCCTAAGGATTATCGTCTCAGCCGCAAAATGAATCCGTTAGGCCATCAAGGCCTAAATGCATTTAAAATGCCTCTACATGATTTATTAGCACAGCCAGAAACGGTTTGATAGCATTTCATGGCAATTCATTCTTTAATGACACCGTACGGCTTCATTTTGCGGCTGAGACAAAGATCATTTGGCTTCAGGACTTCTGGCCATGACTGTACATAACACGTCAAATCCAAAATTAGCTGAATTACTAATATATTAATCAAAGAATTAGGGGTCGTTCAAATAACTCAAGAATATACTGAAATCAAAGCTTATCTATGCCAGTGCTCAAAATAAAACTTAGATGAGCTCGCACGGTCTTTTGAACTCAAGTTCTTGATGGCTCTACGTATACACACGTGCCTTTCATCCCTCTTGTCCCAGTCAAGTTTAGTTCTACAATATTTCAAACGTGATATATGCTGCAGAAAAAGTGGAGTAAACATTTCACAGTAAGAAAAGGATATCAGTAAAACAAATGAATGATTTTACAGATATATCCAAACATCACCTTCTCAGTGCCGTTCAGTTCAGTTCAGTCGTGTTCGACTCTTCGTGACCCTATGGACCATATCGCGCCACATTTTCCGGTCTGTCACTATCTTCCTAACATCACATAACTTCATCTGCAGCGCCTCGAGGATGCCATCTAACCATCGCGTTCACGGCCTACCCCTTCTCCGGTAACCCTCAACCTTTCCCAACATCAAAGCTTTCTCCAGCGACTCCTCTCTTCTCATCAGATGACTAACTAAGCTTTAACTAACTAACTTTAACTTTGACTAACTAAAGTAGCTAAGCTTTAATTTTAGAATTTGACCCTCCTATGAGCAGTCAGGGTTTATGGTCGACAATATCGACTGACTTGATCTTCTGGCAGTCCAAGGAGCTCTCAAGAGTCTCCGCCAGCACCACAATTCAAACGCGTCAATTCTTCGGCGGTCAGCCTTCTTCACAGTCCAACTCTCCCATCCATACATTGTGACTGGCCGTAGTGTTTTCTTAGCAGAAAATACTGGAGTGGGTCAAATTGTTAACTGCAGCATAAATGACCCCCGTGAATAAGTGAGTGAATGCAGATTGGCCATACAGAACTGATGCACACAACCTTCCTTGCACATACGTAAAGTGTGCTTTCTTGGACACCTGGCAATTAATTGCAAGAAATGATTTGCGGCTGCTCTAAAGGCCGA
Source organism: Amblyomma maculatum (assembly GCF_055883805.1). Taxonomy (NCBI): domain Eukaryota; kingdom Metazoa; phylum Arthropoda; class Arachnida; order Ixodida; family Ixodidae; genus Amblyomma; species Amblyomma maculatum. Next base: position 472,724,700 of record NC_139344.1, on the reverse strand, counting down.
GACTCATAAGACAGCTGTCAAGTGGAGCTTGATAGGATGAGGCCCATCAGCTGTACAAGAAAGCGAACATAATAATCAGTTTTTCGTGTTTGATGACACACTATTAAAGGTAATGGCTTTCTGCATAGCAGCTAATATTTATTTAATTCCTCAGCTTCTTGTGAATGTTTTCTACATACCGTATTTACTCGAATCTAACGCGCCCTCGATTGTAACGCGCACCTGTTTTTTGTGACCCCCACCCCCGAAAAAAAAAAAAAAAAAGCTCCGATTGTAACGCGCACCCGTTCTCCGCGAAAAAGAGTACTGCGCCACTAATGCTTTCATACAGCAATACAACTTTGTCTCGTTTGGAAAAGCAAAGATTTAATCTCGGTGCACTAAAAAACACACACACAAAAGGAAACGGCTTATCTTGCCAAGATTGTCACTATGCCGGCACAAGGTTCACTCGTCGTCGCTGTCAGACAACTCCTTGTCACTGTTGATGGACCAAAGCATCTCATCCTCGGTGCCGTCCATGGCATTCGATATGCCACATTTTTTAAAGGCCTTGATGACCATGGCAGACGGTATCGTGCACCACGCATCTTTCGCCCATCCAGTGAACTTATGGCAGCCGCTCACAAGCCATTCGGTGTAGAGCGCCCGAATCCTATCTTTCACTGGCTTGTTCAAGCAAACATCGAGCGGCTGGAGCTGCGATGTCATGCCACCTGGTATCACGACAAGGTCGGTGTTGCACGCAGCGAGCTTGTCCTTGATGCGTTGGTCGAGATGGCACTTGAAAGCGTCGAGCACAAGCATCGCACGCAGGCCCAAACTGCCGCCGGGTCTCTTGCGCCAGACGTGATCGATCCAGTCGGCGACAAAGTCCGTTGTCATCCAACCTTTTTCATTGGCGCGCACAATCACGCCACTCGGAAACACGATTCCTTTCGGGAGCGTCTTGCGCCTGAATATGAGATACGGGGGCAGCTTGTGTTCATCCGCGGTGCAACAAAGCATTGCGGTGACGCGTGTTTTTTCGTGGCCGGAAGACAACACGCGCACTTGCTTCGCCCCCTTCTTTTCAACGGTTGTGGTGGCAGGCATGTCAAAGTACAGCGGTGTCTGATCGGCATTTCCAATCTGGCCGAGGTGGTAGCCGTACTTGCGGCGCAAACTTAGAACGAACCACTGAAAACTGTGCAGCTTTTCTTCATACTCTTCAGGCAACTTCTGGCATATCCCTGTCCGCCTTCGAAGAGAAAAGCCTTTTCTCTTCATAAAATTTGACAGCCAGCACCTGCTCGCTTTAAAGTCGCTCCGCGTTAGCCCTGTTTGTAGGGCTAGCTGCATCGCCCGGACTTTGAGCAGGTCCGTCGTCACTGGCCGCTGCGCCGCTCGCTGCTCTAGAACATATTCTGCGAGCCGCTCTTCTATTTCGGTGAACCAGCCCTGCTTCGGTCCACTGAAACCTTTTTGTGTAGCCTTGCTGCCGAAAATCTTTTCCTTCTGCTTGCGCCAGTCCCGCACGCATGTTTCCGGAACTCCGAATGCGCGTGATGCGGCCCGATTTCCGTCCGTCTCTGCACACACGATGACTTTCCTTTTAAATGCGGCATCATGATGAACTCGACGAATCTTCGGCACGTCCATACTGGTCGGTCAATCGCAGAAAACGGGTAGGCTAACCAAAGCACATGTACCAAAGCACACGAAGGACGCTACTGCAGCTAGGCATAGACAGCTAGACCAGCTAGTAGGCTCGAAGTGCATACCAGGCGGCCATTTTGAAATGCCGATGGCGATATGATATCGGAGATTTAGGGTCGTACTCGATTCTAACGCGCACCCAATTTTTGGACACGATATATCGGAAAAAAGGTGCGCGTTAGATTCGAGTAAATACGGTATGCAGTGCACGAGGGTATTGTAAATGTGCATAAGCACTTACTACATAACCGGGTTAGAATAAGGGGAGCATGTACACACAGAATCAAAGAAAACCAGGTAAGGGTTGCAATGAGCATTCAATTCAATCTTTATTCAGCATTTTTACAGAGAAATGCAGGGAGCGGGGAGAAAAAAGATCCTCTGCGGCAAGCTTAACTCGGTTTGCAGTTGACTCGGCCTCAGTTCGCAATCAAACATTTCAACAAGATGTCTTCCCCTGGGCTGAAAAGTCTTGTTGAAATGCTTACTTCTGAAATAGGCTGCCCCTCAACCCTTTGTTTTTCTTTGATACTAGACAACCAAGACTTTCATTTGTCACTTTTCCAATGCTCTAATTTCACACTGCTGCATACAAGGTTAAAGACACATCATCTGGCACAAACATTAATTGCCGTGTGCCTCCTGCACTTGATATCAGATTTCTTGTTCTCTTTGCAGCAGAGTATTTCTAACGTTTACACCCAGCTGCACATGCTCTTGCATCCTTCTTAACGTTAAATAAGCCACTCAGTCTAGGCAACAAGTTAACTCAGGAAGGTGTCACAAACTTTTTTCAGTAAACTGCGCGCTTGTGTTCATCATCATCATCATCATCATCATCATCATCATCATCATCATCATCATCATCATCATCATCATCATCATCATCATCATCAGCCTGATTATACCCACTGCAGGGCGAAGGCCTCTCCCATATTTCTCCACTTAACCCGGTTCTGTGCTAGCTGCATCCACTTGACCCCTGCGAACTTCTTAATCTCATCCGCCCACCTAACTTTCTGCCGCCCCCTGCTACGCTTTCCTTCCCTTGGAATCCAGTTTGTTACCCTCAGCGACCATCAGTTATCCTCTCTTCGCGCTACATGTCCTGCCCATGTCCATTTCTTCTTAATTTCTACTAGAATGTCGGTAACTTGAGTTATTTCTCTGACCCACTCTGCACGCTTTCTATCTCTTAATGTTACCCCTACCATTATTCGTTCCATAGCCCTCTGGGTTGTCCTCAACTTAAGTAGAACTCTCTTGGTTAGCCTCCATGTTTCAGCCCCATAGGTGAGTACAGGCAAGATGCAACTGTTGTATACTTTCCTCTTGAGCGATACCGGTAAGTTGCTAGTCATAATCTGCGAGTGCTTGCCAAATGCGCTCCATCCCAATCTTATTCTTCTTGTTATTTCCTTTTCATGGTCCGGATCTGCGGTTACTACCTGTCCTAAGTAGACATATTCGCCTACTACTTCCAGTATTTCGCTACCTAATGTAAACTGCTGTTCCTTCCCGAGGCTGTTGAACATTACCTTAGTCTTCCGCATACTGATTTTCTTCCAATGGCGGCCTGTCCAGCGGAGCCAGGCTTTCTTAGCACCCCCTGCTGCGTCACAGGTCTGACCGCCGCCGTGGTCAGTTGTTCCGCAGCCGCTAGTGACTGAGGGCCGGGGTTTTATGGAGCTTATCATAGGAGGTTGTGGCCAATTACTGCACCAGGGTGGCCAACTCCTGTTCTGGTGAGGGAGTGCGTTGCTGGAGGTGTTCACCGGCATCAGGTCGCACCCCAAGCCTGTTTATGCAATTCCATCGACACGCGGATTTTTTTTTTTTTTCATCCGGTGGAGAATTGCGCGGCACCGGGATTTGAACCCCGGTCCTCTTGCATGCGAGGCGGATGTTCTACCGCTACGCCACCGCTGCACCGATGCATTAGCGCTTGTGTTAACAAGCGCTAATGCATCAATGTCTAAATAGTAGCGACATACTGTACCTGAATACGTGCTTGCGTTCGACATATAGAGTTCTCTTGAAAAGTATTGCTTTCTGCACCTTTCTCACTTTTCCAGTGTACACCTTCTGAAGCCAAGCAACAAGTGTGGCATTGTTCGAGTTAAGTGGAACTATAAATAAGTATATAAGAGAAATATGCAACAACTTGGACAGGACACAGGAAGAAACACGTAAAACAGTTCACGAGCGCTCGTGAACTGTTGTACGTGTTTCTTCCTGTGTCCTGTCTAAGTTGTTACGCATTTCTCTTATATACTATGCAGAATCAACTAGCGCGACAACACGCTCTTCTGAACTATAAATAGGTATCAGGTAAAGAAAGAACATAAGATATGGCAGCCATGTAACATAAAGCATAAGTATGCATTATTATCTGCTCTGCAGTGCAGCTTACATGAAAGGCAAAACTACTTACCACATACAGACAAGGTAATCAGCACAACCTTTGCCTGGAACATAGTGCTTCCGCAGTCACTGAGGCCACACTTTATGCTTTCACTTGGGGTTGACACATGAGTATCATCTATCAATGTTTAATTTTTACAGTAGTGTTTTCCTGCTACAATTTCAGCATTGCCGGGATCAGCTTGCCGTGAGCAGGAACTGTGTTGTTTTCTCATAAGAACGCACAGTCAGACATTATACATGAATTATTTTTATTACAAACCAGTGAATGATGAACTAGTAGTTTTCTCCCTAACAGCTTTGCATTGTACTTCTGTGTCCTAATCTTTTAACAGCTATAACAAACACATAATGTGGCCATGTCCTCATTTATAGAAGAATACAGGAAGAAGAAGGAATGAAGGAAGAAGTCATAAAGGAAGTTGCTTAGGCAGGTGCTGGAGGCATGCATCTGTTTGTGAGTGGCAGACCTGCAGAATCCCTACTGCACAACAATAACATACATATTAACTGACAAAATATTACTACACTTACCGAAGTATTGTTTTACAAATGAACACCAATCTCCATCAACAGTAGCCATGCAACACTCGTGAAAATCCAAGCACAAAGAAATCTCAACAGAATGAAATATGTACAGTGTAAGAATTTCGATCAAGTGAACCTTCGCTGGGCTTAACAAAACCAACAGCAAAAAGATTGAAGGAATTGAGCTAATTATCTGAACGATATATGAAATGTGGAAGAGGTTGGCAATAAACTAATGGGCTTGTATAAAGATGCATGAAGCCTGCTTGTCACCATAAATCATTTTTAAGTTAAGAAACCAAGCCTAAAACCATCAGCTACAATGTGTGGGGTACATGAGGTACTAGAAAGTGTTTAACTGAACAATTGTCACTGTATGTCCTACAGATTTAAACCTTATGTGGAGTAAGGCTTTGATGTACAAAATTATGAAGTATTTACAATCACAGATAAGCACTATACTGAGCTTTAGAGAGGCTAGTTTGGCAGCCCAACAGTTAGTGAACTACCTTACTGAAAATCCGATGCCCGAATAAATATTTTTACCTCCTCCCAGTGTCGACTAAAAATGCCCGACAGCTTTTGTAAAGGAACTATGATGATGTGTGCTTAGTACACTTTTACAAACGCGTCTTTAGGTGCCTAGAATGGAGCACACTCATAGAATATATTCACACAGCATAAAATAATCATCACTGCAAAAGGCAAAGCTGGCTCTTTTAGATGGCGTTCAGGCGAGTTGTGTCACCTACCTACCATTCAAGTGCTCCATAATTTAATTTAATTTACCATTTCATGGGTACAGCACCCAAAGATAGGAAACTGGAGTAACCTGATGCCTATCTTGTGTATCTCAAGTCAGTGTTCTTATCTGTAGCCATTTTTGCATGAAAATAATACAAAATAATACAATAATACATAGTTTGTAAAATAGATAAAGCATCAAAGTTTATTTCTTAGTCATGCAATACAGCACCATGCTGCCTCCAAGCTCTAAACTTCTACAAGGTAAAGAGCACCCTTTTCCTCAAGTTATAAGATGTTCTAGTCTTTAGGGGTGTTATTTCGATACACTTGGAGGCTGAGAAGCAAGCCTTGTTGTCTGGTAAAGATGATATTTGTAATAATTGCAGTGAAGCAATCCTTTCGATTGCTTCACTGCAATTTTCGATGAGTTCCTTGGACTGCCAGAAGATCAAATCAGTCGATATTGTCAAGCATAAACCCTGACTGCTCATTGGAGGGTCAAATTCTAAAGTTAAAGCTCAGCTACTTTTGTCATCTGATGAGAAGAGAGGAGTCGCTGGAGAAAGATTTGATGTTGGGAAAAGTTGAGGGTCGCCGGAGAAGGGGTAGGCAGCGAATGCGATGGTTAGATGGCATCCTCGAGGCACTGCAGATGTAGTTATGTGATGTTAGGAAGATAGTGAGAGACCCGAAAGCGTGGCGTGACATGGTCCATAGGGTCACGAAGAGTCGGACACGACTGAACGACTGAACTGAACTGAATCCTTTCGATATCTGAACACTCAAGAGAATGTTCAGTGTCATAGACTCGACTGTTTTCCTGTTGCCCTCTGTGCCGCATGTTCCACACACACTCATCCGCCGGTCCTCTCGCAGCTTTCTGGAGAAGCTCTTTAGCCTTGGAGGCTTCAGTGAAGTAAGTTGATGTGGACGGCAGGCCTTTTCAGCTGCATTGTTAAAAAACAATCGGAAGAATGAAAAATACTAGCAGTAAATGAAAGAGCACTGTGGTTCATAGCAATTGTAGAAAGATAAAATTATGGTGAAGAAAGTCTCTGTAAACAGCGCACAAATAGAATAATTCACAAGGAAGTTAGCAACTGAAATTTAAGAAACAAAATGATGCAATTTTTTTACCAAAGATATGTAACGTCTTAAGAAATGTGTTTAAAACAACACAATAAAAATAACAATCATATGCTGTTCCACAGTCTAGTAAAAAAGGTCTACGACCCTAAAGAAAGGGCAAGTGGCTCTTCTTGTACCATGCTCAAGTTATTAGCCCCAAAAATATGCAGAAGTGTATTCTTCCTCAAACAGAATTTCTTTATCTCCTGAAATATCTTCCTAGTGGTACTTTGCAGTCTATAGAGAACAGGATATATATCATGTAACCAGAAAAGTTTCAAACTCAGAAGCTGGTGCCAAAAAAATGAAAAATAAAGAACTCTCTTGCCACCCATCCTACAACAGTGGTGCCATGCTCCCTTGAAACCTGGCCAGTTAAAAAGTAATGGGTGAGATACCATTTACTTTCCTGTCTGCCTTTTTATCAATTTTCTTAGCGCCTTTTTTTTTCTTATTTTTTTTTAACCCTGTAACTGGGTTGGAAGTACTTCGTCGAAAGGTAGACACAAGCCAGACGGGCGAGCAGCGTGTGAATACGACACAATACGTTATACAGTCGAACCCGGATATATCGGAACTCGAAGGGGATCGTGAAATAGTTCGATATATCGATAATTCGATATACAGAAATCGGCTTGAGAAGCCACTTGCGATCGTGAAAAATGATACGGTATTTGTCGCGTAGTCAACCCACTCGCATAATGAACCCACTCCCCATTTTCGCCCCCGAGAATTAAAAAAAAAAAAAAGCGTTCTGTGGCGCGTTCCTCCGTTTCGACCGTCGCATCCACAGCTCACTTATTGGCAGTGCGCCAGATGCTGCACAGCGATAATGCCACGACGTGTTTATCCTTTAACTACACTTTCCGTAGATCCTGTGGTGGCAGGGAGCGAACTTGGCAGAGTGCCCGCATGATGGCTTGATTGCACACATGGTTCGATTTATCGTGCCGCGCTTGTGGTGGGGCAGGCATAGACCACTGCTACAAAATCATTGCCAAGCGTGACAGCTGCGAATGCCGTTTGGAGCGAACAGTGCTAAAAGCCGGCGGCATGACCGCAGCCGACTGCGTGCTTTCGTTGATTCATAGATGCAAGAATAAACGACTCTCGCAAAAAAAACAAAACAAAAAAACTGCTGCTTCTTAAAGTCTGCAGCCGCCATAGCTTACGCTGCGCCACACGTTGAGCCCGACAAGAACAACTCTTGCAAAAGAAAAAAAAAAAAATTGCCGCTTCTTAACCTCTGCAGCCGCCATAGCATATGTTCAGCCCAACGGCAAGAATAAATGACTCTCGTAAAAAAAAAATAATAATCTGCCGTATTTTAGCGTCCACGGCCGCCGTAGCTTACGCGTGTTCAGCACCACGACATGAGACGCTCACCGCACGCCAGCAGCCGCGCACAGAGCGTTCACAATTACAAAATGACCACTGAAGAAAACCTTCAGATGAACACATTGCTGGACACTAGGAAAAGAATGACAAACACAATGTTTCAAGCAGTTTTTTGATTAAGCAATTATTTCTTGTTTTATTGCATAACAATGTTTAGCATATAATGGTCACAAAAAAAAAAAGCCATTTAAAAAACTTTGAAAAAGAAATTAAAAAATCTACTTGCAACATTGTGTGCTCCACATATTTGGCTTCATGCTGGAAAAGAAATTATTATTCTATCTGCAGTAGGTGCCGAGATATTAAGGCCGCAAAACTGCAAGTGGTCGACAATGCATGTTTTGAGAAAAGAGCAAAAAAGAAACTGCATTATTTAACAGCCTTTACTGGTGCAATGCACACATTTATAATTTAAAATGTCTATAAACCTCCAGGAATGTAGTCTCTTTGCTTTCCAACGTCCAAGTGTCGCCTCTTTCATTTTGATTTGCAGTTGCAGCACATTCAGCTGTCACTTTTTCGGCTGCGTCAGTCACATGCAGGAAGCGTTCTTTTTTTTTTTTTACGTCCTCGCATCAAGACCGCGGTGAGGAACGTTTATTGCAGAAAAGAAATGTAATTTGGAGCTGTTTGCTGCTTCCCAGTGCTCTGCATTGCACTGGAAGCAAGTGCATTCACTAAGGACTATGAACAAGGTCCGATCGGCGCAGACGCGCGGCGAGCTCTACGAAGACGATGTGTCCCGCAGTTTATGCATTGGAGAATAAGTTTGACGGCTATTTCTTATCTGCGTTCACTTTCTTAAATGCCAGTATCGCCGCCGTATGTTTTACGCTTCGCCAATCTCGGCAAACCGTTTAGATCTGACGATCGTGAACTCCGCCTTGCCAAGCGAACTGTCTGCCGCGCTGCCGTCATCGTCACGAAAACAATCTGTCTACCGCTTCGTTGCTGGAGTTGGCGCGAGTTCAAGCTTTTTCTGTTTTGAGCTTATCTTTCTGCTCATCTGCGGCCTGCGATATCACTGTCGAGGCGGGTGCGACCGCTGGCAGTAGCAGTCTCCAGTGCTGGGGAACACGCTAGGCTTACTTCAGGCGCACGACTTTCGTCGGCCTGAGCGTGCACAGCCGGGGCAGGGCACCACTTGAGATGATTATTCAACTATTTTTTTCACTTTTTTCACAAATTCTTGCCGTGAACGCACCTCGCGGTTTGGAACCAAGCGCGGCCGGCGTCACGTCTCCGCCGTCTCCCCGCAGCTTGGGCGCGCCGAGCAGACGCCGTCAGCCAGCTCCACCAATGCGTTGACGCCTTATCGTCACGTGCACCCCGAAAGCCAACGGGATTGCAGATGCCACGTTATGCGCCCAACGGGCGAATGTAAACAGGAGAGGCGGCAATTTGAAGACTAAAGGCGGCTCTTTTGAATGAAACCAAGATGGCTACAGTGCAGCGCATGAAATGGGAGCTACACCTCGCGGAAAATGGTTGTTTCGGGGGTCGTTTTCGGTCAAAATTTGGGCGACATCGTTTATATAAGTTGGCATTGTGACTAGAGATGAAAAACTTAGCAGATAGGTAGATAAAGAGCTACTGATTTCGCAAATCACATTTTCTAAAAAGTGTTTTTTTTTTTTGCGATTTTTTGGTCCGAAAGACCCGCGTCCCCCCTTAAGGAAAGCACCAACTGATACCTTGAAAGCAGATTTGAGCTTTGACAAGACTAGTAAGTACCTGCTAAAAATTTTATTATTAATCGCCAGGAAAGGTGAGAATCTTTATCTGCACAATTTTGTCTGGTTCGCTGAGAGCCAGCATTGAAATTTGGTTGCGTTGGACGTGCAGTAAAATTCACTTTATATTGAGGCCAAGAATACACGATGTTGTATGAACATGAAGTCATCAAACCCAAACGGTTTTGCTGTGGCGAGGATTTCTTTACGCTGAAGTTTGCTACATCAAGGTTTAATATCTATAATGTTGTTCCTGGGTGTGCATGTAATTTACAGTTGTCTGCTGATAATTAGAACCCTGGTTGTTTCAGACATGCTCGATTATTTGGGCTTTTTCACGGCACGATGACATACAACTGCGAGCGGCCCGTGCTGTGCATGAGGCTTTGATGTGCTGAATGGCACTTGACAAGCGCACATTTTCGAAGCCACATGGAAGGAAACATGAAAAATACTGAGTGCCATCATTGAGTGTCCGAAACCCTGCGCAACTCGAATCTAGTTGACAGCCATCGTCACTACGGTCTTCACGAATTTTCCTGAAGCTCATAATTGTGAAGCTGAAACTAAGTATATGGCTTATTATCGTGGACATCTGGGTTTTGTCATGTTTGTTTTTGCACACACGGAGGTTCGCAGTCAGCTCTACAACATGCAGTTCAAGAGTGCTGTTTTTAGGATGGTTTACAGCGACAGTCATATCTGGATGTGTCCTAACTGGTGTAAGACCCGTAGTATCCGTCTGACAGCACAGCCTTACATGGGCGTCAGCTGGGGCAATGCCGACAGTAAAACTTTATTGTGTTTCCAAATTAATGGGAGTCGAAATAATGAGCTTTTAGTTGCAAGCCTCTGCGGTTAGAGGAATAGAGAGTGTTGCGAATTTGCAGGGTCGCAGCGGAGCACCAGAGCAAGATGACCAGCGTGGCAGGCTTCTCATTTGCCCGTGCCGTGTTTACTCTCCGAGCACGCGCTATACATCTTTATTTTCCTCTAACACGGGCTAGTAACGCTGATCTCAAAGCCTCCGCTTTATAGCGTCGGCCGGCGCTATAGGGCCCCCCGCCTAGACGTAACGGCGAAATATATGTGCCAACGGGGCAGAGATCGGAGTGCCACGGCGGTAAGCAGGTCTGCAGATAAGCCTGAAATATCTGAGGGGAACTCCTGGGGAGGTGTCTCGAGGTACGCAGGTTTGAGGCGATCTAGAGGGACGACCTCTTCACGACCATCCAGCAGGATTGCCGCTGACTTTGTCGTCCTGTTGAGGACGCGGTACGGGCCGTCGTATGAGGGGGTAAAAGGCGCCTTTACAGCGTCTCGCCTGAGGAACACATGCGTCGAGGAAGCAAGGTCTAGGTGCACAAAGACTTGATGGGCAGATGAGCAAGGCAGCACTGGGCGCAGATGCTGAAGACAGTCTTGTAGGCGATGAAGGTATTGTAGGGGCTGGGACGAGGGAGCCGAAGATGAGAACAAGTCTCCGGGAAGCCGCAGGAATGTACCAAAGACGAGTTCGGCCGCCGAACAGCCAAGGTCACGACGCAGGACGGCACGTAGGCCTAGGAGCACCATAGGGAGTTGGTCGACCTAGTGCTCGCAATCCAGGCGCGCAGTTAGGGCAGCCTTGAGCTGACGATGGAGCTGCTCGACCATGCCGTTGGCACAGGGATGGTATGATGTGGTGTGGCAGTGTTTAGTGCCGAGTAGCCGTGTGAGCGAAGTGAAGAGGGCACATTCGAACTGGCGGCCGCAATTCGTGGTAACAATGCTGGGGCAGCTGAAGCGAGAAGCCCACACTGAAACGAAAGCTCTGGCAACTGTTCGCGCAGTAATGTCCGGAATTGGCACGGCTTCGGGCCAACGTGTGAAGTGGTCAACCATCCTCAGAATATACTTGTAGCCCTGAGAGGGGGGAAGCAGTCCAAGCAGGTCAAGGTGAATATGGTCAAAGCGCGATCCAGGTGGCAGGAAAGACTGAGGGGGAGTCTTGGTACGGCGTGTCACTTTGGCGGACTGGCAAGCAAGGCACGAGCGGACCCACTGGCGAACGTCGGTGTTAATGTTCGGCCAGACGTGCCGCTGTGTAACAAGGTGCTGCGTGGCTCGAATGCTAGGATGGCAGATGTCGTGGAGGGAATGGAAAATGGCACTACGAAAGGCCTCCGGGATGAACGATCCTGGTAGAGCCGATGATATCGATGACCAATCTGCTTTATTAAACGTCCTGAATGAACTGAACACCGGGCAGGCAAAGCTATTAGATGCGGTTGGAAGTATTCGTGAAAAGCAATTCGAAAATGATAAAACGCTACAAGATATCAAAAAAAGATCGACCAAAATTGAAAAAGAATACCAATCCCTTACGATAATTAAAGCAGATGTAGAAAGTGTTCAGATGCTCGCAGAGGCAAACGCTTGTCAGATTGAGCTTTTAACTGCCTGAGAAAACTACGCCTAAGATAGGGCACGGAGAAACAACCTGGTGTTATACGGGGTGGACGATGAGTGCGATGAAAGTTGGTCGAGTTCTGAGGAAAAGGTAATCGCCTTCACCAAAGAACATTTGAAACTTTCTATTGAAGCGAGGGACATAGAGCGTGCCCATAGGCTTCCTTAAATAAAACCACACCAATTCTAGTGAAGTTTGCCCATTTTAAGGACAAACAAACGCTACTTGCGACTAGCAGAGAAAACAAGCATCCTAATATTAATGTAGCCCAAGACTTTTCTCCAGCCACCCGCTTAGCCCGGAAGAACTTGATCGAATTTCAAAAGAAGCAAAGCTTTCGCAGTACTCTTCGCCACAACAGACTAGATGCCGGAAAGGACACATACGTTTACGATTCGGTCAGCAAACAAGTTGTTCTTCGTTCTCCATAGCAATTGGTGCATGCCAACCATGACGACCAAATGAAATCCATCTCCTTCCTTTCCACTAACATAAGGAGCGTGCTGCCGAAACGTGATATCCTTGCTAACTTTATTGATTCATCAGATTCTAATGTCATAGCATTAACTGAGACATGGCTGCATTCATCTATAGATGATTCAGAAATGTTTCCCTCCCACCCTGACTTCCAAGTTTTTCGTGCCGACCGCGACAGCAGACGCGGCGGCGGTGTTTTTATCGCTACTCATCCTGATTTGAATCGCCACCAAATAACCATTTATAATTCTTTAGAAATCGTGTTCGTTTGCTGCAGAGCTTCACACCCCCATATCATTCTTGGCGCATGCTATCGCCCACCTGATCACGACAGCTCGTTCGTGTCCCAATTCCATGACGCACTTCACTCTGTACTATCCTTGTATCCGCATTCCCCAATCAATATATTCGGCGATTTTAACTTCCCTGGTATTACTTGGCCTGACATCACCCTCACCATTTCGAAGGATAATACTGAAAGTGACTTTATTAACACGTGCCTAACATTTTCACTATCCCAGATCGTTGACTCAGCAACTAGGCATTCCCGTCATTCAGCTAACATCCTGGATCTCGTACTTACAACTCATCCTGATAGAATTCCTCCTCTGTCATACCTAGACGAAGTTAGCGATCATAAAGTAATCCATGGAATATTCCTAACCAAACTTAACCGGGCAGCCAAAACCAATAAGAAACTCACATTATACGACAAAGGTAACTATCGAGATTTCAATGAAGAACTAACAAGGTTTTGGGAATTCTTATCTCTTGATTTTTATTTGCGATCTGTAGAGCAAAACTGGTCAATGTTTAAATCTAAAATGCATGAACTACTCAATACCTTTATTCCAACCATAAGCATTAGCGAGCCTAGTTCCTCCCGTTGGTTTAATTCTACACTTAGGCGTCTTAAAAACAAGAAGAATCGACAATTCCGTGCAGCCAAACACACCAACAGTCCACAAGCTTGGCAGAAATACCAAGATACATCCAAACTATATAACTCAGAGGTTACTAAATCTAAACGCTCTTTTTATGAATCCACCCTGCCTAACTTACTTCGCACTAATCAAAAGCAATTCCGGAATGCAATTAATCCCAAAGATAACGATAAGCCTTTATCATTAATGGATAAGGAAGGACAGCCTGTCCCCAATGAAAAGGTAGCGGAAATACTCAATCTAACCTTTTCCTCCGTTTTCACAAGAGAGCCAGACGATAACCTTCCACTTGTTTCCTTGTATAATCATCACATCTTGCCAGATACAGTGAAACCTCGTTATAACGAACAGTTAAAAAATCGGAAAATAGTTTGCACTATCCATAATTCGTAATATAAAATTTCGTAGAAACTCCATGCAAGAGCAGCAAAATTCAATCAGAGAAGGCACAGCAACTCGGAGGGTGCCTTCTTGGGTCATGTCCGTTTATTTACACTCAAAGAACTGCGTTATTGCGGCCTGCTTTTTTGTGTTGATCGCATTCCGTATCACGCCCTGTTCCACAGTTTGCGAACGCTCAACAAGGGCAAACCCACTGTAGTGGCGGCACAGTAAATCCAATGCAGCAAGTGCTTCTTGTGAAGTCTGAATGTTCTCATCGTTTGCACGGTCAGCCTGAGCTTCGTCTGCGGGATGTTAAGAAACTTCCACAGTGATTTCGGCGTGATTGTAGGCGGCGATGTCGTCGCCGCCTACAAAGTCTTCTACAGTCATTGTTGCGGGCATGTCACCTCATCGAGCTCCGCTCTGCTTCTGCTTCGTCCCCATCGTCACCTGATGCGTGGGCCTCTGCTGGAACAAAACCTGCGTGCCGAAAGCAGTTGGCAATCGTTTCGCCTTTCATGCTGTCCCATGCCACTTTAATGCTCCCAGCAAGTCGATCTTCAAGTCCTGCTTCATAAGAAGCTTCACGAGAAGTGTGTCAATCAGTCTCCTCTTGTAAACTGCCTTTATCTTGAGCTTGGTCTTTAACATCAGTTCTGCTCTTTTTTTCACGTTCACCGCCATCACAGCACTACGTACACCCGCGCACCAGACTCGACACGACGACCGACGCAGCCTCCGCCGAACGCTACGACGGCCACGCCGCTGCTAACACTAAAACCAAAAAATGCGAAAGGCGCAAAAACCAAAAGAGCAAGTTGTTTCCTTCCTCCATGCAAAAAGGCAAAAAACAACATTCGACCGTGCCGCTGCTGAAGTGGCGCTGTCGGCGATTGTGAGATGCAAACAATATTTTATGGCCTCCGAGATTACCTCCGTGCGCGCAAACAGGCGCGAGGGGGTAATCTCGGAGGCTATAGATTCCTTCGGCTGTCAACTCCCAATGCCGTCGTGGCATCTGTGGTGCTGTCAGCGCCTGTGAGGTAATCCTGAACGTTTGCTGCGCCGCATAACACACATGTAGTGCAACGAAGCCTGCCTCCTGCTATTAAAGGGAATTAGTGCTTGGCGTCGCGAAGTTCGTAATATCCGTTTTCTGCCGAACCGCGTTCGCTATGGGAAGTTAAAAATACATGTGTTTGACAAAAATATTTCGGAAGAGTTTGCTATATTCAGTAATTCGTTATATGTGTGTTCGTTATATCGAGGTTTGACTGTGTCACATTTGCATCCCATGGAATCTTGAAACTAATCAAATCTTTAAAATTGACGTCATCAGCTGGCATCGACGGCATCAATGCTAAAGTGCTCAAAAACACAAAAAAGAAATCACCAGTATTATTTTGTCTCATATTTTTCAGCAGTCATTGACATCCGGCATCGTCCCTCATGATTGGAAAGTGGGTAAGATTGTTCCAGTTCCTAAGCCAGGTCCTACTAACTACCGGCCCATATCACTAACTAGCGTCTGTTCGAAAATCATGGAACCCATTATTTACTCGCATATCACAAGTTTTCTTACATCTGTCAAGTTCTTTCACCATAACCAGCACGGATTTCAAAAAGGACTTTCATGCAAAACCCAACTCGCACTATTTCTTCACGATATAAGTATTAACGTAGACCTTAACATACCGGTTGACGCCCTCTTCATCGACTTCGAGAAGGCTTTTGACAAAGTCCCTCACAAACTGCTACTACTGAAACTTTCGCAACTAAACCTTAACCCGCTTGTCTTCAACTGGATTCAGGATTTTCTCGCTAACCGTCAGCAATTTGTAGAGGCCAACCATACAACTTCTACGCTACCTAACATACTCTTTGGTGTGCTGCAAGGCACAGTCTTCGGCCCCCTCCTTTTCTTAATTTACATCAATGACTTACCTAATAATATTTCATCAAAAATTCGCTTATTTGCGGACGATTGTGTGATTTACCGTTCTATTAACAGCTCTGCAGATAACGATATTCTTCAGTCAGATTTACAAATTTTGGAAGAGTGGTGTCGTAGATGGCTTATGGCCTTAAACACTAACAAAACTGTGCTTGCTTCTTTCCACAGACGACAAAATTACCCTACCCCAAATTATCTTCTGAACGGTTCCAGTGTCTCATTCCTCAACTGCATTAAATATCTTGGTGTTCATATCTCGGGTACCCTTAATTGGTCCACACACATTGCGCGCATAATTAGCAATGCTAATAGAACTTTCGGCTATCTTCATCGTAATTTACGCCTGGCTTCACCAGCGGTTAAATTACTGGTTTATAAAACATTAATTCGGCCAAAATTAGAGTATGCATCTGCCATCTGAGACCCCGCTCAACTTAACCTAACTAAATCCATAGAACTCGCTCAAATCCGTGCCGTTCGATTCATCTACTCAAATTACTTGTACTCCACCAGTGTTACTTGTCTAAAAAAATAATGCACAGGGGTGGAAGTGCTGCTCCATTCTGCTCCAAACTGCTTTCCCTGCTCCAAAATGCAATATTGCTTCAAAACTGCTCCAAGCTGGCTGTTTTGATGTTCTGCCACCAAAATTAGCAGAACACTGGTACAATGTCATTGCACCCGTGGCAAAGGTATCTTGCACTGGGCTTAATACAAATGAAATTTTCATAAGGGAAGGAAGCGTGGGGCATGTATTTGCTCGCGAGTAAATTTAGTATGAGCCACCGGCGATTGAAGATAACTGAAAAAAAATGCACTGTGCACGTGATATAGCACCTCCTTCCAGCCTTTTGAATTGCCGGTGGAGAGGAAAGCAACAGCAGCAAGCGAAGCAGATAGCGCAAACTACAGTGAGCCAATTAGGAAACTTGTACGACTGCAATAACTGCGTGAGTTGCTCTAATGATTCTGGTGTGAAAACAAGACTTCGCCATTGAGCCTCTTTGTCAATGACAAGCTTGTCAGGCCTACGGAAGACAAAACCATACTTGAATCTTTATGCGTTGGTATGCCAAGTTGCCAGTCACTAGGAACCTTCTCAAGAGTGTTGGAAAGCCATACAGGGCCTATGCCAAGAAGTTAAAAATGAGCCCCAGCATTGCTCAAGCAAAGAATGATGAAGAATGATGGCAGGAGACAGTGAAGTAGAAAGTGCCGAAGGATAAAAAAGCCACCCTTCACTGCTGTCTTTCTTTCCTGGAGGCTCGGGAACTTATCAGCGCGTGCATAAGATCAAAATGGATGTGCGCAAGATAGAGCAGAAATGTCGTGCTCATTAATCAGAGCTCCAAATTAGTGGCACTGCTTGAGCAGTTCGAAGTGGTAGACATCGACATTTGAATTTGTCAAGTCAAAATAGGCAAATGCTTTATGTCACGCTCGGTGTTCAGTTATGAAATGCACCAGGAAACATTCCTTTTGCTGCTAGTCTGTTCCACGTTAGTTGACCATTTGTCCTGTCAGAGATGAGTTGGAAAGGCATTGAAAGGGCAGCGATGGAAGGAGAAGTCGCGTCGTGGGCTCGATCAGTGAGCTGGGCGAGGCGGTCAAGGGTCAAGTCCCCCGCAGTAGCCAAGATGAGGCGGGTGGACTGCGGCAAGCATTGAAGGAAGAGATGCCTCAACAGTGCGCCATTCGAGTCGGCGTTACTTTCGCCCAGGAGCTGCCGCATGCCAGTGAGTAGCTGGGAGGGGCGGCGGTCTTCAAGCTCTTCGTAGGTGAGCAGCTGGGGAGGCACGCACTTCTGCACGCCGTGGTGTGGTCCAGAAGGCCCTGCTTTAGTCGCTGGTACGGGGCATCGCTTAAGGGTCCAGCGATAATGTTCGCCATCTCTTGAGCCACTTCAGGAGGCAGGTTGGAAAGTAAATGACGAAACCGAGATTCCTCCGAGGGGATGTGGTGCAGGTGGACGATGGCTTCCACTTGGGCGAACCAGATCTGCGGACACTTGGGCCAGAATGTTGGTAGGCGGAGCTTGAGAGCTGCGACGTCCCGTTGGCGCAAGAGCGTCAGGCGGAAGGTCGCCTGAGGGCGGTAGGTTGCTGGGGTCTATCATTTTTAGAGTCACCACTCTTGCGAATTTGCAGGGTCGCAGCGGAGCACTAGAGCAAGATGACTAGCGTGGCAGGCTTCTCATTCTGAACAGCCCATGTCGTGCTTGTACGTGCTCAGAGTACGCGCTGTACATCTTTATTTTCCTCTAACACGAGCTAGTAACGCTGATCTCAGCGCCTCCGCTTTATAGTGTCGGCGGGCGCTATAAGAGCAAGCAACCTCCACCACAGCCGCAGCCCCCTAACCTCTGGCCATTGTGCCAGTCATGATGCCAGGTTGGCCTCACCCATTCTTTCATGATTTTAACTGGTTTTCCCTCTGCTTTGGCGGTGCACAGCCTTGTGACTAAACCTCAATCGTGGGTTTCTGTTCTGTTCCACTTTCTGTGGCCATGTTCCAGATGCTAGGCCACCTAGAGATGTCAGAGCCTACTCTCATTCAAATTTGCCACCTTTTTTGATGTATATATATGTAGGCTTCTGTGGAGCTTGGCTAGACCAAGTACAGTGAAAGCTCGTTAATTCGAATTTCACGGGGATGCTTAACGAGTTCAAATTAAGCCGAATTCGAAATAATGAGAGGCATGGAAAAAAGAACCAGAATTGAGACTGGGTTGCTCTTATATTCGGGGCAATGCAGCGGAAGGTACGAGCGCGAGCCGCCAGCCTCCACAAGCGTGCTCTTCGCATGCGGTCACGAGCCAGAAACGCAGGCTGAATTGGCGGTGCGCGCTCGTACCTTCCACTGCACTACCATAAAGAGTAAAGTTCTCTAGTATAGAAAACACTTGCAACTCACTTTATTTATTGACGAAAATAATCAGTGATCACTTTCTGCTTTTTTTCTTTGAAAACAATGTTCATCACTTTGCTTTCCAAAGTGCGAAAGTAACGCAGAGCATCATCTTCGCCCTCCTCGAAACTGAAAAATAGGCGCGCGACACCGATCGCCTCTATCACTTGCGAAGGAGAGGGTCGCACTGGCGCCTCTCCTTCGTCCTTTTCATCATCGTCGACGGCAGGTTCTTCGCCTGTTACCTTCGCGATGATGTCCTCGTCTCTTAAAGCACCACACACCACTGCACAGCTGTCTGCGTCGATGTAGTCATCGAAGCTTAAGTCTTCTAGCGCATCACGCAAACCTGCGGGGATGACTTTCTGCTGACTAGGCTCATAAGCTGCTTCCGTGCATGGGCCCTCATCGGCCACACTGAAGCCGCAGTGCCGGAAACAGAAACTGTTGCTACCGAGACCTGATCCCAGGCACGCACTAACATATGCAAGGCTGTGAGGAGCGTCACAGTGTAATCCTTCATGCCCGAGCACAGAACCATGCGTTCCAACATGTGGCGCCTGTAGAATGACTTCACATTCTTAATGACGCCCTAGCCGATCGGTTGCAGGGCTGCAGTTGTGTTCGCTGGGAGAAAGACGAGCTTTATAGCCTTGAGATCCACATCAACCGTGTGTGCGGAACTGTTGTCCACAATCAAAAGAACCGTTCTTCCGCTCATTTCAAACTTACGGTCAAGCTTGATCAGCCACTGCCTGAATATTTCTCGCGTCATCCACGCTTTGCGATTAGCGGTGTATTCCACCGGCAGTGTGCGGATGTTCTTGAAGCAGCGAGGCTTATGACAAGGAGGGGCAGTTTCTCATATTTGCTGCAACCAAGACGGTTACGCGCTCCTTACTATGCTTCCCGCTTGCACAGCTGTCTCCCTTGTAAGTCATCGTCTTACTTGGTAGCAGCCTGTAGAATAGCGCGGTTTCGTCCGCGTTGAAGATATCATGCGGCGAATAGGCTTCGAGGTACTTCTGCAAAGCACCCATTGGCCATGTCATGCACGTTTCGCTGATCACATCTTTGCTTTCGCCCGACAAAGTGCAAAACATGATCTTGTGCTTGTCCCGAAAGCGATGAAGCCAGCCTTCTGAAGCATTGAAATCTTTGATGTGAAGGCGAAGCGAGAAGTCTTCCGCCTTCGCCATGACCATCGGGCCACTCAGTGGAATGTCGTGGCTTCTCATTTCCTTCATCCAGCTGACCATCGCATGCTCTAATTCCGGGTGCTTCGCGGGCCTAAGTCTCTTGCGACTGCTGGCGAAAACTTCATTTTCGTACGCATCCTCAATCGTTCTCTTATTTTTTATGTAAGTTGAGAGTGTGCTTTTAGGGATGCAATGCTTCTTAGCAATTTCCAATTTGCTTGCCTTTCCGGCATCCACTTCACGAAGGATTTCCACCTTTTCCTTCAGCGTTTTCGCGCTATATCCTTTGCCGCGAAAGCACATTGCGAAAGGCACAACGGTCGAGCCCACCTAGCGACACAGCACAAACATACGCGCGGCGCACAACATGTGAAAGAACAACCGCGATGCCTCGCTGATCTTGCCCCGCTCATCCGGGCACTACGCTGATGGTGATGACGGTGGGTGCGCTGGATTGGATTGGATCGGAGCGTTCATGCCACCTTCGTTGCACCAAGAAAGCTTGTAGTGCAGTCTGAAGTACCACCCTCGTGGTGGCGTGCAGTTAGAATTATCGATGGAGGTGCCGATGTGTGCGTGAAATAACAAGTAAACCCATAGACTCCTATGCAGCTTGGCCGGACCGTAACGGTCAGTTCGAATTAACGAGGTGCGAATTAACGAGCTTTCACTGTAATGCTGTTCCAATTACTAGCATTCGAATTAATGAGCTTTCACTGTAGTGGCATCTGCAACAAAATGAAAAATTGATGCGATTTATGTACTTTTCTTTTTTGGCCAGTGATGACAGTGAGTCAGTTCCTTTGCATTTTTAAGTTGCAGTTTTTTTCGTTTACATTTATTTTTGTTTAAGTTTTGCTTCTTCTATGTCATCATCACTACTCTACAGCAGAGCCAGCACACCGGTTAACATTACTCGAAGGTTGTCACCCCAGGCAGTAGTAATTCTCTTGATGAGTTGTCTGAAAGGCTAAAACATATCCAGGACCTCTTAGGCAGTAAGCTCACGATTTACTAAACATCTGCTGCATATATCTGAGTAAGTTGAAAAAGCAGAGCAGCAGTCGCTGCATAAACGAACATTACCTGTGAGCCTAAATCTCATTCAGGACTGCCGCCAAAATATAGTTTAGAAAAGTAATAGTGCTATAATTTCAATGTGCCAAACATTTGTATGCATGTTTCTAATCATATCAGGAGCATGCAGAGCACAAAATTAAATTACTGTGAATTGGGAAAACCTCGCTGCTTTATTCGAAAATTGCCATCTGGAATTAGTTTTTAACTTAAGGTGGGAAAAAAATGGCAATGTCACCTTGGAAAAGTAAATTCCACAAATGTGAAATATTTTTATTCGCCCCCTTCGGAAATGCAGCCACTGGATATCACTTCAAATTTGGTCCCAGGAGTTGGGAAAATGACTGCCTCATTCACAGCCACAGGTTGGGTGTTATGTCCTACTGTCTTTTAACAAGTTATAACCAGGAGAAAGATAGGGTAAATGTATGGCAGATTTTTATTCCTTGCAGTTTTGACTGTCATGAACCCAAAACATGTCAGTGAGGTTTTCTCTTGAACACATGTTAGCCAGGCTCTTGAGTTACTGAATGTTAGGTTGTCAGCTGCAAAACGGTGCATGTCCTTTCTCAGTTCCTGCAAGCTTCAGATTTTCTTAACCAATGCGATACTGTCGAACCCAGATATATCGAACTCGAAGGGAATCGCGAAATAGTTCAAGGTATAGATAAGTTGATATACAGAAATCGGCTTAAAACGCCACTTGCGATCGTGAAAAATGATGCTGTATTTGTCGTGTAATCAACCCACTCGCATAATGACCCCACTCCCCACCTTTGCCCCCGAGAATTTAAAAAAAAGAAAGTGTTTGGTGGCATATCTCACCGTTTCATCCATTGCATCCACAGCTCATTTAATGGCAGCGCGCCAAGATGCTACGCAGCGCTAACGTCACAGCGTGTTTATCTTTTGACTATGCTTATGATAGATCCTGTGGTGGCAGGGAGCGAACTTGGCAGAGTGCCCGTGATTGCTTGATTGCACAAGCCTGATTCGATTATCACGCCGCACTTGGGGCAGGCGTAGTCCACTGCCAAAAAATCATTGGAAAGCATGATAGCTACAAATGCCATTTGAAGCGAACAATGCTAAAAGTTGGTGTCATGATTGCAGCTGACCGCGTGCTTTTGTTGATTCATAGATGTGGAATGGACGACTCGCAAAAAAAAAATGCCTGCCGCTTCTTAACGTCCACAGCCACCATATCTCACGCTGCGCCGCACGTTCAGAACAAGTAAGGACGACTCTTGCAAAAGAAAAAACATTCCTGCTTCTTAACGTCCGCAACTGCCATAGCATACGCTACGCCGCACGTTCAGCACGACGGCAAGAATGAACGACTCTCGCAAAAAAAAGAAAAAGAAAGAACTAAGAACTGCCGTTTTCTAGCATTCGCAGCCGCCATAGCTTGCTCATGTTCAGCAGACAACACGAGATGCGCATCGTACCTCAGCCGCTGAGCGCAGAGCGTTCACAACACACACTGGAGAAAGCGTTTGCCACGAGCTGAGCTGACTTCTCCGCGCATGCGTAGTGCGTGCTGCTGCGAACGAAGACCGAGAAAGAAAAAGGAAGGGGAGAGATAAAGCCCAGCAGAAGAGTGGGCACATCCTTGCGCTTAGCTATATCGCGTTTTCTCCCTCTTCTGAACATCAGGGTTTCATTGGTTCCCTCTTGTTCCGTCACGCATATGGCTTTGCAAACGTCACTTGCTGGCGCTCGGCAGCGATAACCATAGATGCGCGCCTTTGGGGAAAGGGCGCGACCTTGCCCTAGACTAGTCGTCGCCGAACTGTGTCCTCTCATTACTTTGGCGCCTGGCCTGAAAACCTGACTCGGAAAACGGCCAAGGGTGATGCGATCGTCTTTGGGAAAGGCACACCGTCCAATGCGTGGTACGTAGTTCGATATATTGAATGACCTGTGAAATTGAGTTCGATATACGACGCAGCTTTCCTATACTTTTAATGGGATTTTCAAGGGGATATTCCGTGAGTTCGATATAACCAAAGTTCCATATATCCGGGTTTGACTGTATCTGAAAGTATGCTTGTGGTGATGTACTTATGAGAAGAGCTGACACAGCATTCAAGAGTTGACATGTGTGTGCTTGGCCTCCTGTTGCAGGTGCAAAGTACAAGGCTCGTCCAGGCAGTGCGGGAACTGCTGTGGTGGCCACAGCCACCCTTGGTTCTCCCAGCATCCCACCACCTCCTCGTGTGCCTTCCCCGCGCAACTCTACTCCGTCGGTGCCATCTGGCAGCACTTCTTCCACTGCTCCTACTGCACCAGCTACCACGGTGACCCGAGCTCGAACTGCCCTCTCGTCAGGCACCACTGGTGGCAGCAGCAGTGGCACCGCAAGCGAAGCACCACGGGAGCAGGTGAAGCGGGTCAAGTCACCGCATGTGCTCGTTACCGAGCCAGACACCAGCACTGTGGCTGCCAAGCAGAATCCCACAGGTAGGGGCACAGGAATCATCGAGAGATTTTTTCTTCTTTTGTAATCTTGGCAGGTGATTAACAAAGAGGCAGCTATCTTGTTTTTAACTTTCCTGTTCGTGGGAAAAGGGGTGGTTTTTGGGGGTGTCATTAATATTTTTTTTCTTTAAAAGGGAATGCGACCTTTGAAAACCGAAAAATCACGAAACAGTCGATTTTCGGAAGATTATATATTCCGGCAGTATGTCTTATGAACTACCCTTTCTGTAATTATCAATGCCCAACTCGCCGTAGAAATACTTGAAATTAATTATATAACCAGCGGCGGCAGCAGCGAGCAAGCGCCGAAAAGTTCCAAACTTTACATGCGCACCCTTCCTCTCCCGCTGAATTGAGTGCCTGCCGCCATCTTAGTCTTGTTTTGTGTGAGAATTCTTGCGCTTTCTTTTCCACCCTCGCCGGCGGCAGCGCGGTCGAGGCGTGGGTTGCTTCCGATTGGGAGCCTCGCGGCGGCTTTCAAGTTTCCCGCGCTCGAATTCAAGGCTGCAAATGGGCAAAGCGGGCACTCCGCGAGAACGCGGGGGATCGGGCGACTCGACTGTTATTGGCTACTGCGCCCGCTGATGCGTCGGTTTCTGCCGGCTACTTCCCCGCGTCGTCTGCTCCGGCTCTTTGCTGCCTTTGTTTCCTGTCTTTGTACTTCGTGCATTCTGTTCGCCATTTTTGCAATTACTGGATTTACGATCTCTCGCCGTGCCCTCTGAACAGTTTCGAGCAACGTGTTAAATGTTGCGTGGTCGCTCACGATGCCTCAAGATGCGACCCGCATTCAATGCACGAAAGCGAAGGCCATCCTTATGGCGAGGCGCGCCGTTGATGACTGCATCGACGCCTGCGGCGTTTTAGTATCTGTTACAGTGAAATTTAGAAAGCAAGGAAATTAAAAAAAAAGCCCCTAGTCTTGCCCCGAGATACCTATCCAGAAATTACCTCAATGAATTTCACAATGCCAACACATTCCATAAATTCTACAGGCCTGGACCCATGTGACCCATATTATATACTTCTGTAACTTGCGAACCAGCGTACACAATTTTATGAAACTTAATAGTTACTGAAATTTTCATGCTATCAGCCTGCCCTAAAATTTTTATTGTGATATTTTGACGAATAAAAAATTAGTGTTCTCTCTACCTTCTATTGGCATTTTCTCATAATTACTTTTTTTGCCTAGTGTGGCTGCTTAGGACAGCCGTATCTCAAGAACTGCTTATCCGATTTTCATGAGGTCTCTTGTATACCATACCTTAATAACTTTCTGAGGGCAAGATAGTTTTCGTTTTTCAAGATATTGAGTCTGGAATTAATGACAAACAGTTAAAATTTGGTTTATCCAGGTCTGATTAATAACACTAATTTTGGGACTGTGCTAAACTTCTTCAGCGAGAAAAGTTGGAAAAAGGAAATTGTCTTGCCCTGGGGCAACTATCCAGGAATGACGATAACGAATTTCATAGTGCCAGCAGGTTTGCATATTCTCCAGGCCTGCCCCAAGGGACCTATGTAAACCATCTTGATATACAGTCGAACCCGGATATATCGAACTTGAAGGGGATCGCGAAAAAGTTCGATATATCGATAATTCGATATACAAAAATTGCCTTGTGACGGCACTTACGATGTGAAAAAACGATACCGTATTTGCCGCGTAATCAACCCACTCGCATAATGCACCCTCTCTCCACTTTTGCGCCCGAGAATTTGAAAAAAAAAAAAATGCTTTAAGGCCAGCTCGCTCACATGCAAGCGATTGAGCGATCTCAGCGACGAGCGGCAGCGACAGAGCGAAAAATTTCCAACTTGTTGGAACTGCGTCCCGCTCGCCGCTCGAGCCACTGCGGCAGCTCAAAACAAGGTTTCTGTGTGGCTGCGGCAGAAAATCGCGAGCGTTTTCGCTTGCATGCCGATGGCGCGCGTCACTCCGTTTCGGTCGTCGCATCCACAGCTCATTTCTTGGCAGCGTGCCAAGATGTTGCGCAGCGATAACATCAGGGCGCGTTTATCTTTTTATTATAGCTCCTCCGGTGGCGGGGAGTGAACTTGGCAGAGTGCCCATGATCGCTTGATTGCACAAGCCTGGTTAGACTTATCACACCGCGCTTGGGGCGGGCGTCATGATCGCAGCAGCTGACGGCCTGCTTCCCTTGTTTCATACATGCAAAGAAAAACGGCTCCCGCCAAAAAAAAAAAAATGCCTGCCGCTTCTTAACGTCCGCAGCCGCCATATCTTACGCTACGTCGCACGCACAGCGCAACGATAAGAAAGAATGACTCGCAAAAAAAAAAAAAATAATAATAATTAAAAAAAAAAAAAAGAGAGCTGCCGCTTCTTAACGTCCGCAGGCGCCATAGCCAGGTCAGCCGCCGCGCGCAGAGGCTTCTTAACACACGCTGGAGAAAGCGTCCCACGTCTGTCTGAAAACGGGCTGAGCTGGCTTGGCGCATGCGTAGCGCGTGCTGAAGGAGAGAGCTGGGCAAAAGAATGGGCACACCCACGCACATGGCTTCGAAACATCATGTGTTGGCGCGCGGGAAACGATAACTGCAGATGCGCGCGCCTTTGGCGAATGGGCGTGGCGCTGTCCAGAACTGTCCCTTCTCATTCCTTCCACGCGTGGCTTGAAAACGTCATGCGGCAAACGGCCAAGAGTGATGCGATCATCTTTGGGGAAGGCACACTTTCCAGTGCGTAGTGCGGAGTTCGATATATCGAACGATTGGCGAAATTGAGTTCGATATATGACGCGGCTTTCCTATACTTTTACATGGGATTTTCAAGGGGATATTCCGTGAGTTCGATATAACCAAAATTCGATATATCTGGGTTCGATATAACTGGGTTCGACTGTACTCCTCTAACTTTAGAATCAATCAGCCCAGCTCCATGAAACTTTGTAGTTCTTCAAATGTTTGTACAGTCAAACCCGGATATAATCGAACCTGGATATATAGAATTTTGGTTATATCGAACTCACGGAATATCCCCTTGAAGATCCCATGTAAAAGTATAGGAAAGCCGCGTCATATATCGAACTCAATTTCACCGGTCGTTCGATATATCGGACTCCGCACCACGCACTAGAAAGTGTGCCTTTCCCAAAGACGATCGATCACCCTCGGCCGTTTGGCTAGGGCAGCGCCGCGCCCATTCCTTAAAGGCGCTTGCATTTGCGGTTATCGTTTCCCGAGCGCCAGCACGTGACGTTTGCAAGCCATGTGCGTGAATGAACCAGAGAGAATCGGTGGGAACGAGAGGGGAAAAACGCGACAGAGCGAAGCGCACGGGTGTGCCCATTCTTTTGCCAAGCTATCTCTCTCCTTCCTCTTTCCCGGCCTTCGTTCTTAGTAGCACGCTATAGGCATGCGCCAAGCCAGCTCAGCCCGTTTTCAGACAGAACGTCGGACGCTTTCTCCAGCGTACTTGTGTTGCGAACCCTCTGCGCACGGCGGCTGACGCAAGGTCAATTGCTGACGTGGCTATGGCGCCTGCGGAAGTTAAGAAGCGGCAGATTTTTTTTTTTTTTTTTTTTTTTTGCGAGAGTTGACTATTTTTATCGTCGTGCTTTACGCGCGGCGTAGCGTATAAGATATAGCGTTATGAAGCGGCATTTCTTTTTTTTTTTTTTGCGGGAGTCGTTTATCCTTGCATGTATGAATCAACGAAAGCACGCGGTCAGCTGCGATCATGACACCGGCTTTTAGCATTTATCGCTTCAAACAGCATTTGCAGCTACGTTATCACGCTTTCCAATGATATTGTGGCAGTGGACTACACCCGCCCCAAGCGCGGCATGATAAATCGAACCAGGCTTGTGCAATCAAGCCATCACGGGCACTATGCCAAGTTCGCTCCCCGCCACTGCAGGAGCTATGAAAAGATAAACACGCCCCAACGTTATCGCTGCGCAGCATCTTGGCACGCTGCCAAGAAATGAGCTGTGGATGAGACAACCAAAACGGAGTGTGACATGCAAGCAAAAACACTGGAGATTTCTGTCGCAGCGACGCAGAAACCTTGTTTTGAGCTGCCGTGGTGGCTGAAACGGCAGAGGGACACAGTTCCAACAAGTTAGAAATTTTTTGCTCTGTCGCTGCCGCTCATCGCTGAGGTCGCTTAATGGCTTGCATGTGAGCGAGCTGGCCTTAACACTTTTTTTTTTTTTTTTTCAAATATCTCGAGTGCAAAAGGGGAGGGTGGGTTCATTATGCGAGTGAGTTTATTACGCGACAAATACGGTATCATTTTTTCGCATCGTAAGTGCCGTCCCAAGCCGATTTCTGTATATCGAATTATCGACATATCGAACTATTTCGCGATCCCCTTCGAGTTCGATATATCCGGGTTCGACTGTACTATGCGCCTACCCTGAAAATTTCAGTAGCGTGGTTTTTTGGGCTTGTTGGTACATGATTCCAATACACTATAGCGCAGCAAAAGACGAGGACACAAGAGACATACTGCACCAGCCAAAAGACGAGACACAGCAAAGAGGAGGACAGGACAAGGCTGGACTATCAACTGAATGTTAATGATAAGAAGAAAACAACGAAGACTCCTTCCGAAAAGCTCACACACAGCCCAACCGGTGGAATGACAGGAAATTGGGAAGAAGATGATGAAGAAGAAAAAAAATTCAAAGCCAATTCCAAGTCAAGGCCTAAGTAACGACTTTTCTAATAGATGAAATTCCTTACAATGAAGGCTAACCGACGCCTTAGCCACACACTTGTCCTCGGCTTTAGCAATGTAAAATGCTTCAACCAACTCTCGGCAGAGTTGATTACCATTGCTGTAAACTACACCCGTATTATTGAAGTCAGGCGCACAAAGGGACAGGTCATGCTCCGACTTACACTCTCGGGATTGCACATGTAGCGCAAGATTAGAACTCGCCTTCCCTCCCAGAGAATTGGAGTGCTCCGTCAGGCGCACATTTAGACATCTGCCTGTCTGCCCGTAGTAGCACCGGCCACAATTCAGCGGAACGTGGTAGACCACATTCTTTCTGCAGGTGGTGAACTTTTTCTTATGTGACAATGCACAACGACAACGGGCAGACAGGCAGATGTCTAAATGTGCGCCTGACGGAGCACTCCAATTCTCTGGGAGGGAAGGCGGGAATGCTGATTCCAAATATGTATTTAGATTTGAAATACCTCATCTAGACATGAAGATATGGCAAGATAATGTACCCCACATAGTGTCTTTTCTTACGGGCCATTACAGTATTTTCTTAATTAAAAAAACTGGTTTTAAAAATATGCTGTCATTTCCAAGGGCCTCCTGCACATCCTAAAGCTAAGGAAGTTTTCAAGAAGTCATTACATAGGTCATGAATGAATAACAAAGTTGGGGGAAAAAAAAAACAGTGTGGGAGTAATTAGTTTACATCTGATCTAATTGCTAGTCTATAAGACTTTATCAAAAATGGAAAGCTTTAGGATGTAGCTGACATTTTGCTGAAAAAAATACCAGGTTCAACAAAATCCATGCATGCAAACATTATGAAAAGTTCCGTAAGGCAAGGCTTTTTACCAGCCTTATACCAAATAAATCTGAGAAAACTGCAATCTGAGAAAACTGCATTCAAAGTTTTACTCGCTATGCCACTTTTGTTTACCAATCATATGGAAAAATAATGCTTTAGCATGCAGCCCAGTTATTGCTGAACACAATGACACCAAATTTACATAAATCTGTTCATGTAATGGCTGTGAAAGTCTATGTATGGCATTGGCACTTGTCAAAAAAAGACACTCAGAAAGTCACTTGCTACAGTCTCTGAACCTTACATCATTCACATAAGTCCTGGGCAGTAGTCTTGGGTTTTGTCAGGCCTGTGCCTCTTGGCCATCTTGTTCTTCACCTTTTCACTGTCTGTGTGATCCTTATCAGAACTGCACAGCCTCTGCTTATCTTTTTCAAGGCTCCTACGAATGAGGCACCTGCCAGGACTATAACCAAGCTGCACTGCAACAGCTCTGCTGGTTGCTGCCATTCCTTGATTGAAGCGAGAAATTGCTTCTGCAACAGCCCTTTGAACAGCCAGCAAAGGGTCATGCGTGTTTTTAGAGCATTGGCTCCAGATGACAGAGTGCAGGCACTCGATGGCATTCTGTGTCATGCCATCTTTGCAGCGCTCCAAGAGGGCCTCGTCGCCCAGCCTGGCAAAAGCTGGCTCAAGCGCAGTACGAACATGGCCTGGCAGAGGGTTTTTGTGTGGTGGCGGCTCCACCTGGTTTGCCAAAGCACGATTGAAGGCACACCATGAATCAACTCCTTGAGGACAGTAACTGTGATCTGGGGCTTCATCTGTTGAGGTCAGGTGCAACAGCATGGCTTGCACTGCCTTTTTCATGCCTGCGACGTCGTGGCTATGGCTCCGCAAGGCATACCCATAGTAATTGGTGATCTTTTTTATCTTCTCTTGGGTAAGGTGTCCCTTTCCACCAAAAGATTGCCCTTGTGCCTTCTTTTTCTCAACCAAGTTGTGAAGAGCCGTCCCCATCTGCTTGTGGACTTGGTTGAGGCAGTCCTTCTTTTCGGTGGATATATATTCATACACGCCTTCCTCGGTCAATGCATGAAATATGCGGCTATCACCATCCGAAAGTATGGTTGTGTACCGCAACCCATTTTTTTCCAAGGACCTATTGAATAAAATCATAACTGCTTCAGTCTCCATCCGTCCGGCATTGCAGTCAATGTTCTTCATACACTTGTGGTTCACAGCCCAGTCACCGTAACCATCGTCACTGGGATCAGGTGCCCCTTGGCACCCACGACAGTACCTCGAAAGCACAACATGGTCCAGTACAAGGCCACTGTACAGTTCTATAATGCAGCCAATTGCAATATTTGAATTGTGGCCATGGGTTTTCCATGTGCCATCAGATATCACTTCTACATTTCCTGTTAGGTTCAGGAAGTCTTTGTATAAGTCCTTCGCCACTTTGACACTTGCTGCTTCTGTAGCAGTAGCAACTGCCTGGCAAGCTTTCACCATGGTGTTCATGTGCCCCCTGAAAGTTTTGTGGTGAAGTCCTCAGTGGGAGAGGTTCATTGTTGCACAAAAATTCGCTAGAGCAGTCACTCCCTTCCCTATACTTTGTATGCCTTTCATCGCCCGCAGATTTACTTCAAAGGGTGTGATGCTAGATTTTCCGGGCACTCGTGGCGACGAAAAGTGCCGCTCGGCGAAATCGCAGTTCAAACATGTGAGCACTAACTTCACAGCTAAGCCATACTCTCTTCCGCTGCATTTCGCGAGTTGAACACTGGCCATCCCACACTTGCTGCAGCTTGTGGATGCAAATAGCTTCTTCAGTATGCTCATATCAACAATTATGTACTCAGTGCCGCGATCATCTACACTTACTGTGCTGACGTTCATCAGCTCGAACTTGTGGGAAGTCGCGGACTTCTTCTCCAATGACGCCTTGGCGTTATCTGCGTATTTTTCGCGTCCCGCGCACTCCGCCTCCGTGAAAAACACTGTGTCCAAATGTTAAGCACGCGAGTTCGGTATAGCCGCAACAGTCGGTGCTGAAGCGACGTGCGGAAACTCAGACTTCGTCGTTAGGCTTAGCTCAGCCGGCTGGGCCGCTTCCGACGACACGGAATTCGAAGTGACTCGCAGAGCATCAAAAGTTGATATTTTCGACGGGCTAAGTCCAGCCGCATCCACTGGCACCGCAGACACTTACGGTAACACCGAAGTTGACGCCGATCGGCCCAGTTTCGCCGAGCCGCATCTTGAGCACAACGTCTGGCTCGCCACTCTTCACGTTGTTCCTCTGACTCTGTAGCTGGCTGTCACTTCCTGGCTTCACACTGGCGAGCCGCCTTCTTCCTCTGCTTCTCAGACAGCATGACGAACTGTCTTACAAGCGCTGAAATGGCATGCCTTATACAGCGCAGCCTCCCCTCCTCTACTTACCGAAGGGAGAAGAGAGGCGAAGTGTCTTCAGTGGAAGACGACATCACCTGTTAGACCACGGCGCACCTAGTGGGAGAACCGCGAAACGCCCGGCGCGGCTACGAGCCACGCTACGCTGAAGAGCCAACTTGGTAGCCCATCTTCGCCTCGCTTATGACGTCATGCCGCCTGTTAGACAACAGCGCACCTAGTGGGTGAAGCGCGAAACACCTGGCGTGGCTACTAGCCATGCTACGCTGAAGAGCCGACTTGGTAGCCCAGCTCTCACGCTGGTATGACATCAGTAGTCACGTGATGTAAAGCGTAACTACCGGACCACACTACACTGAAGGCTCGAAACCTGGCGTAGTATTGCTTTCGCAATAAAAGAAATGAGAAAAGATGGTAAGGTTGTCTCAGTGTGCCTTAGTTCTTATCGCTGAATGTTATGCCGAATCCTTAGCAGTAGAAAAAGTAGTCAAGAACAACATTGAAGACAGTATCATTTACCGTATTCACTCGCATAATGATCGCACTCTTGAATGATCGCACCCCTGAATTTTGAGGTCAAAATTCCATTTTTTAAATTCCCCGCGTAATGATCGCACCCCGAACATGGAGCCGCCTGGTGGTTGATCTGCAGTCATCCCAGAGCGAATGCATTCCGACGAGTTTCCAACCTAGTCTAGTAACGTTGGAGTTCCCATGATTCCATGCTTTGCGGCGTTCGCCATTTTGCAATTCGGCAGCGTCGTAGCGTGCTTTGTGTTTTTGTGCGAGTTTACGCCATTTCACCATGGGGCGGTATGCCAGTTACACCGCCGCATTCAAGCTCAAGGCTGTCGACTATGCACTGGAGCATGGCAACCGCGCAGCTGGTAGGCATTTCGGCGTGGACGAAATGAGGATACGCTATTGGAAGAAGCAGCGCGAGAAGCTGATGGCTACGAACAAGACACGGCGGGCTTTCCGTGGACCCAAAACGGGCAAGTTCCCTCGTGTTGAGGAGGCGGTCCTAGAATACGTGAGGGACCTGCGCAAGGATGGTTGTGCAGTGTCATTAGAAATGATACAGACGCAGGCGCGCACAACTGCCAGGAAGCTGGGAATTGCCGCAAAGGATTTCCGCACTAGCTCCGGTTGGACGACTCGCTTTATGCGACGGAATGGACTTTCCCTGAGGCGGCGGACGTCGTTGTGCCAGCGGCTCCCAGCCGCGTATGAAAGCAAAGTGATAGACTTCCATCACTTCACTGTGGGATTGTGAAGATGCTCCCAGCGACGACACTGCCGTTTCCGATGAGTCGTGCAGCAGTGAAAGCGAGGATGGCGAGGATTCAGACTTTGATTAGAGTACTGACGAAAAAAAAATAAATGGGCATTGTGCACTCCATGTGATGCTTAATGTGCGTGTTTATTGCGAAGGTAAGCCTTACTCAGCTTTTATTTTTGGTTGTAATCGAGATATATGTTCTAAGACGTCTGACCTGCAACTTGTTTGCGTTTTCGGTGCTCAAAATTTTTTGTAGAAAATTTACCCCGCATAATGATCGCACCCCGAAATTTGCGTCAGTATTTAAAAAAAAGAAGTGCGATCATTATGCGAGTAAATACGGTATACAGACTCCGTCTGCGATATCATTACTATATCCCAAAAATGCACCAAAGCTTTTATTGGGAAACATAGCCCATGGTAATAATGACCAAAACGGACCTAAATTCTGCTGGGTACCAAGCTATATGCTTGAGTAAAACATGTTGTTAGGCTAGTTGGTGTTACATTTCAGATACAGTACAGTACAGTGACACTCATGGGACATGTTGGCCCTCTGCAGTGTGCGTCTTTGTGAACCACCAGTGCTCGTGTGGCCCCTACCTGAATCCTGCCAAGATAGGCCAGCTTCCCCGCCAGCTGGGGCCAGGCTCCATGAATCGGGTGCTGCGTGAGGCAGTGCAGGCCTGCGTCGACTGTGCCCTCAACGAGAAGAATGTCTACAACCTTCTCCGCAGAGGCGAGGGAAAGGTGATCATAAACGGTAAGTGGGGCATGGGCTCTGTTTAGTTCAACTATAATTGACCCTTTGCAGAGCACTGCTCTTCTTGTATTTACAGGTGCTGCATTTTTTCCGGCTGCTAGGTTTCATGAGCCAGCCTTATTCAAACTCCCCTAGAAAAGCATGAAATACAAACTGCACTGATACATCACAATTGTAGCATCAATCCCACATGTTAAGGAGGGACACGGGGATCAAATCGCAAAAATTTCGCGAAACGTCAAATTCTACAAGGCCTATTCAGTCACATTTTAAAAAATTACGCAAAAAATGACCTCAAAGTAAGCCTAAAAATTGTTTTGTAACCACTG
Source organism: Amblyomma maculatum (assembly GCF_055883805.1). Taxonomy (NCBI): domain Eukaryota; kingdom Metazoa; phylum Arthropoda; class Arachnida; order Ixodida; family Ixodidae; genus Amblyomma; species Amblyomma maculatum. The sequence continues at coordinate 472,690,864 of NC_139344.1, read as the reverse complement.
GTAGCAAAGAACTGGCCGAAATATCTGCGAAAATGGTCGATTTCCGGGTGCAATAACCCCGCGCCCTTAACACCAGTCGCGAAAATTTTGGTACCACTGGAAAGCTTGTTTCACCACAGTACTCCTCCCTTGTCAGCGGTGGCATAGCGGTAGAATATCCGCCTCGCATGCAAGAGGACCAGGGTTCGAATTCCGGTGTCTTGCAGTTCTCCACCGGATAAGAAAAAAAAAAATCCACAGGTTTGGGGTGCGACCTGATGCCAGTGAACACCTCCGGCAACGCACTCCCTCACCAGAACAGGAGTTGGCCACCCTGGGGCAGTAATTGGCCGCAACCTCCCATGATTAGTCTCCGGCCCTCAGTCACCAGTGGCTGCGGAGCAACTGACCACGGCAGCGGTCACACCTGTGACGCAGCAGGGGGTGCTAAGAATTCCTGGCTCCGCTGGACAGGCCGCCATTGGAAACTGACCCTGGCAACGTTTAACGCTAGAACCCTAGCTAGTGAAGCTAGTTTAGCAGTGCTGTTAGAGGAACTAGAGGGTATGAAATGGGATGGCATAGGGCTTAGTGAGTGGGCTATTACATGAGTTGAGTTCAATTTTCCCACCGCGCACAGCCTTCATCTGGAAACACTGGACTCCTCTCCACACGCCTTCTCTTCTCTCAATGTGTCTTCCCATTCACCCATGCGCTTTCTCTCTCTGTCTCTAACCTCCCTGCAGGAACTTATAGTTTTCTAACCGCGCTGCGCGACTGCAGCAGCACCGCGCTTTTACAAGTTGTGAAATGCACGATTACTGATTATTTATCTTGTGTTTCTGTGACCCGTCATCTATCTGAGGAGTGGCCGCACCCCAAACGCGTGCCACGGAATCAGAATAGTAAAAACGTGATGATCGCCGGTCCGCCGTCTCATTAGCACCTAGGCCTAGACACTGCCACTCCGCTGGCTGGCACCGCTCTTGAAGAGGTTCGTCCTTTCACATCGCAGTTATGGACGATATGGTGTCTCCCAACCGCAAGTCGCCCCCTGGTCACGTGAGTCCAGACCAACCTCTCTTTATACTCTGTGAGAAAACGGAAAGCTCTCTACAGTCACGGCATTCGTCACAGTCAGCTCGTTCGGAGCGTTCGGCCGCCTCGACCACTGATGCTCGCCGCCAGAGCACGGGCGGAGGCCGCTGCAACACTAGTGCAAGCATCTTTGACTAAGAAAGAAGTGGCTGTGAGGCTGGAAAAAGCAAGGCTCGAAGAGCAGGAAAAGAGCACAGCTACAGCAATCGAGCGGAAGAAAGCCAAGCTGGATACAGAGTTAGAAGTCATGCAGTTGGCAAGGCAAGCGGCCGCTGCAGAAGCACAAGCGGAGGTCCTGGAAGCTGCCGTAGATCCGCACGACGGGGAGCATCACATCTGTCGGACTGTCTCCGGGGCATCCGAAGACAGCGTTCCAACGCACTTTGGACTACGTACTTGACCAGGCTCACGTGCGCAACAACCGACGTCCGCAATCGCAGTAGCATGACGGTAGGGAGCACCACGTCTCTCGCAACGAACGCTACAACGGCACCTGAGCGCCATGCTTCATACACGCCAAGCGCTCGCAACTAAGGGGTCACGCCGAACTTTGTGAGTCAGCAAGCTGATCAAGCTAATGCTCCGGAGCTGACTGCCATGGCAAAGTATCTGATTCGACGCGATCTTGTGAGTGCCGCCCTTACGAAGTTCGACGACTGCCCTGAAAACTACTGGTCGTGGAAATCTACGTTCAAAGGAATGACGCGGACTCTTGAAGTCACGGCAAGCAAGGAACTTGACCTTCTCGTGAAGTGGCTTGGGACAGAGTCGTCAAGCTATGCAAGGAGGCTACGTTCAGTGCACGTGGACTACCCGGAGGCCGGACTAAAGATAGTCTGGGAAAGACTTGAGGAATGTTATGGCCACCCGGAAATTATAGAAGAGACCATCTTCAGGAGAATATCGAGCTTTCCTAGATTGTCCGAGAAAGACACCCATAAATGGAGAGAGCTTGGAGATCTGCTTCTTGAGGTTGAAGCTGCAAAAGAGGACCCTCACTTGACTGGGCTAGCTTATCTGGACACCGCAAGAGGGGTAAATCCCATCGTAGAAAAGCTGCCGCACCACTTGCAGGAGATGTGGATCACAAAAGGCTTCAAGTGCAAGCAAGATCATCAGGTCGCCTTTCCCCCCTTCTCGATCGTCTCCAGCTTTTGTCAGGGACCAGGCAAAAATGAGAAGCGACCCCAGCTTCAAATTGAGCTCAGCAAGTAGCGCCCTTTCAATTCTCCCAAAAGCATACAGATGGGCAGCGAATGAGGGCATGAGAAGAGCACACATCTCACTCCAACTGACTGACCTGGAGGCAGGCACTGAGCATCCACCCCCAAACACGCCGAAGTTGCAGGATGCAACCAAGCATTGTTCTCTGCACAAGAAACCTCACCCTCTCCGGAGGTGTCGCGCCTTCAGAGAAAAGCCACCGGATGAACAGAAGTCCCTGCTGAAAGAATATGGGATCTGCTTCAGGGGCTGCGCTTACAGACCACTTTGCAAGAGACTGCAAAATAGTTCTCAACTGTGCCGATTGTGGTAGCGATAGGCATGCCACACCACTCCATGCAGGAAACGTCACCCATGGGCCTTCTGACCTTGAGCACAGTACTGAAGATGCCAGAGGAGACGAGGATTCCTCACTTGAAGTATCGTCCAAGTGTACAGAAGTGTTCGGGCAAGGCTACAGTGACAAGTCGGGCTCAAAGATCTGTTTGGTTAAAGTCAGTCATTCGAGCCAGTCTGACAAGACTGCTAAATTTATGCCATCCTAGACGACCAGAACAACAGGTCCCTTGCAAGAACGGAGTTCTTCAAAGTTCTGCCTACACTCTAAGGACGTGTGCTGGAATTACGGAAGCAGTTTGAAAAAGGGCATCCGGATTTCTCATTGAAGACATTCATGGCTCCTTGAAGCTGCCCTTACCAACACTCATTGAGTGCAACGACATGCCTAACAACAGGAACAAGATTCCTACATCGGAAGCAGCATTGCATCACCCTCATCTCAAATCTGTAGCCAGATTCATTTCTTGTTTGGACTCGGAGGCCAAAATTCTACTTCTGCTCGGGCGAGACATCCTCAGAGTACACAAGGTTAGACAACAGCTCAATGGGCCAGCTGATGCACCATTTGCTCAGAGACTGGTCTTGGGATGTCTCCGTAAGTCGAAGCCGCACACCAGACTGTGTCAACAACTTCAAGACAAACGTCCTCGAAAATGGACGTCCCTTCCTTTTTGAGCCATGCCAGAATCACTTCCTGGTCAAGGAGAAGATCGCAAACACTCCGGAGTTGATACACTGCTTCCA